>NC_084945.1:8797897-10132559 GCF_949316205.1 Platichthys flesus | reverse complement strand
GCCAATATTACCGTCAACACGCATCAAGCCGGTGAGTTGTATTATATTTCATTTTTTAAAGTTGGGATCACTGGCAACTTTTTTACATCAACCCCCAAAAATCCTTATCGGTGAGGCTCTACAACAGTATATTTATCTCTAAAAGGATAGTAAAGGTTATATTCTGCATGTATTTGCAGATGTTATACTGTATTACCTGGTCCATACGTCAGGAATACTCTGTTTGCATTGCAGCTTGTAGCAGCTAGATTTGTGTTTTCTCTTCCTTGAGCACCCTCCACTACTGTCACTACTGTCATTATCTCCTCTTCCAACTTAATGTGTCAGTAGGTGAAGCACATTTCTGACCTCTGAATAGCTGACAAAGCCACTGTCACCCGAACCAGATCTTAATTAGCTGAGCTGAGCTGACCTGAGGTCAACCGCAGCCCGAGGTCCTCAAGACACCATTGTCTTGGGCTTGAATTAGGGAAAATAAGAGATCTTAAGTTCAGCGACTGAAACCTGAACCTTATATATCAAGGGCAAGAAAATTGATGGAAAAATTGATGGAGAAGGTGGAGATGAAGGGAGGAGGGAGAGTGGATTAATAAGTGATGGGAGGATGTATGTGCACATTTTCTTCCCTTTCAGCATGAGCTGCAAGTCAGTGGTGAGATGAATCTCTGATGAGAACAAGACTGATGCTCATCACTCATCAGCGGCTCAGATATAAAACAGGGAATTGCGGGTATATCGGTGCTAAATCATCTTTGTGTGCAATAATAGGCCGCCTTAATTGCATTATCATGAAGATTGTCAGAGATTATCATTTGTATTCTGGCTCACCAGGAAAAATAGATCAGAAAAAGATTTGATGGAGATGAATGAGACGAGTGAAGAAAACAACAAAGTGACTGAAAGACGCCTGGTCTGAATTACAAAGTCCTCCTTGTGGATCAAGTGTGGGACAGAGTGGGGAGCAAGCCAGCAGTGGACACACTGGGAATACAGATGTCCCCAATAGGTTTATTATTTTTTCAGTAATTAAAATGTAAAATCATGAATAGTTAAATTTTCTTCCATTCCTTACCAGCCTTTCTGCATTGGAATTTCCACAGGGATTTACTTTAGTTGTGTTTACGCTCAGTTTTAAGAGGTCATCTCTTGTGGCTCCGTCTCTCCTAATAGACACTGCATCATTGAATTAAAGTCTTATTTTGTATAAATAAAACGTGCTGATAGGCTGTCGTCATGCCACGGAAACCAAATGTCACATCACATGTGTCGAATCATACCTACCTCTCTCTCTCTCTCTCTCTCTCTCTCTCTCTCTCTCTCTCTCTCTCTCTCTCTCTCTCTCGGGTGAAGGCAGCCAGACTGATGCCAGGAAGTTGAAATGCTAAATAATCTCAGCGGAGGAGGAGCAGCTGCCTGTGGGGCTGTTTCCCTGTGGATGTTTAGACTGGATTAACTTGTCAAACTGCCTTTCCTCACGGAGGGTGTGCACCGACAGATTCATGCACCTATGACATTTACATGCACATTTGCTTCCTCCATGTACTTGAAGCCGTGCATATGCTAGTCATTTCCCAGCTCTCCCCTTGGTGCTGTCCGCCCTCTATTTGATCTATTTATGCACATAGTGGAAAATCCAGCAGTAAGTTTCTCACTACAAAATAAAACCATTTGAACCCTTCACAACCCTCTATGCGGCCGTACTCGTGATTGGACAGACCTGCGATTGACAGGCTGCGAGGTGATTCATGTAATTGACTCTGATGTGATGTCAGTGATGGAATGATAACCAATCAAAAGCAGAAATAGCAATTAACTCGCTTTTTCTTTTTCCAGCCAGAAGCAGTGAGAGGATTAACTTTCTGTTGCCATGTTATCTGTTTGTAAATTGCGTATTAATGCCTCATTATGCTCTTAATTATTCCGAGCCTATTAATCAGACTTACTGATAATTTCTCTTCCCCATTTGCCCGAGTGCTTGTCTAACTTTGATAAGTTATGATGCTCAGTAAAGTAAGATGTATGATTTGTCATCAAGCAGGAAGCTCACTGCCTCTGACAGTGTGGTTTAGTGGATTTATCGTCGGGTTGTGTCGCTGCAAGAGCCGAGCGATATCCGCTTTGTCACGGAAAAACACCTCTGATCATTTCGAATGCCTCTTTGTCCACACTCCTCCACACTCGGGCTCACTTTGGAAAACAGGATACGGGTTTCTCTGATTTTTGCCGGTGCTGTTGTCCCACCGGCTCTCGGAGGCAGCAAGGCAAAGCCGAGTGAGCGGGCTGATCTGTGTGTTTATGAACAGTGAGCTGCACTCGGCTCAAAATACACTGTAGTTATTGCTCAGCGGAGCGTCGCTGACTGAAGATTCCTCCCACAAAGTGCACTGCAGCAGTCTGAGAGAGGCACAGAGAAATCAATGCAGATCTGTGTGAGGCTGCTGCACGGAGGTGATCACAAAAATAGGTCTGTTAAAAGTGGAGCTTATGCAAGGTTTGAAAAAACAATACCAACCAGGACCAATGTTATTTTCTGCTTGACTGTTTGGACTGAAGATCAGACTGAGAGACTTTACATGTGTTTTTGTTCAATGTTAAATCTAGTTGTTGTGTCGGTGCAGGATTCAAATATAAGTTGAGTTACTAGGGATCAAACCCTCATCACAAATGTGCGAAGTAATGAAACGCATCTTTGCAGGAACAGCTGCTGCTTCAAATTGTTAAAGTTTTTCAGTTAAACTCCAATCTTCTCATTTTTAAATTCAGCCAAATACTTAAAAATGTCCCGTAATTAATAATTACTTACATCTAATTCTAAGTGATACTTCTATATTGTTCTCTGACTGGTAACTGGTAATATGTGACTTATGTTTGCTCAATGGTCCGAAAAGTCAATTACATCCATATACATACATGTGCAGCCTGGGGTGTACAGTGTGATTATAACTTTAAACTTTATTACAGGTGGGATCAACATATTCACCTCCTGATTTGACAGAGTCTGCTGGTGCTGCTTGTTGTGTGGTGGCTGCTCATGAGTTCACTGCTTTTCTTCTAACATCTTTTTCTTCCTCCTCGAGAGGAACTGGTGACCTTGTCCTGTCAAAGCCTCTTTCCAGATCTGGAGGTGTAGCTTTTTTCTTCTGCAGACTCCTCCCTGATTTGTACTTGGAGCATTACGTGAGACTGTTTAAGCAGATCCACCGGGGGCATTCAATTAGATTGGCTCGTTTGCCTTGTTTGTTTGTTTTTTTCCGATTGACACCGAGGTTTGGGAGAAACCATTCACACTTACTTTCACACCTCATTTCATTTAGAGTCTCTAACCTTACCCAACCCCAATCTTAATATCTTTGGACTCTGGGGGGGGTGGGGGGGGAGCTGGAGAACCTTGAGAAAACACACGCACACATGAGGAGATCATGCAAACTCTTCAAAGAAAGACCCCCGGCCAAACTGGGATATGAACAAATGGGGTCCTGAAAGATAAACTCCCTTGTGACTTCTGAGTCAATTTAATGCTTATAGCACCTTTTTCTTCTGTTTCGAAAAGATCCCATTAGCTACCTTGTCGACCTCATGATTATGTCAATCAAGATCGAACAAAGTTCTCACATGTTTAATCCACGTGTGAACACTTCCCAGTGTTTTGCGGTGTCCTGATTCAGGAGATTTTGTTACTTGGCTCTTTCCCCCTTCCCTCCTGTGGATTCTCCTCTGTTTTCATCTTCCCTGCTCTGGGAATACGGCCGACTTCTATTTATATGCCAGGGAGACGCAACCTCCTGGGATTATAGCTCTTTACAGCTCTCTCTGCTCTCTCTCTATCTCTTTCTCTCTCCTTCCTCCCCATCTGTCCTTTCTGTACACGTTTGAGCTCGTATAGTTGAGGGTTAACCTATTTTTACATGTTTCCAATAAACCAATGAGACCTTATAGATTCTCTTGAGCTGTTTGAAATGTGATTGAACTGTAATGACAGTGATTGTTCCCTTTGAACCGCTCATCTACAGCGAGGGGATTGATTTCTCCTCAAGCTGGGACGGCGTCACGCATGAGAGATTGTTTTGGGGAGTTTCCCCCTTTTTTGCAAAAAGTGTCAATACTCACAAAGATGGAAAAACACAGTGACACAGTGACAGATACACAACATCATACTGCATTGTGCAGATGGAAATCACCTCCTGTAATGTGATTCTAACCCTGTAAGTGGGTTATACATATTTATCTGGCTGGAAGCAGCTGATGCCAACCGCAAAATATCACCATTCCTAGTTTGAACATGACATTTATGGGAGCTGTTGTTGTTTATATATGTTATAAACCGATTCAGTCGAATGGAAAGCGCATGCACTCACACATTTTCTCAGGAGTTTACATTTCGAGGTGGATTCGTGCTTGATTTTGTGGATTTTGTGCTTCTATGGTTTGAAATTGAACACATGTACTCATGGTATGAGTTCAAGTCTCTGTTGATACATCACTGGTGACCAAACGTGACTGGTGCTTAGACTCTGGACATCTCTGCTGGTCTGAACATGCATTATGTATGTCGGAGCTGCTCCTGCAGATTAGACCATGTTCGCCTCAGGTCTCCTCAAAGTCTTTTGCTTGGATACAGATGTTTCACTGTGTGTTAGTACTGTGCACTTCAGCTGAACATTTTTTTCAAATACATCCACCAAGGCAGTCTTGTCTGTTTGTTGGTTGGTGTTTTTCTTTGAAGGACTAGCAAACCATTTGACATATTTCCAGGAGACGTTGTGGAAGGAAGCAGTATGAGTCAGGGAATCAGGGGATGGATCCAGGATCTCTTTATTACTTTCTTTAACATTGGGAGCTATGGTGTTTTGAGATTTAGTGATCGGGAGCTCAATGAAAACATATCAGGCACATTTAGGGGAGCGACATCCATGAGTGTGTGTGTAGTTTGCTGCATGTTGATTGGATTTCAGGGGAAGGTAGGTGGAGGTGTGCACTCTGCTGAGTTGTTATCGAGTTCCAGCTTGCTCTTTCGGTTTCTGGAGAATGTTTTTTTTTTTTACTGTTGCTCAATTATTCTGATTATGTCAAATTGACCTTTAGGAAACTGCGAGTGGCATGTTCTACCAATTTTATGACATTTTCCCGGCAAAACATGAATTGATTGACGGATTAAAAATAAATGCTGTATTAACCGATCATGACAATAATCTTTGTCCTACCGTCTGAATTTGCTGTTGTTCAGGAACACAGTGTAGTCTCGTCAACAGATCCACAGCACACTCACCTGTCCATTCTTTCACCTGATAGAAGAGAAGAACAGGTTGTAATAATGAGTGCAGCCGACACCCCGCTGGTCATTATTACACTCGAACCTGCAGTTATTCAGATGTGACTCAGATGACATTTGCAAAACAACTCCCTGGAGTTTGTTGTTGACTTGCCTGGGCACCTTTGCGCTGCAGTGCTCTGTCAGTGAATCCTGTTTGTGGATGTGTCTGCTGTTGGCCATTAGGAACTGCAGCAGGCAGCCAGACTGAGATATTCCCACTACACATCCCGGCGCTCCGAGCGGCTCAGCTACCACCTGCTAGCAGGAAATAAGGGCAAATGTTACCTGGAATAACATGGCTGACAGCAGATGTGTGATCTGGCGCCGCAACTTCTCCAATAGACTGCACGGCCCGATGACTGAGAGCCAGTCCAAGAGTGAGTTAGGAAGGATGCTCACCATAGTTTCTTATTTGCTGTGAGTTGCTCAATCTATTTGTATTAAACTCGGTTTTCTGTGTGTGTTTGTCACATACAAGACATGTTTGGAAGTTTCAGATGCTCGAAGGAATGCACGTTCAAACACTCGAGTCAGGAGTCTGAGTTTTTTTTTATTGTAATGTAAAAGTCAGACACACCTTAAATCTACATAATTGTTACCTGGAGAGCCCATTTTTGCAGCGGTCAGCATCAAACTCTTGCCTCCTGCGTGCACCGTTCTCCTTTTTGTTCTTTTCTGTTTTGTACAAGTTAAATTGGTTGAGCTGCTGGACCTTGAAGCGTTCGTCTCTGCTCGAAAATCCTGACTTCCTGACCAGCTGTGAAAATTGTATTTCACCCCAACCCCTCATGTAACACAGTAACTTTCTGAGGTGTCCCAGCCTTCTTTGTGTCTTGCACGAGGACAGTGTGAGACATCTCTCTGGTCGGTGTTGGAATTTGTATTCCGTCAGTGATTTGTATTCCAGCACTGATCCTCCAGACAGCACACTAAACAACAGAGGGACTGGATCTATTATTTTGCCAAATCTCTTCAAGCGGGGGCTTAATGAATAATTAATGGTAAATATTTGAATCTCCGCGAGGTGATTTTTATGTCTCCTTAGCAACCTTGTGTAAAATGCTCCCTCCAAATTCAGCAGTGACGACAGGAATGATGAGCAGCTGCAGTTTGGTTAACAAAGATGTTTGTCTCAAACGTCATATTAGAGCAGGGCCGTGAAAGGTTTATTTCTTGGTTTACCTTTCTCTTTGGGTATTATCCACTAAGACATTGTTCAATGTTGAAATCCTTCAAACGGTGACTGGAGACACATTGCAGTCGTGTCCCTGAACTCAGTGTGCTCACCTCTCTTAGATAAGTGACCATCGGTTCCTCATTCCTGCCATAAAACCTCAGATCAGTTTAACTTTATTTGCATTGGTGCAAAGTCACAACACATCTCTCAAGGTGCTTCCTTGAGTAAGGTCCTAGATCTTACAATACTTTAGAGAAACCCAACAGCTTCCACAATGAGCAGGGAGAGAAACCCTCCAACAGAACCACGGCCATCTGCCTCAATTGGCTGGGGTGCAAGGAGAGAATCTGTTTAATTGTTATAACTGATAACTGTTGCAAAGACATTATCAATTATTATCCAGCTGAAGTTTCTCTCGTTTTATTTACTTTTATGTCAAAGTTCCCTCTTTGGCACATGCAGGTTCATTAAGGAAAATCTAGGTCAAATAATTTTCCATATTTGTTTTTAGTTTAGAAGTATCGTGAAATGACCAGTGTGCACATGTATACTAGTGCATCAGAATGTGGATTTTCTCTTCTTGGCTCAACCCCCTGCTTCGCTCTGACTGCATCATCAGGTCCAGCTCTGGTGGGCGTCATCAGAAAGGACTCGGCCACTCAAACCAGCATCGCTCTCTCCTGGTCAGAAGTGGAACTGCCTCCTTCCGACATAGTGGATTACGAGATCAAGTACTTTGAGAAGGTAAGGACGTTTTTTTTTTTTTGTGAAAATACACAAGGCCCTTTACAAGCAATGTTACAGAAATTGGAGAAAAAAAATTTCCCCATCCACCCCCTGATCTAGACATGCATCAAAATGTAAAAGAGGTAATTCAGTAATGTGCCTTGTGCAATGATCTGCCTTCATAGCTTTTGTTCAAACATTTAATTGCCAAAGAGTACTTTTGTCTACCAACTCTTATGATGTGTTGTTGCTTGTCCAGGATCAAGAGCAGCTGAGCTACTCATCGACACGCACCAAGTCCCCCAGCGTGGTGGTCACAGGCCTCAGACCATCCACTGTGTATGTCTTCCACGTGCGCGCTCGCACTGCTTCTGGTTACACCGCTTACAGCCCCAACTTTGAGTTCGCCACCGCATTAGAGGGTAAGACAGCGTGGGGGGGGGGGGGGGGGGTGTAAAGGAGCAGCGGCTTTGCTTTGTGTGTGTGTGCGAGGCAGGAATGACTCTGACATCCAGTTGATTGGATTGGTGTTGAGATCCCAGTAGATATGGAGTTTGGTTTGAATGCAACGCATGGGGACAATAAGAGGAGTCATCTGTGCTGATCAACAACCCTATAAAACCCCAGGAGACAATTCATGGTCATTCCTTGCTGTGGATCAGTGAAACTCATCAGCGCCTCCTCGGGCATGCGCCATTTATTTAAATGTTTATAAGCTCTGTAAGTTCCTGACTCAGGCTGTGCAGTTGTGCTTATTACAGTTTCCATGCACAGGTAACACTTGGATGATTCTAACCCTGAAATATGCAGGGATGAACACATTCACACACATTCACACACACACACACACACACACACACACACCCATACACACACACACACAAACACACACACTCTTTTAGAGATGAGATGTCCACCTTCACAATCTCATCATCCCAGGACCAATACTTCGGATGCAGGTCCATTTACATAGTTGGATTGTGCCTCCACATTAAAGTCACCTCCTCTCCTCTCTTATCTAATTCAACCAATGCAGTGCAGTGAATTAGACCTCTTTCATGCTCCTTGACCATTTATTTAATTTTATACAAACTGAATATTTTTGGGTTCATCCAAATATATGAATCACTGAATATATGTGTCACAACATTTACTCTGCACATGTACTGAGGCTCAGCCACTGTTGTGATGATGGATTCAGGGATCAGGAAATATGTCTGTCTCCTACAACCCTTCAGATTTTGTTAGAAATAAAGAAACACAGTTACACTTAATGGTAATAGTTGCAAGACACAGAAGACCACAACAAAGGAGATTCAATTATATTATTAACTCTCCCAATGCCACGTCAAGTCAAGTTCTAATGTGAGCTGTTGTCAAAACATAATGTACTTTTCATCATTTGCCTTTGGGAAAAAATTGTTTGGTGTGTCAGAGGTAGAAAGGAGTATCCATGATGTTCCAACTTACCAATAGAAAAGTAAGACACAAAATGGTTTTAGAAAGATTTATGTGTAAACAAATCCAAGTCTGAATGAAACCAATTAGAAGCATGTGTAATCTGGTTTATTTGGATTATAATACAGAGCAGAAGCAGATTACTTGATGTGTGATTTAAATGTGGTCACATCATTCATGTGTTAAAGAATAAGGACACAGTCAAATGAGAGGATCTCATCTGTTGCAAGTTCTCTAGTGATAAATATTGACAATGTTTAAATGAGCGACATGGAAACTAAAACCATTTACCAAGAATACTGACCATTTCCAATGTAATGTGTCAATCTTCTGATTTGAGCTATAATCTCAACACTGAAAGATCTCTTATAAATTTTCTTTCTCCTCTGCTCTTGTTCTCCTCAGATCTCGATATCGCTGATCAGGGTCAAGTTCTGGTGGTCGTCACTGCGTCTGTAGGAGGTTTCTCCCTGTTGGTTATCCTCACCCTCTTCCTCCTCATCACTGGACGGTAAGACGCCATATGTGCCTCTCTGGTTTCACACACACACACACACACACACACAAACACACACACACCTTTGTGCTTCACATAATCTCCAGAGTGGGGCTACAGCCTGGAGGTCTGTTAATAGACTCTCTTAAGCCACCAAGCAGACACTCTTATTTTCCAAATGGCTGAACCAATTTTCTGCCTAATTACTCAGCATGTAAGTACCAGCAGTTTGCTCCATTCCATTAACTTCTGCAGACTGTTGTCTTCAGTCTGGTTCACCGGACTTTGCCGTTAGTGGCACTTACTAATAAACAGTGAAAAATGACTCAGACTCTGTGCAAACTTTGTCTGGATTTTTACTTGTCCAGGTTTTTAATTGGGATCTGAGGTGGTTATCTTTGGCTCAGGTACTTTCTTACTGTGCCTCGTGTCAAAAAACTTTTGGATTTTTTAAACGTGATATTTAAACTCCAATTCATCAAGATTCAGCTTAGAATTCATACGTTTTTTCCCCATTTTGTTTATGTATATTAACTTGTAGATAACCTTGGCATTTTCAAACAGCTCCAAGCCTTACATTTATTCAAAGTTGGGAAATGGAAAATTTTATAGAAACACACAAGCTGCCTTTTATTTTAGAAGAGAAATATTTGCAAAGCAAAATGTGTGTGATATAAAAGGCAGACGCCTAAAGGTTCAGTTTGGGGAAAAAGGTTTATTTTGAACAATTTTAGGCTGTTTTCCACTTTTTCTCATGAGGACAGTAGATAAGTTCGATATCATATGTTTCTGCTGCTAATTCACTCTGTTGTATTGAGGTTTATCAGCAGAAAGATATAAGACAATGAGTAGATGAGTGTGATTTGTACTCTTTGCTAATCTGGTTAATTTGTACAGGTGTCAGGGCTACATTAAAGCCAGGATGAAGTCAGAGGAGAAGAGGAGGACTCGCTTCCGCAGTGGACATGGTAGTGAACACAACTTTTATTTTGTTTGTGTGTGTGTGTGTGTGTGTGTGTTGAAGGTCTCGCGGGGTTTGTGCCCTTTATTAGTTGACTAGATGAGAGCACTAGGTTAATGCTAACATGCACCATCTATCCATCTCAATTTTGTTCAGCTTCATATCATCATATATATTTTCGTCCAGTGAACAGAAAGTTGTTTTGCAGCTCACACTTTTTTCTTATTTACAATTTCCTTATCAGTGCTTATCTTACTTAAATTACCCCAGTCTTGTCAGCTCAAATATGCTTTTATGATTCTTTTCATCAGATATTATGAAGATACTTTGAGCCGTTGTAGTTTTCTAAGTCTGTGTTTGTTGTTTGTTCTGTGCTGTTGTGTGCTGGGGAGGCATCACCTCAGCAGGGGGACGCCAGCAGGCTCAACAAACGGCTGAAAGAGTCTTGTTCTGTTATAGAGCCGAGCTCAGACACTCTGGAGACAGAGGCAGAGCGCCGACTGCAAAATGGAATATTTCTCAGGCGAAGCTTTCAGACCTGAACAATACGAGCTAACTCGGCTATAAAGTACACCCGGTCCCCAGCTCGTCTGCACGAGGTGTAACAGGGGCTGCTTCAAGTTATCATTTGTGCCAGTTATAATGCACAGCGCTCAGTGTGACATCATCCCCAGCCTGTGCCACAGAGGAGCAGGTTGAAGTCTGGCTGCCTGCAGTGTCTTCATACACGGAGCTCTGAGGCATTCTCCCAACTCTCTCTGCTCTCTTTCTCCATCATTCGACAAAACTGCAGAGAAACCTCGTAACAGAATAGAAAATACTCCAGTGATGATGGACTCAATGTCGTTGAATCGAGAATGAACTTCTCTGGCACAACAAAAAAAAGAAAGTTAACTTCATGCATTTATTCATTCATTATGTATTTGCTTTACTTTTTGTGGTTTTGTTTTAAGAAATTAATAAGAAAACCTTATATCAGAAACAAGTTTACTTCCTAGATAAGACATAGATCACATATGGAACAAGCATTTTTAAATCTGGTCACCCACAATTCAACAGTGCCAAGCTAACTCACAGACCTTTAACACTGACGCACTTCCTCAAGCTGTACTGTACAGGTGATTGCGTTAACACATTTATTTCCATACTTTGTACACACCGAAAAAAACACATTATCTGATTTGGTTTGCATTTATCTATATCTGCACATATTTTGTACTTTTAAACACATCAGGTCCAATTTTTCCATCCATCAATTATAAAACTGACACGACTGTACCACGTGTTGATACGATTCAACAATGTCCTCACTGCAAAAGTGCTCCGCAGGAAAGCACATGTAAATATTCCATATTTAAAGTTTTGGAGTTGTATATCAAAGTTAAGAATATGTTCTTTCTGTTATATTCCCCCAAAGTTGTGATTTAACATTTCATGAATTTGCTGCAGCAGAACTATATTGAGATTCTACTCAAAAACCATGTGTAAAGTATACCACTGTTGGTTTCTCTTCTTGTCTTCCAGTCCCCTTTTCTGGAATAAAGACGTACGTGGATCCAGACACGTATGAAGACCCCACTCAGGCTATGGAGGAATTTGCCAAAGAGATAGACCCCTCGTATATCTGCATCGAAAGAGTGATCGGTACAGGTACAATCAACACCAATCATTATCTTCTGATAATGAGTGATCTGTAATTACCAAGAAAATACTATTTTGTATCTGTATTATTTTCCTGAATTGGTATGTAACATGAGCATATGTAACAAATGTTCCAGAGGCAGCTGACTTGCACCTCTAACAGAAACACTTAACACTGGGTAACAATTGTATTTTATGAGAAATGTTAAACCTCATAAAGTTTTACTATTAAATTAATACATCCACTTGGCAAGCTGATTTTAAAGTAGTTTATTATACTGGGCCTCTGAGGGGCAGATCCACTGTGGCTGACTGGGAGCAGTAATGTGCTATGGTTCATGTAATCGAACAGATTGTGTCATTCGGTCCATGAAGGTGCCTCCCATTTGTCTGTTTGTTGTAACATGGGCGCCATCTGGTGGAGGCGGTGTGCAATGACCTATTCTCAACACGTTGCAGGTGAATTTGGAGAAGTGTGCAGTGGTCGTTTGCGTGTCCCTGGAAGGATGGACATCGCCGTGGCAATTAAGACACTGAAAGGCGGTTATATGGATCAACAGAGGAGAGACTTTTTACGCGAGGCCTCGATCATGGGACAGTTCAACAACCCCAACATCATCAGGCTGGAGGGGGTCGTCACTAACAGTAAGCTCGGTGTGTGTGTGTGTGTGTGTGTGCACGTCTATCTTCTCTTTAACTTTGGTCTCTTTTTTCTGTTCACTGATCAAATCGTGTATGTCCACCTTTCCTGTAGGCAGACCAGTGATGATAGTGGTGGAGTACATGGAAAATGGAGCACTTGACTCTTTCCTGCGGGTGAGAAGAATATATGCAATATATGCTTAATAGATGAAGAACAAAACTTATTTCGTTATTTTTCTTGGTGGTACTCACACTGGTGGATACATGGATCATATCAAAGACCCTTAGTTGTTCTTATATGAACAAAAGCTTATTTATAACATGATCTGTGGACAGAGATTCTTGGGGCAGCTTCTATGCAAAAAGCCATAACCAAAACGCTTGAAGCACAATAGAAACATCTCAGCCCGGTAGCTTATGGTGGGAAGCAGATATCAAGTCTAGGTCATAATAATTCATGTCAATATTGTTGTGATCTTATCCCAGTGATTGGCAGCAAAACATAAAACCCATTGGAGGAATTTGTATTAATTTGGTCCAAATCTTTCTTTGGTCTAATGGATAAACAGTTTTGAATGTGTGAGTTAAAAGTCAAAGCTAAAGGTGACAGTGACCTCATGTTCTTTCAGAACGTGATATATCGATAACACCCATAGGGAAATTGATCCGGCAAAAATGTTTCACTGGTAGACGAGGATAACTTGAATAGAATTTGAGGTTGAGGTCCCTGTGACCTCCTAAACCGTTTTTGTCTTGTGAACTTGTTAACATGTTAAGAATCCCTAAAGAAAATCCTTTCAAATTTGGCTCAAATGTTTGCTTAGATTCAACGATTCAATAATTAGATTTGGGTGGCCAATGGTCAAAGGCCAGTGGCCTAACTTAACATATTTATGGCCTTTTAAAAATGATATTTCAGGGTGAATTTTTTTAAATTGTTTAACTCAAAGATAAACTGATTCACTTTTATTTTTTAACTAAGACGATATTGTCTTCCTCACACCTTACTTGTCCCCTCTCTTTCTCTTACCCACTCCAGACTCGTGACGGCCAGTTCACAGTGCTCCAGCTGGTCGGCATGCTGCGGGGCATCGCAGTGGGCATGGACTACCTCTCAGATATCGGTTACGTTCACAGAGACCTTGCCGCCCGCAACATCCTGGTGGACGACAACTTGGTGTGTAAAGTGTCCGATTTTGGGATGTCCAGAATCCTTGAAGACGACAGTGAAGCAGCCTACAATGCAACAGTGAGTGAGGATCGAACAGCTGGAGCAGAATTGTGAGGACGTATGGTTCTGAGCCTCTGAAGGTCTCCTTAACAAAACTTCTCTGTCACCACTGTTTGTAAGGGAGGGAAGATACCGATACGCTGGACGGCTCCGGAGGCCATCGCTTATGGAAAGTTCTCTTCAGCGAGCGATGTGTGGAGCTACGGCATTGTCATGTGGGAAGTTATGTCCTATGGCGAGAGGCCCTACTGGGAGATGTCCAATCAAGATGTAAGTCACTAATAACATTCTAAATTCCACAACCACTCAGGCTTGGTGAACACAGCATGTGATTTGTACTGAATCTCTTTTATGAGGGGTGTAACTGTGGGTGGTAGATACAACATTATGTTTACTGATGCTCCTCTCAGGTCATCTTATCTATTGAAGAGGGCTACCGCCTGCCAGCACCGATGGGCTGCCCCGTGACACTTCACCAGCTGATGCTGCACTGCTGGCAGAAGGAGTCCAGCCTGCGGCCACGCTTCGGCGACGTGCTCTCTTTCCTTGAAAAACTCATAGTCAATCCCAGCAGCCTGCTGACGTTGGTGAATGATGTTCAGAGGTACGTATCGATTCTCACAAACATTGTGAGAGTGTTTTGCGTGTTTTGGTCCACTGACTACAAGTTTAGTGACCTTCACAGTACAATGTGTTGTTATCTAAAGCATAATACATGGATATTTCCCAACTAGGAGTCTGCTTTCAATTTCAATAGGATATGAACATTACCTAAGAACAAAAAAACGTGTAAGAGATACTGGAAATAAGCCTGTAGGGTTAGTGAATACATAATTGTTGTTAGTTATCCCAGATTGGAAATGCAGTTCCCTATAGAAACTGGAGAGAACATTCAAGGTTGAGGTGATATATTCACTTTGATTCACTGCTGATGTAACACGTCGCACCGTGTGGATCGTCATCCGAGACTGCATGAAGTGAAACCAATGGATAAGTGAGAGGTAGAAAGTTCTGTATGTTGGGAAATGGTTTGTTGTAATGCAGATACAAGGTTTGCAGCTCACGGCTTTGAATCTGATTATACTCGTGCTCTGCTTGACTTTCTCTTTGTCATCCTAGTTTTTCCGAGTCTCCGGAGGACATGCCAGACTACCCCCTGTTCATCTCCATCGGGGACTGGCTCGACTCCATCAAAATGTGCCAGTACAAGAACAACTTCCTGGCAGCGGGATACACAACACTGGATTCCATTTCAACCATGAGTATAGAGTGAGTGAAGCCAATCGCACAGAGTGCAGCTACGGTATCAAAAAGTACATCAACCCAAGAGACAGGTAGTAGAGTAGCAGCTTAAAAAAGCTGGGAACAATGTCACAAAGGGACAGATTTATTGTTCCAATAATGTCAACAAAAAAAAGTATCTGTACCATAAACTCTATGTGAAAATGGATGTCTCCACTCCTTTCCACTATCCAGAGATTAAGCCAATAAATATGACGGTGTAATTAAGAATGTTCCTTCAGTCTCAGCTATCGTCCACGACAATGCAGCCATTTTTTTTGACAATATCCCCTAAAGATACCTTAAATGACAGGAACTCTCTTGAAAAATAAATTACCTGATGTGTAATTTTTGGTCCTTCCGAATTTATCAATAACACAATGCGAGGGGACAGAGAATGGTGAAGACACTCAGCAAAGGGCAAGATTTTCATTGGGTCTATTTCTGATCCGTTAACATGGAGGAGGCAGGGTTCATGATGCTGTAGTTAAGCCAACCACCAGGGGGCAATCAAGACACCTTGGCTTCAATTTTGTAGAGCTGTCATGTCTTTATATACAGCCTATGATTTGTACAGCTTGTGTGTATCATGTACCCTGATTTTAGAGGTTTTTTCTTGATTTTGATGATAATGCTATGATATGTCACGTGTCCTGGCTTTAAAAATGTGTATTAAGCCTCAGCGAATACTATTGTTACAGTGTTTTGTTCTGCTGTGCTGAATGTTTTTATTGTTCTATCCAACAATTCATTCAAATGGGCTTTTTGCAGGTCAATTTAATGTGGACAACTTCACTGCATGTTTTGCCTTGATCTCTTAGACATTTTGCTGCTGTGCCATGATTATTCAAACTGTATAAATCTTCTTCTCCCCCTCAGCGACATCAGGCGTATTGGGATCTGTTTGATTGGTCACCAGAGGAGAATCATAAGCAGCATACAGTCTCTGCGCCTGCAGCTTCACCACATCCAACAGAGTGGCTTTCAAGTGTGAGGCCACTCCACAAAGACAGACTTTAAAAGTGTGTGTGTGTGTGTATGTGCGCAGGTGTGCACTGAGCTGGAGACAAACCAATGCTCCAACACCAGACATTTTGGTGTAACTGACACCGCTTGTGCTTGTGAGAAAGGAGTCCATCACTAGACCACATCTGGTCTAGATAAAACACACTCATCATCGTATGGCTCATTATCAACACAGCCTCCACAACAACCAACCTCTGTCTGCGTGGGCCAAATGCGGTCTCTGTGTTATCTCAGCTATCACGAGCATTCACTTGAATTTAGGACGTCTTCTCTCCAGTGTCCATTCAAGTGTCCACTGATACCTCTTCTCTCTCCAAGTGACAATCCGATGGTTTCTATGGACTTTGAAAGGTCTAGTGTCTGTGACCTCATGACCAGAGAAGATGTGGATGTACCAAGGTCACATGGGGATCAGAGTGGGATTTTAGTAGCAACCTTTCCAGCTGGTTTATGAATCGCTTCACCAGTAATAAAGATTGACAGAAGGATGAATACAATCATGTTTTTTGAACTGAAGACCGCTGAATGTCAAAAAGATTTTATAGAGATGTGTACGTTCTATCCTCATGATAATGCAGTATGTCTTGTACAAAGAGTCTTGTGAAAGTCGTACGTTTTATTCAGTATGTTTGTTCCTTAATAAACAAGCCTATTTTAATAGTTGGTTTTCTCTCAGACTCAAACCAGCTCAGGCACCAGACTATCAGTCAGGTAACCATGGACGCACAGAGTCTCTCAAACACACACTCACACATGCACAATGACGTTGTCGTCTTAATTGTCACTCAAGGGACTGACACGTTTTCTGGACATCAAGAGTATTGTCAAGCGATTTGTCAAACAGTTGCTGGGAGGTTAATTATGAAAGGCTCGATGGTAAACCTAGCAGTATATTCTTTATGTTATAAATCTACTCTTTTGGATAACATGTGGTATACTGTTTTTATTTTCCATGATACGGAGGATTTGCATATGTCTACTTTAAAGGTACAGTTCAACGAAAAATGAAAACTCACTCATTATCTACTCAGAACTATCCCGATGGAGGTGTGGACGACGTGTTTGAGTCCACAAAACACTTTTGGAGTTTCAAGGGTAAACAGTGCTGCAGCCAAAAATTCAAAATGGAAACTGAAGGCAAGCAAAAGCAAACACTTAAATATCAAGCAATGAGAAACAATTAGATTTACATTATGATCATAATAAGTCTTATGATAAGACTTATTATGATCATAATTTGTATTTGTATATCTAATTATGATCATATCTTATGATAAGACTTATTTTGATCATAATTTTTATTTGTATATCTAATTATGACTATAAGGCTTATTCTAATTC
The DNA here is from genome assembly GCF_949316205.1 of Platichthys flesus. Lineage (NCBI taxonomy): Eukaryota > Metazoa > Chordata > Actinopteri > Pleuronectiformes > Pleuronectidae > Platichthys > Platichthys flesus. The sequence goes on along the minus strand of NC_084945.1, from coordinate 10,115,268 downwards.
TAATAAAAACAATGTATTACTGGTACAACTACGGATGATCCCACGCTGATTCGGGTTTTCCTACAGAGCCAGGACTCTCCCGTGTTTGGCCTGTGGGTGGCAGTGTTGAGTCAGCTCAGCGGTCTCCCAGCAACAGCATGTAAATAACTCGGTGTGTTTCCCTCTTCGGACTGAAGCACGTGACCGAGGAGGAGAAATGAATGAGACGCGGGTTTGAACCTGGTTATTTGATGGACTAACCGGAGGGACGCGTTAAATCATCCAGAAAACACGACCCGAGGCCGAACTCCAGGTAAAACCCAGCTCCTACAGCACCGCGCGGTGAAGGATAGCACCCAGCTAATGATAGCTACACCCCGCTAGCGTGTTAGCGTCAACTGTGATGCTAACACTGAAGTTCGAGGGTTTAACGTGTTTCCCTCGTCGTGTCTAATACTTGTCGCTTTATTTTAAACCGACATCTTTATAAAATTGCCTCGGGGGGACTCGTACATGTGGGACACCGCTCAGGAAGCCGGAGGAGCTAACCGTTAGCTACTTAGCAACATTAACAACAAGAGATTAACCAGACAGCGACTGTTAATTACGTTACAAGCCGGTAAACATGTTAGCTTAAGCCAGCGGTTAGCAAATAAAAGTCGTCGGGTTAATATCACCTGCTGGAAGCGGGGGTTAGCCTTTGCTCTGCGGCTAATGGAAGCACTTACACACAGGTTAGTGGTTTCAGGGGAGGAGGTGTGGGGATGGACACCTGTAGAGTCTCTGCTGAATCTGCTGTGGTGTAAATAATGGTGACACACTGTGAGGAGGGAAGAGTAACATGTTTATTCATTAATGGTTGACATCATACTTGTGGATGTAACATTAACATTGTGTATAGAGACTAGCTATATATGTACTGTTACTCTGTGTAATAATTTCATTTTTTTTATTGTTTTAGTTTGTCTTAAGGTCTTGTTTATTATGTCCTTCTTCCCTCTGTTAAGTTATTTGCCTTTTTATATTTGCACATGGATCCGGGATGAGTGCAATTTCATTCTGCTGTGCTTTATTTGTTGTATGGCAATGACAGTGAATTAACTTAGAGATAGAGAGATAGAGTATGTTTATGTCTTTATGGAAATTTAAGAAAGACCCAATAACAATGTTTTACTTCAAACATTGACACACTTTTCTGTTACGTTACAAAGCGATCGTGCCTAACTTTTTGTACTCACAAAAAGCAATTGGTGCATATGTAAAACAGTTTTACAAATGCACACGTCACAAACTGAGTAAAACATGTTACAATTCCATGTGTCGATTTTTAACTTAATTTCTGAAAACCAATGCAAGTAATGAAACAGGAAATCAGTCAGGGCACGTATTTGACCTTTAGCATATTTGTAGATGTACAGTATGTGTTGATGTTCTGATCTTCCTAGGACTCCTTTAAAAATGCTCCCCCTGTTTAATCCATAAGAGAGGTGTTACAATGTGAATGTTATGGTTTTAATTGTGTTGTTTCTTGAAGATCAGACAGACAGCTGATGGTTGCTGACTAGCCAATGGGGCTGTTTGACAGGTTGGCGGGATGGCTGGGGCTGAAGAAGGAGGTGAATGTTCTGTGTCTCGGGCTGGACAACAGCGGAAAGACCACGATCATCAACAAACTCAAGCCGTCCAATGTAAGTCTGTTTCTAACATTAGTAATGTGTGAAATGTTATTCATTCATTTATTACAAATGGGGCATTTCTCTCTAATCCAGTTTAATGTGATTCCATGAATTAGAAACGGAGCACTTCCATACTCCACATCTCTGCACCATTTGCTTTTGTGTAATTATACTGTGTGCATATATCATAAAATAGTATGTTGCAACCTGTACTCCTAATTGAACCTGCTGCTGAGGAAAACGTGCATTTGTCCTTCAGGCCCAGGCACAAGACATCGTCCCAACCATTGGTTTCAGCATAGAGAAGTTCAAGACCTCCAGGTATAGCTTTTTATGTCTTTTTCCATTTTTCCTTTTCCAGTTGTATTTGTCTGTCACAAATTAATATGCTCTCATTTCCTCTGCTCTTTCCCCTCATAGTCTTTCCTTCACAGTGTTTGACATGTCAGGTCAAGGCAGGTACAGAAACCTATGGGAGCATTACTACAAGTGAGTGTGCAGATGGAACATAAACAACAATCTTCTTTGCCAAGTACGATGTAGATAAAACATATCGACTTCTCAAATCACTTTGTTCTCCTCAGGGAAGGTCAGGCGATCATATTTGTCATTGATAGTGCAGACAAACTGAGGATGGTTGTTGCCAAAGAGGAACTGGACACATTACTGAATCATCCCGGTAAGTTTGATTACATTTTTCATTTTGAACATGATCTTGCATAGGTTTAAACAGCTGTTTATCTCCCTCCTGAGTTATAGCACTGTGTAAATTTAAGATCATTTGGCATCTTTGGGATAATTAATATACATTTTGTTTTTCTTCTGTGTTTCTCCACAGATATTAAACACAGGAGGATCCCCATCCTTTTCTTTGCAAACAAGATGGATGTCAGGGATGCTCTGTCGTCAGTCAAGGTCTCCCAGCTGCTCTGTTTGGAGAACATCAAAGACAAGCCCTGGCACATCTGGTACGAACACACATCAACAACTATCTGCTTATTAATTACTGCTGCATTCCGGTGTCAGTGAGAGAATGTGTGTATCACTGATGAACTGTAGTCTGCTCTGAAATACACTCTGCACAGCGCTCACAGATTTATCTCTCATTTAACACAGCTATTTTAAATAGAGGTTTGGTTTCTTTCACAGTGAAAATAGTAAGTTATGGCAAAATCATAATGTATGTTGTTGATATGTTTCAGTGCCACAGATGCTCTGAAAGGAGAAGGATTACAGGAGGGAGTCGACTGGTTGCAAGGTATGATGAGAGTTCAAATAAAATAAAATAGTTTAGTTTGTAAGGCTGCATTCACGGTTCACACGCATTTCCCTTTTGTGAAAAGAGGGGTGGGGGGGGGTAATGAGGTGAGGAACCTTTATTCAGGGGTAAAACTCAGTCTTTAATCTAAATTTAATTTAAACAAACGAGAACCCACCACATTTTTGGTCTGTTAAATCAACTTAAAATGAATTTGACCTCTGAACATAATGATGGACTCATCAGTCGCCATTTTAAATGATTTCTTTGGGTCAGGATCTTAAGGGCTTTTGTATACATGACACTGTAGTGGGTTTGGATTATTCTTCAGTCTGAGGCCAAAAGTCTGAGGCCACTTTCTCATTCACTTGAATTTGAATTTGTTTTAAGGTAATGTCATGTTTTGCTGATAAAACCTGTTCTTTCCATTTATTTTCCAGATCAAATCAAAACATTGAGAACATAAGGGCCCGAGTGAAGACGCTTGAAGAAACAGCATCGGTTAAAGTCTGTCATGTAAGATGTGTTGACCTTGTTTTCAGATGTACAGGAAGAGAGCAATGTTTTATTAATAAGTTATTGAGGTGATTCTTTGACATGTTTGGTTCACTGGAACAATCAAAGCCCATAATCTCATTTAGAACAACAAAATAATAAAAAATCCTGAATTAGTGAGACTCATACAAGTAGAGGAGATAATTTTAGGCACATTTCATCAGTCTGAACAGCCATTTCCAAAGGAACAATAACACTTAAACATGTACTTCTATTTACATTATCCCTCCCATTCCTTCAAACAGCTGTTTAATATCTCTGTGTATCAGGGATCATGATGCTCTTCAAAAAACTCAATGTGGTTGGTGCTGTCTTTAAGGAGCATGAAAACCTAGGATGTGTTGTAGGGAAGACATGTTAGTTGCTGTGTTGATTTAGCTCTTACAGTATCCCCCCCGTCTGATAAATGGTACGTGCCAGCTTCCCAAAGAGAATTGTGGCAGATTTAAACTGGCACGTCATTATACCAGTGATGTAAACTGGGATGTCACATGTCATATCATTAGTAAAAGCAGCTCTCCAGCTTATATGTAGAGCCGTCTCACTGTCACATGAAACTGTTTTCTATGGTTTATCCTTACTGCAGCTAAGACTTGATGCAGCTCTGCTCTTGTTTTGTGAACACTGCTCTTTTTTTTTGTAGTTGTGAAAATATTTCATAGTGTTAGCCAATTCAATGTTTTTCGGGACGCAGTAGATTCTGTTGTAAATATTGTTACGTGTGGCCCAGTGACTATAAATAATATTTAACTTAGCTGGAACAAGTGATGAATGAATGTCAAGTTAGTTTGCCTGATTTTCAACTAGTTTTTATATTTGCCTTATTTCATTTGTCAAAGCAAAGCACTGTTTTCAAACAAAATGATCATTATAGTTGACTCATGGTTAATTAAAGTATATAATATAGATCAAATATCTGCTCAGTCTCCTCATATTGCAAACTGTTGGTCCTCTTCTTTAGTCTCGGACCAAAAGCTGGATTTAATAAATGTACAGATCACAGAGTGCGTTGCTTCTTTTTCTTTCTGATGGCATTTGCCAAACTCCATCGCCTCAACCTCAGCCATATAGCAAATAGTTGTTATATCTGAATAGTCTTTATACTATTCAGTAGTAGTCGTTATATCTGAACTAACTGAAAATGTGTGGAAATAATAGCGATTGATTGTTTATAATATTCTGTAGTAACTTGTTCATGAATGTTTCATCTGTAAATCCCATTTTAATCCTACAGTTATCAAAACTTGTAGAAGATGCAACTTGTAAAACTCCGCAAATATTTTTGCCACCAAAGACACTTGACACTGACCTGAGACATTAATATGAGGGTAAGATGGATGACAGGAGATTTAACAGCCCTGTTCACTTTCCATGGTTCCAAATTAAAACAGTAGAATGTACAACCTCAATGTATGAGGAATGATTGGAATCGATTGCGGTTTGATTTTTGAATTTAGTTCTGTGTGTTACTTTTATCCCATTCATATAATACATGTATTTTTATACCACTGGGTGACAGCCAAGTCCTAAACATTCAATTCCTACTTGTACAGGCTTTAAAGGCGTCGTGGTGAATCTGGAACGTGTTCTCTATCTGTAATTGGAGGACATTTCGGAGTTGGGATTTTTCTTTTTCGTGTCCTCCAGACATTGTTTTTAAAAACAAGGAGCACAAGTTCACTTTAGCTGTAGATTGTTCCCTCACATGAGCTGTGTGTATTTTGATTATTACACTGAACGTGTAATAAAGAATAAATGGGGTGCAAAATATGAAAACATGTCTCGTGTTTCCTGAGGTGCGAAAATAATCTCTCTCCTTCTCTCTCTGTATCTCTCTCTCTCTCCATGTCTCTCTCTCTCTCCCTCTGTCTATCTCCCTCTCTGTCTCTCTCCCCCTCTCTCCCTGTCTCTCTCTCTCACTCCCTGTCTCTCTGTCTCTCTCTCAAACATCTTGAGCGCTGCCAGCAACAGCTGCTCATTAGACCTCGAGTTCTCTGGGCCCTGAACAGTTTACTTGGTCGAACATAAACATTCAATTACGCAGGTTCTGAGGGTTTGTGTTGTTATGTTGCGCAGCACACGCTTCATATTGTGAAGTGTTGTTTGTATATGTTGTATACAATGACATGATTGTGGTCATTGTGAACGTGGCTGCTTTCAAACCTGCAGAGGCTCAGCGTCAGTGTTTGGTTTGAAAAGGTGTCATGGTCATGTGGCAACCATCTGTCAAACCATATTGCCCGATGTCATCTGGAGGTTTTAGCTTTTGGCACCAGTGTAGCACAGAATCACTCGTCTGATGTCAAAAATAATTTCATTAAAAGTCAGTGATAGTCTAATTATTCAAATGTTTCAAATTAGCTGTGGGGATTTTCTCTCTTTATTTGTATGTTTATGTTAATTTTAATAATAATAGGCTTTACACACAGTTGACCCCTTCAAGCTGAACCAAATAAAGTTGTAACCAAAATAAATAATATGGATATGGTAAGAATTAAACAATATATATGATTATATACTTTAAACCAAATATCGTCACCCTCTTCAACTAATGGCCCAAGTCATTTTTCAGGTTTTTCAGACAAACACAAAAGCATTAACCAAATATTGAATACATGATATTTATTAATAATTTCACTCAAAAAGATTATGACAATAGATGACTATTGACATTCTAATAACAACATATGTCAATTATGTCTTATTTCTATGTTTGACCTTGATCTCCTTGAGTTCTGGATGGTTACTGATCACACCTTCAGAGGACTCATCACTGGATGGGGTATGGTCTGGATCTCTTATGACATCATCAGCATCAGATATCTCCTCTTCATGGTGTGGATGTGTCTTCTTGGCATCTTCAACAACATCAACGGGAGTGTTAAAGGTTTCATCTTCTCCATCTGAAACAGAGTCTTGGACTGGTACCTGCTGCTTCATCTCTTCAACGACTGCCTCATTGTCATCTTCAGTGGATGAGGCCTGATCGGTGCATCTCCTTCCAAAAGGACAACAACATTTCAACCCTTTGAGGTGTGCATGGTATTCAAGTCTTTCTTAATTAGATCATGTAGTGTGGGAAAAATGAGACAAATAACTAGATGAAAAGACAGAAAAGAGTTCATAACAAAAAGCATTTCACTTGTAACAGCCACAGCTTCATAGATAAACATGATCTGTTCAACTGAGATCTAGGCGATTTTACCAGAGGTGGCCAGCATCATGAGAAGAGGATTTAGGCAAACAAAATGAATTTATTTAAAAAAAATGACGTAGTCCATTATTTTTGGAAGGTGACGATATACCAGATCCACGTTGGCCTCCATTCGTGTTGCTGAAACTGTTCTGCTGCCTTGCCAAAAGGGGGCGCAGTTTAAAATAAACTTGACTCCCTCGCTCCTGGTGTGTGACTAAACCTCGACTTCAGCAAATAACGACCGTGTATTTTCTTCCTCGGTGAGTTTGTGTGTCTTCAAGTGTTTTTCTTCTTCTCTAAGTCAGGCGGTATCATTATATGTGCGCGTTGCTCTTCAGGATCCATCCTAATTGGGGATCCTGTCAGTTTTGACAGCAGCAGCAGCAGATTAAAGGTGTTCAGGCAGCAGAGGCCCCTTAAGTGGACACAGTTCATTGATATGTATCCGCAAGTGAAAGTGGCAGATACAGTTCACTTAAATGGTGTCTAATTGCTCAGAGGTATAAAGAGCATTTCAGTCTAAGAATTCAGGCTCAAGCCTCAGAAAACGTTGGTGTAGGTTAGTTAATAATAAACCCATGGGAGTCGGAGCTGCTGTGAAATGCATCTAAAAGAAAGAGAAAAAAATCTATTAGTATTTCATTTAAGTAGTTAAGCTTGACTGTTCTTTATTTTAATTGACGCATCTTGTCACATGTTTCTTTTGCGCAATGAGAGGAGCGCGTCCAGGATTCTCATCCTCTTCAGGCGCGCAACACCAGCTCATGTTGGTGCAAAGTTAATTGCGCTTGTAAGGTAACATGCCGACTGAGGGAGAGTGACAGCGGATAAAAGGCCACGTGAAGTATGGCTGCGTAATTAGACGGCTGTTACGCACTGAGTCTGAAGGAGCCGGAGCCACAAATCATTGATTATCTGATGCGTAAAAATGTGACGTTGATATAAAAATTCATCTCGTGTAATTCCGTGATTGAGTTGTTTTAAAAAAAAAAACAGCGAGACGTCCATATCCATCTCAGTAAAGGAATCTCTCCCACCCTCCTCCAGTCACATAAACCGGCGCTCTGACGCGTTCCCATGCGCGCTGCTCGTTTGGTTCCTCTGACGTGCGTCTCGGTTCCTCTGACTGCACCTGCGCCCTTATAAGCCTCGGTCAGTCACCCAAGAGACCGGGTTTCATGTGACTGGTCCTCATGTCGCAGACAAGCTCTTCATAAACCCCGCGGCTGTTCTGATCTCCCTTCTCCGCCTCAGGTCCCCCAGCACATGACACCAGAATCACTTGAGGTAAGTTTTAAATGTGTATTTCAGGTTTTCTTTATTTTGTCATCTCTTGTTCTATATGGTTTAGCAAATATATATATTTTTGTAATGTTTATATCAGGCAACATTCTACAGGGAGGTCATATTTGTACCTGAAAGCTGTGCGTAATTTGAATTTTGCGCATGTGTCCGGATAGAGACACAAGTAGAGAAATCGATAACAAAGGACAGATTCGATGAAAAAAACACAGCTGCATTCATTTAAAAACAATTCCGTCATATTTCTAGAGTTCATTCTTAAATATTTACGACGTTATTTTATATTAAGAAGCCGACGTGTGGCACTTAGTGTAGTACTTTCCATAAAATAAGAGAAAAACGAGAGCGCATGACATCTTCTAAATCAGCAAAGTACAATGTTTCTGTTTTTCAATCAGTAAATATTGTTCCACGCTCCTTATTACTTATTACAAACGCTGTAGTACTGAAATCGCAATTGATTTATTTTACTTTTATATCTGATCTTTTTCCTCCGTGCGTCCAAGCAGGTCTCCATGCCTGCCCGTTCCTAGCGGAAGACCGGCGCGACAATGACCATCCATGCAGAGGGGCTGGTGGCTATCGTGATCTTCTATCTACTCATCCTGGCCGTGGGCATCTGGGCGGCATGGAAGAACAAGCACTCCGGGGAAGCGGAGGGCACCGACCGAAGCGAGACCATCATGGTCGGCGGGAGGGACATCGGATTATTCGTCGGTGGATTTACCATGACAGGTGAATTTATCCCAAGCTCTGGCGTCATGTTTCCACAAGAATAACTTGAACTCCTTTTAACTTGGAAAATCTGGTGATTTTAATTCAGTCCTCATACTTGTATCAGGATTTAGAAAGGGAAATATCTCACATGTTTTCCTCATGGTAGAAAACAAAACTATACGAATGGATGTAATTGTTGAATACAATATTAAAGTGATGTGACTCTTTAATCAGATTTTCTCAAGTTGTGACCTTGTGTTGTGGTTTTCAGCCACCTGGGTTGGAGGAGGATACATCAATGGCACAGCTGAGTCTGTGTATCTGCCAGATTCTGGTCTGGCCTGGGCGCAGGCTCCCTTTGGATATGCCCTCAGTCTGGTTGTGGGTGAGTGATGCTATATGGATTTATACTTGTATGTATGTGCATATTCAAATCCACACATTCATTCTTGTGGACTAGATATCTGTTTGAAGTGATGTGAATTGGATTCTCTTTGCATCCTTCAACTGTAACTCTGTTCAGAACAATCCTTGTGAATCTTGTTGCCCCCATTTATTCAAGTATATGTATTGTTGTGGTTTTGTTCATATATAATAACCATAAATATCTGCTAGAAACGGCTGTTCAGATGTATAGCCCCCTCAGTCAGGGGTTGTGGAGGGTCACTATGAATTCTCAGACTTGTGCCCCCTGTGTCCCAGGTGGTCTCTTCTTCGCCAAGCCCATGCGCTCACGAGGTTACGTCACCATGCTGGACCCGTTCCAGCAGATCTACGGGAAACGCATGGGCGGCCTCCTCTTCATCCCTGCACTCATGGGTGAGATCTTCTGGTCGGCCGCCATCTTGTCCGCTCTGGGTAAGTTCACAGCTCCACCTTGCTTGTTGAAGTGGATGGAATCTAAATGTTTCTTGTGTGGCATCGTTCACAACAACTGTCCATCTGGTTTGTCCGCAACCTTCTAGGAGCTACCCTGAGTGTCATCGTGGACATCAACATCAAGATGTCGGTGGTTATCTCAGCGCTCATTGCGATCTTCTACACCCTGGTGGGGGGGCTGTACTCTGTGGCCTACACTGACGTCGTGCAGCTCTTCTGTATCTTTATCGGCCTGGTAGGTTCATGTCGATCCCTGCATCTAGTGCTTCTGAGTAGATTGACATTTCTTGATATCGTGTTCAAATATGTCAAATCACATCTTACGGTGAGAAATACTATGAAACCTCAAAGACTTCTCTGCATAAAATCTAGAAATTATTATTTCTGCTATCTACATCCTGCTCCATGTATCTTCTGGGATCAATAATGTTTGATCTTATTTTATCTTCGGAGCTTGAGATCCAGGGTTGAGTCCAACAAGCCTTTGATTGGATCCTTCTTGTTTCTGCTCGTCCACAGTGGATCAGCGTCCCCTTTGCTTTGACCAACCCTGCGGTGACAGACATCAGCATTACTGCAGTGAAGCAGGTGTACCAGGCGCCCTGGATAGGTAGCATCCGCAAGAGCGACAGCTGGGTCTGGATCGACAACTTCTGCCTCCTGGTACGGAGGCCGCGACTGATCCATCCTTTTCATCAGCGCCATTAGATATTAGATGTGATTTTGAGCTAAATCACGTTGACCTGTTTATTTTGGACTTCAGTTTCTGTGAATGCTCTTCAGTGGTCTGCCATTGTTTCTGCAGATGCTCGGAGGAATACCATGGCAGGTGTATTTCCAGAGAGTCCTGTCTGCCTCCTCGGCCACGTACGCCCAGGTCCTCTCCTTCATAGCTGCATTCGGGTGCCTCGTCATGGCTGTGCCCTCTGTTCTCATCGGAGCCATCGGGGCCTCCACAGGTTAGAGAGCTCACATCAGTGTGTGTGCTGTGTGTCTGTGTGTGTGTGTGTGTGTGGGGGGGGGGGGGGGGGGGGGGCATGTTGCCCTTAGATCTGAGATTGGCTGGTAAATAGCAGCTGGTTCGCCTCATCCATAATGAAGCAGCCGTCCATTTAATAACCAACACTGCTTGTGTAAATATTACATTAGAAGGAGGCAAGGGACCAAATTAGAGGTTTGATCTCCAGATTGTTAGGCAGCAAATGTCTCAGTGATCGACTGAACACGCAACTTTTTTTTTTGTCCTAAAAGTCAAATAAGAGTTATCCTCTCAAACTTAGAAAAACTGAAGGGAAACTTAACCCGACATTGCAACAGTGATATCTTCATTCTATAATTATATGGGGTCTTATTTATTTGAGCCTCAGACTTTGATTAATAGGTTTAATGAGCCAAGATTTCAGAAAACAATTAACAAAATTATTTCCATTGCTCACATATGTTGTTTTCTAATGCCTTAACATGTTTGCTGCAGTTTCAATGTGATTATGCCCACATTATATACTGATAATAAGTAACCTATGGCTTAAAAATTTATTATTATTCATTGTATATTTTAACAAATGTTTAATTTAGAATCAGCTAGATTTCTGAGAAATCTGAAAAAGTAAGAGTCCCTGAATTGCTTATGTTACAGTGTGAATATTGGATTTGTCTTTTAAAGGTCTGTTAAATCTCTCCCTCACTCAGACTGGAACCAGACATCATATGGAGCCATACCTCCCATAGAGAAGGAGGAGGCAGACATGATTCTGCCCATCGTGCTCCAACACCTTTGTCCACCATTTGTCTCTTTCTTCGGCCTGGGTGCGGTTTCTGCTGCCGTCATGTCCTCCGCAGACTCCTCCATCCTCTCAGCGAGCTCCATGTTTGCGAGGAACATCTACCAGATGACGTTCAGACAGTCAGTGAGTACACTTGTGTCATATAATATACTAGCCCAAGTCACTTTTCTGGATGACCATTATTTGATCTATGAAAACCTCCATCCCTTTTCCACTCTTCTCTGTTTTTCCTCATGCAGGCTTCTGACCGTGAGATAGTGTGGGTGATGCGTGTCACCATCTTTGTGTTCGGTGGCCTCGCCACAGTGATGGCGCTCGTAACTGGGACAGTTTACGGCCTCTGGTACCTGAGCTCAGACCTGGTGTACGTCATCATCTTCCCGCAGCTGATCAGCGTGCTCTTCGTCAAAGGCACCAACACGTACGGCTCGGTGGCCGGCTACCTGTTCGGCATGGTGCTGCGTATAGGTGGAGGCGAGCCCTACCTGCATCTGCCTCCTTTCATCTATTACCCCGGCTGGACTCTTGAGAACCGGATTCACCGACTGACGGGAGAAAGCGAGGAATTTGTCATTCAGAAGTTTCCCTTCAAAACCATCTCTATGGTCGCCTCTTTTCTGGGCAACGTGGCCGTCTCCTACCTGGCCAAGTACCTGTTTGAGAGCGGCAAGATTTCACACAAATACGACTTCCTCGATGCGGTGGTGTCCAAGCACAGCGGGGAGATTATGGACAAGACGACGCTTGTGACTCGGAGCAACAACATCGGGCTCTCGGAGATGGCGTCCGTGAAACCGCGCCTGAGCGTGACCTTGGCAGCGGCCTTCACGCGCCGTGACACAATGCCAAAAGAGATGGTGGAGGAGGAGGAGGAGGAGGAGTCCAGCTCAGACACCTCCCACCACGATGAATAATGACAAACCCCGGAATGTGATTTAAAAAAAAAATGATGATGTGACTGAAACTGACAGAGAACTGGTCACTCCGTCCAAAAACAGAACAAGCGAACATCTTACCTTTGATCAACAAAGGAGCAAATCCTGCTCGTGGTGACTGGATAACAACCAGACGTCAGGATCTAGATATGTAGCGTAGCGGCTTGCTGATTGTCCAGTCATAAAGCTGTCTTCCTGTGAAGTACATCACACACTTACACTCATGAAGTTCTTTAAGATATTGGGCTCTTCTTTCTTCATCTGGTTTGAAGACACACTGTTAAGAGACGCGTTATTTCATTTATTTCATCTTTTTTGCTCACTGAAGACAACTGCAGTAGGAGAAGCTGAAAAATCTGTGAATATGAAAAAAAATGACTGGAACTTTATGAGAAGTGACTGACAGCACAATTGAAGAAGTGTATACTATTATTTAAAAGCAATAACACATATACACAATTTTAACACCTGTACAACAATTGTCATAAAAGTCTGATTGTGAGTGGGTGGAAGAAAAATGGAGGAAAAAATTTAAAACAGGATATTTTATCGCTTTAATGTGTAATATCAAACTTACTTCCCAATTGTAACACTGAGACACTTGGGTTTTGATCCATTGATTAATTAACACATGAAATAAACTTAAACATCATAAAACCAAGAAGCTAATTCAGTTCGATGCAGCGTTCACAGGCGATCATGTCTCTCGTGTATTTCATCAATTATTCCTGTAAAACACGTTATATATCTGTGAATCAAAGAAAGGAACAATCCATTTATCATGCCAGTAAGAAAATAAAGCTAATATCCCATCTGTAATGTCAACACTTTAATCAGTGAACATTTGTATTTTAAAAATGATCTTGTATTCAGCTGCCTTAACGACGTTCAAAGGTAGAGATCCGCGGCTCTGACTGGACTCTGGTCAGACTGACGCCATCAAAGACTTGAATATGAATGTAACCTCTAGAGAAGATTATTATATCATGTAGTGTATTTGGACAAAATGTTTGTGTATTTGTTGCGTTTGTGATTTGCAAAGTCGAGCAGTAACTGTTGTTATCAGCAGCGTGCAGATGACTTTTTCTCTGTGGCGTGTATGTTTGTAAACATGAGGTTATAAAAAAGAGCGATACTGTACATATATATAAATATATAATATATAATGCCAGTTAATATGATTCAAGTAAGATGGAAAGGATGTTTATTTATTTTTGATGTCACAAAAGATGAAACAATAAAGAAGGAAATTATTTCAGGAAAAATTGTATTTGTATTTTGCATTTTCTGTTTATCGACTCCACTCAAAAAATTGGAAAGCAATTTGACTTCATCTTCAAAATTGCCCTAAATTCGATGTTTGCATGCAAAGTGATATTTTGAATGTCTTTTGTTGTTATTGTCTGTCACAAGGTTCTGTTGTGTTGCAATGAGTTCAACCGATAACTGACTCTTCACTGTCTTAATCTTAGATTTTTATTATTTTAGAGGCTTGAAGATTTGATTTAATGAGTCATTTACAAAAAGAAAGAGCAAAGGTTTAGAAAAAATCCTGAGAAGTAACAATTTTGTGTTTAAGGGATGTTTTTATTTTCTACTTTTCATTTTGTGCTCTCTTTAATTTACAGCAATTTTAGATTAGATTAGAATCACTTAAATTATTTCTGCATTTCATTTATTGTACATTTTTAAGCTGAAGGGAATTTTTTATTCAGATTTTTATCAACTTTGTTATTTTGAAAATTGGAAAACATCTGCCGCGAGAGAACGGCTGGCATCGAATGTACGGCTCTCTCTTGTCTGTCGGGCCCCTCAGCTATCAGGAGGCAAGATGGAGAAAGAGAACATGTCTGAAAAACGTGACTGAAATTACAATCGCTTGGCTTGCATCTTTGTCCCCCTCCATGGCCACAGTGAAAGACTGTCTCTTAAAATAGCTCTCTCTCCCTGGTTATTTACATTACCTTAAGTGCTGTACTCTCTAACGTCTGAGACTCGGGGAGGAGCCACCCGGGTTGGGCGGGGTTACTGGTGGTCAGCCAGGGGAAGATGGACTGCGTGTAGCTAACTGGCGCCCATTGCCATAAAATTCCACCAACCCCTGACGCTCGAGGAATGACGTAGGTGCCCCACCCGTCCACTGCACCTCCTTCCTCCATCGTCTGCGTCCTCTTCGGTGTCCTTGAGAACTACGGCCAATCCCATAAGAAGAGCGTGGGTGGAAACAGAGAGAGAGAGAGGAGAGGAGCCCATATCCATTCATAGAAAGTACCTCACAGAGCACTCATGATAATTAACAATTATGAAGAAAACTGTCGCTTGTCCGAAAGTCAATCCAGTTATTTAGGGCTTTACCGATGGCGAGGGGGTTGTTGGGGGAGGGTTTTGACGTAGGAGTCTCCTCTGGAGAGCATTTGGACAGAAACCAAAATGGATTCATTCATTTACAACCAGTAGATATTTTTAGAACGTCCTATATGATGCCTTTACGTGAGTCACTGGTATTTGGCCAGATTTTCTTTTCACTGATCTATGACTAATAATTTCTCTGACATTGGATTTGACAGAAAATACTTTTCTAAATGTTCTCAAATGGATCCGATAAAGATCTTCGAAGGATCACGTTCATGCGAACTGAGGATTATGGTCCCGACCTGGTTCGGAAGAAGATTCCTTGAGCATCTAATAAGATCCTGAACAAACAACCAACACTAACGTTATTTTACACTCTTTACTTTATCTGTTACAGCTGTCTGCTCGCATTTCTTCATGGACTTATTTTGCTAGAGACCAACCTTAGCAGATAACAAGGGAGTTCTGGGAAGCCAAGTCCCACTGGCGCACTCTGCCTCATTGTGGAGGTGGAGATGAGATACAGAGAGCGGACGCTGCGTTCAGATAAACATCTAACTTGGCGGAGGCTGGGATAACTTCAGAGAGAAGACCTGAGACAAGGTGACTGTCCAGGCCTCACACTGCCTGCTGGGAACGTTATCATTGATCAGTAACTCAGTTTATTCATTGTTTGTATGTTTATGTCTTGGAATCGGATCCATATTTGCACCAAATAACCTGAGCGCTGCTGTCATTTATTTAATTTACACTAATATAATCAGCATAATTCATAAATGAGGTGAGTGCAACGGCATCAATCATCCATCCATCCGTTATCTATGATGCTTATCCTTTTGAGGGTCATGGAGGGGGGGCTGTCAATCAACAAATGTGTAATATAAATAGATCCACTACAACAACAGCACAAACAGTTTTCCATCGGGATCAATTCCACGGTACAAGACACAATTTAACAAATAAGTCCAGTAAAGCCATATTTACACACATAAAACACATAAAATAAAACAACAATAAATACAAATAAAAGCAGGTGAATGTAAATCCATGTCGTGTGTTTAATTTAAAGGGGCACAGTATTTGGGCTCAACACATTCTGCAGCACATAATCCATGACACCCTGGGAGAGGATGGAGGGCTCTAAAAGTATTTTAAAGTGAGTTTTAAATATGATTTTGAGTATCAGACATGTTCCATCGCGACACAAAGCATATCTTCACATCTGAGGCTGAGGCACCGCGGTCACATCGGCCGGCCGCTGGTTGAGTGACGTCTCTTGAGATTTTATTCACAAGACGACCAATTGAAACACTGGGACAGGGTGATGGAGAGAAGGAGAAGAAAATGGAGCTTTGAGAAGGAAACAAGTGAACGTTTGGGTGTCTCAGTGTATGTCAATGTTGATCATTCCTGAATTCTGACTCGTTGGCACTGTAGGTTTTAAGGGAACAGGCTCATGCACGTGCACACCCAGCATACATACGATAATGTCAAGTCTCATTGTGTCCAGCCCCTACATCTCTCCATCTCCCCCATTAGTCCCTCCGAGCCGCTGAGGAGCATCTTTAGCAAAATGAATATAGCAGCTGCTCTAATCGAATGAGCCGCGAGAACCTAATTATAGAAGCAGCCATGTTCCAGTCGGGCCCGGCTGCAGGTAGAACGTCTGGGACTCACCACAGCAACCAGACCGTCGTGCTGCAATCAGCAAACCCACCGACTCCCAATGAGTCAGAGCCACAAATCAGGTTCAGAGAGCTGGAACTGGAGCGTGGAGTAAAACCAGTTTCTCAGCCCCTTCAAGGCCACGTTTTAGAAGTGGAGGAGAGACAGAGTCAGTGGGTGATCGATCAGAATCAAGTTTCTCAACTGGACCTGCGTGTGATGAGAGCCGCTGCTGCCGGGATCGAGAAGGAGAAACAAACAAAGCTCTTATATGTGGAATTCGTGTGTATGAGCAACAGTGCGGTGGCCCTTAAGTACAAATCATGAACTGGGAAAATAAAAGCAAAACATTAAATAAAAAGCACAACGACAATTCAAACAACACAACAGCAAATCACAAACCAACAACAATTTGTTTGTGTGTTTTCCAATTTGTAATTTTGATTGCACTCTAGGGCCGACACATAACAGACATGTCAGTAAATCCCAATGTCTTTTCAGTTTTTTTCTCTTTTGACATTTTTGCATTTTCCCAAACTTATAATTCATTCATGTTAATTCACGTTAATATATAAAAATGTATTGTTTTAATAAAACATTTTACCAAACTTGCTGCTAAAAACAGAATTCGTTTAAGAATGAAAAAAAAACTTAAATGTACTTTCTTTGATTCATAATGTCTTAGTTGTTGAGTGAAATGTTGTTCAATGTTGTTACCTACACCAGTGACTGAAATATCAAATATTTTTTGTCTTAAACATACTAGTAATATTCAGACTTTTTAAATATTGCATTAGAAATAATTTAGTGTGAAAGCTAACAGCATATTCAATGAATACAATATATATTTTTTATTCTTATTTTAGGCACAAATTTCAGCATAAATTGTGACATTTTTTTTATTGCTGTATAATGACTCAGCAAACAGGTTTTTTTCATAATATCTAGTCATAATACTAAATGAATTTGATGTGAATTTGATGCTGTTGGGATAAAATATTTGATGATAAGGATTGTAATCTCTAAGTAGATACTTGTCATTGGGAGTGCTATGTGAGACTCAAAAGTCTAAAGCAACTGTAAAATAATAACGGAACAGTGATTTCTCTATTTCTCCTTATTCCATCTCATGTGTCCGTATTCATACGACGGCTGTTCTGTGTTACAACATGTTCTCCCTCAGCGCTTCTCTTTTCTAAGGAGAGGAAGGCAGGGGCACACAGGTTCATTTTTTCATTTCTTCCCATAGAAAGTCAGTGGGGAGAATAATGTAGTGGCCACGGACACACATACAAAAAGCAGACATTAGCCCCTGGGGACCTGTTCACTCTGCAAATGAAGAGGAGGGAGGGAGGGAGGGAGGTGGGGCCAACATGAACCATTCACACACACAAGGGTCCTGGACCGGATGGTCGTGGGGGGTGGGTGACACAAAGTGACAAAGCGGGAGAGATGTGACATTTCTGAAGAAAATGCTGTTTGTACGTTGCATCATTTTATTTACATACATGTATTTGAAAGCTATGGTCATTGGTTCCTATGACACTGCAGGAGGTGCAGCATTCAGGGGCCGTGATGGAGAAGCAGAAGAGAAGAAAACAAAGGACAAAGACAGGGAGAAAATGTTAGGAGGGTCGTGGTTCCTCTTAGCTCATCACGACGCACAAGAGTGTCCAGCCCCGCCCTGTCTTATATGTGTGTGTGTGTGTGTGTGTGTGTGTGTGTGTGTGTGTGTGTCTTTAGTATCACAATCAGTCCCCTGGTTGAGTCTGAGCCAGAGGATCCATTAGGGCTGATTGAGGAGCACAAGGGTGCAGATTTA
This sequence comes from Platichthys flesus, assembly GCF_949316205.1. Taxonomy (NCBI): domain Eukaryota; kingdom Metazoa; phylum Chordata; class Actinopteri; order Pleuronectiformes; family Pleuronectidae; genus Platichthys; species Platichthys flesus. The sequence goes on along the minus strand of NC_084945.1, from coordinate 10,097,148 downwards.
ACCCTGAGAGAAGGTGACAGGACCATGCAGGCACACACACACACACACACACAAACACACACACACACACGCACTCAAACACACACACACACACACACACACACACACACACACACACACACACACACACACACACACACATAATTCATTCATCAAAAGCACAATGGAAACTCAAGCCAAAAGCAATGCCACTAGGAATGTAAAGACACACACAAGCACATTGTCACGACATTGTCCACAATTATGATCATTTCACAATATACATGCACAAAGTCTAGCACATTCCAGACCGCCTTGAAACACGTTTACCCACAAGTCAAACACAATTTTAACATGAACACTAAAGCAGCACGGGGGGGGGGGGGGGGGGGGGGGGGGGGGGTCATCCTCCACCCAGTGGGAAGGAGCTGCAATAGCGAAATCCCACTCATACACACCTTCAACCAATTGTGAGTCGGTCTCGGCTGTCAATCATGATGTTTCATTACATTCGTATAGGATCAATAACAAATTAAAACCTCACTGAGAGTTCTTGTTACCTCAAATGACGGAAACTGTATTTAAGACACATCTATCTGTTGTGTGCATGTTAGTTTGGCCCATCTGCTAACATGGAAGAGTCAGGATGTATAGTCTATGCTGTGGCCAGCCACTAGGTGGTGATTGAGAGACTTTGACTTCACTTTTTAGGGAGCGGTCATGTCGTCCATCTTTGTGTGAGTCATATGTTCTAAAGTGCATTTGAATGGGGCTTAGCTTCCACAAAACAGTGCACAAATATCCAACTGAACAAAGTGAAAACCTTAAAGGCACCAAACAGCAGAAACACACAACTGAGCATTTAGCAGATAGAGACAATTCCCATTACACATAGAAACAGAGCCAATGTTATAATTAATTAGGCCAAAGAAAAATGATGATGAGGAACATGTCAACCCTTAACCGTTAGACTAACTATTTGTCAATGCTTGTTTCTACTGCCCTCAAGTGGCCAATAAAATCTGTTTCTGCGGGTTTAAAGAGAGAATTCACAGCCCTGAGAATTAGGCTGTACACGTGTAGTAAGAGCTAACTGTCACTCATCACTTCTGGTTACCACTACTGAGGGGTCAGAGCTGAAAATAAGTGGTTTGAAACTTACCGGCAGTGTTGATAAGTACAACTCACTATAAAGAAGACTCTGGTTAAACTGTGCTTTCATGAGAGGTTGTAATGTGTCAAACTATTATTGACTAATTTGGCAAAATTTAACAGTGAACAGGCACCTAGTGTTTCATTGTATAATATCAGAGTGTGTATCAGTTCAAATTGTTCAATTCAGTTCCAATAAGGAGCCTTGTGGGAAATCTCCTGTCACATGTTCCCTGTCTGCTGTCATCATATCTCTATATAAACACCAAGATCTGTTTGCTCATTGCTCACTAAAGTTGTTCAGCCTCCAGATCCCTCCTCCTGTCCTGCATTGAGTTGTGTCATCATACGTCTGAACAATCCTTCAATTCAGAGGAGGGAAGGCACATAAAGGGCCCGGGAAAAGAGAGTGAATAAAGAAGATAAGAGAAGGTTTCAGTGTCTCGTCTCTCAGAGTGTCGGACAGCAGCAGGGGGAGGATCACTGGAGAGGAACCGAGCGAGGGTGAGAGACGGGAGACAGCACACGCGTGAAGGGCCGAGTGATGTAGTGAGCTCAGGGAGGAGGAGTGTTGATGAGGAGGGGACGCCGGGGGTCACACTCCGTTACACAGCAGAGAGACAGTGTCGGGCTGGGTTGTCACTTCAGGAGGATGTCTTATGTCACAAGCAGGAGGTCACATGACTGCTCAGAGTGAGGGACAGGTACAGGACACACACACACACACACACACACACACAGATGTCAAAACAGCTGAAGAACTCAGTCACAGGAATCCGACAGCGCCTCAAACACTTTTAACATTTTCAACCATCCTTGACGTGTGTGAGGAGGTGGGGTGTTTGTGGGTTTAACACACATTTACAGCTGCAACAAAGTATAGTAAGAGGTTAATTATATTATTGCCCTTGGAAAACAACAAATAAATATATTCTCCTTTCTAGAATTCACTATTAGAAACTTAGAAACATGTCTGCTGACCACTAGATGAAGCAGACGCGGCGAAAATAAGTAACCTCAACATGTCAATTCAACTTTATTCAAATTGATTATTTCAAAGTAATCAAATGCAATCCAAATTTATTTGCAGAGGAATGGAAAAGGAAAACAAGATAAAAAAAGTAATCTGGACATTTATTGTTGCTGATCTTATAACTGTGTCTAAATACAAACTTGGGTTCTGGTTAGTTTTCCTCCTTTCAACTGAACTTACCTCCACTGAACTTGTGGCCCTTCATCTGTTTGAGTCTCTTATGACAGATGACGTCACTTGGAAGCAACTTGGAACATATGAGATAAAGAGTACATCACAACATCTTTACACAGAACTTGCTTTTTATGAAGATAAGCAGAACCAACAGATTTATTTTCCATCTCTCTCCAAACAACCAATACATATAAAAGGCCTGAACTCTTGATTGTGCAGCAAAACAAAAATTATAATGTCTTCGTGTGAGGGTCAACAACACTAATTTGAAACGTGAAGTAACTGGAACAATGACATTGAAGGGAGGGGTCTAAGGAGGAATACTGCCCAAGACGATGTCCCGATTTTTTTTTTACACTTGATCAGTAAATGAAATGCCAGACATCTTCTAGTAGCCTTCATTCTCTGGAGGAGACGGTTGGAGAGCTAAACTTTACACTTTCCTCTGTCCAATTATCAGCCGCTAGACTGTGAGGAAGACGGTGACCTTTAACGGCGATGACACAGACATAACACAGAGAACGACAACGCTGGGGTTACTGTGTGTGCCGACAGAAAGGAGACAGAGACGTGACCATTCATTTCTTTACAGCAAAACAAGAGTATTTTTTTCAGCTTTTAACTAATGGAAACAAATAATAATAATAATAAAATAAACTTGGTAGCACTTCTAAATGAGTAAAATCCAGCTCAAGGTGCTTTATAAAAACATTTAATAACAAAATAACAACATGATTTAGTACTGTAGGTTCTGTACTACATTAAAAATCTCTGTCAACAAATACATTCGGAATACAACCTGCTTCTTCACTTACTGTCCACTAGATGTCGCTCTAACACAATGATTTAAAAGTCTCCATTGGGGAAAAACTAGGTGAAGCATATAGGAGGAACAAGGAATAAGGAAACAAGTTTGTGTGCTTTCATTTGCCAAAAGTGGACATGATGTTATTACCACTATGGATCATTATGTTTTTTTTTTTAACAAGATCTGGATTATTTAATGTCTTCCATCTGTATCTTCTGTACCTGGTCTGGTCACTGAATCAAACACATTAGAGTTGTCATGAACAGCCTTAACTCCACAAAGCACAGAAGTGTCTTTATCATCAGTACTTATTGGCACCTCATCATCACAGTGGAAACTAAAATGTTTTTTTTTCGGTCATCGACTATGTTTTCTCTTCCTCGTTTGAACTCATTTGAATACAGAAGTTGTTTTTTCTTATAAATATCCAGATGTTCTAAATAACTTTCACTTCATCAAAGCACACTGTAACGTGCCCTTGAATCAGCACAAACATAGTTTATTGTACAACTGTATCGACAGCAATTTCACTGCGACACCATTCTGACTGGTGTTGATTACTTCCTGTGTCATTATGCTCCATTTTTTTTGTGAGCTGCAGCTGAGTCACTAAATGTTTATGTTCTCTCAGAGCTAGTTTGCTTGTGAGCAGATGGATACAGATGGATCCTAATCACGAGTCGCTCTTATGAGCATCTGACGCTCTTTGTGAATCAAGCTTAATTCAACATCCGATGATAACACAACCATTTTACATCCTCTGCTGCGATGATGAGCAGTATTGTCAGTGGTGTGTGTGGTGAAATATGAATTCAGCCCCAGCTGCAATTCAAGAGCAGTTCCAAGAGCTGTTTGGTGTTAAGCTGAAATCGATCCTGGGTTGAGACTTATTGTGTCTGAGGAGGAGTGAGGCCTCTTTACGATTTTGGAGACAGCACAGATCAGTCAGACCGACTTTATCTTTCCTTTAAAGGTACGTCATTCTTGCTTTAGTGCAGGGGCGAACCCGCTGAGTGCCCTGGCCAACCCATTACCTCTCGGCTGTAAACTGAGGGATCACTGGTGAATCAGAATTATAAAAAGAATTGCTCCAGGGGGCAATAATGTCATGGAACTTTACAACCTGAGTTTTGAAATAAAACCACAGCCACCGAAACATTTTAGCAACACTTTGATGATTACACACATATATCAACACACGAATAACGCATTAGAAAAACAATCACAAAAGGTAACAAGTGACGATTAATGCAAAGTAAAACCACAAAATCTTCTAATTGTAGCACATTGTACAGCATTACCTACAGATTTAACCTTGCAAGGAGCTTTGTACCGGAGACACCACATGACTGCCGGCAGGCGGCTTGTAAACAGACCTCAGCGAGCCATAAAAGGACTTTCTGAGCTTTGCAAAAGTGTTACAATAATTAAAACCCAGTGGCTTAACATAGCTTCTGTTTGATAATTATGTAGCTGCATGGAGAATTTTTGCTGCAATACCATTAGCTGCCACTGAACAAAATTTTGCTGCAAGGCTGAGCAGCGTTCCGGCATCATTTTCTTAACATAAATCGACGTGATACTGAAGCAATGCACCAACGTAACCCGAACCCACTGCTAATGTGTAGTTCATCTTTCAGCTTTGAGTATGATATAAAAAAAAAAAAAGCTTTTTTAACTTTAATTGTGGATTTATTATCACAATAGGGTACTATGGCCACTTAATCTACGATTTTGAGATTGAAGTCCTAATATTACAAAAATAAAGATATCTTATGAGAAAAGTTTACGTTTTTATGATTGACTTTTTACAGTTGGAAAGTTTGAAAATTTTCGAGAAAAGGTTGTAATTTTTACAATTGGCTTTTTCCTCATTTAAGTGCAACCTCATTATTTTAATGTTATGACTTCTTATGAATATTGTCATAACATTCCAACTTTATTTTTGTAATATTATGACGTTATGCTCCCCCCCCCCCCCCCAAATATGACCTGAACACTCCAAAATGTTCCTTACAGTGTAATACATTTATATTTTATATAAAATGTTTGGCTCATGTAAAAACTCTTTGACTTGTCATTTAAATGATGTCTAGAATGATCTTCTGTATCCTACAGGTTTGTAGAGTCTGAAGTTGAGTTTTCCAGTGAACAGTTAAACTGGTGCGGTCCGTCCTTCTCCTCCTCCCACTCAGCCTGGACCGTATAAACATGACAGCACCGCGAAGAGGAACCTCCCCAACTGTGCGCCCTCGTCCGGGAGCCTACAGACACACCGACGGGGTATAACAGTAACAAGCCTGGGAGACATCATGGCACAGCCCGGCAGCCAAACTTCAACTTTCCCGGAGATAGTGGAGCTGAACGTGGGCGGGCAGGTGTATGTGACCCGGCTGGAGACCCTCACCTCGGCGCCCAACTCTCTGCTCTGGGCAAAGTTCACCCACAGCTCCCCGGGCGAGCTGCCCAAAGACAGCAAGGGCCGGTTCTTCATCGACCGGGACGGCTTTCTCTTCCGGTACATCTTGGATTACTTGCGGGACTCGGAGCTCTCCCTACCCGAGTTTTTCAAGGAGCGGAGGCGGCTGCAGAAGGAGGCGGACTTCTTCCAGCTGCCGGAGCTGTCGCGGCTCCTTGCGCCGGGTAAGGACGGCTCGTACACGGAGGACAGCGGGGAGCCGGAGGAGGCTGAGCTCAGCAGCCCGGTCACCTCCTCCTCCGACCGGACGCCGCGCTCCCCCGGGGCCGACTCCGGATACATCACCGTGGGGTACAGAGGCAGCTACACCATCGGTAGAGACATCCAGGCGGACGCCAAGTTCCGCAGGGTGGCCCGGATAACCGTGTGCAGTAAGATCTCTCTGGCCAAGGAGGTGTTCGGAGAGACCCTGAACGAGAGCCGGGACCCGGACCGACCCCCGGACAGATACACCTCCAGGTACTACCTCAAGTACAACTTTCTGGAGCAGGCGTTCGACCGGCTGGCCGAGGTGGGCTTCCACATGGTGGCCTGCAACTCCACCGGGACCTGCTCCTATGGCGGCAGCGACCCGGGGGAAGACAAACTGTGGACCAGCTACACGGAGTATGTTTTCAGCCGGTGAACGGACCCGAAGCAAAGGGATTATAAACCAGTATCATCTACCATCACCACCAGTTGATTTAACATGAAAACCACAGATGCAGATTCAGCCTCTTCGGATCTGCTCTGTGCACCCAGAAGAAAAGTTTCCCCAACTTAAAAACATACTTCTTTTGTAACACACGAATAAACAAAGTTTGTTTTAAGTAAAGTTAAAAAGTTATACCAACTCAATAAACTTATTCCTAGTTGAGAAAACTTTGTGTTACCAATTTAAGTAATATTTTTGAGTTGGTAAAACAATTACATTTTTCAGTGTACTGTGGAATCATACAGCCAGACTTCACTTTTCTGCCATTTTCTCTTGTCTGCTAAATGAAAATTTCCCCAAATTCCAATACAAATTTCATTAATTAGTGAGAATTAAAAACATGACGTCTTTGTCACTTGATCATAATGTTAATGGATTCATATTGTGGCTTTCACAAACACTGCTTTCTTCCAATGTAGAAGGAAAGTTTAAGTGTTTTCTGGCAGAAATGTACGGCGCTGGTTTCTGCTGATCCTCACTGAGCTCTGTGTACATTGTCACGTTGTTGAGAGGCTGCAGATGTTCTGAGCACATTATCCAGGACACACATGTTCTGTAAATAGCTCGGATTTCCACCTGCAACTCCTTCTGTCCTCCTCATAACGTTCAAGTCTTTCCTTTTTAGGAGCTGATGGATAAGAAAGACGGTACAATGATGTATTTTTTTATATATATTTTTTGCTTCACCTGATTATCGACCTCACGTCATCACCGCTTTTTTCAGATTACACAATGGGACTTCGTCACAGTGTTATGTTGTCATCTATGCGCTGTTGTCGTTTCTTCTTTCTCTCTCAAAATACAAAGTAACAATAAATAAAGTGTGACATGTGTAACACTTTCCACCGCATTGTCGCCTTGAGTTCAGTTCCACTTTTTACGATTCATGTCTTTTCCAAATACACTGACGCTTAAGAATTACATTTTCCCCTCAGGTCACCAGTGGCTCAATGATTTTAAATCAAGATATTTCAGATGTTTACACCATTCATGCATCAGATGGAGTTGACCTCACTCGAGGATGCTTTTGTTGATGTGCACGTATTAGCAATGAAATCTTACCCCTAAGATATGATGCATCTACCAAATGACCAAAGTACAGGATACAATGGCAACAAAAAGAGATGATGTAATAACTGTATAAACCTAACACAACATCTACGTGATATCGAACCTAATATGACCCCAAGTCAGAAGTTTTCTATTAAAAGGCTCTAGCATCCATCATCACACAAAAGTCACACAGAAAGGAGGTTTATCATACAAAGTGATGATTAGTTAAAGTCATATGTGTTTCAAGACAACAACTTCTTTATTCACACAGAGGTCTTAACCAGTTTGAGCTAAAACACAGATAAATGCATAAAGACTGTGGCCAAAAGGAGAACTCGGTTATATATCTGTCCGAGCAGAGCAGAGCAGTGTCCTTCGCTGCAACAGAAGAGCTCTGTTATCTCTCCTGGGCAGGATGCTTCGAAGGGGGGGGGGGGGGGGGGGGTTGTCTCTCTGGCTGACAAGTACAGTAATCAAATGTCTGTTCCCTTGTGGGATACTGGGGCACACATCCAAGATATCCCAGGATAAGGTTTAACACAAAAGAGCATTTGTGTGGGCTGTGTGAACTTGAAACAGAAATGCGTGAAGAAGAAAAAACTCCGGAATGAATCGGTTATTTGTTCGATGTCCGAGAGCACTTCAGCTGGCCCTGTGCAATGCATTAGAGTGGATTTGGTTCCCAACTCTCCACTGTAGCCACACGAAGATGCATGAATATGTACGCGTCCACATGAATGTTTTCACACTCCTCCGAGAACCCAACCTCCCACGCACCCCTCTGCTACCAAGGAGCTTCAAAGATAGACGTGTCTACACAAGAGACCCGGTATCTGCCGTCAGCTGAAGCAGCCATCTGGACAGGAAAAAGGAAGGATCGGCCGCAGCTCTTCCTCCAGTGTGATCTCCAGAAACAGGACAATGTACTTGAAACCCGACGACTGACTCTCTCCCCAATGAAGACAAATGTGTCCCCGTCATACACTCTACTTTGCGTATTATTGTGGAAAAACCGAGGCGAAGGTGCCCTCCAGTAGCCTCCATCATCTACATTAGACCGAGACCGCATGAGATGAAGGGAACAATTGTTGCTGAAAAGACGCATTAAACACCTAATTCAATTTGAATGTCCTTTTTATGTTCCTCTGAGGGGATGAGTTAGTCTGCCAGGCAGCTATTTCCAATACAGGCCTTGTTGTGTGTGCGTGTGGCGTGTCGTGTGTGTGTGAGTGTGTGTCCTCAGTGAAAAAACACCTCCCAAAACACATTTCACTTGGCTGTTGTTGTTTGCTTCTTTTTTTTCTGTAAGAACACTCCGTCAGCCAAATGCTAAAAATGTGCGCACACACAGACACACACACACAAACACACACGCACACACACACAAACTCACACAGTAACACACAGAGCGCAGCAGGGAGACAGATAAAAAGAGCCAAATTAACCAATTTGCAGAGTGGGAGATAACACTGACACACTGGCTTTCGTCATATCTGCCTCGTGCTAAATCTTTCCCACTTCCTCTCACAGTCTTACTGTGACCTCCGTGTTTCTAATGCTGTTTATTTTATTTTTATTTTATTTTATCGCCCTCTCCTCTGTTATAGATAAAGTATATCACACTGATTACAGAGAGAATAACACATGAATACATGATTCAAGCTGTGTTTCTCTTTGTTCAGATCAGGCGTGAGGACAGAAAATAAAGAGGATGAACAGTTAAACGTTAGAATATTCTCCCCTCATCTCCATGTCGTCTCAATCGTCCTGTTTACAGTGGAGCTGCTTCACAGTGAGTAATGACGCCGGCGCTGCATTTGCATTTATTCGCTCCGTATTCTGCAGGATCCCCCAAGTACTTCAGTTCTGTTGTGAAGCACAAGCATGAAAAAGGATGAAACCCTCTGGGACTTTTCTGTGGTTTAAAAACTTCCCCCCACTTGAGAAATAACTTTTCACAGTGGATTTAACAATGAAAAAAAGGCCAAGATAGGTCATAGAAAGAAGTGAGGATATGATTTTCCCACATGACTTTTCAGAGGGGTGAAAGAGGTTAAAGTATTCGGCTGGGCAAAATATAAACTGCAGCCATTAGAGCCCATGTAAGCAGTGCATCAACAGCAAAATATTTCACAGTGTACAACCACAATCTAACCACAGACAAGTAGCAGGAACACAAATAGGTTAGAAGTTTCTCTAAAATTATGAAATATTTGTTTAAATCAATTATTGAAGCAAAAAATAAGCAAAACTACGAGATGTTTGCGGTCAAAAACTATACTTTGCAATATCTGTAGGTTTTCTGGTTCATCCATCCAGCGTAGACTGCTCGTCATCATTGTGGGTCGCTGGGAGAGCTGGAGCCAATCCCAGCTGACATGTAGGGCGTGAGACAGGATATCAGTGGGCCAACACACAGAGACACACAACCTTTCACCCTCACATTCACACCTCAGTTAATTTAGAGCCTCCACTTGACCTTACCCCAATCTGCATGTCAGGGACTATTCAAGATTCAAGATTTTTATTGTCAAATGCACAACAATAACATTAAGCAGTCGCTGGCAATGAAATGCTTGAGTCTCAGGCTCTCTTCTAACAATGCTCAAGTAATTACAACCTATACAATAAAATAAGATAGAAATAGTATGAAAAATAGAATATCAAAATAGGAAATAATACAAATAAAAATTATAATTCAAACCCAAAAGCCTCGGCTCAACCAGGAACCAGAACCACCACGTCACCCCCTAACACTTCTTTAGTGGTTTCAGTCGTTTTTGTAATCCCCCTTTTTTAATTTGAGGGCACAGGGCACCTTCTTGCTGTGAGGCGACAGCTCTAACCGCTGGACCACTGTGTCTCTATATGTGACCAAATTTGTTCTGCAGCTTCTTCACAGATCTTTACTCTCCTCAGTTATCTTGGTTTGAGAGCGAACACTTCACAGTTTGAATACTCCCCCCCCCCCCCCCCCCCCCCACATGTTTAACAGGAAATGTAAAGTACACACATTTGTAACAGACCAACACGAGGGTTACATCACTGCAGACTGTTTGCTGACCATCGGCAAACACACAGTAATTGGCCCGTGCAGTGAAACGCGTGTGTTACCAGGCAGTGAAAACAATAAGGGTCCATACAACCCTCGAATCACAAACAGCCCTCGGGATAGCGCTCGACTAAAAATGAAATGTGTGTTTGTGTCTCATCGCCATGCATATGATGCATTACTGACCTTTTCCCTCTCTACAAAGTTCTAAAGCACTTCACAAGAAAAAACAAACCTCCTCTTTCAGAAGTCCTTCCCCGGAGCAGTCGACTGGCCGAGCCATTAAAACGCACTTTAAAGCCACACTCCATCATTTGAAGGCGTAGCTATGCACTCGAGTGGTGACACACTGATCCGTAGCTATGTGACGCTGATCATTTTCAGCAGCATGATTCGGTTTTACAATCTGACAGTTTTGTTGTTGTCGTGATGGATTGCAGCTGCAATTGAACTGATTTCCTCTTCAATTACAAGATAAGCAGATAGCGAACTTTGGGGTTAAGGTTTTTTTCATTATTACTCGTGTGTGTGTGCGTGTGTGAGTCCAAGTCCAAGAGGAAATTAAATCACTGCACCAGAATAAAGGTACGAAACAGGAAATGAAAGCAATAATAAATTCTAGTCAGAACTTTGCTCTGCAGTGTTGAGGATGGCCTGACATAAGACTGGAAAAAGAAGTTTTAGCAATAAGACAGGAAGTACACACACGTCTTTGTTCTGTCTTGTTGTTGTTAAGCAATACAACGAAATACCATTTTCTAAAATCACGCCCAGACAAAACCTTCAAGTAATAAAATACAAATCCCCACATAACCTCCTGTCTTACAACTTGCAGCTGCATGAAAGTCACGTATTCTTAGAGAGTCAGGATTCTTTCATGTTTTAACGCAGCTGTGTGCAAGCAATGGGAAAAACAAACCTATATATATGTCCAATATATACATTTTTGAAAAACAGTGTATATTTGGTGCAAGAATTTACAATAATCTGGAAGTATGCCAACACTGTCGTCTTTTGTTCGTGTTTTTTCATTTGAATTCCTTAATTCCTTAATTTCGACAATTTAAGTTTTTTCCTTAACAAGGACTTTGGTAAATCATGGGTTAAACTTCAGCTAGTTGGCCTGCTTGAAATTATAGAATATGTTAGAGTTGCTTAAAACTTCGCTTCTGAAACAGGTAATCGATAAACAAATATATGACTTGGAAATGGCTTCTTCTGCCATCAGGCAAAAGGTGTTTGAAAAAACCCAGGAGTGTCTGAGACAGAGAGACAGAGATTAAAATGTGTGATCCTCCAGTGGCCATGTTAACTGTCTCCTCCAAGAGCTCAGCCTCAGTGCCTCTGACCGTAAAGCTCCTTCCCTCTGTCTGCTCTGTGTGGCTGTGCCGGGCAGAGGGAGGGTGTAAATGTCGCCAGACTCCGCTGAGCTGCTCTCAGCTCCCAGCAGCAGACCGGATATTGGTGCAGCTCCCAGTGACAAAGCTGAGCCTTGCACTGTGCCGGTAAACTAAAAGGTAAAAGGCTGCCAGCATCAATCAGCTGCAGGGAACACAGAGGAAGAGAGGGAGCATCCGCCCCCCCCTGCTGGGGCTGCACCAGGCTACCTTTCACGAGAAGTGCAACCGCCTCCTCCCTCCCTGTCAGGTCTGTCTGAAAGGGCAAGACATGGAGGAGGCGGATTCAGAGTACACCACTGAACCATCTTTTCATTCTCAGGCCTGCAATAATTTAAGCTGCAACACCAAATCATATATATAGAGATCATATCTGTACTTGGTGCGACATGTTCCAACAAAACAGAGACGAAACATGAGGAATTCACCTTCATTTGCCTTTGCACCTTCTGTGGTTAATCATTTCTGGACAGTTCCTCTTGAGGCCACAGGCAAAAAGCAGTGGAGCAACTGCACTCTCTGGTCAGTGCCCGTGGTTTACCATTTACCACGACATCCACATTGAACTAATCCTGGTGACTTGGTTCATCATACTCACTTCCACCTGTACCATGAACTGGTTCACATTTGTAGGTTTAGAGTGAAATGACTCAATTATTGACTGCTGGATTTCCACAGGACACTCAGCTCCTTGCCGTGTTGAAGAGGCTTGTGACCTATAGTGCAGCCAGCCACCAGGTGGCGATCACGATGTTTTGGCTTCACTTTTAGGGAGCAGTTATGAAATGTTAAGATGCTGTGCATGGAAAATTGTTGAGACATGATTGTATATATTAGCATCATAACTTTCCCTCTTAAACGTTCACCTTGTTTAACCTCTGCACGCACTCTGCAGCCCCAACATCATATTTAGTCATGATCACAGCTGAAGTGAGGATTTAAACAGATTCCAGGTCTTCCAGCCCGTCTGTCTGTTGAGGCTCTGGACAATGTTAGAGACAGTGACGTCCCAAAGCGAGGACAATGATGTCTGCAAGGCACAGACCCGCCCACCTCTCTCTTCTTCCTCGCTGCTCTCTCCCTGGTCCAGTCACACAGGGGTCGTGGTGAAATGGTTGCTGATGAGTGACAGGTAGACAAAGGGGTCAAATCCACATTTGCAATAATTTCCTGATGTCATCCTGCTTCCTCGTCGTACTGAATAAACAGTGTTCTCTTCAGCTTTTGTGATGTAATCTCCACAAAGACACAGATTCATAGAAGAAAACCACCAAGCAGAAGTTTCTTTCTCAATTCTTTTTCAAAAGAAAATCTAAATTTATAGTGGCTGCCTGACTGTGGATGTGAGGGGACTTTTAACCAACATAGCATTTTCGGTCAACCAGACATAAAAAAATTTGTGGGGTTTATGAATGGAAAAGTTCTTTCCCTGAAGCTGAAAGCAGTTTTCAAAGAGTAATACATATATTTGAGGGCTTCTCTCTGGAAAAAAAAAATATTTTGCATAGTATCCAAGGTTGTTTTTCTTACAGCCGAAGGAGGCACTGGAGGCTCCAATAGTTCTGTCATGGGTCATGATTTTCCACTCAGCTGCTCGGCAATTATGCCTCAAACAAGGAAAACAGTAACAGTAGCTTATATAAAATCTCCTGCTGACTATCAATGCAGATCTGCCCCATGGTGCACTTCATGGTTACTTTGTTCCGTATTCATTTGTCGGTTAGAATTAAAAAAAAAAAAATCACTTCTGCATTATTCTACAGCTGTTTGTGGTCCAGTTGTTTTTTAGCAATCGGTGAGATGAAAGTGAGGTCTTTGTGCCACTTTTCATTAAGCACTGCAGGTAAGGTTGAGCTCATTTCTATGATAGGATCCAGAAACAGTAACAAAGCATTTCATCTGTGCAGAGATCAAACAAAGAGATGGGTCTGGATTCGATCATTCAGGAAAAAGCTAATTTTCAACTAGAATTTAAGAGTTTAACTTTTAATTAATTATTAACTATTACATTGAAAGGAATAGCTGATACCACGGTTCTGTAAACACCACCCACTCAGTCGGCCTAGTTAATCTTTTAGCTCTCTCATTTAATAGGATGTTCAAGCCTGCCTGTTTCGGACCCCCTCTGTTGTTTCCGGGCTTACTGGGACAGTGATATCTAACTGGGTCAGGCCGGAGTCATGAGAGTCATCCCAAACATATGGAGCATGTCAGAGAACAGAAAAATGTCCATACTCAAGTCTGTGGGGGACTGACTTCCCTCCTCCAAAAAGATCAGGTCACAGTAAAGCAGAAGAAAAAAAACATTTCCATCCATCAGGCCGACTGCTGGACGACCTCAGTTTAACGTCTCAGTTTGACTCCTTTGGTGCAGAGAGAGCTCAGTTCTCTCAGTCAATAAAAAGATGTCTCCAAGGCAAGAACGTTGTAGACACGGCTACATTGACCGGGACAACACCTTAGATATTTGCCACTCATCTGCAGAAAAGTGGCATTAAACAAAACCTGAGTGTTCAGAAATGTCAGACGGGGGTGACTGTCGAGTTTGTGCAAGCTGTGGGGAATACGATTTGCATTTCTACACAACTTCCTTAAATGGATGAAATGCTGCTTTTATGCTGCTCCACTTCTATTTCCTCAGAAACAGACAGCGTTCATGCAAACTAACCCTCATTTAATCAGGCAGAAGCCGCCTATAACTTTTAAATAACCACATTTCAGAACTATTTTTGTGCCACAACCACAAACTCAAACTTAGTTCTCGAGCAGAGCATGAATCTACCATTTTATGAAATGTCACTTCCTCAAAAGAAAAAACAACGTCTGAGCACACAAACTATCTCTCTTCCCTTTTGTCACTTAAGTCTTGTGTCATCCATTTCCTGCAGCTGGTGCCTTCACTCAAACAAAAACGTTGTAGTTCAAATGTCTTGCAGCACCTCACTTCAGCGGTCTATAAAAAGTGAAACTGGAGTCCATTAGTTACTGATACCAGAGTTGACTTTACAGCACTGAGACCTGGACTGTGTTCACAAGACATACCATAGACGATAAGGTCTCTGTTTATCATGTTTGACATGCTAACATTTATGGGAAGGTTTAATTTCATGATAAAAGACTCTTTGTCTGAGCAAACCCTTTATATAGTAGTTTCGTGTGAAAGAAAGGGGAAGGAGAATAATTTATAAAAAAATAATGTATAGTCGTAGTATCTGAACAAGATGTTTCATTGGTGCCGGATTTATGGTGAACAGCAGAATTAATTTAATAACAAATAACATAAATAGTCCATTGAGTCCAATGTTTTCTATGACTTGTTAAACAAATGCAATATGTTAGACATTGGAAGTTTAAGTAAAGGTTATAGTCCTTCGTATATAAGAGCATTTAAATAAACGTGTTTACCCTCAACTCAGTTTCTTTCGACAGCATAAAAACGCATGTAATTTGATAGCTGCTGTAAATGATCCCTTTGGATAACATCGCAGTCAGCTAGTCATTAGTTCAACAACAACAAGCTCCAGTGTTTGTTTCAATATAATAAAATGTGAGCAGTGAACGAGACCATACAGAAGTCAAAATGTGCTTCGGCAAGTCAACAACATTTTGAAAATGTTCAGTCTGCGTGAGTGTTGTGTTCTTATTTCCATCAAAGGGACGTCTATTTCTCCATGAGCCCAATGATGCCATCATGTGGCACATTAATGAATAACAAGATCAAAGCATTTACTGATAATGTTCAGTGCACTTTATTTACAAAATAATTTCAGTTAAGACGCCCATTTTCATGTGAGAAATACATATATGTAAACCACGGATTTATTCACCCCAAAGTGCACATGGTGAGATTTCAACAGAACAGTGTTTAGAATGTGCCACCATACATGACTTACATCAACAAGAAATATCTGTATTTAAACACACTAACGGGCTCAGATTCAAGACAGCACAACGATTTAATGAACAGCATCACTAACACTACAATAAAAGCATTAACCAAACACTAATTACAATGATAATAAATCTCTTTACTGCTTTATTTCATATATTAATCTACATTTTCTGGGAAATAAATTAGCATGAAAAGAGACAGGAAGTAGCACAAAAGAGACAGGAAGTAGCACATTTGATTAAAAAGCAACGATTCAGAATCTTTGCTTGAGGATCCACAGAACGTCAACATCTTAAATTCACCAACAGTTACTGTAGGAGACAAAGGTCACTGCTCGGCTGTGTGGACTGTTTCCACTGCGCCTCCACAGATTATATTCGGCTGCTCACTCTGTGACCTGGAGCACTGCATGTCGGTCACAGGAAGGAGGAACCAGTGTCTGAAAGGTTAATTCACAGAGTTTTACTTGACTGGAAGTTTTGTTAACAGAGATAAATCCAGTTCAGTAACATTAGGTTTTAGTGTATGATCGGGATTAATTTCCATTTTTAAAGACGAGGAATAGGCCATACAATCTATAAAGCTGGGAATCTGCAGCCTTCAACGAGTAAAATGAAAGACTTTAAGACCTTTTATGAAATGTAAGACCCATGTCACATACGTCAGATGAAGGAATATCAAGAATCCTAGAATTACTTAACAATTCCCTGTAATCAAAGATAAGGTGAAGTAGCCTTATAACCTTGGATAACTCCTAAGCTGCAGGCAGACAGTAGGTATAGTCTCTCACGGCCACAGTGAGCTGTGATAAATTCTGAGCGGTACGTTTTATTACAGCACGTTATTATCTGCATCATTAAAAGCTATGCATGCGGCCAAAATGTGTATTAATGTATAATTAAGACACTTAATTAAGACAAGATCTAGTACATAATATATGTATAAAGTATTTAAGAATTTTTCAATTTCGATTGATTTTTGAATTTTAGATTAGACTCTGCAGAAACCCTGTTTCACCTGAGCAAAAAATATAACAATCTGGAGTGTCTACGACCATAAGGAACAGAAACTGAGGGGCGGGTGACACGTTGAGGTCAATCATGGAGATCGATACTCACACTGGACTTGGTCATAACTCACAGTGGGGCTTCCAGTTGCAGTTTCGAACCTAGACTCCAGTTTCAGTTCCTCCGAAATATCGGAGGCAGCCCACACACTGAGGAAGAGGAGGGAAGTGAGAAAATAATCTATTTAAGAGAAATCCAGCAGACCTGGGAACGTCATTTCACCAGATTGAACACAGCATTCAACTTTATTTTGGTATATTATCAGGGTACACACACACACACTCTTAAACTTCAAACCCAAGGATATCTCAAGAACCCAACAGGCCTACTGCCTATAGAAGACCCAACAGAGCAGAGTGTGAGATTAATCTCTTTTACAGCAATAGGGATTTCTTTAATGAGAACTAGCAGCTTTACAAATACTCAGATAAAAAAATATTTGAATAAACAATGCTTGGTTACAGTGATGGCAGATTGTGGCCTCCTGCCTTTTCCAACACAGCAAAACAATATATTGAGACATAATTATGTGGAGGAGCAGAGACTGAGGAGGAGAAACTTGTTCTATTATCGTTTACTTATTTACTCACTCTAAATCGAACACAACTGTCAAAAACTACAAAACAAAACAAGTTATTTGAAAAGTTCCAAAGCATTCATTTCCATCTCTCTCAAACATTTGAGGATTTCAGGGACCAGTGTGAATCCTGTGTAGTGTATACATATTCTGAGTGCTGTGGGTGTTACTCATATGGAGCAGAGAGTTGTAGAGGTGAGTCAGCTTTTACATCTACATGCAAAAACCTGGTGGGGCTCTCTGACAGCCACATTTTAACAAAGACTGTCTAAAAGCAAAGCAGTGGGCTGTCTTCTTCCTCTAGACCAATCAGAAGACTGGAGATGTAGAGAGAAATAACAGACACGACAGAAAAGTGGAGAGAGAGTGTAGACGGCATGATGGGAATATAGTTCTCACCCCTTTCTATTTGTTTGTTTTCCAGCAAGACTACCACTAAACGTGGAATGATACAGAATGGGTCAGAAGGAAGAACACATTCAATTTGTGGCTCAAGGGAGTCAGTCCTCCAGTCTTCCCCATTACGCATGCCCAAAGTGCCCTTGGGCAAGATACAGAGCGCCAAATTACACCCGACAGCTGTGCTATTCTCAGAGAAAAAGTGCTTCCCGTAGAAGCACTATATGACTGTGTGTGTGTGTGTGTGTGTGTGTGTGTGTGTGTGTGTGTGTGTGTGTGTGTGTGTGTGTGTGTGTGTGTGTGTGTGTGTGTGTGTGTGTGTGTGTGTGTGTGTGTGTGTGAGTGAATGGCCATCATGACTAGAAAAGGGCTTTACAAGTACAGGGCATTTATTTATTAACTTGCCGACCAAAGTTAGGAAAAAAAAGAAGATATTTATGCACAATGATGTGACTGCACCTTAACCCAGTCACGACCTCTCACCTGGAACCAGGTGAAGCAGAGACTAAGGGCTTCTATTACCATGGCTGCTGCACATGTAAACGGTGTGTTAGGCCAAGATGTAGAACATAGAGAAAACAACACAAGAGACAGTCCATTACCTGCCGTGATGAGCTGGGTCCATGGATACATATTTCCTGGATAAAATGGCTCCGGTGCTGTAGCGGGAGGAGCAGTTCCTGCTCGGGGCGCAGGAACCTGCAGCTGAGTGTGGACGAGGGAAACCGAACGTGGCGGATGATACTGGGGGGTGACGCAAAGAGTCCAGGTCGTCCAGAGACTCGTACCTGCGGGGAAGAGGTCACGATTCAGAAACATCAGGGAATCAATCAGGTACGGTGCAATTTGAAATCAAGTTTCCACGAGATACAAAAACAGGAGCCACCTCTTCAGAGGATCCATGCCGTAGACTGGTTCCTTGGTAAAGCTGCTTCTGCGCGGACGTATCCAGCTGTTGTCGGTCAGGAGCTGAGTCCTTTTCTTCATCTCCTCCAAAATCTGCTGCCTGTCCTGCTCACTCTTAGACAGGGACTGTCCTTTTCTTTTCCTCTGATCACCTGGAACCAGTCAAAGTCAGAGGGGTTAGGTCTGTCCATCACCAAAACAGGGGGAGACATTATGACAGAGGGGGCAGACCAACCTCGTATCTGTTTGTGGGAGCCAGCTAAGGCCGGGGAGGACAAAGACTTCGCCCTAAGAGAGAGACACAGACATCATTCTGCAGAGTTTGTCTTGGGGGGGTTTTCAGGGTCTACACAAACTGATTTCATGCTGATGTTGGCTTCAAGGCAAAGACACACTGAGCTTATCGTGTTCTGACCTGTGTGCAGTAGACAGCTGAGCAAAGCCACAGGATTCCGAAGCCCTGAGGTGCAGCGTGAACAACATTACGAGCAGTCAGAAATAAAATGTTGCAACATGAAATTGCACAAAAGATTAACTGCTACATTCAGCGAGGATAGAAGAGATCTGACACATGCTGGTGGTATTACAACAGGCAGAGAAAAGTGAATTCACCAGTCTTGTTCAGCGATGGCTTCCCTCTGCTGGCCGTGTGCATCACTCTGAGGTTTACGTCCCGATTCGTTCAGCTCGTCTCCGTCAGGCCTCTGCTCTTCTCGTGCAGCTCTGTTTGACAGGGCATTCACATGGAGCTGTGTTCTGGCAGGGCCCACACCGCCATTGGTCATCTGGAAGCTGGTTTGCTTCAAATACATGGAACAAAAATATAGTTTATAACATAAAAATGCCTGAAGGATAATTTTGACCAGGGCCCCTCCATCAGTATTCCTAAAACTGTAATAAGAGAAAAACTGGATAGAAATTAAATGATATTCAATATTGATGAAAACTCAGAGACCCCATAGCTCTGCCAAGGACATGAAGTCCCCCTTATAACACATTTAAATTCACTCAATCTAGAATTTTTGGATCTGCAACGGATTTCACACATTCATAATATTTCAGTCCCCTGAACAATTTCTCAAAATCCATGAACTATTATCAGACAAACCATTCCTGATCTGGAGCTGCAAAAAAATGTAACAAATTGAATGAAAATTTGATTGAAAGTTATCATAACATAATAAGTTGTTAAAAAAACGCCCTATTTCATTATGTAAATAAAGTGATGAATATTGCCGGATCCATCCTCTGATCCAGATTCAATTGATTCTTTACTGAGCCATATCGCATCCTTCCACCAGGTTTCGTAGTAATTTGTCCAGTCGTTTTTTTCACAATCCTGCTAAATAACAGACAAACAAATGTAGACTACAACATAACCTCTTGAGTTTGCCAATTAAAGTCCAATCATCCAGGGGCCACAGATCAGTCTTTACACTTGAGGTTATCATTGAAAAGCACTTTCTGTGATGACTTTATAGAGCCACATTTCATTATTACTCATTATAAACAGTGTTAACTTAAAAATGGTCTGCAGCTAAGAAAAGACTCAGAGGACTGCACAACATTACCACCGACTTCCTGCACAAGTCCCCAGTCGCATCCTGTTGTGCCCTGCGCCACTCGGCCTCCAGTCTCTCCTGGTCCCGCTGGTATTGCTCCTGAAATGAAAAAAAATAACAAACAGGCCACATGATGATTATTATGATTAATAAAAGCAATAAAACTCATTTTTGTGATTCTGTGCTGGGAGAAACTTAAGTCTCAAACCTGTAGGAGGCGCTCCTGCTCTTCCTGCCACTTCTCCTGTCGCCGCCGATCCTCCTCTCGGTCCCACGACCAGCTGGATGGGGAGGGGCTGAGGGACGGCACCTGGAGCTGGAGACACGCAGACAGACTGTGGGCTGCAGCATCATCACAGAGCAGTGCACAGACTCTTTGAACAACCACACCAGAGCGTATGTCTGAGCAGAGCTTTGATGAAGCGGTGCGGTAACTTACATCAGATATCGCAGATTCGGAACCTCCTGGGTGAGAGAACAACATGTGAGCACAGAGAACGCGGTGTGATGGAGGTCACACAGTCACCACACGGAGGCCAGGGACACATCAGCTGAGTCACACATGGGAGGATCTCTCTTATGTCTGCGTCACACTTTAGTTTGATCCCCGATAAATGCTCTGCTGAATCTTTCTGAGCCCGCACAAAAAACGTTGATAGTCACACAGTCATGACAGTATGAGGAGAGGTGAGGGGTTCAGGGTCTTGCTCAGGGACATTTCAATGCACTCTGGAGGAACCGGGAATTGATCCAGGAACCAGAGTCTGGCTCATCCTCTTTTAAATCCCCTAAAATGTGTGCTTTCTCCTGGCTCCCCAACCAACTAGTTTAATCATTTTGTGAACGTTTTATTTTTTATCCTGTTTTACTCACCACTAACTTTTTATTTCTGGATATAAAATATTTTTGATATTTAAAAGTCAATATAAACCAAATTGCAAACATGTCCACAATAAATGTATAGTGTACCTGTACAGACCTTGATTTGCAGGTATCTGTTTAACATATGATCAGAACTATCAAACAGGAAATGAGTGGTTAAGATTAAACCTGTGAGAGTCTGCTAATGTCTCCCCAGCCTAAAGACGCTGCACACGACTTCTGAAAGCAAACAGTTAAGCAAACAGCTAAGCATGCTATGGCAATTAAGAAGAGTAGTCACACTCCATGACCACACAAATGGGCTTTGTTCATTTGCAGATCAACTCCACAACAGATATTAGCCTATAGCATCTATGAGTACAGAAAAAAAAAGAATAACACCACATACAATGAAAACATTTACCACATAAGTAAACCCATGGGCTGAATCCTGCAGAGCCTGAAGAGAGACGCCATTGCAGCAGGACACACATCAGATTCATTAACAGCCACGAAGAGCAGCGTCACAAACCAGTCATTGTGCAAACGAATGAGGACGTAACCAATTAAAACGTAAAACCCAGTCAGACAGAACATTGGAACATACAGTAAGAGAGGGACCTGCTAACAACACACGGGACATTAGAGACCTGATCGGTGCTGCCAGCTTTTTGATGCAGATATAAAGTGGGCATTAATTCATGGTGATGCTTCTTTTACAGTTGTGTGTTTGAAGGCTTTGAATAAAAGTACTGATTTTGCAGGTTGCAACAAGTTCATGTTGAGTATAACCGATATGAAGTCGTATCAGAATCCTAGAATCTCATACACCTCCCCATATTTGAGGACAAAGTAGAAATGCCATGTTTTATCTCAAACTACAGGCAGAGACAGAAGGTATCTGCCAAGATCAATTCTAGTTACGATTGTAGATTTATTACAGCGTGATAATATTTGTATCACTGAGAAATAACTAACACACTTGCTGACAAAACACAAAGTATGACGGGAAGTAGCGTTGCATGATCTTTAACAGAATAAGACGCAGCTAAATTAATTCAAGACTTAGGAGGCAATAATTTACGTCCTAAATTCAGATTATAAAATATTAGACTTCTAAGAACCAGCTGTTTTCAAGTTGGTCCTAAAGTAAAAAGGTCCTTAATCCCCATCTAATACTGGTGCTTCGTCCAATTTCTTATATTCCTTTCTAAAATCGTAGCATACTGAGGATATGCATTTGATGCCAAACACTTACCCAAGCCAAGCTCCAGCCACCAAAGCTACAAAATTCAAACTGGATTTTTACCTCTCTGTTTGAAAAACTCTGCCCTCCTTTTCTGATTGTTCCTAATCATTATATTAACATCTAACATGGGGAAAGGGAGAGAATTACAAACTGTATCCGAGGATTTATTCCTACAGATGATGCGAGTCATGTTTTGATTTTGTAGTCTTTGTTGTTACCTTTACTTTTGGCCGTGCTGCGGCCTTCAGCAGATCCTCCATCCAAGACTTCACCTTGTTCAACCTGCGCAGGTGAAAGAAAAACCAAAATCGACCTCATGACCCCCACTAATTAAACTGCGCCACCAGAAGCTTTGTGCATCCATTGTTGAAAGGAGTCGATAACTGGCTGAAGCATTGCTCACGCTGTCTTTGTGCCCGTTGAGTTTCAAAGCTGCGGTTTCTGTAGAGGCAGTGCGGTTGGCATGGTGATCGGGACAACCTATCAGACCGGGCGCTGCGGCCGTCAGATTGAGGGTCATCCTGCTCCTGCCTGGCTGGTCGGGATGACTCTTCTCACTGGAGCTCCAATCTAATGACAAAGACCAGCCGTCACAACCGAGGCCACGGGATCCACCAACGTTTGGGATGCAAGTGGTTAAATCATCAAAACATTTAACCACCAGGAGGTAAAAGACCAAATGGATCTCTTTTTTTGGGCTCATTATCTCACCCTTGTTGCCATAGTGTCTAATGTCCATGCTCAGATTGCCGGTCTGCAGGGCAGACGTCATTTTATCCTTCCACTGGTTGTAGTTCATGTGTGCCACCGCCACTCCGTCAACAGCCACAATCTCATCATCCACACGCAGCTGGCAGAGCTCCGCTGGACTGCCTGAAGAGGGATGGACGGAGGTGGTGGGGGTGAGGGGGGGGCAGGCATCAGGACCATGAAAGAAGAAGAGAGCGTGGACAGCGCGGCAGAATTTATTTGCTCAGCACAAAGTGAGAAACAAGCAGTAATGGGAGGACAAGGTTGCTGCTCGCGAGTCAAAAAGTGAGCCTGTCAAGCAAAACTGCACAGCAGCCAGTTCAGTGACACCTCTCTCACATCTAATTAAACATTTATGGTGGAGCTTTAAATCACACACACACATCCGGAATGAGAACCACCCAATGATCATTTCTCCTCTCATGTACATCATTATCATAATCGCTGTGGATGATTTGCACATTTCTCCTTGTATGCATAATTCTGCACTCTTATTTAGCTGCACTATCCTTTTGGCTCTCAAGACATTGACGCACCGACATCGTTTTTATATCTCCAGTCTGTAACCTGAGCAGCCAGTGTGGTGTGTGTGACTGTTCCAAAGCGCCGGCTGTGTGCCAAAGCAAAGCGAGACGCGGTAAAATAATATGCGAGCACGTCGTAGCAGACAATGTTCGACGGCCTAATCGTCACACTATTTCAGTCCATCTACAATTAATAATTCATGTTACAAAATTACAGTGATGCAGAGTTCAATATAGCGAACGTCTTACCGGGCTGGATGAACTTCACTCTCGCTCCTGTCGAGTCCCAGTGAGTCTGCAAGCCGAAGTCTGGTACCCTTTTGGGTTTAAGGGTAAGGCTCACTCTCATGTTACTGTGATCCACCTGAAACACACACAAACACACAAACGTTAAGGTGACACCCTGTGATCCAATGTCCTTTACTTCCTGCTGGAAATCAGAGACTTGAGGGCCTGCTGAATAAATACAGGGACACTCTTATAAGTGACCACTTTATAATTTTCAGGTTTTGTAGTCACATGCAGATTCATTCATGCTTGAAGCTTTAGTGAATGCTGGTAAAGCATTGAAAAGGTATCTTAGCCCTTGACGTCAGATGGTGCACATATGAGACTCAGGCTGAATGATGTCATTGTCATTGTCCAGAGTGAGGGTCATGGTACTTTAAGGCTGCAACAAGATTAACAGTGAAACTAATTATTTTACTGACATTTAACTTGTCGGCCCAGAAAAGGATGAGTGCATCTAGAAAGTGGAAACTGGCTCACCCAATTAGATACTATTGTTTTTAAAGTGCACTGTGTTTTTCCTGCTATGTCAAAACATGTGTGGGTGAAAGAGACCTTAAGACCCAAGTTTGACATAATACTAAGCTATTTGGAATAGCACTTAGACTTCCTATCAGGGCCAGAAATATTCCTTGTGAAACCATATTTTAACTCTTTGAATCCAGGATCTATGAATTATTCTGAGAAATCAACGCAAATGTAGAAAAGCGTTGCAATATTAAATAAAGTGAAAATCCAATTCCTGGATCTGCAAAATTGAAGAACTGAATGGATTCTTCCTCGGGTTCCCCTCTGCATGCCTCTGTGATAATGACATTTTAGGCTGTGAAAACTGTGACATGTTTTTAGATTAACTTGTTAAGTCAGAATAAATGATCAGCTGAAGTAGTTCAGTGTCTAATAATTGTTCCAAGTAAAATCTCTTAAACACTGTGAAACTAGAGTTTAATACATGAAACAGATGTGACAATCCCTCATCAGAACAGTTTAAACAATTAGAACCTAGTTAAAGACATCACAGATGTTCACAGATGTTCACAGATGTCCACAGTTCCAGTGCATTAATACAAACACACGACACTAATGCTGTGTGATGTAAAACAACAGTTCACCTTGGTAGTTGTCGGCAGAGTGGCGCTGTTGTAGTGCTGGGCCTGCAGGGTTGAATGAGGTAGTGGCTGGGTCTGGGTGCAGGGCTGGTGGTGGAACCCGTTGGTCTTGAGGGAGGACTGAGTGGAGAGACTGGACCCCCCCGCTCCCCCCTCCACCACCACTTGATCTGAACCACTCTGCTTCACCTGGCTGGTTTTCTTCAGTCTGAGTGAAGTCCTCAGGTGACTGGCTGCAGTCTGTCTTTTAAGAGAAGACTTCGTGGGTGGATAAAGACATTTTTCTTTCTCGCTGTTCAACTGCAAACCGCTGCCGTCCACCTGCAGATGAAAAAAAAGACAAAGAACAGGAGGATTTCTTCAGAGGGAAGGTGCAGACGCATGTGATCGCACCATTAACTCTCCAGGCAGACGTGAGAAATAAAAGTGTGTTATCCTGTAGTGAGATGACACTGTTCAGACTGTGGAGGCTGAATTCCTATTATTAATGAGGGCAAAAGAAAAAGGTAACACAAGCCCCCCCCACACACACACAGGAAACACTCTTATTATATTAACTTGCTAGAGTCCATGTGGCGGACTTACGAGTCCCTGTGCACTAAACGTACACAGAGTCAGAATAACAGCCGGAGAATTATAACCGTCTAGACTGTAAAACATTATGTGCAGCTGGCGGCTCTTTCTTTAAAAAGCTCCATAACTTCAAAAACACTGGAGAATATTTTCAGCTTCGACTGTAGAGATCACTGACTGTGTATAAGGATGGTCTTTGAGAAAAAAAGTGTACTTTGACTTTTTAGCTTGGTCCACGTCCCATCCACTAACAGACGAGGCCATGACCTGGGTGACGGGTGGCAATCAAAAAGCTTTGGCTTCACTTTTGGGGGGCAGTCATGTCGTCCATCTATATAAACACACACTAGTGACAAACCTATGTGTATCTACTGTTTATCTGCACCCTGTCCATCACCATGAGAAACAGCTGGAGTGTGACTTTCAATGTCTTCAGCGACAATGTAGGTCTAATTTGTTTGATATTGTACAGGGTATACTATGTGTCCACTAGGTGGCGTCTTACTGTGTGGAGACCATTTGGTAAAACTCACAGTGCACAGTCTCGGCAGGGACGACATCCTCGACTGCTTGGTCCCGAAAGGTCTCGCTGTGATCGAAGAGGAGAGACGGGACGAGCCCTCGGACCGCCGGTAGCCACGGGGCAGGCTGGCCGAGCCGGACCACGACACAGTTCTAGCCAAGTACTTGTAGGTAGCTGCGGTTTTCATAGCTGGTTCCCTAGACTTCTTAAGGCTCTCCTCCTGGGGCGTGTCCTCCAGAGACGTCTGATTCACTGGAGCAGGTCCGAAGGTGGGAACGGCTGGATCGACGCAGGGTGGAAGCTCCCTGTGATTCAACATAGATGCAGTGCAGGTGGATTTTGTGGCCTCCTTGGGCTGCAAGGTGGTGACCAGAGTGGAGATTTTATTCATGGGAACATTCGGGGGCTGAGCCGGTTCAGATGAGGGCTGGAGAGGAGCTGGTCTGCCCTGAGCTTTGACCTGAGTCTGAGAGCTGAACGGGAAGTCTACCGAGGGTGTGGTGGCTCCTGCTCCCTCTGAAGCCAGGGAGGGAAAGTGGGTCTCCTCTCCCAGGATGGTCCCATCGGAGGCAGGCATGGCGCCAACCAGTGATCCCTGAGGAGAGATAAAGCACAGGCACAGGGTTTTCCATGCAACAGCATAAAATGAAGATAGATTACACCCTGCCTTGCACTTTTCAAATGTTTTATTAGATGTTGTAAGGCATTACATCTCTGTTTGACAGGACAGAGTAAAGTGGGGAGGGGGGAAATAGAGCAGGGCCGGATGAAGACTCCCTACATGTTCAACCAACAGCTCATCTGTGGAGCGGGCACCACATTCAGCTATATCTATCAGATTAGTTTTGGTACTTTTACATGCATTACACAAAACAAATGCATTCAATAAAGCCATGGTGGAGAAACAGAGCACACAGCTGTAAACTCACCTGCGTATGGGCTGAGCTGTAGGTGATGAGCGTCACCCTGGGCCTGTAAGGTGCCTCAGTGGCGTAGCCGCGGGACAGCAGAGCTCGAGTGTGTGGCCGGAGATCGGAGCTTGAAGATTTGGACAGAGGAGCGGTGGAGTGGAGCCGGGGGGCGGGGTTACACCTGCGCGGTGGCGGCTGGTCACTGAGGAGTCGGCGTGTAAGGGAAGAGGAGCCGATGTAATGAAAGGAAGCAGAAAGCATGAGGGGGAGGAGGTGGGTCATATTACAGGAGTTCACTGAGGCTTTCCATGCACAGGGTTTGAGGGTGTCAGCATTTTGTATGGCAGGATTGTACCTCTTTAGCATTGCGCCGCGTTGTGTGTCGTTCTTTAAGTTGCTCACGGCCCCATTGGTCATGGACAGAGAGCACGCGTTGATCACATGCTCTCTGTCCAGCGACTTCCTGCGGTGGTCAGTGTTGGAGCTCCGGCGACGATTCTTCCACTTTGTCAAGTCCTGAAACAAACGTATGAGCCAGTGACTCCGGTGCTTTTGAGGATAAAACTATATCTTATCAGCACTGACAATATGCTTAAAGCTCAGACACATTGTTGTGACATAGAAAGTTCAATCTCGACCTTGGGCACCAACTCCCTACACAAGGTCCTGTAGTTGATCTCAAGCTTCTGATGGTGTCACATTATCCAGAGGATACCAACCCCCCCCCCCCCCCCCATTTCTTTGAATTGCAGATATTAGAGTCTCCACTTCTCCAAGAAGCTTCACTGTAATTTAAGCTTTAAGTCAAAAAATATTTAAATTTGTATTGAGAAATCTCTTCAAATTAACTGAACTGGCTCTCAGACGAGAACAGTGCTGGGATGTTCATTATGGAAGACTAAAAAGGAGAAATTGATTTGAATATTTCCCATGATTTACATAATTTCAGATAACAGGGGCTTCATTTTATCGAATGTGTCTGGAGACAGCGCCCTGTGTGTCCCTGAACTCAGTCTTGCCTTGGTTTTTTTTACAGACCCTGCCCACAT
Source organism: Platichthys flesus (assembly GCF_949316205.1). Taxonomy (NCBI): domain Eukaryota; kingdom Metazoa; phylum Chordata; class Actinopteri; order Pleuronectiformes; family Pleuronectidae; genus Platichthys; species Platichthys flesus. The sequence goes on along the minus strand of NC_084945.1, from coordinate 10,069,087 downwards.
GACTTACATCCTGCCACTGAGCGTCGCTCTCCTTGCCGGGAACGCTGCCCATGTCTGCGTCTTCTTGCTGCCACTCCTCGGCCGTGTCAGCGTCCTGGCCCCCATCGTGACCGGTGTTCTGCTTGGGAAGTTTACGCGCAGGGTAGAACATCGGGATGTCGCTGAGAGATTTACTCCTGTTTCACACACAGACAAAGAAACGGGACATTAAAATGAATAATGGATACGCAGAGCGGAGAGGCCATCTAAAACAACGGCGCATTATTTTAGTGTCACTTTAGAACATAGCGTTGCCGAGCAAGCGTGACGAACATACCGACTAGCTTCTACATGCAGACACACACAAATCACATGACGGGAAATAGTATCAACAGCAGCAACACGACACATTCTGCATTCAAACAACAGAATCCATAATCAAGTGCGAGGCGGGGGGGGGAGCTGCCATGCAAGTCAAACACCGCAGCAGTATAAATGGCAGCAGATGTTGCTGTCTGGGTAACACAACAGATTTGACTCAGAATGGCACCGCTGCAGGCAACAGAGGATGTCAGGCGTGCCATTCAGATAACTTACAGCAGCTTTTAGCGGCCGGGAAATCAAAACTGACAGAATTTGATCCGAGCAACCAGGACTGTGATTACAATCAGTCCCTGTGGTTTGTCATAAATTCCTCCGACAAGTCACCAAATGCTCCGTCTTCGGGAACAAGCAGGAGCCAGTTTGCAGAGTAATGTAACTCTGCAGCCAAGCGGAATACAAACCAGAGCAGACACGGAGGAAGCAGCGACAACACCAGCGCTCGGGTTTTACACCCAGAACTTTAGGACTCACCAAATCCAGCCAGGGTTGACCTGAACCGGAGTCTCAGGCCTGACCTGGTTGTGACATGCTCTACAGAACCAAAAAAAAACACATGAAGATGGATGACAGCCATTATGCTGAAGATTTGGTTTGATAAAAGCAGCTTTGGGGATGGCGTGGGGACAACATCTAACAAAGAGGCATGTAGTTTAAAAAGGGATACGACACAAATGGGTTCACACACAAATGATCTTGACAGGAAGATTGAGTTTGATGCACAGATTCACAGGCTGCACAGCATTTAAATCTGTTTATTGTTCCACATCAAATCATAGCACACGTAGACACAGGACAGCACACAATGTGTATAAATAACTTTTTTGTTATGCTACGAGAGTGCACGAGTCATCTGATTAACCATTATGATCTAATGAGTCACTCAGCACGTTGCCGTCAAAACGCCCTCAACATCATCTGTGCTATAACAAAAAAAAAAAATGGGCCACAGCGAACGCCTGATAATTACAACAGCACATTCAATTAGTCTGATAACGTCATTAAATATTTGAAAAAGCTTTTTATGTCTTTGGAAAAAAAAGTTCCCCTCTGAACCTTTCACATTTGTAAATTTCCAATGCATCTGTTTGACAATGTGGTACATGAGGAGCAGAACAGTGTTAGAGCTTGTATCAACAGAGTATGCAGTGTGTATTGTTGGTATTTGTATTTGGGAGATCATGTTCTGTAGCTTGAAGATTATTCAAAAACGACTTATTTTTTGGAGGGGGGGGGGGGGGGCGGCATGACCCCAGGAGGAACCCATTAAATATAGGTGCAGATCCGGATCAGGGGGGGGTTGGAGAGATACAGGACTTGTTTTACGTTTTAACATTGCCAGGGTGGTTTTCAACATTTTTATTGATTTCTCAGATAATAATGAATGTTCCTGATGAAAGAAAAACAAATCAGGCACGTTTAGGGGGCTGATCCATTTGTGAAATATGATGCAATTTTGATAGAGATTGAAATAAAAAAAATTGGATCTAGCAATTTCAAAAGCGGTTTCATAAGGGGACTGCTGGGCCTTTGTGGTGATAAGGTCTCAGCTTGACTTTAAAAAGTGCTTTGAGATAATGCATGTTATGATTTGGTGCTGTACAAATCCTTTTGAATTGAAAGTTCTCAGTGATGGTTTTGAGGCCCCCCAGTTGCGGTCGAGGTGTTTCGCCCAGTAGCAGACGTCACAAGGTCAAAGTCTTCCTCAGAAGAACCCAGAGCTTTGTGGCTAGAAATCACAGAAAAGGAAGAGAACGTGTTAAATCAGATAAGATATGATAAGTAAACAATAGTGTTTTCAAAAGGAGAAACAATGTTGAGGTTTTAGTTTTATCATCTAGCGTCAGTAGCACTTGCTAATGCCTGCACCAAGCAAACCAAGATTTAGTTTGCTTGAAATAATGAATTATACGCTTCCATTTAACGCTAAACATGAAACCACACGTCAGGTCAAACTGCAGTTATCTTAGCAAGTTATATTTGATGTTTAAGTATTAATTTAGCTTCAGCTGTTAAGTCAGACTCAAGCCTGCAAACTCAGCCATGTCATATTTCTGTTCAAGCATCACACCCACAGCTTTGAACATTAAGCAAAAGGCAACCGTTCAAAAGAGCCCTTCCTGCTCTGCCTTGTATTAGTTTTTACTTAGCTGTGCCCTCACACTGCCGCGCATCACAGAGCACTACAAGCAGCCCACCGACCTTAAGCCTTGCATTTTACGATACCAGGGTCTTGTCTGGGAGCCGAGGTAGATGGTGCGCACGCGAGTCTCCTCTTCGGGCGTCCAGTAACGAGGCAGGAAGCGGTCGGTATCGGGGTTGGCGGACATCTGACGGAGAGCCTGCTGCACCCGCCGGAAATACAAGTCATCTAGGACGGGGTCGGCTTCGGTCGAGTCGTCTTCCGAGTCCTCGTCGCAGAGGGCCCGCTGGAAGAGCTCCTCATCGAAGAGAGACTCGGGAGGAGTCGGAGCGAGTTGGGGTTCGGGAGAGACGGGGGGGGCATCGTCGACGCTGCGGCAAAGAGCGGTGTGTTCACAGCTGATGATCACACAGGCATCGCTTCGGGTGAAGTAAAAACACCAAGAGTCTTAGAAATGATCTCCCACGTCACAACGCTGCTTCAAACTTTAAAAAGGCACAAGTGTGACTGATGATTAATGTATGATCTATGCAAATTCAGAGTCTTCTGAGGATAAGCTCACAGGGTTACACAAGGTTCGTTCATTTTTTTAAGCAGCGGTGCAGGAGGGAGCATCTCCTGGTTCAACTCTTTGCATCGTCGTCTACTTCTGCAAAGAGCTGCTCCCGTCTGTTGGGCACTGATCTGAGCCGGGAGGGACGATGGGCTGTTCAGACAGTTGAACTCCTGCTCCCAAGTGGGTGTGGCAGCCTCAGGCCAAACAGCCCCCCCCCCCCATCATCTGCTACAAATCTGGAGCTGATTCTAACACAGCCTCTAGTCACCATAGTAACAACGACTAACTAGATAAAGTCAACAAGAAACTTACTCAGAGGCCATTTGGTCTTCAATCACCTGGACCGAGCTACTCAATGTTTTATAGTTTCTAGATATTCAAATGGAAAAAAACTGTTTTTGTTATTTGTATTTTAAAATCTCATAACTTCAAAACCCAAGTTTTAACCAGAAAATATGAGACAATATATTAAAATAATGTTCATTATAACTTGCAATGGCTTCTGTTTTTAAGTTGTTAAAGTTGACCAATCAGACCAAACTGTAAATCATTACGTCTTCAGAACAGGAACCGTTTTGACAAATGTGAAATATGCTCAATAAGTTTTACAGTTTATCAACATATAACTACTGTGTTTTTGTCCAATTTCTCATTCCACAATTAAAGACCGTTTATTTTTTATTTCAAAGAATTATATCTAAAAAGGTATGCATGTTTAGACTTACAAAAAAACTATGAAAAAACAAATTTACAGTGGAACAGAATGTGAAGAATGCAGATCAGCTATGGGTGAGTTAGTCACAGCATGTGAACTTGCTGTGTAAAGCAGCCACCACCACAGCTACAGTACCTGGTGAGTGGGCCGTCGCTTCCAATCTCCTCTCGTCTTTGCTTTCTCCGTAGAAGTGGTTGTGGGATATGACCCTTAGTCTGATGGACTGGGGGCTGTGAGCTCTCCATTCTGAAGACCTGCTCAGCTTCTGCATCACTTCCACAACCTGGAGATCATACAAACAAACATTGGTTTTGAGGAAAAGGACGAGAAACAAAAGCTTAACACCGACAGATATAGTTAAAATGAGAAAAAGTCTGAAAACCAGAGAAACACACAGGAGCCTACAGTGGAAGACTGAGTCTGCACACAGCTGAAGCCTTCAGGGAGATTTGTGCCAAGTATTTGACCCTCTCCCATCCCAGACACTTTTATCACCACAGTGTGGAACTTGACACAATCTATCACTGACGCGCAGCGACACCCAGCAAGGCAGTGACAAAATCAGAGGATCAGCTGCATCTAGATAAAAGTTTTTATATGGACATTTCTATACTAAGGTTTTTTTTGCAGTTTCACAGTAGCAGGTTGATCTTTACAAGAAGAAAAATAACAAACTAAGAAACTACATTTGTGCCCAAATTCAAGATTCATACTTGAAATGGTGAAACGTTCACAAACTGTTGTATAGGAGATTATAAAATGAAATGTACCTTCACTGTTTTGGCGGAGGGGCCGGGAGTCCGGAGAATCAACACAGTCCACAGAGTTCTCCCTCTTATAGCTCCGTCTCATACGCTGACGTTCCTCCCTCTCCGGGTACCAGCACTCTCTGTACCCGCCGTCTCTCACAAACACGTTACTGCCCTCGTCTAGGGACTGGATTTAAAAAAGGGCCGGCTCAGTATGAATAGAATAAAAACCAAAAAAGGATTACAAACCACAGAGGCTAGAGGAGCAGCTTACCTTGGACAAGGCCAAACCTAAGAGTCCTTCAAAGGCCTTGAAGTTGAGCTGAGGTCCACTGTAGAACGCGTCCAGGTGAGCTTTGCGGCCCAACCAGTAGATGGTGATCAGAACCTGAGGAAGATCACAGACATAAACATGAACTACATAAGTGCCTTTGATCAGAAACGGAGGAAGATCCAAGGCATAAACATGAAGTACACAACTGCACTCTCCTGTTAAAAGTACACATTGAACTTGTTTCTCATCTTTTCAATTCCAAACCGCTGACAGCGATTTCTGCTGTTACTTCTCTACTCTACTTACTACTCTCCAGAACATCATAAAACTAAACTTTCAACTTATTCCGTCAGAGATGAAGGACAAAAAAGGCAAAGCACCGATGCTACAATGACTCACCTCTCTGCCTGAAAACCCCACAGAACACAGTTCAATCAAAGTGCCAGCCCACCCCCACCACTCGGACAAAAATGGCCGTCAGCTTGACAGACGGAGCGAGACCCTTTTCCGCCCTCATTTTAAAAGTGACAGCCAAGTGCTGTTGTTTGTGACACTATCATTTTGCAGCCTCTCCCCTGTCACAGCAGGTCGGACAGAGCTGCCAGTTTGTGCCTGGTGTTTCTCACCCAATGGGGAAGGACAGTACACTGTGAAAGTCCTGAGGGGAAAAGCTGACTAGTGCTGCCGTCAGGAAAGAAGAAAGACAATAAAGAAACCCAGTGGTGCTATCTGTATGCTACCACAGACAATGCTAACATGATAAAGTTAGAATGTAATGTTCATCTTGAATTAGTTTGACTAAAATGGCCTTTTTAGGTGGTGTGAGATTTAAAGGCCGAACAATCCTAAACAAATTTTTCTAGTTTTTAAATCAAAAACACAAAAGGGTGAAGGAGTCTGGTAATCTGCACCAAATTTGATTATACCAGATAAGATTTCCTGAGAAATTGGCACAAACAATGAAAATTGCCCCCTTGAATAAATCTGCACCAAGTTAACTGGGCTGGTCGATGGCCCATCCCTTCACCAAGTGTAGCGAAAAAAGGGTTCAGTACTTTTGTTGACAAACAAACAAAAACAAAACGAGGAATTGACAGCTATTATTGCTCGACAAACTAGAATTCTGACATAACAAGAAAAGTCAGTGGATCATTAAAGTGACTCAAATTCGTCCTGAGGGTGTAGTAATATGTCACAGTTGATTTTTGTGGTTTTTCATTAAAACCACAAAAATCCACCTCATTCAGTCAAGACTTTTGCAGCATAGTTAGTTTTCTGAATCTACATTCCGACCTAATTACCCAAGATCTGATTAAATAAATATGTTGACGATGAAAAGAAAAGTCTTTAACAGCCTGTCGGAGCCTACAGGCAGATGCTGGGGTGGTGGAGGGGTTGAATCAACAGACAGCGATACTGACGCAGGGGAGCAGAGGCATTGAGAAGTTTAAAATTAGCCCATACAGCATTCAACTTGAGAGGGTGTTGACTCTAAAAGTTAGAACATTACAATGACATTTCTAAGAGCAGTGTAGGTCTGGCCTGTATTTTTTGTCAATCCATCCAATATCAGTCCGGAAGAAGAGCAGTGGACGGACTGATCAAAAATGTGTCTGTGGATAAACCAAAGGGCTTTTGTAGCCATTTCCCTTCTGTCCCTGAACATATGACTCACTGTCCCCACAGCATCAGCCATGAGAAACACTGTTTAAACACATGGTCTTTAAACGACCCATTCAAAACCCCCATCCACGGTCCAGAACACGCGTGGCATCAGCCAGCAGACACCCGTCAACCATGAGTAGAGACAGGGAGTGAAGGCTGTGAAATATGGGCCTCTTACTGGTATTTAGAGTTTGCAGCAACTAAAGCGTTTTGGACACCATTTATTTCTCATTTGCCTCGAGGCGAGGGATGTATTTTTGACGTACTGCCCCTCTTCTCCCTGGCAGAGCGGCAGCCTCTGCTGCTCTGGGAGAGGCACAGCACAGAGTCAGACTTCCCCCCCGTCTGTCTCAACACGGTCATCGTAGAGCAGACTGAAAATAAAGATCGATGCTGGGCCTGGAGAAGATTGTAACGGCTAAATATTTGATAGCATAATGCAAGTTAAATGACAGATGAGAATTGAGTGCTGATAAATGCATGTGTATGGATTACCAATCATTCTTGATCAGTCTCTGTAGCAGCTGCTTTACCGCTCGACTGAAAGCTAAATACAGATATTATTTCACTTCTAGCCATTGTAGAGAAGCAATACAATTAAATGTGGGAGACTTTATAAATAAGAAAAACTATGAACAAAGACGTGCAGCTTGAAACATAATAATAATAAAAAGAGGAAATTATGAAGATTCAAGGCAATTTGAGCCACCGACGCTAAAATTAGTTCAACTCTAGCTGTTAACATGTACTGTATGAATAACTCTGCTTCTGTGGGTGTGTGTATGTGTGTGTGAGAGAGATTGGAAACCTGAATGGAAACTGGCTTTCAATGGCTGCAAATTGACCCTAATTGGTTGATTCAAAGAAAAATGCTACAACCATTCCAAAGAAAGAGCGCTGCAACAAACAGCCTCATTACAGAGTCCCCGTCGTCGGCCATTGTGTGATTCAAATGAGGCTCCGCAGATAACCAAACCACCTCGTGAGCTGCGGAACATGTAAAATACCAGCGGTGCACACAAGCGTGCACATGTACAGCCGTCACATGTTTGCACAGTAATTACTGTAGGGAGCAACACGTTTACAGATACAGTTTAAGGCCCAGTGATAAAACATAAGTCTTCCCATTTGGCAGAGACCAAGTGGTGGGCAATGCCAGCTTATTGTGATGAGCCATGAAACAAGCCCCTTGACCATCGTTCACTTGTGATTCTGGAAGAGTCTTGATGCTGATGGGATGTTGGCATCAGGAGCTGGAACCAACGTGATACAAGTGCTGGTAATTGGGTTGATAAATGAGATGTTGGCGTCGGACTGTCTCTCATGTTGTAAAGTGATTAGAGTGTTAATGTAAAACTCATCGGCCATAAGAGGGAAATCAGAAAAGACAATCGCCTCGTGAAACACATTCAAATTCACAAGACCCTTGTTTTTATTTTTGCGCCGCACCAAATTGCTCACACTCATAAACAGGGCTGATTGTTTTGCATCAAGATTCATGAATTATTCTAACAGAGATTAACGAATGTGTGGAAAAAGGCCCAATCTCATAATGATACATGGTGAAAAAAATCCTGTACCGCCCCAAAATATGAATAAGTAATCCTACTAAATAACAGAAATTGTGCGGAGGTAATAAATTGAGAATTCAAACTTACATTTTTCAGTCTTCTGCTGCTCTCATCACGTCTGAAATTAAAAATAAGAGATAAATCATGCTGCACTTTTACAGTAAAGCTGACATGAAATAGCTTTGCCTGTGAAAATAAAGATAAAGAGACGACATTTGAAAACTTCTCATTTGCAACTCTCAACTTATCAGGATTAAAAGACAGCAGGCGATCGACTCGCACAGCAGCCGCTTGTTAGGCAGAGCTCAGATCTTTATAAATGCAAAGAAGCTTTGATGCTAAAGCACCAACCTATAAAAACAGGTGCTGCAGTAAAGTGTGTGTGTGTGTTCCATCGTACATTACGCAATAGTGCTTCAACTGCTTTCATGAGCAGTGTGAGACGACTGTAGCTGCGTGACATAGGGCATTATCCTGGTGGAAGTAGCCATTACAAGACGGTGAATTGTGGCCATAAAAGGCTGCACATGCTCAGCAAACAACACTCAGACGGGCTGTGGCATTCAAATGATGATTGCCTGGTATTAAGGGCCTGCGAGTGTTCACAGCCTGGACTCTTGACAACAGGCAGGTAATAATGGATTAACGGCGCTGATGCCAAATTCCTATTAGCAGCAACTGAGATCTAGCTCTGGTGATGTTGTGTCCATTGCCGCCTCAGATTATTGGTCATTGCTAAGGAGAGGAGCCTGACGTGGTCTCCTGCCGCGGCTCAGCCCCTTCGCCTCAAGGTGCGACAGGTTGTAAAGAGTGGTTATCTGAGTTACCCCATTCTTTCAGCTCAAAATCAGTCTCTTCTGACCTCACTCATCAATACACTGACCCACAGATCTGCAGCTCACTGGATGTCATTAAAGTAAACTCAGGAGGTTAACAGTTTCAATGAATCTTATACAAGTCTCTAAAATCCCATTATTTTTTCTATTCTGATGTTTTAATGTGAACATTATCTAGGGCTGTGTTTGCACATTAATTATACAAACACATATTGGACTTTGCTTATTGCCATCGATCAAAATGGTATTTAGATAATCGGTCCTCAACTGATTCGCTTGAACTAATATGTATTGCACTGCTGCTACATGATTGGCTTATTGGATAATTGCATGAAAAAGGTCCGACACATTCAAATCATTGTGGAAGCACATTGGGTAAATGTGTGCTTCTCTGTGGTGGCTTGATCACATGTGTGCACACACACGTCTGGAGTGACAGTGTTCACCTGAGAGTGACGCGAGTGGACAGGTCTTGCAGGTCTCCTGGATGAAACAGCTGGGACTCGTTCAGTCCCAGTTTACCGCAGGCTTTCAGGAACACGTTCACATTGTCCTGGAGGTTCAATATAGAGGACACAGTTAAAGAAATAAGAGCATGGGAAAAGAATAAAGTGGTTGGTGATGATGTTGATTTAACCGGCATCATGTATGTAAAATGCCACAAACCAACCTTTTGTTAAAACCACCAACAATAAGCACTTAAAATAAACTGTTCTCAGATGCATTTCCTCTAGAACTGTGGCCTCTGTTAATAATTAACAATTTATCCATTAATCTGAACTCTTACTAGTATTTTTGTACATGAAAGTTTCCTCTCATATTTAGCACAACTGAATGTGAATGAATTTAATTCTACATGTACCTATATTATTAGTTTTCATGATCAAATATCTTGTAGACATTTGAACTTTAAACTGCGTTTTATATCATTTGTAAACAAATCCTCTCAACGCGACCATTACCTGAAATGGAAAATGTCAATGCATTAGATCTCATCAGCTTTGGCCAATAAACATAAACTGTGGAGGCTAACTGAACTTGGCTGTTGTCTGGAAACATTAAACTTATTTTGCTTGGTGCTGCACATAATTTAATGTTTAGAGAGACACTTTGTTGCTGCAGGTTAGCAGCAAGCTAAGCATGAACCACCAGAGACTTCCCTTCCACTGCATCGGAGCTTGAACAGCGACACCACCCAGGGAGAAGCAGCCAACATCTTAGCTTGTTTATACATTAATCAATTTAAACAACTACGTTACACGTCAGCAGTCATGTTCCAAGAACCTTTAAATTGCAGTCAACAGGTTAAACATGCAAAACCACCAGTAGGGTCCTTTAGGCGATCAAAGGTACTGGCAATTCTCTGCTGCACCTCACACAAGATAAACAAACATCTAAGGATCCACTGCCGGGCTCCCTCCAATCACCTGCCCCTGATGGATGGTTGGAATTGATCTTTTTCTGCTCTTGCTTTGGGCAGTTTTAGCAATTATACTTGTATGAAGCCATCAAATTACAGCCCGAAGGGAAAATAAATAAATCTGCATGTGTATTCATGCCTGATAAAAAAAAAAAACATGTTCAGCAGTTAGTTTGTGGTCCTCGATTCTGGATCATTTGAATTGTGGCAACACCGTCTCTCGGTGCCTTGGACAGGAAACCACACAATGTGTCAGACTTCCTGGCTAGCAGGTTTCTTCTTTTCTTTTGTGCTCTTAACCAATAATCACAGATTTGAAATGCATTATTTAAATATGCCAAGTATATTATAATTGTCTACAGGAGTCAATTATTAACGTAAATATTTCACACTGTTCAACACATTACGGCAGGAAAACAAAACACAAACACTCACCAGGCCAGCGATGGGAGTAGACAGCCTGTTTACTCTTTTAATGATGCCGGGTTTCAACTGGTTGATCAAACTAGAAGTCAAAAAAATAAAGTAAACAGTTTAAGAACATTTTGACTTTGTGCATCCTGTGTTTGAAAATCTATATATAATGTGACCACTCTAATTCCTCAAGGGAAGCTGAATAATCTTGAACTTCTAGTAAAAAATAAAATTCATTATGAAAAGAAATTTAACAATAAAAATAAAATTAGTGAATTGGCTCGTATATCAGATTGATTGCATCGTAGGGTGAAGAGATTTAAGCCCATTTCTAATTTGTCCATTTCATGTTATTTAATTATTGGAAAAATTGCTTTTTTGGTTTGTTTAGGGAAACTAAATTTCACAAACATCCAAGTTCGAGCATCATTACTCACTCGCAGAGCAGGACTCCATTCTCCAAGGCAGCTCGGAAGTCACTGCAACCAAACAACTTTCCAGTCACCACCTAAAAAAGAAGAAAGCATATTGATTGACCATTGCATTTCATTTTTATCCCACCATAAATATGCATTCAGTTGTCTTATTTATTTAAGGAGTAACTACTTCCAGTTTCCAAGACGGTCTATGTATTAACACAGCCTCCAATGGTTGAAACAAATCAGACAAATATCTTTTGTCATTTTAACAGTAAACACAAAAACCTAATTAATTTGGTATTGTGAAGTTTTGGCCAAAACTTCTACAAACTACTGGACAAAGTCAGATGCTCCCAATGTGACAGCTAAGCATAAGGATATTACATCATTTATTTAGACAAGCATTTCCACAAACACCCAACTTTTTTGTTCAAAACAAAGAGTCCAACCAAACCCTGATGATTGCTCACGTCTGCAGTAAACACGAGGCAAGAGGGCCTTTTGTAATGAGGCCATAAAAATGGGGCTATTAAGGTTCAACCGAAGGCCCCAGAAGACTATTCTTCTCACTAATTAGTCCCCCCAGGAATCTACGATCACAATTCACTTCTGGTGGAACTGGGCAGCGGGGCTCCGAGCGCAGGCCTCTCGGTGGAATCAGACTAACAAAGCAGTGCCAGATGAACAAAAAGAGAAAAACTTTTGGTCAAGATGCTGTGTGTTCCACAAACTCAAACTTTAATTGGTCATTTCAATAAGCAACTTCCCAGAAGAAACCACGGATCCAACAGACCTGAGTGATACGTTTGTTACATGCAAACTTTTCAGTTTCTCAAAAACAAGAGGATAAAAACTGTGCCATTAAAATATAAATGCATCATTACTGAATCTGTGTGATTCACTTCTAACACGTCGCTCATACGAACATGTTAAATCTAGAGCCACCACAATAAGATGATTAATTGATTAATCAACTCAGGAATTGTTTTCACATATGCCAAATATTTGCGGTTTCAGCAAGGCAAACGTGAAGATGTGAATCTTTTCAGCGTCTGACATGAAAAGAGAACTAATCTTCTTTGGAGTTTGGATTCTAAGACAACAGTTTGGGCTTTCAGCATTTTTAACTCTGCCAAGGAGGTCCTTTCCACTCCTGTCACTTTGTTTTGAGGAAAAATCACAGAGAAAAAATAAACTACTACACAACTTTCCACTAGAAGAACCAATTCAAGTTTGGATCAGATCCTGATCAGGGCCCAGTTTCTTGAACATCTTTTCTACATTTTCACTGTTACCCACATGAGCAGTTAGTGTACATTCTTTTCTTTATAGACAAACGATTAACTGAGAAGAGAACCAGCACATTAATAGCTAATAAGAATGATTTTTAGTTGTAGCCTTATGGACAGTAAAAGGAAATTGGTTAAGATGGAGAACACTGACCTAAAACAGAAAAGCACCCGATTGTAACGCTCTGGGTTTCACCAGAAGCTAATGACCCGTTTACATAATGTAGAAGAGGCCGATCCAGTCCCTTCTCATTTCGGTCCAGTGGGCACTGAACAAACATATATGTGTAATTGCTGCATGTACTGTGCTGATGATAAACAGGAAAAAAAAATTTGACACATGGAAGCTTATTATACTCCAATCTATTGGAACACTGGGATAATAGAGCAAACATATTGACACCATTTAGTATTTCCTTAAAAAGCTGCATGGCCTGCTTTTCTCCTCCCTAAACACACAAAAGAACACACACACACACTCCCACAACCACACAATTCATCAGTGCAGGAAAGTCATCGGGTAAAATTGGTATGGGCTTACTGCCAACGGAGCTCTGGACAGAATTCTCACAATGATCCACTCATACGATGGACATTAATGGCCCCCATTAAGCAGTGGTCAACACTCACAGTGCCCATAGTTTACAAGTTGTATTCATTTGTTATGATTGGAGGATTATGACTCCTGCAGCGTTAGGACAGGAGCAGCAGCCTGATACCGAGAAAATGCAATCGCTACAAAACCACATCCTCTACAAAGCGTGCGACAAAACCTTCCTATCACACGACGACAGTTTGTGTGCAAAGAGCCGGAGCCACATCTCAGCAGACAGACAGTTAAGAAAACACACAGATAATGACGTTCTCTAATCATCTGCTCTCCTATGTCCCTCAAATGTTCTGAGTCAACAGTCAAATCAGGTTTATCTGGTGACCACAGAGGATTCAGTGTGTCAGGAGCTTCTCTTACCCGATTCTTGTCAAGGTGGAATTTGCATTTTAGACTACAGAGACAGTCAAGGTATATGTGTGTTGAGTCTGAGTCATTCAAACTATATGAGCATCAACATGTTTACAGTTGAATTGCTAATGATACAGACCACAAACAAGATTTTGTTCTTGATTCTTGTTCTCTGAAAGTGTTTGGCTAATATTAAAACTCCTACCATCTCCACAAAGAGTTTAACATCCTGTACTCCTCAAATCTATCCATATCATTGTCAATTTCACTCTAGCAATTTAAAACACCAGCAACTTATTACAGTCAATATTTTGCACAAGTTTTGTGTGTCTTTATTGACTACCCACCCATCCCCCTATATGTCCAGAACACCTATGTGAGCATAGAAATACAACAATTGCCATAAAATCGTATCAATTGACCTAAAGCTTGAAAAAGGCGTGGAACCGCATTGATGGCATTAGCAGCACCAAGTCATTTGGGTTGGTGGGTGAGGATAATCAAAGGATAACAGTCAACCTGAGGACCTGAGATCAGCTGCAAGGGCTGAAAGCATGTAAAGCTTTAATCCTCCTTTGAGCAGTGATTTACGGTTGATAGACATCATCCATGTTTTAAATGTTTTTTAACTTTGTTTTTTTTAATCACGTTTAACAAAACATATACATTTAGATTGTACATACCCATTGAAAACATATTTATTAGAAGCACGTTTTTATCCCATCTTAATTTACCTTTATTTCTTCCCGATTTTGTTGTTATTGTTTTAATTGTTTTCATAGCATCTGAGTCATAATTAGTTTTTTCTATTCTTGGCTTTGAACTGCACTGACCTGTATGAAAGTTACCGTTTGATTAATTGGTTCATAAGAGGGTTAAACACCTAATTCCACGAGTTGTTTGCACAGGATTAATTAAAGGGAAACACAAACAAACATCTCAAACTTTGTTGAACAACCAGAAGAAAACAAAGAACCTGGATCCAGCGCTGGGCCTCGTTGAACGCGTGTGCACAGCTGACACTGGTCTGCTGACGCCACTCCATCTCTGTCCTCTGCACAGGTTCAGCTCCTGGGGAGAGTTTGTGTTGTTAACCACGAGGCACCGCTGCACAACACACAGACACACACACACGAACCGAAAGGAAAACTCCTCAAACAAGTTGAGTTCATGTCAACAAATCCGAGAGAAAGAGTCCGCGTGTCCACTCACCTGCAGCTCCACTGGGGACACCTCTCCGCTGATTGACTTTAACTGTCATCAGTCACCAGCTCTGTCTGTGCACCCATTGGCTAAAAACAAGTGGGATGGACAGTTTCCGCCCTCTTCAGAGCAAACTTTTCCTCTTGCTGGTGGAGGTTCATCAGAGTCATCGACCCTTTGCTGCCTCTGCTGGCCTAGAAGAGCAGGAGTCAGAACACCGTGCACAGGCCTGCACCTCAGGGGGTTTAAAGGGATAGTTCAGCCAGAAAAATGAAAAGCCCTTATGCACTCAGCACTATGCCAATGGAGGGGTGGGTGAAGTGTTTGAGTCCACGAAACACTTTTGGAGTTTCAGGGGTAAACAGTGTTGCAGCCAAATCCAACACAACTGAAGTAAATGGTGCCCAAGTTTTCAAATGTACGATGTCATTTGATCTTTACACATTTATAAAAATATGTCTAATATATTGAATTTGTCTCAAAATATATGCTCATTGTAAAATGTTTTTTAACACACTGTCTGTCTACACATGACCACGTCTTATACAAGAAGTCACATGAACCTTGCACGTGAACGGGTTTTATTCCAAACTGGTTAATCGTATTCATTTGTACATAACCGATTTTCTGAGAAATTTTACTCCTACTGATTTACTGTAGTTTCAGTAAATTGAATTCTATCAAATGTGTCTAAAATATTGACTCAACTCCTAAAAACACTTAAAACCTAATGAGAAGCCACCAACTCTTTTTTGTCGTTTTGGGTTTTCATCTGGAATAACAGAAAGATTTCACAGCCGGACATTTGTTGAACATCCAGCAGCTCATTACTGACTTAAGATTCTCTCCTCTATTTCCTTTAGGTGTCTCGTCTGATCCGAAAGTAACTTTTACAACTTTTGAAATATAAAAAGCCTCCTGTCTCTTATTAACTTGAGGGCATTACAAATGCAAATATGCAAAAATTAAGTGTTTGCATAGGCTCAAGAAAGAAAAGAAATAGCAGCAGCAGCCTGATAACATAATGCAAAATGAGACAGTCTGTTCCAAGGGCAGGTTTCAACACTCACTTGCCTTTAATATTGCAATGACAATTTCATTTTCACACATGAAATGCATATATGCATTAAAAAACAACACTTTTACTTTTCACATGTAAAGTGGGAAGCATAATGATTGTCTGCTGGGCACAAACCTCATCTTGTATTACAGCACGTGCTCAGTCCAAACCAATTTCCTGTGAATGCCCAAGGAAGTGCACGTGTGTGTTTGTGGGGGGGGGGAGGTGCAGAGGCGCGGGCCCGCAGAAGAACATTTAATGAGAGGCCCATTAAGATCACAAAGAGCATTGTGTGAATCAATAATCTACCCAGACCTTCTGCTTATCAGCCAAACTGGGGAAATTAACAGATAACTTCCTGCAGTATTATTACTGCATCACAACAAAGGGAATAGTCTTTTGTTCTCCTTCAATCCCACATCCTCTCACCCACAGGGCCGTTCACGTTCTTCTCTTTTTTGAGACGTTCAGACGTTGTGTAGAAAACCTCTTTAAAAAAAGAATGTGACTATAACTACACATCCACAGATGTTCCTTGACAGTGGCATTCACTTCTAGAAATAAATATTCGAAGCAGTGGATTGTGACATTTGCAGAATGTTTTCCTTTGTTCCATATCTGCACATTTGATAATTCACCGTGATTCAAAGGCTTCCATTAAGTCAACAGCTGGGAGTGACAACATGCTGGGTGTGTGTGTGAGACCATGACCACAGCTCTGTCCGCTGTGATGGGCGAACACGCCGCTCCATGGAAACAGGACTCCACCACCGCTGCACACACGAGGCTAATTGATCCTGATTGAGGTTGAGATCGGTTCACTTGAAGACTGATGCTCATCATCTTCAGCACAGACACAAGGGCCTGTCGCACACACACACACATATCTACTACTGATTAGGAGAGGAAACACATTAGTCAGAATCAGCACAAGTGTGGACACACAAAAAATATGCAATAGAGACAGATAGATAGATAGATAGATAGATAGATAGATAGATAGATAGATAGATAGATAGATAGATAGATAGATAGATAGACAGACAGACAGACAGACAGACAGACAGACAGACAGACAGACAGACAGACAGACAGACAGACAGACAGACAGACAGACAGACAGACAGACAGATACATAGATGTCTCTTTTCCACCAAGGCTCGGTTTGTTGATGAATATGTTTGTTACTTTCAACCCATGCAATTTTGGGGCGGATCCACATTAAAGATATTGATGTGGAGCCGATATTTTCTTAAAGATATTGAGATCTGCCATTTTTCCACATTTTCATTGATTTCTAAAAGAATAATAAGACAAATATGTATGAGGGCTGGTGACGCACATCTAAATGAAACTCGAGATCTAGTGAATTTAAATGTGGTTTCATAAGGGGACAATTGGGCCTTTGCACTTAACTGAGAGCCAGTCCAGTTTAGGTATTCTATTCACTACGCACAACACCTCTCTCATCTGCCATTTCATTCCTCGGCCATCCAACTTTTCATTGCCTTATCTTTGAGAGGGAATGAGCAGCAAAAGAAGGGAATGCATACAAACAGTTTCATTTCATTCAAATTTCCCTATGCATACATCACTGAGCTGAAGAAATAATTCATTGCATGTATTTATGACTACCAGTAGGTGTTGCTGTAGCTCTGCATGTGCATGCCTCGTTCTGGAGGTGAAGGGTTAATGGCTTGGCGCCGGCCTGGGTCAGGAGATGTTGCACAAACACAATAATCGGATTTCCTATTTCCCATATTTTCTTTTTTTGTTGTTCCTCTGGCCTGAATGTTACTGTGTTGTCAATGCATGGATGTAACATTTATTCTCTGCAATACAAATATGTTTTGTTTAGATATTTTCAAAACATCCTTATTTGGTTTTTATGACTTTAAAACTTCCCTTTCTTCAGTGAAAATATTTAAATATAGAGAACTTATTTTTTTTTACCATTTACTTCACAGTTGAATCTTAATCTTAACAATTGTTCATAAGCATTTATTAATGTATTACCATGTGTAAAACTGTGCAGGCTGTGTGTGTTCCAGTTTGTTCTCTACGGAACATTACATAAAATATAGAGATCACTTTATAACCATGTTGGTTAATTTTAAAAAAACAGAACGGCTACATCTGAAAATTGTTGCATTGCTTTTAATGGCCGAATGTCTGACTTTACACGACACATGGCACTGTTACCTCCCATTGCTTTTCAATCCCGTTCAGGGGGGGGGGGGGGGGGGGGGGGGGGGGCGTCGGCATATCCAAACTACTTGCTGTACTGTAATATATGAGGTATTTTACACAGTGAGTGAGCGCCGCTGTGTTGATGTTGTGCTCGGTGCAGAATGCATTAGTGAATCATTCGGGTCATGCTACTCAAATCCTGGGATCATTAGCTGGAGGGGTTTGCCTGCAGTGCTCCTCTGTGAAGATGCAAATGTCTCTCCGTACACTGTAAATGAAGCTGTGGCCATTGTTCACATATTGTAAGCAGAAAAACATGCACATTAAAACAAAGAAATTAGCATATTGATGTGCTTATCCATTCGTTTATTGCTATTTGTTTTCACCCATCGGGTGACGTGCAGGACACCAGTGAGCACATGCACACGACTCATCCGCCATTAAGAGCGCACGCTGAAAGATCCTTCTTATCCAAACAGCATGATTTCATTACCCAATCATTAGAGCAGACATGGTTATAACTTACAGTAATAATGAATAAATATAAAAGCGTCTGGTATGAAATGGACTAAAAAGGGTGAAAACTGAGACCATCCACCGCGGCAACACATCAAACTCATTTGCTTTTGAAAACTTTCATCTTGCTGTTTTCCATTGACAGAAAATATATTCAAGATTTTTAAAACAACAGGTCAAAGGATGCAATTTTCACCTTTCGGGGGCTTTGTGGTGGAGACTATACCGATTATATGCTATTCTCAAAAGCAAGCAAATGCCACCATATTTTATAGACAGATCAGTAGAATCCATTTTTTATTAAACTTTATTTAATTTGAACGAGAACATTTTTGTGGAGGTGTAATTGCTCCAGTCGCTACAGTTTAGGTGAGCTGCTTCACCTCCTCTGCCCTCGCCCTCCCAGTGCCTGGTGTGCATTGTCGCCCGCCAAGCTCTGAAATATTATCACAACAGGATGTGGGCTGGGATAACACCGAGAGTGCTTCCTCTGCAACGTCTGCCACCTGGGAGGCTCTTCAATTATCACTGCATTTTAATGTAACTTTCGGAGTCTGTGCTGAGCTGCAACTCGAACGAACCAAAGAGGGGGAGCAGCATGGGCTTTAGACTTGTGGGAAAAGCTGAATTGATCTTGTTTTGTCTTTCTGATTGCCTGTAAAGTGGTTTCGCAATCGTGTCTTCTAATATGCATGGAACGATGCTTTCAGCTAATGCATCAAAATATCATAAACTGCAGTTGAGTCCAATCAGCTATACCCTCATGCAGCAGCTGCTATATATTGCTGTCCAAGGGCCTTATTGCCAGTCATAACACCACAATTATAACAGGGCAGTTTGGATATATGACTTCAGGCAAAGTTTCCATGCAAACAATTGAGAAAATATAAAATGCAAGCTGACCACACTCTGCATCAACTGGAACTACACATTCCAACTTGTCAACTAGCCAAATGGGAGGGAACACTATTAGCCAAAACAAGTTTATAGCTCAAAAGCAAATGAAACTTTCCATGTTATGTCTGTTCGTAATGAGAAAATTTGCTTATATCTCTAGAACAGCTACCCCCCCCCCCAATCAAACATCACAAATTTAAATAAGCTATTCGTGACTTTGTGTGTGGGATTTTAGTTTTCATAAATTTTTATGAATTCCACCTCGATGCCTTAGAGAAAGTGAAAGTATCACGACTCTTGACCTCTTCAGACACATCTCTCTTAAATGTGATAAAAAATAAAACTAAAAAACCTTTAAAGATGGTGCATAGAACTATTGGATGTGCACTAAGCAAAATTTATTTAAAAATAAACTAAGCAAAATTGTATTTAACTAAAGTTAAAACCACTGTCTGAGGTTCACATGAGTCCCGTTACAAATGCAGAGACGTAGTGACACCGCTCCAGAGATGAATGCTGGGATTTGCTTGTGGAGACAACATGTGTGGAACAGCAAGAAAGGTGCTGCTCCTGCTCGGGGAGTCTGGGACTGCGAGGAGTTGATGCAAATCGGATATGAAAATGAGCGCCCCGGGAAGGGGAGTAGAGGAGGCATTAAGATGTGTCAGCACCTTTGTCTCTGTCCGACAGATGGAGAGGGAGGCAGAGTTCAGCTTTGGCAAATCTGTGGTTTTTGTTTTGTTTTGTTCTAGCTACAGGATTTGATTCTTTGGACAGTTGACAACACGTTACAGCTCTGATGTAGAAGTCAAGCAATATGTTTGTTGTTCGTAACTAGTCGTCAGCATCGATGTGTTCTGTATTTGATAAGGATCTCCTTCAGTTGTCCACTGAGGCTTTTAGGTCTACAATGTAATTAAATCACAAATTATTATTGTTTGGCATCTGAGGCTTCAAACTTTTAGATCTATTGCTTTAACGTGTCTTCCTGTATCATTTTACCTTCTCACCAGCACTGCTTCCTGTTTTCACTGGAGGGCTGTTTAAGTTATGATCCCTTGTTAGTAGTTACAATTTTAAATCTCTGAAGGTTTCCTTATTAAACCTCCATGCATCAACAATCTAGCATGCATCAGCATGGTTATCATTGCGTTATATAACTGTGGCAACAGGTTGAAGAGTCGACTGACGGCAACCTGAGCAGATCACACTCAACCATGTGTCATGTCACCCCCACTTTCTTTCTCCAAACTGATCCTCCACCAGGTCCACATGAACACATCAATTTCCATCTGGTTGCATCGGTTTTATGTGCGAGTTAATCTTGTGATGACTTGTTCCCTGTAGGCACATTCTTCCTTATCATAGCAATTGATTCTACATGCTTGCACGGTTACTTAGAAGCAACACATTTTGGGCAAATTTGCTCATTATTCTGTTAATTATCCTCCAAATACTCTTAGTGCGAGACGAGATCTGTGAGATAGAGAAGAGCTGAACTTCCTCTGCTCTATGTTATTGTCACTTCCATTATGAATGTGGAGGATTTATGTAATTGCAGCAGTCTATGTAAATACATCATTGATGTGTGGCAGGATCATTGTAAGGTCAGAGGCAGAATGTTGCACCGGTAGTTATTGTTTTATTTTATTACTGTCTCTATGATCCAATCACTGTCCTCCATTCACTTATTTCATCTTTTGTCTGCACTTCTTCTGCTCATTTATTTGTTGTGAATGTGAAGCACTTTGGGTCAACTCCGGTTCTTTAACGTATAAATAAATCTGGCTTGACTCCGCCCCATCAGCTACTAACAGACCATGCATGCATTGAAGGAGTTAAAGGCTGATCCTGTGTAATATGTACAAGATGTGTTTTCTAGCTTAAGACAAATCTGATGGCAGATAATACAAAATAATAACACAAAATCTGACCACCACAGAGCAACAACGGCTCATCCTTTACATTTTCAGAGAGTCCTGTTTAGCTGACTGCAGCCGGTCACTCCGAGCTGGTCAGGAGGGCCTTAGTGAAGTGCTTCATGATAACACTAATGTTGAGCTTTCATATCAAATGCACCTTGAATAGACAAAAATCATAGTTTGGGTGGAAATGCTAAGGAGCAGAAATTCTGACCCTGAATGAACTGTTTACATAAATCACTGGTGTACAGTATATAGTTGGTTCCCAAATCAGCACTTTTAAGAGAAGAGCGTACATCTTTTTGAGGACACCAGCCAGTGACAGGTCATTTGAACTTGTCCTGACAAACTTTCACTGGCCCTGGGCCAGTGGTTATATCAGACCTTGCAGAGGAGGGTTGTTTATACTTGCACCTAACATGAGTGGGCAGCCACTGTGCGCTCACTAAGAATATCATGATCCTGTGGAAAAAAAAACAATAAAAAAACAAAATAAAAACAAGCAAGCTGTGAGTTTATACAAGTGAAGGTGCAAGAGAGCAGACAAAGCCCTGCACACCATGCAGAAATGCTTTGGGGGTAATGTGTGTAAGTACGAGCTGTTTAAAATGTTGAGATGTGGGTCAATGGAGTTCACATGGATTTTCAGTTGATGCCATAACTGTTGTGGTTTTAAGATGTCCCCTCTCCCTCTCTCTCTATTATAAGGAAATATGCATCAGGGTGGAATCTTTATAAATTGGAAATGTCTTCTACTGCTTACACGAAGAACTCAGGCCCATATTTCATTAAAGCCAATGATGCCTATCGGCTTGCACAGCAAGTCCAGAAATGAGAAAGAAATAAATCCAAGCAGTTTACAGAGTGATGGAAATTGTAGAGTGCAAACTGTATATTGAATGTGTACGTAAAAGCAAAAATAACAAGCCAATTCCATTATGAAAAATGAGTAGACTGCTGATTCAGAAGCAATACGCACTTCAATTTGGATTAGGGGCTTTCTGTTTCGCATCTGTCTAGAAATGTGATACTTCTTTAAAAGAAGTAATAAAGAACAAACACATTTTTATTTGGTTTAGCTGTTACCGACCGTTTTCTGTAAAGATTAGATATGCTATTTTTTTTATGTCACTGTAAATGTTTCCATGGTGAACTTCATGTGTAAGTTGAGCCGATCATATCTTAACTAAACACTGTAGTGATGCTGAACGTGTTTCAATTCCCAAAAGCATTAAAGTCTGAACCAATAGCACTTCCTTTGAGTCCCCAGCAACACGCATGAAGGGGTTCTATGCAAAGAACACACACAGAGATTCTTGCTTTACAGTTGTTTGGTCAGATGTATGAGATCTGCTGCTGTCCTGTTTCTGCTCCTTATAAACAGAGGTTACTGGACATAACTCCTGATCTATGAGTGTAGTATATTAGTCTATTTCTTAGGGTTCCTATTGTTAGTTAGTTTTTTTGTGAGTCAGTAAATCGCCTAATGAAAAATGAAGCAGTCCACAGCGGAGCAGTAGGAGCGGTGGACCGAACCTTTGTTCCGCTCACATTTTAGACAATGTAATTATTATTTGCCTCATTAATGATCTATCACTTCACACCCCAAGACCCATCCGCCATTAATCAGTCTTAATTTTTACGACCCAATCCGCCCCATTCCCAGAATGAACTATGTTGCTCGCAGATACAACTGCAGTCAATAGTGTTCTGCACATATAAGCGCTGTATACTAAGTGTTTAAGGCTTAGATGCTTTCAAAAAAGATCACACTGAGGGGGTCTCTAAGGGAGGATCAATTAACGATTTTCAGCAATCAAATAAAATGTATAAACAGTAATTTTTGTATTTCAGCTATAATTGTCGCAAAAGATAAAAAGTAGTGCTTTGATTTCCATAGTCCCCACTTCACCCCCAAGGTGATGATGATAGATGAGCAACAGCATTAGTAGCAGTAAGTTTATTTACAGCAACACAGGAAACCTTTTATAAAATGTGCATGTGGGAGATTTTTCTTAAACCAGCACAAATCTTTGTCCTTTGTTTGCCAGAACTGATCTTGAGGACACTTTGGGGAACCAGAGCAACACATATGTGTGGTGCTGCCAGATATCTGACTGAGGGGGTTAAATGGATCAGTGTAATACAGAGTTTAGCAACAGAACTTTTCAGGTCTTGTGATGGTAAACATAGGAACAGCACGAGAGGATGTGCTCCACTGTCGTCACTAGTCAGTGCTCGGTTTGGTTTGTCATTTCATAACTAATGGATAAATAGTTAAATATAAATGATATATAAAATTACCAGAAGTGTAAAAGGCGGATGGGACAGTGTTAGTCATGAGTCCTTCTGCAGATTTTGTATTGTGAGCAGTTAGATGGAGCCTGTAATCCTTAGCAAGGAAGTACAATACTGTATGCACCTTTAATATTTAACAAGACACGACTGGTTCAGGAGAGAGCAAAGAAAGTTCTGATTTCATCCACATTATTCAAACTGCCAAATGTAGGAAATCAATGAGCTGCTAAACCTGTATAATTCAGTTGAGGTATATGCCAGTAATATCTGTTTACTCGATAGTCCCTATTGATTGTCTGCAAAAGACAGAACACAGCAGGAGAATAAATCGAGGCCTTCATATGGGCTCTCGAAGGGCTTCGGGATATAAAACACCATGATCCAACTTCATTACTGTAAAAAAGGCGAGCTGAAACTACTGGAGCAGAATGGATGATATTAACTTCAGCAACATCTATTGGATATTTGAACATTTCTTCCACACAATGTGAGTCTAGACTTCAGAAAGTCAAGCAGGGACACAGTTTAAAGTGAACCGACACCTCCATGCTGAAAACCTACTCTTAATTTAATATGATTTAAAATATGTCACACATTACAAAAGGAAAACCTGGATTCATGCTGGGATACTTTTCAACCACTGTGGTCAATGCCATGTGTTTAAAAAGGGCTGTTGTACAGTTGGAGAAGAATAATGAGAGTGATGGTAATAATGAAAATGTTTAATGTTCCGAACTGTCAGCAAAAAGTTGCCAGAAAATGAGTAGTGGGAGTCCCAGTGAATAAGAAGTGACTGGCTAATCCTAAAGATGGAAAGCTCTCAAGAAGATGTTTTGTGCAATGACATAAAAGTATTGCATTTAAATGTATCTCCTCACATTCCCATGAATAAATGCAATGCTTTAACTGTTCCACTGTCATTTCGATTCTATGGAAAAAAACAAAAACATCCCTACCTCAGCTTTGAGGAAACATACATTGCGAGAAAGTGCAAGACAGCATTAACACTACACAATCGCCTCTGAATGATAACAAGTCAATCAGAAATTCAGCCTGCAGCACCATCCCATCTCTTACTTCAAAGTCCTTCAAACTTTAAAAACAGCTTACTGCGTTTGGAAGTTTGATACTCCTGCAGGTCCTGAATTCACATTCACGATGAACAGTTGGGATTGGCACCAGTGAAACTCTTCTTTTAAAGAACAATCAATACAAAATGCTCACAACTCTGTTCAAAGCAAATGGGCATCAAATGATTTGTAAGAAACCAAATTAAATATTAAAACATTTTGACCTGCCACTCCAACATGCATCTCTGGATAAAGATGGATGGTGCATCACCACTTCCTTCCAATATCAAGAAACTAAGCTCAAATATCCCAGGTATGAATGACTGGAGCCAGAGTGTGCACAGTAGTGAACACAGTGTGGCGCTACTGGCATCAGACGTCCTCCAGTACATTAATTCATCCAATCAGGTCAGTCAGTCTTAGCTGTCCATGAAAAGAAAACAAAATTCACACAGTTTTTTATTGCATCAAATAACTTCAAACTAAATGACAGAAACCATCGTTGAGAAAAACTTATTGGATGTTTGGGTTTTTAGTTTTTGTCCATGTCCCATCTGTTAACACGGAGGAGGGAGAATCAAAGTCCAAAGTCCTTTGAGCTGATTTACATCCTAGAAAGTTATAAAAGTTCACAAAATTAAAGATACAAATCCTTTTTGGTCATAGGTATTGCAAACACATATTTACTCATAGAGCAGCGTACCTGTTGAATGCCAGAAATACTGAGATAACACTTTCGCTCATGAGCATTTCAGAATCTATCATTTTAAACATTCAATCATCTAATCATTATCACATTCCGCTGTGTTATGATATTAATAATGACGAAAAATAGACCCGGTCAGGCTCCATTAATGCAGTGTAATACAAGTGGCCTGCAATGAGTCCTCCTTTACGACCATTATAATGATCAGTTTGTAATGCATCTGTTCCAAAGAGGGGTTGATTTATTGTGATGGTCGTTTTGGAGGCTGTTATTTGCGGCGCTGCCCGTCCGCACATGGCTTCACTGAGAGGTGTTGTTAACGTTTCGTCAACCGTAATTAATATAAATGGGATGGAGACAATGTTTGGAACACCTCTCAGTAATGATACGTTATCATAACAGCGGCGATGCATGAATTACTCCCTCATAATATGAATATGTCGCGCTCGGGTGGAGATAAAAAAGAGGACAAACCGCTGACGTTGTGTTGTTTTTACGTCTTAGGCATATCGTACCGTTGCGATACATCATTTCTAATTTAAAGATCTTGTGTCTCTGTCTAAAAAACTCTCACACTATAGAAGATCCTGAGGTTTTGTACCTGCAGCTTAGTTCCTGGGAATCCCTGCTTTAACTTGGCGCTGCCATCTTTGTGACCCACCATCGGTGTAATCAATGGTGTTGGTTACGTGGATGAGTTTGAGAATCTCTCATTCGCCGCTGCACTGTCTTGGGCCGTCAACAATACAAACATAACGTTTAAACATGATCAGATGACTTGTGCTGGGCTTGCACAACAGAATATTTGAATGGGGCAACTAGAGCAAAATGGTGCCAAGAGGTGGGAATAATAAAGTTACTGGTTGAGTGATGGGAGTTTTGAGTCACGTGGTCCTCTGTACCCTGAGCCATCAGAATTCAGAGAAATGGGCCGGGAGATCACAGTGGAAGCAAGGAGCCATTAAAAAGCCATTTACCAGACAGCTCCCTGCTCGGCAGCAGGGTAATGAACAGGGCTCAGCTGAAGAGTGGGCTCTCTGAGGACTGCTACATTTACTACTTCCATTGAGACAGATTGAAAAACAAAGGATTACCTAAGATTTAGCCGGGATGGGCTGCACCTTACCGTATGACGCAAAGAGACGAGGTCTTTATCACCAACAGAGAAACCTAACAACATCTCAGGTTATCATGTCTTAGTAGCAATGTTCAAAAGGCAGATTTTTCCTCTGACTAAAACATAAAAAAAACACACATTGGGGATTTTTTTTATCTAAATTGACATTTTATTTACGATTACAGATTGCTCACAATATAAACATCAGATTTTTTCGGTTGTTCCGAACTATTAATTTCCATGCCGATTAAATTTAATCGAAGACCTTTGGACTTTAATGTGGCTAATGTTAGCAGCACTAGCATCAGCCACCTTCGTTCCTTGCATGTTAATGTGGACATGCCTGTGCTGAATGTTATTATTAAACCTCTGGTCGAGGGGTTTCATGACACTTTTGTTCTTGACAGTCTACGTCTAACGTCTAACATCTTACATGCAACAGTTAACTAGTGTTGCGTATTTAAAGACTATCCTGGGGGGGAACTGTCGAGGTTAGCGAGATTAGTTTATCTGACTTATGGTACACATCCATAATCAGGTCTGTTAATAGTGTTTAAGGCCTTATTTTGATCCTCATTAAGAGGAGTAATGATTTCAGGCTGTTTACTAAAATCAAATGAGCAGAGACAGCTTCACCCCCTGTCTCCGTCACAACATGCGGCCACAGCATGGCTGGCTCATTTCAAGTTGCATGTGTTGCCATTACTGGCATACACTGATAATTCCCACCATTAAAACTGGAAATAGGTTTTGACGTTGTGGCTTATTGGTGTATTTCCGAAATGTCCTTCATTTTGTAAAGTTGAGGTAGAAGTTGTGTGTCCTTGGTGTATGAAGCTGAAATGTAACGCAACTCAGATAACTTGGTGCACAGGAGGCAACACAGGCAACACATTTGCAGTCCACCAACCCTGACACAAACCTTTTACCTCATTTCCCAAAGTAATCATTCAGAATGTTCTGGTTATCATCTTCAAAATGTACTGTGTACTTTAAACATATCAGCGAGATCCACAAAACAGACATGCACTTACCTCCTGTCCAGCAGGGGGGGGGGGGGGGGGGGCATCTGTCCTAATTATACAGCAGCCAAACTTATTAAGCCATCTATTTCCCCATCCCCACTTACCTGTAACCTGAGAGACAGGTTAGTTAATGTGTTCGTCTGGCTCTGTTGGGGGGGGGGGGGTTAAATCTGTGGAGCCCCCCCGACCCCCACCCACCCACCTCCCACTGCCACTGTTTCAAAGGCTGCAGCAAACATAAAAGTAAATTTCCCTCATTTCCATTTCAATCTTTTCACCCCTCCTTAGTTACACTTTGTCCTTGTGCAGGCAGACACGGTGGCATGACGCACACTCCATCCTCTGGAAATGAGGTGAAACTGGTACCACCACCACCACCACCACCTCCTGTACTGCAGAGCTGGGATTCATTTATTTATTGCATTTGTCAGAGAAAATGAAGAATGTGCCTGTTCAGTGTGAGACCTCATAAAAGACATAAACCTGTACATTGGAAAGTGATGTAGGGGTTAAACATAAATAACCATAAGGGCTCCTATTGGTAATGAGACAATATGTAACAGAAAAAGGAAAAGGTCTCCTCACAGATCGCCTCACCCATCAAAAATATTAAGTGCATGTTTATAAGTACAAGTCAGATGAGTTTTCATTAAACACTATTTCTGACTTTGCACCTCAGCGTGATGATTCAACTGAAGTATTGATCTTTATTATTGTTGGACAAAATTCAACTCCATTCATATCCAGTCCAGTTTTAAAAGGGCTATCACCATATCAAGCAAAATTCTTCCTTTGTTTGATTTTTATATACATATACATTACATTACATGTCATTTAGCTGACGCTTACATTTTTATAACACTCAGCATTTATGAGAGGCCATTTTAGGGGTTCAGTATCTTGCCAAGGACACTTAGGCATGCAGATGGGAAAGAGTCGGATTTGAACCGGCAACCTTCTTGTTGCAGAACACCCGCTCTATCCCCTAGGCCACACTCTCCCCCATATATTAAAATGTCTACAGTAATATGAGATGCATTAACAAAATCCTCCCCCAGGGTCACACCTTTAATTACCCACCAACCTGCTGTACCTTTCCTCCACATCCTTTATTTTTTTTTGATGTATGGTTTTTAACATGGCTCACTGAATCTTTAATGGTGTCAGACATCATAAGTCACCGTTGTCATTTTTTGCAGTAATATTCATGAGAGGTGTTTGACTTCATCCTTTGGATTCGCCATTGATTGCAGTGTCCTCATTGCTTTGTGTTTGTGTCTGTATGTAGGTGCTTTCCTCTATGAAAAAAAGGACCCATTAATCCCAGATGGGACGTGAGCGGTTTAAAGTCATCTCGGTGTATGAAGGGAGATTCTGTCACAACACCCATGATCTGTGCGGTTGCAGGGAGGTTAAGTTACACTGGGACACAATCCATGCAATTAAAAAGAAATGAGAAAATACAATCGATGCAGATCACTTACACTGTGGTGACAAAAGACTCAACAGGGGACAACACAGACCTAAATCTTAATTAGCAGGAATATTGATGCATACAAAGGGCAAACCAATGCCGTAGCACATTGTGTTCAATGCAAGTGACAAACGTGTGTCGCAGGTTGTGATTCCTGAAAAACTAAGGACATACACTTCACAGCCGATGTTAAAATCTAATCTGAAGGGTAGTATTCTGTGTGCCTCGAGTTATAATTGAAAATAAAATGGAGACTAAAGGTGAAGAGGTACTCCCAGAGCTAATTCTTCCACATGCTCCCCAAGTGCTTGACTTGTAATAGAAAAATCTTGAGTTAGTATCTGTCTGTGCGATCTGGGCGGGCCTGGTCCATCACAGGGTGGAGGAATTTACCGGTTGAGACATGAATCCTTTGTGGCAGTTTAGGTTTAAAGTGTAAGCTCAGTATTCTGTTATGTCTTGTCAGCAGGGCAGTTAACCGAGAGGATGGCGTCTCCGATAGTGAATCACTGGACTTGGGCTCCCTTCCATCTTCCATTCAATAAAGGATGTGTACAATGAGATCTCCTAAAAGACTTTCTTTCTATTCCTTTTGAGCTGAATTTATCAGTGGTTTTAAATTGTCACACTTCTGTAATAAGCCTAATTCTGTCTGTGCCAAAAAACGGTTACAAACAGACCGAGGAAAGTTGGGATCCATCATTTTTTATTTCTGAAGCAATCAACAGACTTTAAAAGGGCTTTAAATTAAGGGGGTATAATCCTCCCCAATGACCAACTGTAGGATATCCTCAGGCACTCCCACTAAGAGATGTGTCTTTCATGGTGTCCTGGGTTTTGCCCTAAAGGCTCCGTTCAGCCATTCTTTTTTGTAGCGCCAGAGAAAAAAGACATAAAGGTTTCATTGAGGTCACTGAAGTGCCAGAATCAACTGAGCTGGTTCCTCTCAAAGTAAAGGAGCAACAGTAACACTCATCAGGGGTCTCCGGACTGTTGGGATCATGTGTTGAGGAGATCATCCACCTGTGCAGTAAGTGTGACCCTGACCAGAGGCCCCGGCAGTGGTCTTAGAACTAACGTTACTAGATGTAGCATTTCAAAATGGGTTTGAGGAGTTGAAGTTGCTGGTGCGCTTGGTGTCCTCGTCCGTGGCTGGTGGGATAACTTTCCAGTTGTGTGGATGAAAAAGCAGCCGTGGTTGAACCATTTATTTCTATTCAGGTTTATTTTCATGGGAACAACTGAGTCCAATACAATTAACGTCTTCTTAGAGAAAAGGTACAGTTAGACCCATGTTCCAATGAGAACTCCTCCTTCGCTTGATATCATGTAATGATATCACACTTTCTTTGAGTGTGGCTATCAACAAGATTAGACGTCTTGTTGTTTGAATTAATTCAGATGATCATTACCCAGCCCTTAAGTAAGGGGATGTCTGCTTGGACTCAAACAGGGTGTAACTCCTCAGTGGACAATGGCTTCTCCAAGAAACCATTTAAAAGCCTGACATTAAGAATATAGTCTAGAACAAAAAATAAACAAATTACTCTTATTTTTTATGTTTTCTTCAGACATTTACAATTCAGCATTAATTCATATTTTAATATTGACACTGAAATGTGATAAATAACCAATGAGTAAATGTTATTTCTGAACATTGACTGAATCCTCCTCTGTTCACCACAGCAAGTACCCGGTGTAATGACATGCAGGCCAAATAAGAAGCAGAGCTGAATGTGTTCATCTGTTTATCTGTCTGGAGTGCAGAGAACCAGGCCCCCTCAGGGCTACATGCCCAACTGTCATCACAAATACCAGCCCGACTCTCTGTGTGACTTAGACTTAGACTTATAAGATACTATATCTGTGCATAGTGGTGCTGGAACAAATCTTCTTAAAACCGAATAACTGCATTGTTATAAACAATTTACTGAACCCTGTGTATAATAATGAGTAAAATGAATAGGAGGTCAGTTCAAACTGCAAATAAAAATAAATAGGGGTAGATGGTATTCCAGTATATATATATATATATATATATAGAGAGAGAGAGAGAGAGAGAGAGAGAGAGAGAGAGAGAGAGAGCGAGCAAGAGAGAGAGAGAGAGACAAAAAAATTAGTCAGTACCAGCATCAAAATTGATATCATTAAAATCGCATTAAATGACATATTATCTTACATCGAAGGAATTGGAACTAATCTATTAAAACCTGGGAGTGGATTACAACAAGCACCTTACATATAGTGAGTAAGTTTCTGGTTCGAATCCCAGTTTGGCTTGGGTATTTCTGTGTGGAGTTTACATGTTCCCCTGGTGATGTGATTTGGAAACTTGAAATTGTAGATGTGAATCCCTGTATATTGACCCTGTGATGGATGGATGGCTAATTAAAGCTCCTTTAAATGACCATGACACAAAGTTTGGACTCAAGTGAATATGCAATAATAGTGAACCTTGAGTCTGTACAGCCTGGAGTCAGGAAAATATAAACCTGGTCCACCATGGAATGATTAAGTGCTAAAATGGGATTTCACTTGCAAGCACCACCATGTTTGCTCACAGTATTCTTAATGACCTCCTTTCCATTGGCCAATTTTAAGAGAGCATTTGAAGCAATTTATATATTATCAGAATCAAATGCTCTCATTCTGTTTTATCTTTCACAAAATGGAGGATTTCTACTGTGAGGTGACACCACTGTGAAAAACAATTACAGCTGCCTGAACAGGTTGAGGTAAAGAGGGTTTAAGACGGTTTAAGCATTTCCTTTCATGTGCTTAAAGGTGCACACTGTGATGCAGGTAACCCTCAGAATGACTGTGGCATAGTGGGCGCTAAACACAACAGCGGAATCCCCTTCAAGCCCTGTCTGTGAGCATGATAGGCCTGTAGCAAATGGATTTAGCATGTAGGATTAGACCATGTAGAGTGTCCTGTGTGCATGTATTGTCGGGTTGAAATGCCTTTGTGCTCCAAAGCATTGCATTTTTATAAAAAGGCAGAGAGCTATATATATATATATTTACTGGATAAAGTGTTTTCTGTTTGGTGCTGACATTTAGGGAAGCAATTCCAAAGTTCTCACTCTCGGCTGTTCCTCATGAGGTGATGGGGAACATATTTTATCAGGACACTTCAGACTAGACTGCAACAGTTTTAAGGAATGTGTGCAACAGAAGAGGAGACTCAACAATCAGCCTTTGGGTTTAGAATTCATAGATTTTGATATTATCATGAATGTGAGGCTTCGAGGTGCAGAGGCTCGTCCCAACAATTCCTCAAAAATCAGTTGCAGTGTAGCTTGTTGTGGAGGTGAAGTAAATAAAAAACTGTTGCAGTAGTACAATGCATCTCTGTTTTTTTATATTCAGTGGGTTTCTCTACACTCCATTACACATTGAATATGTACGCTGAATGATCCCACTGTGTCTCTGTGACATGATGATAACTTGGACTTTTTATGGCCCGAGAGCGTTAAAAATTTGATTATCTCCTAAGTTCTCTTGAAGCTCTGACATCCTAGCGGGGATGATTTATTATTTCATATAATTCAGTATTTGCAAAGCATGAAATAACTTCAGCGATCCTCCTCGGGAAAAATAAGTTATTATTCTAGACAAACACGCGACAACGTACATGATGGCATATCAGGAAATATTCATATGTCTTTGATATATGTTGAAATGCAAAGCAAATTCCAACGAGCATAACAACAGCTGGCTGTATGAAGCTGGGGCGGGCTTGTTTTACTGGCACCATCCATCCTGATGCAAATGTTATGACAATGGATGGAATGACTAATGAAGGCCAGATTGACTGAAGTGAGTTTTGCTTTCCTCTCTGTTCCGTGGGGAGGAAACTGCTCAGTCACTATCTGATCTTGGTGTCCGCTGTGTGGTCAGTTAAAACCCGACCTATAGGTTTAGCAAGATGTCAGGGTCAAACCGACTTCTGAGGAAGTACTGCAGACCGGAGCTGTAGGCGGTCGCGGATAGCAGCCCAGCTAATGGCTTAACCATCGGAGATGCAATCAGCCAAGCTGGCTATTGACCAGCCCATCTGGCTGGTGGCTATCCTGGACGCCTATAAACTAGCTCACAGCAATGGCAGGGCTACTAATGTGTCTCTGCTACTGAAGAACACAACATTGAAAAGCCTTTGACAACTGTGAGGTTTTAACTGGTGTTGACTGGGGGACTAAATGTGCTGGTTAGAATAAATGAAGAAGTGATAACTAAGTGATAACTAATTAATAAACATATTTCAAATACCCAGACAGGACTACATGAACTGTACTACATGTAGAATTGTTGTAGGTGTATTACCTCCTGATGAATAACTGTATCTTGGATTGTGTTTGATTGAAAACTATTATCTTTGATAGTAAAGTGTAATTAAATTATTTATTTATTATTATTTATCTATTTTGATAATTGTATGCAGATTTTAACTACACTGTTATTCTACTAATACTGACAGTCCTGGTAATTCTGTTCACTACAGTCATGCTATGAACATTTCATACTGCTTCATCTCTAATGTAGTCACACTTACACCAAAATTATACAACCATTACACTCCACATAAACAGGAACCACTTACTTACCATTTTATGAAGTGCTCCGGCACCGACTATTGTATCAAGTGCTCAGGTTGCACTGTATGAATTACAATATTGAGCACATGTAAAATTGTAAACAGTTTTATCATTACTGGAAATATTCCTCCATATCAGTGATGGTTCAAATTGTGTCTCCTTCAACCAGGCAGCAGCATATATTAAATCATCAAAAATAAATTAGAGATTTCCATTGACCAAAAATGTGATGCTTTACAGTCATGGAGATAATAGAGGGATACTTATGTTTAATAGATCCAACTTTTTTGCATGTAATAGGTGATTTGCATACCAATACCGTCATCTTCCCCGAGTTTGATCTGATACTTCACCAAATGTTCTGCTTATTTTTTCCTTCTGCCAAACTTTTCTGCACAGTGCCCTCTCGACATGAAATGAAAGAGTCATAGATTAAAGTCAACCAAAGAAGCAGTTTACCTGTTTGACAGCTGGAAGGCTCTGAAATAAGAAGATAAACCACAGCTCTCCTTTGACAGTTCACTCTAACATTCGGCTAAATGTCTCCTCACTGGTGTATAATGACGACTCTATCACTATGTGGTGGCGGGAACCTTTTGGCGGGATTATGACAGCCACTCTTCCAACCCCAGCATGAACACAGTGCTGTCGCCGGAATGCAGTTTTGAACTCAAAACCGCAGCAATTTACTGACTCAGTGAACCTGCGGGCTGCTGTGTATGTGCTGCACTCTCCGGTTCACACGCTGACAACTCCAAGCAGCTGCAGTGTTTTTAAGGGTGTGCGACCGAGCAGCCGGGCAAACTCACGACAAAACAAACAGGAGCAAAAAGTACAAAAACAACTGGAGTATAACAAAGCTTCAGACATGCACTGAAGTCCAGACATTTTCCTTCGAGTCAGTTGCTAGCATGGGGAAATTTGAGAGAATAAAAGAATATTAATATCTCAGGATGAAAAGTGGTGCCTTACATGTAGAAGATGTCAACTTGGAGAGCTTTTGACCATGAGGGCCGATGGCGGTGTTGATTTGCCGTAAACCAAATCATGATTTCCACAGAAGAATTTATTGTATATAAAGTTATACGGCATCCTCTATACACCCTGTCCATCCCTTCCCCGAATGGTCCAGACATTTTCCTGCTGACTCCTTTATAAGTTATCAATCAAAATTTTAAACTCCCTCAACTAAATTTTCTGGATATTATCTGTACTTTTGTATAAATATAGCTTAGGGTATAGAAGAATTCACTCAATGATATACAAATATAGGTCTGAATCGCCACAGTTAAGTAAAGGCCTTTGTATTAGAATTCTAAGGATAGAAGCCACCTATATGTGTGGTACAATCGAAAAGACACTGGATTACGTTAGTGGTCTATGCTGTGTCTGTAAATAAACTCATCCTCATACTAAATGTCAATAACCTAATATTTTAATTCAGATGCTCATGGTGGTGGATTGGGATGTGTTTAAGGGGCACAGCTCATAAAGGTGAACACTCGGCCCTGAAGGCAGTAAAAAAACCTCTGGCATCACAAAGACAGACTAATGTTGAAACATTAATGGCGGCGCCGAAGCAACGAGAAACCCTGGAGAAAACTAAACAAGCCTTCAGTCAACACATCCCAATTTAAGTAATCCCTCTGAGACACTGGCATCATTCTTTCAACAAATTTAAATCCAGCCCTGACTAATGAGACGAGTAGCTTGAAGTTTTTTCTGAGTGATAAAAATATTCTCACATTTTCTGACATCTTCTTTGTTTGTCTTCTTGGTTTGTGTCATATGCAGCATTTTTCAATTTGTTTATGTTTTCTAATGGGTTTTGGATTTTTTTTTCTTTCTGCGCTATTGTCTGCGATGTTACATTTTCATTTGAGCGGAATCGCATATGAAGTCAATGCAAACACACGAGTGGATACAAGGGGCGGCTGTGGCTGAGGGGTAGAGTGGTAATCCTCCAACCTGAAGGTCAGCAGTTCGATCCCCAGTCTGACCCATCTGCATGCCGAAGTCTCCTTGGGCAAGATGCTGAACCCTGAATGGTTCCCCATAGAATATCACAGTGCTGCGAATAGATGCACTTTATGAATGTGTGTGTGAATGGGTGAATGTAAAACTGTACTGTAAAGCGCTTTGAGTGGTCATCAAGACTAGAAAAGCGCTATATAAATACAAAACCATTTACAAACACATGCATAATTGCACAGACTGCAAAACTATTTCCAGGAGTCTTCTAGAGAGGGTTTGTAGAATATAGCAGGGTAAAGATTCTCTTCACCTTCCGTCTGAGCTGGAGCTTCACACACTGACTATTCACAGGGTTAGGGTTAGGGTAAGTTCCTCCAGGTGGGACAACAGCTCCCCCGATGATCACAACAGGGATGAGATTAACCAGTATCACGTTGACATTGAAAAGTGAGACCCCTAAACATTCAGTTCAACTATTCTTCCTTTGTGTTAATACGACAGACTCATGTGAAGGTTCTGAATCATAACAATTGAATTGTGTTATTGTGAACGCCAATTTCCCCAACAGTGATTAACACCTAGGGAACATCTGGAGGAAGGAGTTAAGTGAAGTCACACTTATTTATAAAGCATATTTAGAAGAGGGAAAAGATTTGTTTGGTGGCGTTTTTATAAACACAGGGTTCAAAGTTGGCCCCTCCACCACGACTGAACGACTAAGAGCGAGCGAACAATGGTCAAACGAGCTAGAGAGTGAATTGAGAGTGGGAGTGGTGTTAGTGAGAATAAAGCAGTGAATCAGAGACATCCGCACATCACCGTGGGAATGTGGATGCTGCCGTATTTGTGCGAATGCAGTCGAGGCTCATCTCTGCCCTGACCAGAGGCTCTGGTGGACGACGCTTCTCTGTTTCCTCCCGTTTCACAAAAATGAAGCTAAAATATCCCAAACACGGTGCCGCCATCTGGCTTGTGTTGACGTGATGAGAAGCCAGAAGATTGCTCCACCAATCCCAAGTCAGTCTAAGCTGCCAATCATGATTTTTCCCCTCGTTTATGCAGCATTAACTAATATAAACCAAACTAATTAACTAATTACTAATCATAATCATTGCCTGGTTAAAAACACCAGCAGCACCCTTGTGTGTCTTCAGGTGGAGAGACAGTCAATAGCAGGCGGCATGTCTGGGCTGTTTACCAGATTCCTTTCATTGCAGCAGCGTTTGGAGCCGTGTGTCTGGCAGTCGACTGCAGAGCCCCTGCATCTTTAAAAAGCCTTATTGTGAAAGTTTGATGACAGCCACACTCCGTCTGTCAGGTGTGTATTGTTGTTTCGGAGGATTGTTGACTGTCTGGAGACAGACAAACAAGGCAGAGGGTTTGTGTAAAGTATCAGCACATGAGGGGTAAGCCTTCCTGATCCTTTGCCTGAATCAAAAAGTGAGTTTAACAGTGAGATTAGTTGGATGCAGTCTTATTATTGAATGTTTATCATAGGCTTGTGTTAATAAAAGGAAGCAAGCAGTGGAAGTGCTTCTGTTCAGAAGGTTTTGTGTCAGTTGCTTCTGCACAAAAATGGACGAAAAGGTTATATGATCAATAGTCCTCCATCAGCCTAATCGATTATTATTCTCTGTATGTTGTGTATAGCTACAAAAATCAATGCGTTTATACTCGAGAAACATGAGAAGTATAAGTACTGTGTATCTTATCTTTTATGTCAAATAAAAGATAGACCAGATAAAGACATGTATCAGGTTGGAATTTCTGCCAAAATCAATGTCGTGCTTGGAGAGTCACGGCTGTTAGAAATGACGATGCCCAGAAAGAAGTGGCTCCTTATGATGTTCATGTAAAATGGGAAATGAGGTCTCGCCAGTCTAAAGGCACCAGTATGTCAGGTTGGGTGTCACGATATTAATGGGGAGCTCTTTTCTAGTTTAGGTCATGTATTTATTGTTATTGTTTGTTGTTTGTGGTGCATTTAACAGAATTTTTTTTTATCTGGATGAAAAACTTTGTATGTTTACTATGTGTTGCAACATGAATCTATTTAAAACTCATCATCATCAAGAACCATTTTTAATCAACCTGTTGACGACAGTGTGATAATTGTTCTTGTTGAGGCAGCTCAAAGATGACGTTAAGATCAGTGAAATATAAGTAAATACCTGAGAAAAAGTTATTGCGATTTTTTTAATATTTAACAAAACAACAATCTTTCTTTTGGTGGTTTATTATGTGGTTTGGCCATAAATATAGTCAACCTCCTCATTTCCATAAGTTTTCACTGGCGCAGCCAACACAATGCAGTGAACACTGACCTAAATTTGAGATCCTAAACTGTTCGTGCCCTGGGCTCTTATTGAGAATGAGTCACAGCCACAGAGGAAGAAAAAAAAAGAAGACTCACACAGATGGAACGTTGATGTACAACACAGATTCACATCGTAAGAACCAATATTTGTCTCCGTGTCCCCCCCTCCCTTCTCCTTTTCTCCCCATCGCACGCAGACTGTGCATCTCATTAAAATAACCATGATTAATAGATCTGAGATTGCTCTGGAAAATTGTGCAGTCCCCTGGAAGACCACCAGTCTCACATGTGTAATGGGAAGGTTTACATGCCGCGTGTCATCCTTATTAAGAAAAATGAATGAAGAAAGGAAATTAAACTACTCGGTAATTCCCAAACAGCTCGAGGAAAACCACATCAGTGGTAAAGGTTCTCGAAAGCTGATGATCTGTGAGAATTCGTACGTGACTGTTTTGAAGAATAATCAACAGCTGAAAATTTACCATGGAAAACATTATTATCACTATTATTATTATTATTATTATCTTGTTCCTATTATTCATTTGTCGCAGCTACTTGTTCAAGTGTATTATCTTTAATATTCTTATAATTTTCTTTTCACAAATTGTCAGCATGTTTAAATAAACTTCTCTTGTTTTAATATCAATTAGCATAAAGCTGTTGATTTGGCGCATTTTCTTGATATTGAAAGAGATGGCTATTTTGCTGTGTGACCAAGATGCACTGGGATAAAAAAAATCAATTGGTATCAGACAAATTGTATTTGTTCAAAGAAAAGTAAATTACTTACTAATAATGATCTTATTTGAAAAAACACTATTAACTTGTTTGTCAACAATTGACGTTTTTTTTTTAGCTGGTAAACAATTAACTTCATGATGTTGTGACGGCCAGAATCATATTTTCAACTATTTAATTAAAGAACTTGATAATTAAATTAAATCACCGTTCTACCTCTTATCTGAAGTCTTGTTGAGACAGTTTGGTGTCACCAGGTTCTTTTAGTTTTTGATTGAATCACAGTGAAGACAAAGTTCAGACTGATTTGAATCAGAGTTTTTGATTTTACCTTTTTATACAACATTGTGCATTACTGTGAGAACACAGTGAAAGATAATTGGACACTGCAGCTCATAGGATGGGCCCAAACTTTAGGGAAACAGTTCATCAGTTCCATCTGTTATACTTCTGATGGCTGCTGACCAAAGGGCAGGCGATGATATATTCATCCCTGTCACACCCTCACCCCTCCTCACAGCCGTAATGAGTGAGTATTCCTCTGAGCTCTCTCTCTCTCTCTCTCTCACACACACACTCTCTTTCTCCGTTCTTTCTCCCACCCATCTCACATACACACACACACACACACCAACCGAAGCACACTTGAACAAAGCCCGGCTAAATGTGGCCCTCCATCACGTCTGCCACCGTGCAGGTCCCATGTTTCTGCTGCTGGCACGGTGTCCACCCCTGGAGCCCGGCGAGAGCCCCCTCTCAGAATCAACAATGTCAACAGAATGCCACAGAGAGCTTCCACACTTTCCCAACAGTGACTGCAGCAGAAAACTTTCTCGTGACCGGACCTGGAGACGTGCTCGTGTCCTGCTGTGGACACACGTCAACAGAGCCTTGTGCGCATTTGCCTCGGATGCACATTAAGCGTGTTGTTTTTCTGGCATGATGACAGGTTGTATGAGTTGTTACTTGAAGTTCTTTATTAGGATTTAACCCCTCGAGATGTTTTCTATTAAGACAGATAGTCGTCCTCCTTTTGTCCTGAAATGTGACAAAGAAAAATACACAGAATGAAAAAAAGAAGGATTCATTTAATGGCAACATCCAATAATCATTTCTCCCCGAAGACAGTTTGAGTAAACACAGACATCTGTGGTGTCACATGTGATACATCGCATGGTTTCAAATGTAATTAACTGTGTGAAATGACTGACAGCACTAAATGGTTTATTGTGTTTTAGGGCTTGTTTAATGACTAGTTATTTATAATACTACTTAAATATAAACTCATTTATAGATAATACATTTCACACAAAGACGTTTTTTAAGCTGAGAAGCTTCAGGCAGTTTTAGTTGCACACATTTCATTTAGAATAAGAATCAAATTTAGTTTAAACATTGAAGTCATTGAGGTTGTTTGATAACCTGAAGCAGTAAGGAAACTTTGAATAACTCACACCTTTATTTTGTAATTATCCACATTGTTCTAAACCATGTTTCCTTAATAATTCACAGGCTTCACAACGATGTGCTAAATTACTTGATATGCACTTTAGACCCCCTTTCCAAAATGTCAGAGACTTACTTCACTTTTATGAAATATTACATGAGCTCCGAGGTGTCACTATCTCACAGTAAAGGCCACATATTTAATAAATGAGACCATGGTTTAGACTGGCATTCAGTAAATGATGGTCTAAAAAGACCGGCCACCAGATCTCCGCTCAGACGACAGTGATTGATTGATCAGATTCTAATTTGCTTCACACAGAAAACATACATTTTTCCAGTCAGGAAAGAATTAGAGGTGAAACGGTCACAATCAGACTGGTGGGGGGTGTGGGTGAGGAATAATTCACGTCATGTACAGAGAAATGGAAACGCTGCCAAGTTTGTTGATCTCCAGTGTGACATACATGTTTTATTTTTTGTTAGAGAGCAAATTGTGTAGTTTTCTTTGTTGGGACATTTTATACAAATGAAGGCGAATCAAAATCAATTTAAAAAAGATAAACAATTCTGAGAGGATGTACCACTTATTAACAGTGATACACAAAGGAAGTCTCCAAAAAAAAAAGTTCATAAATAATTGCTCTCATTCTCTGGACATTGAACCAACCTTGCACCACAATAGACACACCCTGACTTCTGCTGCGGACATTCTTTGGCCAAACATTTCCCCCAGTGTGCTGTTTAGACCCTGACCTGATCTTAAATTAGTTTCTATTCAGCCCTCGCTTATTGTCGCTCCGCAGTCTGAAGGTTGTATTCTCTGCTGCTGCTTGTCTGGTGCTGTGCAGATTCAAATTGCCTCATATTGTGTTTCCAATGCTGTAATCTCAAGTCAAGTCTATTATTGGGGTTCCCTATTACTATAAATATTCAGCGCTCTGTGGCGTAAACAGAAGTGTTCACTCTCATTTCCGTTATTGGGCGCTTGTGTATTTACACACACTTCAAATAATTGATGTACGGGTGCAAATATACAAATTTAAATCAGCATTGAACTATCAACAGGCTCATGCTCCTGCTTGTGTCATCAATACGTGTTCTGGTCCTCGGTCACGGCCGGGGTCAGGCTCCCAATGAGAAATGCTGTGTTTACGTACAAATCTAAATCACTCACTTCAAATGCAGCCCCTCAACAACACAGACAGAACAGCTGCCGTGCATTGAGATGGTTCCATGTTTGGGTTCAAAACGTTTTGAAATATATTCATGAAAATGCATGTGAAAAGATAAATGCAGATTGAATTCTTGTGCTGCAATTCCAGCCATTGACACAGTGCATTAGAAACACATGCACACGGTCTAAATGAGCACGAAGCCTTTCTGATGTGGTCAGCAGCAGCTTCAAACCATCACCAACAACTGTAACTGATTTACTCCTATACTGTATTTAAATACATATATAGTGCATCTCACTTAATTGCATTTTACTCAATACTTGACTGATAATACTTTTAGATAGTTAAGTGACAGTAACTCTACTTTTAAAAGGTTATTATTCTTTCTTCTCACAATTATGAATTCAGCATATGGATACCAATACATCAGCACTAGTCATAATGAAAATTTTACATAATACAATTAAAACCCCCCCAAAAGTATGAGAGAAATACTGAAAAATACACTGTGCCAAAAAAAGTAGCTTACAGTGGTTCTTATTTTAAAATCTTTGTAATTAATGGGCGTTTTACCTTTACTTTAAATGAATAAACTCAACTGGCTACCATAATAATAAACTCAACTGGCTACCAGTATCTGCACATTAAACCATTTTAATTTGAATTAACTGTAAGTTCTTTGCATCATTAGAGCAGAATTGAAGATGAGATTGAGATATCTGTTGATACAACAACAAAAAAAAGGTTAAAAAGTCAACGTAAGTGTTTTGTTTAGTCTCATTAAAGAAAAAGGCATCAGCTAAATGAGGCATTAAAACTCTTCATTTTAACGAGGGGTCATACAAAACTCATCAGGGCTCGTATTATGCTATATGTTGCATTGTAGTGTGGCACCCATTGAAAACCCATTACTCCGTGAACATTCTTTAACACATTTCCAACACTGCCATGAATAAATCTCCTGAAAACTAATTGGAAGTCACACTCCATGTCCTTGCTAGAAGCCCCTTTGGCTAAATGACAAGCAAAGGTGTGCATGTAACCCCAATCTGTTGCGGCAACGGTGCATACGTTCTATCATGATGGATTCACTCTGTGTGGTCGGTGCAAGTGAATATGTATGAGACCATGGGTGATCTGATGATATTATGATCTGTGTATCTTTGTAACGTGGGATGAGGGTGAAGAACGAGAGGGAGCCAGTGATGTTCGTGAAAACTATTATAAACAATCTTAACATGTAACAATACCATTTCAATTATCGCAGTAAAACAGATTTCTCCTGTAAGCTCTTTCATTTTTCATTATTTTCATCCAATTAAATAATTAAGTTGTTTAGTTAAATTAAGTGTGCTACAACTTTGGTAATGTAATAGATTTTTGTTTTATCCAGCGACAGGACTTGGTGGAGCACCTTCCTTGAACCTGTTGCAGTCTTAGATTATTTCTGCTTCAGTGGGGTCGGCCTGCTAAGTCATTATTTTCGATTAGCATCATAAGTTTGGAATTGATTTCTCGAGTTAATGTGAATATTAGGCTTCATTGCTTCTGCTCGTTTTCATGTTTGTTTTTTTTCTCATGCTAATCAGTTTTATCACAACTCCTCAAGGCTTTAGAAAAAATGTTTTCACCTGGGTGTTTTCTTCTTCTCCATAACGTCTGTTATTCACGCGATTACTGCAGTTGGAGTGTTTCCTTCTCGATCACAATCTGTTCTCCAAGAGCCTCTTTGAAAGATTGAGCTAAAACAGAACTCTAACATGTCAAATAAGGAGAAAAACGAAAAAAAAGTTGCAACTGCAAAACCCCTAGAGGTAAGAAAGATGTATAATTCTTTTGTTTGCGACAAATACAAACAAGACTATGTTTGTCCCACATCATGACTGATGGCTTTGCCAGATGGTTGCTTGTATGACAAACTATGAAAATAACGAGTCTTCACATGCGTCCCATGTCACACACACACACACACACACACACACACACATACACAGATATATATAGAGAGGCAAAAATGCAATATTTTATAAAAAATGGTGCACGAGGGACAAAGTACCTACCGGAGGCTGTTGAGTAGTAGCTTACTTCTAAAAAAAAATCTATTGTTCACTGGCCCAGAGGCTTTTTTATCAAGAGTTCATTGATCATTCTTGAGCAAGCCAAAGTAAAACACGAAAGAGAGAGAGTGCAAGCTATTGTGGAAAACCTATTTTGAATGTCCCCGTTTGACTTTGTCAGCCGCTCCTCTGTTTATTTGTCAGTTTCTGAATAAAAATATTCCACCCAATATCTCACTGTTTTCATCACTGGGTTAATTCCCTTTTCGAACGACTTTGACAGTAGTGATAACGGGAGGGCACTGTTTCAGGAGACACTGCTAAAAGGACAGCGTCTTCTAGACTCTCATGTCACTTTATCATCATCAGAACTTTTTCAAAGATAACAGCGCAGGTAAACAGCCGTTGTAATCATGATGCAGTGTGTTGCCATTTATCTTTGTATTACTGAGCTTCAGAACTAATCTAAGACTCAGATCTGCTCCAAACACTTCACTAAATGCAAATTGCCCATGAATCTCAGAAATGTTTTATTCATCAGCTAATATTTGGTTTCTTAGAGTATATACCATGGAAATCAAGTGGTAGTTATTTTTTTATGATAAAAACAACATTATTCCCATGTGTGTTTTACTTAAACAAAAATCACTTGAGAAAGGTTAGAGAAAGGTTTATTAGATGATATACTAATCAATCATCAATCATGATGTTATGTTTAATCATAAATCATTAAAAAAAATCTTAACAAAGAAATTGTTTTGATTCTGACCTTTCAATAATGGAATATCCAACAGCTTGTATTTTATATGTTTAAGGTATGCCAGTAATACTGAGGTACTCTTGTGTCAAAATATTTAATTTCACGTCCAAAAACCAACCGATGTAAAGTGTGAAGTAAAATTCCCTTCATATACTTGTCATTTGTGTTGTTGAATTAGAAGATAAATACTTAGAATACTTTGGCGAGC
This sequence comes from Platichthys flesus, assembly GCF_949316205.1. Taxonomy (NCBI): domain Eukaryota; kingdom Metazoa; phylum Chordata; class Actinopteri; order Pleuronectiformes; family Pleuronectidae; genus Platichthys; species Platichthys flesus. The sequence goes on along the minus strand of NC_084945.1, from coordinate 10,024,961 downwards.
ATTATATTTATACAAAATATTCATGTTTGACAGATGCACAAAATGGCCTATGTAGTAAAATACAGATGTCAATTTCAGGTAAAAATAAGGGATAACAGATATAGCAGGTATAACAAAGTCTCCTTGAGTCCAATGATCTGCGTTGACCTGTGTCATCTCTGTTAAAATTACACCACATTTTATGCATTGGAAAGAAATGCTGTTTCCTCAGATTGAGTTTGCCAGCTGCACATATGGGACCACCACGCACACGATTAAAAAACGACACCTCCTGCTAAGAGTCACTTTCCCCATTACTGCCTCCGATCTGTCCTTGACCTCAATTTGCCAGATTTTAAAGAATGTGTAAGACTGAGATAAGATAACACAACATTTGTAAATGCTAAAATATAAATAGAACATTTTTGGTGGGGTTGTTTTTCAGTATTTTCATTTTTGGTGTATAAACCCTGCACTGCATTTTACTCTGAGTTCACTCCATTCACGATGGGAGGAGGATTCCAGCCTGTCAAAGCTGAGTTAACTCATTAGTAGGTGGACCAGCAGATAAAAGGTTTTCATTTAAATGTAAATCAGCAGGGTAACAAATCCATTAAAGTCATCTGGAAAAGGACTTGGTTCTCCTTGTATGCCATATCTTTGACTCTTAATTCCAGTCTGTGTGTTTTTTACCTCTTCTTATTCTGGCCAAGAAGATACCAGTGTTTAAAAGCTTCACTGAAAAGGAATTACAGCTGGAAGCTGGTGGAAGACTGATTCATTTGAAATTCATATTTTAAGAAGCATCTCTGTGGACGCAGGCAGGGCAATTATTAATCAGTTGTGGCCCTACAGCTCCGCTCCTTTAAAATGTCAATTAAGTTGGAATACATTAGTCTGCCCCACTGCCTGTCTCAATAACAAGGGTTCAGCCGGCTTTCTGTGTGGAATCTTCACAATACAGACATCATCTCCCGACTGTGGAGCTGAGCTGAGGCTTATAGCTACAACCTCTGGTTATTTTCGTTATTGATTATTATATTTTTCCAATTACTGATTGAATTCTCTACCATGTATACTGTCTACTATAAATAATATTTTTTTAGAGCTTCAGGTGGTGTCCTTAAATTGCACAAACTTGCGACTAATATCTAGTCTGATATCAACTCATTGAAGTCTATATTGGTACAAGGATGCATATTGGTCAATAATCAATAAGAAGATGCAGTCTGGATATGACCAAATATATATTTCTAGTTAACAAACAGAGATTATATTGATATTATATAATTTGTCCATATATATATATATATATATACATATATATCATTGTCCATAATGGTGGTTTGGCTGTGGTACCATCAGTCTGTTCATTTGTCCACCACATTGGTCCAGACTGAAGGGTCCAACCGCTTTTAGATGGGTAACCATGAAATTATGATCTCTGCAGAATGAATTGCATTGACTTTGATTAGCCCGAGATTTCCCCTTTTTTGACACCATGAGGTGGAAATCGTCTCTTTTTTTTTGTACTGTATTGAAATTTGCAGCAGGTTGTTCGAGGTGGGTACATGATACATTCTAAAACCTTTTAAATAATTGACCTTTCATCTAACACTGTCACTGGGTCGGCATTCTTCCAGTTCCCATCTATATATTGTATAAAGCATTAATTACTGTTAAATAAAATCAAATCAAATGTTATTGGTAAAGCCCAGTATTCACAAATCACAATTTGTCTCATAGGGCTTTAACAAAGTGTGACATCGCGCCCTTAATCCTCCACAAGAGTAAGGAAAAACTACTTCAAAAAACTTTTAACAGTGTAAAAGTAACGTAGAAACTAAAATTAGCATGCTGATACAACAGTAACAAATACAATGCTGACACTGAACAGCATCGTGCATTGTACTACTAGATTACTGTCGATGTTACTATCTGTGAGTAGTTATCAGTCAAGTAACTGACATATATTGATGTCTTTGATGCTGACACTAAACAGCATCGTGCATTGTACTACTAGATTACTGTCGATGCTACTATCTGTGAGTAGTTATCAGTCAAGTAACTGACATATATTGATGTCTTTGAAACTGACAAATGATAAAAGTTAATTTGTGATCAAATCAGAATCTAACAAGATAATTACAGGTCCTTACAGGTCGTTATGACGCCCCTACTTTTGCCTTTGTTTGTTTTTCTGTCTTCCCTCTTCAGTAAATTCTTTGGCCACATTACTTCAGTAGACTTTTCCCCCGAACCACAACATTGTGTGAAATAGCTTTGGGGCATATACTGAAGCTGAAAAGGAAATTATATGTGGGGGAAACTTTATAGGAGCTAAATGTCTTTCTAAAGATTTCTGCTGTGTTACTCTCTTCCAGTGAGCTAATCTGGGAAATTACAAAAAAAAGAACATTTTCTCTAATGTTGAAGGCCAATATCTGGTATACTGTTATCTACACAACATGCGGTTGAATTGTTTGATTTAGCTGTTAATGCTTTTACACACAAAGCCAAACACGCTCACCGGCACAAAAACACACACACACTTTGAAGTGGGCACATTTATCCATTTAAAGTCCCACACCAGTGCCTTTAGAAGAGCCCCCTAAAGGTAGATGGGGAGTGTGTTTTCCTTTGGTCCCATTAATGGGGTTATTGATCATTCTGGCAACTGCAACATTTCTATAAACCAAATGAAGGCCCCGCTCAAAGTGTGCTGTGTCAGAGCAGAAATGCATTTAGATTACTTCATTGCACAGAATCTCCTGAGATTGCTATCTCCTATATTCACATGGCCCCTCGTGGCATATCTGTTATTTGAATGTACAAGACGAAATGTTTGGAGCAGAAGCCTTTTCTTAAACCAGGAGTGCTGCGGTTTACTTCCAAGGTTGGCTCTGTCCCCTCTGAGCTTCGCTGTATATCACCACACTATTAAAATAACAGAATTAATGGGACAACATCATATAAGAGTTGTGTACTAATTATTCACCAAGGAGGTGCTTGGGTATAATAAAATAAAGGTTGCTGAACCTACCACTAAGGGGTCATTAGGGTTTCATCTAATGTTACTTGAAGGTTTATGTTTGTTAGTGCCACATATTTCATACTAATTACAGTGGAAAAATGATATTGTAATGTGTATTAGATATCAGTGATATTAGTGTTACAGCTGTAAGAGAAACAAAACCCTTCCACGTTCAATGTATCCTCATCTCATTGTCTCTTGAGAAACTGCAAACCCCCTCTGAATACCAGAGATGTAACCAGTAGCCTTAAAGTGGACCATCAGCCAACATCCCTCCTCCTCCACAAAAGAGGTCATTTCCTCAAAGTCCATGTGGTTTTTGTTTGGAATAAAGGAATATTTTTCCTGACATAGTGTCCTGATACAATGATGTGTTCCTGTGTGGGACAAAAGATTAGAAATGTCATTATTTTCTAAACCTATGCAAAGGTATAACATAACAAGATGTAATTTTAACGTAGGCAAGAAGCTGAACTTTGATATTGCCCCTCTAAAATAACACATAGCCTTACATTATTTAGTCCTGTGATGTTAGGACTTGTTCTTATAGAATTACAACTTTATTTTTGCCATATATTACCTTATTCCCTTTTGCCTTGAAAGGGCCCTAACACTTCCTCGTAAACAACTGACAGGTCAGGTAAATTATTTATTTCAAAAGTAAAAATGAAACCGGTAAACCCAAACGATTGGCCGAGAAATATAAACCTGCCCTAAATCAGTCTTGAGGAACATCTTCTCATTATTCAAACGTGAAAATTAAAACAGTGATTCTATAATTATGGCACACACACACAGACAGCCAGCCAAAATCCTTATTCCTACAAACAGGTGTTGGAGACACTAAGCTAAATTTGATCTTGGTGTTGTAACAGCTGGAGTGAGACGAATCGGTGTAGTCTTTAAAAGGAACAAAGCTGGAAAGTGTGACATCCACCCACGTTTTTGTTAATTAAAACTGGGTAAGTGGTGTCTGGGAAGTCACCAGGAAGGTGAGACAAACTTGTGTGTTACAACACATCTCGTGTTGTATCTCTGTTCCAAATCTGATTCTCCACTCAGTAACAAATACTATAACAGACTGAGGGGTGATGTCGGTGATACACTGACAGCTGCGTCCTTCCAGTCAAAAAACGATGACTGGAACTAACTGGTTGTAAAGAGCCCCATTTAGAAATTATTCGTCACCATTAGACATATCATGTTTCCTCTGAAGGTACTGTAAGCCACCTAATGTTTCGGATATGCTCCCGTTTTGTCGATAATTCAGAACAAATGACACTGATAGCACATTAAAAAAGCTTCCACTCAAGCTTTAGCATAATTAAGGATTTTCCCCATGACAGAGACCGAGCACAATAGAGAACCATCTTGTTTGGAAGAGGAACAAACCCCAGTTAAAATTTGAATAGGGACCAGAGCGTAAATAGTAATATATGTAACGCGTTGCAACTTATTATCTTTAGAGTTTATGATTCAGGATTCAAGATTCAAGATTCAAGATTCAAGATTCAAGATTCAAGATTCAAGATTCAAGATTTGTATTTGTCAAATGCACAACAATAACATTAAGCAATCGCTGGCAGTGAAATGCTTGAGTCTCAGGCTCTCTTCTAACAATGCGCAAGTAATTACACACTATACAATAAAATAAGAGAAATAGTATAAAATAGAATATCAAAATAGGAAATAATGTATGTATATCTAAATATATATGAACAGCTGAGGACAAAATAAAACAACAGAAGTGCAAATATGCAAATATGTCACGGTGCTAGTTTGATGGAGTTAATGCAGTTCAGAGGAGTTTAAAAGTCTTATGGCCTGGGGGATGAAACTGTCTCTGAGCCTGGTTGTGCGGGCTCGGATGCTGCGGTACCGTCGGCCAGATGGCAGCAGGCAAAAATGTTTATGGCTGGGGTGAAAGGGGTCTTTAATAAAGACCCCTTAAATAAAGATTTAATAATCTTTAATAATAAACAATTAGTGAGAATCAACTGTTGTCATCGTTCTTTCTTTCATAAATTTTATGAACTTGACAAGAATGCCGCGTTAACAACTGAGGTCTAAATTAAGTTCCAGGGATTGAACCAATCGCGTTTGTTTCTTAAATGAACAGTGAGACACCAGCCTTGTGCAGATCAATGCATTCAGCAGGAGGCTAAATCCGTCCATTTAACAGTCAGCTGAAGTCAATAACGTCAAGTCAGTGTTAGCAGGGTGTCCATTAGAAACTATCCACCAGATAGACTCCAGCCACTTAAAAAACTAAAGCCACTGCTGCCGCGGCCCCGGCCCTATGTGCTCCCGCTCACCGTTTGTTCATTAGCATCGACAGAGACCCTGTTGACAAGGATCGAATTTTAAAAAGACTCCCATAATCTAAAGGATACGTAGAGAATAACACCTCAAAAACACACTTTCTGTATCAGGGATGCACAGTGTAAATGACATACTGCCACTTAAAACAATGAGAAATTTGACATGATCATTTTAATAAATGTTTATGGCTTATTGAGCTTTGCCAAAGGTATACATATAATATTATGTGAGATGTTATATGTAATATTTAATTAATCAACTTTGAACTCACAGTATTAAGTAGATAGTTCTCACAGCCTACTTTCTTATCCTGCCTTAGACATTCATCGTGGACGTAAAGCCAAACAGCCTGTGTGTATGTTTTTAAATGTATCGCTGTAAGATGTCCCTGACTTGCACTCAGTCTTGTCTTTCGAAACGAGGAGTGAGAGCTGGGCTCGATGTGTCACTCTTGAAATCCCATTCAATGGACTGAAAGAGGTGAAACCATGTGCACAATACGCTATCGACACTCTTCTCTGCAGGGTGCGTTCTTTGTAGTCAGAGCAAAGGGAACATAGATTTGTCAAACTGCTCAAAGTCTGGTGTTGAAATGCACAGTTACTCCTGTACATTACATGTGACATTTCCCGGAAGTCTCCGGTGTGTGTCATTGAAAGCTGTAATGATTCATACGTTGCATTGTTGCTTCAATTATTAACAGTAATTCACTTGGATTGGTCTTGCTAAAGGGAATAATTAGAGGTAATTGTTCTGTTTTCTACAATACGCAGTTTTAAACACAGTTTATAAAAATATATATACATTTTACAATGCTGCATGTTCATGTAAATATGGGCAAATATAAATGTACTTTTGTCACAGTATTCCCCTTGGCATCGTGCCGCTCTCGGTGCTCGATTTCTACAGTTGTTCCTATTTCTGCGATGAGCCGGCATCGGATTTTCACAGGTTTCTTTATACAGTCGTCTGCTCCAAGCACAGCTCATTCCCCCACGTCACTGTACTTGAGTAGTATTATGGACATTAACTGTACTCCAGCCTACAAATAACCATTAGTGCAGGTATACCACCCAGGGGTTTGGCGACATCAGAGTAGCATTAGAGCAATGTAAAGTGGATAACGAGCTTCTTATGTCCCCTTTATATGTGAGGGTTCAATCCTGCAGGAATCTAGGTCTGTCTGAGAGAGGAGTTTATTGTCAGGGGAACAAGGATGTGCAACAGATGATACAAAAACGAAGAGCTTTTGTGGACCAGTGTTCGTGGCATTTTGGGGACACAGGTATAGACTGAAACATCAGGATTTTCTCCTCACCACTGGTATAATGGCCATATGAAGCCGTATATGTACAAATGCTAGTCAGCGGTAACTTTTAGCCTTCTCTTCTGAACATGCAGATGTTTTTTGTAAGCAAGTAATGTTAAGCTTTTTAGCTCCAACAGTTTTTGGCATTGTGTTTCTTTATTTGATTAGATTGGTACATTGAAGAGAGACAGGAAACAGGGTGCATCAGAGATAGGTGAATGGTAAGCATAACATGGTCCGGCAGGGACCCGCTACTCAAGGCAGTTTTGCCGATGTGGAATGCACCATGTGGTATGCAGTACAACCATTCAGCCATCCGTTGCCACAAGCCGGGTCAGCTTTACATTCCTGGTTTTAGGATTTTCATCCATTTATCATTATTTCCTAGAAGCAATCCACAATACGCACCTTTTTATATAAGGACAAAAGAATCCAGTCATCCGGTGTTTGAGCGGCAGAAGAAGAGTAATGAGCACACGAGCATAGTGCAAACTGTTGATAACAGGCCCGGCCTGATAACAGGCACGGAAATCCAGCCGGCGTCTTTACAGGTGGCGGCACAAACCAAATGAAGAACAACGCCACCCGGTGTAATATTTATCTGTCGGCCATTCACATAGCAAAACGTGCACATCCTCTGCATTCAAATGAGGACTGATATTGTGAGTTTCAAGAGCCTGGAAGCTAATGTCAGGAGTGCGTATCATTCATGGGGGGGCGGAGGGCATCATTCAGAGCATTGCACAGGCAATCAAAGTGGGTGAAAACCTGAAGGCAGCTGAATTCAGGGGTTTGCTCTTCAATGGATCATAGGACATGACAAAAGAGGAGCAGGAATGTGTTTACCTCAGATTTCCTTGAATCAATTCCACTGTAAATTGACAGGATAGAGTGAAAGGGCTCGAGCAAGGCGCCCGTACTTGTGGTGCAGGGGATTAGTGGAGGACGAAGTCGGTCTTCACAGACAGAGCTGCAGTCAATACTGGAGGTTTTACAATGAGGTCAGACATCAGTGTGAGGTAATCTGGGTTTCCCTTGTAAATATTCTCAGCACAGCCAAGACCTCTGAGCACTGCACCCCCGACGGTTTATTACACGGTTCTATACTGTGAGACATTTCATTTCCCAAAATGAACAGAACAACTAACAAAGAGACTCAAGACTCAAATATGAAGGCTATTACCAGCCTTTCAAATTCAAGTGAGTACACGTAATGAGTGCTTTGGTGTTTCTCAGCCGATGTGCTTGACACTTGAAATTTTTATACAGTTTACCTGTGAAAGGTTCCAGGGACGTAATCTGACACTTCTCTTTTTAAGTGAAGGCAAGGACAGGAGAGGGAGCGTTTCAAACCTTGATGCTGAGCAAGGTGTATTGAGAAGACGCATGAGTTTGAAAGCAGATCTCCAACCTTCAAATAGTGTGATCAATATATAATTATTTATTCCTTCAGCTCAGCCCCAAGAAATGCAAGACCTCCAGAGTTTTGAAGAAACAGTAAGATCTGTTAGAAATATTAGGCCTGTATACTTGTCTGAGAATCCACTGCGAGAGAATGGCTGTGCTCAAAGCTGACAGGCAGCCTCCTCCTTGTATAACAGACAACTAGTTAGGACAAGCAATCCAGATTCACTCAAACAGCGGGCAGGTCCCTTGTGTGGTTCCTTGTTCCCCTTCAGCAGTGCCACATGTGAAAAGGGACTTCAACACTTCAAAATATTGACAAAGACAAGTACAGATTCTGACGGTCAGACTCATCCAACATGCACATCCACTCGTCCAAAATGACAACGAGCACTTCAGCCCGAGAATCCAGCCAATCACAAACAGGAAAGAGACGTCGTTATCTCCCGAGTTGGAGCGAGGGGACATCAGCCAGGAGAGAGCGGTAATGAAGACAGCTTGTAGGATGTCCACGCCGCGTAAACCGAGAGCATCTCCAGCTGCTCCTTTGACTGCCAGATCAAAACAAGGTTACGCACAGCCCTGTTTATAATGCATGTGTCACTATGCAAGGATTCAAAACTGTCTTTCCTGACAGAAGTTTGATTCATCAGGGGGTTGAGAAACCCTGCATCCAGCAGGTTACCCTGGCAACACATAACCTTTCTGCTGGCTCCGAGGCGTCGGAGCGCAACACCTCGGAGCCCAGGTGACGTCTTGATCATCCGTCCTCACCGCCACACTCTCTCACTCTCTCAGCGAAATGGACATCTGGAACACCGTGATACTTTATAGACCGCAGACGATGTAACCTCGGTGGGAAAGACAAGAAGCCATTACTCCAACCGGCAACCCATCGCATGCTTTGCAAGTCCAGCAGGATGCAGAGGCCGCGCATTGGAAATGTGATCCCTGGCTCTGAAGGTGTCATCTGGCCCCGCGCGGCTCGGCAGCAGACACACAGACTGCTCGTGGCGTGAGGCTTGTACTGTAAAAGATGTCCGCCAGACACATTGGCAGCAGGAGAGACGCAAATTGATTTCCTGCGAGAAAGCACAGAGGGCCTAAGTGGAGGAGGGCCTCTTTAGCAAAGCTCTTATTAATTAATAGTGTCTCATGAGGGGATAACATGATCTGATTCCTGCTTCTTCATCACTGCACAGTAGCTAATGATATCTGAGGGAGCGCCCCTGCACAGCACACCTCCACCCAGCATTGTATCTATATCATTACAGCGGAGGAGGCAACACTAGCAGAGCATCCTCTCTGCCTTTTCATGAGTATCATATGATGGGCACTCTGTCATGCGTTTCTATTCATACTGTGGAGACACTGAATATTGCAGTGAGCTATAGCTTTGCAGTCAATATAGCATCACTGGTTTGTCACCAGCACAGTCTCTCAGTAATGGGCCAGATGTCTGGTGCACAAACACTGTAAGTCTGTGTTGTATAAAGATATAATTCCTCTTTATAAACACGTTGTTAGAACCAGTGACGAGGAGCCAAGATGCATTTGGGTAATTCTGGTTCTCTTTCCTCTTAACTTGGAATAGAGAGTTGCAACACAAATCTGCAAGACAGTATTTTGAGATCCCCTTTATATGATCCAGTTTGTTCAGGAGACTGCAATGACACCGCGGTCGGAACCCGTCAAACGAGCATCATAATCTCAAGGTCAACAACCCAGGACCCTTTTGCCTGGGGACCCCCAAAGTCCACTGAAAAAAATCGGAAATAAGGTTGCACTTGTTGGATATAACTTTGTGAAATCCACACCATCTCTTATTTTTGAGTCGTGCTACTTTAATATTGCTACTTTACCCATTGTGGCACCAAAAAACATATAGAACCCATTGTGTTGCCCGGTTCAGCCCAGCTTAGGTCTCTTGTTTGAGAAGCGTCTTTTTTCTGCACCTTATTACAAAATCAGCATAGATAACATTTTTATATATCAACACAATAAAAGCACATGTGTAATTTAAAAAAAACATCAAGTTTCCCTGCAGCCATATCAATAGGCCACATGCACTATATGCAGCCATCATGTATCTTGTTAATTTCAGACTCCCTTTTCCTGCCACATGTCAAAATGTCTCCTGTGACAAAGCTCTACATATAAATCTATATAAAATCAATTTGAACCCTGATAGGCAGGTTATGACTAATCTCTTAAATTGTTTATTGTATTAAAAAATGCGCTAACCCATGAACCTTCTTTGTGTGTACCTATCCCTAACTTTTTGTCAGAGACGTTGTATTCAAATGAAGGATGTGTTGCCTCTATCCTCATTTCACACATGCTTGTGTTGTCATGATGAATCTCGGGGTTTTTATTTCCCCTGCTTACATACTCAGTCCATATTTTACCGACAGGCTAAATGAGCTGTGGCCGGCGCACAGCGGCACACATCAGCATTAATAAACCATGAAAAGGTCAATTACACGTCATCCGGTGAATTGTTGTGACCATTTATAATCACCCTTGTGTCAGATACACTTAAATCCCCCCTACCCTGAAAAGCATTACATCATTAGCCCAGCACCTTTTATTCCTGCCATCATCGTAACGTCTGTCTCAAAACTAACAGACGCTGATAAACAGAGTCGAACCTCACATTTAAATTATGCAAACATCTTTAGTTCTTCATTAGAGGTTGGAATTCAAGCAGCTCAGTTGAAAGCTTTGAGATTAACGGGTGCATCCGTGAAATCACGTCGTCATCAGCCGCACGACTCAGTCACTTTACAGAGCCCGTAAATCTGCTTATTCCACTTATTCTGCCTGATTAGATTTGTTCGGGCTCAGGTTGAAGTTGGGTGGACAAGGGGGGGGGGGGGGGGGGGCTAGAATTACATGATGTCATCGAACAAACAGGGACAATGAACAGGTGCATTAAAACAGAAATGAGGGTCAGGCAGCTGCTGGTGAATCTGTGCACATCCACTTAGTCCTGAGAGGGAGTTTCATTAGGCTATAGAGTGGAATGCAGCTCTTCAGGGCCTTTAGAGTTCAACTGCAAATATTTAAAAAACCTACTAATTCAAATGGTTTGTAGAGCCCATTATTGAAAACACTGACTTCCACTGGCTGTCCCGAAGTTACAATGTAATCATGTTGTGTTAATCATGTGACTTGAACCCATTTCATTTTGGTGCAGGTCCAGGAATTGTACTCACCCTAAAACTGTTATCATTGTTATTGTGAGAAAAGTTGTTAACGTTGATTTAATAGAGCATAGGTCATGGAGCTTAATAAGAAGAAATCAGGCATTTTTAGTGGACCTTGTGGAGGTAGGTGCTCTAATCACTTCCATTGTAATGTAAAGGTTTTTTATTGTATAAGATTTCATTCTAGTGCATATTTTATGCAGTGACACTAACCCTAAGAGCAGGGAAAAAAGCAGGTGGATATTGAGCACAAGTAGAACTCTCCATATGATCTGCCTATTGAATGTACATTAGTTCACCAAATCAAAATTACTTTTCAATACTAGAAACATTTTGCTCCTGCATAAAAGCAATATTATACCAACCAACCAAACCAACTATACATGCAAATTTATATATGTGATTTCAAGCTTAAATAATTGTTTGGGTGAACTGATGAAAGAGGAAAAAGACAAATCACCCAAATCTAAACTTATACCTAATTAAAAAAAGTTTTAAAGGCTGAAATCTATATCTGGCATTTGGAGCAACAGCAGTATTAATTCAGAGTTTTGTTTCTGGAGATCTGATGAATATGAGTGTATATGCGCTTCACTTTTCACCTGTCTTCCCTTTATGTGGAGCTTTGTCAGATGCTGTTTACTACAAACATGATGTTACACTGAAACCATTTGTTCTATTTGCTCACTTTCCTGCTTTGGTGTCTTGGGGATTGATAATGGAGGGATGAGATCACAGAGAGCACCCGTACCGAACATTAAACATCATTTCTAATGACTAAGTAGCACTGATGAAAAAAAATACAGAATCTTTTTTTTGTACGTTCACAGATTAGTAGAAAAGTAAAGCAGCCACACTTTGAGAAACACCTTTGATCAGCTGCCAGAAAGTCATCGCTAATATCACTAACAAACATTTGCAGCCTTTCTTCTGTCGGAAGAAAAAAATGAAAGTGGTTGTGGTTCGTTTATAAAGTTTATACAAATATAAGCTCCTAAAATCCATCTGCGGATGAAATATGAATCTCAGTTAATGGGGTCCAAAATGCAATAAAGGAGGGATGACATGTGTTGGTAATCTGATCCCTCACCGCTGGGAGTCAGACGTGTCCTCACCAGGCCACACCACACCCTGACTCCACTAACCTCCCGGCAAGCTTAGCAGGCAGGACAGGATGTCGCGACAGTGTCAGCAGCCCGAAAAACACATCAGGGTGTAGAGGTGACACACACACACTTGTGTACTTGTGTCAGTCAGACCACAGACCCTGAATGTGAACCTCAAAGTCAACAACAGAGTCACTCCTTCTTGGATGCGAGGTGAAAGAAGGGATGGAGTGAAGATTTTAATCAGATTTGTCAGGTTGGGGAATATATCATTATACCCTCAGGTAAGAACAAGCACTTAGCTGAAGAGGCCTCTCAAACAGAGGAGAGCACTTCATTACTTCAGTGGTTTCCTCTACCGGGGGTTTATATAAGATGTTCAGCAACTTGAATACATATTCTGTCCCACAACACACAGAGACACATGTTCTGCCTGATCGGCTCGGCTTAATATCTGTTAATTTGCGTTCGGCATTGTTGCCACTGAACTGAAAAAATGTGATGCACTGAATTTCAAACAGCGATGACATTGCAGTGCACCGGCTCTGTGTTGTTGTGTTTGCAGAACTTTGAAATGTCAAGCTGTTGCTGAAATCAATATGCGTACATTTAGCAGGGATGAAAAAGACTCGAGTATTTAGTAGATGAAGAGCGAGATATTTATTTTCAGGAGTCAGTAGAGTTTGGTGTACAGAAATATGAATTTAAAACTGTGTGTTCTGTAACTGCAGGATGTGTAGACAAGCAACAGATTTTGAATGGGTTTGATACGACTATTCAAGGTTGTTAGGATTCCAATAGGGTTTGATCATAGAAATTGACCAATGTGAGCCTGCTACAAGCGTTTGCGTTTGCTGATATAAAAACTCATCCTACAGATTTAACAATAGCTATATATGTACATAATGCAGTTTAAGGTTGAACTGTAAAATATCAAGTCTCAATTACATTTATTTGTCATAATGGTTTGATAATGACGTCCTAGGAACAACTGGCATTTAAAAAAAATAATATTGGCTGATATAAAGATAACGGGTCATATTTATCGTTATATTCAGTTCAAAAGTGGCCATCAAAAAAATCAGTTAATGGGGAGTTTACAACTTTCACGGGTCGACTTCATGATCAGTCTGAGCTTACATTAGTCTATGTGATTCTTTGATTCATATTTGATTCATTACTCGTGAGTGTATGAACCGATGCCGTCCCTGACGCTGGACCTCACCTCAGAACCCCATGGATGTGAATAAAACCCCAGCTCAAGCTTGAGGGGCTCATCATTATGTCCCCGGCTGTCAGTCATCATGTTCTGAGATATAGATGAGATTCAGTGAGCTGAGGCAGCTGCCAGACGTGTCCACTGCCCTTCTCACCAGCCTGTGACTGTAAGTGCATTCATAAATCTGGGAAGATATTTGGACGAAGATCAACAGACACCAGATCAATTTATTGCTCATATTATTTCAAATGGAGGTGCAAGCCCAAAGGGTGATTCCATAAATAATGAAAAGACAGAAATCCACAGAGAATCCCAGTTCACCCACTGAATACTCCTCAATAGTCAATAGTCAGGATTGAGAGCAGCAGTCACAACCGACTCATTATGTCCTGTGCGGTTGTCCATTACCATTTTTCATTACGCATCATCCAGGTGAACTGTAGTTTACCGTATCAATCCATTCATTCCAAAGCTGTGTCTGATCAATTAGTTCATCACGTTCCTCCGGTACAAAGTCCAATGAACAGTGATTGATCGTGTGATGTCCCTCACCTGTAAGATATATGTAATAAATCCTGTTGAGGACATCTTCATTAGCGACTCCGGGGACATGTTAAGCCTTTCATCCGCCTGCTTATCGTCCCAAATGGAAACGTTGAGGAGAATCATCCAGTTGCACACAATCAGGCATCGTGAGTGTTGCTGTAAAATGAATCATCATTGATTGATTAGAGACCCTGTGATTTGAATCCGTCCCTTATCCACATTAGTGAGCCATCGATCCGTGACGGCAATTTCACGCTCGTGGTGAACCAATCGACCCGGTCAGAAGGTTCGGCCCCAGCCAAGGTTTTCTCTTGACCTCCTCATTCTTCAGAGTGCCACCTGCACATGTGTGTGTACATACTGGAGGGAAAATCTTCACGCATGTGTTGTCTGCTTTGAACATATGCTTTAGTGTTTTATTACGGTGATCTGTATTTAAATATAGTCTCACATCGTTGGCCCCCTGAGATCTGGTGCATGTCACCTCATATCAATGTTAATATATGAGGTGTTGATCGATTCTGAAATAAAACTGTTGATTAAGACTGAATGCCTGTGATTTCCTTTTGAATATATTTCTGATAATTACATTACATTACATTTCATTTAGCTGACGCTTTAATTCAACCCCGAGGGTACAGACCCAGGACAACAAGAATCAAGGAAGTTTCTTTTTTATTCAAGGAATAGTCGGAAGAGGTATGTTTTTAGTTTGTGGCGGAAGATGGGTAAACTTTCTGATGTTCGGATGTCGATGGGGAGCTCATTCCACCATTTAGGAGCCAGGACAGCAAACAGTCGTGATTTTGATGAGTGTTTAGCTTGCAGTGAGGGAGCAACGAGCTGATTGGCTGAAGCAGTGAGGAGTGTAACGCAGCATGGTACGCAAGCACTAATGTTTTTTAACCGGATGCGGGCAGCTACTCGTAACCAGTGAAGGGAGCGGAGTAGTGTGAGTGAATTTAGGTTGGTTAAAAACCAGTGGAGCTGCTGCATTCTGGATGAGCTGCAAAGGTCGGATGGCAGTAGCAGGTAGACCTGCCAGGAGGGAGTTACAGTAGTCTAAGGCGTGAGATGACCAGAGCCTGGACCAGAACCTGCACCGCCTTCTGAGTGAGAAGGGGGCGTATTCTCCAGATGTTGCACAGCATGAATCTAAAGGAAACGTGTTGTTGCAGTAATGTTGGCAGTAAGGGAGAGTTGGCTATCGAGTGTCACACCCAGGTTCCTAGCAGTCTGAGTGGGGGTTAACACAGAGTTGTCAAAGTTAATAGTCAGGTCGTGGGTGGGAAAGTCTTTCCCTGGAGCAGTGTATAATTTCATTGTTCTATTCGCATACCACTGAATTCCTGCACACATACACTCAGAGTTTTTCTACACTGCTTCTTTTGGAAAACAATCAATCCCGGCCTTGAAGATGGAATTAGGAGTGAAGGCGTTGTCTGTACTTCCTTTCGGGCTGGATGAATTGTGACAGAAATTGCCAACAGGCCGAGATGAGAAGGACACCAAAAATAAATTGTGTTTTTAAACTAGCCTGCCAACCAGCCCGAGAAAACACATTTACTGTAAACAGAAACCAGCCAGACCTGGATTACTATTTTGTTTTCAAGCTAAGGAAAGGTTTTTAATTGGTGGATTTGCAATTGTAAAATATGGATCCTTAATATAGGAATTGACAACATATTTCATACATTTTTGTACAATATCTGCTTCTGCAATATCACCTTGTTGCATATATATATATATATATGAAAACAAACAGTAAGGCCTGAAGCTCAAAGACATGTACAATTTGCAAGGGAACAATCATTGCCACGCACAACATACTTTCCTTATTAAAATACTGATATTTTTTACATTGAAGAATGATTGGTTCCCGTCGAAAGAGACGTTCGGTGCTATTTTCAAAGAAACATAGACCGGCATCAATATAGAGTAACAGCTCTAGAAACACTTAGTCAATATTTATATGATGTGTTGTTACCAACGCCGAGGAGCTTATGTTTTCATTTGCATTTGTTAGTGTTATTGTGTGTAAGTCAGAAGCAGAACATCTGCACGGATTTCAGCGAAACTTGTTGGAAGGATGAGGTTGTGGGTCAGGGAGGAACCTCAACCTGGTGTGGGTGTAGATCATGGGACGGATCCAGGAAGTTCTGTTTCACTGTAGCATTGCCACACAGGTTGTTTTTTTTTTGCATTGTTTTATTTGACGGCTACACTGATTTCCCAGGGAGTAATTCATGGATAATTACTGAAATATTAAGGTGACTGATATATATAAGTGTTTTTTAATTTCATGCAGCTTGATTGAAATTCATGGGACTGCACTCTCCTGAATATAGTTAACGTGAATGTCAGTGAAGAAACACTTTACCGCAGATGGTGCTGAATGGAGTCGCGTTACAAAAAAATCCCCTCATGCCCTCTGGGCCTAGTCTCGATGTGTCATATTAGTTAGGGAGGTTATCTGAACTTTTGTACTTGACGTAGAATGGATTGTTAATGTGAGTCCCTCTGAGGGAAATCTATACTCTCTGTGACTCTGTGACTTTGTGCATGGTGTCAAATTGTTGGTCCCCACTCCAGATAAAAAGTGATTAAACAAGCAGGAGAGTGCTCCAGTTTTATGGTCACACATGGTGGATGGTGTGTCTGTATTTGCACTGAGGGAGTAGCTCTAATGGAATAAAGTGTCCAGCGTGCTATGAGTCCTTATTCTTTGTTTAATACATGAGCAGTACGTGTAAAGCTCCAGTCGCTGCCCATCACTGAGCAGGGTTTTTAGTTTTTGACGGACTGGTGATGTGTGTTGGCAAAGAGTCGGTGAATGTGATGATGACATCGTCCTCGCTCCATCTATCCATCCATCTGTCTGTTCACCCTTCTGGTTGTCTGTCTGTCCAGAGGTTTGACAATGAGACATTGGCTTTAATATTTCCTCTTGACAAAGGTGAAGTTAACATTAACATTTATTGGATCACTCCTTCTATGTGTCATTAAATCAGATTTTCCTGAGGCTGAGTCTTAATCATTAGTTTTCACACTCTCACCTTTTCCAACATGGGAGAAATGTACATACATTAAAGTAGATCATCATAAATATGTATCTGCATATTGCACCGACTTCTGTGACAGTTGAAAGTTACCACACAGATTTTTGGGGGAATGCAACTCAGATTGAGGCTTTATTCGCCTGTGAAAGGTGAACAACATTTGCCTGGAAGACAAACTAGCAAAGGCAGATAAAACGCAGTCACACACAATTTTACAACAAGCACACACACGCTCAGACTTCAGGATCACAGGTTCAGAGTGAGACAGAGAGACAAGAAGCCCTCTGCTCACTGAGGAGGTGCAGATCTTAGGATGGTGTTACAACAAACTTGTCACCTTTTTTACTTTGTTATAACCCCTGCATGCATTATCTAAAAAAAAACATAGTGAACCACAGTTTTTTCAGAATAAAACCCTCTGCATGGTGCCTGTCCAATACCGAAGGGCGAATAAAGTTAGCAACCAGCTAACTCGTCAGCTAGCAAGAACGTTTTTCTACTTCCCATAAGTGAAGCCAAAATATATTTATCGTCCCCTGGTGGCTGGCTGCAGTAAAGTCATACCTTATAGTTTGTGTCTCTCAGCTTGTCATCGATATTTCAAACCCCAAATGACCCAACTCAAATTCAGTCAATACAACTTCAAATCATTTAAATTTGAGGTAAAATGTTTGTTAAAAACTTTGTCTGAAAACACACGGCACCAAATTAAGAACCACTTCCCTTAACCTGTGCATGTTGAAATCCACAGGATCAAAGCAGGAGAGGGATTCCAAGATTCTTTTAGCCATCAACTACAGACGGGTGATCAGGATCCCTTGTATTATTCTTGGTTGTTAGTTTAACTGCACTGCTGGAGAGGAGAAGCTGCTCCAGCCATCCCACTGTGACATATGCAGGCTGTTAGTGCTTGAAAGTAGCAATAGAAGTTGTCACTGGATTAAAGTTGAGTTTTTATGGGCTCAATAACAATCTTGGTTTTATTCCTTTGACCCGTTCCCCGGCACAATATGAGTTTGCAAATTGAGTTTTTTAGATGTAGTAGATTGATCTCTCGCACAGAAAAATCCTCCCGGTGAAAAAAAAGGAAAACATTAAATTGTTATAGCTCGTCACACACTCTATCGGCAATGAAAGGGTTAAATTGATTGGGCTCTATTTCCAATGTGAGATTACACTGAGGATATTACGGAGAGTCTGTTTTCCATCACAGAGAAGTCAGAGCGTCTCCTAAGCAGATGGAAATTTTAATTAACACAACGTCAGTGTGTTAAAACACTGGGAGGTCTCATGAGAGGCCTCGCAAATTAGTTCTCCAATGTTTTGTTGCTACTCCATCATACAATATAATATACATAGTTATCTAAAAGAAAAGTTGGTTCAGCTAATCGGGACATAGGGAAACTTATTCTCAATAGATGACAGACACCAACCAATGTTTACATATAACTATCATGACAGTGTTTGTCTTGTGTACTGTGTGATATAATGGATGACAACTAACACTGTGGCTGGGTCACACCATGACACAGCACGCCTTCAAACAACACCTTTAACAACCAAAAAAGAATGGCATAAATTAATACAAAAATAATTTTGAGGGTAAATGAATGGTATCAGTTCCATTACTTGCATTCTAGGAGCGCTGCAAAAAGCAGCCAGCTGCAGGCAGCACCTACCTGTAAGGAAAAGCTAGCTTGATGTTCTTGGTATGTCGATTGTGGCAGAGACCGCGAAGAAACCGTCAAAAAATACGTCATCGGAGGAATGGTAGAACTCGAAGAGACTGGCTTTTACACATTGGTGGAGACAAAAGGAAGGACAGATGCCGACCTGGTTAATCATCTAGAGGTTCTCGAAATGAATAACTCATCCAGAATCCTGCCGGTCTGCAGAGGACACTAAAATATTTACAAAAATATTGAATGAGCCGGTGTCCTATATCATAGTGTTGCCAATAATCAACGTTTGTGTGTGAGTTTTCACAGACAAACTGAGCAACATCGTTTTGTGTTGAGTAATCAATTTCAGTTCCATCATAAATTTCTGGTCGGACAGAATGTTGTGTATATATGGCATCCTTTACACAACATGTGTGCAGGTTATGAATCTCCTGTCCAATGCTTTTGACTGATTTTTGTTACGTTGCGTTTCATCTCCCATTTCACAACAAATAAAACTATGCATCTTATTAGTGTTAAATATTGTAACATTACTCTTCCTGTCAGTCAAGGTTATTTGGCGGCCGGCTCCTTCTCCATCTGCTCTTCAACAAATGCTCATGCAAGTAAACGGGGAAGCTTAAACCAGAACTTGTGTTTATGACATTGTAACAATCAAGTACATCCCTGTCACAAAAAGATGGAGAAAATCAAGTCCATTCAGTCGTTACTTCGAGGCTGGAGAATGGCAATTTCTTCCAATCAGGATCTCCGAATAATTTTAACAAAAGTATGAGCGAGTCGTGACACATACTAAGGAAATTACATTTCTCATATATCAGCTTTGGATCATTGGCACTCTATAAAGTCCTGAATAGAAAATCCTCCTCACCTACTTAGTCTTTAATTACCTTGCATTGTGCTCCGTTGTCTTTCCTGCTGCTCTCTCTCTCTCTCTCTCTCTCTCTCTCTCTCTCTCTCTCTCTCTCTCTCTCTCTCTCTCTCTCTCTCTCTCTCTCTCTCTCCCTCCCTCCCCCTCTGTATCTAGCTGTCGGTCTGTCTCCATTCATTCCAGTTCACACACATTACTTCGTCAGGGTAATTGCTTTTCCTAGTTAAAGGAAAATCTACCTTAAGTATAGTACAGGTGTTAATTTAAGCACCAGGACTTTTTCAGTGTTCTTTGACGGTTTGGCAGGATGATCATGATGTGCACATTGTGTCATGTCGTTTAAAGAAAAGCAAAACACACAATTCTTCGGGTACTAACTTTGTGTAGTGTTACAGTTTTTCTCAGTTGTTAACACAAAAAGCGAAAATTCAGCACAATTTGCACAACCTTTCTGTACCAATCGCTTGACCCAATTTGGCACTACTTCACAATCCCTTATCTGCATTAGACTCTGACTTTCCTTCTTTACACTCTGAAGTCAATTACACATCACATTGTTGTCAAAACACTATACACAATGTTCAGTTGTTGCACACACTTCTCAAGTAAAATCTCAAAGCATCAACCGTCAACACACAAATACTCAAATCTCTCAACATTCTGTCTGTTGAGCAGTTTCACCTCATTTTCACAGCCGAACAGGAGACTGAAATTGTAGATATGGTTCGTGAGAACAACGCTATCACACTCAGACAAATAAACTGATATTTAATGATGAGGTACGATTCAACCTGGTGAAGAGGAGACGACGGGGCAGAAATTTCATTGGCCAGCGGGCCATTGTATAGGTGGCCTATAGGGGCCTATAACGCTGCCCGTCTCCTCGTCTTCCTGGATGGCCTGCATGACCTGCTGGTACCACCTGGCCAGATAGATGACCCACAGCGGATCCATCACGTTTTCATCTGGGGCAATGTGAGCTTCCACCGGGCTGCTCAAGTGCCTGAGTGGTTCCAGGAGCACCCACATTTCTCCGTTCTATACCTTCCACCTTATTCTCCTTTCCTGAATCCTATTGAGGAAATATTTTCAGCTTGGAGGTGGAAGGTATATGAACGGAACCCACAGGACCGGGTCCCACTGCTCCAGGCCATGGAGGAGGCGTGTGGCGACGTGAGTGTCGAGGCCTGTCAGCATTTTGTGTGTGAAGTTTTTAGTTTTCTGTGTGCAGTTTTGAGAAAGCCGTCATTGTTTTGACAAACGTGTGTTAACAATTTTGAAAAAACTGTAATTTTTGTGAGGGGGGGGGGGGTTGAGCAGGCCGGTTTACAGTACTGTTCTCTGTGTGTATCGAAATAAACTTTTTTATGCTGCATATTTGTGTGTAGAGTGTGCAAGCAAATGCTTATTGTGTGTTCTCAATGAATGTTATGTGTGTGTCATTTGAAAATATGTCTGTGTGTACCAAATGAAAACACGAGTTCCATTTTGTGAACAGTTATGAGATTTGATGACAAAGAGTCATCTTGCAAAGGGAGTGTCAGGTTTAGCATTTTGTGTGTGAGGTTTTCAGTTGTCTGTGTGCAGTTTTGAGAAAGCCGTTGTTGTTTTCCCTGTATATGTCTCAGACTACGTTGAACAAATATGTCAGCAAATTATCAAAACACACTTTTAGGAGCACTGTAAAATCAGCCAAACAAGTAGTTCTGTGTGTAGGTGTGTGGGGGGGATATTCAGAACCAGCATGCAAGCTCACTGAACACTCAATGGGGCCATAAAGCTTAAACACCATTTACTCTTCTTTTTTATGAGATAACACATGGAGTCTGAATGTAGAGCTTCTTCCTCTTCTGCAACAGAGCACTTCCTGGACGTGAGCCTGAGCCTCTCATTCACAGATGCTCAGTGTGTGTGAGCCGAGCAGAGAACTCCCACCCCAGAGGTAAACTGAGGGCAATTGCTCAGTGTGAACACTGCAAAGTAGCTCATCAGCAAAACAGCAGCCAGCCACCCCATGACGGCAACCTGGTGTGCTCAGGTCACGCCTTTCAAGCAAATTACAACGGAGGAGTGTGCAATTTGGGAGGAATCTGTGGAGCATAATTCTGTTCATCAACTTGAGCATCCCTGAGAACAATCGGAATCTGCCCTTGGGAGGCCTAAGTGTCAGAGAATAGTGAACCATTGCTAATTCCGAATTACTTTAGGAACACACACAATTCCAAAATGCTATACAATCACGACACCTTCAGTGATCACTGTGGGAAACTGTGATGAATTTAACACATGAGCACAATCGCTGTGTAGTTTGTACTCTGTTTTTTTCTGTATTGTACAGATGTTGTATGCTGTGTGCCCCATTCTTGTGAACATGATAACTCGAGAACAACTTGAAGGAACTTGAGTGAAATCTGCAAATTTTGTACAAGTTGGACTTAAAATGAAGTAATTAGAGTTTTGTGGTCAAAGTTCTCTGTGACCTCCCAAAAACCCTTTATTGCCTCTTGAATGTGTTGTCTTCACAATGCCTCGAGAGAATCCTTTCAAAATTTGCACAAACGTTAACACAGAATCATGAATTAAATATTTAGATTTTAAAAGGTCATTACGAACCCCAAAAAACATGTTGTCAGCCTCTTGAACATGATTTTCATTTAGGGAATTTCTTCAAATTTGGACCCGTTGCCACACGGACTCAAGGCTGAACTGATTGAATGTCAAAGGTCACGGTGGCCTTATATGAATGTGGAAAAAGATGAATGTTGTCTGAACCTGCACTGGTTGGAGGTGGCATACAGTACAACTGCAAGGTGGGAGTTCTAATTGCAAATTTAAAACTTTACTTGAAGTCACATTGAAGCAGCAGCATTTTGAGCATCTGTAACGGGAAATCTACAAACCTTTCTGATGTCCCCAGCATGTCGATGGACTGTACTTGTATGATGTCACATGCAGCGCATTGTGTCAGTTTCGATACCAGTATAGCGCTTCCTTTTCTGGGGGTATCCACTTTCTTCTATGATTCTTTGGTACAGTTGTTGTCTTTTACTGTTCCAAATGAGAACATTTCTGGGTAATGGCTACCCTGTTGTAGCCTGTTGTAGCCTGACAGAAAGTGATTATACCACCCTTTGTTGTTTCAAATTCTCTTTTGCTGGAAACTGAGCCGATGGTGGGATGCACACAACCCCCCAATGGGTCGTGTCGGCTACAGAAGGAACAGCATTTCTTTTTTGCTTCGAGGCTCAGAGGCTTATGAAATTAAGGACACAGCAAGAGAGACACACCAGTACATGCAAATAATCTAGAAGTAGAAAACATTTTCTCATTGACCCCAAACCCATGAAAAACACTGAAACAATTACTTGCTGATTCCCCACTCAGGGGGAGGCTGTCTCCTCGCCTACGAGCCGCCACATCATTTGCATGGCAAACAAACTGGAACACTCTCAGTCACAAAAACAGCTTGCCAGCTTTCACCCAGGGAGCGTAGCCTATGGTGCTGGGATGAGAGGCTCTGAGTGCTCACAGGGTCTGTGCCGCTTGCAGGGAGAACACATTTCTCTTAACAGCTTGGCTGAAATTGGACCACCAGATGGCATCTTTGCATCTCTCCCGACACTTGATTAGGGTCCGATGCCTGTGGTCTATCCTCTCCAGAGTCCTCTCCTCTCTTCCTACTGTGGAGAGGAATCAATATTTGATTTCATCTTCTTAAGTTGTGCTGATTTAAATATCTTTTGTTTCTCCACTTTAAATTTCTGCAGCAGATACAGATGTGTAGACAGCAGGAGTTATTACAGCGTCAGTGAATATTTATCGCTCATAAACGGCTCTCCCCTTACAGACAGTACACTGTGAATTATTTATTCAGGGTGGGAAATTTACACCTACACAACACGTCTGTTCCTATATGATCTCAGACGATGCTTCTAACAGTTTACATCTTCCGGGAGCATTAAATGTTAAAATCTGCTTTCTTTGTAATTTGTAGTAGTTCAGAAGTAGATTGCCCTTGAAATATGTTGAAAAATTATGTAGTGTTCATAGGAAATGTTTGGTTTACTTTGACAAATGTTGGGATGAAGGTCTGTGTTTTATAAAATGTTTAAAGGATTTGATTTTATACTCTGTTGCAATAGCCTACAACAATAACCTAAATATCAATTAAGGATTAATAGAAGTAATGATGCTGATTTAATTCTTAAAACAAAAAACATATTTTAACTACAGCCTGTAAAATACACAAGATTTAATTTTTGATCAATTGTGGTTTCAAGTTTATTGTAAAAAAAATCCAAAGGGGTGATAATTTATTTAATTAAAAAAAATGTCCAGTGTTTTCATTTGACATTATAATTGGCAGCTATCTTAATATGAACTAAATGTCATCTCGGTTGATGTCTGCAGAATAACATAATACCATCACAATCTTTTATTATTAGTCATTTGCAGATTTTCCCTCCTGTAATAACCTTTACGTATTGACCCAGACATTACAGGTGCTGAATAATTATCTTTCACAGACAGCCTCATGGAGTTGGTTGGAGACCAGAGAGCAGTTTGTGATAATGTCTGTCGAGGCAGAGAATCAGAATGTGAATGAGAGCTGCTGGGACAATGTGTGTTGACTGATTCTACCGTAGACAGTGAAAAGGGCTAAAGGACCAAATACTTTTCAAACACTGTCATGCATATTCATCACACGCTGAGTCAAATAAGGCATTACCAACTAATCACTGTAGCCAAGTAAGTAAATTATAAAATGTCAGCCAGTCATCACCACGGAGCATATATTTATTCAGAAGATAATTCAACAGAGTTATAACTTCAGTCTATATATAAGGAAGGAGGTGGTCAGTGGAACCATTAAAGACTCTATTAAGTCTTTTCTAAATCAAACTGAAAAAAATCATTGTTTGTCTATCGCCTACAGAAAGACTCAGAGACTCGGATGATCTTTCCTAATGATGCTATTGGCCGAATGATATGTATTTTGTCTGTGCCTCCCTTCGACTGTATATAAGGAGGGACATTGAATCTGCACTTCCTCCAACTATACAAAAACTTGGCAAAAATACAGTATACAGATATGAACGCTGCCATCCTTTGCAGTCAGAGGGATGAAGCTGTGGAAGTGAGGTCCTATGGATACAAAAGTTCAACCAATCGTGAGTCAGTCTCAGCTATCAGTCATCAAAGTCGTCAAATAACTAAATAAAACCAAACTTACCAGAAAGATTCCAATCTTATATAAACATCTGTGTGATTTGAACTAACTTAAACGACAGAAGCCATCTTTCAACATCCCTTTGATGTGTACTGTTGGATTGGACTTTTTAACTTGGCCGATGTCCCGTCCATTATCATAGATAAGGCGGAATTTAAGATCTAATCTGCGGCCAGCCAGGAGGGGGCTATCAGAATGCTTTGTCTTAACTATTTGGGAGCAGTCATCTCGTCCATCTTCAGATAAAGGATAAAGTCTAAGGTGCCTCCAAAAACTGTCCAGAAATCGTTGACTTTACGAAGTGACAATCCAACGGTCAAGGCATGGGTAGGTTTAGTTACCAAGACAACTCGATTAAGGTAAAGATAAAGATACTTGAGTAAAGTTAAGCTAAGGGTAACTATGAGGCTATCTGACGATTGCAGTTGTGCTTTAAAGAATAATATTGTCCATTGGTTCACTACAAGAAACAACCAACAGTTTCTCGTGTTAGAGTGCAATGTTTTGTTTGTGCTTGAGAGCGACTGTAGGTCAGAACGTGTTACTAACTGTTTTTATGATGTAATAGTGGAAACATAGATAGGTTTAAGGAAATAAATTCTCACAGAGAAGTCCTCCCTTACTTGTACTGCAGTAGTAAACTGAAAATCTCATTTTGGGTACTTTTTCAAGGCCAAATATTTGGAATGGCTGGTGGCCGAGATAGAGGTCAACACATTTTATAGGTAGGTCAGTGGAGCTGGTGTAGAGTTCAGTCCCCTGTGAAGGCAGGATTTAGAAGGGTGGATGTCCTCGATAGAGCAATTACTAATGTGTGTGGTTGTTATTGGACTTTGATGGGAGAAGCTATTACTGTGACGGACCAGGTGACAATACATGCCACCAGGAAACCCAGCACCTTGCTTAAGGCCCCAAGGCTTTTTGTTGCAATTGAACAATTATGTTATACCATAACCCAGTCCCCCCTTAACATGCATGACTTCTCATCAATGACAACAATTAATAATGAATATGGTATTCTATGAGAAACTGAAACCAGGATGACCTGTACAAGGGAACTAGAGTTAACATTTATATATTTAGCATCACAAGCATTTTTAAAGGATTTTTAATTGAGCGGTATTTAAATCTGATGTAATCTAGGCTTTCAGCTGTTCCCTGCACAACTGTCGTCACCCGCGAAAAGGTGGATCATTTGAGCTTCATCGCTGAATATCCCTGAGTCGACCCTGCTTGAAGATTATCTCAGCGTGCACTGAGTGAAAGGCAAAAAAGATGTCCCAGGTCAGCTCATAAATTGCAAATTCCACAACACGCACACAGAAACCCTCGTACCAATATCCATGTGAGACACTCATTGACATAATGCACAATGAACAACATGTTCTTACTAGAGAGTGGATACACACCCAAGCCATCTGGACCTATTTTTGGTCATGAAATTTGTGTGATATTCTTGGGTCAGGTTGAGTTGGATTTCTGTAATAGCAGAAATAGCAGAAAACATCAACTGGACTCAAACTGGTCGGTCCTCAGTAAGACAGCGGTACACACAAACAATCACAGAAATACTCAGATTCATGAATATGTAGTTCGACACACTAATATTCACATTGATGAACAATGTTTTTATAGTGTCCCAGTCTCCCGAGCTGCATTTGTATTGTGGGAATTGACCGGCAACGGTATCACATACTACAGACATTCTAATTCTACACGTAGGGAACTGAAGACTGAACATTGTCTGGCCACAAATATGCCCAACATTCAGAGCCTTTTTCTAGAAGCAGTGTTTCTTTTACTTGGACACTGAGGATGGGTGTGTGAATGGGCAAATAGCATTTTCTCTGCCGCCTTGAAGGATTGTTCACTGTGGTTATTGTTCTACAGCCAAGTCATGTGTTACCTAATGAGATTATATACAATACCATACTTTTTTCTGAATTGGTGTATTTCGCTTTGGCGGGGCTTTATTTTACCCAAACCAGCAGGTGACACATTGGATGTCATTTTCATTCATTAAAGAGGCTTTGATTTTGATTATTGTTTCTTTTGCTTTTTACTTTTATAATCAAAGTAACTCATTGGTCTATGAGTTAATTTTTATTTAAGCCCACCAAGGGCGATTATCTCATCTTACCCACTGCTAAAAAAAATCTGAAACAATACAGGTACATGTTAATGGCAGCTCTTGGCATCCAAAAAAAACATCTAGACAGAAAATAAAAAAAATTACTGTACGTGGAAATAAAACCAACACATATGATATGGCAGGAGGATGGAGAGACAGGGTTTTTATGTATGCAACTTTAAGAGGCTAAGCACATTTTATACATTTCTTTGTGATCTAGTCATATTTTCCATGTTGGGGCAGATTACTGTAGATGTCATATTTATATTCATGCGGCGTCTTATAGGAGTAATTGCATTCATATTTATGCTAAGCATCATTAGCAGTAACCTATTCCAGTTCCACTGGCACCTCCATCATGATGTTACACCGACATATTGGTTCAACGAACACAAGCAATTTGAGAAATACACAACCCAGAGTAGTCAAGCCCTCATTAGGTAGTAACCTCCTAAGTAGGAGATCACACTCAGATCATTTGCACGCAGCAGTGGTGGTTCACAATGGTTCAAACTGGTTTGATGTCACGCCATTGGTGGGAGATTGGCTCGGCTGTCGCCTCAGGGTGCCGAGCTGAATCCACAGTTTAGCCCGTCTTGAAAAAAAGCTTGAGGAAAGGCTTATTCAGGCACCATGACACAGAGAGTGAAGTAGGAGGCAGAGGATAAAGCAGCTAATCTTGTCATCCCAAAGCCTGCTCCTCTCTGAATAACACTGCAGTTTGCTCCTCGTTGTTCTGGCATTTAAATGGAAATATTATTTCTTTCACAGCTGTATCTGCCCCGAGAGAACGCAGACGACTCTGCATTAGGGATTCTGCAAATGTGCTGCATGTGTTTATCTGTTCTAATGACCTTAAGAATACGGATATTGCTCGCATACTAATCACCTGTGTGTGCTGTGGCGCTGTTTTGCATTCGAAAGGCTTGTCAAATACAACATACATGGAGGCAATTCCATTTATGTGTATATTAATTCTCAATTCCCTCTTTTTTTCCCGCCTAAATGAAATATAATACGGCCCGTGCAAATTGTGCAAGCAAATGCCACAATGAACAAGGCAATAAAAATATCCATTGAGCTGAACCTCCTGTCATCACAGAGAGGGGCACAATTAGGTTGATATACAGCGATGAAAATGTCATTTGCGTACGATGCAGTCACGTCCTGTGGGTGGCACAAATATGAGTCATGCAGAGTGTAAGACAATTGAGAAACTTCCACACTGGGATGCTGCCATTTGCTGTGTGTATTCAGGCTGACAAACATCGGCTGTCGTGCATTTAGACGAGCACTTTTTTCACCCTGCTTTTTCACATTTCCACAATTTTATGTCAAATTAAATGTATTCATCATTCCAAATTAGGTTCATAGGTTTTGAATGTGCGCATTTAGTGTTTTAAAGGAGACATATTATATTCAAGTTCATAAGTGTGATTTGGGTTGTCACTTTAAAATATTTACATCCTCTAATGTTCATTAAACACATCACTCTCCTCAAACTGTGTCGGAAACTCTTGGTTTCATCTCCCGTCTCTTTAAGCCCCACCTTCTGATTAAGCACAGTGTGCTCTGATTGGCCAGCTGGTCCACTCTGCTCTGATTAGTCAACTGCCTTCATCATTTGGAAGAAACGTTGGCCTCTGCTTTCGCTTCACCTTGCTTTGTTAAAGGGATTGTTCACCAGAATTCACTCATTATCTACTCACAACTATGCTTGGATTACATCTCAGCAGCAGAAGGAAGGCATTTTTCTTAATTTTTCTTTCATTTTATACGTTTAAAGATGTGGTCACCATTTACTTAAATTTTATAGGATTTAGCTGCAACACTGTTTACCCCTGAAACTCAAACACTTCCCTAAACCCTCCATTGGCATAGTGGTGAGTAGATAATGGGTGAATCTTCATTTTTGAGGGAACTATCCCTTTAAGGAGCATGTCCGACTAGCAGCTAGGCATGAATAATGAAAACGTAGGGAATTGTGATGTCATGTGACATCACGTTGGCCAGACTGCTGATTTGGAGTTGTAGGAGCTTCAGGTTTTGTGTGGGCCAGAGGAGCTCTCTTTATTGATTACTTGGGTTTATTAATTTTGCAGACCGTTTACATAACACAAAAAAACAATAACACACTAGAGGAAGGTCAAAAACTGAAAAAAGCACCATATGATTCCTTTAATATACAATTTCCTGCCCAGGGGATGCTCTGGCTTGGCTGGGCTGGTTTCTTTTGTACCAAACTCAGTCTTCACACAAACATTTCACCAGATTCCATCCTTATCTTTCCACATACATGGGAAAATTCCCTCCTCTTGAAGAACAGTAACGTTTGTTTTATTTCTGCACGGCATATTCTTTCTTTTCTCAGCATTTTGCACCATCACCTCGGCGCAAGAGCAGCTCGGCTCTAACTGCCACTTTATTGTTACAGCCGCAAACAAAAGTGGCAAACCACGGATCCATAAGGAATCACCATAAAAGCAGCACCAACAGAATATTTATTAACCTCAAAGGTGTATACTGTAGCTATAGATACACACGTTCATTTTAAGACTCTGCCACACATCCTTCGCTGGCAATGTATTATTCATGCATTTTAGCAGCACATAAGCAGTTTGTAGATTTTGTTGCTGCCAATCATTGGCCTTCTTTAAGTGGTCCGGCTGCTCAATGAGTGGGAGATACATGACGGTGGGGTACTCCATCACTCCTCTCCTCTTCCACTAAAAGGCTCTGACATATCTCCCCGGAGGCCTACAGCCAAGCCTGGTGCTCTCTGTACACAACTTAATGGTTGCTGTCACTGCACAACTCATCCATGATAGCCCGCTCAGCAGCAGCCCAATTACCCGTTTTTTGGAGACAGTTATGATGTACACGTTTCATTTTTAGTTGTATCGCACAATGAATGTTATCGTTTCAAAAATAGTTCACATGCATAGTAGCTCCTTACGTAGATAACTCATCATAAGCTTTATCAACTGTGTATTGTACCTCATCCACTTCCCAAACTATGTTTCAAGAGAAACATAGTAGCTGCCTGGATTAGGTTCACTGGAGGCAAAGTGAAGGGAGAGCTTAATGTGTTTTCCTGATGCAGATAAAGCTGTGATTATACTTTCTCATATTCTAATTGAAAGCAGCGTCAGGGGACAGACTTAAATCAGAGATATAAACAAACACACTACCTACAATAAGGCATGCATACCATACAGCTACTGTTAATACAAGTCACAAGATCATATAGCAAGAGTTTGACCACTATTCACTGTTTGCATCCTGAACCCTGTGTGCTGTTAGGGTTAGGGAAAGATTAAGAGTTTTGAGTTTCCCATCACCAGTAGCACATTGGAGCAATGTATTGAGGAATGGGTCCCTGTTTTTTTTCTTTCTTGTATAAATATATATGTACAAGACTGCAAATGCATCACAACACATATTCCTGCTGTCAGCTTCACTCTATTCCACTGACACACTGCTATGGTGGTAATCCACTAAGAAATGCAGCAATGTGCAGAGGAAGGCAGGAAAGAGGAAAGATTACAAAAAAAAACAGCATTTACAAAGATACCTACAATGTGTTTGTTGAGAGACAACAAATGTAAACACAATTTAAAAAAAAAAGTCACAGAACCTATGATCAAGAGCTTTGGCTGCTTTGACTTCACCATAAAAACATTGTGAGTGGATGTTAGAGCAAAATGCATTTAGGCCATTTTCACTCCTGAAAGTCGGGACCATGTTTTTGTTATATTGTTTACATTCGATCTGGTTAGTTTTGGTTTTAAAATCAGATAAGTATAACAATATGTATTGTAATAATATACATATGTCCCGTCACCTCACTTTCATTGGCTGCTGGTACCTATACTTGAGACTGATTGTTTTGTATGTGTCTGATGTTGCCATTTTTTGCCAATTTGTCTTTGAACTTTATGAAATAAACTGCATAGAAAAAACGTGGTATTTCCATTTGAATTGGGAAAATAAATGAACCAGTTCATTTTGTTGTTCTCGTTGCCACTATAACGTCATGATGGTATTACTTCCAGCAAAATCGCTCAAACATTATATTTTCAGAGGCGAAGAATACATGCAAGCCTGAAAGAGCCTTCAGCTTCCTCTTCGTCCTCCTTTACTGTCTTAACTTCCTGCTATTAGTCTGAGAGTCTGAATTATTTTTGTGTTCTCTTTGTTTTCCCACTGCAAACAAGCTGAACCATGGTTTATTTGATACAGACTGAGACCCCCTCGTCCTGCGCCCGTTGGTCTGACTCATAGTCAGATAAAGCTTTAACATCCGTTATTTTGGTTGGAACTGCACTGAAAGTCCGAAGGTCTGCCCTGAACAAGGTAGGTGGGAAAGCCCCCTTTGTGTATAAAAATCTGATTTTCATTAGTTTCTTTCAAAACGTATTTGTTGTTGAGAAACAGACACAGAACAATGTTAGTTCTCTATCTCATGTGTTGTAGGGCCCCGTTTTAGCTATACACAACTCGCAGCCACTGTTTTCTATTGAAGACAGTCAAAGTCACTGGCTGGTCTGAATTCAGAGCAGGGGGCTGCATGCCAGACTATCTGTGTGCCGTACCTTCAAATAGCTGTCTTGGCGACTGCTCTGCACTGAATCAATATCCAGTTAATTTCGGGCCACACTCTGATCCTTCAGCAGTGGCTCAAACATACCGGCCTTCTCTCTGGAGGAAAACTCAATGAGCAGAACACCTGCTCAGGATCTGTGAACACATTGAGACGCTGGACCAACCTGATGATGCATTGTAACAATAAACAGGCCTGAGACTTCTTTTCTATTCCCATTTTTCTATTTCCATTTCTTTGCTGAACAATTGAGTTTTGTAACATTAGAATGATTCCAATGTAGAGCTGGTTCCTGGGCTTGTCTTTTGCATCTATATTGTCTGTAAATACTTTAACGGCACCCACTAAAATCAAATTTAAATCCCTTATGTCATAGAAACTAAATTGCTTAAAGAAATTTCTGTATAAAGACATACTGTGTACATGTAACACCTGTCATTGTTTCACTCGGTATGTAAATCTTTTTACCAGACCATTTTCACTGAAAAGGTCCTGACGTCTTTCAAAACAGCGCTCTAAAAGGAAGCACTCAGGCAATTAAGCTTCTTTCACCTTAATTAATCAGTAAAAGCCAATATTGCTGTCTGCACTGCATGATTAACAAAGATAACGTGATCACTGCCTCTCATAAGCCTCAGGAACAAAGGTGCTTCTCAGGGTCTTTAATGTGTTTATTTCTCCTGAAGGGCAAACTCAGCCCTACAAACTGAGATGTTTTGTTGCTAAAATCAAAAACATGCAATCTTCTGGAGTGGTTTATTTTTATCTTTTCAATTTTAACTTTCTTCTGTTTAGACAAAGCACTTTCAAGTCTGCAAACTACAACATATTCATTCTTTTCTGGGAGCTAGATTTCTCTCCTACTGATTTTTGAAAATTATGTATTGATTTCGTTGTGAAGCTCCTGTCGGGATCAATTATTATATCTTTATATTTCCAAATAAAAGCACAGGTTTTTCAAATTTCCCAGACAATTTGTTCAAAGAAGGTATTTGATATGTTTCTTGTGTTAACACAAAAATGTTATGAAGTTACAACTAAAACATAAATTGACAAAAAAACACTTTTGGGGTGAATTCAAAAATGAAACGAAAACATTTTCAAAAGAAGATGAAATACATGAGAAAACTACAGCAACATAATCAAAAATAATATTATTATTTCATGTATGTACAATTAAAACACATTTTGCTGCTAACTTTGTATTATGAACTGCAAAACGGATGGCTACAATATTTAGAAATGTCTTGATGATAGATCGATGTCTGCGGATGTCAGATATTATTCAGTATTTGTGGCTTTCCATAAACTGCAGCATGAGAATGATTTTCTAAAGGAGAAATATAGATATTTTTGATTGATAATCTTTGAACCAAATGCATGGTGCGGCGGAGGCTAATGGGGTGAAGCAGGATAAAAGCAGGAAGGGGGGGGGAAAAGAGCAATAGGAAATGATGAATGTGACCCAGCTGTTTGCCAAGGCAGGAGGTTTCTGGAACTATAGCTGATATGAAGTTGGCTTGGATGTCGTCCAGGGGAGAGCTGAGTGTTATTTATGGCAACAGCGGGAATCATTCGCTCATCATCAGTGGAGAAGAGACCTCGGGAGACAACAGCAGGATTAACTGAAGGCAAAGGGTTCGGGGAATTTAGGTGGTTGGAGCCAACTCCACTAATTGCACTTCTCTTGTCCATTACTGTATTTAGCCACGTGCCGCTGATGTTGTGGTGATGTCAGGCCCATTGTCCGCAGACGTGAATGTGTGTGTCACCATACAGATGTGAGCTGGTCACAAATATTCAATGCAGTTTTCACTTTAATGTTTAGTCAAATATTTACTCAACTTGTTAGACCAAACTGTTATTCCTAACAACAGATGTTAATAATTACAATACAGTAGAAATAGTGTGCAATGATAGCAAAATGTAAATTGAATTGAATCAGTAAATTAAATTGATAATGAGAAAGATGTATTCTTTATAGAGAATCCAAAGATGCATTTGGGACATGTGTTCTTTTACTGTACATTTATATGCTCAGTTGTCCCAACAACGACAATCTGAAATCTCGCCTAGGGCTCCAATACTGTCAGTACCGGCCCTGCTGCACACTGCATAAGTTCCAGATTGTTCAATATGTCTATCTGTGGACGTAAACTTTTATTGTGAAAAGGTTCTGTAAACTTATATGAGTTATGTCCAGGAGCCATATGGTTGTTTTACTTATTGTGTAACAAGTGATGACAAGAGACTTATTTACGAGTTAAGTCGTCAAAGGTAAAACAACCTCTTGTCGTTGCTTGTGAAGTGGTTTATCGGAAGGAGAGCAAAGCAAGAAAGATAAGATAAAAGATAAACCCAATGTAAGATGAATTTAGCCACAACACTAATGTTTAGACTATACATAGCTAAATGTCGAGGAACTTTCAACAACCATTTTAGAACTAGAACATTTTGGTATGTGAGCTTCGCTCCGCGCAGCAAGATTTAGTGTTTTTGTATTTATTACCTTTTCGCCCATTTGATGCTGTGGGAAAACAGACAAGGTCAAATCTGCTCTTTCTGCTGCTATTTTTGCTTTTAGAGAATTAATTGCAAGGCAACACTGTGGTAATGTTGAAAATGGCCTGTGGAACTGTAAATCCACACAGTATAATAACTGTCTTGTTTACTGGTTTTCAATCAAACTTGATGCTGTGGAAAATAAAAGGTCAAGGGAAAATTGGGTCTTCATCCTTTTTGCCAGACTAAACCTCACAAACAGAGTGACTGCCGGGTTCGGTCTGCTTTAGGTAGCAGTGCTGCATGAATGCCCCAGTGTTGCCTTCTATTGAAACACTATGTTAGTAATCCAAAGTATTTACAATAATAACATGGGTCACTTCCAGTAATCAAACTGAATATCTCTCAACCAACATTTAAAGGCAGTAGCCCTAGTGAAATACATTTAAAATGTAACCCTGTTAACCCTGAACGCAGCACAGTCCAACAACAACACACATTACATTCTTCAAAATGATCAGACAGTGGATTCAACACCTCAAAAACAGCTTAGACTAAAACAAAACATTATAACCTGCATAAAGTCAGGATTTCTTGCATGACTCTTGTACTAGGGTGCATTAGTTCCAGATATATGTGAAGCAATCCGAGCTTAGTGACTATATGCATACTAATCTGTGTGAACATGCATATTTAAACTAACGAATAGAGTCCACAAATCTACCCATTTATCTGGAAGGCAAGACTTTCACTTGATGAGGTTTTTAATATTTATAACATGAAAAATGAATCACCAACACTGTGTCACATAGAACGTTCCAAATAAATGTGCATGGTAAAAATCCAGTGCCTCAAAGATCTTGGTTAGTAAGATCTGCGGAACTGCACAGGAGCTGGTATCTGCTGCTGGTTCTAATGTCATCGTTTGTTTTGAATAAATGTACCATTATCCACTCTCTACATGGTGAAAGGGCAGAGCAATTATTATATCTCAATCACAGTTTTCCGCTTGTACCATCTGATTTCCAGTTGGATTCACCAGAGAGGCTTGAGTGCTCTCATCTGATCGTCATAGTCATAACACAATGTGAGCATCTTACCATCAGTGTGTTGCAATAATCGATAATAAATCTGGCCTAAAGACGACAATGTTTGGATAATCACTGTTGTGTGTTTTTATCAACTCTTTTGTCGGGTTGTCTGTTTGGAGTAAATGGAAATTGGTTCTTAAAATAAATGACTAAATAGATTAACTTCATACCCAGTTCAGATATTAAAGAAGGTTCTGCCCAGGTTTTTTTGTCATAGCCTTAGAAGATATTCTGTGCTCGCTTTTGATTCCAGCTGTGTGAACAACATTTTAGGTAAGCAGTGTTTGCAGATTGCCTTTTGTACAACCATTAAATTATGTCTGTTTGTGGCCCAGTGTGTCTTCACCCAATGCAGACGAGATCCACTGTGGTGACGCACAAAACATTAAGCATAGAAGAAATTGGATTAGCCGGCCAGTAAATGTTTCCTGTGGATGGCTCTGTAGATTCATGAGTCTGACATCCTCTGTTATGGTCCTGTAACACAATCCTGAGTGATACAAATGCACCTGGGAACAGGCTTTGTCATATTTTGTACCATTAGGCCTTTTTGGGAAGTAGTCTTGTGATGTGTTTACTGGTGATATAGCGATTATTGTCTTGGCCCGGAAGCATTTAATCCTCCCTGTACCACTGTTACTTTTCTTTTCGCTTTTGGACCGCACTGATGTTTTTTGCAACAGCCGAGAAGTTTGATTTAGTCATTTTCGGCACCATTTTCTGCTTAGAAATGGAAACACACTCAGTAGGTGTTTTTTAAACCTCTGAAGTGATATTAAGTAGATCAGCATTTTGAAATTTTCTCATACTTATAACACCTTTTATGGATTTTTTTTTTTGCCTGCAAATGCTTTAAAACTTTAATCTCATTTTTCTTAGGTTATTTTAATTGCTTACAGCAGCAACCTCAGCATTAGCAGCCATGGCATAATCTTGTCCTAAAGCTGAGCTTCTTCAGCAGAAGTTGCCTTTTCATTACCCGATGCAGATTCCCTGAAAGCTAAACTTCACCGGTGACCCGTAATAATCCTGGATTTGGCCAGAATTCCCTCAGAGCAGCCAATTTATTATGCTCCTTGTTACACTTTTGCTATTACACCTCCAAAGTAAGCAATCGCGCCCTCTCTTATATAGCTGCAAACAAGGATAACTCAATTACCTCACTTGTGTGACTCTCTGCAAAAGGTCGGGGAATTCAAACAGCATTGCAAAGTATCCCGTGAGGCTGTTCGTTAAGTTTCCTTGTCCTTATAGGTCTAATAGGAAAGTGTTTTGACACACATCTGATCCTGGTGCTTCAGTAAATTCACTGTTTTGTTACTGTAGCACCTATAAAGCAAAGAGGAAGCTCTTTTTCTTCCTTTAACAAACAGGCCACCATTTAGTTTTTTCAATCAAGAAATGATCTGATTTACAAAATATAAGTAATCTCAACATTCTTTCATACATACTGGTTGTTAAGGCGACAGTAAATTCCCATTGCGTGTCAGTGAACCACTTGTTCTGACAACCATTTTTTAACTGCCCTGGTATCTGTAAGAGCTCAAAATGATGCATTTGAAGTTCAAGGCCTCCCCTGTTGCAAATGTAAAGGTCAGTGAAATCTCTGGTGTTCCCAAGCTGATCTGATGCAAGACTTTGTTTTTCATTCTCTGCTCCACGGAGAAAGAAAGGCCAACCTTGTCATTGCAAAGGAGATACAGGAATGAAGCCTTTCAGGTGAGACTAAATAAAGAACTGGAGAATGGCCAAGGACTGAAACTTGATCCCCGAGCATTGACGATGACAGAGTCTTGGCTTTGTGGGTTTTTTTTCCAGTTTTTTTCATCTCAATGATGGATTCATGTTTCTTTTCATGACTTTTCTGTCGTGGTTATAACATCATCCTCTTCATCTTGTTTTTTGCGCCCAGTAAAATAGTAACTGGCCATTAAAAGGTTCATAACATTCATAACACCGTTTTTTTGTGCATATATAGCCGACTTATGTAGTATACAAGCGACTCTTAATCGATACTTATGTTAGTACAGTGAATATCTTTGGATAGATATCCACAAATTTGGTTCTTGAGACTAATTAGTGGCATATTTGTGCTATTTAGAGTATTTTATTCATCTGTAACCCACTGATGTCAACAGAAATTGATTTGTTTTATTCAGTAATTTATCGACTAATAATTTTATGAATAAAAAAAGGGAATAATCCACAATTTAATCAATGATGAAAATAATAGTAGTTGCCTTATGCTAATAATAGAGCAAACTCCTGTGATCCTGCATATACGGTTCTCTGAGCCCAAGGCACACGTAGTATATTCTAAAAAAAAAAATACTGCAAAACCTCATGGAAGAGGTTGGACCAGAAGCAACACACCTTTAGGCCCTGTGAGAGAAGAATTATCACGCATGCTCAGCAATAAAAAGGTGATGTTTTACATATTAATGTGCTGGAGTTGAAGTTGAGCCTGAGAGACAGAAGCGGCTGAGAGGAAAGGGAGACAAACCTGACAGAGAAGATGAAAAATTCTTTGGATGATGCTCCTAAAAATCTTCTTCTTTGAAGGGAGGGGGACCGAGTGACAGTGCCTACGTGACTGAAAGGAAGAGACAGAAGGAATAAATAATAAGGTGAAGTGGAAAAGCTCCACTTGTCACAATAATGGCAGTTGTAACATTTTACCACAGCGTCATCGTCACTATTTAATTTACTGTAAAATGGAGGCTACAGCATGAGTCAAAGAATAAAACATACAAGGCAAAAATAATTTCAGCAGAATATGCAATTCACATTGTTTTAAAGGGATATACACCCAGATACTGTACAGAACCAAATATAACAGAGATTAAACCAATCGGAAATCATGTCAAAACATTCATCTCTAGCTAAAGATTGTCTGATAAGCTGTAAATTTCTTAAATATGTCGGCCATGACTGAGGAATGAAATCATTGGATCTGATGCTGAAGCCTTTGGATACAGCAGCAGATTTAATTTATCAAATCCATCAATCCATAATCTTTCCCAAAACATTTATGTCTCCTTAAATTTAGCCTCATTAAATCACCTCATGGGGAAGCAGATAGAGAAACTTTTTTTTGGTATCTACATATGAGACTAAGGCAGTTATCTGGTCAAAAACCGACATATCCATCCATCCATCCATCCATCCATCCATCCATTCATTATCTGTACTGCTGGAGCCAGCCAACATGTGACAAGAGGGAAGGTAGGATACAACCTGCGTGTTACAGAACTGCCATACAAAGACAAACAATCATTCACACTCACATTGGAAAATGTCCACATGTTGGTGGTACCACCACCACCGTCAGGGAATCACCAAGACAATAACCACTGATCCTCTGGAGACTCTCTCACTGACCATCAGGTAAACACTCAATGTTTAACATCTGGACTCATATAGTCCACAAAATCACATCCATTAACACACAAATGTAGACATAAATGTGACATTGTATTCTGAGCTAAGTAAAACTGGGAGCAACCCAGAGAGGGAAGACAACAGACAGACACGGCAGGAGAGCTGGTGCACTGAGGCAGCGATGTGTATATGAAGGTCTGGAGTTGGTCCAGACAGAAGTCCCCAGGAGAGTCGAATTGAGGCATTCTGGGAAACAAATAAAAAGCCAAAGGATCAACTGAACCTGGCACAGTCTCTTATTAAAAAAAAAAAAAGAACCCTGACCAAATGAACAGAGGGTGATGTATTAAAAGGACCTGATTCCCCAGGCAAGCTGTTACCAGACGTTGCTTCACACCTTTCCAAACTGTTTGCCCAACGTGAGAACTCTCATTGAAGGGATCTGACTATGTTACTTTCCTTGGGAGACATTTCGCCACCTTCAGACACCTTCAAACCTGGTGGTGCAGTGTCCCAAAAGACCCTTCAACACCTCATCCATTCATTTCCATGGAAGTTATCACTCAATTCTGACTTTGTAATTTTGATCAGTCCCCCTCAAGCGTGTCATTAATGAGCAGGGACATCAAATCCATCACCTGTGTTGACTTGATAAATATGAAATGCCTCTTGCAGCGGGGACGTGCATCTGGTCCCGCAACTCCAGGACAGAGTGGGTTGGACACGAAAAGTAGATTTAGCAGCCTTCAATGACTTAACTCAGGATCTCAGTAAAGCGTCGGCTCCCAAGGCCATATCTCAACTTGACACATTTCCCTTCATCCATTATTGAAAGACACAAATAAATGTACAGACAGAAAATCATTGTGTGATGAATAACTGCAGTTATGCTCCGAAGCATTAACGTACGCCCGAGGTGAGTCCATAAACGCTGCCGTTTTTGTGCCAATAAATTCATCTCCATCTTTATTCATGTATGTTTGTGGTGTTTATACACAGCTGGATAACAATGGCTAATAACATAAATTTGCGCAACTGCAGTACTTATCACAGTAAGTGACACAGGAGGGACAGAACCAAAATAGATGGAGTGGACTTTTTAAAACCACAAAATAGACACATATAAATTTGAAAGGTCAAAAATAGTAATAGAAATGATCAGTGATTTCTTTTGGGAATTTTGCCTTAGATATATATAACGTTGGATTAGTTTGCTACTTTGGGCAGCGGAAAGCAGATTTAAACACGACATTGACATATTATCAACTTATGAAATTGATTTAGTGAATTTGATGCCATATCTAAAAGTTGCTTATCTGTACCTCAAAACAGACACTGAATGAAATTATAATAACCTTCTGGCCCCCTTGTGAATATAGATTCAATAGTCATTCTATTTTAGCTCTGTTGTTGGTCTCCACCAAATATATGAGAAACATCTTTGCCATCAGCTGCCTCACGGTGTGGCAGTGGTTTACCTCACAGTAGCGATCGGCTCTGGTGTTTCTCTGTGGAGTTTGCATGTTCTACCTGTGTCTGCATGGGTTTCTCTGGGTTCTCTGCTAACCTTGTCTTTCTGCCGTTGGTGCTCGAGAGGGAACGAGCAATCAATCTTCAGATAACTTTTTTGCTGTTGGAAACAGCTGGTTATTCCAATGTGGCTGGCGAAAGAGGTGTGAAACATGCAGAGCTCTGTTTCACACCTCTTGGTTTTACCATAGGTTGACCATATAGTTGTTATTGCTTTGATTGAATGGAAGATGACCGTGACAAAGATTTGGGATCATATTCATAAACAATCTGAGAACACTTTCAGAAACCCCTGAAGGTGCTTAAGGAACATTTTCGGACCAAATTTTTTCACAAGGAAAGGTGTTTGACACTGATGGTTGACGTATTGATCTAAAAAGTGAGATAAGTTGATTCAAAAACAGAAATGTCTTGGTGATAATGGGTAAAGAAGGGTCATAAATTGATTATTGTCATACATATAATTCAGTCTCTATGTAGGAACAGTGTAATTATACATTATTACAACATAAAATATAGACTCACCTGCAGAGTAACTAATTATGTTCTCATGTTTTTAAATATGTGCTGTGTGGTGTCAGTTGTGAATTATGTGTTGAGCCTTGTCAAGAGTAGATTTTTTTTCAATTAGCACAGACAATATTGCATTACATTACATGTCATTTAGCTGACGCTTTTGTCCAAAGCGACTTACATTTTTAGAACACTCAGCATTTATGACGGGCCATTTCGGGGGTTTAGTGTCTTGCCAAGGACACTTAGGCATGCAGATGGGATAGAGTGGGATTCCAACCGGCAACCTTCTTGTTGCAGAGCACCCGCTCTATCCCCTAGGCCCCCTTATTTACCAGGCTGGTAATCTCCGTACATTATCTACGTGATAGTGACAAAGCTATAATGCCTTCCTGTGATCAGTGGCCACCATATGGCGATGGTGTATGGCTTGAAAATCTAACATGTACCATCAAGCAAGCAAACAGCTTTGAAAGCAAGTAGAGCAACCAAAATAGACAGATGAACAGTGTTTACTGCTCGATCCCAGTGTTACTCTACAAGGCAGGAGGTCGATGTGGATGAACATAGTCAAGCTGATAAAGCCTCTTTCCCTCTGGTTGTGTGCACCTGTTAGGACTGTGCATTAAAAGGCTCTTACAACATTGTTCACGTCTTTTCAAGAAACTCCTCCTCCCAACGTCTAACAGTTCTTTACCTCCCTTAAGTGCTAAAGTGCATTATGAAAAACTTGTATCTTTACTACGAGCTCTTTACCAATACATTCTTAGAAAATGTCTTATCTCTAAGAAAGTCCTTGAAATGTCATCCTAATTAGAAGGTCTTTGTATAAGGAACCTTTATGGATATGGTCTCAGGTCCCCACTTTCTATTCACAGTTCAAGATGTAGGTCTAAGCTATAGAGACTCATCTCTTTAAACACATACTACCTTATATTAATCAATTGTTAAGGTCAAATGTATATATTAAAATGGCCTTGGCAGCCACTTGTAGCCCTTGAGGTACAAAGAGATGCATCAAGTTATTTAATTGTTGCTTCATACAAGATCAAAACCAACAGACTGAAGCAGCAGAATTGATTTCTCATTATAACCCAGTTATTTGATTATCTTATGGCACTAGTGGTAATGAGAACATATGCCCCGCTTCTATCTGAAGATTTTACCCACCTAACTGCAGTGCAGAAGCCTTCCCCTTTTGGCCGAGCCTTTTATGGTGCTAACACATTGGTTCAGGATAGTTCGCTGTGGAAATTCTCCTTTTTGGTTTCTCCGGACAGTGTTTCCTTGCTAAGCCAAGCCAGAGGGATAATTTCTGGTAGCTGCATGTAGGTGTGATTCCAGGAAAAAAACACAAACAAGACACCAACACATCTGTCAGGATAAAGATAACCCCTTTCAATGCATTAACTGGCTGCCGAAGTCTCTCAAAAGCCTGGGCTGAACTGTTGAGTGCATCCTTGCATGAAATAGGGACCCTGGATTTGACCCCCCTTTTTAAAATTTCTTAGAGCATTGTCAGTCCAATGCAATTCAGGCTTCAGAGCCAGCATGGTCGGAGGGAATGATTACAGCAACCAGCAGCTCGTTCGTTATA
The DNA here is from genome assembly GCF_949316205.1 of Platichthys flesus. Lineage (NCBI taxonomy): Eukaryota > Metazoa > Chordata > Actinopteri > Pleuronectiformes > Pleuronectidae > Platichthys > Platichthys flesus. The sequence goes on along the minus strand of NC_084945.1, from coordinate 9,982,643 downwards.
GAATTGCCATGTGAACTAAATAATCCTAGCTGTCCTTTAAAGGTTCAGTGTGTAGGATTTAGTGACATCTAGTGGTGAGGTTTCATGTTGCAGCTGAATGCCCATCACCTCACCCTCCCCTTCCAAGCCTGAAGCAGAATGTGTGGTCGCCTTCAGTTGTCATAAAAACTCAAAAGGGGTTGAGTTGTTTTAATCTGGGCTACCGTGACAAACATGGCGGCCTCTGTAGAGAGGACCTGCTCTGGATGTAAATAGAAAGTATTTAAATATAAAAACAATTGCTAATGGATCCCTTTCACTCACATCTTACACTGGACTTTTAAGAAGTATAATTATCCATCTTATCTCATATTGGCATCAAAGAATTGAAACTAAAGTCAACCGGGAGAAACTTCAACACGATCTATTCCGATCAATATGTATTTTAGCCATTTTTTTCTTTGTTAAACATTTATAAGCTACATTTGCACCTTGAATGTCAGACACTTGTCTCTGATGGACTGTTTTTATCTTCTAAGTGGTTACCATGGTAATAGTAGCTCGACAGTAGCTTTGTACTGAACAAGTCTCTGGGATAAACATTAGTATGTATAAGGTCATAAACTGCCTGTTGGCTGCGTATTTCACAGCATGCCATACTTATACAGATCAGAGTTATCATCTAGGACTAGGTTGTGAATGTAGTTTTTAAAGTAAAGCGTGTGCTTTCAATAATAATTAAAACGGCTAAATTTAATTCAATTCCAACATAATTTCATACATCAACAACCTCAACATTTCCCAGGTCCACAGGAGCACATCAGCTGAAGGTGCACTGGTCCTTCGTGGTCATGGTAACGACAATAAACCTGTGGTTAAGTTTGTGGAGGCGTCATGAATAAAAGAAACAGTATTGACTGCCTGTCTCATAACGGAAACTGATGGCGGCCTCCTTTGTGTTAGCCCTGGGTTGTGTGGACTTATTCATCCACCCAAACCCTTTACTTACATGTCGCCTTTTGTGCTACGTCACCTGACCTCCTACCTTGGTCCTGTCCTTATTAATTTGGCCACTAAAGATACAAAACAACTGCAAAAACCTACTTGCAGGCATGACCTATGTTGGCGTGTGTTGTTTTACGGAAGACAGCCATACACTGACCACATCAATAATGTATTATGGAAAACTGACCTTTGATATGCCATTAATAATCAAATCACATCACTGCTGACATCTCGTGAGACAGCCACTTAACGTGATTAACCTTACTGTTCATCTGCCATAAGGATCTTGTTCAGCTCTGTATGTAGCCTAGCTAACAGCCTGCCTGCTGCGTTACTGCCTGATGAACGGAATACTGATCTTTTGTTTTTCATATTAGTTTAAAAAAATAAATTTCTATAGACTGAGAGTATGTGTGTGTAAATGGTACACAATATAAAGACCAGTGTAAAAGACGAATTTTAGTTGTGTAGTAATATGGGTTGTTTGTAGCCTTATTTTTACTTCAATACAAAAATTCTTTACATCCATTTGATGTTTCATAAACAGCTTTTTTCTACCCTTTTTGACAACTCAAAGCAATTTAACGTACAAGTCACATCCATACAGGACATCTACAAACCGCACTTTTCTATCACACATCATTCTAAAACTTCACAGCCATCAAGAGCAGTTTAGGGTTCATTGTCCTTTCCCTAAATACAAGCTCACTGGTTAGCCGGCTTTGTTAATACCCAAGTAGGCAACTTGGAGAAAGTAAAGTCCTGACCAGTGAAAATGAGCCGAGAAGCATCTCCTGGCATCTTATACTCCCGACCAGGCTGAGATCCTGGAAGGGCCTCCTACCATTATGTTTAAAAAAAATAACACCATACTATACAGAGTAAAGTTTGCTCCAGTTGAGATTATCAAGTCCTGTGAAATATCTGACAACAGATCATGAGTTGAAATATTGAATGAACCTGATTGTAATGATCATTACTCTTCATCCTGAGCCACACTCCCTGTAAGTTGTCACACCCTATTTGCAATAAGATTCAGATCCCTAATTACCAAGCCTCAGGACATCATTAATTAGCTCCAAACAGTTTTCATCCCAGGAAAACAACCACCTGAAACTATTTTGAATTATGTATGAAAGATAGAAATGGATCACACTGCAATAATTTGAATAAATTACCGAGGCTTAAATGGATATCAGAGAAAACGGAGTGTACTGTTAAGGATCAGAGGAAACAAACTTGCACTAACATCACGGCATGTTAACCTGGCACGTTTGATTTGAACACAAATGCAAATACGACATTTACGCGGGGGAGACATCAATTTGACTTGGAGAACATTCTTATTAGCTGCTTCCTTGTGAATACTTAATATTTCTGCTGTGGCTCCTGACATTATTGATTGTGGTTCACTTCATATGTCTGGCGCTTTCAAACATGAAGCATAATCCAGCGAAATTTGTTGAAATGATAGGTGATGCAGGTCTGCTTGTTAATCTAAATAATGCCTGTCAACAACAGATTGATGCCACTCTGACATGACCTTTTCCATGATGTGTGAAAATGATTAAGGACTGGGCATACTGTGATTTAACATTTGAGCCAGCATGCAGTTTATTGATTGTATGTCTGCGCATCTGAAATCATTATCCAGTGGAGACTTCTTGGAATGCATTTGATTCTCTTTGGATCACTTTTCATTCTTCAGTATACACCGCTTTGGTAAATGGCTGCTGCTAAGATGTGTCCAGTTCACGTAAACTGATAAATCAAATTCATGTTTTTAAATGTAACATTGAGACAGTGTCAGAAAGTTAAGACCAGATGTTTTCAATATGAAACCAGCTGCAATACAAGATGAAATTGTGTGTAATGCATTGGATGCACAACATTGTAAATGCAGTTTTTTTGGAATGAAATGGTTTTATTTCATTCAAAACCCGTGACCTTATAAAGACTGTATATTAGTTCGGGCTGGGCTATATGAACATTTTTTTATATCAGTCGATATCGATATATTTCACCATATAAAGAAAAACTATTTCTGTCTTTTCTGCTTCAGATGGTGAATTAGTGGTATGACCTGTCTTTAACTTTGTAGCACTACAGGTCAATATTCAATTCAATGTACAATTTCCCCAGACATTAGTGCAGAATGCATTGTGAGATTGTTGCTGTATGTGCAGGGACACTATTGACCCCCAACTGAGATCCCTTCATCACTCGCATATTTTTCATTTTACTGTGAGACACCATGATGCGATTCCCCTTCAACAGCCGAATAGCTTCTTCAATGAATGAAAAAGCATTTTGAGCCTGTTTTCTTTTAGAATTTTCTCTGGCTTTCTGTCAGAGTGGATTTTCAACATTGGGTAATGGCTGAAACAGATAAGATCCTCTTGGCATCTTGTTTGGGTTCAGCTGATTAGATGAGGAGCCTGAACTGTTGCTCCATCAGTTTCAGAAGACTCTGTGAAGATGATTTGGGCGTATGATTAGAGGACGCTCTCAGTGTCTCCTCCATGTGGAGATATTCCAAGAATATTGAACATGGAGGAGGCCCTGGGACACACCGGAGGTATTTTATATCTGGGATTGCAGGGTCTGGGGATGGTGATATCACCTAGGAGAAGCCGGAGGACGTGGCTGGGGAAACAGACGCTGAGGCTCTGCTGTTCATTCTGCTTCTACCAAACATGTTCTCGTAAAAGTGACATCAAATAAGTGGATATATGGTGATTTATATTCTCCAAGCACAAGATATTTCATGGTTATATCACTGGATTTTCTCTCAGGCTGGAAACATGCAAATATGCGCACACGTGAACATAATGATTGAGACCAGGAAATTGCAACACCCTGTTTTTAGGTGGTGTGGTGCTTCTCTTAAAACGGTAACAAATGTGTTTGCAATGTGTTTGACAGTAAAGTTTTTGCCTAATGAAAATAAAGAAAACGCCCTTTGTGTATTCTCAGCTCCCCCCCCCCCCCCCGTTGTTTGCTTGCATTATTTCATGTTTTTACTACGGGAATCAAAAATTCAAGGTCTTCTATCTGAGAAGAGACTTTTACCTCTTTACAGTAATTGCACATATTTGTCTTAAACATCCATGAATTATAAATATGGGATTCATAATTCATGCCCTTGCTTGCTGTGCTAATGTGAACAAAGTGACCTTATTCCTCGTCTGCTTACAGAGTGCCTCACGTACAAACATGACATTGCGCGCCACACTTTTAAAACCCTGCAGTGATTTAAACTGTAAGTAAAACTTAATTAGCACCATATCTGCTTATCTCCCGTTACAACAAATACTGGTACACAAGAATGTTGCTTGTTTCCTCAAAAACAATACAGTTGCTGAGCTGTGCTTTTTTACTTTAATGCAACCTGTTTGGTTTTCTACATGCAAATCAGCAGTTTAGTAAGAATTGTCTACAGATTATATTGAAGAGGGACAATAACAACAGTAGTGGATGGGTGTCTTTGGCCTTCATTATTTTAAAGGTAAATAATAATACGGGTTCTTTTCCTGTGATAACATTCAATGAGATGTCTTTATTCATCCATCCATCCATCCATCCATCCATCCATCCATCCATCCATCCATCCATCCTTCCATCCATCCATCCATCCATCCATCTACAGTATACGGTGATGGCGTCAGTCAGCCGCTTGTATCCTAGTTGCCTCGTGTGCAGATTCTCCATCTATTGATTCTGATTGATTGGAGGATCTATCTTTCGGTCAATCTTTCTCTCTTGCTGCGGATTCAAAGTCAAAATAAAACTTTGGAATATTTTTTTCTCAATGAATAAAGGCAAAGTCAGGCTCCTGACGATTAACATGGTTATTTTGAAGCAGCGGGCCTGGGAAGTGAAAGCTGAGTTCCCCCTGTTGTGCACTGAGTATGAGTCACGCTGGACCCTGTGCTGACTCCTTGTGGTGAGCTATCGATCCACTACCAGGATCACCTTCTCATCATCTCTCCGCCTTATTAGCAGGGGCTTATTAGCCGAGTTGGGCTGTTACAATGCTGTGCAGATGGAACCAGCGGTGAATAGGGAAAACCCATTATGTCTCAGACATATCCTGATTGGCATCGCCTTCCTAAATAGAAAATAATTACATAATGCATATGTTTAGGTTCAATGTAATCTATACTTCCTGAGGACATCATTATCTCCAATCCCATTTTGAATTCCACAAAGACCACAAATGAATATGATCATAAAGTTTTTTCAGTTATCTTTTGTATCACTGTGTCCCAGTGTGGACGTCTGTAAATGAATGTGTACATTGCAAGTCCATAACTAGTTTTGTGTCATATCTTCTTCAGCAGGACTAAGATATAACGTCAGGATCTCACACAGATTTCTCAAATTCACTTCATCTGATTGAAGTGAATTTACTTCTTCTGTTATTGGTTTATATCTCAAATATAAACAGGTCATTTTCACATGTAATGTCTGAACACTTTCCATGTGTCACATATATCTGTTGATTTAGTAAAATTCTGCAATAACATCTATACGTTCTACTGTATTGCCTTTATTGTATAGCAAATATAACTGGATTGAGTTAAAATATGCATTTGATTAATTTACATAGATGGTTGAGTACAAATTGTACACCAATAAACTATATATATGTTCAGAAAAGACACTTCAGTCACAAATGATTGTCTTTATATAGTATTAGTATGAGGCAAACTCAGCATTACTGATTAATAAGCTCTGAGATTATTATTATTAACACTATCATCTTCTAAATCTACTTTCTTTTAAACTTGTTTTTTTATTTAATAATCCAACATAAATATTTCACCTTCTAAAAAACAGGTTTTGTTGCTCTGCTTTACCTGAACACCCCCCCCCCCCCCCAACCACCAGAGTGGTGTCAACACCACCAACAGCGTCGCATGAATTCTCAAGCACAGCACCAACCGAGAGATTCAGCAACAGTAAGATGTAAAGCAACCAGACACAAGAAAGTAAGAGCGAAGCTGGAAGACGAGGCAGAGCGGCAGCAGAAACACAAACAGAAAGAAAACACAGCCCCTCGTGTTTTTCAGAAATAATTCCTGAAATGTCACATTTAAAAACCTGTTAAAGACAGTGAAATAAATATTGCAGTATATTAGGAGAATCTGCAAATTTGACACATCTGGATCCACCTCAGTAAATTCTCCACACTGACTCAGATAATTATTCTCACTTGAGAAACACAACTGAGATCTTTTTTTTTTTTTTTTTCTGTCAGGGTTTGGAAGAAGCCTAGCTAACAGTGTACGGCACGTTCACTGTTCGGCAGCATATGGTGGAGGTGTCTCGGTGTCTGTCTTGTCAGCAGTCACATGTTTTATCTGTTTGTTTTTTTAAGACTGGTGTGAAATGAGTAAAATGTGGGTTCCTTGTTTGGTTGGTAGAATGACACACCTACATTATGCTGTGTTTGTACCCTCACATTTTAACTGCAGCTAAATTACATAATTAAGTTACTTAACCCAAACCTGTGTGTAAGTGTGTGATGGTTCCTCTCTGTATAATGTTTTCATTGTGGTCATATAGGTCATAGGTTTGGTTTGTTTTCGTTTACACCATATGTCCTAGTGTAGAGTCGCCCATCCTGTCCCCGAAATGTCTTATGTAGATTATTTGGTCCCTGGCTGCATTGCTTATTATTTCTGTTATTATATTAAATTAATGATTTCAAGAAGACTGTTTATGGGCCATGAACTATTTTTGAACCGCGCCGAAGTCTCTGCGACATACTGTAGCTGGGGGTGGATGGAGGTCACAGGAAGTGCACGAGTGTCACATCAATGGCGGGGGGGGGGGGGGTTGTATTGCATCCACAGCACTTTCTGTGGTTAGATTTAGGCAACAATAACACTTTGTAGGCAGAAGTGTTAGAGGTAGTTAGCAGCAGTGCTGTCACTGTAGCAAACACGAAAAACTCTGTAAAAGATCCTCGATATATCCAACATTTCTACAATAAATAGAATTTTTAACAACTTCTTTAGTCAGCTGAACTGATTTACAGTTCTAGAAATGGGTGGGCCTTATTCTTGTAGCTAAAGCCATTGACTATCGCTCAGTCGTGCACATTGACTTTAATTAAGAATCTACAATACGACTATTCCCCAAAAGTGAAACCAAAGAATCTTGATCCCCACTGGTGGCTGGCTGCAGTCAAGGTTATAAACCAGCCTTCTCCATGTTAGTGGATGACACAAGGACTACATTCAAAGTTCAAGTCAAATCTACTTTTCTCAAAGATGGTTCCTGTCCCTTGAGGTTGTTCTTCGCTCACTGTTGTATGTTCAAGTGTTCATCGGTTTCGGTTGATCGTGTGTTTGGCTGATCGTGTGTATCGATGGGACCTCAGCGGGACACTTTGGCTTAATTTTTTTGTTGTTCAAGTGTTTTGCTGGAGGTCTAATGAAACATCAGGATTTACTGTCACATTTCCACATTCTTCCGAAGCTGCAGACAACATCATTCCCCAAGTGTCCACAACTGAACTAATGAGAATCCCACTTTGCTCAGCTGGATGAATATTCATTATGTATTAACCCTAAATGTTTAAAGGGTTATTTCCACAACAGTTTCCATGCTTATCCTTTTCTATAGCCAAACTCCGGCAACACTGCTTTTCTGACTTTTCCCTAAAAATTTCACAACCCTGACTTACCGGCTTAATTGCACTTTTACAGGGTTTTTTTCAAGTTGATTTTAACAAGCCAGCTGTAGCTCCACCAAATCACAGCATCACACAGTGGGAGTGTTTGTACAGGATCATGTGCGATGTAGTCCACTTTTATTCTCTCCTGAGAAAATCTTTCATGTTATAACGAGACCTTTTCTGCAAGATTTTCTTCATTATAACAAGAAAACTTTTCCTTCTTCTTCAAACAAAGTTTTCTCTCTTTTCTCGCTGTAAATGAAACCCAGATTTTGCCGTGTGATGAGACTGCTGTGCGCTGAGATACTGATGGTGATGCGTTTGCCTATTTGTGGCTGGGGAAGTAAAATGAGGTAAAATCGTCTCCATTAATATGGGACTATAAATATGAACCCCGTTGCTCTAGGGAAATACTATAAAAGGCTGTAATTTAACATTAGGCTAAAAGGGTGTCTATTAGGAGGATTACTTCATACTGGGGCTGTGCGTTTCAGCAATATCAATTATCGCAATATCATTTTCATTTTTTTTTCAAGTCCAATTTATATCAATATAATTCTGCAAGCACAGTGTGGAGGGGGGGGGGGGGCTGCATCATCCTATCACTACCCCATAGACTCTTGCTCCAAATGCACAAGATGTCAGCATTCGTATGTCCCTGATACTTCGGCTTCGCTTCACTTCACTTCTTTGTGGGGATGGACGTGGAGACGCATCATTGATCTGTCAGATATTACTGATCTACCTAGAGTTTTTACAATGTTTAGCTGTTTGTCATCCTCTGGTTATAAAGAAGACTTTAAAACCCCAAATTTCTCTGAGGAGCAACAATTTGTCAGTCAGGTAAACACGTCCTGTTTATGTCTGTCAGGCTTACCCAAAAATCTAAGAAATCAAAGTCGACGCCAATTTAAAGTAAAAATTATATCTAGAGTTGGTCCAACAATTATCTTTTTTCAGCGTAAACTGAAGTTTAAATAATAATATGTTATATTTATACGACACTTTTTATACATAAAAAATGCAGCTGAAAGTTATTTACACTAAAATCAAAGACATGAAAAAAGATGGATCAATAATTCGATGATCGACATTTTATGATTCCATAGAGGGACACTGAATGGTGTGTGCGTGTGCGTGTGGTCAGTGAGCACACGCACACATAGACACACACCCTCCCCGCGCGCCCCCAGCACGTGTGCGGCTGTGCGCATTAGCAGAGATGCATAAAGGCGGAGGACAGCGCGCGCCCCTGGATGTGATGTGCGCCGCCGAAGTCGCAGCCGCTCCGCTCCGTGTTTTGCTCTGCCCTCCCTCGGTCTCCGAGCATCGTGTCTCCGCTGCGTCTCTCTTCCCTCACACACACCGACACCAGCACACGGGGCTCCTCTCGCCCTCTCTCTCCCCCCCCCTCTCTCTCTCTCTGTCTGCGCGCGTGTGTGTGTGTGCGGGAGAAGTTGCTGGCACACGGAGCACCAGGTAGCGTCTGCGCTCCTCTCGTGGATTTCTCTCCAGGCGGACAGAGGGCAGGCGGACTCCCTGCGCTCTCTGTGTGTTTTTCTTTTTCTTTTTTATTTCTAAGGGGAACATACGAAGCTTTGGACGATGACGTGGACCTACCAGGACGCAAAGTGAGGAGTGATTATTATCTTTTATTTCAAATGAACATCTGACATCGCGCCCGGTGGAGACGTCCTCCCCGTCGCACATCTGGATTTCTTCTTCTGCTTCTTCCTCTTCTTTTGATTTCATTGTAACGGAGCCGCACCATCGAGGATTCCACCGATGTGTGCGATGTGGAAACTGCAAGTCGCCTTATGTACTGTGCCGATGCTGCTGCTGTCCCTGTCATGCGCCGGCGAGAGCAAAGCGCGGAGCTGTAGCGAGGTGAGACAAGCTTACAACGCCAAAGGCTTCAGCCTCGTCAATGTGCCTCATCAGGAGATATCAGGTGGGTTTCAAGCTCGGCGGATCGTCCCCCCCATGTGTCGTGTCTTGTCCCCCCCCCCAACACACAAACACACATACGCAAATTCAACTATCACACAGTCTGAACTATATGAGCTTCCTTACACCCTGCAACCTCTGAGCATCTCCTTCACCCTCGCAGCCTCTTCTCGGTGGGATCCGAACCCGTGCATCATCCATACCACGAGTGGGTTTTTTGCAGCATGTCACATTTTAATGGGAGAGACTTGGTCTGGATTTAAACTGCCCGTATGTGTGTTGAGCTTTGATCTGAGTCTCTGCGATGAGTCAGAGACTTGCTGATCAATGCTGGGAGGTGGATTTATGGGCAATATGAGTTTTCCTATTTAAATGTCAGTGAGATTCAGCCTGTTCTTTACATGGCTTATTGGTAAATCACAACAACCCACCTTCACTCTATTAAATAGAATCCAAACACTGGATTTACTCTAAACCCGGATTCTATTCGAAATAAACTTCCTTATTGGTCATTACTCATTCTATCTTATTTTGTACAAACATCTTGTCATTACTAAAACAAACAAGTTGTTTGTACTATTCAGCTTTAAAAACCAGTGTTAATGACCATGTTAAGCAGAGATAACATTTTGCTTTTCTGTAAGGGAGGGTCTGATTTGAATTTCTGTCGGTAACAAGTTGGGACATGTTCTGTGTGAGGAGAACTTGACCTGTGAGAGCTGTGAGTTTTGAAGCAAGTGAGTGTGTTACTTAAGTATTTTTCAGACAGCTCTCTGGAAATTAAGTTAACACGAAGTTTTTATTATTACCATACTAATAATCAAAACTTCATTCGTATGGCACCTTTCATACAACGAATCCAGCTCAAAGTGCTTGACATACAATATAGATAAAAATAAAAACTTCAATAGTCAGCTTACACTTGTGCAAAAGCATCGGTCATCTTAAATCATCAGTCAATTCATCCAAGTATTTGATTCACACGTTCTATGCTTAACACTGGTACGGGCAGCACTGAAACCTTATTCCCACCAAAACCAGCAAAACCCACTTGTTACCTTTCACCGTTTTTTCGTCATATGTGAGTTTTTGCCTCTCCTCAAAGACCTGCCCTCACCCACGGGTTGTAAAATGTTAAATCGGCTCGGGGAAAACCTTTAAAAGCAGAAATAACAACCTGACAATCACATCTGACACCTCGGTTTATAATTTAATGGCAGACGTCCAGCCTTTCAGATCATTTATAAATAGAGCTGCTCAAATAGAGATGGGATTTTGCAAACGTGGCACCAGGACGGGTTTTGGAAACCGGCTGCGAAACCTGTTGCTCATATTCAACAGAAGATCATGGAGCTTTGTAGTGTTGTATTTGTCTAAATGGTGAACAGTGTTTACCAGTAGGGGGCTGTATGCACTCAGCACCAGATACTCCTCTTGCTGTGGTGATTCTTCTTCCTTTTTTTTTTCTTTTTTTTCTCTCCTTTCCGCTTTTCGATATTCCTCAAGGCTACAGCTTAGGTTTTAATTCATGCTCTTTGGTACAGCTGAGATATGGTTTTATTATCTCTTATGTGTCTGGTAATCACATTGTGGTCAAAGCAGGAAAAGGAGATTAGACAGTAAACATAGTCTGCATCACGAGAGGGAAGAGGGGAAGCGGAGAGAGGCCCCCGAAGTTAATCCCTCTATTGCCTCTTACAGACAAAATAGAGAAATTGTATTTGTAATTGGCAGTGTCAGGCTGTAATGATCATAGAGCCGCCTTATTCGGTTCCAACACGAGTTCGGTTCGATGGGAATTTGATACTTTTCTTACTGATTGAGCATGTGCGTGTGTTAGTCTGTGTGTGTGCGTGTGTTAGACTGTGATTGTGTGTGTATGTGTGGGGAGTTGGGGAGTGAACTATATGAAAAAATTATGAAAAATGTCATTGACAGGGTCCCTGTTGACCGGGCAGACAATACAAATAAAGCCAAATGACCTTGATTGTGTGAAGTCTGCATCAGGATCAAAGAAGCAAAGTCATAAAAGTTGACTTCCAAAAAGACCAGAAACTATTTTTGAAGAATAATTCTTAAAATGTTTCCTCAACCTAAACTCACGTGAGATAAGTTTAAAAGAAGTAAACCATTGCTGCTGCTTTATCGTGATTATTTGATTATTATTATGTGTGCGATATGACAGAGTACACAGAGTTACACTGACACGTTGGCGTCTGGTCTCGCCCTCCTTTCTCTTTTTTGTAGAGCGGATCCAAACATTCCTTAAACATTAGTTTAACTTGTTAGAATTCATGTCTGGAAGTCATTGCGACGTGGAGTCGACTGATCGAGGTCGACATTTGCACAACATATTTAGTACTGGATTATGAGCATGGTTCATTTCACAACTTTTGACATCTGGTTTATATTTGGATTATTTATTCAGTGTTTTTTTTGATCGTTTTAAGCTGCTTGTTTTCAGTCCAAGTTTCTGAGACAGAATCTTGGACTTGCAGTTGTTTTTTTATTTAGTTTGACAGTTCGGCTCGGAATGAAAATCAAGCAGGGGTCCAGTATGTGACCACAGACTTTTTGTTGGCTTCCACCTCCCGGAGCCCTGGACAGGCTCCATTTACCACATCAAGGATTCAGATTGTGTTGGATAAAAAAAATTTAAATGATTAAGAAATACTTGGACACATTTTTATTTGAATAATGTGGAGTTTTTAGCATTTATGATTCGATGTCACGCAACTTTTCTCCTCTGCGAGTTAAAGCCAATGTCTAATCTGTTAGTCACCTTATTTATCAACATGTTTTTGGGGCTCTGATCAAATGCTAATTACAATTCATGTACAGCACATACACTGAGTGTAATTGGATTTTGTTGTTCGCAAATAACCTCTGCATAAATACAACAGAGGTTATATATAGGCCTCAGGAGATGTGATAGTAGAAAGCGCCCAATTATGCCTAATTAGCTATGCTAATAAAAACGTGCGCTAAGCTGCGCGAGCACCGCTGCCGCTCATCCCTCCATCAGCTGCTGTGTCATGCTCTTGGTTTCCCTCTAGATACAAAACACAGGTTTAATACGTTTGCAGAAGATGCTACTTCAGGTTGTAAGCTCCATTTGCATAAGGACATTATTTCCACAGCTCTCTGCTACTGACAGGCTGAGCTACATTATTTAAGTGCTGACAAACAGTGTTTCTACAGATGCTAGGTTTCAGTATTGAAATACAGTCATCTAATCACCCAGTCCACTCTCTGACTATATTTAGATATTAAGCTCATGCAATTTTTCAATTCATTACATTTTATTGGTATCGCTCTTATTCAAAAATCACAATTTGTCTCATAGGGCTTAAAACGGTGTGACATCCTCTGTTCTTAACCGTCAACAACAGTGAGGAAAAACTACCAAAATAAAACATCAACAGGGGAAAAGAGCGTAGAAGCCTCAGAGAGACGCATGTGAGGATCCCTCTCCCAGGACGGACAGAGGTGCAATAGATGTAACTCAACACAAAAACAACAGTCTTTACAACATTGATTAGAAGAAAAAGTTTTTAACATATTAGAAAAGTGTGTCAATGTTTAAAGCATTTGCCCATAAGAAAATGTCTCATAGAGATGAAGGGAGCGGCAATAACCAATGAAATGGAAAAGTTATTGCCACTAATTTGTGTCGACTTCAACTAATTATGACCGATTCATTTGTTTCCTGATTTCTCATACACGGTTTTCAGACACGTTTGATGAGGCACATTTACTTAGCGACTCAGCTTTCATGGGAACACAGAGTTTCCAGTGATTAACATAGCAAGATAAAACATTAAACTGTTAAATACAAATTAGCTCAAAGACAATTAAATTAATGAAAGCAAAGAATAGGGAATAAATGAATAGGAAAAAACTGAAAAACCAATACAATAAAATAACCACATATACAATAATATGAAAGGAAAGCCAATGGTTGAGGTCACCTTCTCGTATCCAGAGGGGGTGTGCTCCATAGTTTAGGGGCATCATCGCTGGTACTGCAACGAGACCCAGGCAGGACATTTTGAAAGATAAGCTGTGCAGCACTTCAGTCATCTGGCTGGAACTTTAGATCTTGGATTGAGGGAAGGTTAAGATGGTTTCAAAGCTTCATAGCAAATAGAAGAACTTTAAAAGCACTTCTTAAAGATACGGGTGGCAGTGCAGTGTCTTTGTCAGTGGGCTAATGTCATACAAATACTTGTTTTAGATAGGATTCTGGGGAAGGTGCAGTTTTCTCATACACATGTTGGGTAATCGAGTAACAAAGGAAATTGCAGTCCTCTAAATGGCCATTAATAAAAGTCTGAATAAGCATTTCAGCATCCTTCTGAATTAAAGATGACACTGGAGATGTTCCTGAGATAAGAAATCAGATGTTTTAACAACATTTTAGTCAAGAATCATTCTGGTACGTGTGTGTTTTAATCTGTTTTCTGAGACCAATAATCCTCCAGCGCAATTTTCCTCTTGGTGCTTTGGGTCCAATTAAAAGAATTTGAGTTTTCTCCTCCTTTAGTCTCTCAAAGTGTTTACCCATCCATACATTAATGTGCGTGAGAGACAAGCAACGAGACCATTCGGCAAAACAGATGTGAACAATTGTGTATCATCAGCACAAAATCGTATTTTGACATGGTGATGGTTAAGAATGTTTCCCAGTGGAAGCATCCAGAACAAAAACAAAACTGAGCAGAGAATGCTCCCGTGAGGAATACCACATTGAGCACCATAAGTCTCAGCTACGTGAGAAACCAGGCTGATGGGGAAAAAAAGACTTTCTAAAATTTGTAGACCATCCATTATTTAAGTGTCAGAGCGCCGTTTGAATGGGTCTCATGGGCTCCAAAGTCATAAAACATATCCAGAACTCAAAGAACCCGGCAAGCCAACGGAGCAGAAACCTCAAATGAATGTTTCAAGGATGACACCAGGAGGCCGGATCACTCCTTTGTGCCGCTCGCTTTCCTTTTCATCTAAAATCTGTGTTAAGTTCAGAAGTTGTTGTGGGAGGAGAGTTCTTTCCTGTGCTTACCACTCAAGGTGTAACTACTCAATATGTTTTTCTCGGTGACATTTGGCACACGGTCTCCCACCACGTCTGAGTCACATAACGTGTCACCATGAGGAGATGCAATACGTGCTCAGCGGTGCTCCCTGTCACCATCCATACTCTCTGTCTGGGATTGAAATAACTTTTTGACTCAGATGCAGATAGGGTAATTGGCAGAGTTAGCGGGCCTGGATGGAGGTCAACCATACTACCCACTTCACTGAGTGCTGTTATCCCTTTTTTGCTTAAGGACTCCCTTGTGCCTCAACTTGCTCAAAGGAGGTGGAGGCTAGAAAGAGACAGTGGCACAGTAAGAGAACTCTTGGAAGACAGCCGGTATTCAAAGCAAAGAGCATGTGGGTTGTGTCGAGGAGTCGCACTGAGCAGCATGCCTGTATGTATGTGAGGTGAATCAGAACAATGTCTACAAGTGGCTGTCAGACAGCTTCATTACACCACACCAGGTTAAGCTTGTGATTCCTCCGCGGCCGTGTCGCCTGCCTGGTGGGTTTATGCAGTCAGCCGACGACACAGTTTGCCTGCGAGGATCACCCCCGTGTGCATGTGGCAGACGTTAGTTATAGTGTCACACACACACACACACACAATGGCGCTTGGTTGACAACCCTTTGTTCATAAACACAACGGCTCCTGAATGCTTCAGTCAGCCCTGCCATGGAGCTCCTGCTCTGAGGCTTTGCCGCTAATATCAACATCTACTAACACAGAGCAGTCGGGATTCTCATGGGTGGACTCGGCTCTTTGCTATGGCTTTGAAACAAAATCACTTGATGTGCTGCAGTTCCTATCTATGCACTGCCTGAGACTCACATTGCCTTTCAAGCATAACAATTACCTTTGGGGTTCATCTGTAGCAACTTAACAGAACAGCTATTAGCCGTTATACATTACATTCTCCTTTTTCCTCATGTGAATTGCTGATGCCACGGCTCTCTCTGTTGATCACTGTGATCTGTGCTTGGCTGTTTGCAGGATGTGGGCTGTGTGCAGTTTCCCCACTTCCCTTAAACACAGCCCAGATATCACAGATCGTCACTGTTTGTACTTTAATGAATGTGAGCACCCTGGTGAACCTTCAGCTCACAGCACAATTATTGTGTTCAGCATTCAAGATTATTCAACGTGTATATCTCTGTGGGTGTTAAACTGAATCACACACCACTTACTAACACACAAATGTAGGATTTTCATGAGGCTGTCAAAGATGTGCTTCATCAGATGGGGATTTAATTTCTATTCTCATATATAAGTGTGAGTGTGTGTGTGTTTGTGTGTGTGCATTTGTGTGTGTGTGTGTTTCTTTACATTAGCAATGAAGGAAAATGAATTGTACAATTTACTCACAGATTAGGGTGACAATCAGGTTATTGGTGTATTCTTTTGTTACTTGGAAGAGTGATTTTATTTCATAATTTGTTTAATTTATGTATTTAAATGCATGGTTAATTTAATTTTATTAAATCACCCTCAAGTTATTGGATTCATTCACTCAGCATGAAACAAAATTGTTCATGAAATTCGGCCCTGAAATTTAATGTGTAATTGAAAAACATAAAGTCAATGTATTAGGCGTAATTGTTTGAGTGATGTTTGTCCGGGTTGTGCACAATGGCACAAATCTAAATCAACTTTTAAACTGCTCTACATTTGTGTTTTTCGATTTAGTAATCATGTTACGCACCTTTGCCAAATAATTTCCAATGTGCTCACAGCCAGATGCCTAATTACTACATAATGCAATGGCTCGAGACTTTGAGTGAAAGTGAGGGAATACCACTCGGAAACGCCCAACCCAGGAAATATCCATATACAAATTCTGTGGGGCATCTTTTCCAAAGCCCATTAAGATGCTCTGGGCTCCATCAAATTGGAAATAAGTCTCTTGCCAGCCTGTATACGTCTTCAGAGAGAAGAGTAAATGAGATGTGAGGGAGATTAGGCTGTGTGTGTGTGTCTGTGTGTGTGTGTCTGTGTGTCTGTGTGTGTTTGTGTGTGTCTGTGTGTGTGTGTGTTTGCTGCAGTTTAGAAATGCACAAAAAAAGAAAGCCTCCCCCCAAAGTTATTTTGGGTTTTCCTTTTCTTTAAGCATTTCTATGCGGTAGAAAATGTCAAAAAGTGTTTTGCTTTGTCATTTGGCGGGACAGACCGAGTGCGTGGAACATCCAAATGGATTTGATTGTCGATCTTCCAGCTGCAATTTTCAACCTTTTGTCAGATTTGGTCGATAAGGATGTTTGTCTGTTGTACTGACCTGAAGAATGTGTCAACCTCAGCAGGCGTTCATGCCTGTAATGCATAAGGTCGGCAGCTTTCCTGGAAGCCTTCCTCAGCACCATGTACGGTGATGTCTGGGAAGTGTGAAAAGCCCCGGGCCAGCGTAGGAGACTGCTATTGCACTTTTTCCAGTTTTCAATCAACTCAGGGACTAAATCAGTAATGGAAGGGGGATTAAGGATCTCTACCCTCTCAAGCCTCGAGAGGAACTAGAAAATAACCACCAGCAGTTAAAGGCCGGATGTGATTATATGTTCAGGGATTAGTATGGAGAGTAATGTGAGATCATAGAAAAATAAGCAGGAATATAAACAAACTCAGTCAAAGAGAGCATATCAGCATGGACAGCATCCTTGACTGACCATGTGTTGAAATCATATCTGTGAGGCGAGAGAGGCGCTCGGGGGATATGAGGAGGTAGTCGGGTAGGATGTAATCCATCTGAACATGAGGGATTATCGACCCAGGGTTCCCACGGGTCCTTGAAATCCTTAAAGGTTTGTAGATTCCCCCCGAAAAAGCATTGAATGTGAAGAATAAATACAAACAGACTGTAAAAACTACAAATTGAAGTGAAGCAAAGGCGTCTCTATTATTCAGTAAGGCCGGTTTTGCTATCTCACTTTTATACGTTATAAAAAGGATCTTATGATACAGCTCCTCTGATCATATAACTAACAAGCAATTTGAAATAGTGGACCAGCCTTTGATTAAGGTGTTAGTCCAACCTGTTGCTGATCTCATCCTGCTGTGTAGTCAATCCTGGAGTCTGTTTACAAAGGAGACAAAGTCGCCATTTCTGCGATCGTTGACTGAAGAATTAAACCCGTATAAGTTAGCATATGGACTTACCCACTGAGCCCAAACTTTAAATAAAACATTGAATTCCAAGCCGATTCACGATTCAACGCCAGCCAGCTGTGGCCGCCCGCCTCGTGTGAGCTGACGGGATCCGGCCGTGGAGACGGGACGTTCAAAGGTCCGTTTTCTCACACAGTGAAAAACATTCAGAACTGATAAGTGCGGCGCAGCACAACAGCGGCCCCGTGCAGCGGCGAGTTATTCCGATCATCAGGGGGGTGAAGTGAGGAATATCCACAAATCAGTTCTATTGTAAGTTATTTCAATGCCTGCTGCTCGGAGTGTTTGAGCTGCTTGTCTCCCTCTGCTCGTGCCACGCCAGAGACGTTTGTTAGAAATAGTTGGTCATCATGCATCGGTGGCATTTAAGACGTTTATAGTTAACCTCACCTGCCAATGTGTCAGAAGATGAATTACCTCCGCACTGTGTGACAGCGAATTTGTCATATTCAACTGGAAGAATATGAAAATTCCAAATGAAATGGTTCAAGATAGAGTAGCAAATTAAAGCATTCAATCAGACATTTTAGGTTAAAGGGATGTGCTTCTGATTCATTATTAAATTTAAACTAGCTGCTGGTGCAATGAGAATATCAACATACTAATGAGTGTGTTCCTGTTGTCTCTGAGCTATTGTAAATCCTGCTAGATCTTATCATCAAATATTTGTGTTGTAACACTTTGAGGAGTCTGGACCTATTAAGACTCTGCAAAGTCCTTGAATCGGATTTGGTGTGGTTATTGTTGCAGGAGTTGCTACATGCTGTGCTCTACTGTTACTAGAAAAATGAAAAATCCTTTTCAACTGTGCTTCTCTCCTTCACACATGAGTAAAAAAGAAAAACTGCCAAAGGACGTAACAAGGAAAATCACGCTTGCTGTTCCTCCCCCTGGGAAAATGGCTCCCCCCCTCCCAGCAGATGAGGGTGATGCAATAATGTTGTTGAGGGATGTCGGGGTCACATTGTCACATAACTGTTGACATCGGGGAATTTATGGGTGTGCCTTCCTACTGAGGTCTATTTAAGGGAGACCCTTAGGATAATCCTGAAGCCATTTAAAACATACTGTTTACTACACAGGCAACACTAATCACT
The DNA here is from genome assembly GCF_949316205.1 of Platichthys flesus. Lineage (NCBI taxonomy): Eukaryota > Metazoa > Chordata > Actinopteri > Pleuronectiformes > Pleuronectidae > Platichthys > Platichthys flesus. The sequence continues at coordinate 9,963,691 of NC_084945.1, read as the reverse complement.
CCTCCCGTTGTGCCGAGTGTGTTTTGTTGTTTTAGTTACCGGGATTCATTATGTATGTTAGAGAACCAGGGCGTTCTGTTGTGTTCGTGGCGCTCCTGTTGGCCCACAGTGCCTTCCTGCCTCTGGAGGGTAGTCTCTGAATAGAAGTCCCATGCTTGACACCAATGATAAGTCTTAGAGAGAAAGCCACCCAGAGCGGGGGGGGGGGGGGGGGGGTGGCCACATGGGTATATCATATCGAAGTGTCAAGGATGCAAATACATTTCACCCCGGGGACCTTTTATTTTTGTTTTTCAGACACAGACCGGCACACACGGCTGATGTGGTTTGCTAAATAAGCCGCCCCTCAGAGACTTGGAAGTAAACAAGCATTAAGCACAGATAAACACGATGTGCCAGAATTGTCATGGAAACATCAAACGCTGTCAACGGATGCGGACGAAGATGACGAAAAAAAAACGACTTTACCGACTTGACGGTGACACTGTTGTTGTGTTTTTGAGAAACATAGACAGCTCCCACCCCCGAAAGGCCCCCGGTGATGGTTTCACTGTAGCGAAACCACGGGGGAGCTTTTGACGTATCAAAATCAATAGTGCAGGTCCTCCAACAGGCAGACATCTTTTAGAACAAACAGAACCACTAGCCGTACACCGATGTCTAACTTTAAGGCCTGTGAACATCATTGGAGACGCTAAATATAGTGATGCTTTTGTCACCGAACCACTGAAGCAGTTAGAGTCAAAAAAAGCGAGGGGCTGAAAAACCGAGGCAAACTTTTATGTAAGGTCATGTAGGAGTGTTTTCAAAGAGTAGTGGAGAAAGCGGCTGGAGACTCTGTAATCTTTCTGCTGTCAACAAATCCCAAGACCAACTCTGTGTTTATCGACGTGTCCCTGGCTCTCGGACAGCAGAAGAATCCATTCCCATCGAAAACCTTTTAAAAATGAGACACGGATATATTCTTTATTTTTAATAACACCAAGCCATTTCCCTTAAACAGTTGGATTTTGTAATTTCTGAAACAAACTTTACTCAGACAGAAGGAAATTATGTATTTGTCAGGGTCTGTCTTGTTTGGTGGATTTGGTGTCCAAGCCGTCCAGCTCATATCTGTCCCACCCTGACGCCTTTTTAAATCAGTGGGACAATAATGACGCAGAGTAATAAGGCTTAGGCTGCACAGACGGGGCCATCAGGTCATTTTTTGTTTGGGTTATTTTCACGAGATTGAGCCATAAGTCATATGCACATGTTCACCATTACATTTATACGACAGCAGGAAAAATCTTTCGCTCAAATATTCTTTGGCAGTGAATTGTTTACCTAAATTGCGGGGACAGTAAGTAGCAGTAGCTTGTGTAAGGATAGTCCCGACTGCACCACTGAGCCTCTCAAGTGAAAAGATGATGATGGCTCACCTAGGAACAAGAGAATAGGTAATTGTGTTTTTGAAGAGCAGTAGTTACCGAGGACAGGATATGTAAAGGAAGCGCGTTTTTCCCGTTGTAAATTAGGAAATTACACGAGCTCATGACCCAGTTTAGTGCGAAGCTCGTTTTCGGCTTTGAGGTTGAAAGACTAATTGTAGATTGTTATAATTTTTGTGTTAATGCAAAAACATAGAGGGGCTGATCTTAACCCCGGGTCACATTTCTGGGCTAAATTGTAACATTAAATAATAGACTCTGCAGTGAGAGGCCTCTGGGTAGATAATGACACTCCTGTGCGTGTCAGAGGTCTCCCCTATGTTCCTTCACCCCTCATTTCCCTATTTCACTCCGGTATACACACACAGTGCTCTTTCCACTGATCTGTGAGAGACAAAATTATGCTGATGTTAATGGATGCTGTGATGGATGATTCCTGCGAAAGGCAGAGGAGCTTTTGGCAGTTGAGTTATTAAAAAGTGCTAAAAATGCCTCTTTACCTCCTGCTCAAGGTTCAGATTGCTTGGAAAAAGGTGTGCGGCAGTCTTTCTTTCTTCCTGCGTAACCGGAGTCTGTATTATTTGATCAAATTGGCTGCTAATGAAGCTTGATCGAACGTGTGACTCGCAGAGTGCCGCTGAACGGCGTCAGGGACTCATCTGGAACTAAAGAAGTACAGCAGGGGTGAGCGCACAGTTCGCTTAAATCACCTATCCTTGTGGCTGATGGGAGCGTAGGGCAGCCTTGCAGTGAGAGATATCCAGGCTCACTAGGCTCACACCACTGATTTGAATGGGGCCACATAGGGCATCTCCAGGGAGTCTTGCAATCATGACAAATGTGACAGGCTCTCATAACCTTAATGTCGGGAGAGGACGGGTTTGAAGTGTCGTCGCACCGAGAATGTTGATGAGGCCGGATGGAGAATCTGCAGCCTCCCCAGTTTTCACTCCCATTAATTCGAGGCCCGTTTTGAAAGAAGGTGGAGAGGGATTATGGAAAGGCTGATTGAGATTTATGAGTCACAGGCCCTAATGTCCAGTGTTTACATCTGTCGAACATTTCTTCGTGTGTCGCACGAGGAACATCTGCCATTGTGACGCGTCTTGGCACATCCTTGTTTTTTGGCTCCTGGAGGGGGCTTGAATCTGAAAAGGAGCCAACCTCATCTCCCGCTCCCAGAACCCCACTGTTTCCTGTCCCCTGTGCAAGCTGCCGGTAAATGAGTGGGCTGGTCATCTCACACCCCGGGGCTCTACCTCGGGCTCTCCAGACCACCAGCTGTTATGTTTAGGAATGGATTCATGCACCGGTTAGGAGGCTGGATCCAGAGCACCGGTGCAAGGCTCTGACCTCACCGTATGTCCCCTCCTACTCTCAGCCGCAACATTGAATTGCTCGGTTTTTCGAATGTGTGTGATTTAATCACCATCTAAATCAACTGATCAAAAAGACATGCACAGATAAAGTGACATAAATTTAATTGAAGCGATTTGGTTGTTTTGGTATGGGTATTTTCAGCCACTGAGCATTTGTACCATCAGAGTTTGTTATGCCGATATGGCTTGAACCATCTGGACCCTGTAAAAAAATTAACAAATCATTTATCGATAGAGTGAGAAGCCAGAAGTTCACAAAAATATAAGATTAAACTGATAAAATCCTTAAATCATGTTACATTTCCTGCTTTTATACCTTGATTGTGCAAAATAAAAACCTCCAAATGTTTCCGGGATATTTATCAGTAGCTTAATGCTAAATGTTACATTTACTTGAGGAAATGTGTAATATTATTCAAAGTTTTACATGCTTTCAACAGTATGGCTCATAGTTACTCTGGTGACATATGAGAGCTGTGACAGGAGAAGGTGACAGCTTTGTTCAGATTCCCAGTGTGAGGCTGTGGCTATTTCCTGGAAGCAGCAGAGTGTAGACCAGGTACCTGCCGTGCTTGAAAAAAGTGTCTGTCAAATAACTTGCCAGCAGCAGTTCCTCAAATGGCAGGTGCTGCACGGTCATACATTTGAACTTTCTGTCAAGCGTATGTTTCTATACCTCATTTGCTTCATATTTAACTGGAGCCTTAATGGAGGAAAAGATTGTTATATCCATCATTAAGTATTTCTGGTGGAAGTGAAATAAATTGAATTGATATTATATTGATGTATTGAACTCTTGTTGCCCTTTATCTTTATCATTTTTAATATAAGGGTACAAAGAGGGAAACAGAATCTGTAAACAGCCATTCTTATATTTCATAAACACCTCATGAGCCTCTGTGTAAGATCTCTTTCAAAGGGTGATCTAGAAAGTCACATGCTATCATTTTCTAATCTTTATAAAATGCACAATACTAGTGCGATTTTTGTTGGTGAAATCTGTCCCAGGCATCATCCATAACAGAGGCAAGACCCCATTCAATATATTGTGGGGTATGCTTTAATATACCGCATGCATGTTTAAAGCTGTAGTGGCCATAAGCTCCTCTCAAGTGCTCGACTGGTACAACATCTTACCTTTGACATTTACCAGGAGAGCCTGCAACCTGGGATTGTGCGTATTGGTTTCAGATGCTGGGTGTAGAGTCGAGAAAGAACAGAAGTGCTCATTAAAGCGTTAATGCATAAGAAGGAAGGTTAGAGTTATACAAGGTGCAGAAGTGAGGCGTCAGGTGGGAAAAGGACAGTGGTTTATAAAAAGCTCAACATGAGCGAGTGCAGCAGGTCGTGTGCTGATCACATCTCAAAGCATATTTGAGGCTGCCTGAGTACAATAGATGGATAATTTGATATTCACTGTTTGGGATGATAAGGTAGAAATTGACTTTTTTTGGTAAATGCCGTATATTGTAAGTGCTGTATGTTATAAATACTATAGATTATGTCTATGTTTAAAAAGCAGTGAATTAAAAATAATTGAAATAGATTTATTTAAGACTGGCCGTTGACTTAGGATCTAGTCACACGTCTCAAACAGTATATAAAGATGGACGAAATATCTCCACTTCCTCACTCCATCCAAAAAATAAACCTGAAATATTCTGGAATACAAACGCTGCTATCTTGCACAGCAGCCGTCGGGGGATGGAGCCACGAATGTGAAATCCCGTCGATACACGTGCTGTCCCAATTACAAGTCAGTCTCAGCTGTCAATCATCATGTTTCACCATGTTTTCATTTCATCACACAGCAAAGTGAAACCAAACCTACCGGAAAAATGAAAATATATACCTGTGAAATATCTGAAATGACAGACAACCATCTTTAAGAAATGTGTTCTTGACATGAAGTTTGACTTTTTTGTTCGGTTCTTGTGCCATCCACTCACATGAAGGAGGCAGGATATATTAGCTATACCGCAGCCAGCCAACAGGGGGCGATCAAGATGCTTTGCCTTCCCTTCTGGGCAGCTATATATCATCTGTATATACACATCATCTGTTTTCCCGTCCCTTCTGAGTTCCCTGTAGTGTAAAGCCTGAAACATGCTTCTGCGACTGCGTCTGCGTCTTTTCACGCCGCTGTGGCGCAAGACTCGTTTTCATTCATGCTTCCCCAACCGTTGCGCGTCTTAAAAGCAATTCCGCGCCAGAACACTAGGCGGAGTAATGCTTTTTGTCGAGACGACCTTAGAGACGCCTTCTTTCTTCTTCGTCGATTGTTTATTTACATAGCCACTGCGGCTCCTCGTAGCCTTTTTCTGGCGGACAAATCCGCCAGTCAATGACAGGTTATACAAGCTATCATACTATCGGATATATTCTGCCAAGTGCTCTTCTATTTGGTCCATATTCGTTCTTCTAAATCTTCCGTGATTTCTGCCGGTATTATGGGGCATGAAACCGGAAATGCAGCTCCAGAAGGGATGTAGAGCAGACTAATCACAGCCTTGCGGGCTGAGTGAGCTTGCGGAGCTTTGCCGTAAATTTTAGAAAAGGGGGTCGACACCCGTCAGCACGTAAGGAGGGATACATAAGCACGTAAGGGACCCGGAAGGGCTCTTGCGCTTACGGGCCCGTGAAAACGCAGAAGCATGTTTCAGGCTTAACAGTGATTTCCAGGCACTATAGTCTACAGCAGTGATTCTCAAATGGGGGTACGCGTACCCCTGGGGGTACTTGAAGGTACTCCAGGGGGTACTTGAGATTTTTATATATTTAAAATTAGCATCCATTCAAAAATCCTTGAAAAATTGTTATTTAACAAATATTCAATAAAATAAAAGTGTAAGTTCATGAACTAAATTTTATATTCAGTAGGCTTTTAATTTAATTATCCTAAAAAGAACAGAGTCTCCCCCATACCGATGGTTTGACCCAACCTGGCACACGCCACCTGTCATCGCCTGTCATCACCTGCCTTGAAAACTTCAACAATGGAGTCGAGTTGAAGTGCAGCAGCAATACTGCTGAAACACGGAGGGACAAGCGCCAAAGAAGGCGAAACCAGAGCAGAGAGCCTTCCCTAAACAAAACCGTGAGAGCTTTTGCCTCTTCGGAGGGGCGCTAAAATGGACAAGTTTTCCGTTGTGAAGTTAATGATTCATAACAAGAAGTCCGCGTCTCTACCGGTACCCTTTCAAAATAAAAGCATGTAATACAAAAGCGGAAATGAAATTGTATGACCTTAAAGCGAGCAAATATGTCACAATAAAATAACAGAAAGACACTTCAATAATATTAACAATAACATAGATTGGGTTATTTACACTTTATGTTTTTTCTGTGGGGAGAGATTAGCCAACAGTGGCATTAAGCCACCACATCTTCAGCGGTATCTCCAGACAAAACATGAAAGTCATGTTGGTAAGCCACCTGAGTTTTTTAAGAGGAAACTTTCTGAATTCAGGTCATCTCAAGACACGATGCAAAAAGCCTCCCAGAAGCAAACGGAAACAAGCTACCTGTCAGTATTCTTTTCGATCTTTAAAGAAGATATTTTAAGATGATGAATATTAAAAAAATATGTTTTGAGCTAATCTTTTATTTAAAACTAAGTTAATGATTTATTTTTTGGGAAGAAGTGTTTAGCTATAATTAAGTTCATGAGTTCAGTTTGAGAACATATCTTTATTATGATCCCAAAAGAGGTCACTTTAAGTTGATAATTATTTTGAGGTGCACAAATCTTTATTTTTATTGAGATAATAATAAAAGTCTTTTGTCTTTTCTCACATTGATGGAGTTTTAAATTTGAATGTGTCTAGTTACAAGACTTAATAAATCACATTACATCTTTCTTTGCGCTGGTTAGGGGGTACTCGGCAGAATTTTTTCTTCGAAGGGGGTACGTCACTGAAAAAAGGTTGAGAACCACTGGTCTACAGAACTAATTAAGTTAGAAGACACTGTTTATCTTTTTAAGGAAGCTTAAGTAACTGGACCAAAAATCTGTTCATTCCTTCCCCATGTCGATAGTGTGCTGTTCCCGCGATTGCAAACGAGAATCTCTTTTTACACATCTGTTGAGTCATGGTCGAAGTTCAGGCCCATTTCCTATGATTTGAGTTATTGCCTCTCCATATTTCCAGCTCAGTAATAGCTTCTCATTTATCCCGACTGGTTGTTGAGCACAGCACCTGGCTGGTGCAATTCTGTCATTGTGCGAGACGGAATGCCTCCAGCACTTATCATCTCGTTGAACATTTAGCTATTGATGTTTGGAGGAAAACAGAGAAGAAAGGTGCAAAAACAACTATTGTCTTTCCCCTTTTGGAATATGAAAACACCGGCATTGTGTCCCCTCCGTCACAGTACTGTATGTAGTCACACAATAGAAACACCTCTTTGATTAAAGACACATTGAACATAATGTAAATGTGATTAACATTTAAAACACTTGACACTTAAATTCCATTCTGTGTCTGCCGTGCTGGGAGATTTTGATAAAAGCAAGAGTTGATAATTGAATACATCACACTCAGTATATTGTCGTATATATAAAAAGTGTGTTTATTAACACCTACATCTCTGTCATATCTCAGGTGTGGAGGCTAAAAGTAGGGCAGACTTCATATCACTTTGACGAGTGCACCATCAAATTACGAACTTGAGGAAATGTCTGATTTGATTCGGCACGTTAAGCCTCACCTCGGTGCCTCGCACACACACAAACACACACACACACACACACAAACACACACACACACACACACCAAACTGTGAACCATATATTTATCTATCCATTACTGTCACGCAGTTTTCCAACTCTGGAAGTTATTTGAAAGTTAGAAAATCTTTCTGCAGCCTCCGAGTGCGGCAGCATATGGTCAAAGTGATGGTGGGAATTATCTGTGTCATCTTGTTTGGACATATTCAATTTGGGTCTCAAGCCCCAGTGGAAATAGTTGAAAGTGGGTGATTTGGGTGATGGAGGGTAGATCCAGATGGCAGAGCAGCAGTAAGATCAATCGAGCTTGATGCATTTTTCCCACTTCAACATGGAGACAGATGTGGTTTAACACAGTAATTGGGTTTACTTCTAGTTCCTGGATTTATCTTGACATGTAATAACACCTCAAACGGCTTTCGCAAACTCGCGTGTGAAAATGCTCAAGCGTTCGTTATTAAATGTCTTATGTCATCATAATAACTCATTATCATTAATCATGTCCTCAGGTTAAAAAGCCGGCGTTGATTGCGGTTTCATTCAGGATATGACCAAGGTCCTTTTTAGAAGTGTTAATTATGTCAAGATTAAAGTGACGAACATCAGGTCTGCAGCTACCAATCATTTTCATTCGTAGTTAACAGCGTGATTATCAGTTAAGCCTTGATTCTTTTTCCTGATTCTCAATGAAAAAATTAGAGTGAAAGGCTCATTATAATTTCTAAGGGCCCAAGGTAAAATCTTCACACTGATTATATACGTCCAAAAAAGCAGTATGGTGTTCACATTTGAGTTCATTGATTATCAATGCAACTGGCATTTTTTTGTCATTTGAAATTATGAATAAAACTATAACATTGTCCTATAACATTCAGAATGCCTTTGATTGCATGGTTCCTTCATTAAGCAGATTTTAATAGTTGACCTTTAAACACAACCTACCATCTGAAATATTTAGCCGACGACAGTCTCTGCTGATTTGACCTTATGTAGCTCAGAGGTATTTTTTTCTTTGCATATAACATAACGGAGAAGTCACACACTCTTCATCATTCAACAAGCTTTAATTCTGTGCGTGAGTGAGAGCGAGCTACCGTTTGCACTCTAATCTTGATGGTGTCAGCTGAATAAAGGACCTTTAAATATGCCACGGCCCAGATGTGTGAGGAGCCTTAGCTGTGCCTGAGTCAATAGATCTCACAGATAGAGGGGTCGACCTTCCAGAGGGAGCGGAGTCTCAGCCTTGTAGCTCGTCCTGTCCTTTGTGCTGATCCTGAGTCTAAAGAGAGAGAAACTGCTCCGTCAACGAGTGTCTTGTATTCTGGGCTTTATCCAGTAATTTGCTTTGACGGTAACTTATTGTTCTCTGAATTTTTTTAAACGTTTCAAATGACCTTTACCTCACGGAAAATGCTGCTGTTCAATACACAACTCCATTCAAATCCAGGCAACCTCTAAACACATACACAAAACACGAAATACATTTCTTCCTCCCCTATTTGTATATTATATGTTTATTATTTAAAGGTTTGCAAAAATTCAATTATTCCCATGTAATTTGTTCTGTAATATATTTATTAATTTAACTAATTTACAATGTACTGATCAAATCAAAACTTTTCAGTCATACTAATTATAATGATCCAGAAGTTGGTTTATAGCATTTTGCCACATGTGTAAATCTGTTCAGTGAAAGCTGGATGGATTTTGAACAGAACCAGGACTTAAAACTGAGAAACTAAGTTTGAAATCGATTGAATTGTGGATTTCATTGGAGACCCGGCTCCAGTAAACTCAGCTGTCGAATTGAAATATCAAGAGCCCAGACCTGTTCCTTCAGGCCTCCAGCCTCATTTGAAGGTAATGAGTCTCTGTGCAAACTGGTGCTCTGCGGCGGCCGGACTGTGTGAGCAGAGAGGAGGCAATATTGGAGAGGCAGCTCTCAGTGAGACTGGAGCTGAAATCTGCTGGTGGATCAGTGATAATAAATGTGATTCATTCAAGATGGTGCTTCCCTGTTATTGACCTTGGCTCCCTGATATGGTGGAACCCCCACCAACAGGCAGCGGGCACAGAAATCCTGGGGCCAGATAAAAACAAATCTGGATTTCATTGTAAATGTAGGTAACTTACATAATATCTACAATCCACTAACGTCTTTTAAGCTCATCTTAGTAAACTGTTTTCAGAGGAACGGACTTGGCTGAGAGATGCTGCCACATTCTGCAGAGATTCACTTAATTTCCTGCATCACTAAACCTTTTTATGAATTTTCAGCATGGCTGAATAATACATTTCTCTCTCTTGACTTCATGATCTGTTGGCTTGTTTGGCATGAAGCTCTGGCGAGAATGTCCTCACTTTATAAATGCTGGCAACAGTGGTCAAGGGATGTACCAGATGGCACGGCCCGTATGGAGTCTGCCCTTTGGCCAGGTAGACTAATGAATCCTTTTGGGAGTTAATCACAGTGTTTGGCATCAGAGCCTCAATGGGAATAGAACCCACTCTTTTCCCAGCGCCTAAAATATTTAGCTTTCAAATTTCTTGCTAAAAACAGGAATAAGAATATTAGACAATAAGACTTTTTTCTACTCATATTAACATCTTGATGTGTAAAATAAAGAAATAGGACACAACAGCTTTTTTAATCATATGGTCGGATTTCGTGAACGAAATTGAAGGAACAAATGGTCTTAATCAGTCGAATGACCTTTTGCTTCTGCTGGATTCTTTAATTGGGTAATTTCTCCAGCCTCTTACCACAGCCGCTTTCATTTCAGGCAGTTTCTCCCTCCAGTCTCTTCTTCAGGGTGTGTAAAGCTGCTCTACCGGGTTAAGGTCCAGTGATTGACTTGGCCGTTCTAAGTCCGCGCAACCCCCCTCCCCCGCCCCCCTGATGAAGTCCTTTGTTGCATTGGAATTGTGTTTTTGGTCTTTGTCTTGCTGCATGATGAATTTTGCTCCAGATTAGATTGGATGCATTTTTCTCTAAATCGGCAGACGAGATGGTTCCGGAGACCTCGGAGATCGTCCTCCTGCTGCAACTGTCACTGACATCATCAATAAACGATTAGCGAGCTCGTTCCGGGACCGGCTCTCCAAGCACATGTCCTGACACCAGCTCCTCCGTGGTTTACAGATGAGCTTTTTACATTGAAGAACATGAGCAGATCTTTCCCATCTCTGTCACTTTGGTAGAGGTTAATCTCGCTCCATAAAACTTTGTACCAGAACTTTTTCCGGCTTCACCTGTGATTCTTACAGCTGATGAACAGTTTGCCTGTTGTGATATGACCTCTGTATCTCAACTCTGAATTTTCTGGGATTGTTTCTGGGATTTTCTTGCTGTTGTTATTCTTGGCAGGCATGTTCGATGTCTTCTGCTCAGTCTGAGAACATTTTATTTTTAAGGACCCTCCAAACACTTGTGCTCTACTCTCAATGATTGTAGAAATCAGCATGTCCGTCTGTACGTAATTACGTAATTATTTTATTTCCAGAACTTGAAAGGTAATTTGAGTTTTCTTCTTGAAAATTCACAATAATGTTAATCAGGTTGAGAAGTGGTGTCTCCGATAGGATTCTTTTTACGACTACATTCAGCCTTCACAGGTGAAACCAGAGGCTAAAACTAATCAATCATTTTATGAGTCATTTGAAAAGGCAGCTCCTAGGCAACAGTTAACACCTGATAGCCACATGCTCCAATAATTTTTCACACTTGAAAAACTGGGTTGGTTCAAACAAAAGGTGCAATGTCGAGTAAGTAGAAAGTAAAAAGTAAAAAGTGTTTCCCTCTCTAGTAGTTTCAATCACCAAAGTAGGGAATTAGAAGTCATATTTCTGCTTGATGAACCCTATTGATTCAATTCTTGATATAAGCCCCGGTCCTGCTATTGGACTTTCTAAGATATAGAGAATTCTGTTTCCTTAAATCTCAAGCTGTGAATCTTGTACGTTCACAATCCTTTTGTTGGTGAATGTGTTGAGCTCTCAAGCACCAGAGCCATTACTGTAGCAGTAAAATGAAGCTGAACTGATTTATACTGACAGTGGAGGCAAAGACTTTTAGGGACACAGACTTTAATCTCCCACATAACACTAATGTACCACTTCTCTCCAACACCCGCAGTTTGGATGTTACAGTGTTGATGTAGCTCAGTAAACACATCAGGAATTACTCAATGAGTTATAATAATGGCATTATTATTAAAACTACACAATTGAGCGGTCTATAATAAGAATAAATGTGTAATTTGATCAAAAAATACTTTAAAAGAAATTTGACTATGGCCAAAGATATGTGTGTTGTGTGTCTCAAATCAGCTCTAGGGTCAATCAATCAGTTTATTCTTTGTCACTATGCCAATCAGAACTCTGTATCGATTGATTTCATTGAAATCCATGATGAGTAAATGGAGAGTCATGAAAGGATCAGAATCAGAATCACAATTCTTTTTATTGCCATGTATATTTTCACATACATGAAATTGCCTTATAACTCAACTTCACAAAAATACTTTTTCGTTAAATTTATTTTCAAAGGATCAGTTTAGTTTAAGTTTCTGTTTTTTTGTTTAATTTTGCATAATATAACTTTCATTTCATGAAATTTCGTTACTAAGCTTTCAACATGCACACAGTGGATGTCTTGGGGATTTTTCTTGCCAAAAGCAATAAAAAAGAGAAATTGATTATTGGGCTTTTGCACTTTAATGAGGTCCTGCATTTCATTAACATTACCATCATTGATCAATGTTAGTTATTGTTTGTTTTGTTCAGGCAAAATATATAAATATATATAAACCATAAACCAGAATTGAAATGACCCAGTGGTATATTTTGGCAACTTTTCAAAGCACAGTGTGACAATGAGGAAGTGTGGTGAGGAAGATGGGTTTACAACCTTTATGTTTTGTTTTGATTACTGCATACATCTTCACATGACTCTATCCAGCATGTTGAAATGAAAGCCTCAGGACCTCCTGCCCCTCTCCGCTTTGAAGCCCTGTACACAGCGTTGCCTTTGAAGCCTTATCATGAGTCGGCAAAGTGACTGAGACCAATCCGGCTTCTGTGACTGTTGAGGTCCAACACCTCGAAGAGCAACAACAGAATATGTTGCTGCTGGCGGCCTGGTGGCAGAATGGTTGTTGGGTGAACACAGGTTAGAGTCGTATGTCCATGTGTGCAACTGTCTACCATCAACTTTAAGATTCAAACGTGTAAAACCATATTTATTTTCAACATTTCCCGCGTTGTTACATGTTGCTTCTGATTTCTTTCTCTCAATAATAGAGGAAGCAAAGCATTTCAGCTCTTGGCCCGAGGTTGGTAAACATGTCAGCCATTCAGACATCCCGACCCCTGCTACTTCACTATGCATAATAACCAACAAGGTTTTTCTTTAGCCGAACATCGTCCCTCAGTAAAGTAAAGCATTTTAAAGTTGTCTGCCTCAACTACATTATTCAGGAATTTAGATCATGAAATCACTGCTTCACTTTGCATTCTCTTGAGTTACCATATGAAAAGAACCATTTCACAGCCTCTTATTGTACGTGCATAATACTTGAAACCTAATATGAGAATCATAAATGATTAGGTAATTTATCTAATGCTGTAACCCAACAGACAATAATATTTAGTTTCATGCATTTAGATATCACATTTCACAGAGGTAGGATAATCTCAACTTCACAATGTTTAATATTTAGTAACTTGAACCAAAGAATGTTTAATATAGTTTTAGAAGACAGCAACCAGAAGTTATTATATCACTACAACACTCCTCTTTTCTGCCTTAGCTTTTTCAAACCAAACAAACTTTCTTATGTGTGTGTGCAGTGCGTTAACACACACATTCCATCTAGGCCTTTTTTATGATTTTGTTTTGAATATAAAAACATGGGAGTGCCTGGGGTGTTAAGCAGGAGCGTGTCCTGGTTTGATATGGTTTGGGGCCAAGCCCAGAGCATCTCTATTGATATTTGTTGAGAATTGGTAGAAATTATTACATTTTGCTCAAACCTGTGGAGGCAGGGTTTAATTTCTACTTTACTAATTTATTCTGTTCAAACAGAGTTTTCACTGCTTTAATTTTTGTTAGCCAAAAAATAAAACATATCAACAGCGAAAATAACTAAAGCTTAATGATGCAGACGTTACGATTGATCAGCTGGCTAATTACTATGTACATCACTGTTAACTTTTACTAATTATATGTTTTAGTAACGTTAGTTAAGTTTGACCGTGTAAAAAGATCAGAGTTCTTGATGGACGACATGATGGCTACACGAAAAAGAAGCCAGAGTATCTTGATTGCCGCCTGGTGGCTGGCTGCAGCATAGGGCAAAACCCTTGAATCTTCAATTTCCGTGCATTGGACATGAACTAAACCAAAAACCCAAACAACACTTTAGATATGTTTTTTCTCAAAAATGATTTTTTTTACATTTTACTACTTCTCATCTCACTGATGCATGTGGAAGTGCTCATTTTACAATGTGCCCCTGAAACGTCCTGATTGACAGCTGGGACTGACTTGTGATTGGTGAAGAATGTGTATCGTCAATTAATACTATGTCTCCATCCCCGGATCACTATGGCTACGTATGGCTACGGCTTCAGCTCATGATGGCAGTGTTCCTATATGGGATATTTTTGGATCGATATATTATGGAGTAGTTAGGGCAGCATTTGTTCTCAGATCCATGGGCACTGCTATTAGCGAGACCTTTATTAATACCTTGCATGTTGTGCACTGATTGCACGTTGCTCCTCTGGCAGTACGGACCACCCAGCCCTGCCCACTCCCTCAGTGCCTTTACATCCACATTCGGGGGGGCAGGAATGACTGCGGGTGGCCCTGATATGAATGATTTACATGATGTGTTGATTATAGATGTCTTTCTGTGTCAGGAACTTTCTGAGCTTGTCAGAAAAACATTCCTGGGTGAAGACCTGCAAGGCCATTGTGATGAGGCAATTTCTAACCCGAAATGGTCCCTGACGGCCGTTATGGCGCATGAAGCCCTGAGGCTCCACCAATGCAGAGCTTCGTTAAAGTTGAGGTTATAAATGGTTTGGGTTAAAGCCATTGTTGTAGAATTTTAATTGGTACCACACCAATTAAAACGTTGTCAAAGTTTACACAAATAAAAATGTGACAAAAGGAGCTACTTGTTTCCGTGTAGCGTTCTCCAATGGGGAAAAAGGTTGTTGGTATTCTACTGCAATTGAAAAATCAATTTGCTCTGAGAAATGGTTTCCTTGCCCTGCTCATTAAAAATCAGGAAAGTGAAAGGAAATACAGTTGGGAAAAACTAAAGGCAGGAAGTAGCAGCAACAATCCTCCACTTTAGTGCACCTGAGGCTCTGCTAAACTGTAAATCTGTTGCATGTCTTCAGGGCATCTGCCTCAATTGTTGAGCTTTAACATCACATCGCTGCCTAACAAACTTTAGCCTCTGCTGCCAATTTTAATGAGCCACTATTAGAAAGGACGGACTAGAAAGGGGCCAACCTTTATGTCTGCCTGTTAGATGTGATTGCAGCGTGTGCCACGTTCTCTTCATAACAGCGGAGCATGTTAGTTCTTCTTTAATCTCTGCGTGATCATATCTTCCGGGTTCATCCACTTCCTCCATGGGACCTACATATTCCTGACGTAGAAACTGGAAGGAACGGAACGTCTGAATGGTCAAACGCGCGTATCGCACGTTCAAATCTTAGATCAACATTTATAATGGATCTGGGGAACTTTGAGTTCTTTGAAAGGAGCTGTGTGTGGTTTGATTGCACGTGTCGAGCAGCCATTGTCTCACCAAATTCTTTCTCCAGCCGTTTATCAGCGTCGACCCGGCGCATGTGAGCATTCTCTGCAACCGTAGTCAGCAATTTCGCCTAATTACAATGCCACGCTTCAGTCGCTGTTTTTCTCGGCTCGTGGAGATAGTGATCCGGAGCAGCCAAACACATCTGCGCATCAAAGAGGCCGAACAAAACAGCTAATGTGCGATTGCATTTGTGAGCCGAACAATATTTCTTATGCCTCTCTTCCCTTTGATTGGGAAACATTTGAGCTGGTGCCAGGACATTCAACTGTAAAATCCTCCCAAGAAGATTAGCATTTGTCCTTAATTATCTCTCCTTCTGTAATTACATACATTTAAATCTCTGATTAGCGTGTTCCGAGCGATGTGCGGCTTCTGACATCTGCGCTGGAGGCAGCTGCGAGGACGGCGGAGAACGTTAACAAGCTGGACTGGGTCAAACGTACGAGTGAAGGCTTTTCTATTCCCTCTTTCATAAACAGTGATTACATAACTATTTGCTCACAAGTCAGAGACGACCCTCTGAGTAAATAATATATTATGTATGTGTGTTTGCTCGTCTCTCTTTGCTGATCCGTGAATTTGTGATCAGGTTAAGATGTAATGAATCATGAATGTGGGTGGATGTGTCAGATCCAAAGCTCAAGATGCAGCCGTGTTGTTTCACATGCTAATGGAGGCAAGCTCCTTTCTGCAAGAAGAACCTGATCAAGCACGTGTGCCCATGATCACTGCCTCAACATCTTCTGCAGGAGACCCAGTTCTCAATAGGTATCACTTTTGAATTAATTAGCCAATTCATATCATTAGTGATTTAATTATTGCAATTAATTGGATTAAGGTTATGGTGTTTTTAAACCCTTGACATGATGGGCAATGATCAGAAGCCCCTTTATTTGAGTTTGTGATTTCTGTGATACTTAACATTACAGTGACAATTCAAGGGTATCGCCACAATGTAACAATGTTGTTTATCACATTTGCTGACCCATCTCTGTCGCCAAGTTGGACGTGTTCACTTGTCCTATACAGTGCTTCTCATTAATTATCGAGATTGTGGCAAACCGCCACATTCCAGTTGTCACTGCCACTGTTTCATAATGGACCAAAATATTTTTTGCACTTCTATTAATAACATAAGAGATCCGCTCCATGCTTACACGCGCTGTCAAACTAGTGTGTGCTTACGCCATCGTTTTTACCGTCCACGCAGACAGTCACACCTCCTTTTTAGCCGCTCTCACACAAGAACAAATGTTTAACTCTTTAGTCTGTGTCCCTGTCCCATTTGGAATTTTTTTCGTGTGAGAATGACCCTCATGCGTGTGCACAAAGACCACAGAACAGATAAGCTCTGTGGTTTCTTTGGACCTGCCCTGACTGCCGACTATATAAAAGAAAAAGCCATATTTTATATTTTTTGCTTCTGAACTGTGAGCTGATATATACAGCATGTACGCTGCAGCTTGCAAATGAGGAAAGGGGGGTGTTAGTCGCCCACTGTTTTTCTTAAAGTACAGGTACAAACAAAATGAAGTATAGTACAGCAAGGGATCGTGGCATGCAGCTCTTTACGTTTATCCTCTTTAGTACATCAGCTCCTCTGTCACCCCGGGCTTACATTCAGAACGCGTCTCTCTGCTCCTCGCTCTGCAGGATCACACTTCCCACCGTCTTCAGCCTCTCCCTCTGTTGTTTTGTCAAATACACAGGGCTGACAGACGGAACAGATTACCACAACAAGAATAACTCAAAAGTGTAGCTCCACTTTTTTGGTTTTAATAAATGTGCAAAAGTTTCATCAGCAGTGAAAGATTAGGTTGCGGTGCTGATTTGGCAAGCCGTTTTAACAGATGCCATGGACGTGTTCTGGGACCGGTCCCAACTTCCCTGTTGCCTCTCTTCACCTGCAGCCATCGATAACGCTGGAGACAAAAGCAGTGCTCGGTTTTTTGTATTCATTTTTCCTTCTTCAGCTGCGATTCACCTGCTAACAACTCCTAACAAAGCCCCTGGTCATGGGAGCACACAGTAACAGCACGGCTTTATTAATTAACACAGATTTGCTCATTTGGAGTTGACTGATTCCTAATTGAATTCTTATGAATGAACATAATGGTCTTATTACATTATAGCTACTATTCAAGGAAGGGCATTTTACTGTAAATCCCTCACATATCTATTTTAATCCTGAATTAACTATGAAAGCTGCGATTAAATGGATCTGTACAGCATCACGTATCAAACTGCTCAGAGAAAGGTGTGACTTGAGTCCTGTTGTCTCTGGCGTTCTACTGCGAACACCCCTATGTCTCCATTCGTGTTGGCACCGCTGCTATCGAGTCTTACACGTTGAAATCAGCTTGAGAGAGTCTGAGCACAACTGTGATCTTGCAAGCGTGCAGTGTACTGACAGCTTGGTTTCAAATTCCATCTTGGGTGCAAAGCAACCGAGTGGAACAGAACAGATATGGTCCGGTAAGCTCGAGTCCCATCCAGATTTGGTGACGATTAGTCCCCAAGTTCACTATAAGGATGCGTTTACATCTGCTTTGTTCTTTTGAATCTCAGCTGGGAAACGTGCAGCAAAAGTTTTGTGGAGAGATGTTTTCTTTTATTTCGCCTTTACTACCATTAATATTCTGCCGCACAGCTCGGCACCTGGATCATGGAAAGCAGTGTGGAAAGAGAGCTGTGTGAAAAGGAAAGAAGGAGAAAGAAACTCAATGTCACAACATCATAAACATGCAGCTCACACAGTCGCCTGCTGCTTGCAAAGTCCTTTTTTAGGTCGGTGTATGTAACAGCAGTGTCAGTGTCTTCAAAATGGCGAAAGTAGCTGGAAATGTCAAATTATGTTTCTATACGAAAACAAGGTTGACAGATAAATAGAGCGGTGCACGGTCTGCCGAAGCTTAAAGCACCAGACTTGTCCTCACAGCTGTCACTCACACTTAAGGACAGTTCTTTTGTTTATTGATTTTGTTTATGCCAACCTTTGGTGACCAGCAGAAGTATTTCACCCCGAGGTTCAGGCAATTTATTGCATCAACGGGAACTTCAAATTCAATCTGACGTACTCCGGAGTTGCAGGGCTCTCCAAAGCAGCGAGAAAGTGTCATTCTTCTTAAGTTATCCATCATAATGTCAATAAACCATTTATCTATTTTGCCACAGTTACAAACACCGCGATATGAAATCCTGGGGAAATGGGGTGTTTTCACACACGCCTGTGGAATCTAACCTCAAGTCACCCTTAATAATCAATGTAAACATCCTCCTGTGATGGATAATGATGCCGTGTTTCAGTGGATGGGAGCTCACACGTAAGCAAAACCGATACAACCCAAACAGCGACTGGAACATTTGCCGTAATAAACAAACGAACAGGAGAGATTCCTGTAAAAAGAAACCTGAAATTTAATTATGAAGAAAATAAGCTAATGAAACCGTATCAGCATGCTGCCCTCACCCTCACACCCTGCACAATATTATTCTCTCTGCTGGACCGTGTTTGGTTTTCACACAGTGTTGCATTTCTGCACGCACCAGAAATAATGTGTGACAGTTGAGGAATGCCGCTGCGTGGCTCGGAGAATAGAACGTTGTTGTTAAACGGAGAAACAAAGCAGCCTCAAAGAATCACTAAACAGAAAGCAGATGCTGAATCTCAGTGTATTTTGTTGTTGGAGAGAGTCGGGTCTCTGTGGCCAGGAGGCTGGTGCCTTCCTCTGGAGACAATGGGCTTATGTTGAACTGTTGATGGTGCACCTCATTACTGTAGCTCGGTGCCTCTCCGAGGACTGATTAAGGATTAAGCACATTTGAGAGTGCCAGCACGTACATACTGCATCCTCTTTGTTTCATTACCCGTGCCCTGCTCCTTCATCTATAGCTTTACTGTATATGCATGTGCAAAACCAGGTCCTGCACTTTCTCTGCTGGAGCCATCAAACGCAAAAGAGAAAAAATGGCCACAGCCTGAGTCCGTTGTGTTCTTTTTCATCCATCGGTGCAGCGGCAGTCATTTTATCTTCCCCTTTCTTAAATGTTAATAGGTAGAGCTAAGAAAAAGAAATGAAAGAAAGTCAAATCTCTCATGCAACTGCTGGCCAGACTTTAACATGTCAGATAATGGTGTTGATGTCCTTAGATAGAGACCGGGAGATGAGACATCAAACAGCAAAGACGTGGCTATATTTGTATCTGTAATGTGTTGCAGACTGGTAGTTATTTCGTGAATATTTTTTTATAACAACTTCCTTTTCCGGGGCCACAACGCCGTCGGCTCCTCAGGTGTTGCCGCGCAGGAAGACAAACACTTGTGTGCAGTGCACTTCCAATGTTTTTACAGCAGTCTCAGTGTTTGCTTGTTTGTTTTTGTTTATGGATTTAATTTTTCCACTCACTGGAAATCCATGATAAAGTCCTCAAGTCCCCCTCGTAAGCCCCCTGCTGTCGAGCTCCTACACAGTTTTACATGAAGTGCTTTCATCAGGCATAACAACGAAAGGCGCTCTGTAATGGAAAGTAATTTCAAATCATCACAGGAAGGAAAACATGTCATATTAGTTTGTCAATGGGCGCATGTTGGCAACAGATTTTTCTGCCGTTGATTCATTTTGTAAAATTTTTCTCTCTTTTATCTCTGAGAGGTGTTAATAATCATAAGGCTGTGCAATTTCTGATGTATATGTTGTGACACAGCAGCTACTTGATGAGCTTTAAATGTTGGTCAATTCAGTCAAAGTTGGATTAAACAATTTTTCACTGAATGTCATCAACAAAACCCAACAATAAACCAGACTGACTGCCGGGTCCGAATGTTGCTTTGTTATGATTTATGATCGGACATTTGATATAGGCTATTGGTGCATGTATTATTTTTATTATTGTTGTATTAGCCATCAAGAAAATTTGAAAAAACTACAAGGTCCTTCAAAAAACAGAATGGATTTAATTTATTTCTAAAATACCAAAACCGTTTTTTTTTTTTTTATCATATCAAGATAAACAATTATCCTTTAATTATTTCTATTAATATAAAGAAGAACAACAAAACATTAAACAAATCTGAGCTGGATCAGCTGTTATCGCTGTGCGGACACAATGGAAGCATCCTCTCGGTATATATATTGAACTTTAGTTATATTGCTATTGATGCCGTTGAATTATTGATATTGCTTTATCACCCATGACCGTAACTCATCGCTCAATTCGGTTTCTCTGTTAGATTTGAATCTTTGTGGAGACCTGGTCACTCGTGGATCTTTCCACTGTCGTCCTGGAGCTGTCCCGGTGTTTGGACGGAGTTATCTCAACCAAAGGTCTCTGGCCACTCTCACTGTTTGCTGCAGGAATCTGGCTCAAATCAGGGCTCCCTGTAATCTCATGTCTCTCCGCTGCGGTACACCTGCTGGCCGATGCCGCCATCGTGCTCCGAGATAGAGGCTGTATTAAATGCATGATGGGTGAAGCCTGGTTTCTGTCAGATAGTGCCGTGCTTTGTGCGTGTTCAATTTTATTTAATTTAATGTGAACTTTTTTCCCCTCATTCCTTTAGATAACTCACAACTGGCACTATTACACACACACAGAAGGATCCACAGATGTGAGAGCGACTGCTCCCCCTCAGCAAAACAACTATAATTTCATACATTTTGATCATTTCAAATAAGTGGTATGGTGCTGTATGGCTAACTCCTAAAATTTGAAAAAATGATTTCCTACCTTTCCCAGATCCATGTCAGCTTGTTATTATAGTCTTGCAGATGTTATTGTCCTCAACAGTTCAACTTATAAGGCAAGGCAGGTTTATTTCTTCATGCCACATTCAAACAAAGTGCTTCAATAAGGCAACATGTGAAAGCAACAGATGACAATATAAAAAATAAATAAAAAACTCACACACCTATCCTTTAGATTGACATTATAAAAGAGTTGGATTGAAGGATTCAATAAAGTGTTAAAGTGAAGTGTTCTATAGAAGACTCTTACTAAAGGGATTTTGAATCACTCCACTCACCTTGGATGGATAACGCTTCAAAACACAAACATGTATTCACCTGAAACATCTCTCACATTTCTTTACACTTTAATCTTTGAATAGAGGCTTCAATGCCACTTCATTCATAAAGAGTCAAGAGTCCAAGGCTCCGTGAATTATCTTTATCACAGTAAGACACTTATCACTATGTGGTTGCTGATGTTTTTGATGTTTAAACCCAAGCTGCTGGAGTTTAAACATATTAAATTCACAGAGGTTCTCAAACTCACATCCATTTAATATAATGGCACATGACACACTATGGACTCTAAACGGCCTTTCATTTGATGAATTATGATAATGTACAGTGGCCTAGTTGCTGTTGTTGCAGTGCTTTGGAGTGTGGTATACATTTTTTTTTAGCATCAGGTGTTTGTGCTGCCTTATCAAGGCGTCTCTCTGTCTCACACGATAGCAGGCTTCTGTAAAATATTACCCTCCTGCATTTGGTACGGCCTGTCCCTCTTTGGTAACTTCTGTGATGAAAAGTCCCCACAATCACAGGGAGGGCGGTTTTGATCAAAGTCTTGGCTAAGCCCCTTGAAAAAAAAAGGAAAAATAAAAAAAACCTGAATCCTGTGGCAGTGATGTGTGTTAAACTCTCCCTCTCTGTTTCCCTCAGGTGAGCACCTGCGTGTCTGTCCTCAGGGATACACCTGCTGCACGTCCGAGATGGAGGACAAACTCAACCAGCAGAGCAAACAGGAGTTCGAGAACTTGGTGGACGTGAGCAGCCACCAAATAAGGACGACGTTTGTCTCCAGGCACAAAAAGTTTGACGGTAAGCTACAGTCGAGTGTCTGATGTTGATGGGTCAGAGTGAATGTACTTGAGAGAAGCAGCAGGAAACTGATGCTTCGATTAGGGATTACTATGATTGTCATTATTTATATGTGGCTAGATTGGTTTAGCTGTGTCTTGGTGGGGGGGTTCTCCGAGTACTCAAGCTTCCTCCCACAGTCCAATAATTTGGGATTAGGTTTATAAGAGACTCCAATTTGGGTTATTGGTTGTTTGTCTCTATTTGGATTCATTGGCTACCTGACCAAGGTGTCCCCCACCTCTGGCCCAATGTCCCCTGGCTCCAGCTCCCCCAGAGACCCTCTAAGGATAATCAGCATAGATAACGCACGAATGGATGTCTCCTACCCTTTAAATACATTCCTTTGTTTTCTTTACCCACAGTTTGGTCTCACTATCTATTATTTTACTGGTTGACAGTGCAGCGCTCGGTGTGTCGTCTCTTTGTGTATCTCCTCCTAAAGCAGCTTCTGTGAATTGACTCAGATACTGACAGAACAAAACTGCACCGTTGTAGCTCTGTGCTGAAAAATGTTCTTGGCCTTCTGTTTGCTGGAATGCCGACCTGACAGTCTGTGGAAACACAGTCAGTGCACTGCACCGCTGTGAGGATATCTCCCACGGAGCACAGTATGATATCAAGGTGCTACAGCGGCTTCGGCCTCTTACACTGTCCGTGTCGGGCCTGTGGCTGTTTGAGATGTTAACGAGAACGAGGTTCAACTTTAGTAAATAACAAGTGTCAGGTGTTTATCAATCTTTGACAGTAAATACCAAATTTGTGGTAGGTGCTGCTTTAGAAAGCAAACAACGATGAGGTAATTGCAGCCGAGACCTTTTCACTCAGACGTGGCTGCTTCTGCACGAGAGCTATCTGCGAGCAGGCGGGAGAAGGACTGCAGCTCCTTCAGTGTGAAAGAGACACTGATGAATCTTCAGAATATTTTTTTTACATACAACCTGAAAATTGTCTGCTGAAGTGTCTGGACCAAAACTGTGTTTGTGTGTATATGTGTGAGTTTGTGGATATATGTGGATATGTGAAAATTGCCTCTTGTTAAAACATAGTTATTACTGGAATTAAAAAAGCATAACTTTTGACACTGCAATTCCCAAGGTCCTCAGAAGTACAAGTTTGAAGTGGATCGAATGAGACATTGTTGAAATCGAAGGACAAACAGACAGAGATATTTTTAATTTGCTAGTGCGACTAGTTTGTTTCGTTACTATAAAGAAATATTTTCCATCTATAACATGTTGGAAATACTTAGTTAAATATGAATTATCTTTGCAAGGAATTAAACTAATAAATTCCAGATAATTCTGTCTGTCTGTCTGTGACCGACTTCAACAGAGACTCACACGCTAAACTTCCCCAAAAAGAGACAGACACATTGTTAGTCACATGTAGGTCAACGTGTGCGTTCTGTGATCGCACTGTTACAGATGCAAGATCAGTAGAAATCCAGTCGTTAAGATCTGAAATAAACACAATCAAATCCTTTTCACTGGTTCTGTTGTTACACACTGAGGATGGCAAAGTGCACTGATTCTCTCTTTAACTTGAACGTCAAAAAATCGGGTCTGTATGATTTCTCCTTCAGGTTAACGAGTCCAAACTGTCGTCGGTTTGTTGTCGGTTTGATTTCTGCCGTCTGCGTTTGTACTGCACCAGAGTTAGTGAGGTGGAAAAGCTTCATTCTGTAACACTGCTGCACAACCCTCAGGTTTCTTTAGTTCCCACAACCCCAGCGTGTGTAATGCATCATCTGCTAGCACATGGCGTCAGCTTCAAATGCCTCATTTCACACCTTAAACTCGAACTTGTGTCAAAGCATTAATCTTACTTCTAAATATAGTTATTGCGGAACCAGAATTTGTGGTATTTTTAGATTAAATGTAATATACAACAGATTGAGTAGTTGTTAATTCAGGGTGTCATATATATTAAATCAACATTTAGGTCACCATAAGCATCAATATCTTAATGTTGCTGAAACAGACCTTATCTATGAGTATAGTAAAAGTATCTCTTTACTGTTGTTTGACCTATTTTTCACTTTTAACCGAGCAATATCTGTTCAAGCTTTTTAATTCAGCTTTAGTTTATAGTTCTAGAGAATTTCTGAAAACGCATAGTTTCTGAACCTTAGGTCGTGGTATTAATTCCATCTAATAAAGATGTTTAAAAGTCTTTTCTGAGGAAACAGATGTGACACACAGGAGTAGAAAGAATCTTTCATTAGAACATTAAAGGGTTCAGCCCTTTTTACCTCTGCCAAGGAGGTTATGTTTTCACAGGCGTGTTTGTTTGTTTGTCTATTAGTTAGCACCATTACACATAATCTACTTAAAATATTTCTTTGAAACTTGAAGGAAGGATGTGGTATCAGTGAAGAGAGAACCTATTACATGTTGGTGTGGCTCTGGAACAAGACGAGGGGGGGAAATCCAGGAATTTAAAAAAATTATTTTCTTCTTTAACATTGCAAATATTTGGCGTTTCTTTTGACATTTTAAAAAATATTTGATTAAATCAATAAGTCAATAAGTGTGTACTTACTACTTCGACTTCTGTATAACGTTCAATTGACTGACTTCTCATTCATATCCAATTGTTTGAAATTTAAATTGAAATACTTTTAATGCTGGAGTGTATTCCCACATCAGTAGTACTATTTCACAGACAAAGCCTGTGGAGCACTGCCCATATATCTGTCCAGTTATATAGTTATAACTGTGACACAAATCATGCACACGCCATCTTCCACACATTCCCATAACGCCAGGCCACTCAGCATCTCATTCCCTCTCCAACATCAGGTTCCCTCCACCTCCTGAGGTTTGAATCATCCCTCATCAATTTTACATGCCCTCATTTCTGTCTCCAGTTATTTATAGGGCCCTATTATGAAAACCTTAACTTACTTTTTGATTACTGAGTGCTTCCCTCTGAGGCCTGTGGGTTTTGATGCATTATTGAGCAATCCTGAAGCCATAAATGACTGTTGCACACTGGAATTAAGGTTTGGACGATTCTGAATGTCCAATCGTGTGGCTGCGGAATCCCCCCCCCCCCCCCCCCCCCCCCCCCGTTCTCCCCCCGTTCTCCCAGAGAGACTCAGAGCCTTGTTATATTCCAGCCCTGTTCATGCAGAAAGGTTGAGAAAAGAAAACTCACAACCAGCTTTCCACTCCTGCATTTCTTTGGCTCAGTATGGTAACACACACACACACACACACACACACACACACACTCCCAACAGTTTTTCTATTAGTCCTTGAAAGCATCGGTTTCCTCCAGTAGAGAGAGGGGACGAGGGAGGTTGCATCCCACCTGTTAAAGATTAATTGCAGTGGATGAACTGTGATAAATTGGGGCCTCATGCTCAGTCAAGGGATTTGAGAATAGAACCTTCGTCCATTGTGGTTTGGGGCCACTGAGACCGTCTTGATACCTATTTTTTAATCTCTCAGATTCTTTTGTGTCACATATTTAACATATCACCGTGGAATTGACATTTTAGACCTGATTTGCTAAAAAAATGAATCAGTCAATCCCATCACTGGTGTCCATGTGACGAACCTTCAATGAGTTACCCCTAGGAATCCAATTATTTTTCAATTATCACTATATCATCTCTGCAGCGTATCATGTAAAGGTCACGGGGGGGTTTGCTGGAGCAAATCCCAGCAGACAATGGGGCAGTGTGGGGGGGTACACACTAAATAGGTCACCAGCGTTTGACAGGGCAAACGTACCGTGGCAGACAAAAGAGAAGGGGTTCTCTTAATTGAGGGTTTCTCCATTAATTATGGGAATTAAATAGATATTATTATCTATTTAATTCTTTGCTTGGTTAGAATGTTGATTTAAACTGGATAATGGCTTAAAGATGCAGGAAAAAGTCTATTCATAGATTTTTCATTTGTCAATGCTGAGTTAAGAAAAAAAACTATATTTGAACTGTCCTGTCAAAATAAAACGTGGAACAACAAAGCTTGTGAAATTTTGGTGCGAGAACGACTCAAAGGGCGAGTTAGGAAAGTACTGCAGCCGGCAAACTAATGGTCAACAAGCTGAACCACAACGCACCAACACAAGAGCTCCACAAGATAAGTGGCTTGTGAGGCCGATCACTTATTAGACACTGAATTCAAATTTTTACTGGAGCAGTTGTTTCCTCTAGAGGAAAGTTGGGATGTATAAAAGAGGATGGTTAAGGTTTGTGAATTGTATGGGCTATACAAATAAAATTTGATTGATTGATTGATTAAGAATTGGATTTCAGCCATGTTGAAGATTCGCACATGTTTTGCCTGACACATACTATTGAATATAAAAATGATGACACCAACATCAAATAATTCAGTTGTAAATGATAAGAACTCACTGCCTCACCTACTTATTAACCTGCTTGTGCTTATCAACTTAATCATAATTGAATCAACAATTCAATAGACATCAGATAAATAAAGTTTCAGCTTACTTTAATTCATAAATGATCTAATGATCGAAAATTTTCCAAGGAATGTGAAGATTCTCATTTTTTTATTATTACACATTTATTACATATTACATATTACACAGCATCATGGATAGAGGGGAAATGTAACCTCCAATCTTAAACTTTCAGCAAGAAAGAAAAGTTCCTCCACTTCCTGACATTTGAATGTATATATGATTTTATAAATATGTTTGCTTGTTCAATTCAAGAGGAACTCATTTATTTCTCCATTTTCCCCCCTTCTCTGTTTGTCATTTGTTGTAGTTGCAAGGAAGACGCTCTTTTCGGTCGTTTCTCTCCTCGTCCTCTCATGAGACCCCAGCGAGAGATTAGTGTGTATGGTTGGTTGACTAAAGTCTGGATTGAGCAGCAGCCGTGGTTGACTGACTTCTTTGATCCTGCCCCACAGAGCTTCTCCGCTCGACGCCGAGAGCTGCAGCTCCCCTCATTCACTTCAACAATCCCTTATTCACACCCAACTTAAACCAAGACCGACTCCTACACAACACCCCATTGTCTCTAATCTGTGGTCTCTGCAAATTCACAAGCCCCTGGTGGACTGACTGTAAACTGAAACGCTGCTCGAATTCGAGAGTCTCACAGATTCATTCTCCATCTGTCACTTGTTTTCTTCTGAAGGCGAGGCATCGTAGAAAGAGGGCATTTTCTATAACTGGCAAAAATATATTGTAATAGTTTTTATAATTGTTTGGTGCATTAAAGTTGTTTGTGCACCACAGATAACGAGGGGAAGAATTTGGAAAACAAGCACGTTTTTTGAATGCCTGAAATGGGACCTGAAATATGGTCATGTGCATGATACTCTGCCCTCTTCTAAACAACAGAGATTAACAAAATGCAAAACCAGGGAGTAATGAATCACAGTCAACAGTGCACTTCACTGTCCAACCCATTAGAAACAGCAGGGGGAGAGATGAGAGTCAATGAACTCACCGACTTAATACATCAAACATTATGTCTGATGGACTAATGGATGGTAATTTTCCTTCAATTTTAACACATTTTCACCTCATAAGGCAAAGAAGTGGAATAATTCTGTCTCTTTCTCTTTTATCTTCTATGTAGTCTGTGGAACATCGAGTGCTTTCGATCTTTTGTATCCAATCAACCAAGTGTTGCGGCTTCAGCTTTGTGAGAGCTGTTCCATAGATTCAATTGGGTGATGCAAAATAACCATGTTAACTTTGTGCTTAGGGCCTTTTAAATAAAGATGAATTTACACTGCTAAGAAATCCTAGACAAACAATGAAGCAAATTTTCCGGACATGAGGCTTATATTTTTAATTGGGGCATCTGTAACAAATGAAAAGTCTCTATTCATCAAATGAAGCCATTATAAAATCCCCTCTATTTGCAATTCGTTCAAGTTAAAGATCTAATATGTAACAATTCTTCATCAAATGTTAAGAAATTACTACATATTTTCTTGACTTTAATACTTACAAACAAAATGTTAAAAATCAAAGACACTTTATTTAAGGTAATGGGACATTGGTCGCCTTTGATCTGTGTCTCATCCATCCACTTCACCCCTGGCATTGCCTGTCTCTAGAAATTCCATAGCAAACTATGTACGATGGAGGAAAGAAACACTTCCAGTTGTCCAGTTGGCTGTTTCTTCCTTCCACTGCTTGTATTGGTCACTTGCAATGAATCACAATTACTCATTGTACGCCCGTGCTGCTTCACTATGTTATCGATACGTCTTTTGTTGTTGTTTGGATTGATAGAACTTTTGCGGCCAAAGGTGCATATTGTAAATATACATTTAATCGTAAACGGCAACAAGTCCAACCATGAGCTGCCATAGAGGTTGTTTGTCCCTGTACCCTCAGGTTGATAGAATAATAAAATGACGACTGATTGAAAAGGGAAATTAACAGCAACTTCCTGTGGTTTTGCTAACATCCAATTCAATGACGACTTAACCTGACCTCCTCCTTTGCTCCCATCATGATGACCACGGCTGCTAGAGATCGCTTTACAACTAAACATGACTATGGATCATGATAATTCGCTGTCTCTGCCGACCTTTGGGCTCATAACTGCAGCAGATGTTGTTTAAACCGCCCTAATAATCAGTTTCCTGGGAAATAAATATGATAAACTTTCATAGCTTTTAAACCAAATGCTTGACCAATAGCTGCTGGTTTCCACAGATTGAGTGAAACCACCCAATGATGATTGTTATTTTTCCTCTGGACGTCGTCTCTGTGTCTCCAACCTTCCTCTCTGCTTCACAAGAGGAGACTATACTGTTATTTCCTCAGTTCCTCAGTGTGTTGGGGTTTGAAGGCTTAATGATGTACATATATTTAATACAAGATGTTAACAGAAATAATGTTGAGGTCCATCAAACTCAAGCCTATAGCTTCAAGACAACATATTCTGTCTTCAAATATATTTAATTAAAAGTCGGTGCATCCAAAGCCGGTTCCCTTCTTGTGTATAGATATATAGAACCTCTGGTTTTCTCTTAACTTTCCCAGACATCAAAAACGCAGAGTCTTTACATTTATTATTAATGTTGGACATTCACTGAAGAACTTACCAAGGCAAATTTAGAAAATTGCCCACAATTCATAGTTGACATCAAATGGTTACATCAAAACAGGATCTCGACGGTCCTCATTATACTGTACTTATGCCAGTTCAGCTCTGAAGTTACGAACTATGGTTATTGAAGCTTGTTCTGTCGTGACAAGCTTTGTGATCCTTTTAGGGAAAGTAAATGATTTGTTCGCTCGTCATGTCGAGAGATCGTCCTTAATATCCTCAGCGCAACAAATTATGTCTGTTTGGCTTCTACAAACTTGAATTATAGCTTTTACACGTTTAATTACACCATGCACAACTGGAGTGCTTGAGTTTGTGGACTGATTTGTAATTCCCATTATCCTTTGTGCATAATAAAATAGTCGACATTAATAATTTATACTATGAATAAATTGAATAAGGAGGTTACACTGGATGCACAGTGCAGGATTCTGATGAGTTTTGGCCCTATTTCCACATTAATCGCTGGGTAAAGTTTGGCTGCTATCTGGGAGAAACTTGCTAAATTACAGGAAGTTATTTGAGAGGACCCATTGGCCTGGTGTTTACCTAACAACATTGTTATCTTGATAAGATAAGACAAGATAAGATCTATCTTCTGAGGTATAAATGTGAAGTTGGTGCTCTTATTGGTCACCATATTCATTAGTCAAGTTAATAAACTGCAGTAACAGAAATGATAGCCACTGTTAAAGCCAAAGAATCATTGAAATCAAAAGGGTTTATCCTCTGTGGAGCCTCTAGTGACTTTCATGACAAGTTCCTGAAGAGTCCACAGTAAAAAATATGTTCATCATGTGGGGATTTGGTCTGAACATTTCACGACAGGCTGCCCAAAAGTATTCTGTATTCTTGTATTATAGTACAAAACACAAAATGCATCTGCAATCTATTAATTATAATATGTGATTTGTATCTATTTGTATTCTTGGTTGGAATGACCGTCACAAAACCAA
This sequence comes from Platichthys flesus, assembly GCF_949316205.1. NCBI lineage: Eukaryota > Metazoa > Chordata > Actinopteri > Pleuronectiformes > Pleuronectidae > Platichthys > Platichthys flesus. The sequence goes on along the minus strand of NC_084945.1, from coordinate 9,933,427 downwards.
ATGTCCCCTTTGATCAGGTATTTCTGATTCTGTTTCTCAAAAGAAATCATGTAGATGTAAAGCAACAATCTAATAATTTTGCTCTGTCACTTTACTTGTCCTGGATAATCAGTGTTTAAAGTGCTGATCAATGCACATAATGTGTGAGCCTGACTATAGCTCATCCTCATGCATGCATCAGAACCACAGTGACATTACACAACAAGCAAACATGTGTTTTCTGTCTTTTTAAAATATGATTTTGTAAGTTTACAATAGAGTTTGATTCACATGTGATCGTCTTGCAATGTGAAATGTTTGTTGTGGCCAAAGTGGATTTCCCTTTGCAACGGGATGCTATAAAGCAAAGCTGTTAAATACTGGTTGGTATTAAATGTGCCTGATGGTTCTTAAAGGATTTTTATTCCCACCGCCTATAGATCTGAGAAACAGAGTGACACGATTTGTATAAATGTCTGTTGTGTCACACAAACAAAATGGAGGCCCTCTCAGAAAATCTGTTCCCTGATGCCACTAGAAATCACAAACTACTCTCTGCTCAGTTCTAAATTGGCCATTGGGGAGACTTTTGCCACGTCAGATAAAAAATATGACTTTACCCTAGAGCGTTATATGACTCGGTAAAATGTGTTAATAATTTGATCCAAATCAAATGAGAACTTTAACCCTGAAAAAACAACAGTCAATTCAGTTTGATTTATACAGGACAGCTTTTCTCAAGGGGCTTCACTTAAACAGCCAAGTGCAGCCTCTAAACTTAGACCCGTGATTGAGAGGGAAAAAATAAAAAAATATGGAAGAAACCATTATGCTGAACCACTTCCTGGAAAAGAACACATTAGGCCTGGAAACACAAATTTAGGACAGACAAGACACTCAGGAATTCATGAGACCTTTAATACACAGGAGATGACAGTAAATTACACTCAGGGCAGGACACTGGTGAGGACAGGACCCTGGTGAGGACAGGACCCTGGTGAGGACAGGACCCTGGTGGGGGCAGGACCCTGGTGAGGACAGGACCCTGGTGAGGACAGGACCCTGGTGAGGACAGGACCCTGGTGAGGACAGGACCCTGGTGGGGGCAGGACCCTGGTGAGGACAGGACCCTGGTGAGGACAGGACCCTGGTGGGGGCAGGACCCTGGTGAGGACAGGACCCTGGTGAGGACAGGGCTTGCATTGATTTAACCCCTCCAGTTCAGTGATGAGGATGAAACCTCAGTGACAGTTGCACGTCCATTTCTAATGAAACCTTAAACCATGCGGACACGCAGTTCCTGGAAGTGTTCATAAATAAATAACCTCTGTTTTGGTGTCCCTGTGTTATCCTAAGTGAATGTCAGGAAGACGGTAATTCTCAGCGGACTGAGAGAATGGGGTCTGTCCGGCAGGGCTTCAGCTGAGAGCTGGTGGCAGCCTCCATCATCTGGCACCCGCCGCAGTCCGGTGTCACTTTTGTACTTCAGGATGGATGGCTCTGTGCGGTCTGGACACTGTTAACTCCGTCCCACCGGTGAGCTTCAAGGAGAAGCTATAAGAGGCACAACTTTCCAAACGGCCACTGTTGCAAAAAAAACAACATGGAGGAAATATATACGATGCTGGTGCAGTGTGATTCTTCTCTTCTATACATTTATTACATTTAAACTTTGTGTCAGATATTGAAACACGTACACTGTGAAAACTCACTTACAAAGAAAAAAATCCTGTCCCGGGGATATTGGGTTTGCTCAGGCCACAGCTGAGATCGAGCCGCCTATCGAGACGGATGAGGAACGCTACCTCGCCTCCTGCAAAGGTGCTGATATGATTCAGTCTCAGATCCCCACTGTTCCATCTCCTCTTGATTTCCATGCATCATTTAAAATGACTGAATGTGGTGACCGTGAGGTTGGCATAATTTTTAGTTTAGCGCTCACTTCAGATGTGACACTGAGTTATTGGCATGTCGTGCCTTACATATAAATTGCGGCGGGAAGGATTTGCCATCAGGTGGGACAAATGGAGAGGCAGCGATTGTTCTTGCATTGCTGATTAAACCCCTTTTTTGTTCCTGCTTGTTTCCCTGCAACGTGACAACCTGCAGGTGTATCTTCATTCTATTACTTTTTTTATGATGAAGTGTGATGTGTTTCAAAACCAGATAATGAGATTGGTCATGGAATCAGCTCAGCAGATTCACATTTGTATGAACACAACAGGAAGGTGATTCATTTGTGAGGTCCAGCATGGTTGTTGTATGCGTGAACTTAATGGAAGCAGGGCTGCAAAGTGTTGTTATTTTCAACATACACACACATCCTAAATGAACACATTCGAATTGGCTTGTTGTGTTTTGTGTATCTATAGGTGAAGGATTTACAAATCATTAGTGGGCATTGTCAGACAGGATATTGCTTCCTCACATGTCTGTATATAAAATTGGTAAAATGTTGTAGGATATGTCTTAAAATTGACGTGTAAGGAAAACAGATACAGTACATTTGGGAAATTGTCGAAAATGTAATATTGCATGAATCTTTAAGGTTGTTACAGGAGGCAGCAGTCAGCATAAAGTGACCTTGATTAGTTAGAAAATATTATTTTTATTACCAGTTCGGTGAAACAGTATTTTACTGGAAACTCTTTTTGTTGCAGCCATGTTGTTTCTAACTGAGGAAAACATGTATGCAATGTTAGTGTTGGAAAATATGTAGTTATAGGACGTCATTTCCAGCCAGGCTACAATAATGTGTTAAACTAGGACAAAGTGTGTGTGTGTGTGTGTGTGTAGGTGCATGTTAAACTCATGGCTCATCTCCAGGTTAGTGCAGCTAAATGGTGCAGTTGAGAAATTACCTTAAAACGTATTTCTTTCTTTTTCTTTTAATCAAACTAATAATTTGGTCTGAACCATGAATAAATTCCATCACATTAGCCAAAATAGAACTGATTGAACAGAAATTTCACATAATGGGTTTCTGGCTAATTGTCTTCACAGCATTGTATCAAACTCCACAGCGAAAATATTCTTGACCAACTGTTTAATTAAGTTATAAAAGTAACTTTTCAAAGCACCAGAACACGAATCCCATGTGATCCCGCTGCCGTTTACACGCTTCTTCTGATATTTCTGTATTGATTGTGCAATGTTGTTCCATTCAGAACATGAAACGCTCAAAAACTTCTCCACATGTTTACTTTGAAAGCCTTGATTTAATTGTAGCCGTGTCTCGCATACAAATGTGTGTGTTGGCTATAGCTGCAATGTTAAAGGATAAAACATCCACATATCTAGAGTGAGAGTGAATAAATGACCACAACTGTGTCGTGTACGGCGATGGCTTGTAGCACTGGGAAAAAATACACTTAATTTAGTAAAGAATCTCAGCATTCAAACTGAAGAAACACTGCAGGATGGATTAGTCTGCCAAGGCTCCGCATGGAAGCCTGCACGGGGGGAGGCTCTCCAGCAGCCAGGTTGACACAAAGCTGCTTATCCACAGGGTCACAGCAATGTAATGGTGTGTGCAGCCAATTTGCTCCTCGCTATTCAACAGGTGCGAGTATCGTCCACGGGAGGAAATCACTTTGATTTTCGGAGCCTTGCTAATTGACTTTTCCAGTGGCTCTCAACACTGAACTGTCTCAGATCTTAAAAGACACCGAGATGCCCTCAGCAAAGGTGGCTTGTGTCAATATAATTAACTGAGCGCGGGAGAGGCAGTGCAGCGCCGCCTCCGAGTGTCGGTGCGGAGCCAAGTCTCGCTGTTGTAAAGTTGGTAACTGCTTTATAATGTTCTACTCGGAATTAATTACATCTCTGCTTTCCTGGCAAAATGGTTTAGTGTCATTGGAAGGCCAATGCGTTCTGCCCCTAGGCAACTATATGCAGGAGAAGGATCGTGGTATGATATTTAATTATTTTACAGTAATTAGATAAAATCCTGCAATATTTTATGAAGAGCAGAGTACAGGGGTTCCATGCAGTATTTACACTGAAGGTGAAGATTGCTTATTAAATGTGGGTGAGATTTATGTGAAAGGAATCTTTTGCAAGAAATTGAATATAAAATAATCCTAGTGATGTTTTCACAAGTGTGTTTCATCTAAATTGTACGAATTGTTGTATTTGTCGGTCTCTCTACGAAAGGCCCCTTTTTTTTCAGTAACCCAAACACATTTTGAGTTGTTATGACAACTGAAAGCTACCACAGGTTCTCTGTCATGTTTGGAAGGGGCGGGTGAGTTGAGGGGTGTTCAGCTGCAACATGACACTTCACCACTAGATGTCACTAAATTCTACACACTGGTCCTTTAATACTTATTAAGGTTAAAAGAGTGCACCAATGATTTAGCATTGCTCTAGATTAATAATGTCCAACTCATGATTTGACAATTCATGCAGAAATGTTCAGGTTCTCTTCCACCTGTTCAGAATCGGATGCTCTACATTTGCTGCAAATCAATCCGAGCACCGACGTTTGTCCGGTCGTGTTCGTGGAAGTAGAATTTATTCCATCCTCAAGCAGCGATAAGGTGCTTTCCAATGTCACAGCTCCAGATTATTGATCAGATCTTTCTGAATTTTTCTTTAAAGATGTTTCCGGATGGTATGGCATTAATTGATAGGACAGAATCTGAGCATGAAAGAGGAGAGGGATCAGGGAAGACCTGCAGGGAACTGAGCCCGGCCTCATACACACACCAGGTTATTCTCATTTCGAATCTGTTAGCACTCAGAGCCAAACATATAATGAAAAGTGACATCAACCTAGATTTGGCACTTTTCCGTCTGGTACCAAGAGATAGTTCAGATAATATTTCAAATATCCACTTCTACCGCTGAACCGTGTGTAGTAGGAATCCCACAAATTAGTTTGACAATAATTCAGTCTAGCACAAATGTACCTGATAGAAAGGTCATTCATCTTTACTGATTATTACAGAGGACAGTAAAGCATTGTGCCATGTCTTAAGAGTTGTATCATGTGCTGTTGCGATTTGTGAGTATTAATAATTTATGTGTGATGTTTTATCTGATGAAACTAAACGTAACAGCATGTTCTGTTTTAAAAATCAACACCAGAGAAAGTGCTTGTGGACGTGCAATCGTCTCAGGAGAGTAAAACACTTTGAGTTCAGGAAATGTCTCATTTAACAATTACATTTCCCATTAGTTCTGCAAAATGTTACATTTTCCAAAGCATCTTCAGTATAATTAAATGATCATGTGATATCTATCTATCTATCTATCTATCTATCTATCTATCTATCTATCTATCTATCTATCTATCTATCTATCTATCTATCTATAGCTCTATGATCACTAGACATGAATCTGTTGTGGCTGAATGTATTGATTGATAGCAGGAAATCTCCACAACATGAAGCCAATGGGTGTTACAGCAGTTATGCTGGTACACAACTGCTGTAACAGCATATTACAGCAGTTGTGCAATAATAATATTTTGTGCAATTCTATGACGTCAGACAGGTCTGTTTAAAGTAACTCCTCAAACACTGACATTCAGTAATCTCCAGTCACTGGGTGGAGGACACTGGCAGAGCTTTGCTGTCTCTGTAGTTGGAAGTTTTGTAACATCCTCAATACTTCATGGGTTCTCGCGGAAGTTTGCTTTAAGTTATATTTTTGAGCGGTAACACTTGTATGCACACATGTCTTTTAAACACACTTTTACAATATTTATATTTAGCTCATTTATGTATAGGTTAATGCATCTGCTGACTTGTGTCTTGAGGAAGTAACAATAAATAGATACCAGTCAGTTTTTGGTGAATAAACAACCAGTTTTTAATAATAGAGATTCTGACTTTCAGCTGTAATACGTTAACCATCCAAGGTAGAATTACCTCAAGCTACAAGATTGTGAGACAATGTTTAATGCTCCTGTCGAGGCCACAAGTCCCAATCATATCATCTGTGTTTTAAGAAAAAAAAATGTTATTCAAGAATTTAGGGAGAAGTGCTACCCTACAGGTGTGTTAGTGACATGTCTAATTTGTAGTTGTAGCTGTTACCATGGACATTTTTACCATAACTGGGAAAATCATTTTGGCTACGATCACATTGTCAGTGTTACATTGCCGCAGAACAACCAGGATTACCCATTTTTACTCTGTACACATACAAAGCACAAACTACGTTACATTGCAACACTATATTAACCAAAATGTTCAATTAAAGAAGAGCTGGAAGTCGATGGAAAGAGATCATTCACTATGGTTCATGGAATGAAAATCAAATGTTTTATGGTCTTGATTCAGCTCGTAGCTTGTCGGCTTAGTTCCAGGCTTCAACTCTTTTTGTTTTTAAGACTTTCCTGATATTTCCTTGTACGATATGAATGGTAAAAGTATTTCCAAAACCAAAGCCATTCTAAAATCAGGTGGTCACTGTTAAAGCTCTACAGGCTTTACAAACTTCTCTCAATCCCGTCTTTTGTACCTCTCAGTACCTGAGCTCTGTCACACACTGCTGTCTTCTGTTTCTTTTTTTTACTGTTTTGGAATTTAGCATAACTGCAATGAGAGGGGCACTGTTCAAACATCGACAAGGGAAGCTGCTGACTCATCGCACAACGAACAAGACAAGATACATACAAGCAACAAGCAGTGACTCGGTACGAGCTGTGCTTCTTGTCGGGAGGCTGGGTAGAGGTCAGGAGGCGAGGTCCAGCTGAAAGAGACGTGGAGAGAGAATCTGTCGACTGTTCTGACCGAGTAGGAGAAGAAGAAACAGAGCGGAGTGAAGGGTTGAATAATAATGACCTGGAGAAAGGAGCCGGCTGTGATCGGTTCCTGGAGGTCACTGTGCACTGTTACGGCTCCTGTTTGGTTCCACAGCCAACAAGAGAAAAACAAGAACAAGCTCGCCATGTAATGCAGTTCAATGAAAACAGACAAATTGAATCAGCACCTGTTCAACGCAGGTTTTATTATAATATACAGTGAGTTCTGTTTACATAGACGACAGCATCAACTGAAACACTCAGTTAATGCTGATAGTTTTATTTCACTTTTAAGAACAAATCAAATTCACAAAATCAGTTGTAGATAGTGGAGATATGTCATTGTCATTCTGTTTCTGAATATTTTACTTTTCCATCCATCTTATTCAGTTTTCTGTGTCTGCTTATCCTATTCTGCAGACTAGAAACTATCTCATTGTATGTTGGGTCAGACGTGAGATCCACCCTCTATGAATATTAAATATAGATCTAACACTTCTCTGAGATTCATGCGTCTACCGAACAGCGTTAATTTCTGCACCCACTTGTGCAGAGTCTCATTACATCTGAAACAAAGTGTGGCCTTGCACAGGACGCAGAGTAGTGTCCATTTCTCCCTGCAGAAGTGAGGTGTGAGAAAGTGCTCTATTTTTCTCATTCCTAAAACTCTTCAAGCCTCATTAACTACAAAAACAAGCCAACTAGCTACTGCGAATGGTTTTTGCAGCATTTGCTTGAGCCAAGAACAGACTCTGCACCTCGCGGAGGGAGACCGAGTCCCTGCTGGAGCAGGCAATCACTGAGGCAGACCATAATGGGAAAAGTTTCATGTTTTATTCGGTGCTGAGTGGTAAGTTTTATAGATCACTACAGTTCAGGCACTGAAACTGCGGGGTGGGACTGTGTGTGTGTTAGTGTGTGTGTGTGTGTTTGTGTTGGTTTATATCAGCCATTTAAATAACAATTCAGAGTGGTTTAGGTCATTTTAATCTTGATTCTACCAAAACAGGAGTCCACAGCCTGCTAGCAGCTCTGAGGCTGTATAATGTTCAGCAGGTAAAAGCACATTTACTATATATATATTATATATATATATATATATATATATATATATATATATATATACCAAGCTTGCTAACATTTGCCCAAATATTAAGTGCAGCTACAAATATTGTAAATATTTGACAAATTGAAATGTTTACAAGATGACGGACCTTAAAGCATCACTATAACTTCTAATGAGCAGCAGCGTCCTCTGCAGGCACATGACGATTAATTCGTTTTTGGGCTCCGTGTTCGAGCAGTGACACAGTTTTCATGAGTATAAGTATATGAACTAGTTGACTGGAACTCTTACTGCCCCCCCCCCCCCCAAAAAAAAAAATTGAAAGTTGCTGTTATTAAAAGTTAAGGGAAAACCAACGTTATTACAAGTCATCCTGAGGGGGACTGGAACGTGTGGACCAAATTCCATTTGAATCCATTTCCGTTGCTCGACAAATCGTGCTCGACAAAACCACGAGACACCACACGAACAGTCAGAGAAGCACCAACGTTTTTAGATTTGGATTCTGTTTGGATTCATTTGCCATTTGCACAGATGAAGGGAAAAAACAGCTTCTCTTACATTGAGCATGTTGCAGTTGTCACCTATCTTTTATCTTGAATTCAGCGCTTCTGCCTTGTGTGTTGACAACCACTCAACTTCTTGATATTGATAAACAAGCGGTGCTCTCAGGAAGTCTCACGCACATCATGCCAAATAAACCCTTTCTGAGCAGATGTCTGGAACATTTGTCCTCTAGGCAGCTGTAAAAAAACATTTCCCTTTAGCCCAAAGCAAGAATTAACTCGGACTTGAATGTTCTGAACAGACAACGATGAGCTTTAGAGAGCAGAGTAACAACTCTTGGTCCGAGCCAAACGAACAGAGATCCTCTGCCAGAATACTTATCCCTCTATTTCCTCCCTGGAGTTAGCAGGCTCACACCATGTTCACAGCCTGTTTACCCTCGTCTAACCAGTGAATACCAAGATCCTTTGCTTACTTCCATTGTGTGTCATGCCAACATGCAGACAATTTCAAAAGACTGCACTCCCATGCATTTCATCTGCAGCACAAGTAAATTCACATTCTACTTTTCTCTGCTTCGAGCTGTATTGATGCATTTGTGACTCCTGGTGCAGTCACCCTGGGGCTTCTGCAGAGAGACAGGTTGTAGAGTCGCAGAAAAAGTGTTTGGTGTTGAACGGAATGAGAAAGTGGTCTGCATGGATGAGATGTAATACACGAGAAAAAATGAAGCTCGCCAAAGGTTAAACAGGCCAAAGAAATGTCATCAAAATGCCACTTAAACATGATTTGGCCTTTTGGATTCTTTCATCGCATCAAACTTTGAGCCGGCGCTGTTGCTCCAGCGTGTGTGTGAGTGAACGCAGCACGGCCTCGTGAAAAGGTCGATCAAGATCTGCTTTGAAGGAAAACCTGGACTTTTAAGATAAATTACAGAAGAATACGGAATACTGGATGGAAGAAAACACAAATTTAAAAAAAAAACACATAAAAATACACAACACAAGTTATGATGCAAGTCCTTTCATTCCTGAACGCTCCAAGAGGTAATGTGAAATGTCTTATTGTCAATCTTTTAATAATTAGCCAATACACTGCGTCAGAGGGAAGCAGGGCCCTGGCAGCTAGGCAACAGGCCGAGCAACGCAGAAATGACTGCTCAATTAAATGTTCATACTTGGGATTAAGCTGCCCACTGTCGCTCAGCAAATGGGCATCTGCTTCGTTTCACGACCTGCTCCCGGCAGTGATGTGCAAAACAAAATGATGTTGGCCTGAGGGAGGACGGGAGAAAGGGGGAGCGGGTCAGGATGGCGGAAAATGAAAGCCATTTAACGATGCTATTTCTGTATTTAATGGGTGTGTGACAAAAAAAAAAGTTTTATGATAATTGCTGCCTTATTAATACACTAACCCGGCTTAAGATCATGATTCCTCCAACGACCCGATGATAAATAATGTTGTATTTACATCTTTACGGCAAACAGCACTGTGCTTTACTGCCTCATCTTTGGTTTGTGTGTGGTTCTTGTGACTTTATGATAATTTTCACTTATAAATAAAAGAGATAAATAAAACAGCTTAATGCACATGTTGATCAGTGTTTGAAAATGTTACAAATATTAATCTTTATGCTTAAAAAATTCACAATACAGAGAAATAATCAGCCTTGTTTGCAGTTTTAGATAATCTGATTATAGTTTTACATATATCTCTAGAGAAAGGCTGTGGAGAAAATGCTTTTTTGGCCACAGAGGATTTTTTTTCTGATATCTTGAATTGCCACTGGGATAAACTGGGGCATTAAGGGTCAACGGCTGTATCCAGCTCACTGAATGCATCTACGTTATGTGGACATGGATTGAGTATAAACATGGACGACATGACGGTTCCCCAAAAGTGAAGCCGAAGCATCATAATCACCACCTTGTGAGTGACTGCAGTGGATAACAACTCCCGTCTCCACCGTGCTAGTGGATGGGACGTGGACCAAACTAAAAAAAGTCAAAGTAAACATCAAATAGTTTTTGTCCAAGATAGTTTCTATCACTTTTGTCAGTTCTTACAACACTGATGTTTGTTCAAGTGAAATATGTTCCAGTAAGTTTGGTATTCGCTGCTGTAGAACAAGGGTGAAACATTATTATTGAGAGCAGAGACTGGCTGCCTATTGGTCGAGCACGTATATTAACGGTGCATCACTACCACGGCTCCATTTTCTGATTTCTATTGTGTAGACACCGGCTCCAAATGTGCAAGATGGCAGGGTTCATATCCGGGTTATTCCGGCTCTGTCCTTCTTTATACACAGTCTATGTATGTGACCACAACAGCCTTTAGAAATAACATTGATCATCCTCTTTGTTGCCCTTGAGGCGAGAAACCTAGGCTGAAAAACTTGGCCAACAACTTGCAGTTGCCCATAAAGCATATTCATTTGACAGCCTGGTAATAACTGAAGTTAAGTCAAATGAGCCTTTCAACATAGTCTCATATCTGTCACCTGGATATGGCGGCGGGACAGAAAAATCTGTCAAGTGCAATTTCAGTGAGTAAATCAAATGCCAGCAAACGTGGCATTTAACAAACTGTGGTCACGTTACTCCTCCCTTCACAGAAGAAATGATGTCTGCTTCAAGACAAACAGTGGCCACAGTCACTACAACTGTTCTATAAGCTCCTGCCCCATCAACTCCTATGTTGCTGCTGTAGCTGTTGTTAACTGCAGCTCCGCTAATGCCCCCCCCCCCCCATTCAGCACAGTCCATGCTAACTAGTTTGTGCCTGGCAGTCGTCGCTCGCCTGCAGCCACCTCGGCTCCGCCTCACCTTCACGTCCCCTCAGATGCGAGACACAGCAGTCGGGGGGGAAAGTGGAGGACTTCACCCTCTATCGTTGAGCCTCGGGCTGATGGGCCCTGTTCACAACAAATAAGAGGATCACGCTGCAATGGGAACGGGTGAGGCGCAGTCACTCAACGCATTAGAGGGGAATAAGGACATTGTCTGTGGGATGGTTTTCTCTCGAGTTGGGTGCGATTCCTTGAAACAGTTCAATTTGGTTGGACGATTTAGAGCGCTGTTAAAAATAGCAGCCTATTCTCTCCACCTGTTTCTCTGTCTGAAGTGTCCTGATGTGCTCGATTGTTTGGTGGTGATTATGCGAGCGTGCATTCTTTATTGTGCTAATGGGAGCTGGTGCAGTTATATGTTGCAATTCAGAGGGGAGGCGTATCAGCTGATAAACATCCCCTTCTAATTTCAACTTTCTCTAGACTGTTTGAACGCCGGCAGTCTCCGAGGTTAGCAAACGCTCTGGGATTTTATAATTTCTTTTTTTTTTATTTAATTGCTCCGACAGTTTCCTCTGATAGCACTTCGAATTGTCACATCCTTCATAATCTTATCTTAATCTTTGAAGTGTAATGCAATTTGCCCTCGCTCATTAATTTCAGAAATTACTAATGTTCATTGTGATGGAAACTGCTGCTTGTTTTGCAAAGATATATCAAAAAAATATCTGCATTACCGATGTGATTTCACCTCCAATTTTTCCTGGAACAGAATTATCTTCTTTTTGAGAAAGAGACAAAAAAACAGAATCTGTTAAATCCTCCTGTGCACAAACACACTCGGTTCAGAGCAACGTGGAGGGACCCGCCCCGTTCGGCTGACTTTATTAGCCTGAAAAATGAAGGACAGTGGGAGAGATGACAGAGCTTCAGCTTTCATTAACTCGAAATCACTTCCCACACACAGTGCAACACTGCACAAAGGTAATTAATTTCTCTCAAGGACAATTATTTTAGTGCTTTGAGACAGTGACAGGAACTCCTCAAAGCTTAATCTTGGTTGATACTGTAGGTGTTTGCGAAGGAAAATTATCCCCAAAGGTCGGATTCAGAGTCACTACTGCATCGTCTCAGGCCACAAGGTTAAGTTAGCTTGTACTTTATATCTGTTTAACACACTCTATTCACAGTATCAAGTAACCCAAGGAAAGCAGGTTACATTTACTGCGTAGCAACATTAAGAGCTGTTTTAATGCTGGAGCTGATGAGTGTAGCTACAGTATAATGACATACTTAGTTAATGAACCCACTGCACAGGGACAGTAGACCTACTTTTGCAACGACTGTGCTGAATAGTTTATTAGTATTTGTATGTTTCATTATTGGCCATTGTTGAATAACACAAGTCAAACATCCTCTGTCAAGTAACAGCTCTTTGATAATTGAATATGGCAATTATCATAAATTTTGCTATTTTTATAATAATGCATTCTTTATTGCACATTAGCCTTGTTATCACAGCCAGGTTGATACCACCCGGCATTTCACTGCCAATGTTTCACTGCCAATGTTGCACGAGCATGTGATAAATTCACTTTTATATACAGTATATATATATATTTATATGTTTAAAGTGTGCAAATTGAAACTTAGCACATCATATAGGTTTAAATTAAAACCCATCTTTGACACTTTTTCCTCTTTTATTACACTTTTATTTAATAAACTCTATTTTAGTAATTTCCAAAACAACCAACTGGGCCTTTTTGTTGATAAATTGAATGCACAGAACGTGGGTCATGATGAATGACACACTCACACAAGGCGGAGAGATTGCCCTTGTTGTTGTTGTTGTTGTTTTTGAGAACAAAGGCTCACAGTGGGTCGGTTGAGATTAGGAAGGAATAAGTTATCAGTGGGCGTGTTGGGGTTGAGCATCGCTCCATCACATCGCATCCTTTCTTTCCCGTTACAAAGCAGAGGCCTCCCCCACAGGGTGCCGTCAGTTTAGCAACGCAGACAAGAGTTAAGATTCTCCCAAGAGAAAACAGATGTCCTCCTGAGTTTCAAGATGCAAATACATGGCAGCTCAAATTCGCCTCCAAGGACAAACAATGGCCCTAATTAACTTTTTCTGAAGTTAGTGAAATCCCTGCCTTCGTGCTTTCCATCTGTGCACCAGCATCCTTGAAATGGCTGGAATGAAATAACTCAGTATATCGAAGGTTGGTTTCATCGTCCCATCAATCCAACCTTGTTCTGCCTTTGCTGCCCAAACTTAACCAACCATAAGAACCTAAACATATACTTTTATTAATGTTAGTATTACACTGTTTATTGTACTGTACAACGTTTAGGAACCTGAATTCAAATCGGAAAATAATACATTTCACTCTAATTTCCCGTTGTGAGTGCAGGGGGGGAGCGAAACATGTGACACTGTTTCTTGGCCTGCGTGTTCTGTAGTGCACAGACACATCCCCCCCCCCCCCCCCCAGCTCCTGTGGTTTACTGGGAAAGCCCCATGTAGCCTGCACTCGTCTGCTCCCACCCCTGTCACCTGCTGCCGGTGGGTGGCAGGGCTGATGAATGGGACTAGAAGAGCTGAGGTTTGTTGTTTCGACACAGATTGGGGAAAAAGATCTAACCTGACCAACTCTGCGAGCAACACAACATCATCACAACATTCCAAACCATAACTCTCACTTTCTGGCTTATAGTTGCACTCCTTGGTTTGTTCTCGGTGTCCTCACTTTGATAAGCATGTCAGAAAATGGCAACGTTGTGTTTCACGGATTGGATTCGACAATTTATTAGCAGAGTTTTAGGACAAAGAGGGAAACACGAACCATCAAAACAACGTGAGAGCATTAGAAGATTGCATTTCACGTACGGAGAACACAGCAGGGGGCGCCGCGGGTGAGACGTGTTCGCAACAGCAGGAGAATGTTCGAAACAGTCAAGTGGGGTCGGTTGCCTAAGTGGAGCCTGCAGGAGTCGAATCGCAGTGCTTTTTGTTCGCAGCACATCATTGACGTCTTGGTCGGCGTCATCTGTGTGAATGGCGTCTCGTTTTTCATCCTGAGATATTTGGATTCTTCCAGTTTTGCATCCGTCACTATTAGAAACAACAATCCCATTCACTCGCTGTGAAGTGTATCCTCACATGGCCACATTTGGTATCTCTGGATAACTGTGTACTGCACATGCAATGGTTGTGTTGAAAACCATTGTCACCATTCATTGGAGCTTATTGAATCATCAGTCAGCAAAGACCACTTCCTTTCCTCTCCTCTCTCTCTCTTATTTCATTATACCATGGCAGTCATGGCCCTTGGCGTCGGCCCTCTCCTGTGCTTCACCACCATGCTTTATTTAAAAGGCAACTCCCTCCCGGTTCACATCATCACTCAGCAAGTTTAAAACGACCATTGTCCTGTCGTATTCACACTGGAGGCATTCACAAATCACTGCTCTATTTAAATGATTTAGTTTTTCTTTTATCGCGCCGCCTGCTGCTTCTAACGCTGCAGCCGGCACCTCACTGCAGGTGTTGGTACAAAGAAGTGACTCTCTATTGAAATAAGCTCCAACTGATTTTGTTACATTTTTTATTGAAGGTGATGTTTTGACGAAGGTGCACGTCTGTTGACGTCACTGGAGAAAAATTATGATAAAGTAAAAAGAATACCACTTACGGCAGTACGTCATATGAGGAATGTAACAATTATCTTGGGTCAGAGAGTAAACCTTTATGTGTTGTGTTGCTCTTGGGGATATGAGTCTAATTCAATGGTTAAAAAGCATAATGAGAAGAATAATGAATCCTCAGCCCTGATTTTTCGGTTGTTTTGCTTTAAATTCAGTCTGTAGAAACTTGAGTTGATAAAGAACTGCGGGATCTCCTTTGCTTTGGATCCTGGTCTTTTTTTCTCCTCTCTACCTGACGGCAGCAGTTAGCTCCTGCAATTAAATTCACATTTAGACAGAATAGCGGGTAATGAGGATGATCATTTTTTTCTTTGTTTATTTCACTGATGCATTTGTGCATATTATTGGAAACAAATTGTCTCCCAACCAACTTACAAATCAGCGGATGCAACCTGCATGGGTTCCCCCTCACCCTGCAGCCAGATGGTACATTTGGACTCCACCGAACATCTTTTAATGCAACAGATGCCGAATTGTGGAATGTGTCTGTTTTGGCGCGCTGGCTTGGTGCCATTACGTCTAAGAGCCCATTATCCGAGGCGAGCATGTGAACCCCCCTCCCTGCTGCTATCAGAGAGCATCGAGTACAGCCAAAGTTATTTCTTTGAGAACAGAGAACAGGCTCCTTCTCAATTCTGTGTGTCAGCTCTCTGCATGAAAGTCCTCCACACTCAACCCCTTCTCCCCGCGATTCCAGCAGAGATTCACTTAGCTGTCAGAAAACAATGGCTCTTTGTATAAGGCAGTGGGTGCTGCAACTTTAATTTTAGAGATGTTTCAAATGAGCTGCCACTGTGTGATTGATGGGCAGCGAGAAACCTGCCTCCCGTTCCTCTTTATGTTGCAACACTGGGCTTTAATTACGAGGTCCCTGGTATCGATGCTGTCAGCTCCGGTTTGATATGCATCAAGTGTGTGTGCGCAGAATGGATTCGTAACACCTGGTCGCCGGCTCGGTGCAGCATCATTGCAGAGAATGTCATCAGTGTAAAATGCATTGTCATCAAAGTGCACGGAGTGTTATTGCCTGGGGATTGAGGGCTTTGGTATTCATGTATTCACTCATCTATTTTCTCTCACTCATGGTTTAAAGTGAATTTGATTATGATTGATGAACAATGGGTGATGAACTGACCCACCGTTAAATCAATATCTGCTCTGTGTATGTTTCGTGTAAACAATTAATTTCGAGCTCCCTGTTCACGGCTGGAATGAATTCATCGAAGCAGGAGCAGAGAGAAAAATTCAGGTCGACTTCAAATGTCGAAGCTCGGCGGCTTTTTATCCCTTCGCCGTTTTGAAATGCCAATAAAGAGACGTCTGACATGCAGTAAAAGTGGCGTCGAGAGATATAATTCAAGTGCACACATAGCTGTAAATCTATTCATGCTCTGCATCTCAATTCTCAATTGTGAATTTTTCTCAATATTTTGAGGATGAAAGAAACATGAAGCACATTTGAGTATTGGGATATTGCATTGATGTTGATTTGAAAGATCCCTCAGGAAAATCAAGAAGTGTCATGCACCGCTGCCTGACATCAGGCAGAGTAACAGTGAGCTGCAGTCGAGCTATGTAGTCAACAGTGTGTGAAAAGATTTAGTGGGATAAGAGAGATGAGGGTGTACGGATATTATGAGATGATGATTGTACTCTGATGTCACATTATTCACATATTGTTATGTGAATGTTTAGTGAACAGACAAAATGCACAATATATGTATATTGCCTGAGATCAATCTAGTAATTGCATCATTCATCAGGACTCGTCTGTAGGCAGAGGCTGACAGTGATGCACACGTAGATTTAGTAAAAGCTGTGATGAAATATAACACCACACAAATTTAATGCTGGTCGGAGAGATATTATACATTCTAAATAAATTAGGTTCAGAAACTGTTCATATAACGAATATACAGATAAGAGTATTTTTTTAAGGCTAAGACAGAATGCCTTAAAAAACAAGGTACCCACTCGTAGAGATGCTTAACAAGTATTGAGAACTGAAAAACTAGTATTTTTTTATAAGTGGATTTTTTTTCAAAGTGGAATTAAGTCTATACAAAGTTAAGTTGTTGAGAAAGCGGGAATTAAATGTGATCAGTCTGTGCCTGAACACTGTGTAACTTTGCTGACACTAACTACCATCAGGGCTCTACTTGCCAAAACCCACGGCCCATTACTTCCCGGAAAGCAAGTCCTGCTTAAATGAATGAGGACAAATCCGCAAATTCACTTTCTTAAATTAAAGTATCAAATCTGAATAAACAAAATAAATCTAGTTATTTCTCCTTGGAATAAGGTTTAAAACCCATTTTTCCACAGGTTATACTTCACTCACAAATGGGCAAGGTTTTGCACTCATCATCTTGATGTGGCTGTTTGTCTCTCTCCTATAACGTCTCTGGTTTTATTCATTTCGGGAACACAACCTGGGAGATCCAGTGTCCCTTCGCCTCTTTGTGCCTCTGCTCAAGATAGCTGGATTTTTATGTTCCCACTTTTGCCTGGGGAATTATCTACGGCCTAATGGGACATCTCTCATCCAGTGTCATAAGGATATGTTAATTCAGGATAATTAAGGGCTTGTTATGGTGCTTCCCGTAATGGCATGATTGGGATTCATCAACATGGATGTGATTGAAAACAGATGTTTGTGAATGTTTAATGAATTGTGAACAAATATTTAGTCAGGGTCCTCATGTGAAGGAAATTATAAGCAATGCAATGTGCAGTTAGGAATAAAATGTATGTGTCGGAGTAGGAACTAGTTATAACTTTGTATAACGTCCTGCAGCAATTCTGCTCTTTCAAAACTCATTTCGAAATGATTAGGCCGTGCTCCCTTCAGCAACACTGCTGCTGTTTTATAATTTCAAACTTTTTTAAAGCAGAGAATGTGACTCTGAAGAAATGTGTGATTTGAGTTTTGGGAGAGAAGTTACTGTCATGTTTGTGTCCAGTTCCACAAACTTGTCCTGTCATCATAGACTGGGTCACAAGCTATTTGTAGAGAGAGTCAATAAAAACCCTACGTCCAAGAAGAGAGACAATTGTCAGAACTAACTGTTTTCATGTATTTATGTTTTTTTTATAAAAGTTTAGTTCTGATGTTGCGTTGATTATTGTTTTCGGTTTCCCTCTAATAACAAATTAATTAAACACAAATAAGGGCAAACCACCAAAACATGTTTAAGGATTGTTTGCCAATTCTCACAGTCTGTTCAGGATAACAAATAATATAATCACACACACACACACACACACACACACACACACACACACACACACAAACACATATTTTGTTGTAGCTTTTGTAATAATGACTAATAGAAAGATCTAGAAAACAAAAATTTGTAATTTCATGTGTCTGTTGTAGAATATAGAAACTCTATGTGATTAACGATGAGATGGAAGTTACTGGGGCTTGTTCTGCCTGCTCACCTATGTGCACAGTGCAGATTGTTTTAAATATGTCACAAATTAAACATTAAACTTTTTAACTAATTATGCTGAAGTTATATTAGTTATCAAGTGTTCCTGAACTAGCTGTTTGAAATGGTTTGATTATCATTTTCAGTATATCTTTCTATTTCAAATTCCACTGCAACATTTCATCTCAAGCAAAGAGAGAGAAAAGGGAAAAGGAACGACTAATGGGCTCAGCAGAGCGAAGGAAAATACAGATGAGGGCAGAAAAGCATATTTCCATCTGAGCATCTAAGTCATACGGTAAAAAATACGGTTTTCCACTCATGCTACACGTGCGTCTGCTGTTTGTTAAGTTGTCAACAATCTCAAACGTCAAAGACATACATCAGGTGCCGGTGCCACTTCCTTACAATCAAAGGGAAAGTGCTTTTTATAGACGGTCAATTTCCCCACCAGCAACAGTGGCCTCAATAGTGGTGTAGTCGCCATGGCTGTCACATGTGGTGTAATCTCCCTGACAGGTGCCTCTGCCTCTCCACTGCTCTCTCACCTGCACAGAAACCAACCTGATTCAATCCTGTTTACGTTTTTTGTCTTCCAGCCTGGAATATGGCACACTCGCTGTCTGTAATAGGATCTAGATCACAAGGTCAGAAGGTGGTCTGGTGCCAGTCCAGCACAATTTACTGGTCAACCTTGAAGGTGACCAGTAAAAAGAGATTTAGAATGGTGTGAAAAAGAAATGGCTGACAGAGACAGTGGTGTAACCATTAAGGACTGACAGGGCCTCTCTGAATTGTGTTGTATGTGCACCTATGGGTATTACTCATTGACCCTATTTTAAAAGATAAAAAGGAAGAAAGACAGAAAGAGTGAGATAAAGTTTTAATAGTACAAATTCTGGAGTAATATATTTTGCTGCCTTAGGTAATATTGCTGACTGACAAACCCCAATCTAAAGTGACAAATATGAATTAATGTGCACAATTTAGTTGTTGTGTTATTTTCTGCAGACCAACTGACAAACATGGTCATTTTTCACTGCCAAGTTTCCCTGTAGCATTTCCCCTTCTTGGCGATATCACTCATGTGGACTGCACTTGAGAAAATCGCCACAAGAACCAGCAGCAGTTTCCACAGACACTCACCAGTGCTAAAGCCCCGTTGAAGTGGTTCCCTTCATTCTTTTCAAGCACCTCAGATCAGAACCAGTGCTGCTGTCGACACGCGGCACCACATGGGGTCTAATGTCGATATTAAAGATTAAACAGATTTACAATGACAATTTCTATATGTATCAGTAGATTTATGGTTTCTCTTCGAGGGTGGAGTTGGTCTATGATGGACATTTCTATATTTGTTGAGTTGAATTAGCGGCACAGACGGCTTCCAGATAGCTACCCTTCTCTTCTTCTTTTTCCTTCCTCACAAATCAAGCAAACATACAGAAGAAACTTAGATGACACAATATGAGACAATCCATACAATGGACTTTAATCGAGCGTTATCAAATGGACTAACCATGACACCCCCCCCAATACAAAAAAGCAACAGAGCATGAACAGAATATTCCATTTCCTATCCCCATGAGTAACCCACATGTGTCTATGCCGTGTGGGTTGCGTGCAGGTTTTTAGCCGAGAGAAAAGGGTTCCAAGTCGTCTCAAATGTTGTTTTTTGAGAACAAATTCAATTCTCTATAAAGGCAAAGCGTCTATCATTTAATTTAGCCATAGTTTTATAGTGGGTTCTTATTTCTTCTTCCAATAAAGAAGGATGAGCTTCTTGGCAGTGAGGAGACCATCGGACGAGAAGCGTTGTTGAGACATCCGCAGTCTGCCCGGCCTCGCTGGTACTCCGAGGGTGATTAATACCACATCAGGTTTTATCTCCACTTCAATATTTTAGAAGTCCTGCAAGTTGGGTCATAGAGTGTAACTGTGTTATAGTGTGTAACAGTTTGGCTTCTGCCTCCGTTCTGAAACAATCTGTCTACTGTCATCTTTGAATAATACAATCTATGTCAAATCTAAATTGTATTAGACACTGATAGATATTTCTATATACAAAGGAGGCTGTTGTGATTAAATAAACATTCAAATGAATGAAAATCATTATGTATTGTTCCCACATGATGCTGAATATGGTTCATAAATACCTGCTGTGTCTCGTAGGCTGTGTACACTGCTACCCTCTGGTTATTCAACACTCGTGTGCCATTAATTGAAAATTGGTCTTGATGCATCATAATGAGCTTTAGAGATCCCATTGTTTCGTGATAGCAAAAGTAAAATTAATGGTTCACTGCAGTTTTTTCTCTCTGTGGATAGAGTGCTATAATCAGAGCAACAGAAAGGTCACCTTTATTAATCATAATTATTTACAGTAATTAGGCCAGATATCAAAGGAGCACTTTGTGCTGCTCTCAGAGAAAATTGATTCTTCACACTCAGAATTATTTCAAGGGTATGAGCCATATTTTGTATGCACTGAAAATTACAAACTCCAACCTAAATTAGTGCCCTCACTAATGTGGTAGCTCACTTTACCACAGTTGTTATATTCATTATTAAGCATTCTATTTATTGTCTATTCATCATTTTGGATAAGAAAAATAAGCTTAAAGCTGTGGGTTAAAAGATAAGTAATATTTATAAAGCAGCTTTATGCAATCTGAAATGTTTTGTGGAGTGAACATCATATATTTGTAGTGAACTGGCGATTTTGTGTTATTTGACTCACAAGTGCAATCTTAACCTCATGCTTCCCTTGTGTTGTGTTTAAATACATTTTAATGTAGTTCAATAAGAAGACAAAACGTTCTACAGAATAAGTTCAGATGTGGCATTGAAATGGATTTAAGTTCTGTTGGCTTGATTCGTCCATTTTCTTGCTACATCTCACACAAGGTATTTTTCCAACTGACTTTGATTGATTGGTGCAAAGTTCATCACTCAAGGGATCTGAATGTGGGATGATTCCTGAAAGTATTGTGTCAGTGAGAATACACCCATGTGTTGCCGTGTTTCCAAGTATTAAGACACTAAGGGCCAAACAGCTGAATGTTATCCGAGGTCAATGACTCCCAATGATGATTCCCTCGCTAAATATGTCTATTGGCCAGCGGAGAGCCATTCTCTCCTTGTGAGTTGGCGAGCTGTAGCTGCTCTCTGAAACTCTGAAGTCCTCAGTGCCGTCTGTTTTCCAAGAACCCGGCCTTGAAATCACATAAAAAACACAGTTACGCAAGAGAAAGAAGATGGTCATAACAAAGTGTCCACTTATGTCTTCTAGAACTCTTGGTTTCTGATTGTGTAACTTTAAATTTTCAGTCAGCTGGTTTGCTTGATTTGTATCTTAATTTCTCTTCATGTGAAAATCCTGCATGGTTGTGAAGTGCTGCTGCTCCGTATCAGACAGGGTTTGCATCCACAAAGGCCTGAAAGGGAGAAGACCACTGAAGTCAGTCATTTAACCTCCTTTTGATTGTGAAATCAATAACCACAATCCAGCAGCCACTGCATACTGTATTATCATGTCAGTCAGGACTGGCTTACACCTGCCTGGAGGTAAAACACCACCAAAGCCATTTATGTCGGCCTGATGGAAAGGTTATTTAATCACATTACATCGTCCATGTAATTGTCTATCAGCAGCCTTTTATTTACCCTATCTTCAAACTTTAATAATGGCCGTGTACATTTAGCCTGTGCTGAATAGAATTTATCTTTTGAGTTCAGATTGTCCTTTTTAGCACAAGCCGGGTTTTGTCTCTCTCTTTCATGAGCATTATTGCAATTGACAAGATCATCTTTAATGTCCTCTGCAGACATAGGACAGAGGACTTTAAGTAAAGAGTAATTCTAAGGGACAAATTGCAGGTTATTATGTATCTTAGTAACAATGTTATGTGTTTATTTGCAGCGCCCTCCAAAAAGGTCTGTGAGTTCATTCCTTTCAGTGAAAATTAAGATGAATTTCTGAGTCAGTTTGAACCGGTTTACCTCATCGACTTCAGGGCTGCTATGTGGACGCAGTCTTCTTAGGATCCCTCAATGTCAAATGGCAGAAATCAAACACCTGACCAACAAAAACAAGAACATGAATCGTATTCTCAAATGAAACTTGTGAAGCCAAGTGCACAGGAGAATTTATCTGCCTTAACCTTCATATTTGGAAATAATTAAGAAATTTAAATATCAGTAATTTTACACATAAAAATGTTACGCTTCTCTATTGCCAGATCTGTTACCCATCTCAAAATAATATAGATACAATATTGAATGTGTTATACACAGGGGCTTATATGTCTATAATTGAACAAAAAGCTAATTGTCTTTATAGTGGCTCCAAAGGAAGCTTTCACCATCCAAACACAAAGCAAAAGTAATTGGCAGTGGGCTAGCAAACCTGAACATTTAGCATTTAGAACCAGAGGATATGTATAAGAGTAGTAGTACGAGAGTATGGATATATTCTAAAAGAAAATAATTAAACGTAAAATGGATTTATGAGTAATTAGAAATTATTAAAATGAATCATGATTTAAGTGGCCTTTTGTACAGTATCTCAAAATAATTTAAATTTGCCTTTCCTTCACCTCAATCTCAACTCCAACTGACTCAAATTTTGAAATAAAGTTGAATTGTCATGAAATACTGATCTTGAAATTA
Source organism: Platichthys flesus (assembly GCF_949316205.1). Taxonomy (NCBI): domain Eukaryota; kingdom Metazoa; phylum Chordata; class Actinopteri; order Pleuronectiformes; family Pleuronectidae; genus Platichthys; species Platichthys flesus. Next base: position 9,910,514 of record NC_084945.1, on the reverse strand, counting down.
TTGCTTTCTGATATCCCGATGTTTGAGTGTTTTTTCGTGTTTTGCATTTGTCAGACGTTTCTTCGATATTTGTTTTCCTCGATTGATTCCAGTGCAGCTCCGCTTCACTGTAAACATGTCAGCTACATGTGATGTGAATCATCCCGCTGTATGGTTCAGTCATATCAGAGAGGGGAATTGTATTATTAGAACAAGATATGGCGGAGTACGGCTGTGACTGCTATCGCGAACGCAAAGAAATGTCAGGCAGCCAGAATATCCAAGCAGCAGAAAAGCCCCTGAATGCTTTATTAGAAACCCTGACACGTAAACTGTCTGCAGTGGGTTTGTTTACAAAGGAGGATGGAGAAATATTTGACATTTGTGCATGGAGAGTTGTGTTATGAGCTTCCCTGCAATTATGCCTGTGCACTCAGGAACAGGGGATCCTATTAGCAAAGCTTCAGCGATACTCCCCAGCTAATGCTGCTTTTTCGCTCCTCTGATTTTTGTCTTTGTTAGCTGAGGTTATGCTCCAGAGATCAGGTGCTCACATGGAAGAGGGCCATATGCTGCGGATGACGGAGAAACAATAATTTCTGCTGATGTAAATTGATGAATTTTGATGCAATGCAAAAGAAGGCACATAATTAAATAACTAAAGTTATTTATTTTTACTTGTTTTGTTATTCGATCAAATAACATTGTTCTCCAGGAAGTTTGAATTCTGTAATGTATGGAGCGTTGAGTTCGCACGACTCTTCACTGCTGCGTCTTCACAGTTTACTTATTTGCAGTTGCCACATTTAGATGCAAGCGAGATGGATCCCTGAATCTTTGTATAATGTCTATACACCACAATGGCACAATCTCACACAGCGGTAAACACATAACAGCAACATCTGTTTCTTGTTGACGTGTCTTACAACAAGGTCACATTTGCCGCTACGACTGCAGATATCACTTCATTTGATCCAGGATGTTGATAAATAGGTTTTTACACACAACAGACACCGTTTCGTATGTTATGAAATTATGTAAATACATCATTTATTTTATCTGTGAACATGCATAGAATGTAAAACACAACGGAAAGAAATGAATAGCAAACTATGCTCAGTTATAGGTTTAATGGGTATAAAGGCATTGACATAGTTTTGCAGATATTGGAACTTATAATATAACGTAGAGAGAATTTTTTCTTTTTTTTCTTCTTTTTGATAATCCCAAATTCTCGTATCTGCAGAATCATTTAGTTTTTTATAAATGTATCTTTGAATATGTTCAAAGAGATCATAAAAAACATTTCTTATCCTTGTGTCTTTGAATGGCAGTGTTGTGCAGTGTAAAGTGTGTGTACTGAACGAATGGCAAACACAGTAATATCAATGGAGCAGATGTTCTGGTGTCACGTTTAAATTCCGTACCTCGCGATTTGGCCGCTGTTCGGACAATTCAATGTGAATGAACCTTCTTTCAATAAACTGTAACGCAATATTCAATTATAGGCTCCAGGGCCAGATGCCCCGGCGGACAAACAAATGGTTTCAGTGAGAATCGAATACATGTGGGAATAATGGTGGGGGGGCGCTCGGGATGATAATGTATACTAGTGTCTAAAACTTATGAATATTTTGTTACAGTATGCAATCAGAACCTTTACATTAATCATTCATGGTCCTTGTGGCCCATTATTTTCTGCTGCTCAATTATTAATGCTCTTGGACTGACTTTCTTTACATAATCAAGTACCTCTTGTTGGCTACTATAATTTGCCTCTATAGACAGAACCATTAAGTGCCGTTAGACTTAAGATATACACCAGCGGTATATTGTTCCTTCCCTCTGGTGCTTCTGAAGCCTTTTGTCCAGTTCACATTCTATGAAAAGACATGAGATACAGTAAATATCTGAATAATGACCCAGACTGTGTTCTTTTCCATCCCTCCTGCTCTATCCCTTCTCCCCCCAAACCATCCATCCTTCTAGAGTTTTTCTTGGAGCTCCTGGACAATTCGGAGAAGTCCCTCCACAGTATGTTCAAGCGGACGTACGGGAAGCTGTACATGCAGAACTCGGACGTGTTCCAGGACCTGTTCACCGAGCTGAAGCGCTACTACACGGGAGGCAACGTCAACCTGGAGGAGATGCTGAACGACTTCTGGGCCCGGCTGCTGGAGCGCATGTTCCAGCTGCTCAACTCCCAGTACCACTTCACAGACGACTACCTGGAGTGCGTCAGCAAGTACACGGATCAGCTGAAGCCCTTTGGGGATGTGCCTCGGAAGCTGAAGGCCCAGGTCACCAGGGCCTTCATCGCTGCACGGACGTTCGTGCAGGGCCTCATGGTCGGCCGGGAAGTCGCCAACAGGGTCGCCAAGGTGAGTCTGGTTTTCACAGCACTTTTAACAATTGTTTTGTTTGTTTTGTTGATCAAATTGAGTCTTTGCTGTATCTCTTATATAACTGTGGTTTTATATTATTTTATTATTCTATTAGTTGGTAACTTAGACCAACACTATAAAAAAACGTGGTAAATATTTATTAAATCTCCTCTGTTTGACATTTGCCTTACTGTTCATACTTTAGTGTGTTCTGTGTCCTTAAAAACCTCTTCGGTGGATTTACCATCATCTTATAGAATTACGCTGCATGAGAATTCCTTATTAAAAGTTCTGAAATGGAGAACAAACATGTTCATATCGACATAGAGCTTTTTTCTTTAATGCTTGAACTTGATCTCCTGGTGCGGGGGGGCAGTGTTTCATCGTACTTGTGCTGTACTCATTTCACTGTGCGCTCCTCATTTCCGTGGAATCACCCGCAGAGTCCAAAGCTTTGTAAAACAGGGAAGATGAAAGCATATTTCCCCTGAGATTGTTCTGATTTAGTTTTATTTCTAGCTTATACTAAACTTTAACTCAGTTTTTCTTAATTTTAAACAAACGTTTCCATTCTGACTTCTTTATGTTGCCGTTTAATGTCGCTGCTGCTGTTGATAATGTTTTTTTTAAGATCGAGAGTTTGGTTGATTAGTTTCCGTAGAAAAATAAATATGTTTTTGAGAGCATCATCAGACACGGGAGATTAAAATGTCTTTAAAGGCTTAGCGAATATGTTTTCTAAATCCATGTTAAACACAGAAAGTTATGCAAGAGCCCTCATGTTTAAACTCTAAACAATTATATAACTGTTTACTGTTTGTGACGCAGTTTTCGTATTAAAGTGCTTAGGATTTTATATTCATTTAAGTTTAACACATTGGTTTAATAGTCGATTGCCTGAAATATATTCTTCATCAAATGTTTCACCCATAATTACAGTTTATATCAAACATGATTTAAAACCTTTAAAAAACAATTATGAATTGAGAATAAATTAACCTTGTTGGAGGATAAAAAAAATCCTCCCTGCTGACCCTATTTTTAAATAGATTGGTTTTGTGCTTTAAAAATAGAAATTGTAATTAGCTATTTTTGATACTTATTCATCTAGTTTTTTTCAATTAATGACAAATCATTGTGACTGTTTCCATCTTGCAAGTTGTTGACCCTACCAAAATCAATGTTCTTTCCCCTCTATGAGATACAAGTGATATCAAACGGATTTCTCACAAGGTCAAACGTGAGTTTAAAAAAAGTCTTCAGTTCGGCAGTGATCTGATTCTTTTCCTCTAATTTTTTAAGCTGGAAACTCTTTGTCCCTTTTAGTTCAATAGGGAAAGAGAAAGTAGGCGAAAGAGCGAGGGAGCAAAAAGTAAATGAGAGGTTCTCAGTTTGAGAAATAACTTTAATCATGCTTTTGTTGGAGCCATAACTGCTACTCTCTGATAAGCATTGGCCTCACTCAGGCAGATCACAGAGCCGGGTAGATTCTACACTATACTTAATGTGTAATATAGGAAAGTGACTATAACCACATATAGAGAAATTATTAAACACTTATGTCAAATGATATCAAACAAATTGATCATAAGTATTGTAGTAGCACTTTCCTGAATGTTTTAATGTGTATTATTCATATTTAAATCAAAGTATTCAGCATTGGTGAGAGATAATCAGACCAAAAAAATAATTCAATCTGACACAGACTCTGAATAGATCTTAATGTACTTTTGGTACAGAATTAAACCCTTTAAGCACTATGTAAACTACACATTAGTGATATTTAATATATTGTTATACAATATAGTCACACATGTGAAAGACTGTATATAAAGCTGGTTGTTTAAGTTGTTTATAAGATCTTTTTTAACATCTTTAATATAGATAATCATGTAAAAGTTGATTTATCTTCACACACAAGAAAAAGGCTGCGTTCACATTCATAATCCTCTTTTATGGTTTCTCTTCAGTAAACCAAACACTAAACCACTGCCCACTGTTATTACCACTGGGTCTGAAAGTGAACCATCAGCGTGCCTTATTGTCACGCTCCCCGTGTGCTCACTTCACTGTATGCACATAATGAAGGGGGATTGTGGGAATTTGCATCATGATAAGCATGTCGATATGAGAGGGCTGTATCCTCCCCACGCTACCGTGCTGCCATATATCGTCTCTGAAGAGTCAGTCATGAATTGTTATTTTATTTTATCCTTGCCTTGCTCTCCACCAGTCCTCCGTGGCATAGCCATTTCAGATGAAGGGTTAAAATCAGCACCTCTATACGTCTGTCCCGGGCTTATGAGGCTCTGTCACTCCGGATCAAATCCCGTATTCCCGGCTTCCTCATCAATTATGAAGAGGAGCCAGGAAACAGTGTGGCATAGCTGAAGGCTGTCAGGCTGGTGAACGACCGCAGAACTGGAGGTGAAAAGTTCCTTGACATGACAAATCACCTTGACCCAGAGATCACCCTGGTATTTGCTGCTTTCAGCAACACAAATCCACTTCCCTCTCCCCCCCACACAGTCTCAGAGTCCATGCCAATCTGTTACTTCTCAGGTGAGAGCACAGGATTCTATACAAGGCTATTTCTGTTCTATTTCATATCCAGAAGTGTATTTATGTGTGTTTTGGTGGAGTGCCAAGCTTCATTACAATATCTACAGAAATCTGTGTTAGGCTTTGTTAGCTTGTCCTGCTGTTTCTGTTGTTTTAGCAGATCTCTGGAGCAAATGTTGATCAACACACATCACAGCTGGACTGTAATCACACCTCAATGTGTGTGTTGTAATAAAAACTAAACTACACAATATTAACTGCAAAGTCGACCTATGTCTTAACAATGAAAGCATGCATTTTGTAGAATGCATATCGTCAATGAGGGGCAGTTTGTTGATTAATTCAAATTGAAATGCAAGTATTTTGATAAATGATTGATTATTGAAACATTTTTTAAATTTAAACTCCACAAATTATTGGCTCCTTTTCTGTTATAAATCACAAGTATGTGTTCCATGGTTCCATTCACAAGCACATAGCATTCAGTAATTTCATGTTAGCCATTATCAAACGGACACCACTGCAAGTCCAACCTGAATTAAACGTGATTTCACAATATGTTCAATGAAAAGAAGTCAATCGTTTGTTAGGAAAATCAAAAGACAAGTCGGATATTTCTGAAATTATCGGAAGGATAATATAGCTTAACTGACACTGAAATGTATTCATTAATTTATTTCATTACACAATCCTACTAAAGTGATGAATTAAAATGTAATGAAAAGTTTAAATCTAATTTACATTAGAATTAGTCCCACTCCACGTTGACTTAAACGTTGACATGAAACAAAAATGACAGCTGGCCACATTTGTTTTGAGTTTAAGTACATGTGGATTATAAATACACTATATGAAGATTGTAACATTTGTCTTTGCATTATGTATAAATTAATTATGAATTTAATTGCCTGACAACCTCATAACTTATCACAGTACAGGAGTAAAGAGGATTTACATAAAGCTACATCCATCAAAAGCTTTCTCCATGACAGAATATGCCGCTGAAGTAAACACTTTGGTGTAAGGGGAGTAAAACTGGGAAGATTCCTACTGGTTGATGAGCAGTATTATTATAGAATGTTGTCTTGTCTCTACCATGGGTCTTTAATCTAATTAGTATGTGAAGTGTTGCATATGGCCCCCGGTGAGTTGATCTAAGTCAAATAATGAATTTAGATGTGAAATTCACGAAACCTGCGGTTTTCCAGTGAAAATGTTCTGCTTTCAACCATCTGTCTGCTCAGAGCAGCGCTGATGATCATGAGCCTACATACATTATTACTGCTAGCAGTCAGTTGTGTTCGCACTGAAGTTGGAACAGGAGAGATATCACCCCATAAAATGGGATTGGACTGGACAGTTTCCTGGACGTCTATCCCGGATTAAGAGCAGAATCTCTCTGGATTACAGTTTATGATGACCATTAGGAGTTTTATCCGCAGGGTACTTAAAACACAGTCCAGCCACATTAAGACCTGCTCAGAGAAGATTGCAGGGATTTGGACCTTTTGAACGTTTTAAAGTTCAGGCGTTTAGAGTACTTATCACTCACTCTGCGTATACTCATGGGGAGTCGGCCTAGTCCGTGGTGCATATTTAGCCCTGCTGATGGAAGGAACTGGGGTATTTTGCACTTAGGGATTTGTTTCTCCTGATGGCTTATACTGTCATGTTGATCTCATTATACACTCATTTCCTACCACGAACTGTCAGATAATTTAACAGTAAGCTCCGAGGCAGTTTCTAATCTTTACACAACATTTACCTTAGATTAATGTTCTGCCAGATTACTGGGCATTTTTGCTGACATGTGAGCAATACCAGCATTGCTTCCAAGTGGTTTTCCTGGGTGTATTTTTTTTTCTTCTTTTTTACTCATCTACTTTATGTAGTCGCTGCCATACATCAGCATAGCCTGCTCACTGTCAAGGCGAAGCAGTCAAGGGCATTCGACAGTCAAGCTCAGACAAATGTGCCACTCTATTTTACGAAAGAAGAGAGGAATGGAAACGTGCAGCATAACATGAGCTGAACTCCATTTCCTTCAATATCCTCATATCATATGTGTATTTTTCTCCCAGTAAACCAAATGGGTCCTATAGAGTAGCGTGACTATTAAAGATGGTTGAGGTGATCCCTACAGAAAAAAAAATCGTAGATAACAACAAGTGTGATAAGTGCATTTCTAAATTAACTAACAATTCATGTGTGTTTACCAAGCTGTGTTTACCTTGTGAACTTCACATACATTACTAGTCAGTGGCTGTTTTTAGATTCTCAGACAAACCTGAATAAGTATGCAGTAATGTGTGTGTTAATATACAGTTTGAGGACAGCTTAACCGAAACCTTACCCAAGTACACATACACACACACACACAGACACACCATTGAAGTGATATGCACATGCGGCACTAATAAGAGGCTAGCGGAGGCTAAGCTTCCTCAAAGTGATCATGTAAATATCAAGCTGAAGCTTCTTGTGAATTACTTGGTTTGGTGAATGTTATTAGGATGCAAACCCTAACAGGCTCTAGTGATGCAGTGTTTGCAGAGAGTCAGACTGCAGACCCACAAAATTATGCGTTTATTAAACCAACAGACCCGCAAACCACAGCCTCTCTCTCTCTCTCCCTCCTAGTCCTCATACACACACACACACACACTGACACACACTCAAAGGCTGAATCCTTTAGATCTTAGCGGTGACCTTTAACAAGATACCAGCCAACATGTGTCTGTCTTTTTTAGCCTTGTCCGATGCTTCATAAATGATAGTCTGTGTGCAGAGAGATGTGAGACAGATGTCGGTACTTTGTAGTTCGGTAATGCCGATCTTTGACAGACAGGACATCAGATGACCTGCACCTTCCGGTGAGAGATATATAGAGAGATAAGATGGATCATAATCACAGTGTTTCGTTGTTTATAGCTCGAAAATATAAAATGACAAAATGTGGTTGACGCAGTAAAGTAGTTTGCATCGATTTATAACAAAATGTGATTGATTCTGACAGTATCTGTTGTCCACAGCTGCTTTAGACTGTGGGACTCCTTCAGGTTATTAAATCAGCCATATGAAGGCAGCAGGTGACAATGAAAATATATTTGGCCAATGAAGCTAATGGAGTCAAAAATAAGCAAATTGAGCAAAATGAAATAAAGAAAATTTACTAAAAAACTACCAATGAGGTTTCCTTTAAGCTATGCTTTTCAGGGGAATGAATACCAGTGGGATATGTTACAGTGGTTATAGTTTCTTTCATGGGATCTATCAGAGTCACAGTTCTGTATCTGGATTTGTGATTATCATGTTTTACAGGTTTTACTCAGGGCAGAGCAAAAGATCCTGGTCTGTCTAGGTTTCTCTGCTTAGGTCCACTTCTACAAATACAATGGACAAACTTCTCTCTCTCTCTCTTTCTCTCTCTCTCTTCCTCTCTCTCTCTCTCTGCCTCTCTCTCTCTCTGTCTGTCTCCTTCTGCTGGCGCACCGCTCACACAGCTTGCCGAGGATAAGGCCTCAGCTACAGTGCTGTGACAGCAGATGGCAACTGGCTCAAAAAAAGGTTGGCACGTAATCGGGGAAATGTGCTGCACCAAAGATGTCCCTTTTAATTAAAAGATTTTGATCTGTGGTGAACTGCAGAATGTTTGAAAAAAAAAAAAAATGAGAGACAGCATGTGGTCTGAAATACAGGGACATGATATGAAAGTATAATAAAGAAATAAACTGTATACTACAGTGGACGACCCCCCCCCCCCCCTTCATCTTATACTGAGAAGTCTAAAAGATAGAGACTCAGTCAGCCTGACAGCGAGAGGGAGAAGGTTAAGACCAAAATTCAAAGGAGGGATAGTTGACAAAAAAATGAGGAAAAAGGAAATAAAAAAAGTGTTACTCCTCCGTCTTCTCCAACCACTAGTGACAATATGTCACATCGTCTGACTGTTCCACTCCGGATCATATCCTGCGACGACTTCTTTGCACCTTTATTTGAAGTGTATGGCACCACATCTTTATTTAACAAGCACTTAGAGAAGCTTGTCAGCACCAATGTAGTTACATTTGTCCGGAGGTTTCTTGGCAGGCCAACGGAGACCTGTGTGCCCCTGACACTCCGGCTGGGTCGCGGACCTCTGGAGTCAGATGGACACGGGGTGAGTGCTGAGTTCTCCTCCGGAAGGCAGCGCGGCAGATGGATAACAATGTCGCCTGTGCAGTTTTTTTTTGCTGCCGTTAGCTCGTGGCTGCGCCGTCCCAAGTCATTGAGCGGCTTGCTTGGCTTTTAATGTGTTTGCACTTGTCTTGGTAAATTAAAGAAACAGTCCCAACTGCTGCTCCAGACATGCCACATAACATGGTGGATGTCAGGGTGAATCAACGGCCGATCCCATGCATCACCAAAGACAGACACTTGAGCTGACTGCCGTGTCTCGCGGGGGGGGCCCTCCGAGTACCACTGTGTCGCTTCGCCGAGGCACAGCTGCTCACATGTGGATTATTCTGTCAGCCCGAGACGTTCAAGTTGATTGATTTGACAGATTTCGAGTGCAACTTCCGTGGAATTGTCTGCGGCTCCATCTTGCATTTAACATGCTGAGTGGAGAGAGAGTAAAGTTCAGCGAGAGGCGCAGGAGGAGGACGCGATTATTACAAAGTGCTGCAGACCGTGTTTTATTATCAACGACAACTTGAGTGCATACGGCGTCACACTGGGCTCAGTCTGTGATTGTATGTACTGAAGGATTAATATTTATCTCAGGTTTACCAGTTTGGTTATTTTATACCGCCTCAGTCTCCAACTGTGTTTGCCAACTGGCATCTCTCTGCGTTTACAAAGACAAATATGTTTGTGAATCTCCGTCTATCTTTGTGTCCTTGTGACGCTGCTCTTGCAAAGTGCCTCGCCAAGAAGTACACAAATATAATTCAGCCGGACTAAAACGTACTGTTGGTTTTTCCATGCCCATATTTAAACAAATTCTAGTATACACAAATACATCATCTACATTTCTAGCTGCACATGTGACAGTATTTTGAAGTTACATATGTGTACATTTGGAATTGAACAGTGGTGTCAGAGTCCAACTAATCGACACACTTTAACAACAAAATAGGGCAGTTGTCAGCCCCTTCCACAAGGACCCTCGCTGTGTGAGCATTTTCTGCTCTGGCAACCCTGTGATTAAGATGGGACTATGTTTAGGCAACATGGTTAAGGTCGGATCACCTTCATGGTTAAAAGGAAAGCAATACTTTCTGGAGAGGACATGCAAGGCATTACAATAGAGCTTGTTCCTCACAACAACAAAAAAAAGGCCATGTTCCTGAGTCCTTGTTTTTTTGCCTTTTTGATCAACTCAATGTGCACAAGCTGCTACATGAAGGGGTTTTATCAGGTAATGTTTGTATTTGTTCACTCATGAAAGTCTGCATGCTGCAGTAAGAGACTGACCATTTAGAAATGGCTCGTACAAATTTGAGGGTTTGCTCATGTTTTAAGCTTCGGTACATATTCAGACATCTCTGGTCGAGTTAGTTAATACTTATGACACTTAATCTGTTTATTCTTAAGAACTCAATTTATAATTTAATTTCACATTTTGCCTTAGGAATACAGTATCCACAGTATGACCTCTTCCTCCAGTGAAATTTTAATTAAAATCTTGTGAAATATTGTAACGCAGAAACTTTCATTCTGTCTCTACTGCCCGTGTGTAAAGCATAACTGCACCTTCTGTTTAAGACAAACGTCTTAACCTGCGAGAAGCATCTGATCCAACCCCTCCGCTCATGAGTTCAAACTTTAACGAAGCATCAAATTTTACGAGCTCATCAATCGTACAAATAAGAACAGTTAAAACGTAATGGAGTACAAATAAAATACATCTCTCTGAAAACTAGTTTTACTGTAGGCGTCACGAGGAGGAAACATTACGGTAAATATGATACGTATCAAAAACCCTACAGAGCTGTGTTTGACATGGCACTGTGTGTGTAATAAGCAGCAGCTGTGCTTTATGAGCTTTGCATGAAAACATAAACTACTTCATAAACCAAATGCAGACAGAACATGATGCATATTTCACTGCAGAAATGGTGAAGACAGATCTTTGAGCTCAACAGAAGATCATCTGTCTTGCAGGATAACACTCTTGACTCGACTCCTGTTTGATCTTGTTTTGACACGTCCACACCAGCATCGCTCCCCCCCCCCCCAGCATCGTGTTTTCAGGTTGTCCATCCGTCCCAGTAACACCCGGAGGGAACTTTTTTAAGAGTTGGCACGAGCTCGGTCTCAATGGTGAGCTAAGTAGATTTTGTTGGTCAAGGTCACTGTGACCGCATGAAACAACTTTTTTTTAGTCATGACTCAAGAATTCCCACCTGATCCAAAAGCTCAAGGGTACAAATTCTCAGTGACATGATAATGTTTTATAAAAAACATTTTTCCGAGCATTATTCCAACATCTTGGTTCAGACACACAAAGGGAGATTTTTCCCATATTTCCTGTAATTTTACATTTTGTGTAAGTTTATAAATAAGTACGATTGGAAAAACATAAACTCAGGTTAGCCCTTTGGTAGAACCAGACATTTGGTGTTACCAGGCACAATCTGTTGCTTTTAAACAGATTTTAATCTGATTTACATGGTGACAGATACCTCCCATCGCCATTGACACTAACGGCTGTGGAATTGAGTAGGGACACTGGGACAGCAATGTGGTCTTACATCCATGTCCAATCAGTACGCAGCAATGAAACCTGTCACAATAATTATGACAGAACCATTGAGACGGATTTGTCGGGCGACAGCCTCACTGTCCCAAAAGTGTTCCCCTTGATTGGCCTTGGCAACTTGCAAAGTCATCGTCGTTTCTCACAACTTCATTACTTGGTGACATGAAGCAATTTCCAGCGTCTCTGCTCTTCCCACTCTGCTACCCCTAAAGGGAGTTCACGCCATATGTGCATGACAACACCCTGTTGGAGAGACAAGGTGACGCCTTCTCAGAGGACCTCTTAGGCATATCGCTCATTATGAAAGTGAGCCTTATCATTGTATTGTAATGAATCAGTTACCTTGGATCTGTTGGATTGCTGCTGTTGGATTCAGGTGAGGATAACGGCTCCAGACTTTGGCCTTTAAGGGATAAATTTAGAAATGGCTCGCTTTATTATTGCTCAGGCTTATTAATCCTCGATAAAGTTAATGCTCACATCAGGAGTCTGGCTGACACCTTCAAGCTGCTCTTTCAAAGCACCAGAATAATGAGTGGGCCGCTGTTTATGTCTCACCCTGATCTTGTTCCTCAAGGTACATCCACTCAGGGGCTATATTTAAGTAAAATTGCTTGTTCGGCAATTTGAAAATATATTATCGCAAACATCAGTGTGACATTTAAAACTTTTCAGTTTGGGAAACATCTCATTCTAAATATTCTCAACAGTGTTTAAAGTATTTCTACACTACAGAGGGAGATGTTTTACTTGTGACTGGACTACACTTATTTGAGACATTACTCTGCAGATAAAGAATTTACATTCCAAACATTTTAACATTCACTTCCCAACATTAGCTTCACCCAAACAAACTAGTAAAGAAAAATGCTTAAACATAACAAGATTGGTAGTACGAACCAAACAGTTTAATATGCTTTCATATTTATTTGTACATTATGAGTACTTTTACTTTTATTACTTCTAGTACTTTTACGATCAATACTTAACACTTATTTGGATTGTTCAGTTCTTGAGACATTTCTTAAAAATAGAATGGTCGCTTGCAGTCTTCACCTCAGTTGAGCGTTCGAAGATTTAATGTTTCAGCGACCAGGATGTTCATTTGGTGCTTTTGATCTGCCGTCTAGTACTGCGCCTGAAAATGGTGACGCCGGTTCAATCATGATTTTATGCTGGCAAAAGGATTAACCAAATAAATAGGTTCTATCATTTCACTGTTCAAGCAGACAACACTCAGTCAGACTCTCGCCTGTCCTCAAACCAATCAAATTAACAGTAGGACATTCATACGCGATACAAAAGTCTTTAGTCCACTCCATGAATTGCATTGTGAAACCAGATCTAACCAGATCAGATGTAAACAATGCAGCAAAGACATGAACCCTGTTTATTTCTTTGGACTTAAATTGACCAGAGTTACTTTTACACATATTCAGACACACACAACACGCACTCCATGCAGCACTTAGACCTCAGATGAGGAGGTTATTGTTTTAATTTCACTTTGTCTCTGAGACGTCTCTCTCACCACTCCAACGCTCGCCCTGCTGTGAGATATCCCATCCACTCAACTGCAAATAACTTCTAACAAGATTATCAGATTATCCTTCATCCAGGGCCAATCTGCGACTGCTGGGCACAGTCACTGCAGTAATGTAAAGATCTCTGTGAGATAATTAGATGGCATCATTTTATTACACATTTACCAAAGATTTGCAAACCTCAAGGGCAGCGGGAAAACACGTTTGCTACTTTGCAGTGGAAATATATATATTACTTTGATCTCATCTCATCTCTCATCTCATCTCATTTTCATCCGCTTATCCGGGGTCGGGTCGCGGGGGGAGCAGCTCAAGCAGGGGGCCCCAGACTTCCCTTTCCCGGGCCACATTGACCATCTCTGACGGGGGGATCCCGAGGCGTTCCCAGGCCAGTGTTGAGATATAATCTCTCCACCTAGTCCTGGGTCTTCCCCGAGGTCTCCTCCCCAATGGACGTGCCTGAAACACCTCCCAAGGAAGGCGCCCAGTGGGCATCCTTACCAGATGCCCGAACCACCTCAGCTGACTCCTTTCTAAGTAAAGGAGCAGCGGCTCTAATCCGAGTTCCTCACGGATGGCTGAGCTTCTCACCCTATCCCTAAGGGAGACACCAGCCACCCTCCTGAGAAAACTCATCTCGGCCGCTTGTACCCGTGATCTCGTCCTTTCGGTCATCACCCAGCCCTCATGACCATAGGTGAGGATAGGAACGAAGATCGACCGGTAGATCGAGAGCTTTGCCTTGCGGCTCAGCTCTCTTTTCGTTACAACGGTGCGGTAAAGCGAACGCAATACCGCCCCCGCTGCTCCGATTCTCCGGCCAATCTCACGCTCCATAGTACCCTCACTCGCGAACAAGACCCCAAGGTACTTGAACTCCTTCACTTGGGCTAAGGACTCATTTCCTACCCGGAGTAAGCAATCCATCGGTTTCCTGCTAAGAGTAATGGCCTCAGATTTTGCGGTACTGATCCTCATCCCAGCCGCTTCACACTCGGCCGCCAGCCGATCCAGTGAGTGCTGAAGGTCACAAGCCGATGATCCAATGAGGACCACGTCATCTGCAAAAAGCAGTGACGAGATCCTCAGACCACCGAACTGCAACCCCTCCCCACCACGACTACGCCTCGATATCCTGTCCATGTATATCACAAACAGGATTGGTGACAAGGCGCAGCCCTGGCGGAGACCAGCATCCACTGAGAACGAAACTGACTGGCTGCCGAGGACGCGAACACAGCTCTCGCTTTGGGAGTACAGGGATTGGATGGCCCTGAGGATAGACCCCCTTACCCCATACTCCCGCAGCACCTCCCACAGTTTCTCCTGGGGGACCCGGTCATACGCCTTCTCCAGATCCACAAAACACATGTAGACCGGATGGGCATACTCCCAGGCCCCCTCCAGGATCCTTGCGAGAGTGAAGAGCTGGTCCGTAGTTCCACGTCCGGGGCGAAAACCGCATTGTTCCTCTTCAATCTGAGGTTCGACGATCGGCCGAACCCTCCTTTCCAGCACCTTGGAGTAGACTTTACCAGGGAGGCTGAGAAGTGTGATGCCCCGGTAATTGGCACACACTCTCTGGTCCCCCTTTTTGAACAGGGGAACCACCACCCCGGTTTGCCACTCCTTTGGCACTGTACCCGACTCCCACGCGATGTTGAATAGGCGTGTCAACCATGACAGCCCCTCAACACCCAGAGCCTTTAGCATTTCTGGCCGGATCTCATCAATCCCTGGGGCCTTGCCACTGCGGAGATGTTTGACCACCTCAGTGACCTCCACCAGTGAAATTGACGATGAAACACCATCAACCTCGAGCTCTGCCTCCAACATAGAGGGCGTGTTATTCAGATTCAGGAGTTCCTCAAAGTGTTCCTTCCAACGTCCGACAACCTCCTCAGTTGAGGTCAACAGAGTCCCATCCTTACTGTACACAGCTTGGATGGTTCCCCGTTTCCCCCTCCTGAGGTGCTGGATAGTCTTCCAGAAACACTTTGGTGCCGACCGAAAGTCCTTCTCCATGGCCTCTCCGAACTTCTCCCACACCCGCTGCTTAGCCTCCGACACGGCAGCAGCTGCAGCCCTTCGGGCCTGTCGGTACCCTGCAACCGAGTCAGGAGTCCTCCAGGATATCATATCCCGGAAGGCCTCCTTCTTCAATCGGACGGCTTCCCTGACCACCGGTGTCCACCACGGTGTCCGAGGGTTACCGCCCCTTGAGGAGCCTAAGACCCTGAGGCCACAGCTAGCCGCCGCAGCTTCAGCAATGGAGGCTTTGAACATCGCCCACTCCGGCTCAATGCCCCCAACCTCCACAGAAATGCCAGAAAAACTCCGCCGGAGGTGTGAGTTGAAGATACCTAGGACGGGAGCCTCCTCCAGGCGTTCCCAGTTCACCCGCACTACTCGTTTGGGCTTACCAGGTCTATCCGGAAATTTCCCCCACTCCCTGATCCAACTCACAACCAGATGGTGGTCGGTTGACAGTTCCGCCCCTCTCTTTACCCGAGTGTCCAAAACATGCGGCCTCAGATCAGATGACACGATCACAAAATCGATCATTGATCTTCGGCCTAGGGTACTCTGGTACCAGGTACACTTATGAGCACCCTTATGTTCGAACATGGTGTTTGTTATGGATAATCCATGGCTAGCACAGAAGTCCAATAACAAACGACCGCTCGGGTTCAGATCAGGGAGGCCGTTCCTCCCCACCACGCCTCTCCAGGTGTCTCCATCGTTGCCCACGTGGGCGTTGAAGTCACCCAGCAGAAGTACGGAGTCCCCTACTGGAGCCCCATACAGGACTCCATTCAGGGTCTCCAAGAAGGCCGAGTACTCTGAACTGCTGTTTGGTGCATACGCACAAACAACAGTCAGAGTTTTCCCCCCTACAACCCTTAGGCGCAGGGAGGCGACCCTCTCGTCTACCGGGGTAAACTCCAACACCGCGGCGCTCAGCCGGGGATTTATGAGTATCCCCACACCCGCCCGGCGCCTCACGCCCTTGGCAACTCCGGAGAAGAATAAAGTCCAACCCTTATCCAGGAGTACGGTACCAGAGCTGAGACTGTGCGTGGAGGTAAGCCCCACCAGATCTAACTGATAGCGCTCCACCTCCCTCACAAGCTCCGGTTCCTTTCCCCACAGCGAGGTGACGTTCCACGTCCCCAGAGCCTGCTTCTGCCGCCCGGGTCTGGTCCGTCGAGACCCCTGACCTTCGCTGCCACCCATGTGGCTGCGCACCCGACCCCAACGGGTCTTCCCACAGGTGGTGGGCCCATGAGATGAAGAGAGGGGGGGTGCCACGTAGTTTGTTCGGGCTATGCCCGACCGCGCTCCTTGGCAAACCCGGCCACCAGACGCTCGCCATCGAGCCCTCCGTCTGGGCCTAGCTCCAGACGGGGGCCCCGGGCTTCCTCCGGGCTGGGTCCCATCTCCTCTTTTATCGATATTCATTGAGGGTTTTTGAACCATTCTTAGTCTGGCCCCTCACCTGAGACCACTCTGCCATGAGAGACCCTACCAGGAGCACAAGGCTCCAGACAACACAGCCCTCAGGTTCACAGGGACACACAAACCTCTCCACCACGATAAGGTGACGGTTCAAGGAGAAAGTATATTACTTTGATTGCCACGAAAAAGCCATGTTGGATATGAAGAGTGTAGTTGGTTCAGAACTATAGTCAAGAAAAATCTCCCCGTGTTTTCCTCTTGTCCGTTGAATTGGCTGTCTAGAAACTGGGCCAAGTTTAATTGAATTGACAGAAACAGATTAATCCGGGGACTTTTTTATTAATTATTTAATATCCTCATGAATAAATGCTGCTCTTTATTTGGATGAGTCGGGAGTAGAAGTATGATGGGTATTAAACTGTAGAGAAGATTTACTGTGTTTTGCTGTTGTGAAGTAGATGATACCTTATACAACATTTTCATGTGATTAATCACACCAAAGCTGTGCTACAGTAAATTGATCTAACGAGTGTATTCCATAGTTAGACTGTTTTTGTTTTATGGTTGCAGTTTAAACTGGATTTAGTGTCCATAGCGACCGGGCCGGGGCCGAGCCAACCCAGAAAAACAAAAGACACAAACTCTTTCCTCTGTCACCACAGCAAATAAATTTATATGCAAATCAGCCAGTGAAATAAAATGATTCAAATAGCCTGATAGAAAAAATGTTGTATTAAATCTGTGGGGTGTGAGATGAGGAAGAGGGAGGGAGGTAGATTGCTGGAGATGCACGCAGATTGAGAGTGGAAGTCCAAGTCTCATCTAAAAACTGCCTCATCCCCGTCTCAGTTACAGTGGACGGATGAATTGCATACAGCAGTCGCATTTAACTCGTGGCTTCACACGTGTGATGTCGATTATGTCAGTGCAGAGAGAAAGGTTGACTCGACTGAGATCTAAAGGTTAAAGCCACATGTGATACATCTAGAACATGAGCTCGTTCAATATCTTCATGAAAAGAAGGTCGGATTTGAAGTTACGTTGTTTCTAATGCACCTAAAAATATATATCCTTGTATAAATCCTTGAATGTGTAATTGCGAGTGAAATGGCTTCTCCCTGCAAAGCGAGCACTGTGATTGGCGGATACTCGCTTCTTTGTCCAGTACAAATGCGGTTATCGCACCTGCCCGCTCCTTCTGTTTGTCCTGCGACTGTCTTGTCCGGATTTCTCTCCGTCTGTTTCATCTGTATCCATCTCTCTTTCCTCCTTGGTGTTTGTTTCCCCGCGTCTGGCAGCGTCTTTGGCTTCCCCCCCCCCCCCCCCCCCTTTGCCTGCTCCATCTCTGTTTGCTCTCGGTTTTTCTCTTTTTGTACTCGATCCAGCTCTGCCAGTCGAACGGGACAATGTAGGAATGAAATGTCATTTAATACACAGCAACACTTTAAGTAAAGCTCTTAAGCTAAGCATTAGCGGAACATAGGTATTTACGAAAGGGTTTGCAACACAATGGAAACTAGCTGTGAGCAGATGTGTTTGTTAATGCACACTCAGCTGGTGTAATGAATGACAGTATAATATATATTTAATCATATCAAATGCATACTTCATAGGATGACGTCTTAATTAGTGATGGATATTGTGCATTAATAAATCACTCCCTTGTTCTTGTTCGACCCATTTCCAACGTGATGTCACAGCATGCTAACTGTGATATGTGTCCAATCAAATGAACCAGGATGTATGTTAACTCCACTCCCAGACGGATGTAAACAATTTAGTGGAACACGTACCAGCAGACGACATGCAGCGATGGAATTGACAGCTAGCAACCTACTTTAATGGCCGACTTAGACGACGTTGAGTGATGGTAGTGGCAGATTGCTAATGTCAAAGATTGTTTATTTGATCCTCCCTGCCGGCTGCCAAGAGGCAGTGGAGGCAAATACACTAATACCGGGCTTGACGACAAAATTACAAAATTCAAATAGCATGTCTGCCCTGAGAGAGCGATCCCTCCTGTAATAATCTATAGTAATAATAATAAATTCTGATAATGAGCTTTAAAGCACCTGATAACAGAACTCCTGCACTAACCGGGGTCTTACAAATCTTTGAAATAAATGAATGGTGACTCCTTAATCTACTAGTTTGGTATCCTGTATGTGTGGGTCCTCTCTGTTATCTGTTGCATGACAGCATATTTCATTACCATTTCTCCCAAAAATATTTTTTAAATCATGTCTTGAGTTATTTTTTTTTCGTGTAGCTTGTGAAAGACGTCCTTCCGTTGGCTGCTCCTTCTAATACAGCACTAACCAATCTGCCAACCTTGCACACGCCGACACTCGAGCTGTCTCAAGAGTGCAGGTCGGACAAACTCGAAAAGTCAAGCATGAACAAAGAGGCTGACAGGCCAATTATCAGATGTAACTCCGTTCTGCATCCAGACGCCAGAACCCTGTTGCTTTCATTCAAGCTGGTACAGTGACAACGAGAGGCCCGGCCTTCACAGGAAATCAAGATGGACAGAGTTGAAAAACTCATCCTGTCACACGGTTTCACCCGGTGGGTTTTCACATTTCAAGCTCCGGAAGATGCAGTGTGGAGATGTTTGTCAGATGTTGACTTTAACCCCCCTGAAGTGGTGTAATGGGAGGTACACTCCTTATACTGTGGTTGCTTTAGAAACCTCATGTTTAGCTTATGTTGTATACAAATCTGACAGTATTGCTTGTGTGTTGCAGCATCATTTTGTTTCATCAAACCTCCTCTCTCCATTCGTCTCTTTGTTTCTTAGGTGAATGTCGCTCCTGCATGTGTCAGAGCCTTGACCAAGATGCTGTACTGTCCCTACTGCCGCGGCTTGCCCGGGCTGAAACCCTGTCACAACTACTGTCACAACGTTATGAGGGGCTGTCTGGCCAACCAGGCCGACCTCGATCCTGAATGGAACCTCTTTATCGGTAAGAAAAAACACATCGATTGTGATTCAAATCGAGGGCTTTTGCTCCCATTTCTCATTTACCTTTTGAAATCGTTCGAGGTCTCCCTGTCTGCCTTTGTGCGCGCTTGTACTTCGAGGTCTGCGTGTTACTTTTCCCGAATGCCTTTGAATAGTCTCTGTGGGAATTCAGGATGTGCTGTGTTAGATTCAGCTTGAGAGGATTTACAGAGACAAAACTGAAATCTTATTTGTGCAACGGTTCCCTCTTTTTTATTCTGACTGAAACGTTGTTTGCTGTTGCCGGCGCCCTGGCATGGCGCTTAAAGCTTTGGTCCCTGCTGTTCGGGATTGATAAAGGAGAGCAGATCCTAGGCAAACACATTTTCTATAGTGTTTCCAGCTGAGCTCAGTGAGTAATATAGCACTTCAGTTAGGCTGTAAGTAGCTGGCTGCTGTAAGCCCTCGTGTTAAATGGATACAGAGGAGGCACATAGAGCGTTCCCTCTGGATCTTTTGTAGGCCAATGCTTTATTTGTTATGTACCCCAATCCCACCCTCCCACCCACGGTAAGGGACTTTTTTTTCCTATTTTTTTAAAATGAAGTCTCTTTTTGAAGCGACATCCCTGAAGACCGTGTGTCAAGTGAACTACACTTCTGAGGTTTCGTGACAAGCCCGTCGTTCGAGAAACCATCAGATGACGTAGCGCTCCTTCTCTCCCGTGGCATGTCTGAAGTCTCAGATCAACACAGGCCCCCATGCGCTGAATGAAATGTCTCACAGCTTTATGACATGTGTTAAAAAGTTAGTGTCTTGTTCGGTTGTGAGGAGGCAAATCTATTGTCGTGCAGGGACGCCGCGCGTGACAGTAATGAGAAAAGCTGTTGTTGCAGCACACTGATGAATCTGGTTAGACAAAAACACCCTTGAGGTGATGAAAAAGTGGATTTTTGAACCAGTTTTTGTGCAGATGTTCATTTTTGCGCCGGCTTTGTAAAGACAGTGTTGTTGAGGGTATAATTAGAGATGTAGAACCCAGGGGATGTTGATTTTCACCATGAAAGACAAATCTTTGAGGTCTACTGACATTTGGTATTCATTATCTGTTGCTAAAGGACTTCGATTTGCTTACCATGCAGCTCGCAAGAAATATTGATTTGCCTTTCAGAGACAACTTCTAAATGTATCACAGGTCAGTTCTCACCACTGGAGCACATCTTTGCATTATAGAAATTTATGGATTGAGCCCTTGCATGGTCTGTCAGTGTCAGCCCTTCAAATCATCTCTTATTAGAGAAGGTTACATTAGAGACACGACCTTCAATTTTTTTAGAACCCTCAATGGCATTTACCTGTGAACTCTGTCCATGCTTAAATGTCACTATTGACAGCATTGAGTGGTAGGACCACAGGACAAAGGAGACGCAAGGATTTTTTTGTTTAGTTTAAAACTTCCACAGCGAGAGAGAAAACTGAGATGATGCCTTTTATCCTGTAAATCCAGCTACATCAGGGACATTTATGCAGTAAACACAAATGTTTGTTCCCCGCCTTTATTAAAAACGAAAACAGAAAGAACAAGAATTTCCAACTCGGCTCCGCTCAATTCAAAGTGAAAAACAAAACCAGATAATGAGTTCCTCCCTTCATGATATTGAGCTTACATCATTTACACAAGTGGAACAATATTTGTTTTCTGGATAACAAACTTTGAAAATAGGACACAGTGAGTAACACAAATCGGAAGGTTGACAATAATCAATGTAAATTAAACATATTCAACAAATTAAAATTAAGAGAAATTCCAAACAATGCTTGTGAATGACTAGTTCTTTCATTGAAACGGAACTGAGGCTGAAGCAGTAACAACGGAGACCTAGTAAGACACCAAGTTTAAAGTTATCCAACAAATGAAGAGACACTTGTGATTTTAATATAAACATAAAAACACAAGCAGTTTTATATTTAAACATCAGTATCACACTACAGCTTCTTCAGGCATTAAAGGGGAGAAAAGAACAAATATGCCAGTGCTGTGTTTATTCAGCATTGTAACAGCAGTGACCTTGGTGAATACTTTGATATAGCCTATATACAACGATCCAGACGGAAAACTATAATAATCTCAGCATCCATGCCAGGTGTTTCCATCTACTGTCTGAGTACAGTAGATTGCAGTTTGCAAAGGTTACTGTGATGCCTTTCAGCCGGCAGATGGTAGACAGACTGTCAGTGAACAATGAGTATAAACCTGAGAGTGGATGTAATTTACCTGCTCTTACCTGGGCTGGGTGATGTTCTTTAGAGTGTGTGTGTGTGTGCGTGTGTGTGTGTGTGTGTGTGTGTGTGTTTGTTCAAATGTTCAGGAAAGGAATTCACGGTTTGGCCAATGGATGATACCAGACCATCAGTCACCTGCCATCGTGACAAATTTACCCAGCTCTGCATCATGACAGACACATCATTATCATTTTTCTTGTCAGCACCTTGTTAAAATACTCTCAGAGAGAAAGAGAGAGAGAGAGAGAGAGAGTGCTAGAGAGGGGAGGACTCGGGTTGTTATTCACGCGCCGCTGTTTTTCAGGCTTACACCAGGATCAATGGTGTTTTGGACTGGCAAGTGACATAATGAATTCAGCTGCAGATGGCCAAAATTAATAGCAGATTTTAATTGACTGTTTGATAAACAGGTGGCACAGTGGTAAAGTGGTTAGTGCTGCCGCAGCACAGCGATGGGGGTCGTTCAGTTTGGAGTTCCCGTGTTCTCCCTGTGTCTGTGTGGGTTTCCTCGAGAGGCTGCGGCTTCCTCCCGCGGTCCAAAGACATTCAGGTTAGATTAATTGGCAACGGTAAATTACCCGTAGGTGTGTGTGTGAGAATGAAGGATTTGTTCCTCTCTATATGTCAGCCGTCAGCCCTGTGATGGACTACTAACCTGTGCTGGCTGTTCCCTTCCTCCCTCCAAATGTAAGCTTCACTTCCGTCCAGCTCGCCTGTGACCCTAAAAAGGAGAAGCGATATTAGATGATGGATGGATGGATGGATGGATAGATGGATGGACGGATCATAAACTCCTTCCAAAAAAAACTATTGTCCACAGCTTCTCAACTGCTCGATAGGGCTGAGCTTTTAAACCAGAATGATCTGGAGCGGCATTAGATTTAGTAAAAACATCATTAGATTAAAGAGTATTTGATTGTTTCATACGTAATAATGTTGGTCAGTGGACTGTCAAAACATCCACAAAGTTTTAACTGGCCCTGACAGTCTCTTACTGTGTGCCTGTCATTCAGGGTGCACATGACTGACTGTCTGAAATGCCCGTCTGTCAAAATGTCATGAACTTCATGTGTGTACTTGATTCAGTGCAACAACACCATTGACTTGTTTACCTCTATGTGGTTATAAAGCAGACTATTTACTTTTTAGGGTGAGGCAGTGGATGAGTGCCGTACTATTTCTATTCAGGATTCTGTAAGTGGTTAGTCTATTTCTCTGTTATCCTCTCTGACACTGCTAAAAATCCCCACAATACTTTTTTCTGCATTTGCGGTTATGCATCTTAACAGTCCTCGCTGATCACTCGTAATGAAAAACATGTGCAAAGTCTTCATAGAGTTTAATGACTCAATGATGGAGTTTGGGAAGTTAGACTTTTCATTTCAGCTGAAAAATATTGGGGTAAAGGGTTAAATCCTATATTATTATCAGTGTATGTGAGAATGGAGAGACAGACAAGAGTAGGTAAAGAGCAGCATGGATTAGAGACTGGTCACTTCTTCTTTAATGGATTTAGTGGCTGTAATGAACTCCTGGCCTTAAATAAGAGGTGGTTTCTAAACCATTGTATTCGCCGCATACACTCGGCTGTACCTGCAAACACATTATTTCTGCCCCTAATTGAGATATAGGCTTCACTTGTCCTCTGTTGAGTCCTTTGACACCACAATGTAAGCAATCCTCATTGATTTTATTTGCTCATTTCTTTTTAATTGTGTGGATTGTGTCCCAGTGTAATTGGACCTCACCACAACCCCACAACCCACCAGTCCAAGAGAACTAATCCAATATATTTGCTGTCCTCCAGGAAGGACTTTCTGTGACGCCTGTGAGATTGTGAAGATGAACATCCTGCCAGTGCTTTGCTTTTAAACGATATGGATTGCTTGGCAGAAACTACTCCTGCTTTGCCGTGTGGTTTAGCCTTCGAGCTGTGTGCTCGCTCAACAGCAACATGCTCGAGGGGTATTCATTAGACTTTAAGATTCCTTAAGTATGACATACAAATACTGCATCTTTTAGTTCAAAAGACATTTTAGCTTACAAACTCAAACTGAGTGAGAATGAAACACAATGGTCTCAGTAGCAGACATGACAGGAACAAAAAAGCCAGCCATTCGGGTTCTGCCTGTCACCGTGCTGAAGGCTGGATGAGTCACTTTGCCTCGTGGAAGTGATCTCCATATTCTCAGCATCATCAAGAACCAGTATCTTTTCTATCTAATTGCTACTGGCTGTGCAGAATCTGCAAAAAGCTGCTTTTTCGTATATTGGCCGGAATGCTTATGCAGCTTCACTGTAAACGAGAGCAGCTCTAAGTTACCACGGCAGATGGCCAGCAATGTTTTCTTTATTAATCTCACAGCCTCCACGTATAATGCAAACTGAGTGTCATTACTTTATCCTTGAGAGCATATTATTATCAACAAAAATACATTATCATTAGTTTACCCAAATATGACGTTTAATTGTATTGCATGTGGTAGCCTTTTGTCCCGCCAATGTGCTTTTACTGTGGAATTACATCACAGCAAGACAGTACTCTAAACAACACCTGAGAGATATATCCCTGCCATGCTGTTCTTTAAGAATTCAATATAAACAACGTTGGTTCATGTATTACTCACTTTAGAGTATAAAGGACTGTTATCTGACTGAAAAGAAACTATGGTGGGGAAACCAACCTTTCTGAGAAGTTTAGTGATGAACACTGCACTGCGCTCAACTGAAAGAAGGCACTAGTGGTCAGAAAGAAATGCTAAATGGTCACACCCTTACAAAATGCACAGTTCCTTTAACCTCGCTGGATTCCAAAGTAGAATAAGAAGCGCAGACAGAGAGCTGAGAGCTGAGAGGCAGCCCAGGAAAGAAGAAGAAGAAGCAGCAGCTGCAGCAGTAGAGAGAAGTGTTAATGCAAAATGACACGAGGGTTCACATGTGAGCCATAACACACACGGTATTTGAGACTTACAATGAGCTGGAGTCATCCAGACAGAGCCTAAAGCCAATAAAACTGAAGAAATATAAGTCTTATTAAGAAGTATTTGTTAGTTCTGTTACAATCCAGCTGCGTGAGAGCATGCCTGTAGAGAGACTCCCCAAAGACACAGATATGTTGGCAAATCACTGGGTCTTTTGCAATTGATTCGCCTCTTGCAGCTGCAAACTGACTGAGTGTTACAGGAATCTGTCTCTGGCGTCTTTGAGCAGAATGTTTTGGCAGTGTTTGGTGTTAAAGTAAGACTGGAAGGGTGAGGTTTATTTCTCGCGTGATACTCACACGGTGAGTTCCTTGTGTTTAAAAACTCGGTTTAACTAAGGACAGTGATTGATGGGAACAAGCCGATTTGGAGCCTGATGATTGAGCCGATAAACAATATGAAGCATCTGCAAGTCGTTGTGCACTGCAGCACTTAAAGTCAAACACGATTGCATCACTGTACTGTGGGAGCGCATTTGCGGAGACATAATGTGTTTGTAATCTCTTATTGCATGTTTGTGCCCTTCAAAGAAAGGTCAGGGAGCTCAGAGGTCTGCTGTGGCAAAAATTAATCCTTGGCTCCCCCCCCCCGTTCCTCTCCGCCGGGTACTTTAAGGACATGGATTGTTTTGAAAACCATCTGCACATTCTTGTTCTCGCTGTTGTTAAAGAAGTACTCCGCCAATTTGATATTGCACTTTGTAAGAAACAGGATGGATAGTTTGTCCTTTTACAGATATTGTCTTTTTTATTCAACATGTTTTGTTTTTTCTTCCTGTTTTTACCATAATCATCTGGATCTAGTTTCCAGATTTAGCGTTCATGCTGTATTTAGAGCTAGCATCCAAAAGGCTTTCCACTATTATCAACTATATGCTGTGATGGACAAAAAATGAATAAATGGAAAAAGCCTCTGCGGCGACGAACAGCACTTCAAAGAGGTGACACATTTACTCACTGAGCAGAGTCGCTGTAGTTCCTCTCAGCAAGCATGTAAACAAGGACCCGGGTCCCCAATGCATGTGCAGCCATGCAGGGATGTCTCCCTGACACGGAGACACGGTGCAGGTGCAGAGTGGATTTGGTTTGTTGTCAGGCCAAAACAATGGGCATGGTTAGCAAAGATTAAAAAAACTGTTCACAAGAAAAACAATAAACTTCTGAGGGATTTCATAGATTAATCAAATGAAAGATTAAAGGTTGGATTCTTGAAACTTTCTCTTTATTGTTTTTTTTTTCACTTCCATCATTACAAGCAACAAACCAGAGGGGCACTTGTACAGGGCATAACATTCCCAAGGAGCTACTGAATATATATATATATATTCTTGGGATCAGATACACACATTGTACAGTATACCAAGTACAAAGAAATTTCTACAGCTGCTCCTGTTTATAGAAATCAGCACTCTATGTGCTTTATTTTTTATTTATGCCAAATTCCCCAAATATTTCTCCAAATACTGTATCTTGCAGTGTAAAAGAAAGTGAATAAAATCCCTATGTTCCTGTGTAGCTCACAAAATCAGTGGACTGGTTTTTGCTTAATCCTGCTAACAGACAGATAAAAGACAAAGGAAATAACCCGTGCTTGTTGAGCTAATGAAGTAACATATGATTTCAAATTTTAATTCCAATTTAAAAAAATTTAGATTCCAGAGTTTAACAAAGGCGGATTTGAGAAATTCATACTCTGATCCTGTGAAACAATCGTCACAATGACTTCAATTTCTAACTCCCATGGTTAAAAGCACCACCTCTGGCTGTGGAGTAAATCACTTGTCACTAGCAGTTTGTGCAGGGTGTCAACAACGTGTGCTGTTGGTTACATTTGGTGTTTATAAGCAGACATTCCCTCCAGTCTGCAGTGGCAGATGGTGAGAGCTATTCTCTCCATTTTCCTCTCTCCAGCTCTGAATCATTGGGCAGACTTGGGACAGTGTTTGTGGGCAGTTGGGTGGCAATCCCCCGTGCATTATGTTCATCATTTCCAATCCAACAGAATTGTCCCCCCTCCATTAATTCACATCAACACTGGAAGTGCAATTACTGCACCAACAAAGTTTTGCTGAAGCTCAGTGGAAAACTAAAAAAAAACGAGGCAAGTTTATCTAATTGACCGAGTTTAAGTCATTTGAGAATATAACAGATAAGAAGAGAGTTCCTGCTTTCATATATAACAAAAGCTGTGCTATACCTCTGTCCCCATCCTTTGTCACTGTAGAGAATAATCCAAGTGGCATGACTGTTCCAGTTCACATAACTAGAAGAGTGATCTGTCTTTAAATCCCATAGACGAGGTCACACATGAGGATTTTGAGCCTGACTTGAGGATTTCTCTTCTTCCGAATTTGCACACAACTTGAAACGCTGTTCCTCTGATTGACTGCAGAGCGCTCACGCAGAGCCCAGTGTGATTTCTTTCCCTTTTCTTATGTGTTTCATTTCAGTTGGGCCAGTCTGTTTTAAGTGGTGTGAAATAGTCCAAGATTTTCCACCCCTGACATCTGAGAGTGATCCTTCGCCACAGGGCAGGAAGAGAATGATCAACTCTCACTCGTATCGATTTTTTGGTCTTTGCGTTAACTTTTGAAAATCTCATGAGAGATTTAGAGGCTTGCCTACCTATAGGACGTTGTTTACAAAATCATGTATCACTTGATATCTGCACTGTAGCCCGGATCAGAGCCCGTCAGTAAAGCGATCAATTAAGTGAAAGCGGGCACAGACCAACATTTTGTCAGTGTTACTCATGTCAGTATTTT
Organism: Platichthys flesus; assembly: GCF_949316205.1. Lineage (NCBI taxonomy): Eukaryota > Metazoa > Chordata > Actinopteri > Pleuronectiformes > Pleuronectidae > Platichthys > Platichthys flesus. The sequence goes on along the minus strand of NC_084945.1, from coordinate 9,882,869 downwards.
AATCTCTAGGGTTCTTTCTGCAATGGGTATGAAACCAGAGCACAGTTTGTGTATTGTAACTGATTTACAGGCACCTGCTCGGGATGGATCTAGTATTATGTGACAGAAATTGATCTTACAGTTGATGTATTTATTGATCACTCCAGCGACGCTCACTTCATCAAAAATGACAAACTGTTAAAGAGGTTAAATCGACATGACGCCGAGATCAGAAATTAAAGAAGCAGAAATACTCGTTAAATAAAACAATGCTCCCGAGAAGTAGGAATACCACGTTTCCGTCTATTAGCGAGTTTACTTTAAAGTTGTTGATTTGTCAAGGAGTCACGTATGAGTGATTGTTGTGTCCCCTGAGGGACTCCGCAGGTATTGTACTCTCTCCAATTCCTTCTGGGTGAGAGAGGGGAAAAAAAGTTTTCCATTAGAAAATAAGAGAGCATGCAGTGAAGCCTGAAGCCAAACGACACGAAAAGCTGGAGCTATGTATCTAGAAGCAAACAATCATGCCAATACAACCCACTGTGTCAGTCAATGGGTAGATGGATGAATGCTGTACAAATCAATATTCTATTTGTCAATTTACCATTAGAATATTAATTATTTCATCTGTACATGAATTCCCAAACAAATACACCAGTCTAGATGAATGTTAGCTGAAGAGGTAAACACAGAACATGTCAGGTTAGTGATCTTAGTTTAGAATAGAGAAGAGCAATGTGGGGAACATCTTTGTGTAATTTAAACTTTAAACTGCTATCCTCTCTCTGTGCGTATACCATTACAAAAACTATAGACAAAAAGATGTGTTGTGTATTGTGTAGGTATTCTGAGTAAAAAAGCTTAAAGTCTACGGTTTATTTCACTTTCCAACAGTAGATACAGCTCCAGATGCTCCTGAAACGCTTCGTCACAAATACTTCCACAGATTTGAATAATGTTCGCCAACGTTGCCCACATGTGTTGGAAGTGGTTGACCGAGCAGCCGGCCAATCAGAGCAGACCGGTCTTTGTCGGGAGGGTGGCCTTAAAGAGACCGAGGCTAAATCATCAGCATAATAATAATAATAATACTTTTAAAGTGATTTAACCAGTAAGCAGTGTTGTAGGTATACAACCCTGTTTTGAGTGACATCTTTTTAAAACTATGTTGAAATGTTTTTGCAATCTGTAAAAAGAAGGACGGATGAATAAGATAACAAGCCGATCCCACAAGGAAAAGTATCCAGGATAATACACTTGTGACTGCACACTGGTGACCGAAGGATGGTGGTACAGATGGCATGAGCCAAACATTGTGCATAATTGAAACAGCTTAGTCTGCACACGAAATATCATCCTCTGCGAGCCCCCCCCCCCCCTTAAGAGTTATGGTTAGAACTGATTCAACGTGTAAATGTCTTTCATCAACAAAGCCTTTGAAAGAAGCGTTCCCATATGAGACATCCTTTCTGAAGTTATTTAAGCACGTAGAAGTAACCTGCTCCTCATAGCTGTTCATATGGCTGACTCATAGTCACAGCCCATCAAATATTCATTAAGTTGTATGAAAAATAGGTTGTCAGAGCTCATCTGATACCGCCATTTATGTCTTTGAGACTCTTTTTCTGAATGAGTGGAGAATTGCTTGCAGTTTTCCCTCTACTTTCACTAATGTCCACAGAGGCTGTTTTTAGCAGTGGCAATAGAGCAGTGAGCTACTAAACATAGTCAAGTGAAGACTCCACAGTGACCTCCGGCCACATCCTGATGAAAATCCAACCGAGCATCAATTTGAGGCTCCGAAGTAAACAAACAGAAATTCTTCTTTTCACACTCACAGCCGGTAACAGACAGAGGAGGCTATGGTCTGTCTATATATCTGTTCATAAGAAAAAAAACAAGTTGATAGCCTGAAGTTATTATTGTCCGGTTGGGTTTAACAGGTGTGAACCATGAGATGACAGATTCAGGTAAGAGCTACACAATCTTAAGATTTATTTCTTGAAACCATCAAGTAAATTAAATAAAACATTTCTTTTCAAAAGTTAACTTGTCATTCCCCTTACTTAAAACTACATTGATGTTGTTACCCTGAAAAGTGACCTTGTATCTAATGATTATTAGTTTTTTAATAAGGCCAGTTAACCAAACCCCAGTTAACCAAACCCCAGTAACTTAAACTCCAGTTAACTAAAGTTCTGTAAAATTTGGACCAGTGGTGTCAGAGATACACTACAGGACCCGGGAGCTTCATATATTTGTGGAAACTTCACAGTCCAATTCCCTATTCATATATTTTTAATCTAATTTTTTTAACACATTTTTGTGGAAAAAGCTTTCGACCTTTGGAGTAAATGTTTCTCCTTTGTGTTCTGAATGTGTGTGAGCAGATTAGAGGATCGATTTACATTCTCCCTTTGGATTCCCTGTTCCACTTATTCATAGGTGGCAGCAGTAACACAGGAAACACCACAAAGCATCTGCAAAGATAAGGAAGGCGACACCATAGCAAGCAAATATAGATGGAAATGATGAAAATTAAAGTTTCATGAGAAAGGAAAAACACTCAGCAGGTATTGGTTTAAGAAATCTTGAATGGCAAAAAGCTTAAAGTCAAAAAGTTAACTTTACGTTTTACATGAGAGTGGTATTGATATTTTCTCCCGACTTGCATTTTCCTAAAGGTCAAACTATTTGTTTTAGAAGTCTGCAGTATGGAAAATAAATGAGCGCTGACATTTGTGCTCTTTTGTGCAAATGGTGTAGTTCTGCTTGAATCAATGTCACGAGCCTACTGGACAGTTCTTCTGAGTTAAAGCTTGAACTTACAAACTATCTCCCAGTGGGGATTGGATTGTCATTATCAGTCTTCTGGGTGATAAATCGCTGAGTTAGGACGTATGAGCATGAGTCTTGACTTTAACAAAATAATCTTTTGATCTGGTCTAATCCAGATTCAAATCACAACCAGAATTCCACCCACTGATCATTTGCCAAGGATCATTTCACCAGCTTGGAGGTTGGGTTGCAGCTGTTGCATAATTCTGTTGGGCCGAGACAGGGCCCCTGGATATTAAGTATTAAGACGGACGAAAGCAAGGCTAGAATATATTTTGTGATATCTTTCTTTTTCTGCATAAAAAGACACAACGTGTGAATAACATTTTTTATTCTGTTTAAAATAACAAGATCAGACCTTAAGATCTTAGAATCCTTGGATTCCAACAGCAAGGTCACGGATACAGACAGCAAGTCTGAACAAATAATAAATAAGCTAGGGAAAGTACGATACTGAGTCACTGACGTGCTATCTGATGATGGATCCTGATATCTAAATATATTTATCTAATGTAAGCAGAAATATTTTTGTTTTGCTTTCTGCCTGTGATTAAAGCCCTGTCTCAAGGCAGAGTCCGTGGGAGTTTTGCTGTTTACCAGTGTCACAGCAGGATGTAAAATCATCAGGCTGTGCTGCCGCAGCCTAAAGAGCTGTAGTAGAGACTAATGATCGCTCCACATCAAGATTCTAGTCATGATAACCTATGATCTAATGATTTACACTGCCTCTCCTCCCAGCTAAAGACGCAGCAGATGACTAATGTGTTTCTGCTTCTCTTGTGTAAGGTGCACACCCCCCCGGAGAGGCAAATAGGCTTCTCCTGATTGGTCCACAGCCCTGTAAATGCCACTGCACTGAGATATAAGGCTTCTTGATATCGCTGCCCTCCCACTTAACCAGCGCTAACCCTTCAAACACGACTTACTGGTCTTTTAATTAGTTTTTGGGGGGGGAGAGACAGGAAGGAGTATAATGAAAATGTCAAACACATTATTTTCACCGCTGACTTCTCCCAGTCCGACATGATCAATAGTATCATCTGTCTGTATGAAAACGATAACATCACATTATTTTAGTATGATTAAGTGGCAATTTGGTGGGTAATTCGTTTTAGCTATCGATTCGGAGGTAATAATGTCATGCTCCCTGCGCTAGTTCTATTTTTAATTTATACATAACATGTACTAATTTGACAGGTGCTCACAGAAGGAGACCTTGAAGTAAGAACTGCGTGTTAGTGTAGGAGAACTTTAAACAAGTTCTCGTTAGGCAGGTCACGGTGTTACAAGGTGTTTTTTTGGAGGAAATGGGTCTTTCACAGGTTCTATAAGGCCATAAGCCAGCAGAAGACTATATAATGAAGTTTAGGGGCATTGGTGCCCAACCAACAAGGATTAGTGACTTTCATTTTCTTCAGGTGACCCTTTAGAGACACACTTCTGCAGTCTGGATCATCTGTAGAGAAGTCCAGATTTGTGCCAAGACTGTGGGGTCGTCTGGTGAGAAAGGCCGGTATAGTTATTGTTGTTGTCATTGTTGAATGAGACTTCTAAGAAGTAGCACTCACAGTACAACTGTAGCCTCAACACGCCATAGAAGCTTGTATGTTCTTTTGCAATGTGTAGTAATTGTTTTGGGCATTTTTATGATATGCTTCAGGATTAGACTCAGGAAATATTTGTTTGTTGAGGCGTGAGCTTCCCAAAACTTGCAACAATAGGTCGGAAGTTGTATAATGATACATGATTAATATGTTTTCAAAGACACAGTACAAAAGAATATCTGTGTATGAAATAATCAAGGTGTGAATTGACAGACTTTAAATAACACACGTTCACATGCACTTCTCTATCGATCACTCACAGACTTCAGGGCCCGAGCCCGAGCCACACTTTTGTGACTTGGGTGACAGCTGCAGCCTCAACACACACTTTTGAACTTGCCGTGCCTCTTGTTGAGCTCAAACATTTATATAACAGGTTTTTAAGCGATACATGCTGGATTTGGCGACTTATGTAAGTCATGCTTGACAGAAATAAACAAGTGTCTGAGATGTTATTAAAAAGTAATTACCAGCATGAGACGAAGACATGGATTTTATGAATTTATTGAAACATTTTCACAATTTAGAAATACTAATTCATACGGATGAATAAATCAGAAGTCTTGTCATTCTCTGTCTGGAGCCATTAGCATATGCAAATCAATGATTTGTTTTATGTATTAGCCATTTGCAAACTAAGCACATTGAAATTTAATTTTGACTTGTTGTCGCACAAACTCTAACAAGCACAAACTCTATCTGGTTCTTCCGCTCTGTTTTTTTTTTGCATGAAGGTACTTGCAGTTTCCTCTCTTGTCTGTGATTGGTCAGTGGCAGTCGACCCACTCGCAGAAAGCACTACTGAGTAGAACTCTCTGTTAGAGCTCAAACCTTAAAACCCATGTCAGGGATTGTACCCTCAGGGGTTTTGCGACATGTATTTCTAATCTTCTTAGATGATATAAACTTGTTTGTATGCTTGAACCGTATGTGCCCACAGAAGTAGTGACATTTCTGCATTGACATGTGTCCTCTGTGTTATAACAGATGCTATGTTACTGGTGGCAGACAGACTGGACGGACCCTTCAACATCGAAGAAGCCATTGATCCAATCGACATCAAGATCTCTGACGCTATCATGACCATGCAAGACAACAGCATGACGGTGTCCGCCAAGGTACTGTGCCCTAAGTCAGCTTGGTCTGCCATTCTTGAATACAAATATATCTTTGTATTGAAATCATTTTATTGGGTAAATTATTGCAGTATTTTTATCGAGCATTTTTTTGTACGGCTGAAAATACTATCAAACTGTTTTTGAATACAGTTTATGTTCAGAAGCATCAGAAGCCTTGTTATACACAGTGATGGGATTCAAAGGACAATGTTCATCAATGTTAATCTATCTATCTTCATATGGTACTTCTTAACCAAAGTAAAGATTTTAAAAGAAACTTGATATGACACATTACATTTATGTTTTGAAAGAAATTATCAGTCACAAAATTGTCATACACATGTCATGCATTTTCCTCTAATTGTGTCGTTAAAACCTGAAACAAGATGTGTCCACTTTTCAATATTTAACCAATTCAACAATCCGTCTACAGCCTCAATCTAAATATTTAGGATCAAACCCGTGGTCTAAGATAAGAACCTGAGATCACACATTTAACTGTTATGTTTTTGGCAAACAGTTTAATCTTATATGAGTCTTCTTTAAGAAGAGAGTTAACATGCAAGGGAAGTAACTAGATACATTCCTTTGCAGTTCAAATATCTAATAACTCAGTGGAATAGTTCCAAATATGAAGCAACACCTCAGGATATTATCGCGCACAGAAAATGTTTTCTTCAAAATAAGCCACCTTCTCACTTCACCTTTAATTCTGATGCTTTGATATATTCTGGCCCATCTTCACTCCCGGGTTGCAAAGGTCAGTGAATTAGATGTTGCATTCTTTTCTATATCTGGGGAGCTACAATTCACAGCTGGACCCTTTGTCTAAGCACCTGACGCTTGAAGGTTGCACTTGGCAGAAAGATTGCTCTGAGATTACAATCTTTTCTCCCGTAGTCACATCTCGACCGTAAGTGGCCCTTCCTCGGTCGCCGCGCTCTGCGGAATGTGTCAGGCCACTCTGCATTGTGCCTTCAGTCTTGCAGCGCGTGCCTGTTGAAAACCGTTTTCTCGTGTGAGATGTACAGGATAGTGGAATTGTAATCATGTTGAAGAAGTGATAAATATTAGAGAGAAGACAGCCTCTTGTCGTGACGGCCATGTAGCGCATTAGAGTGCTCCATCACATCCTGTGCCAGGGGCCAGCAGACAGGCCAGACAGGAATCCTAATGAGCTGGGCTGTTTGCAGGTCTCTTGTTTGGGCCCTGAGAGCCTATAGAGACGGAGCCATCTGAAAACAATCTATTCTCAGAATGAAGTTCTGTGAACGACACAGGAATTAATGTAGGGTTCAAATAATAACGGAACTGCATTTCTTTTCTTGGCTCATTTTAGGCACAACAAAGCCAAAGTTTGTATTTCAACTAAATTAATAACAGTCTTTTTTTTCCAAGGATTGTGTTTCCTGATGTAACCTGCAATTATTTTCTGATTATTAATAAGTAAACACTAAGCATTAGTTACTGTTAATATTTTTTTTATCCAGACTTGTCACGGTTCAGTTGAAAACGGCATCGGCCCCATGAAAATATCCCTTTCCTTTATTCCATACGTTATTAGTTCTATAACCATAATCAAAGCTCAATGATGTAACATTTTGTAAAGAGCTGGTTTAACTTTGGTCCATCGTGAGTCTTTGACCTAGAAACTCTGGCAAAATGCATTTCTTTTTGAAGCGTGACTTTCATTTTCAAGCAAATTCCTTTTTGCCACCAATATGACACTTCCTGTAAAATGAGGCCTGGGCACTGATAGAGTGGTTGGAGGAGGCTGGCTCTGTATCATTTTCTATCTCAGATCACCAACCAGAAATGGTGCTGTGAGCAAATTGACAGAGGCTTCTCCAAGGAAAGCTTTCAGTGGTGTAGGCAAACTAAAACTTTTACAGGATCAAAAAGAAAAATGTGTATTCTACAAAAGAGATACACATGATCCTGAAGCTTTGGGCATTGTTTCATGCTGCAGACCAGTGCTTTTTCATTTTCACTTTATCGTCCTATGTTCATTTTAGGTTTTTCAAGGGTGTGGCCAACCAAAGCCATCGGGAATGGGCCGGTCTGCACGCGGCATCTCAGATGTGTTCAACGCTCGTTTCAGACCCTACACCCGCGAGGAGAGGCCGACCACAGCAGCCGGAACAAGCCTGGATAGACTGGTACGTACACAGACACAAGAAGACGTATATTTCTTTGTTTGGAATATGTTAAAAAAATGACTTGTTTGAAAAATCTGAATAAATTTGGTGTAAAATAACAAATAAAGTGAAATATTTATCTTTATTAAAAGCACGATATAAAACAAACATTTAAAGCACGGTTCTTTGACAGGGATGATGGAACAAAAAATAAATCTTGAACATTTTGTATGAGGCCTCCAGTGGAATCCTAAAATAACTCTAGATAGATAGATAGATTACTTTATTCATCCCCGAAGGGAAATTAAGTCGTCATAGCAGCCGGTACATTTGAATACAATAAAATACAATACAATAGAATAAAATATAAAATAATATATTGCAGTAGAACGAATAAGAACAGAAACACAAGATAAATAGGCAGATAAGGTGCAGTGGCAGATGATGGTAATAGTACTGATGATATGATGGTTAATGTTATTGTTAGACAGTATATAAAAAATAGTACAGTATATATAGTATGTAATGTATATTTATATATGATAGTAATTATACCAATATAATAGCAGTATATAGTAATAATAGCAGCAACAGTATATATAATAATAATAATAGTAATTGTTGGACAGATAGTTTTGTTGGAGTCTGAATTCCTTCTTCATTTCTCGCTCCATCTTTTAACTACTCAGTGTGTGTGAATCTGAGCATGTTGAGTTTTTTTTTTTTATATTTCTGGCGGAGGCAGACCTGGTGGCGGCATGCTGAGTTTAAGGTAGACTTACCCGGGCTCAAGTCCAAAGGGCAGAAAAGAATTGGGGACCTCAAAGATTCCAGCTGAAATGTCATCGTATATCCATGCTGATATGTTCCCCATAGAGCTCAGTTGCTATGTGACATCCTCCACTGCAGTACTCGGAGTAAGAAAACAAAAACTCCAACATTTAAAGGAAGAAATTGTGGGTTTTACTTCTGAGATACCATCAGAACCATGTTTTCTCCCAAAAGGATCCTATTCACAACTAGAGAGAGCATATACCTCCAGCACAGTCCTCATGTGATACCACATGGAAATATTTTTTAATCAACATTATTGAATTTTTCCCCCAAAAAATCAACAGAAGCCTCACAATGTTAAAGAATTTGGGACTTCTTTAAAATGAGTTATTCCACTGGACCGTGCCACTGAAACCCACTGTGTAAGAGTCTTTATATGTCGAGCTCCAGTAAACAGCAACCTTCTATTATAATTATTATCATCATCATACATGAATATGTTAAAAGAATGACTGGAAATCAAGCAAAATTATGTGTATAAGCCGAAATAAGTTAGATACACTAGTTAAAATCTATGGTCGTACAATTTACATTGTATTATTCTTAATAAAATGACACAATGCTATTGAATTTTCCCTTTAATGATGTGTTATGTTGACTGACATCAATGTGTTGAATAGATTCCACTGAAAAACTTTTGAGACAGTATATGTCAGGACATTTCTCTTAATGTCATCAATTTATCGTCTGACCAAACCCTTTTGCAAATGCTCCTTCACGTAATCCTTCCACATTTGGCAAATCCATTTAATAAATAAAATCTGGTCCTTTTAAATAAAAGGTACAGTGGATAATCCTCTGCTGTATAAATTGTGTGACAGGATTAAAATGGAAATTATGCGGCAGCAGGGAAGTAGATCAAATGCTGTATACTGTGTCTGTCTTTACAAGGAGTCTGTACTTCCAAAAGCTGCAATTGTTAGAAATAAACACATTAAGTGTAATACAAAACCCAAACCCTTGAAAAGGCTGTTCTTCAATTCAGCATATCCTCAAATACAGGCCTTATTAGAAACTAACCCAACCTTCCTCTTTGCTTCGTAACACTTACACTAAAGGGGAAAAAAATATACTACTAAAAGTCAAAAGCAAATTTTTAGGAACTCCACAGGTTTCAGAATCTTTAATAATTCATGTTTACATGCTCTCGGGCCAACTTCTAGTAAAAGATGAGGAAAAAGTGCTCCGGGTTGGACTTACTCTCTTGATCGCATCTCACTCGCGTTTCTCCATATCTAAGTTCCTTGTGTACATTTCTGAAGCAGGTGAGGTCCATTCGGAAATATATATCTGCACCAGACAGGATTTTGCGATCATGTATTTTCCGCTGAGCAGTGCTGAGTGCACTAAATAAAACACCACTTCAGACCAATTCTCCCCATCGTGCTGCATCGTCCTGGTATTTGCTTTGATTACATGTGAGAGGTTTTATACTGATTTCATGTTTTTTCATTGTGAGTAAAGTGGCTTAAGGTTTTAAATCTCATGGTGAAATGAAACCGCAGGACGGGAAATTTCTGCGTCACCATTTATCATTTAAACTTCTTCCCTCACTAACGACTAACGACATTCTTTTTGCTCCTATTCTGTCTCTCTCTGTCTCAGTCAGTCTATTTGTCCGATGTCCAATTAAATCTCTGTCTTCTTCATTTCCCTGCTGCTCCCAGAGGGTTGTCTGGAGGAGAATGCAACACAATGTAAGCCTTCAACTCCTCCTCTTACTTTCACCAAGTCATCTGTCTTGTGGTGTTTTAATCATCCTGCCCAAAGTAATCCACTTCTTTACATTATTCACAGTTGATATTGATTGCTTGTTGTGACACCGGCTCTTTATTTGCGTTGGGTGAATTATTCGCGTTTCTCTCTCTTGCGTGCGACTCAACGTTAAGCTGCTGAGGCCGATATCGATACTGGTCATTTCTGCATTTCTTTTCTCTTCATCTGGATAACCTACATGGGTTCCAAGGTGTTTCCGCAAGAAGGTTTTGAGTTTGAATCCTTTTTTTTTTTCCATATTCATATTCTCCATTTTCTTCAGTTGTTTCCATCATTCAGAGCTCTGATTGATTGGAGACTTTAAACATGTTTCCCATTGTCATGACTGGTAGACGTTTGCATGTGATGACCTAAGTATCCAAGGTGTTTCCTTAGCTTCTTTCAAATGCCTGCTAAAATAATCCTGTTAACCTGCAGTGGCCAAATTATATCCTGGATTAGCAGGAATATTTTGGATTCCACACCCACATCTGAACAGCTATTTATCATTAGAAGGAGCAGATAGAGGATTTTATTTCTGACAAAAGGAATCATATCTTTTGAATGTTTTAATGACTTAAATGTAAAATGTAAAATGTAAAATGTTTCTGGAAGTGCATTTTGAAGGCCTTGTGCAGTACTTAGTTTATTTGTTCCTCTATTTGGCAAATGTGCAACATAAAATGTATGAGAGCATAAGAACACAACATTCTGAACACTGTTTATCAGGGTAAGTTAAAGTGTTGCTTGTCACTGTCGAGGTCAAAGTTGTATTTATTACATAGATCCACAATTACACACGTGTTGTGAAATGCTTGGTGCACCACAAGGTCCGCTAGTGCAGATGGCAGTAACATGTATACGCCTCCTCAAGCCTTGACCTCAGAAGGTCAGATGTATGAATAGAAACCAGAGGCCACTACTTGTCTCTTTACAGTCATGTGAACAATCTTATTCACCAAGGCAGCAGCAGCTAATCACGTAATCAGTCACTGGGACCAACTTGCACACACATTCAGCGAGAGAAGAAAAGGTCAGAGGAAGTAGTCTTCGCATTTTTCCGAGATAAGCTACTTTGATTAAAAAAACAATTGAATTGCTTCAGGGCACAAAACAAGGAGCAAGGTTTGGTAAATATGTGAGTTTGAGCGCTGTTGAACACTTAGGCTAATGAATGACTGTGAAGCTCCCAGTCATCATTACTCACAACCTCCATGGTTTAGGAGGATTTTTGTAGAAGTTTTCAAACAACTCATCTCAGATCAGACCTGAACGTTTAAAATATTCAAATCTGAGAGAGGTCCGTCTCAGAGGGTTTATTACATCAAGATTATGTCAGAGCTTCCTTCACTTAATGTGAACAAAGAATTTGTGTAAATACAAAAAGGATGAATTAAGACACATTTGTGGGCTTGAAAAAACGCTTCGTGTGGACCGAAATCTTAGAATGTGGCACAAACACTCACATGGTTTCATGGATGTACTGATTCGATTTTGGCTTTCAAAGTCACTGTGGCATCACGTCTGTCCCATTCCTTTGAACATGATACATCAAGAATGCTTGATCAACTTTGGGCAGAGGCAAACAGCCATGAGACAGTGATTCCAACGACTTGTGCTTTGATTTATGATTGTTGGGTGTATTAGACTTTTTTCTTCTTTACTTTTCTTTTTCTTTTAATTGAGACCACTGGACTGTTCACTGAAACAACTAATTCAATGATTTATGGCATAAAATGTATATTAGGTTTAAGGCCCTAAAGTGTTTACAAGGGAATCTCCCTTTCTCTAATGGTAAAATAAGAATGATGGCATTTTCAATGTCAGCTATAAACCCACTGCTAAACTTGAAAATGTTAAATTAATGTGTACGGAACTGGTTACAATCTTAGCTATGATAGTGGCTTAGCTCTATGGATTACATTGTTGATTGTTAGATCAATTTCAAAAAGATTCAGATGATTTTTCACCATTTTTACAGTTATTCCTCATTCATGACCACATACGATGAAGGTGATGTTGGGATGAACTTAGCATCGTCATTCCGTTTTGTGTTTAGCGCCAGTTGAGAAATGTTACCATACTTCAAAATAAGATGAGAAACATTCATCATGTTAAAAACCTGTTAAAACATCCATAATTGTTTACCATCGTGAGAAAGCAGGCTGGGTTTGACATAAACTTGGTAGATGCAGCTTCAGCTGTGAATTCACCAGACTAGCAGACAGTGCACAGCAGCAGCCGGACCTCAGCTCAACACAAGCCCTGCTCTGTTAGTATTGTGTTGTCCAGTGTGTCTCCACACCACTGACTAACCAGCTCCAAAAGTGTAATCATAGAGAGATACCTTCACAAATAAGAATCCCACCAAGTTTGGTAAAAAATAGGTCTGTGTGTTTTTAGTTGTTGTGCACACACACACAGGAGAGGAAAACAGAAAACAATACCCTGCTATTGGCAACACAAGGTAATAATACAATAAATGATGACTGAACTCCATGTAGCTGCCTCAGTTTTTAGGGTGTTGGTATTTGCATGCTGGTCACGTCATCAAGTTTTCGTGGCTGAACAAAGTCATTATTAATGTTACCAGTAATACTTGTGCTGCTGTGCCACTGTAACTTTTTTAATCTGTCGGTAAAAGGGTCTCTAGGTTGCTGGTACCCCATCATGAGACCCGTACGGGGTGTCTCTTGAAAAAGTGCCCCGCAGTTGAAAAGTAAATTAATCCTTTAGGATGTGACTAAGCTACAGTAGAAGCTGGATTCAACTCTGTATTGTGCAGGTTAGGATTTGTGGTCAATATTGAATTTCCGTCATCAACAGTGAATTATCCTCCACTTTGTTTCATATTCACATTTGTATTCTGAGAGAGTTGAGAAGTCCATAATTTGGTTTTATAACAACATTTATATTCTTCACTTGTTTCCACATTGATGAGCAGATGTCCAATGACACAATTCTGACAGAAATGACTTTGTTCTCTGTCAGCTTGAACTAACAATGCTGACAGAATGTTACTGTCAATTTCTCCATTACACAAATGCTCGCAGGAAAGATGTGATGGATGTCCACAGAGGATCCCATCATCGACTCATCTGACCAATTTCTAAATATTTGAGCCTCCTTGATGGGTTGTTTGTTGTTGAGCACTGTTGAAATGAGCATGCAGCTGGAAGGAAAGTACATCCGTCATTAGCAATGGCCAGGCCCCTTCTCCATGCTCCATTTCACGTTGTTTTACGCGGTGCCTGCACGAGGAAACGATCTGGCAACAGCCATTTTTCTAAGGAAGGAAAAGTGAAGAGTAAAGGATCCGTGTGTTATTCCTTGAATCAATCACAGTAAACCAATGTTTATAAGCAACAAGTACACTTGAGTGTGCGTTTGTTATGGTAAACACACTTTACTGAAAGGACTGGAAGATTTTCTGGAGATTTAAAGAAACACTGAGTTTGAATGTGTGACAAGAAAACCCCTGTACATCCTTTTGTTGCAGAGTGGGAGCAGAAATTAACAGAAACTCTTCACTTATGAAACTGTCGTCTCTGCCAGAGTCATTAAGAAATCACTCCACCCATTGCACTTGGAGACACCACTGCCAATTATGACAAATGGTAACACAGCCAAAGGGGTTAAATCCTTAACCCCTTTGGCGGTTAAATCCTGGATCCATCCACAAGATGGATCCAGTTACAGCTTTAATGAAATGCTGGCATGCACTGCAAATCTACTCTCTACAGTTTTTCTCTTTAATAGCCACAATTTCTGCAGGCGAAAAGAACAAATGTTAAGACCAGTTAATCGCACTGGCATGCTAATGAAGCAGCAGTAACAAGCCCAGTGTGTGAGCACTGGTTGGGTGTCTAAACTCTGGTGCATTGTGCTGACTAAGATCTGGGGAAAAAAATAAATGCCATTACGGCTAAACAAACAAAGCAATCCAGATCATGTAATCGCCATCATCATTGTGGACGAATGGTCTTTTTTCATCAAGACCAGTGCATTATTCACTGTAAAATCTGTGGAAATGTAAAACAAAATGCCTGTTTTCACAATGTTATAGAAGGGATCCACTCTGCCCCTTTGTCCAGATTAGTTCTTCTTTCTTGGCCCATGTCCCATCCAAGTTTCATGGAAATCCATTCAGTAGTTTTTGTACAATTCTGCTGACCAACAAAAAAACAACAAACAGAATAGAAGGCCCAGCGATCCCCTTAAATCCAATCAAGCTGCACCAAAATTGCACACACTCATAGATACCAGGCCCCTGAATATGCCTGTTTTTCTCTATCAATGCTTTATTTCCTGTGTAAATCTGTGTAAATGTCAAAAATGATGTATTTTTCGAAAGGGTGACAAAATGTTTCGGCTTCTTTCTTGGCCCATGTCCCAGCTTTGGTAAAAATGTGTTAAGTCATTTTTTTATGTTATCCTGCTGACAAAAAACAAATGTACAGGGTTGAAAACATAACCTCCTTGTTTGAGGCGATGAAATGACCGTAGCTGGTGGACAGTGGAAGAGAACAGGCTCCACCACCTGCCAACAATTTATACTTACACCACCTGTTATGAAGAAAGATTATGTTTGCACTGCAGTACTTTCTATATCAATCAGCTCCAACTTGATAAATCCTCTTTTTCCTGCTCTCTATTCCACTTTTTTCTGCACAGTGACTGCTGTGGGCGTACTTATTATAGACCCAGCTGCTTCAGGTGGAGGTGTGAAGTTTCAGGCTTTGGACTGAGAGAAGTGACAACTAGAGATTGATGCTGTGACCCAATTCAGCTCCGTTGGAACAGCATTGTGTGGATGACACAAGCAACCGCACAACTGCGCCGTCACAAATTGAACAGACATGTTCTGTCAGTTGTTCTGCGACGGAGGAAGCCTGTTCTCATGGCTCTGCTCAGTCAAGGTTTAAAGTGTAGTTTCAATTAAAAGTCAATCCGGAGAATCTGTGATCTTTCCAACGTTTGACTGGTCCACTTTAACTATTCATTTGATACCTGCATTATTGATGAGTTTAAAATAATGTGATGGTGTGAACTGTTTTTTCTCCATATTAACCTCTGTGACTCAATAGAGGGCGATGAGTCTGTCTGCCCTGAGGTTATTCTGTCTGTCAGAAGAGATGGAAATCTGACAGAGACTGATGAGTAATCAGCCTTGCTCACTCAACAGAGACCTGTCTCTGGAAATGAATGAGGATTAATGTACGTGGACGGACACAACAGATCAATGTGGGCACCTTGCAGCTCCTCAGCTTCACTTAAAGTTTTGACATTGTTCATTAAAATGTCTAAAAACGACCACATCTACGTTCCGGCAATATCCAAAATGGCTCCAATAATGTTAACATCCAGAGAAATCCTCAATTTTAGTCAAGGCAATACGACGTTTCATTTTGGGCGCCATTTAAATGCCTCATTTCCGCTTTACCCATGGCTTTGTCCGTCTCGGCTGTATCTGGCGGTGGTAATGACGTATGACAAAGTAAACGCACTGGGCCAGCATGATTGCCAGTCAGCAGTTTTTTTGTATATACTAGTCACTCATAATGAATCACGATTATTCATTGGTGTTTACGCCGTAACGTGCATAAAATGTATATTTTCACGGTAGTGAAGACAACAACTCCCATGATCCCACGCTGCTTCACGATGTCATCAAACTAGGTATTTTGTTATTGTTCTGATTGAGAAACCCCTAGTGGCTGATGTTGCATATAATTTATCTCATTGTCACATTCATGCCTTCACCCAATTGCTTTACTTCATCCCAGCTAATATGATTTAGTCTGCTCTTTTACATCTTTTGAAGTTAGACTTTTATGTGGAGCCTCTTAAGCTTCACAGTCTATTCTTTCTTCTCTGCCTAATCTACATGATTGCCTAAAGATGTCTGTTCTCTTTGCTTTCTCCAGTTATTTCCTCCAATATTTTCATTCCTTGTTAAATTAGCAGCACACACACACATTGTTGCGTCATTGAAAAAAGTATGAGCAAGAAAATATTCTTTGTGGATGTGGTTGTTGGGGATTTTAATGTTCTAGTTTTTCAGAAAAACATGTTATTGAGCAATTACTTGTCTGTGTCAGTGTCCCTGATTTGGCAGGAAAGGAAAAACGTCTGTTGTTGCTACACAGCTATTGTGATGCAAAGCTGCCAGGAATTATAAACACAATATGGATCATAAATTAAAGAAATATTCCTGTTAATCAAAAACACGTGGTGATGTTGTGTTGTTCGGGAGTTTCAAGTTCCTCTCCTTGGTTTCTTTCCTAGTTCCTCTGGCTTTTGCTGCATATTCTACTGTGATCAAATCCCAATAGGAAAGTGCAGAAAGACTTTACACGGACTAAATCGACAAAATTTGAAAACTCCTGACTGAGATGGCACTGACACCTCCTGTCAGAATTCCAATTTCACTCGCTGAAGAATAATGAGAGTCAGTGACAGCCTTTCACACCTTAACATCTCAAACATTAGGACTTTGGATCAGATCTGTAAAAAAAAAAAGACAGAGACTGAAGTTGTGAAGATTGTATCTCCCTGTGCCACATTGTTTATTATTACAATCTTACATAAAAGCTATAAAACAATAGACGCCGTTTCATTTGTTAGTTGTTAGTAGGTTGTTTGTACCCGGCATGAAAAGCTCAGATTTTTTTGTCACCACGTAAATTTAACGATGAACAATAACACTGCCAAACATGCCATTAAGGAGTTTGTTTTGGTGCTGGTACAGTTTTGCGAACATCAATAAATTCCATCCCACATCTTGTCCCTGCGTCTAAAATAATTGTGTAGTCCATACAGGTTGCATTGTGCTTCATGGAAATAGCAGCCGTGTGGGCAGTGTGCAGTGTGATGCTTTTCACAGTGAGCTACTCTGTGGTGTTTTCTGTAAACTGACCCAGTGGCAGTCGGATTAATTAACCAATCACTTGACTACAAACAGACAGAATCTAATCACCTCTGTTGCTATTATTCATAGTCGACGACCTCAAAGAAGAGTGTGAGACCTATCATAGACGTGGCGACTCACACCTTTGGATACCAGTATCTTTAGTTTCCCATCTGAAGCCCAAACTGGTCGAACAAACTTCCTTCACCCTCCGAGCAGCTTTTTTAGTATTTTCTGCTTGAAAGCCACAACATGTAGTGGAATCAGCCTCCCTGCTCATCACCAGGCTGCTGAGCCCGCCACTGTTTCCCATGACACAGTGTGGTTAACGCATCTGCCTAAAGGTAGAATCTGTTTACCCTGCTTTAACACAGCACAGCCTCCATGTGGGTTGGCTGGCACGCTGAAATAAACCACAGTATGTCCATGGAAATCCTTTTCAGTGCATTATTCAAAGCCCCGAATCACTAAACGCTGGACCATTGTGGCTGAGGTAAACTAACCCAGTTGCTTTGAGCATAACAAGGAACCGGACATTTAGTGCTGCTTCGCTTTGGAGGGTTTTCTTTTTCTTTTCACTATGTCCTCGTCGCACTTAATTTAAATCCCAAAGTGCAAAGAGATAGAGTGTTTCAATCCACGATAGTTAGGAGTTCCTGTCGGTATCCATTTGACCTAGAAAATAGAGGAGTTTCGGCGATTCCAGCGGTCTAGGCTTACAAATTTATCAAGGTTAGATAAATATGTATAGAAATATTTGGTACACGATAAGTCTGTGCAGTCTTTCTCCCTAGCAGTGCCCATCTGCTCCATTTATCTTTTATTTCTGCTTCGGTTTGGACCGAGACAACTGATGCTACCTTGGAATGGTGTCATTGGTATTTTATTGCATTGGTCTATTTCATCCCATTGGTGTGGATTTGGATGATGGTGATCAAAAATGGCGGAAGATTCAGTGGATTTGTAGCATCACTCTGTTAAGATCGGGTGGATACTAGATGAAAGATCTAGAAGAACAAAATCCTCTCTGTTCTGCTGCTTTGATGCCGATTTTGAGGTAAATCAATACTAATACTATCCACACGACAACAGATTCATTAAATTCAATTCCATACCCGTGTCCTGATACAGGATTAGACTTTGGTCTTGTATACTACGGACATTTCATCTTTCGGTTCCTGGCCTATCATGCAAACATATTCAATGTTGAAATTTGCTGACTCCAAGTATCAATGAAGCTCAAAGGAACAGCCACAGAAATAGACTGGAGGAAATCCGCAACTCGGTCGAGGCTGAAATCCAAATCTAGGATTCAATCAATTTGCTTAAACTAAACGCATTTAATTCCATGAATAATAGACGTGTAGATCATGTCAAACTGAATGGTTCAATATTGGTGTGTAACATTTGGCTAGTTTCCAATGTTTTTCCAATTTTTCCCCTCGTGAGTCCAGATTTATAAAGTTGCCGTAGTAGCTTTACCTCGCAGAGAAGCATCTGCTCACAGAGGCTTTTGTCCCCAAATGGTGTGTTTACCCTTGGGAAGGGACACAAAACCAGCTGTGTATGAAACTTCCATCTGTGCTTACATTAGTCAAGTCGCGGTTTGTTAAATATGGCTGCGCTGTATTAGAACTGCTCGCCATCCCTATCATTTAAGGTCCAATTTGACTTGCTTTGTAGAAACATAAATTCAATTCTGTCCAACATGAAAGGTGGAATATTCAACGATAGAGCGGTATTTGGTTTAGCTGGCATCTTTTATGGAGGGTTTGGGCTTTATGTGTTGTGGTAAGATTTGCAGAAGCCGCCCAGGACGTACAGTACCTCACTTGGATTCAGTCTGAGGCAGTTGCAGTTCAGCCAGACACACACACACACACAAACACACAAGCAGTATTTTCTCAAGGTTTGGCGTCTCAAGCTCAGTTTTCTCGTTGTGATATTTATACCTTGTTGCTTTGTGTGTAAATTATAGTTGTTGTTGTCAATTGGAACAGAGAAGATATACCTGAAATGTCCTCCAAGCCCAGTTTTTCTGTCTGTGGAGCAACCTCATAAAACTGTTATAGATATTGACTGTAGGGTCACTTTCTTTGTGTTTGTGTGTGTAATTCATCCAAACAGGAGGGTTTGTAATGAACTGCCAGAAACGAGGCTGTGTATTTTGTTTGCGTGTCGTTCATCATGGGACCTAATCAAGTCCTTATCGCTGCGCTGACCCTTCTGTTATCCGTCTTTGATTTTCAGCCTGAATAATAACTCATGTACAGATTTGGAATCCCTCGTAGCAGCTCCTTCCTTTCAGTCTGGACAGGAACCTCTAATAGAATGCATGCTTCTGGGTGCATGTGCTTTTCTTGGGAAAAGAAAAAAATAAATAATAAATGCAACAATTACAAATTGTGAAGTATAGGGAAATATAAGGTCACCCTTGGTGGAGATCTTAAGAATCTTCGTCTTTTTGTTGTGTTGTGTTGGGTTTGTGTTGTAATTTGTTGTGTTGTGTTGTGTTGTTTTGTGTTGAATGAGTGGTCTTTCACAGTCAATTTGCATAAAAACTCATCCAGACACATAAAACTGCACTGGAATCCGAGACAATATATTCTCTTAGCCTGATCGTTTATTTAATTGTTTTAGTTTATGTAAAGGTTATGACTCTGTCACCTTTGAGACTTGTAGCTTTTATATTTAATTGGTTTTATACTTAGTTCTTTACCTTTACTGAAAAATGTACATGCTATCCGCCTACAGTTTTACGACAGTTGTATTATATTTGATGTCTCACTGCTTTCTTTTTTCATTTATTGTTTTATTTTATTCATGCAATTGGAAAAAGAGAAGAACCATTTCAGATCAGAACTCATCTCAGTAGCTTATAAGGGCTTTGTTTGTTCATGGATATTGGTGAGGAGCAGGTTATCTGCTGCTGCTGCTAATATTTGGTTTGAAAGTCTCTATTGACAAATGGTCTGTTTTTCCCTTCACGAGGTCTGACAGGCAGGTGCTCAGGCTCTTGATAGTGTCTTATAAGCGAGTTCTTCATGCCCTATACTTCTTTCTTCCGGCTCAGATGTTAGTTCATGTATCTAATCTATTCATGACCTGTGACATCCTGGATCAGACACCGGCCAATCACTGGTTTGGAATAAATTATCCCCTGTCCTAGGTTTGGGAAATAGTCTAAATTGTCACATGTGGGTTACTACGTGGGTTGCATAAACTTGAGTACAATGAAGTAAGCGTTGTAGGTGTGGTTTTTTGTCAGTTTAAAAATGATTGTGATGATTAGATTTCCTTTATCTTTGTGTGTTCAATACCTGCCACATATTTCTATACCAACCTGACCTGAGTGGCTAAACAGTGTAACATGGGCAAAGTGTGATGTGGTGAAATAATGAATATGATGATTGAAACGCTGCAGTTTTGAACATGGCCCCCTCACCATGCAGCTCTATAGGCTTTGACCCTGTCTTGTTCAAACTGAGCCCGGATCAACTCAAAGCAGAAAAATACAGAAAGCCATCATGTGCCTGTCCTGACTACAACCTGAACTCTGATGCTGTTATAACAAGCTGGTTGAGAAGAAAATGTAACACGTAAAATTTTAACCTTAATGTGTGGCTTCGTTTCTCTCTTACTTTCTTGGCACATTTAAGGCTGCAGGAGCATAATAACTTTCTGTTTAAGCTCAAAAAGCTCTAGACGTGCTTCACACATCTCATTCTTCACTTATCACTCAGTGTAGAATGAGGAGACACATTATCTTCATTTTGTCCTTCCGGCGCTAGCTTCCTCTGAAAAGCTATATCGACTTTAATTCTATTGTTAGTATTTAAACGATTCTCGTCGGTTAAATCATTCTGAGGTTCAACAAACCTGTAGATTATCATGCAAGGCCACTTTGGCTGTTCCACTGCTGTTCTGGCCTCAGATGAGGTGGGGGGTTAAAGTTGTGGCGAACTCTCCTCAAATTCCAATTACTTTTTTTACCATGAAAATAAATGTTGCTTTATTTCCCAGCGTAGCCATCTGTTGTTTAAACATCTTTTCTTCTTTTATTTTAATTTGATTGTTATATTTTATGATTTCAACCAGCCACTGTCGTGTGAGTCATATGAAGGACGGACAAGCTGGTGATGCGTGCCATGGTTCCGATTAATGCTTTTTTCTCAAACACTGAGTCATAGCAGATCAAACTATTCTTGTGAAATCAATTGAGGCAGAAAGTGTTAATGCTCCATGTGTGTAACTGTTGTTTACAATCATAATATTGAATCCTTCTGCAGTGAGCTACAGCTTCACTCTGTTCTTTGTGACAACCCCCACAAAGGAAAATTCACTGATCATCTACTCACCACTTTGCTGATGGAGGGGTGGGTGAAGTGCACAAAAGCACTGTTGGAGTTTCAGGTGTAAACAGTGTTGCAGCCAAATCTAAAACCATTGAAGTAAATGGTGTTCACTTCTTCAATCGTAAACAAACACGTTGTAAATGAGACAATTCCAAATCCAATTTGAATGTCGGGGCTTACGGACAATTGGATGAAACCACAGGAGCAGTTTGGAGGCATTTCATGTTTTTGTGTGTTGTTTTTTTCACTTTGAAGAAGTGGTCATCAGTTACTTCAATTGTTTTGGATTTGGCTACAACACTGTTTACACCTGAAACTCCTAAAGTGTTTTGAATACTCAAACACTTCACCCACCTCTCTATCAGCATAGTGGTGAGGAAAGTTTAATTGTGGGATAAACTCTCCATTAAAGATACAACTGATTAGTTAGATTAGATAATTAGAGTATAGTTTTGTTATAGATTAACACGTAAAAGCTTGTGATATACCCAGACAAGCTTAACTAGCCAAAAATAAAAATGAGAACCTGGAACTCAGCTGGTCCTTTTTCCAACTGTCAGCATGTTTAATAAGGTGAGAGCAATGTGATGTAGAGTTGACTGTGTGTCTTTGAAGTGAAGCAGGTGGATCCGACCTGTGAAAGTCCTAATTAAAATGACTGGACCTACATTAACATGCACTGCTGGTGGCCGCGCCACATGCCTTGACGAATAAACAACCCCCATGACAGCACCTCCAGGACTCCACAGACCTTGGAGGAGGCAGGAGCTAGGATGAGTGACAGTTGTTTTAGGACAGATCCCCCTGAGTGAGTCATTTTTTAGTTTATATCCTAAATAGAAAAAACGGTTCCGAATGAAAACTGTACAAGGATCTTCTTTTCAAAAGAATCTGAATAAACTTTGAAAACACTCACATATATAAAGTTGGTTTCAATGGTCGGAGCTCCCTCTCTAAGTCTCTTTTTAAGCAGTTTAATGCTGAAAGAGTTCGGGGTCAGTTTTGTCAGTTCTCCTCTCGATGCTGCCGCTGTAGACTTCACAGAAACCCAGACGTCACCAGCTCTCCTCACTCTCTTCACTTGAAAGGTGAATGCAGGAATAGGAACCATTGCCATGTGGCTGATCATCTTGTTTCGCAACAGACTTGGTTTCATGTGTGGGAGTAATTTGGTTTTTGTTGCGGGCCATGCTGGGCCACTGGGTCTGATATGATAAAAGAAAACACTGTGTCACTTTACTCAACACAAATTGCAGTTCTGCTCAAAAGGCATAAAAACCATGGCTTTTTGCATCAAATATTATTTTGTATTATTGTCTTTGGACTCTCTGCCATCTTTGTTGTAGCCCAAACATCTTTCATGAATTTATGACAAAAAAATAGTTTTTTATGAATGAATTCTAACAATATAAGGATGCAATTATTGCACTAAATAATCTTAAATTTGAAGATGCACAAATTTATAAAGAACCCAACCGAGAGAAAACCGTCCAGTGTCTGGGAACGGAACCTGCACTTGATATTATCAGTAATTTAGAGGTTTTCAGCCGTGAACTCCGGACTGAGACGAGGAGAGACTCTGGCTGCAGCAGAGATCAGCTGGGAGCAGCAACTATTTGAGTCTGTAGTGAGTCTCAGTGCCCTGGGTGCTCATGTAAAGACTCGTGGTTAGATTTGGGTCTTCACTATTCAGCCAGAGCACAGAGCATGTTTGAATTTATTCATGAACAAGTGTTTGTTTACTGCTGTGGGTATGTAGTAGAATAATTTGTGCTCATACTGGACTCTTGACACTGTTTATGTGGAAAGAACATTATACAGATGGAAGAGGCTGCATTATAATTTCATGGGTATCAATTCCCAAATGAATAATATATAACGCTTTATTTAGTTTTATGTTTAAGTATAAGGTTTCCTTCCTCCAAGGCACCAGTTCACTGGAAATATGAAATGTTGTGGATGCTCAGTTGTCAGGCTCGGACCATATCGATATACTGGAGTTTAAGTAAAATAACCCACCGCACTCAAATCTGACCCAAATTTTTGTTGTGAGCAGCAGGGGGCTGTGGGCCGTCATGAATCAGAGCCACACCAGCGTGCGTTAACCAGCTTTGGTGTCTCCATGACAGGATTGCCACATCAAATGTGAGGGCAGTGTCCTGCTGTGGCATCCTGTTGGTACAGGCCCTTTCATGTCCCGCTAACACCCGAGGCTTCACTGTATGCACTTTCCCAAATCCCTAGTGTAACTAGGACATGATGAGGGGGGTGTGCTTGTGTGTACGTGTGTGGTCAATTGTCCTCTGATAAATGTGTGGACTATTTTTTGGGGCCATTACTGGTGTCCGTGTGCACTTATGATGAGTAATGATGGTTTCAACATTAACTGGAGGGTCAAGAATAAATAAATGACATGTTGTACAGAACAGTATTTGTCTAGATTCCT
Source organism: Platichthys flesus (assembly GCF_949316205.1). Classification (NCBI taxonomy): domain Eukaryota; kingdom Metazoa; phylum Chordata; class Actinopteri; order Pleuronectiformes; family Pleuronectidae; genus Platichthys; species Platichthys flesus. Next base: position 9,858,892 of record NC_084945.1, on the reverse strand, counting down.
TAGATGTGACCAAACTAAATTTGTTTAGATATAGTGTTTGACCTAATAACGACAATTTCCTCTGCTGAAAAAGATTATTAATTAATCACTGTTTAGAGGGCAGGATTAAGAATGATGGTAATATCTCGCTGATACCAATATCCAAAGCCACAGAGATAAAATACTGACCGGCTTGGATGAGCTGCACAAGCCGATGTAAATCAAATTCCTGAAACATCAACAACGGTTCTTTCATTTATGTATTTCTTCAACAACAACAGAAACACCCATCCATCAAGACCTTTGCTAACATGAACATGTCAGGCTAAATGATTTAACTATGATGAAATAGTTGCAAACTGTTACCTGGAACTATGAAGCCTTTAAAAAGTCCTATTTCTGTTCCTCAGATGATATATAAAAGTGTTTGTTTCATTAAAGAACACAGCCATGGTGTCAGTATTCATTTGATGCCTGGGTTGCTACCTACCGACAATAATAAATATGCTGCTGTCTACATTACAGATCCACAGGAGCGATGTTTGAAATAAACTAAATTAATTCACTAGATGAGCTGCTGAGCTTTATCTCCAGACGCTATCATCAGCACATATATGTTAAATCATGTGAGGTGTTGTTCCTCTCGTAGTATTGTAACTGTTGTAACATTTTGTGTAGTCTTTTTTGTGTTTGCGGTTTATCAACAAGAGACTCAACATGAAGTACAGCCTATTGAGTCTGGTGTTTACAATCCGTCTCTCACTGCAATGTGTTGCATCAGTGAACGCAGAACCGAGCAAGTGGTCCTTCACAGAGGAGCGAGAGTTCATAACCTCAACCTCCGTTCTTCTTCTTAAATTCAATTTTGAATCTCATTGAGGGATAACTTTCAGAACAACAGCTGACACATGCAGATGTGTAACCCTGTTAAATATTTAGCATATTGAGGAGTAGTTATATAAGCTGTCACAGCCCCCTCAAGAATAGCAGAGTTAATTTATACTGTATGAGGTGTACTCAGCTATGACTTTGTTGAATGAATTACTGGCTACTGTGGTTTGAAGCCAATGTTGAGATAAAAAAAGCTGCTGCTCACTGGGTTCGTTGGAGCTAATTTGATAGTCCTCCTCTCCCTCATCTGTCTCCTCCAGCCTCAAACAAGTTCCAACCACAAAGTGTTCTGACTGCACTGTGACTGACAGCTAACTTTTCTACAACTAAAATATACATCAGGGTTTAGAATTTATCATTAGTAGCTCTGTCTGTCTTTTTTGGGAGATAAATGAATGTCTTGCCCAGCGTTTAGTCCTAAACCTCAAACCAGTAGCTCGACCTGGACGAGAGGCGAGTGATCACAGGGCTGACGTAAAGAATCAAACATTCACACATTCAGGCAATTCAGGGTCACCAATGAACTAAATCTGCGTGGATGTCTGCAGTGAGGCCACTGCACCACCATGTCCACCATATTGTGCATTTAAAGCATGACTCCAAATACAAACGATAAAGCTAAAATCTCAACCCTGATGTGTTGCTCGTCCAATTCCTTTGTCCATTAATAAGCATCCAAACATAACTATGCTACAAACACAAAAATAAGGAAGGACTGTTTATATTTTTATTTATTTCACTGTAGAGTTAAGGATCTGGAAATAACAGAGAAATGCTGGTGCATTATTTTTTAGAACCGTTAAATGAATCCATCAAAAAGGACAAACAAGTTGGTGATGATGTAAAGCATTGAATTAGCATTTGAGCTAACTGCTATGTATGCCATTCACCTTTTCTTTGCTGTGTTAGCACTCTATAATACAGTTTACTGATGAATGATCAATCATCAATCAATCTTATTAACACAAATTTGACGGAACAACTAAAAGTGTACTTTCAATACATTTGAGGAAATGTTTACATCTCGGTGACAGAGAGATCATTTTAAATGTCACAGGGTTTCAATATGTACATATTTGTGTATTTTGCAACTCAGCTGACATATTACTGGGATTAAGATTATAGGTTTTGGAAATATATGGGTATAAATTTTATGAGACACATATTTTGCAGCCTATGTTTTTGAGAGCCCTCGAAGAATTCAGCAGCTAAAATTGCCTCAAGTTCAAAACAATTTAAAGAAAAAATTGTGAAGCGGCTTGAAAGCAATAGAATTTCACAGAGAAGGTCGTGACCCCGGCAACAATGTTCTCTCTCACCAAGATATATTCCAACACTCACACAAACACACACGGTCTCACACAACATCACCTCTCTAACACTTGGCTCAGTCTCGTGAAGTAATATCCAGACCTGTTTGTTTTGATATGGCCTGTAAACTTATTATCACTCACTGTAAACGTATTATCACTCACTGTAAACTTATTATCACTCACTGTAAACTTATTATCAATCACTCTAAACTTATTATCAATCACTCTAAACTTATTATGACTCACTGTAAACTTGTTTAGTGGAGCTTGAGCTTCCAGACTAAATTCTGTGACCCAAGAGAAATTAAAATGTAATATAACCAGGCACTTTTGCGTTTTCTGTAGTTTTGAACTTATGTTCATCTAAAATTAAGAAATTATTTCAAAACATTAAAGAAAAGGATTAAGAATAGGTCAATGATTAAAAAAAAGCGACATGTTGGCAGGTGCGTTTTGTTTCTCTTAACTTTCCCCTGTTTCCAGTCTTATGCTAAGCAAAGCTGACCAGTTGCTTGCTTTAGCTACACGTAACATAAGGCATACACCAGGTATAAAGCAAAGCTCACCAAGAAAGAGAAATTATTTCTTCAATATAAAAAATCTTCAAGTTTTCCCAAATGTTATCTCATTGCAGTTTCTTTGAACACGTAGTGCATCAGACCTCTGCTGGTTTGTGATCTGGAGCATTTAATCATGTCATGAATGTATATAAATGAAATTGACTTTTTTATTGGATAAGTCATTTGTTTTACCGACTTTGTCTTAAGACATACATTACATCCAACTTTGTTTTTGTGACAAGAACACAAGAGACTGACAGAGGGAGGGAAGTGTGTCTCATTCAAACTTCCTTCCCTCATGTTTTTTATTCCCGCCTGTTTGCTGGTCGTCCGGTCAAACTTCTTGCTGAGTCCAGATGGGAACGGGTCGGGGGTTAACACTTGTGCCCAATATCAAATTCAAAACTCCAGATCTGTCTCGTATGAATCAGAGATGAGCACATTATGGTTGAGAAATGAAGCAAAAGAAGAAGAAAACAAGTCCACCCCACAGGACCTATGGGATGGAAAACATGAACAGAAGGGACTGTGCAACTACTCAAACTTTTGCTGCCACGTGAATGTTTGAATTCACCATGTGCAGAGCTGGAATTACTGGAATCTGCGATATGCATGATTGTTTTGTCTTTTTATTTTATTTTCTTAGGCAGGAGTCTCTGAGATTTTTCAGTTTTGAACGAAACACAAATATTATATTTATCGTCGGCCTGTGTGTAACAACTTGACAGTCAGTGCACCTCTCACCCTCACTTCTCATCCATTAAAATGCAAAAACGATCAATTTCATCTGGTTCTGCTTTGTGTTTTGGCCCGTGGCAGGTGACTGACATCAAAGAGAGGCTGAAGGAGTCCAGGAGGTTCTGGTCCAACCTGCCCGATGACATCTGCGCCAAGGGCAAACTCACGGAATCGGACGACGAGCAGTGCTGGAACAGCCACACGAAGGGCAGGTGAGGACTTCTGCAGCTCTCTATAACCACCGCAAAGTCACCCCGCTCTACCACGGTTATCACATTTTGCCTGCCAGGGATTAAAATAACCACACTGTGTTCCCAGATTAACACTCTCCCTGTAAGCACAATGGTTAGTGCTTATATGGAGAACCTCTATAAGCTCCGAGGCTCTAATACTCGGAGGGCCGTGCAGTTTCCAACACCTCTTATCACCACTGCAGCGTGTAGAGTATCGCCGAGTCGTACAGAAGATTTGGCCCAGAGTGGTTTTCTCTGACAGTGAACCAGAGACGCTGGCAGAGGAAACGTGTCAGCCCGTCACTTTGGCCCTGTCCGAGCAACACATTTACCAGATGGTGCAATAAAAGACATGTTCTCTTGTTGGTGCCAGGACCATTTTTAAGCATCTCTCTGAATCTGGGAGGTAAATTGATTGCCCGGAGATAATAAAATGTCAGTAACAGTCAGACAGTGTTACCAATGTGTTAGAAGATAGATTTCCACATTCTCCTTTCGCCTAAAAACTATGCACACTTCATTTTGATTAAAATAATTTAAAGGACTACAAAATTAATGGATATATTTTGATGTTACACGCATGCACATGTATATGAGCATAAACAAGACTGCCATTAAAGCAGCAATTGAATAATCCCAACACGGAATAGTCCATTAAGCCTGATTACACACTGATGTTGTGTCAGATTTAAGCCTCTAGTTTCGGTTGATCTGCATTTGAGTTCCCCGCTTGTCACGCGAGATGATGAGATACACACACACGGTCCCTATTCTCAAGAGGTTTTCTGCAGTGTTTGTGTTGCTGTGGAGGAACCAGGGAAGTTAAATGTAAGACGTTATGGCAGCACAGGAGTCTGACTCGGAAACAGCTCTGTGTCCGCAACTTGGCAGAAAGAGATCAACTAAGAAAACATTGCAAAAGTAAACAATGGAAATGTCTTTATCTCTTTGACAACATAGACTCTGATCAGCTCAGTCAGCCTCAGATCAGCCGGTTGCCTCAGATTCAGTGTCAGAACATTCACATGCACACAATGTTCCACTTTTATGCCCTTATTAAAAACTGTATTCTATATGAATATTGAATATGAGCATTAATATTTCACAATATGTTACATGCAGCCATGCATTCTGTGAGTAATGTACCCATGCGCTTCATATACAGCTATGGCCGTTCTAACCTCAAATCAGTTCTATTCAATTTGAATCGTATAGAGACAGATCATAACATCGTACATTATCTGAAGGCATTTTCACATCCTGTTAATATCCAAGTCTTTTTCATAATATTTAAAAATATATGTAATTTTCTTCTCGCTGCCATAAACAGGCAGGAGGCCGTGTGTCACAAAACTGCAGTGAAACCCCCACCCCCCCAACAGACTTTATTCACATGCATAAGTGTGCATCCAAATTTACCAATTGATAATTAATTCATAAAAAGGTGAATGTTGTGTAGCACAAAATACTGTATTACATCACATGTATTAGATGGTACACTTTACTGATATTTGGCTGGAACTTGAAAGAAAATCTTTTATCCTGCATAAGGTAAAAAAAAAATCTGGTTCTCAATTAAACTCTGATATACTTATTTTATCTGAAAGAACCCGTTCGCTTGGCTGGGGCAGACTGTTGAAGCCTCATTTAAGCTTCAGCATATTCAATTTGGTTGAACTTTGTAATACATTTTTGCAAAGATGGAGACTTGTGAATTTCTTTGAGGTCAGTATCCAGAAGAAGAAAGAAATTACAGCAAGGCTTTCAATCTGCATATTGGTTTGTGAGGCCTGTATCAAGAGAGGATGGAAATCATCTGAAACTTTCTTTAAATCCTCAATAGCCTATAATGTGTCGACCAGATCATTTGCATTTTACAATAACAGGTCATTTTTACTTATAATGCTATGGGAGCATTAGATGCTGATGTTTTTTTTGCTTTGTGATCTGTCCAGATATTTCCCTGAAGTGGTGAAGGAGGGTCTAACCAACCAATTGAACAACCCTGAGGTAGACGTGGATATCACCAGGCCCGACACACTGATTCGACAGCAGATCATGGCTCTGCGGGTCATGACCAACAAGCTGAAGAACGCATATAATGGAAATGACATCTACTTCCAGGACTCCAGTAAGTTCTCCGACCTCTATTGTATTTACAAGTTCAGGCAGGGACAAGATGATGGTGATAACTCGAAGTCAAGTAGAAAGAGAAAGATTAAAATATAATAATAAAAACACATATGTCAGGATGTCAAAGAGATGTTAAACGTGTAGAATATGTTGTAGAATGTGTAAACCTGGATAGACGACAAGCTTCTAGAGCTTTTTGGTTATCAGAGCCGAAGTCGATTTGCAGTAAACAAAAACATGTGATGTCAGAATTCTTCCATCATGTCCTGCCTCATGCATGATCGACTCAGTCTGAATGTTCCAGACTTTTTCCTCTTGTTGTGAACATGTCTGACTCAGACAATCTCCTGCTGAGTTCTTCATATTTGAAAGGCAAACTGGGGGAAATGTCCAGACCCAATTTTCCAGACCTGTTCCAGAGTTCATGTCTGCAAACAGCTTCACTGACCTGATGCTTACTCCAACCTAATTCTCACCTGAACCCTAAATCTGGTCTTGATCCCCAAAGAGCCTTAAATTCGTTCAGACAAAATGTCATCACAAAAAACAAAAAATTTCCGCACAACAATGGGAAGACGTATACACACACACACACACATGCACACAAACTCCTGCTGATATACAGCTGGCTATAAACTGTTATTACCAAAATAAAATCTCAGGTGTCATTCATGAAGCAACTCATCATACAACTTCACAGGCAGCATCAGAGCTGCAGTGAGGCAAGGCTGCCGTTATGAGGAGAATGAATAGCTGCAGCCCCGGTGACACCGACAGTGATGTACATCTCAAATGCCGCGATGACAGAAACCATTCGTTCTGTCATGACTCCGCGGATCCTCCCGAGCTGACAAGCCGGAAATAAAACGTGTGGCTGCCATCGCATTCTGTGACATAACTCCATTTTAGTGTCACATTTGTTTTATTTTCTTTTCTTCTAGTCGTGGTTACGCATCAGACATTGTGTGCTGAAGAAACTACAATTGTTGCATAGGTTTGCTTCAGGTTTGCTTCAGGTGTACAGGTCTGGACTTATACTCCGGACCAGGATGAAAAACAATGTTACTGAGCAGCTCCTCTGGACACTGGGGAAATATGAATGTGTCACTGCGTTTCATCCAAATAAGATTTCACTGGGATCTTGTGCATTTGCAGATTGCAGTTGAAATGTGCTTACCCAGTGTGATGCAACATAGAAGTAGTGTAATAAAGGTTTAAAGGACGGCAGCTCCATTACTCCCTCCACCAGGGATCAAGGTTGTGTTCTCCCCTGTATGTGTTTGTTGGTTAAGGTCATCAGACCCCTTTCTTTTTTCTTTTCCATTCCCACTAGATGAACTAGACAATCGTCTGTAGGATTGTTCTTTCTGTGCTCTGCTCAGTGTGTAGATAAACTGAAAACATAGTACGTGTTTGCTGAGGAGCTATTAACCTTGCAAATAGCGTGTGGCCTAGTTTTATTCTAAACTAAATGGAGCAGGCTGAATCAAAAGCTACCACTGAACCGAAGACATTCAAAACCAGCACTGAACCTGACTGGTTTATGAGGGGGATGGGATCTCTTACTGGTGCGTGCACTGAAGTTTATTTCGAAACGATTCAAATTCACAAAATGAGTCACCAAATTCTACCAAAGAGAACTTTCAGTGGAAACCCCAGCTTGACACTTTAATGTCACTTTTCCATCATTGTTTGAATGTAAAGTCTAATTCCTGTGATTCTCCTGCCGCAGGTGACGAGGGCAGCAGCTCCGGCAGCGGCAGCGGCTGCTCCGACGGCTGCACGACGGATTTTGTATTTGTGGGAACCGAGGCTCCCGTGATCGGAGCCGACCGGAGCGACGGGCGCGCGGCAGCAGCAGCCGAGGGCAAGTCGCTCTGCTGCGGACCCTCCGTGCTCCTGGTGATGGCCGCCCTCACGCTTTGGGCGCTGCAGACTCAATGGAGATAATACTCGGGCGCGGCCTGATCACTGACTCCTCTACTGTATACGTACAGTATGTTTAACAGCAAGTTCTACTGCTGTTCCCTCACTGGACGTGTAGAGCCTCCTGGAACCCTGTGGAGAACGGCTGACTGTGTGGTAGGACTGGAAGTGAGTGCAGTGCTGCATCCTGCTCGTCTCCCAAAGAATGCTGATCACTGAACCAGCTTTCTCATCTCTTAAAAAAAAACCTGATCAGAAAATGTGCTGTTTTTTCATCATTCCGGAAAGGATTTTGAAAAACACGCATCTCTTTCAGAAGGTCACACCATCTCAAGACTTTCAGATAAAGGGGAATCTATTTTTCTTTGTGTGATGAAGTCGTGAAAACAAGTCACCCACGTTATCCTGTTAGTCTTCCCCCCCTCAGACGAAAGGATAAAGTCTTACTGTGTGTGCATGCATGGAAACAATGTTAACTGACAACATGTTTTTTTTTTGATTTTCTTTAACGCAGGCTTTGGATTGGTTGGTTCAGAGCTGGCAGTTCACCTGGTTTCTGTTCGGTCGTATCAGTGCAGCGTCAGGAAGCAGCAGTTCTTACAGCCACTTTATAGTTGCACATTTAATTGTCTCTGAGAAAGTGCTCATGTACGGCACCGGGAGAACTACTTTGCACAGATTATTTTTGTTGGCTTCATAAGTTTATATAGCTCCAGGAAACATTCAGCCCATAGAGAAAGAAGATCTATATTTTCAGGTCATTTTACTGATTGTATTGTACTTTAACAGTTGCAGTATGTATTTTACAGGAAGGTACTGTATGTAATCTTACTGGTTTAGTTAATGGCAACGTTTTTATAAATGTATTATTTGTTTTTAGAAGTTATTCGATCAACGTAATTGAAGGTTTTTCGTGGCAACAGCAAGTCGTAATGTTTCTCTTGCCTGCAAACATTAAGTTACCTGATTTAAACTCCTCTGTTCGGGTGTTAAACATTCGTTTTTTAATTCCCAGAGTATATTAATAATCTTAGGTATTTGAAAATGAAATACTTGGCTTCATGGAAATTATTTATGATTTATTTCCCATGTTTTTCACATGCAGTTCTCTGACTGCTCTGCTGGTTGTGCCCCCCACGTCTTATGAAGCAGCACATGGAAATTGCATGTTCCTGCTCATGTCCATGTTCTGGTTAATGAGAACAGACCCACCAGCCCGACAGGCTACAGGTTGTAGAAGTGGTCATGTACAAAGTCACCAACTGGAAAAGAGGCGGGGTGCCGAGGGTACAGGGCTCTGACTGTGCTCTTAGAATTAGTGTTACTATTCATAACCTCCTTTTTATCTCTGACTGGCTTTGACCTCTAACAGGCTCTGGAGGCTCCCTGTGCATAAGCCCACAGCTTTACGCTGCAGCAACACAACCCAATGGCATTGACCCCTGGTCACTCATAAAAGGCAGGATCCAGAAAAGTTGCAGGCATCCTACAGAAACAAACTGAGGGCAAATGTGTGTGTGGAGACAAAGCCGTCAGCTCATAAGCACCTGAAATGCTCCTGATAATTTCAGATGGCCCTCAAGTAAGTGTATTGTCTCAACGGGGACCCTCACACACCCCACTGCCCTGATGGATCACCAGCTGATTTGAGCACCTCTGAAGAGATCAGGCATTTCACGTTGCAAAGTGACACTCGTTTTCCCGCTCTGATGAAAGCATGAGGGAAGAGAGGAAAGTAACACACAGTGGCACCTTCCCTCTAAGACCTGAAAGAGCTATCAGAAGTTCTAAGGCACAACTAAAAGGTGCAGATGAACTGTCGTCCCTCAGTGGTCTCTCAGACAACTAGCTTTGACAGATTGCTAAAGCCTTTGGCACCGTTAGGGAAGTCTCTTCTCAGCGGGCTCATATGGCTCAGAAGAGGGACCCCAAGAGAGAAAGCTATCACCACAGGAATCCCTCTGCAGAACAGTTGACCTGCGTCACCTCCCTCCCAGCAGGAAACCGCTGCCACCCACCAATCCCAGCATGATTAAATGAAACCACTGATGCATACACCCTAATTGTGTACCACGACAGCACCGTGTAAAAAGTGAACAGATCCACGAAAAGGTCGTCCGACATCAAACTTTCCAATTTAGTGAAACACATTTGATCCATCCCCCTGGTTTTGTGCACATTTTCAATTTGCACAAAAAATTATGTCAAGATAAACACATTATGTAAATTGTAATGGAAACAGACCAATCACAATCAAATATATAAAGCATGTGACTAACACATCCAGTAAAGACACACAAAGGGCAGCAGACTTGAACATCTTGGAGCCACTTGTGATTTTCACTTCCCTCTTATTAGTGCAAATATAAAAAAACATATATCCCTCTCTTTGTTCTTGACCGTTTTCCCCCATTTGAAGCTTGACTGCAGCTTCTTTAATTAGTCCAGCTCTTCTGCAACAGGTTGAAGAGACACGAGTGGAGATCTAGTGTCTAACTGCTTATTTTTTACATAACATTAACAGAAGGAAAGTTGGCGTTTTCTATTGCTAATTTCGTGGGAATTCATTTAAAAGCTGCATTTGATTGACTAGAGAAGGACCAAAACACAACCTGACATCTAACATCAAAATATCAGTCACTGGCAAAGAGGACACCAGGCCAGCAGTAATAACATAATAAAGAGATCATTCAGACAACGTGCAGTCCAGGTAGACTGGAGCAAGACAAGTGGATCCTAGCCTGGGAACAGAGATATTCATCAGCAAAGCCACAGAGAAATGGTCACCAGTGGAGGAGTCTGAGACTTTCCACCACCGGGTCAACATCATTAGTTGAGGGCAGGAAGGAGCTAAGAGTGTAGAGGAAGCTGAGATCCAACCAAAGACATGAGCTGTTTTTTTAATAATCGTATGCATCTCATTGGTCGTGTTGCTGTTTTAGTCACAACTGGAAATTTGTAGGTTAGAAAGCAATGAGCATTTTGAAGATGTGGGTCAGTGAATGCATTCTAAAAAAGCACATGCAAATGTTCAGTGCATTCTGCAGGGGTGACCGTGCAAGCAAGCCTGTTGAGCCTTTTCTAGGTCAAAGCCTGCATGAGAGAGAACCGGGGGGGGCAATGAAAACCAAACACACATGATCCCAGTTCACCCAACTCTGAATATCTAAAATGCAGTTTTTTCTAATGTTCATGCAGATGTTCGGTGGGTCCCACTCTCAGTTCACTTTTCCTCTTGGATATCTTAGTTTGCTCGTGTGTAATCTGGTGCAAACCATCGGATCACCCGTCTCAGTGGGTCAGAGAGATGAGTCAGACGGCTGGTAGTTAGTCTGAGTGGACATGCAGCAGTAACCATTCATAATTTACTGAATTTTGAATAAATTATTATTAAAGTAATTAGCTGTCAGGCCGGATGTGCAGCAGCAGTCCTCCCGGTCTGTTAGGACTAAGCCACCCACGGGTCCCGCGGAGCAGTGGAGGAGGTTTCATGTAAAAAATGATGGCGTGTGAAACGGGGCCGTGGGAGCTCGTGAAACTCAGACTGATATTAAAATTATAGCTTCAGATTTTTACATTTCTCTCTCGATACCGAATGTTCTGACTTTTACGATTTAACTCCCATCTAGACTCAGTAGTGCAGTGATGAGAGCTGCATTCAGTTGATATTTGTGCTTTGGCGAATCTTTAATTGGTAAATGAAATAACTACACAGCATACGACAGGAGGTGGAAAGTGAAAATATTTTGGGAGCAGATATTTCGGAGTCGGGGGGGGGGAGTGTAGCAGAGCAATCGGTACAGAGTGTTTTCGGTGGCGAGGCAGGAAGTTCGACTCGTGGCTTCAGGTGCTGCCTCCTCAGTGAAGCTTGGTGACTAAGTTTGTCAAATTTTTTATAACTTTGCATCTTCAGCCGCACAAAGGTCGAATGCACCTGGAAAAACGTCCACGAGATATGTGAGATTAGACAGAGTGAGGATGACATCCTGATTAGTGTTCCTGAAATAAAGCTTCGGAAGTGAGTCAAGAAAAGAACTGTTACAGACGCCGGTCACATTTTTTTCCAGAGCACTGGTATCATTACAGTCTTCTCCAATTACGCCGAGAGGTACGTTTGTCTTTTCCCCTCTGCCTGTGTATTCCTCTGATTCCTAACGAGCTGTGTTACCTTGTTCAGAGTTCTTCAACACTTTTCTTAATTTGTCTTTTTTTTCCGGTTCATTTTCTTTCTCATTATTTCTCTGGCATTTAAAAAGCTGAAAAATTACGTAAAATTGTGGTCGGCTGATGTTTTATACCGAATGTTTAAAACAAAATGTGTTATGCAAGGTCTTTTCCATTTTGATGTAAATCATTTGTTGCACTTCTGCTGAAACAAACTGTTTGCTGTGAGTGTGGTACTGTTGTGATTTGCAAAATCCGATAACAAAGGAGCACATTAAGATTTTGGAGCCGTCAGTGCACGCTGTTTAAAGTGTTCGGGGGGGGGACTGAAGTTGATGGTTATACAAGCAGACATGCCTTACCATTTTTTAAAAGACTAAAATGGATTGCTTATTTGGCTTTTGTTACACATTCTTGTATACAGAAAATAATACAAAGTAAAAAATAAACATTTTATTAAAAAAATAACAACTCTCCTGAAGTTTCCTCTATTGTCTCTCCAGTCTGATTTCCATCCTGTGAAATAGTCTCTAAAGAATATTATTATAATAAGAGAAGCGGATCACTGACATGATATGTACACGAGCTAAAATATACATCTGAGACCTAAGGAACAAATCACGTTAGCATGATATAGACTGACTTGGCTGTTGCATTTCGAAGGCTGCTCCAAGTAATGCGGCTGACAAATGTTTTCAAAGACATAGAGGCGGAGATGTGAGCCAATGAAAAATATATGATGCTTAGTTTTTTAAATGTGAGTAAGAGGCTTCAATTTAACCAAACTGCTGACGGTAGACATACACAAAAAACAACAACAGGGAAATTGAAACGTTCTCATTGAGTCTAACTGCGGCTCTGTGGCTGGGCGACAGCGGAACAGGACGGTTAAGTGACGCAATTCTCTGAAAGAGCAAACTGACACATTTCATTTCAGCCTCCGTGTGAATGTCACCGACTTAATTATCCATATTTCAAGCTTAGTTCTTTATTGCAATTGTGTCACAAAGTTAGTTTTTGGCTAACTTAGATACACGTAGCTGAATTAGCTTAGTCAGAGCTGGCTCTACCGTGGTTGTGTACGAAATCACCCACTCGTTCACTAGCCCCTACTTCAATGTCGGCCTGTGGAAAATCTAACAGTAAAATTTCAAATGTTTATTTCACACTTAATATTAATATGTTTAGGTGAAAAACATGTTGAATGACAATCTTTAGATGTAGAAATATAGAAATATACTTCATATTGCCTCAGTTTATGCTGCTCTCTTCTTTACATTTGTACGACAGGGTCGGGCTGTTCACGCTGCCCTCCGTCCCGTCGTCTTCCCTTCGCAAGCGCAATGCATGATGGTATATATTGCTCGGTTAGTGACCATCGATGCAACATTACATTTCTTGATGCATTGTGGGAAAGAACTTGTGCACTGTACGGTGAACCAGCAGAGGATTGATGAGCAGAGCTGGAGCTTCAGAATGAAACAGAGGCTGGGCTGTAGTTTTGCATCAAGGGGGGTTTTACACTAGCTCCTATCATGTGCCCCCCCCGGGCAGCTTCTGAAGGGCCCCTCGGGGCACAATTACCCCTCAGTGAGATTCACTGGTCCGCTTAGTCTGAGGGCCGTGTTTTGTAAAGGAGACTCTCTTGGTATTTTATCCAAACCTCTGGAGAGTGTGATTTCTCAGCTATATTTAAATATTCAGTCAAAGGCATTTTTAGTTTAAAGTTATGGAGAATCAGTAATGTGCAGAATAACTTCTTTGTTATCAAACTTACTCTACAACTTATATGGAACACTAAATATTTACCCAGCTTACAGACTAAGTGAGGTGAGACTGAGATGTTAAGACACCGATTTCTAGTCCCTTTTTCTCCACACAGGATGATGGAGGAGCTCTTCTTCTACAGGCAAGTGAGTTTTAGAAAGTGTGACAAGAGAATGAGCTCAAACTGCTTCGGGCTGAGTCACAGACAACTGCTTATGAAATAAATCCCTTTCTTTAAAAACACAATATTACCTTCTGAAACGAATGAACTCTAATGGAGCATAATTTAACAAACAGCCTCTTTTAGGATTTCATGTCTCGTCTTTTTACGCTTTGTTCTCACCTATTCTCTGCTTTCACAAATTGCTTTGAACTTTAAATATGTGACAAGAAACGTGGCAGACTTAATGTGGCACTGGGGATTTAAAACTAAAATCTCATTTCACTGTATTATATGTTTCCACTGTTCTGCTACATTTTACTTTGATCCCTATAATTGTAGAACTAGGTTATATATTCATCTGTAGATTACATATATAAGAAAATATTATGTCTTTGTCAAGTCGTTTTAAAAATTAGATTTATCTTATTACATTTTCCTTTAAGCATATGTTAGAATGTTTGTTGAAGATTACAGGACCTGAATTCTACAAATTTAATGAAATCCAAATTGCTCAGTGCACAAAAAGTGTTGATGTCATCCTCGCCCACCAAGGGATTAAGTGAAAATGAACCAGGCAGGAAACTGAGTGTGAAGCTGTGTTGAGCACGCTTCAAATTGTGTGTGAAAATGTTTTCACTGCTACCTGTAATCTATTAGTTGTTAAATTGGGCTCAGCATCACGTTGTTACGGGGGAGACAATAGAAACGTCTGGCAGACAGAAGAGACGCACAAATAGCAAACCGCACTGCCTCATTCAGAACATCTCAGCAGCTCCCCAAAACATCCATTTATTCATTTTCACATGACAACATCAATGGGGACAACACGAAACGGCCTCACATCTGAACCTGAATTATTCATTATAATCTCTCTTTCTGTCTGTACAATTATTTATGTGCTTCAATTATGGATAAACCAGCGTGAGAGGGCCAAACTCCAGATGAAATACACTAAAAAAAAGTTTACGGATTTCAAAGACAGCTGAGCTTTTCTTTGGGATCCACTTGATAATTTTAGATTGCTTTTGGCTAAGCCTCTGTGACTGTGAAAGGAATTAAGTCTGCTTCACTGTAAAGCTGGAGAAATAGTGTACAGTACTAGTGCTGTGACTGCAGCTGTGCCACGTGATCTCCTGGTGAAGAGACAGAGATACACATCTTTATTATTCTTTTACTTATTTGGCTCAAAACATTTGTTCTGCTCTTTACATTCAGAATATTTGAACAACAACTGGACAGTTTGAGGATTGTATTACATTTAGAGAACAGCTGCTGAATGCAGGTTGCAATCTATTTCTCTACATCGTCTAATAATTTCTCAAATCTCAAAGTCTGTGCTTCTGTCTGTGTGTCTGTCTGTCAGTAAATGTTTGTCTCTTTGTGTGTGTGTGTGTGTGTCTGACTGACTGACTGTGGAGCACATACAGTATCTCGAGAACTGTCTATCTTGTCTACTTCACCTTTGGCATGTGTGTGTTTTTAGGGGCCCAAGGACGTGCGGTGTCAATTTGTCAACATGATACATTCAATATTTATACAATTTGAATTCAACAGGGGACTACCACTTGTTAGCGCTGTGGATTGCGATAATGGCGTGTTCATGTAAATGGTTGCTTTAATCACCAACTGATTGTAACTGCTGCAATCTGCATCTACACATCTCCTTCCTCTTCAAGACATCATAACCCGGTCACATCTGAACACAGAAACAGTAGACATACGTTTTCTACAGTCAGCGAGACACAAACACTTCCAAGGAAATGATCCATCCCACTTAGAAATCACAGATAAAAGACGTCACTTGTATCGAAAAACTTGCCAGTAGGTGTTACTTGTGTATAAATCCATGGATGCTTAGGAAACAGGAGCCTTTAATCACTTATTCTTCGTACTTTAAATGGAGCCAAAATGATGAAATGTAGACAAAATAGGTTTCACAGAACTTGGCTGTTTATGAAATAAAAATTCCTTGAGTCTTGTCGTCACTAGGAAGCTGCCAGACAACACAACATGTTAATTGGTGAGCTGGAAGGCAGATTTATCTAGCTAGCTGTTTACATTATTTAAGCTAAGCTAAGCAAATTGGCCGTTAGAGCGTAGAGACGTGAGAGTGGAGCTGCCAAAACAAATCAGATTGTTTTGTTTTGTTTGGCATATCCAGATTAATTTTCATCTGGGCAGCCGAAGAACACATGGAATTCCAAACACTGAGATTGTGTCTGTTTGTGTCCCTTTCAACGTGACGCACAACGATGACGTCTAACTCATCGGACGCTGTCGCTGATGCAGATATCTTCACTGCAGCGACCCGCGCTGCTCGATCGGTGTGGTCTGCACACAAATTCAATCTGATCCCAGCGCAGCCAGTCTGTCTGAAACATCTGATCGGAGAAACAATTCCGATTTGCCTGCAGTCTAAACAAAGCCTAAGTGTAATTTCTAAAAGGACAATCTATTCTTTTAACAGAGAGTTTACTTAATTAGGCTGAGCACATTGATTTTATTTTCATTGCTTATCTTCTCCTTAGGTAGAGAAAACACTTACAAATGCAATCTAATCTTGTTTTCCTTTCAACTAAATTTTAAAGGCCCTTATTTATCGCACCAACCGAGCTATAGTAGCACTAGTTTAATTAGGGAAGTAATATACGAGCAAATTAGTTTTTCTAATAAGCATTTTGTCAAATGTGAGGCTCGGACACAGCAGGAACACTCGTAACACAACAGCACTGCGATAAATACCTTTGTGAAATCATAATAGCCTCAAACAGACTGCCTTACACAACAGATCTGACAGGGAGACTAGTGCCTTTTAATCGCCCTTCACAACTCATACAACTCAGTGTTGCGTCTGAAAGTAGGGTGGTGACTGTAAATATTAAGGTCTGAGGACATTGTTAATGGATTCTCTGATGACACATTTCGCCCGTGCACTGATTGTAATTGCTTTTTACATGACAAGTAATAGTGCGAGGGCTTTGGAGACAGTGAAGAGTCCCTAGAAAATAGAGACCTATGAAATTAAACCTCGGTTTTCAATTTGGTCTCCCTCAAGAGTTGAGCAATTAAATTGATTTAACCCAACCGCGGTGTAATAAGACATAAATAAATCTCCAAGTGTCATGGTTTTTGAGAGGCTTCGTTAATAAGGAGAGTTTTATTCCAAAGAAATAAAAATATGAAAAAAGTTCGCTTGAACAAACAAGACCAGATGCTGGTTTGTGTATCTGTGCTTTTCCTAATTACCAACACAGCAGGTTGAATACACAAGCTCTCTGAACTGGTGACTGTGATATTCATGTGACCTTGGTCGGCAGCACACATTGTCCTTAAAGACAGAGGAACCCTCTCTACCTCCCCCCATTGGGCCGAAGACGAAGCTAAAATATCCCAGAAACAGATGACGGCAAATTTATTTTTCTCATTTGGAGCCGGAGTCGGCACAGCAGTGATCGTGGAGGGTAGCTGAGGTAGAGAGGTCCCGCCTATACATGCAATCAACCAATGAGGACTCAGTCTCAGCTGTCAGTCATGGTGTTTCAACCTATTATTATAGCATCAAACAACTAATTCAAAGAAATGTACCCAAACAATGTGCCCTTGGACAAATATCAGTCCCATCCACTAACATGGATGAGACATAGTCAATGTACTATATTGTAACCAGCCATCAGGGGGCGATCACGGTGATTAGCCTTCTCTTTTGGGAAGCTGCCACGTTGTCCATCTTTATACAGATTGTATAGTCTTTACAGTGGATGGTCCCTCTGAAGGGCCCATTCAACGCCTGCAGTCCAGGAATGATTAAAATTTGGAAATATTGTGCTGGTTGTGCGCAGCTTTGTGCGACTAATTATAAAAAGACGATTCTGAATATGTATTTCCATGCAAAACATGTTCCTCTCCTCAGTACCCTAAGCCCTTCGAAGTCACTTGTGCAAATACACTTTTTCTTTTTTCGCACACATTAGAGCTTTTGAAATAAACTCTCCCTCTGTCTTCCTCTCTCTCTGCTGTCTCTCTCTTTCTCTCTCTGTGACTGTCTCTCTCTCTCTCTCCGGATTGAGGATGAAGACTGAATTACACAGCAGAACAGTCCTGGATAGCAGAGGCAGAGATTACCCTTCCTGATCTTTCTACAGACAAGAAATAGTTCAGTGCAAAATCCTCCCTGAGGGCCTTGCCACCTTAGTACTGACAGGCTGCAAATTAGCATGCATCAGAGAAAAGAAAAAGAACAGTTTTATCCTCTTTGACCCACCACTTGACTTGAGAGAGAGAGGCAGTCGGCTGAGCCCATGCAGCGGATGTTAGGCCCCATCACCGGGCTGATCCGTGCTCATGCACACTGCCGTGTCAGAGGCATATGGCTCCGGAGCCAACAGGTTCAGCATGCAAGGCTTTTTCTCAACTGTCAAGAGACACAGAAAAAGCTTTAGCTCCTAAAGCAGCTTGGATCTGTTTGGCTCTGAAAACACATGTGCAGCTTATGTTTGACCTTTTATTTTTGAAATATTGCTACAGAAGACTTCCAACTGTTCATTAACACATTTTAAATTGTTAATAATTGTCCATAACTATTTTTAAAACGTGTTGCTATATGTCAGACAGAAAATATCCATTCCCCTTCAATAAGAGTTATTTTGATATTTCATAATTTCAGGTAAAAGAGGTTAAAGTAATTTATCAGTTGGACAAAAATTAACGCCAACAATTTCAATCGTCAGATCTCAAATCACAAATAGGCTTGAAAATGAGCTTCTTTCAGTTTTAAGTTATTTTTGACTGAATGTGTTTGATCGTGGTGGAAAATGACATTTACAGAAGTACTGGACTTAAATAGTATTTTAAGATACTTTACGTGATGTTTTGATTGATACTTCTACTGCAGTAGACACTGATAAATATTGTACTTTTTACATGCACTTTCAAAGTTTCAGATTACGACTGCACAAACTAAACATGAATATAGTATTATGTTATGTTATATTATATTATGTTGATTAACTAACATATGAACATGAAAATACTCTCTACACTTAGATGTTTCATTATACTCCAATAGCTGGTATTTTATTTGTACAGATGCAGGTTTTGCAGTGATTTTGCAGATTTTACTTCAAAAGAACAAAATACTACTGTCAATGTATTTTCTTAGTTTTGAACTGTTGGTTGGTCATAACGAGACAACAGACACATGAACATGTTTCTCACAAACTTTTGGACATTCTATACAATAAAGGGTTCATCAAATTAATGATTATTGAGTTTTCATTCAAATTCTCTGAGTAGACACGTTTTATCTGTTAAACAATAAATGATACACATAGAAGAAGAATCTTAAAATAGTTCTGATTGTATTTCCATTTCCATCTAAGTTCTCTCCAGATCAATACAATGTAAAGTTTATGATGTGAAAAAGTTAACTGTGGTATTTGCTGCTGTATTCTTTCCTTATTTCAACTCAATTTATTTTTTTTCCAGGCACCGGCCCATGATAAATGATAAAGCAACACTATTCCTAACCCTAACCCTGATTTCAACTTACTTCCGGTTTTTACAATTACAAAATGATCCGTTCTACATTTTGAAACCATGTCAAATAGTTTCCTGGTTTGGCAGCGGGGAGAGCAAACAGTCAGTCAGTTTAATAATCCTAATCTCCTGTGTGACTCCCACTGTGGGCACTGATGTTCTGTGAGCTCTCTTTACCCCCTTGCACTGAAATGATCGTAATAGTTTCATTACTTGTTGCTAAAAATACTGCCTCCTTTCCGGGCCCCGTCACTGTGCCACTTCTTATCATGTTTGCTTTTGTGTGCAGTGGCAGAGTCATGTTGAAAGTAACATCCAAAAGCCTGATCCACTAAATGTCTCATTCGTATAAGCTGCTGCTTCACCGCCTAATTAAGAGGCATGAATAATGCAGCAGCTTGTGTCATAAATGGAACTGGCAGCGCGTCCGCCCTGGATGCGGCGAGATGATGTGTCAGACCTCAGTCAGGAGCTGATGTGAAGTGGGACACCCACCTTGCACCACAGAAGTATGGTGTGCGTGGGAACCATGAAAAGGGGGGGAAATATTAGGGACCAGATTTGAGCGTGACTTATGTGATCTGGAAATTAGGAATTTTGGAAGGTTGTGCTCGTCTGGCAAACGGCTCCGAGGCCGTGGGGATGGTCCAAACAGTCGCTGCTCTGCTCGCGTGAAGCTGTGAAAAAAAAGTAGGTCAGTAAATAAAATGGAACTCATCTCCCGAAACGCTGAGAGTCATAAGGCTGAAGCTTCTGCATGGAGGGAAAATGATTCCTATTTACAAAGCAGAAGAGTCTTTTCATGATATCGGCTGTAACATGCTATAACTGACATGTCAATAAGGTGCAAACAAAGGGGAGGGGGATGATTAATTATTTTGTGTGCCTCCCTGTGTGCAGAAAGCATTAATGCACCTCTTAAGGATTAGTGACAGTTTGTCTTATCGTCTCCCTGTGTGCCAAATTAGCTCTCTGCTGTGTGGTGCACAATCCTGCCAAGCACCACCTGACCTTGTGGAGCTGACATGAGGATGAGGAGGACGAAGATGACAACAAGCATATATGCAGGCGCCTCAGGAATCAACTGATTTCTTACAATAAAAGGTGAAAATAGTTTTGTTACATTTCTACGTTATTTACTCCTTTAGGCCTGTATCAGTGTTTCCAGTCTCATCAGAGTTTGATATTCATTTTAATTCCATTTACATTTGTATGTTTTACATCCTCTCTAACTTGTCTTTTGTATATCATCTGCTGCTTTTTCTTGGCTCCACTTTAACTGCCCTAGTTTTTTTAAATATATCTAACACACAGCAGGTTCACTTGACAGCACAGCAGTGCATCAACTCACATTTTCATAAACGTCAGACGCCTGCTCACATATTTCAAGCTTATTTATGGTCACTTATCTTCGCACCTGAATCCCAGTCCTCAGCTCGCATCAAAGCAAATTTAGATTTCAGGTGGAATTGGCCAACATCTGTGACTGATACTGTGTCAGTCGAAACTAATTTAACTGATGAGTAAAAAGAGGCACATGAACATCCGTATATCATTTAAATTGGCTTTTTTTTTAACAATGTTTCCATATGAATGTCATATCTACATGGGCTGCATTTGCATGTTTGTGAGGAGTAAAATATTGTGGTCTGAAAGTAAACCTCACCTCGGCCGGGGAGTAAGTTTCGAAAGAGTGAGGAGGAGTGTCAGTGATGACAAAGAAGACGAATGAAGAGGAAAGCAAGGGAGGGAAGAGATGAGAGGATTTATTGTGAAACCTATGCTGTAGTCCCGACTAATAATCTGGAAGCAGTGGGTGGGTAGACAGCGGGAAAACACTTTATTGATGGGACTGTTTACCCCCCTCTCTCGGAGAAAGAAAAGGCTCGAACCTAGAAAACAAGAGGGTGAGAAAGCGCAGACGGCTGTCTCCAGGACGTGGGAGGTGTGTGTGTGTGTGTCTGTGTGTGTGTGTGTGTACGGTGTGTGTGTGTGTGTGTGCATAAATAATGAGCACTCACATAAAGAGATGCAGAAGAATGGGACAGCAGGGAGGCTTGGTGCTGGTTGACGCCGACTGTTGACAGTGCTTTTCTGTTTGAAAATGAAAAATGGAAATAAACGAATAGTAGAAATGATAAAGCTCAGTCGTGAATAAATGCAACTTCTTAACCTCGCTGCCGGATACAAGCTGTGCACGTGCAGGAGGCTTTAGTATACCTGTGATTATCCATTATATCTTTTTTGACTCCGACAGCGGATCCTGGCCCCGAACAGTTTCAGTCTGTAACCTTGATAGTAAATTTGTATGTGGGCTCTCCTGTGCACAGTGGACGGACATGTGGGGGGGGGCGGGATTTGATCAACGGTGCAAAGACGTCGCACACAGATGGACTCTCCTCAAACAGGAATCGAATGTGCACTGTTGTGTTGAACATCTTCCTTAGAGATGTGGAGAAATACACCAAACACTAATTAGTAAAACGTTAAATTCATGTAAATGTATTTGCTGTAAATGCTCATTCAGAAATGATAAAAGAAACAAGTCCACTGTGATGATGAGGGGGATGCTATGACTGTGTTTTGTCATAAATAGATCATTTTAATTAACGTTATTATTATACAAGGTGTAAGTTAAGTGAACCCTGACCCTAAGGGCTGGGTCACACTGAAGGATAATCAGGGGCATTTCCGATTAGAGGCCAGTCAGAGCCGATTATCTGCACAAATAATCCTGAAGTGTGAATGGTTTACAAAATAATCTTAATGCTACCAATTGTGTCGGAGCCTCCCTGATCTGGAATCTACTCCGACAGAATACGGAGCAAACCCTCAACAGCCAATGAGAGCGAGCCGAAGCGTCACCAACCGGATGTGGCTTGGTTGTTCAGCTACAACTATAAACAACAACAACACATATACAACTCACCTCCACCTGGCGCTGCAAAAGCTTGTTCCTCCTCCTCAAGGCCTAATTATAGTCCTGCGACTGCAACCGCGGAAGGCCACGCAGCTGCATCGACGGATCCGTTTTGGTTTATCCTTCCTAAACGTGTTGCGCGTGTTGCAACGCAATTCACCGCCAGAACACTAGGCGGAGTAACTTTTTTTTTCGAAAACAAAACACACAAAGAAGAGACGTCTTCTTCTTCGTCGCATGTTTATTTACATCGCCACTCCGGCTCTTCATAGCCTATTTCTGGCGGACAAATCGGCCAGTCAGTGACGGGTTATATAAGTGGTCATACTTTCGGATCTCTTCTGCCAAGTGCTCTTCTATTTGGTCCATATTCGTTCTTCTAAATCTTCCGTGATTTCCGCGTATTGTGGGGCATGAAACCGGAAACTAGACTCCGGACGGGATGTAGTCAGCCGACCAATCACAAGCCTTGCGGGCTGTGATTGGCCTTCAGCCAGGAGCATGGTGTTTTTCTCATTCTATTTTTACTCTGCAAAACCGACTGTGGTTTGCCACATTTTCTTTAAATAGGCTAAGAGTTGAAAATCCTCTAGTATGAACCAGGGTTAAAGGAAAAGGCAGAAGATCAATAAAATCCGTGTTCTATATCATCTGAGGATATCGGATATCTGTTTTAAAACTGCATGGCAACTCACCATACAGTTGATGAGATATTTTAGTGGTGAAACAGATCTTTAGGCTGAATTGAAATAAAACTCAAGTGGATTTAGATTTGCTGTTAACAGCATTGATAAGCCTCCTTTAGTTAAAAATGACCTCACTCATCTTTTTCAGCTGTGTGTCTCCTTCACTCACGTCGTGTGTTCAGAGTTAAGCTTTTGAAAACACTGGTTTCACGGTGAACAGAAGCCTCGCCTGCCTCCGCACTGCGCTGATTAAAGCTCCCGTCTACGATGAGGCTAAACGTTAGCTCACGTCAAGGTCACAGTTATAATTCTGAGTGAAACAGAAACCTTGATGGGAATATGAAATGAATCTCCGGATGCGTTTAAGCAGCGCTCAGCATTATTCTCCTCAGAAGGTCCCAGGAGCCACTCTTCAGTGTACACAGATAAAAGACTCCGAAGACTTTGGTTCATACCATCTGAGACTTTACCTCAGAGTAATTCTGAAGACACCAAAGTGTATTGTAATTGGACTCACTCCAGCAGAGAAAATACTGCAAAGAGAGTTATTCAAAATACCCGTCTTCACCTCCTTTAAAATGCAGGGTTTCATTAAAATCCCCCTTTCCTGGTTTCTGTGTGGGAGGTGAACACCGTCCTATTACCACCCTGCTTCCTCCACCACCAATTACTTGTAATGAAAAAGGCCAACGGCAGAGTTTCCTACAAAGAATAACTGCACTTTGAACACCTGTTAACAGAAAATTAAACATTTCATCAACTTGATATGTTAATGTAATTTGACTTTAATCCAATAAAAAGCATTTCAACATTTCACATCTTATTATTCAGACTTTAATTATTCAGAGTTCCATAAAGGAGCTTTAAAAGGCTTTTGGGAAAATTGAATAGTGCACAAAAAAAATTGGTTGGTCTCCTAAAAACGAAATAGTTTGTTCAAGAATCATTAGATTTTTCCATTATGTTCTGAAATAGAAAAAAACCTTTGCTAGCCACAGTCAAAATTGGCTTTTATCATGCATAAGAAACCACTGACTACATTCAGTGTGTGATGGTCTTAGCTAGTTGCTTGTGGGCTGTTTCCACACATGTAGAAAAGGCTATTTGTTTAATGTGGAACAAATTCATCAAGGTTTCTTAAAATATACAAAAATAATCAGCTCTTCTTCTTCTACTTGTTTATCGAGCACTTTGTTTAGCTGAAAACAGAAAGGCCACTTGGACTCTGCCAGAAAAAAACTTCAAATCAAAGCCACGAAAGTATGAAAGTAAAACTGGAATTATTATTCATTTAAAAAAAGACCCGATGAAGTCAGTCCAGGCGCCACTTCAGATCCACAAAGAAGAAAACATCTGAGCCACAAGGACGAGAGGAACAAATTTCATTTAGCTTTTCCGTAAAAACTGTATAATTTAGACGATTGCACAGAGCAGTTGTAAAAAACACTTTTATTTAAATGCACAATTGATGGTGCAACATCTCTGCAGTATATGAGTCTGTGACTATAAGGCTACCATGATCTCACCCCTTGGAGGGGTAGATGAAGATGACACTCCGGGCGGCTGCACCCCAATATGGGTGTGTGGCACTCCTATTCTCAAAGTCGTATAGAGGTGACTGTATAAAGCACGACTCACTCCAAAATTCAAGATAAAGTCACCGGCTAAAATACGACTGTGAGGAGAGAGCTGAGCTGTAAATCAAAGATCTTGATTTAATGCTCGGCCCTTGTTCCCCCTCTCACCTGAGGGGACGACTGAAAAATAGTGAAATGGTGGCGATGAGATGAAGAAACAGCTCAGAGGAGAGAGAGCGGTCGAACCGGCTCAAACCATCAGAGCAACGGGGACAGAATCCTGAGCAGACTCACGTCACATTCAGTTCACTGCCTCAAAGCAAAGCATTGGCCAAACGGCAACAGGAACTGATGCATCATCTTTATTTGTATTATTTTATTACAAAAAGCCATCTCATATATGTTTAGGAATTGGCAGCAGAGAAATACACAACAGTTTCTGATTTATTCGCCCAAGTTTTGTGTTTTGAACTCACACTTTCCAAAAAAAAGCTGTGATTTATGCTGTGGGAGAAATCATTTTGAAGCCGAGGGGAAACATGAAACCCTGGATTACAAGTCCCGGCAGGTCAGCCAAAGGGTATTATCTGACAAAAGGACGGTTAGGCTGCTCTGCTCGGCCCTCCAAGCTGCTCTGAGCTTAACCAGAAGCAGGCAGGAGGAGAAAATAAATAAAAGGATGGATGACAAGCCGCAGGACGCTGCAGGAGAAGAGTTACTCCACAGACTGATATAAATACAACAAACAGTCTCAAGTATAAACTATAACAAGCTGATTTGTTGTTGTTAACTTGTATTATTCTTGTGTTTTGTGAAAATTAAAACACTCAAACAATCAGAACACGGGTAAAACCAAAGTTTTGTAATGATGCATCTAGAATTCTGATGATCTGCACCAAATCTCAAACATTCATAAATATCAGTCTGCTTAACATGCCGGATTTATTTCACCGAGATATGTGAACAAATTGAATATATACATTAAACACATTGTTTATTTAATAAAATACCTTTATTTAAGTTATTTGACTTATTCACACTAAGACCCGATGGAAAACACTTAAATATATGGGAGCCTTTCCATTTAACTTAATAAAGTTGGATCAAAATTGAATATGTATTTGAAATACATAAAGCCACAGTGTTAAATTTCAAACAGACAAATCGACCAACAAACAAACAAACAAACACAACCTTCTTGGCAGAGGTTATATCATTGGAAAGGAAAAGTAAAGCAGGCAGCTCAAAGTTAAACCAGGAGCTTAGTATGTTAATTCGACATCTTGGTCAAGTAGTATCATCATTCTCCTGTTTGCCTTTGTTTCTGCTGATTTGTTTATAACCTGTCTGAGCGTTTGACTGCTTGTGCATGTCTGACCTATTTCAAAAAAATTCACTGTGTTACAAGATCTCAGCAGCCGTGATATTTTTATTATAAAACATTCAACAGACAAAGCGTGTTATTTAAGAATCTGTGAAACACATTCAAGATGACGCCTGTGTATGGGGGTGCTGTTTCATCAGCTTTGTCCCCTCTGCTCCCTCATCCGTCTCAATATGAGACCATCAAAATAATCACAGGAGACATCAAACTGAACCTTTTCCTTTTGGTGCCAGTGAACCTGTTGCCAACGACATCTGCATTCAGCCTTGAGGCTCCTTTGTCTCTGCGCCTGCTGCCATGAAGCCATGTTATCTACTTAGAGACTGAACTCCACTCTTTAACAGTGTCATTAACACAGTGGTTCTACAATGGCTCCAACTTTGACCGTGCCAAACTCGTGATATTATTGGTTCGGCGCAGCAGTTGTGACTCTGCCTTTGACCTAGGGCATTGTTTCTGACCAGCTGGTGAATGGATTCAGATGGAATGTCTTTTGATTAACTTATCTTAGTCCTCAGACACAAAAATGTGCCCTTATAGTCAGGAATCCCATGTGGGATGTATTGAACCTGAAGTCATGGGTGGAACCAAACTCCCTATATATGTGTGCTTTCGACCACTGCAAATCAGATTTCACCATTGGCTGTGTGTCTCCGGGTATCTAGATGCCCGTCCGGACCTGTAATTTCTTGTAATAAACTTTGTTACACTGAAACTACTGGGTCCTCGGAATCCTCCCTTCATCATCAACAACTTCTACAACATCACTGACCTCTTGGCTGCATCAAATATACCATAAAAGAACAATAGAAAACATGAGTGTGATTAATGTCATTATCATTTTTAAACATTGAGATAGAGTCCAAATAAGGGTCCACTTCCTAGTAGATTTTGTAGCCTGGGAAGTTTGGCAGTGGTAGTTTTCATCTGACGATGCATTGTCAACTTGACATGTCTCATCCAAGATAATCTGTAGGAATGGAGACAGGGGCACCAGTTTTCTAAGAGAAGCTTCTGACACCAAAACACATAATTGCGTGACAAAGTTCCAACCATTTGTTCTCCCACAATACAGGGAAACTCTGCACCATACTTACATGTCCACGGCATACTAAGCTTTTGACGCTGCAGAAATTGCCTCATCATTTGGACTTCAATTGTCCTAAAGCTCCCCAGTATCCCAGCTCGTCCTCAGAGAAACGAAGAAAAGGCTAACACGCTGCAGAATCTTCTTCTTCTCTGTCATCATGCTCCTCAGCAACTTGTGGGGGGTTGCAGAGGAGCAGTGTGGAAGCTGACCCGGTGTGAAGTTGACCTACACAGCTTCACACCTGGGTCAGATTCGGCCAGGAGGCCGTCCAGGGTGAGGACACCTGTGGCAAAGAGGTGGAGGAACTCAGAGCTGAAGATGAGGCAGTTGAGGACGAGGTCGCTCTGCTGAAAGAAGAACAGCCTGAGCTCACGCAGAAAGACAGTGAGCCACAGTTTGAGATGGAAACTGTGAAGGAGAAGGACGAGCCAGAGGTGAACGAGATGAAACCTCAGAGCAGAAGAAGAGACGAGGACAGGAGAGTGGTGGAGGACGCTCTGAAAAGCCTGAGCACTTCTTCCTCTCCCCTACCACACCTCAGCCTTTATTCCTTACCCGCAAACGTCTTTGTGAATATGTCAATAATGTGCATGTTCTGAATAAATATAATTGATGGAATATCAGTCACCTCTAAGTCTTTGTGATTCTAGATACTGAATCAATACTCAACTTGTTTTTTAAAAACTTGATGACCAATTAAGTATTACAAAGTTGTACATGTGGGAGACAGGCTGAAGAAAGAAGAGCGATCAATCATATGCTGTTCAAGAAACAGAATCTGTTTTTACTCTCTAAAACGCAGACCCCTTGTATTGGTGCTCTGAGCTCCTCGAGTGGCTCAGATACTCAAATATCAGTTCGTTATGATAAAAGTCTGACCTGGAGTGATAACAGTGAAAATGACTAATGGACACAATTACTGTGCAAGTTTGAGGACGAGTGCAGCATGACGAAGGTCATAGTTAAAAACAATAATTACTTAAAATTACTACAGAACTTATTTTTACATGAGTACCTGAGCAGAGTAAGCCTTTGGCTGAAAAGAGAAAAGCTGCAGATCAAATCCAATTCGCATTCGTTCAGTTCTACGTCTAGACGAGTGGAATACGATATTTATAAGAGTAATTTAATTGCTAAATAACTTTATTATTCAGCAGACTATGATTGCAGCAGTACTGCTTGATATACAGTATTGAAGTTATCCTTTATCCTGATGATGTTTTCTTACACTTGACATCTATTGCACTTCTGTCCTGGGAGAAGGATCCCTCACATGTGTCTCTCTCTGAGGTTTCCATGTATTTTTACCTGTTAAAAGTGTTTTTAGTAGTTTTTCCTTACTCTTGTTGAGGGTTAAGGACAGAGGATGTCACACCCTGTTAAAGCCCTATGAGACAAATTGTGATTTGTGAATATGGGCTATACAAATAAAATTTGATTGATTGACTGATTGAAATTAAGGTCACTTCATCATCTTCATAATAATTTTAACATAATTTTGACTGTGATGATAATATGAGAAGGCACAGATCTGTCTGTCCACCCATACAGAAATAACAGGGTGGAGACTGAAGCTAATGTCTCAAATCTCTTAGCTAATTTATCAACAGGAGCAGCTTTAATGTTTCCCTTGTTTATTTCTGTGGAATAAACTGCATGTATATATAAGCATTATACTGTACATTATACTGTATATGAAGAGTGAAACTTGGCAGTAAAGAGAACAATTTTCACTTCTAAATAATCTCAAAAGGTGATTTTTGTTTAGCTCCAACATGCATGAGCCACAGAAGCACTGACCTGACGAGCTTGGCAACCATGAATACACATATCCCTTTCCCTCTCTCTCTGCACACAGACTGTGGCAGCCACACACCAGCAGCACGCTGTCAGGTCCTGCAGCAGGTACAAGCGAATGGATTCTTCCTCGCCAGTGGCTCCAGGAGCTATCAGCAGCTATCCAGGCCCATGAAGCCAGAGTAGGATTGAGTTTGAAAGATGATAATGGACTCCTGAGGAAACTAATCTATTTCTAAGGAAGAAAGGAGTATGAATTCTCTTACACCCCCCCACCCCCCCCCCACACACACACACACATCCTCCAGCCTACCCCTCTCCTTTCACCGTGTGTCTCAGCAGCAGCGTTATAGGTCAATTTTGCAATTGAAATGTGCCAATAAAATGGACCCAGAACAGCACGGGAGCTGCTCCGAGTGGAGAGAAGCAGATGTCTTGAATCCTTGTTTGCTCCGGCAGAGTTGGAAAATGCACAAGAACATACAGCACACAATCAACACTCCACTTCACACGATCTGAAGCAGTTTACCTGAAAAGAAAAAGTTCATGTTTCCCTCTTTTGGTATAAGAATAACAGGCTTTTTTAAACTGGGCGTGTAAAAATATTTTAAATTTCAAATCCAACATTAAGATGCATCTACAGATCATTAAATTACTAAGACATTTTTACAATGTGTGCAGTACTTACATTTGTGAAATTGGTTGTTATAATTCATTATTAGTGCTAAAAAAAACAGCAGGTAACTGATAAAAAAACGACAGGACAGATAATATTTGCAAAGCTGAACCGTTTGCTCTCTGACAGGAGCCCCAGTGTCTCGTCTCTTTTCCGCTCGATGAATTCACTCCCGCCGTGTTCTGCACTGTGTCGAAGTGCTGCTGCATTACACACTGGAGCACATTACGTCCACTGGCCCTTTTTCATTTCTGGATAAATAAGCTTGAAATCAAGTCTTGAAAGTTTCACGCTGCAAAAAATGCAGCTGTTACAAGGCCGGGAGGATATGTAGACAAGGCAACATCAAGACCCAGACGGCTCCAGTCAGTCCGAGGGCCCTGGATCTGCCCTCCATCTCCGCGTCCTCGACGGGTGGATGATGATAATGATGATGATGTCTGTGATCGCCGGTCACATCTGGGCTCACTGAGGAGAGAGCAGAGAGCAACATGGCAGTCAGCAGGATGCTCCTTAGCAATATCACATTATGAAAGATGTATTGACACAGTAGCTTAGAGGGACAAGGCTTGTTCATTGTGAATGCTTTCTTATTGTCAACAAAACGCAATGAACAAAACAAAGACTCCACCCATCTCTCAAAACATTAAGATTTCACTCTGCTGCCTGGGGCACATATTATGTATTGATTTTATGCTTATGCATTATGTAAGCACATTTAGGAAGCCTCAGATGTATAAAATGTTCTGTTTAAGGTTTTGTTTATTAGAATTTGACTTGGCAGGAGTAGTCAACGGCAGAACAAGTTTAACCTTTGAATCCTGAAATGAGTCAAAGCTAACAGAGCTCCTCATAATAAAGATAAAACAGACATTTAATCTGTTGATCATATGTCATAGAGAAAAGCTTAAAATCACAGCCTTCACTCATAATTATCGGTATCGACCGATATGATTTTTTTTATCTGGATATCATTTTTGGCCATATCACTTTGCCCTAGGATGGACGGACAGACAGACAGACACACAGAGACACACAGAACACGTTATGGAATTGACTTCCGTATCTGGGCATGGTGGCTTTAAGCAAACTTACTTAAAGGAGAAACAGTGTATTATTATAAGTTGATTAATAGGCCTAAGCTAGTGAGTATGTGCACCAGTATATTGGATCATTTTATTAAGCTATAGGGCCCCTGGTCATTGTAATGAAGGGAAAGGTCACACTTTGTGACTCATTTCTGAGTTTTAATGGGTTTCAGGCAACAGTAAAGGTCTATAACACAGAGGAATAAGGTTTCTCAGGCTCAGGTTGAACATTAAAGTAGCTATTTGTCTTCTAAAGGAGTTTCTACACAATGGACAAATACAAATATAAGAAAATAACAAAAAATAATCTCTTGCCAGGACATTGTTGTCATCTCTAATCCAAAAGACCATGAGATGATCAAAGTTGTGCTTAACACACACACTTTAATGTAAATGTTGCTTTTTTACGCTCCTTAAACGTATCCAGGATTTTTTTCGAGGAATAATCATTTTAGTAATAACATAATATATGATACGAAACTAATTGGAAACTGAGAATAAACGATTCGATACATTTCAGCAGCATTAAAGATTTATACCATTCTAAAATATCTCACGTTTTGGCGTTTGTTGTTCTGACCGCAGCCATAAGGCTTCACACATCGTTCACAGCACCCACTGAACCATCAAGGGAGTTTGTTCATTTTCCACCACCCTATTTATAGTGGGCCGATGGAGTTATAGAGCACCTTCAGCCTCCCTCTCTTCCCCGGAGGTGCAGCAGAGAGCATCTTGGACGCTCCTGTGAGCCAACAGCTGAGTGTTTGTGCCGAGGTTTCAAAGCTGAAGGCATGTGAGTTAAAACAGCATCAATCAACATGTAGAGTTCCATACGTGTTTCTTTGTATTTCGACATGGCTCCAGTTTGTGGAGCCTCTGAGAGGACACTTCTCATATCAATTTCCTCTTAGGTAATTTATATTCATGAAAACGTGACATTTAACACTGAGCATCGCGGCAGCTGTAAAATTATCCTATATTCTCAGTTTCTGCTCTCAGTCGTGTGGTCGCAAATTCCGGTGAGTTTAATGTTGTATGGTGGCTGATCAGTGTGTACTTTATGGTGCCATATTGTTACTTTTTAGAGCAACAGATACACACACATAAAAAAGAGGGTGAAAAAGAAAGTGAGGAGTTTAAGTTGTGCATCTTTAAGCTTCCCGGACACCACATGGTGACGGCTCTTATTCTCGATCATGTTACACACTGTGCTCCATATGGGTCATTTCTAAGATTAAAGGTCTTTACAGACTAGACATGTTTTTACCATGTGATAATTTCACATGCGAGGGTGAATTGGGGTAATCGTGTGTTTAGGGACTAAAAATAAACTAAAGAGATGTAGCATTATCTCTGCTGGTGTCAGACGGGACCACCAACCTTCTGGTTAGAGGACGACCGCTCCAACCCGGCCCAACAATTTACTAAATTGGACCTTTACCAATTAAATGCTAAGATGTTGGTTCAGGCTGCACTTTTTGAAACTGTCCAACAGACGTTGTGAAAAAGATCCCGAAGCTACTATGATACAGTTTCAGCTCCTGGACCAAGTGCTATTGGGTGAGGCCAGGTATTTAATCTTTTTTTCTCTTATTATTGAATACAAGCACCAGATCTCCATAGCCTGATATTGATTCCATCTTTTCCTTGAACTAAATAATTCACTAAATCTCATCACTCTATTTCGTGGCATTGATCAGCGTTGCGGTTAATGTGCCAAGGTCGAAAAGAAGCAGGTTGTAGGTTCCTTAACAGTTTCTGAAAGGTGCATCATTAAACCTCTGAATAACACAGAGTCCTTCATTTAATAACGTCCCTCATGTGAATCCATCACAGCTGCACACTTTGTTGCACACTGCAGATAAGGCTTGGATAAGGACCTTGTCCGTTGCCTGGATTCTTCAGGGAGGTAACTTTTTCTTTTTTGCCTTCCACAGAACTTGCAGTGGGGAGTGTAAGTATAAGTGACAGCAGTTAACCAAGACAAAATCTGAACATACAGTATATGAGAAGATTACTTCATAAAATAAAACAAAAAACAAAAACTGCTCCCTTTTCCCTCTAACCTTCATATTATATATCTCGAACCACCTGGACTTGAGCTCCAAAGCCTGTTTCTCTCCACCTTTGAGATTACACTTAACAGCAACGGATATCAATCCAGACAACTGCACCGCACCAGCTGCCAACATCCATCTTGCTGTTTACATCTCTTTGGAGGCCTCGAGTGTCGAGACGGGAAACTCACTGTCCCTTAAGAGAAATGCAGTGTCCTCTTTAGCCCCACTGTTGTTACCTCAGGACACCTCAGACTCCATCCTGCTTCATCCCCGCAGGGAAGGCGGGCGGCAGGACCCCGACAGACCAGCTGCTCCCGGAGTTTTCAGCCTCTCACTTGTAGGCCTCTGGGTCATAAGTGTGTCGCAGGTGGGATTACTCTAACCCAGACCCTTTCACACTATATAAAGGCTCTGTTATCAAACTTTATCTTACCAATGGAAAAATAAGACCTGCTGCAGAGGCCATTTGTACTCTGTGGACGTCAATTCCACTTTTTATGGTGCAGTAGAAGTAGCCTGTAAATTATTTCACCATCGCAGAATCCACAGGAATTACTTGTTGTTGTAACAACTGGATTTTCAAATGAGAATCACAACAGTTTTATCTAATAGCACATTGATATATTATATTGTAAGTATGTTGTAATCAAGAGCAGTGAACTTCAACTCAATCGACTCCTCGTACCGACACTTCAAACGCAACAATAGGCTGCAGACAGAATGCCAGGATGCATTTTACTTATAATTATAATTATTTTGCAACCGTGATAGTGTTTGTTTTATTTTCATTGCAGTCAAAACACAAAATAGACTCTTGCTACAAAAGTAAAACTTCAGAGTCATGAATATATGCCCTGACCAAAATAATTTATTAAAACGTAATAGTACATAATTTGCTTAAAGGAAACATTTCTTGATAAATTGATATGGGGCTCATTATGTCACAACATCATTTTACTGTTTGCACTAAAACACTGAGGCCTGACAGAAATAAAAGTAAACAAAGATGTAGAATTTTAACTGTGCTTTACTTTGTTGTTATAAAACATGTTGCAATGTATTTACATTTGTCCAAAGTATTTAAAGCAGTTTAAAATATTGCTTAATTACAAATTCACATTATTAAAAGGTCTCACATACACGATGCTCTGACTACAGTGTAGCTGCTGCTACTTCCCTTGATCACTGCTAATTCTTCTGGTTATCACAGTGATATTGAATGTTCACACGAAGCCACATACTATCCGTCAGAAAGCACAACTGCATCCTCACAATAACAACCCAAAAGAGAAAATAGCTTTCTTCTGCGGCCACAGCGAATTCAGTCTCCAAACCGCTAATGGCTGAAAAGAGCTATTACGCTCTGTCTGTTTTTAGGATCCACACAACTGACTCTGGAAATCTGCTTGAAAAGTGCTGGCGTAATGACATGTTTTAGTAAACCCCCAGCAGAGAGGTTAGGATGTTTGAAAAGGCGTTTGGTCTGAAGAGAGACACAGGTCAGAGAGAGAGGCTTACAACTGAAGCTAAATCAATATCAGCTGATTCCTGAGGACTTGGACCAACAATGATCAATAGCACACTAACTGTGCCAGCTGCGGTGATGGAAGAGAGCCTTGTGTGTGGTTACAGTAGGGTCGGCCATAAGAGCTGGAGTCCATGATCTTCAGGTTGAATTCAATCTAAGCCCGGTGACTTTGCAAATACCTTCACAGTTAAATTCAGAGTTTGAAGTGATGCTTCATTATTGAATATGACACACGCTTGAATGTGATTGGATGTTATAGTCATGTGATACATAAATCAACCAATAATACTGATACTAAATGAATTAGAACATTACACAGCTAGACTAAACAGCCTGGTAGAAAGGCTTTAGTGCAGTAAACTCAAGTATTTGTATTGTAGTTGCAGAAATTTCCTTCACTTATTCCCACCTCCCTCCTTTACATAAATTCAGATTTTCTCATTTGTCATCATGTCAGTCTGTGAAATTAAATGGATTCAAAACAGTTTATGGTGCTCAAATGTTAATAAAAAAGATCAGACAATATAAATCTAAATGAATAGATCTACATTTGAGGTAATTATTGTTGCGCAGAGTCAAACACTGTGACAGAGCTCCTCAGCTGTTGACTGCAGCCTGCAGGGGTGAGAGCTTCGAAACCGTTTAACCACATTGATTTCTGTGTTATTTGACAGTGTTATTAGACCGCCTGCTACCAGAATAAACCAGAGAGCTGAACCTGAGAGGAGACGCGTCATTTCAGTGAGTCGGCTGTGAATAAGTGAAGGTGGAGAGATTGTTATATATTACTACTGTGTGTTTTTTTTTTTAAGAAAATATCTTTATAATCTTCGTGAGTAAATAATAGTCAAGTATCCAGACTGAGCAGCTATGAATATAGTTTTTTTGCCCATTTTTCTCCTACATAAGAATAACACCAGCATCATTCCCTGTGCCTCATTAGCATCATCACAGACAATTAAATGTGTGATTACATAGATGTTTAATTGTGTACAGTCATCATGTCATCATGGGATTGTGCAACCATTTTTCTAAAATATATATTTTTTTAAATTATTCAAAATGTAGCAACTGCTATTTTGCAAAAGCTGATGAACAGAAGAAGCTTTCCATAAAGTTTAATGTTAACATTTTTGTCTTCTAAAATATGTTGTGGCTCATATACGATTCTTCGCCATCTACGGTTCCAGATCTCATTCATCAGTTTTACATAAACTGCAAAATCCAGGAAACCTCTTGTGCGCTGTGAATAAAAGCTCCACACTGGGTTGTCACTTATTTCTAGCATTCAAATCTACACTTTGATTCATCTTGTCATGTCTCACAAACTGTTACAAAGGCTTTCAATGAAGGACGTGACAGCAGATGCAGAGGCAGCACTTCTTGTATTTCCACTACATTTAAACTGGTCCTCATTGAGGAGCATGTTGAGTTTTCCTGACACAAACCCATCTTCTATGGAACAAATTCAACTTGTCGGTATGGGTTCATAATAAAAAGTTCTATATTTCTAAAACTTCTACCCAAACAGATGCTTTAGTCCTAAATCCTGTCCATCACATCAGAAAGTAAGAGAAAGGAGTGGACATGTCTCCATTGATTATGTTTATGCCTTGTTTTAGCTGAAAAAGTATGATGTCATCACCCAACGACTGGACTAGAACGGTTCACTTCATAAACTTTCACTTTATAAGCCCAATAGTAATAACACAAACACCTTAGGGGGAAAAAATGGGTGAAATTATCCCTGCCACACTTTCCAACACACAAATCAACATATGGTAAACAATATCTCTTGTGTACACACACATGCTGGTGGTGTGTAAAGCTAAGCCTCTTAAAACGAATTTTAATAATCAGCATATAACCCAATCTAAGTATGACATACAAAGCCCAGCAAGCAGAGGAAGTGTCGACGCATGAGTATTTCTGAGCCAGTTGTGTTGTTTTCTCCCCCACAAATGTTTTGTTTACACATAAACCAGAGCAACTGAGGAGAGACGCTAAATGAAGAGAAACCACCTGAGACCTCTCGCAGAGAAGGCTGAGCGCTCCCATTCTCAAACAGAACAATTGACTGCGGCTCCGTGCTGGAGACGGCCTCCCCTCCCAATTAGACCCAGACGCCCAGAGAACACGGAATAAATCTACTCTTTATCCAACCAGAATCACGTCATGTCGCACAGTCTCATTCATTTCACGTCAGCCGCACAATTCCAGTGTTTAGCCAGGAGCCGGTTCATGAAGGCTGATCCAACACGAGTGCTCCTTTCTGTTCTAATGTGGCCACGGTCATGATATTTTCATATGCCGGGATAGTTAAATATCTGCATTAGATTAAAACATTAGAGCACTAACAGTAGATATAATAATTCAGTGGAGGTTTGGAAGAAGTTAAACTGAGTCCATATTTTGCTCTCCTGGTATAAACATCCGCTGACAATCTCTTGATAGTCCAATCACCTTGAATCAGGTCAACCTGCCTTTTGTCTGATTTAATTTACCCCCTGTACTTACAGCTAAAGTTTTCCAAATGCCTGCTCTGACCCCCAATCAAACCAGCATCCATCCTGTTTGTGCAATTATAGAGAAAACCTGGATCATTGGAATCTAATTTAAGGCAGAAGCATTATTCTAAAGCACAGAGGCCTGGTGCATCTCTGCATGGAGCCAGCAGAATGATTAAGTGCCCTGGTTATATCCTGTATGGCTCTGCTGCACATGCCACAGTGAGAGTGTTCATGTCCTGGATCCCATCACCCAGCCTCTATTACATCCTCAGAGCAGTCAATACTCTGCTCTGACCGCCAGTCAGTCACTCTCAGGTTGCTCACACGGGCAGAATACAAATCAGGCTGGAAAAGTCAAAGCTCTGCATCCGCTCTGTGTACACAGCTTTTCTTTGCAGGCTGCTGTTTGGACAGAGACGTTTCCCCGGCAAATCCGGTACGTCACGAAAGGTTAGATTCTCAGAATTAAACAAGAATTAAAAATACTGCATGAAAATCGAGAAATGAGCTGTAAATGTAATAACGGAGCCAAGTCTGTTCTATGGTCTAGGGGTCATATACAAAAGCTGTAATGAAAGTCCATTAATGCATAAGAAATATGGCTCCATATACGCCTACTTATTAGGCATCAATTATTATAACAGCCTCAGACTTATTATTCTTCTTCTTGGAGGAGCCCTTGTTTCACCGGCTGGCTCTCTCTCAAGAAAGTGGATGGTATACGAATGTCCTCACAGAACCTCAGCAGGTGATGACGTCACTTACATCACACACTCCCTCCCATATGCACGGATGTGCAAAGTATAAAGGTGGCACAGTTATAACAATCAGTTATTTGCTCATCAGAAAATAAATCACCATCCATTTAAATCAGAAAATATCATTTTGTGTTATTTAGAGCGTATTGTTTTTTCGCTGGATTTGAACACATCTCTTTGGGCTGTGGCAAAGTTTCAATAACCACTTGTCTCTATTATGTAAAGGAACTCGGCACAACCTGAAAGATTGAATGCTTTATTGATTCCCCTACGACCCTTTACAATATCTGATTTTATTATTGCCCAACTCTGATTGTGATAATGATGATTTAACTGGAAAAAAATTAAAACCGAACCACCAAATCCTGCCAAGTGAAACAAGCTAACAAAAACCCTTTTAATATTGTATCACACGGAGTCAGAGTGTGTTAACAAAAGGGGGGATGTGTTAAATTTTTCATGCACTGTTTCCGTTTCTCTCTGAGAAAAACAAAACATACGGGGCTGATCAAATTGACATGCACTGGTAAAGGTCTCTGTGAAGCTGCCTCTCCCCATCTCCCGCTCCCTCACATCCTCGGAGTTCCGGCTCATGCAGTCGACTTCATGCAACAGCAAACTAAACACCTCTGGCGCCACATAAACAGGACAAGGTCATTCAGCTATTTCACGTGTGGAGAAATATATATATGACTATTAATGGAGGTGTTAACGGCCCTGAGAAGCTATTTCCTCAGTCACCTTCTAGTTCAAAATGATGTAAACTTACAAAAACTTTAAAAAGAAAAAATTGTCTGACAGACCTTTTTTTTCAATGGTTTGAAAGGGTGATGTTGTGCATTGTGTATATATACGCACGCCATCTACAAACCAATAGATGTCAATTCCAGGTAGATGCAGCCTACGTATGGGATGACGACAGGATGTACATCTCATTAAAGCCTTTAGTCTGCCTCCTAAATTACATGTGAAACCAACCAAACAACAAATAATACAACAAAGATATGAACCCTTGTTCGGACCTTGATCGGGACTTTCAGGTGTGAAAACGTCTTCAGTAAATAACATCTTAGGTTAATCATTTCTGAGTCTTTGCTACGAATTTTTGTTTACTTATTTAAATATTTCATGCTGCAGAGAAATACTGAATATTTGAAGGAAACCGAGACTTCACTTACCTCAAGGGAGGATCATTGTATCAGTGGTTGAATAAAATCAGGATTAGTCAAATGCTTCAAAGCCATTTCCTGTGTGATTAGAACTGTTTGCGACAGTCAATCAAAGGCTCCAGAACAGTTTCATATGATGATGATATGTGAATGCCTGTGCATCGTTTCCCATCTGGCTCTGTTTGTTGGGACCGTTGTCTGTGAATGAGAATCAGAGGGAAGTCGTGCACTTTGTTCCAGCCTCACAGCTTTATGTGCGGGTTGGATGCTGAGCTCAGCATGATGCGAGCTGCATCGGCAACCAATTGGAACGTGCTGGTCCCAGTTTATATTATGTAAACAATAAAGCATGCACCCACAGTCAGAAAAGAGCTGATTAAAATAAAGCAGGATAGTGCTATGCCAGGCTCAACACTATTAGCTCGACGGGTTTTAATGGAACACCTCCATCCAGAGTAATTTCACAGTGGGAGCAATGAGCTCATGTCAGCTTCATACACAGCAAAATGTTTTCTTCCATTGCTAATTAGCATGACATATCACAACCAGATATTACTCTTTTCAGGAAAGCACAGTTTGCATGGTAAGGTTTTTGAATTTACACTGTTCCCTCTCTTCCTATTAACCTTCCATTAACCTTTCGATAAACAGAGGTAGCTCGGAGTATTATTCCCTGGGATCACACACCAAAAAAACTTCATCGGACCAGCTGTGGAATAGTTTATGGGTGATTAGGCCAGTGATGGCGAGGCGCCTCACTGAAGATGAAGATCTCGTAGAATCTGCAGTGAGGAGGTTACACAACAGCTGGAGCTTTGTTCGAGTCTGTGTGTCCTCGCCTTACACAGGTCATCAGAGCCATCTATTGGTTAATCAATATGAGAGGAAACACTGACTGTGAATATTTTGAACGCCGTGTTTTTAAACTCAAGCCACGATGATATTTGATGTGAAAAATAAATTTCAATTTGTAGGTTGCTTATCTTAATTTGATGCATTTTGCATCCGCAGACATGTTAAAGAAATTATGAAGTAGTTCAAAAAGAAAAAAGCAAGCAAGAAAGAAAGAAGGAAGTAAAACAGGAGAACAGATATTTCCAACTGTTGGCTAACTGGTTGGTTATTTACGCACTGTAGAAAACTCTTAGAGCTGAATTTAATCATGATTATCTTCAGTGAGGACAGTAGCGAATATTGAGAGAAAATGTAAAAGGATCTGTGCATTTGGTTTGGACGTCCCTCGGCAGCATTTAATTAAAGAATTCACAAAAATAATGACAGTGTTTCAGAACTAAAAGAAAAATGAAAGAACAAAATACTGTAAACAAAAATCTCAGATCTTCAGAGGCTGGCCACAACGTTGAGGTTGTTTTTTGAGGCGAAGAATATAATTATCTCTACAAATTTCAGTTCATCGTGTTCATGTGTCGAAAAACAAACCACAGCCATTATTAACTGTGATTCATCATAGGTAGAAGTGAACACAGAAAAGATGCAAAAAACGGTTTTCCACACTAAACAACAGAATCACCATCATTTCCTTCAACGTGTCACAAGAAAATGTTCCGATCCCAAGATAGTACGGGAACTTTGACCTGGTTTATCTGCAAAAACTGATGATTGTATAGGCGATGGATGGAGGAATGGATTATTTATTATATATTTCTATAATGCCCCCTCCTGATAAAGCCCAGTCTGCTCTGATTGGCCACTTTGTAAGAGGAAGTGCCAGACTAGCTGCTAAGTGTGCTTTATACACCCAGGGGAAATTGTGATATCACAATGATGCAGAAGTATCGGCCTGACTACTGACGAGGCGTTCCAGGAGCAGGGTTTTCTCTAAGGGAGAGAAGTCGCTTTACTATGGGCTTTTTAACTTTCAGAACTTTTACATACACGAAAGTCTACATAATACACTGGAGGAAAGGAAACCTGAAAAATTATTTTTACCAATATGATAATATGATACCCAGGGTCTTTCAATCCTGGAGATGTTATTAGTTACACATAGAGATGAGGACAATGACAGACCGTATATCTACTTTCTGTAGAAGAGTTTCCCAGACAGAAATGTAACCCCAAACTTTCCCTAGTAATTACACGAGGCAGCTGTATGTGTGAATGAGATGACCTGGACATTAAACAGATGTCAACCTTCTACCGCTATGCTACAAAGTCAGTGTAATGCCCTATTGAGCCGATGTGCAAACAGATAAAGGGCCTAAAAGGGCGGACTCCCGGCAGAATGCAAATATCATGCGATGACATCATTAAAATGTAAATTGTGTGCTTCCACAACACTTTGGCAACTCGATAAACACAGTGACCATCCACCACCCGGTCATATATTAGGGTTAAGCTCATCTTGTTTTATATGAACTATTAATGCCAATCTCCTCCAAGCAGGATGAGACGGTCCTGAGCAAGGCTGCTGCTTCCTGTGAGATTTGGCAGTGATATGACGACATCTCAAAACACCTTACATTTTGCTGCAGACAGACGACAGGAGCAATAATTAAAATCCTAACTCATGTGAACACTAGAGGTTATGTTGGAGTAAATGTAAACGTGATTTGTCAAACAGAAAATGCTGGAACTTTTCCAGTGTGAACAGTCGAAATGAACGAGTCCCAGTCAAGACGAAGACAGCGAAGGACTTTGACACTAAAGAATGTTTAAATAAGAGAATTAAAAAAATAAGGAATAAGAGGTAATGTTGGTGCCACGAGTGTATATAGTGTTACTTTTGTCGAGGAACAAATTTCATGCTTGAACAGATTTTAAGCTACTATTATGGCAATTATATGCAAATCCAACAGCTTTGAATGCAAATAAGTATTTACGTGAATTACATTTCTTGTCCTATCACACGAGTGACTATTCTGGCAACACCATAAGCCGGCAGACCCTTGATCACTAAGTGCATATATAACTTGCATGAAGAGCCAACAGGGTTATTGTCTTTAAGTATGACAAACTCTGAAGCTGCAGAGAATGAAGTGCAGCGGCCCAAGGTCCATTATAAAAGTCAGAGTCTTCAATAGAACTCTTAAAAAACAGAAAAGTGTGTCTGCTTTGATAGCACAGCAGTAAAAAAGAAAGAAATACTGAAATCACTGGTTACAGATCATTATTGTGTATAAGTGGCGGTAACCTTGCAAGACTAATGTACAAATTTCTCAAGAAAGTTTCATTCATAGACACAATGCCTGCTTATGTGTTGTATGTGTCCCTCTTACTCTTTTATTCTTATATTTTAGTCCAACATTTTTTTTCAGAAGGCACTTTATAAGACTACTTTATTAGTTGTACAAAAACTAATGTAGTCCTGCAATAAGTTCTATGTTCATGAAGGTTACAATGTTCAGTTTGTGTTTTTGAGAGATGTTTATACAACTGTAAGGTCATTGAAGATGATGGGGTGTATTGCACAGTACTTTTACAACTATAGCTGCACTGAAGCAAAGTAATATTTGAATTATATAAGTACATGTTG
This sequence comes from Platichthys flesus, assembly GCF_949316205.1. NCBI lineage: Eukaryota > Metazoa > Chordata > Actinopteri > Pleuronectiformes > Pleuronectidae > Platichthys > Platichthys flesus. Next base: position 9,816,751 of record NC_084945.1, on the reverse strand, counting down.
GAGGCTACTGTGCTTTTACTTCATAAACTGGCAGTTTTACTGGATTTAAGGTCAGGAGAGTGGTGTGTGGGAAGGTGACTTCAAATGTAATTCACCACAGAGTAGAGAAAACAGTATTCAGTATTAAATTAGTGGACTTCATGTGAGTCATGTATTATAATTAACATTTTCTTACATGTAGCTCTGTAAATGAATGTGGCATTCTAAAGTAGACAGAACCAGTCACTCTGTTGGTGATGTTTAGTCTGGCCAAAAGGATAAAGGCCCAATTTTTACTTGACCTTTTATTTTCCACATCATTAAGTTAGAGTGAAGAACAGTAAACAAGAAAAACAACGATGTGGATTTAGAGTTCCAGGGAATATTGTGTTTTCACCTTGTTGCCTTGCAACTAAGGAAAAGAAAAGAGAAAAATAGCATCTGAAAAGGCCGTTTATAGTCGTCTGTTTCAGATTTGCCAGACATTTAGTTTCTGTATGTACATATTGTCCATAACTGGATGGATGTAATTAGTCAAATATAAATTTGGGTGTCGTATATGTTGCTGCTTAACAAGCTTGCTAGTGTGCTGACCATAATTTAGCTACATGGATAGCTTAATAGAGTTAAACTTAAATACAATTACTTTTAATTTCTATTTGAATAGTTAAATCCCTTTAATTAATTAATAGATTTTAACTCCCATAACTAAATATGAATTTGCTCAAACGTAATATTAAAATATATGCTCCATTACATGTGGTCCGTTTCTTCCAACTGAACCGATCCCACCAGGTCAGTCGGACTCCCCCTGTGGTTGATTAACTTTGTGACCCATTAAGTGGCCTCAGCCGCTCAGCAGGGAGCGAGTGCCTCCGCTCCAACCCTCTGAGGATTAGGGGAATCCCTGACACATCATCAAAGGTGAAGAGTGCTGCTGACTTTCCATTAAGTGTCAGTGAACTGAGCAGAAACTCTGCTCCTGCTGATATGCTCCAATCCAAGGATGGTCAAATATAATCCATAAGTCTGCTCTGCAGCACTGAGGTTAACACTACCACATTTAAAGCAGAGGCTATGTTCTGACATGTTTATAAAACAAACGTCATACAAGTCCACATGCAACACAAGAAGCCTTTATATAGTAAATGAGCAGCTTTATTAAAACTCTGTGTACCAAAGCAGTTTTGTATTTCTAACACACTTCACTGTCATTCAAATGTATTTATTTAATTGATTTTACTGTTTTAAATCATTAAAATCTTTCTAACATAATTTGTTCTGTATGCAGGTGACACTACTCAGACATCTGCAAACTCAGGGTATATTCTATAAAGTTGAGCCACATGACTGTGAAGCCAAATCATCTTGATCGCCCCTTAGTGGAAGGGTACAGTATAGTTCATGAAACCCCTCTTTTCCATGTTAGTGGATGTCACATGGCCCTAACTAAAAAGTAAATGTACAAGTTAAATATTTTTTTCCTCTGGGGCAAAATACAGCCACAGTTTATGACACGGCTAACATTTCACAACTAAGCATCCTTGTGAAGCATATATCATACCACATATAAGTTTAAATTATCTGTCAGAAATATTCTCTAGACATAATGATGTAATCTTTTATGTCAAAGATTACTTATCTTTTTCATTTCATCAAGAGATTGAGGCTCAAAACAATCAACCATTTGCCATATTTTCTCCCTTCTAGTAGAAACCTTTATTCGGTTTGGATTTCCTTCCAACTCTTTTCTTTTCTTGTGCATTCCCAATAGAAATCAAGGCAGAATGGGTATCGATAGGACCTCAATGCTGGAGCACAGCAGTGCTGAGGATTGTATGATGCTGCAAGGCCACAACTTTCATTCTAACTCTTCCTCAACAAGCCTAGACAAGGTGTGAATGTGGCATGAAATGAGGTACGGAAGCAGGGCCAATTGATATTTAATTAATGCTAGGCATGACTGGAGGGCCCAGGCTCATCTGCTGCATGTCTCATCCAATATGCATGATTTACAAGCGGGCTTCTTGCCACAGCAAACTTTCAGCGCAATAAGGAGCATCAATGTGAAGTGGTGTACACCACCAGTACACAGAGGAAGGAGGTATTCTGGAGCAACACTCTGTAAATCTTGACAAAGGCCCTGTGGACTATGCTAATACACAGAATATTTTAGGCATAAGATTCTAACCCATCACCAAATATCTAACACTAAACCCAATGAAATGTCAAAGGAACTGGGAGTGTGTAAACGTTGTTCTGTTCGATCTTTGTACATCAGGATGAAGATTTGTGTTGAAAGGCCTTTGTAATTTCTTTTGAAATATTTATAAGCAGAGCAAAGCATAAAACCTTTGCTGTTTGGGGAAGCACAGAGTTGCAGTAGACACCTTTTCTTTTTCTAAACCCACCTGTTTTATTAATGAATATGCTCTATACAGATAAATCTGGTGCCGCTTGCTCTAAAGTGCAATTTTACATGTTTCCTGTTTCCACAATGCTCAAACTGCTTGACACTCATGGTTACTCTACTACTGTTATTATTATGGACTGTGCAGGACCCTGGCCCCTGGTACCTGAATGTGACAAGTCCTGGGAAATACAGCAGACATTTTCCAGAGGTTCAAAAACTAATGTCAAGCAGAACTGGAAATTATGGAGCAACATAAAGGCTTAAGTGTTTTGTGATTGAGGAAACTGATGGTCCTTATCATTTTAGCTCGAGCTTCTAAGAGAATAATAATAGAATAATAGAATATAATGTTCTTCAACTGTGTATTTCTCCATACAGAAGCATTATTTGGATCCTGGGTTGACACTGGCATGGATTTCATCTTATGGCAAATGCTAAGGAATAATCAGTGTTCCTTGTAGTGTTGTTGTTTGATGATTGCGACTTGCTTTAACTGTTAATAATATGATAAAAGAACTGTATTTACAAAATGCTTTTTCAAATCTTATTGACCGCTCTTTACACTACAAGCCCCTACAATGCATTATTCAAAACTGCTCTACACATTTTCTATCACACATCATGTGACCTCACTTTGGAGTACAGTATCCTACCCAAGGACAATTTTGAATGCAAACCAGGAACCAGGTATCGAACAATTTGACCTTCTGATTATTGGACGACCCGCATTATGCCTAGAGCCGTGTACATCAGATTTGGTATTGTGTTACACTCATTAGAGTTTTTGGGGATTAATTTCAGCATCTATATGCTTGACATATTTGAATGTGTTTACTGTATTCTGTTTATGTTTTATGTTAAAATCTGTGTGGGTGTTTAATGTGTTTCATACAGCTTAAACAAAAATGGGAACAATAAGGTTTTAGCCTCGTCAGCTCAAGGAAACTGAATATATCTACAAATTAAGGCTGCGTACAGTAGAGGAGGTTGTGATCAGTGGAATTTAGATAATTTAAAATCCTGCAGTGTTTATCATATTAAAAAAATATGTATAGAAAAGCTAAGAAATAAGGGGATTAAAGTCTTAAGTTAAATAGTAAATATACATGTTAGGGTATGTATTTAGGGGAGAGCATTCCTCCCAGTCTGCTGTCCCATATGAATTCAACAGGTAGAGGAAGCGGGATATCATTTCTACTCACCTGGTCCATCTGTCAGCCACCCAACATTGCCAGTGTTACATTAAATAAATGCCTGGCTTTTCTCAGGAATCCACAGCAGCGTTATTAAACTGCCTGGCTCTGCTACGATGATAGATCTCTCCCTAACTTTGGACCCCCAGCAACAGGTGAGTCATAAATGCAGAACATAAAGAGATCACTTGTGCGGACAATCAGTATGAGCAATGAAATCAGACCGCTCACAGCTGACTGAATCTCTGTTTGGACAGAAGGCTATCGGAGGGGAGAGAATGAAAATCAGCCAGCAGGGCAAGGACCTGGATGGTAAGATGTCAGGGAAGAGAAAAGAATCATAAATCCTTATGATAGTAATATGTTGGTGAAGGTTTCTTTAACTTTTAGAGATACAAAATATAAAGTCCCCAGTGTAAATGAACAGGAAAGGGGGGAAATACCAGAATCTATTATTTTACTATCATTAATCGTGATTATGGTTGTTCATGGTGGCTGAAATGATTGAGGACCAACCTCAATGGAGAATGGATTATTTAGTGGGCACCTTCCATGGGGCCCCGGAGCTCCATGGGTTTGAAAGGCCCAAGATTCACTGCATGTTAAATAAAGTTGTGTTTATAAACCTCAAGATTTCCAATTAAATTCTACTTTGTTCTTGATACTATTTATGTTTGGCATTTTTTTAAAAAGTAGAGCCATTCAATGTATTTACATTCTGTAATTAACTTTCTTTAAAGTGATTTGCATTGTCAGTCCACATTTTCCCACCTGGATTAAAGGATTAACAGGAAACAATGCCGCCTGTAATTCAGTGTTGCTCTTTTTAATTTTAGCTCGGTGTTATCAGCCTCACTGTTTACCCTCCTACACTCGTATCGCAGCTAATGCAAAAAACTCTTCCTACCGCTTGAAAACAGCCACCAAGCAATCGTTTTTTTCTTCGTTGCTGTTCCTTAAGAAAACTAATTGCTCTTCAACGTCAATCAGCTCCAACTACAACATGATCCGCTTAGTAACAAACGCCATTGTTCTGTGGTAAACAGAGACGCCAGAGAAGTTGTTAATAAGCGGACCAGAAACCAGAAGACACTCTCACGTCATAGAAACTCTACCACTACTAGCGTTTCTGTGGTGCAATTGCAGTGCGGCTCACAAACACCTACGCACAACTATAAATGCTCAGACCCGTGCGTAGGCTACGTGCGGAACTATGACGTAGCTCCGATGCAGAACCATGAATCAGCTTTAACGCTGCATCAAAATGCCTGGATCATTTTTGACGGTGGATCAATGTTTAAGGATAAGACTTTTATCGAGATGGGAAAAGGCTAATAATTGACTGACCTCTAAATTAAAACAAGAATGGCACAGTAGAGCTCGTACCTCCGCCAAACACCAACAGCCCCCTTATGAAACCACATTTAAATTCACTAGATCCAGATTTATATTTGGATCTGCACCAAATTGCCCATATTCATAAATATGAGTCCCCGAAAAAAAAATTCTCTTCAAGATCCATGAATTATTGTCAGACTGTCCAATCAGACGTCAAACTAAATTGAATGGGTTCCTCCTCAGGTCATGCTCCACCACTCCACAACATTTCATGAAAACTAGTTGAATGGTTTTGCGCAGTCTTACTAACAAATAAATAAACAAACGCAGAATAAAATGTAACGTCCTTAATGGGCATTTAAGGTCTTAGGTTACACTGTTTCTGTTGTATTTGGGATCTGATCCTCAGTCTGTTGTGTTTTGAATGACACTTGCTGCTCCCGATGACAGGGATACAACCTTATTTAAATTTCTAAGAGCTAATTTATACAAAGAAAACCGGAGGCCAGGTGGTGTATTCCAGCGAGGGCATCCATATAATAAGGAAGCTGTCACACATTGTCTGCCGTGTGCACACAGGGTGGGTGAGGGTTCAGTAGGCGCTCGACAACAGATTTTTGCCCTTGGGCTGTGTGAAAGGTTAATCCGGCCGTGACCACTTCAAATCCATATGAAGCCCCAGCATGAGATGTATAAATATTCTATGCAGGTTAGAGACACGTTTTTCAGTTCATTTCCAAGGGACGGAAAAGAGAGAAGTTGTAAGTGTGTAACAATACATTGTCTTGCACAACAAATAACACAAGACTTTAAAGGCTTAATCACTGAGCTTCATGCAAAATTTAAAATTCGCACTATTTGGCTGATTGGAAAACAACAGACGGACTCACACACATAAAGCATCGTTCATACATATTCTAAGAAGCAACAGACCCACACAGTATATAGGCTATAATCGGTTAATTATGCAATAGCTTGCTGACAGAAACTAGAGCCTTAATCTGCTTTTGCCTCCCAGTCACAATCATGTCTGCTTGCCAATTTCCCACCAGACCTCAGTGACAGGCCTATGGATGGCAAGCGTGATAATGGATGGTTCTAATGGTCAAGCCTGGACCGCACATTAGGAATCGGGTCGATTCTCAGGAAGTGCTGCCAGCAATCAATGCTAGGCTAATGTGCGAAAAGGAGTAAGTTGAATGTCAGTGTTGCTGATCAATAACTATTCATTTTCAGTAGCCACATTCCCACAAATAGGACACTTAATATTGCGTGATTGGATAATTACCATGCCCAATTAAGGATGTGTGACACTAAGCAATGGGCGGCGAATTGGGAAACATCTGCCACGAGGTGCTAATGGAGACAGCGCCAGACTCTGATCGACAGTCGGGAGATGGATCTTGATGTCTGCAAACTGTGGGATGCCGGATCAACCTGCAGGAGTCAGATAATCTTCTCTACCTCTACGGCACTGCAGATAATGGATTTCCATCCTCTCAGATTCTGCTCTAACAGGGATTCACGGCTCCAATGGGAAAATTACCACTTTACAACTGCTGCATTTGTTGCCAATCTTACACATTTAAGTTTTTCCAACACTTTTCATATTGCTGAATCTTACAGATCGATAGCTGGTGTTGTTGCCATCCTTTGTCCGGTGATTCTTCAACAACAGAAACAGAAATTATTTCATAATTTGGCCTCCTTGGTTTCTTTGGGACCAAAGCAACAGAAGGTCAGAACGGATTATCAGAGACATCTCGATCTCTATCCCGGAGAATACAACTTGTTCCCTGCTGATAACGTAAATTTTGTTTAAGATTGATGATGACACACACACACACACACACACACACACACTTTAGCATCACAAGGCACTGAGGGATGGTCGTGAGATAATCTCTCCAGAAAACAAATTTGATTTAAAACTCATAGCGGATTTAGACAATACTTGTGACAAAAGATAAGGTAGTTCCATTTGAAATTAAGTAGAAGTGCACTCAGAGACCACATATCTCTGCCAGTGCCCTTGAGAAAGTGCAATTAAATTCACCAGATCTGTATTTTTATTTGCATCTTGACACACATATAAATATGAGTCACCTAAACATGCCTGAATTGCTGGTTCCCTGCTGATAACGTCAATAATGATAAAGCTTTAAGAAAACACACACAGGCATCAGGAGGCACTAAGGGGGGTTGTTTGACATTTTCCAGAAAACGAAATTAAATAAAAAAAACTGTAAAAAGCATAATCGTTTCGAAAGTAACTGAATAAATAAAACGGCAAAAAAATCTTCTTCCCACATGCGGCTTGAGGAAACTATAAATTATAATGGCTTTAGCCCTCAGGTAGATCTGACTTTCTGTAACTACACACTTTCAAGGTGCTACATTAATTACACAGCATGAACCACAGTCTCACGTGTCCATCTAGAGCACAGTGACTGTTCTGAAGTTGTCTGATCTTTGACATGATTTGCAAAACAACAGGAAAGTCGTCTCCATCTGGAATATAGCTGAGCCTGAGGAGGCCCATTACAATCATGAGGCTAATTACCATTTATATGGACATTTTAGTGATTTCATCATGTCGGTAATCCAACTCCAGGTTGTTTACTCTCTACTGAAATGTAATAATTGGATTAGATGCAGGATGTGATGAGGATCTCTGTGACTCTGGGACAAGAAGCACTTTGAATATTTTGTTGATAGATTGAGATTTAATGTCTTTCTTTAAGGATTTGAAAATCAATTATAGCCAGCTAAAATACAATACAGCATAAGGAAAGGTTCACAAAAATGCAATATTAAAATAAAGCCAACAATATAACTTGAAGTAATCTTTTTAATTTTTTCATCAAATAATTTAAAGAATAAAATAAAACAGACTCTTTCCATCACATGGTGAGGGCGAGTATAACAGCTCAGATTTAAGATACTGCTTCACACTGAATTTGAATGTTGCTTTCTAAACCTACAGGAGGAAGTACTCACCGATTTCACAGGTATATTTCATTCAATTATTAGCAGAAATGTGAACTGTAACAAAAGCTCTGCTACTATATCAAGCAGACAATAAAGGCAATGTCAAGGTTGCTTTCAAAAACATTCAAAAGGCAATTGGACAGATAATAGACACTTTCAACAGGAGGCTTAATGGAAAATATAATTGCTTCGAAATCCACCCACAACATTAACTTTGCCTTTATTTCACTCTCACAATGCAAGAATGTGTTTGTGAGCAGCAATGAAATAAATTTCGAGGCAAACGTTGAGGTCAGTGAGGCATTACTTTGATTACTCTACAGGCATTTTGGACTTAAGTGATGGAAAATAATGTATTCAGCTCCGTTGCACTGTGTTTGCCAAAGCATATACAGCTCGGATGAATATTTATTATTTAACTCAACTTAAGTGTGCTTGAATCAGAGAATTAGCCTGTTGTGTTTGATGGAACAATGAAAACGTTCATCATCCCAGTTAACAGGATGAAATCGTGAACCGGCTGGAAAAAGCTGATCCTATAAACAGGTTTTCACTGCATATAAAAGTGCTGGTGGCCGGACCAAGGATCTAGTTCACTGAACCGGGTTATTTCTCCCAGGTGGTTGAATCAGGTGGCAACAGCAAATTAATGGCTCATTGTCAAATTGGTATTGGTGTTTCTCGTCATCTATGGCACTCAGCAGGAAGCGCATTAGTTCTATGTGTTTGTATAGTCTCCTCGTCCTCTAGCACCTCTAATGTCAATGGCAGTGAGAGCTAGAAGTGAGTATAACTCGAAACAGCACCACACAGCGACTGATAGTTCAAATGCTGAATTGCTGATCTGGTTTTAAACTGATTCCATAGACCATTACACTGCTGTAGTGCATCGGTTGGTGTGACTGTTACTTAAGAATGCGATGCACACCTGATGTGGAGACTATTGGGTCAGGCTACACTGGAGTCGTCCACAGGATTTGCTTTATCCCTCTCCCTTAATGCCTTTGGCAGAGGTGAGCACATGTAGACTAATACAGCAGCCTGTGATTCAAGAAGAAGAAAGCCCCCTGCTATTCTGAAATGATTTGTCTCTCCCTCTGCCTCAAACAAAATTGAAAAGGAATAAAGAAAACCTATTGCAAAGAAAATTGTGTGTGCCACACAATGATTTAGAAGAGGCATGTGCAAGGAACTTTTATTGGGCAAAAATTCATTCATTGGAAACATTCAAATAGAAATGTGAATTTTGGTCCGAGATGCTAAAAATGTTCTCCTGCTCCAAGAAGAAGAACGAAACACTTAAACAAGACTCTGCTCAGCCCTGCTCGGATCCACTGTTTACTCGGTTGACAAATGGGGTCATCACAGCCTTAACTGATAAAATATGTCCAACCCTTTCTGATTTCACAGTCCTGTTGCTTCCCATCACGAAAACATGCAAGTGACAACACTGTGAATTTTAATTATCCCCGAGACACGCGGGCAAATAAGTGTTGCCTGGTTCGCTTTCCAAAACATCTCGCAGCATGAGGACTATTGTGTTTAATATATTTAATATCACTTTTTATACAACAAGCACGCAATCTGTTAGAGAGCTCTAATTTTAAACCACATATTTTCAGAGCAGTTTGCAGTACCACCCTCTGTTTAGTTATACAGCAGGAGATTATTGAGAAAAACAGGCAAACCAATCCCTGCAGCTCAAAGTTTCACTGGAGTAGCTGTGGCTTGTGCATATTCTGAATAAATAGCAACTTCAACAAATACAGATTTCTTTCTGTGTTGAAAGGAACTTTAATTTACAAGGAATGATTTTTTTCTGTGCCATTGGTTTAGTTTAAACAATTTATAAATAAGCTGTCACATACATATATCTATATACACAAATATAACCTTAATTCATTCTTCATCTATTTAACTGAAATATTTCCATTCATTTTCTGATCATGATTGCTTCCCACCGAGACACAACATGCAATTCACTCTAGGTATTCAATTTATTCAAACTTCCTGATATCACTTAGTTTTCTATCATTTATCTCACTCTTGCTACAGTCTGGAATACCATCGTACTTGGTGGATAGGAGATAATTATATTTGAAAGAGGTTATCAATGTGTTTTCCAACACTTTGATGTGTGACAACAGGATTGAAAGTTGCAGGCATGTTGAATGTGTAGAAAATAAATCATGCATTATATTCAACAATATAAAATGATACTGATGACGTGTGTGTGATATTCAGTTTAAATCACCTGCTCTTGTTCACCGCAGGGGACATATTTTCTATCTTACTCTCACAGTAGTTTGTGAAAATGTGCAATTAAACACGTATAATTACACAGACGTAAAAATCATGTTTACTGTCTGTTTAATTTAATTTGGATGTGTTACCGCTTGATAATTATAGTTTGTGTAATTTTTACATATTAACCCATATATATATATATCATTATCACCTTCTCAATATAATAGTTGAAACTATAAGTTGTGCTCCTGAGCTTGTGTGTGTGTCGTTAATTGTCTTGCCCATTAATTGACAGAGATCAGAGAGATGGGAGTGTTTAGTGTTTGCGAGCTGCACACAGTGTTGTGACATTCAGTCACTCTGATGTCGAGGATGAGTCATTGTGGGACTTGAGGAGGCAAACGGGGAGGAGAATGTGACTCCCACAGGGGAATCACAGATCACCGACACATATCAGCTGTCTGATATCTGACCGATACGATCGTGTGGTTGCAGTACTGTTGACACATACATTTTTTTCTAGCAGATGGTTATCACTGTCAAATGTTCGGTCGTCTTCGCGGCCTCTGCAGCCCGGGAAGCTGCATTTGGCTATAGGTGAAATAATAATATCACTCTGGTGTCTGAGGTTTATATTTTTCAAAAAATTTGGCTCAAGGAAATTCTGGAGCAAGAGGTCAGAAGTGTTTGATTTATCAGAAGGAAAAGAAAGCAATTTGATGCCAAATGCAGCTGCTGCCTCCTTCTTCCTGAGATGCTTGTGCACCAGAGCAATTATAGAGCTTAAAGCAGTTGAAATAGTCGAGAGCAATATGCAGTCAGTGGCAATTTCTACGATGAAAACATCTCCGAGGAGAGGCTAGAGCAAACTGGCAGGAGTCGTTGGGGCTAAAGAAAGGGGAGAAGGCCATGAATAAAAGTCAAGCACAACAGCAAGGTGAAGGAGAGCGGTTCTGTGCCACGTCTTGAACCTTGAAAATGTGTGGGTTGTTGCACCCACAAGGTTCAACCGCCGTGCGCTAATAAGAAGGAAATTAGGTTATAGAGGGCACATGTCCACCGCACCTTAATAATTACATGGTAGGAATATCTTGGAGATTTTCAAAGCCTTTGATTTCCACTGCCACGTGCTGATGATAGAGTGGGAATGTGACGTGAGCTCTGCGTGTCCTGTATCCATCTGTGGATATTTGTGGCTGATGCTGAAATTAGAGAGCAAAACAATTCCGGTACTGACATATAAGCAGTTATATGAATCCTTATAACAAATAAGGGCGACTGATGTTTGATATAACCAACAACCTTATTATGAATCACTACTGAAACACAAATGCATAGAATTTGAAGAAGAAAAGAAAAACGTTGATGTCAAATATAAAAATAAATCCACATCTTTACTGCCTTATTCTATAAAATACAATTTTCGAGTGACTTCATTTGCCAATATGATCTGCCAAACCATATGTGGGTCAGGCTCTGATGTCTTTGCTGGAGGAACAAAGTAGAGACGTTGGTGTAATTCTGTGAGTGTTTCTTGGCCCACATGTAGGCCCCTTAATGCCAGCTGAGCATCATTTAAATGCAATGCCATTCTTGCTGCTCACCAGGATCATCCCTCCATGGCCACACTCTGCCCCTTTTTTCAAAAGAACACTTTCCGGCAGGATAATGGACCATAATACAAAGTACTAATTATCTCTTGAAGCCTACAGGAAAGCGACAAAGACTTAAGGCTACTCCAACGGCCTTCACAGTCACCAGAGCTCAACTAAACAGAGCACCTTCGAGACGGGCTGTGATGGGGGGGTTTGCGGCGTGAACACAGCAAATGTAAGGGCTGGAAAGTGCACTTACTTTCCCATAAAGCCACAGACTAAGAACATTATCCGACAGTGATGCTTGCTGTGATGCTAGTTTGCCTGACTGTCATGTAATTCCAATCTTAGATTTAATCTACTTTCAGTGAAACGAACCACATTTCTATCAATCACTAGTATAATAATTGAGCATCTGTTTTGTTTGATGGCTTCGTCACAGATGCAGAACATGCTGCAACTGAATTAAATTATTTCTTCATTGATAAATGAGCAGATTTGTATTTCTGAGTGGTTGTTTAGCTGAGGGGGTTCTGAGTAAAATGGAGAGTTTCAGAATGCATCCCAAACAAAAAGGCATTTTATATAATTGCACCTGGGGCGTAGCAATCAAAAGCCGATTTTTAAGATGATTGATTTTATGTGCATTTTTTCACTATCAAGTAAGAGAAGCCATGTTTTAATGATAACATAACCGCTGTTGAATCAATCACAAGCTAAATTAAACATGAAAATATAAAATCAAGAGGTAAAAAATTCATCAGAGGTAAGAGAAGGGAGGTTCCATTAAATATTGATGTGGTAAAGTACTGATTGGTCATTTAAAGGGCAAGGCTGTGATATGACGTTCATTCAATGACTTCACAGCCATCAAATGGTGAAATAATCAGCTGATTATAACAACCATTCTGTTTAACTGCATCATAAGTTATTTAACGACTACTTTAGATAAATGTCTTCCCTGTTGTCTCATGAATTAGTCTAACGCTCTAAATCAAATCCAAAGTGATTAATTGCCGTGTTGTGGCTATGTCACTTTTAGCATGGATAATATTCTGTTAACATAAAATACTTGCACCCACAGGGGCTAACGTTAAAGTTAGGTTGGCACATTGGCTAAACGATGTTGCAGAATGGGGCTCGTAATATTGAATGAACATACTACATGTACCTACGTTCATATTTAGAATCTAACCCTAATAGGAGAATATGTGATAATGTAAAGGTATGCAAGCTGCTTAAAACATGCCCTCACAGAGACAGCACAACTCAGTGTGTCCTCATGTGTGTGGCAAGTGTCAGAGCACATGAAGGCATCAAACCCGTCCTCTTCATACGTGGCCATGACAAACATCAAACAATGTTTCCTGTCAGGAAATCCCCTTTTCCCATCATTTCTCATCCATTATCACTGAAGGTCAACACAAAACATCAGACTGAGTAGACCCAGACACCTTGTTCCTGTTGGGCGACTCATATTTTTTTCGGTTCACCTGATGTGTTTGTGCCAGCGTGTGTAGATGAGTGTGTGTTTGTGTGTGTGTGTGCATGTGCGTGTGTCACTGCTTCTGTATAAATGTGTGGGTGTGCATACTATTGAGAAAGAGTGTGAGCTGAGGACTTTTGAAGCAGACATACAGTAGATAGTTATTTTTTTTTTTTCTGCCTGGGAGGTCAGGCAGACAGAGAGGAGGGATGATGGGGGAGCAGCGTGTGGGTCTGCCAGGGCCGCTGATGCACATCTAAGGATGACCTTGGAGGTCTGAGGATGAAGCTGAGTGAAGAAGAAGGAGACGAAACCTGTTTGTCGTATGTCACCATGCTGACAAGTGGTGTGGGTCAGACAAAGTCAATACTTTTATTTTGCCACAGGCTGAAATATAAAACTCGGTGGGGAAATAAGGCTGAATTGGAACATTACAGTGGTATACAGTGCTAAACTATTGCAGAATCAGATTTCTAAACAAATACTGTATTTTCTAATCTTCTAATCTAGTGCAATGTCTAATATTTTTCCTGACATTTCCCTGAGGGGCTGAATATGAGAATGCAAATGTCCAAGTCAGTTGCTCTGGACAGTTTCTAGAACTTTTCTGCCAGACTTCTAGTAAAATATTTGAAGATGTGCACTTAAGCCCTTGTGAGAATCCAGAAAGGGAAATGTCACAGTGAGCGAGTGGACATGTTGTTTCTAACAGGCGACAGGCACAAAACTGAAAACCCCCCAAAAAGAATACAAATATCTCAAGAGTAAAAAAGAGGAGCCAAACAGACATGTGGGCAAAGACCCGGTGTTGATTTGCTCTAACAAAAAGGTGATTCCTGCTGCTCTACCAAGGTGCCTCCATTCGGACTACCAAGTATGTATAGTTTTACTTCTCTCACATACAAAATGGTGCTGAATGGTTGCAGACTTGAATATAGTTACTGAGGCTAGAACACTAATGCTACCTTAAATCTTCACCTCAGTCGACACTTAAATCTTTCGAACCATTATGTTTGCTGGATTCTTTATTATTACAAATTTTGCAATTACATTTATGGTCCCCTGAGCATATATCCTGCTAACGTTGACGATCCCTGGACGTCCACATTTTTGGTTTTCAGGGAAAGGACTCCAGTTCTAGAATGGGTCACCAAGTAATTAGATAAACACATTCAGCCCACAGACGTTTCAATGATTTCCTGACATTTAAGCTGGTGCCACGAATGCTGTGGGTCAATTAGCTGCAAAATGAAAGACTCAGCTGTACTGTAAGGGGTAATGAGAAAATCTTAGTTTACTCTGCAAAAACAACTCAGACTTTGTTGTGGGAAACAACAATACATTTCCGTTATTTTACCAAGTGTGTACACAGTCCACCAACCTCATCATTCACTGTCCAACATGCAAATATTGGTAAATAAAGCCAAAAGTTATATAAACGAACATTTGATCAAATATCGCAGCAGAGGAGCTATGGCCAGTCGAGCCTTAAAAGCATCTGCTCGGCAACACACAGACGGTGTCAGAGCTGGAGAGGAAGAGGATGCAGAGGGACGAAGGTCAGAGTACATTGGTTGCTGGTCCATCAGACATTAAGTTGTCTCAGGGCAAACACTTGTCTGAATTGGTGGGTTTGTAAACTTCTCATGTATCCTTAGTTCGGTTTCTTTTCACATTGATAAAAATCCTACAGCAAACCAAAATAAGGATAGACGATGCAGCTTCTTTTCCTCCCATAATCCAGGAATGAAACCAAAGTAGCGTGGATAGGAACGGGGTCACCTTGTCAGAGTTTGCACAATTGGGATCAGAAGATGGCGCTGAATCACCAAGGTCTCATAAAAACTACACTCTGTAGCAATCGGAAGTCAGTTTTGAACCCTGAAGTTTCGCCACGTTTTATAGCATCAAATGTCTTACTAAAACCCATCTTCCCTTAACAATGTGCACTTGGACAAACATCAATGTTAAGAACTACTCAAAGTGATAGACACCATGTTGGAAATAAATATATATATATTTGTCCAATTCATTAACATGGAGGAGGTCGGATTTAAAGCACACCTGGCTAAAGGAGCTGTTTATTTCAAACCTGCAGAGTGCACCTGCCAGTTTGGTAAGGGGGGTTGTCGAGATTGGATACGATCCTACAACAAGCAAACCATGCTAGAGGACCAGACCGAGACCACCTCCTCTAAAGGGGTCTGGTTGTGGTTTGCTTTTCGTCCGCAGTCCAGTTACCACGTCCAAACAAATCGCAACGAGGGCCAAAACCAACTGGGTCGTATTTGGCTGGCCTATAAAGCTCCGGTGTGAAACCAGCCTTAATGAAATGTGCAGCATCTGTGCTGATTGATAGGGCAGATTTTTGTTGGAGGGGCTGTGTCTGACATTGAGCTGATTATTAAAACAGTTCACACAATGATATGTGCTTGCCCTTTTCATGGTTCATTAACACAATAAGATGTCCTTCCACACGCAAGCCGCAGCTCATTAAGCCTTCCATTAAATCATGCAAGGTACCAGGAAATGATTGGAAAAACAGGAATGTGCCGTTGGAGATAATGACGACGCCCTGTGGTTAAAACGGCTTTGCTTAAAAAAACAAAAACACCTGGAAGGGAAACGATAAAGAAAATGCAAGGTTTCTATTATCTTACAATAAAAGTGTCATGATGTTTACTGTGGCAAATCAAAAGGCAATTGCATTTCTTCTTCCTCCACGCACGCTTGGAGTCGGAGCAGGCACCGACGTTCACAGACAATTGGTGCACATTTCATCTGCTGCATGAATCCAATCTGAGCTGTGACCATATGTTAATACATAGCAGATATTAATCTGTATGCTTTCATCTGCCTGCTTTTAATGGCTTACTAACTGTATGTGAATTTTTTTCTTGAACAAGGACATACAACAAGGTGACCCCCCCCCCCCTCCCCCCTTTTTTAAATGTTAAACAACAACAGAGTGCACAGCTTCACAGACAGTGCTTTTGTTTTGTTGACTTTACCTCCCTAATTTTTAAACTTCAGTTGTGATATGTCACTCACATCTGTGGTTTCCAGTAGCAGGATATGCCTCAAGCCGGAGAAAGGTGCACAATTATCCATATACGAGTTAGATAAGCCCACAGCAAACGGGGGAGGCAAATTCTCGATGAGTCACAAGAGACTGATTACATAAACTAATCCCTCGGTGAGGCTAAAACCTCAAACAATCTGTGGCTGAGTAGGAGGCGTCAGGGTTAATACGTTGTCTGAGGTAGTTTAGTGATCTAGGGCAGTTTAGTAATCGAAGGTTCGTCAACTGATTCTGAGAAAGCGACATAAACATGGGACACGCGTCACCTCGACAGTAACCATGGAGACATACCACCCGGGCACAATCATCGCTATGATTAACAGATTGGGCCTAAAATTGACTGAGAGATTAATTTCAGCATATACTTGACCTGTGTTTATCTGCGTTTTCCGATTATATTAGTTTAATGTACTAAAAGTGTCACTTTCGGGCCGCTAGGGGTCCCACATTAAAACAAAAACAAATAAGGAACCAGTGTGATGACATTGTGAAGAAGCGTGGGATCATGGGAGTTGATGTCTTCACCACCACTGTTCCACTAAGAAAAACAGCCGACTAACTAACTGGCTAGCTGTCAGTTTTCCTTCGTCATATCTTGTTTGTCCTGGAAGTTATAGCAGAGACGAGCAAAGCCATGGGTCAGGGCGGCTGTGGCTGAGGGGTAGAGTGGTCGTCCTCCAACCTGAAGGTCGGCGGTTCGATCCCCAGTCTGAACCATCTGCATGCCGCAGTGTCCTTGGGCAAGATGCTGAACCCTGAATGGCCCCCATAGTATAACAAAAGTGCTGCAAGTAGATGCACTGTATGAATGTGTGTGTGAATGGGTGAATGTAAAACTGTAGTGTAAAGCACTTTCAGTGGTCATCAAGACTAGAAAAGCGCTATATAAATACAAATCCATTTACCATAAAGATTATGAAGCAATTAAAATGCAACCAAATTGAAACATCCTGTTACTTCTCCCTGTGTTTTGGGGGGATTATCTCGTACACAATTAAATTGAATATGTAGGTCGAGTGGTTTCGTTACATATTAAAGTCGAAGCCTAGAAGACTGAAACTTTACTCTTTGTGTTCAGATTCATCTTTTCTCACTGAGTGACCTACAGCACTATCTACCACAGAGGGGACAGAACTTACAGAAATATGTCTTGGTTTGGGGTTTTCGAAGCTCTCCACCACTACTTAAGCAGCCAGTGGTGTTATGAGAAATAGTGCATATGTTTGGCCAATAACTCCTGAACTGTGAAGTCTAGAATGAAATGTTTACCCTCAGGATTTTCAGCTCGAGCTGAATCCACCGGATATGGTGGATTTATTTCTGCCGCCGGAGTTTTGAGAATCCAGACTGTTTGGCTGTAATATATAAAATGAAACAGACTCTCCCAGACGGGGGAAAAATTAAAGAAACGGAATAGATGCAGAGGAATCCACACAAGTGCACTGCACGGTACAATTAAGCAGTTGTGGTCCAATCATGTTATACGTCACTGTTAAAGTTTGATCAGTATGAAAATAATTCAAATCAGCCTTGTTGACATTAAAGTCTTAAATTTATAAGAAAATAAACAGGTATTCTCTCAGACTTAAGTGGTAAATTTACAAAAAAACTCATATTAGTAGAAAAATGTATTTCACATTAATGTAATACCTCTAATTATTACACATCACCAATAAGACAAATTGGTCCTTTTCAAATGGAAAGTCACCTTTTGAACTGTTCTTGAAAGAAAAAGTAATTGAAATACTGTCTATGCGACAGTAATATTTAAAAACTGCTGAATTAAGACTATATACTCGTTATCCAATCATTTGCTCCATAAGTTCTGGCCCCTTTCTAATGGCAGATGGTGTCTTTTCTCTGGTAATCTCCAAGAGCCACCTCATCTGTCTGCGATGACAGGAGCCATTTTACTAATGCTCTAATGAATGCTTCGTGTTTCATACAGTGTCCTTGATGCTCACCTCGACTGTCTCCAGCTGCAGAGGTGCAGAGGGGGACGGACTCCCCTTTAAAGCCTTTTGTTTCCAATATTTGCATTTCCTGCTCACACGTCTAACAACCTTTGGGGCATACTGTTTGTATTAAGATACTAGTGTATACCTTGGATGCTGCTGTCTGTGGGCCCAGTCTGAGGAATACAAGGTGTGCGAGTGGTTTTTTATTCATACTCGTGGATAATCCACCTGGCTCAAGGTTCCTGCAACTGTCTAGTCTCGAGTCTGAAATTTGGCCGTTTGATAGTTCCGGCCCTTCAGGTCCAATCATTCTCCCTCCATGTTCTTCCACCCAGTCACATCCTCCCACTCCAAATGGCTCTCCAGTGTCTGTAGATCCTCTTGTCATTCAGCTTGATGGGCTGCATGTAGACGAGGTGATTGGCTGTGCCCCCCCCCCATTAAACCTGTATCCAGTCTACACAGTGATCACAATGAACACAGAATAGCACTGAGGTTGCAGATTAGGTTGCGCAGAGCAGCAATTGATGGTCACTTGTCGAGTTTGAGAGCAGTTTTTAGTGTTTTTCCTCCACAATTCCATCGGGTCTCTTAGTGTGTTTTTGACCTTGGACACTGCCTGGTGTCCCAAGGCTCTGTGAGTGCTGCCCACAGTTGTTGAACAGCTGAGGAATATGGTGGAAAGAAATAACATATTAATAATAATATTTGAATGAATGAAGAATGAATCTGTGGCGCTGTTGAATTGTAATTTTGTATTTAGGAGAGAGGGGTTTCTGTTACTTGCTTAGCCTAACATCACAGATCTGATTTGGGTGAGTATAACACAAAACAGGTCAACTGCACCACAGCCTCCAAAATGATGCCACAAATAAATCATATGATTGTGTGAAATTTGGTGCAGCTTAATTGAGTTTTAGTTAGCACACGACTCAGGTCCGATCTAATATCCACATGGCTTCATGGTTTGACCCAGTCAAAAAGACATCGGCCACAATGTTAAAAAACAGTTATGTATTATAATGGTGTGACTCATCAGAAACTCTTGACATCGGCAAACACTAATTAAAGCTCCTGGGACTCATTTTGCTCCACCCAGTGGTGGAAAGTCCTCGGTGGTCGTGCTGTGCTCAGGTTCATCTGTTTCATCTTGTCGTACAGTGACAGCTCTGCTCTCAGTAGCTGGTGCACTGGGCCACTGGCGTCGTTTACAATGCCCTGTTTATTCTGCTCGAGTATTCACACGCTTGTCTCTTCAGCTTGAAGACGTGGATGTCTGACAGGAGTTGGACACTAGTTGGATGATTTTATGTCCTTGTTGGGATCTTTAATGATCAGCATTGTTCTGCCTCAAGAGAAGGGAGCCTGCTGTCTGTCTGTAAATGGCTCATTTGTGCTGCCTGGCATTAATGCCTGACATGATTAGTTTCATCAACCAGTGGGTGTTGATTATTTCAGGAGCCATTTGCTTTGCTAATGGTGAGCGGTTCCTGCTCGAGAAGACAGCGATGGTTGAGTTTTGGGTCAATGCGCCTCAGAGCATTTATGTAACTTGATTCCTTTACTCAAACCGATGTCGTGTTTCAACAACAGCTGCAACTACGTCATACAGCGGTTCATCTGTCAGAGACTGGATTTAACACAATCTACAGCTCACCAACCAAACTACTAACACAGAACTTCCATTCATTACATTCCTTTCCAATGTTATTTCAAAGAAATGTTTTGTCAGTAAATTCTGACATTTTGCAAATCATAACCTGAAAATAATGATCTATAATCCACAGTGTAGTTAATTGTAGTGCTGATGTATATAAAAACAATTGTTCTGGTGATTTATTTAGCTAAACTTTGTACTTAAATGTCAAAATCACATTTCGGACATAGTGTATTTCAGGTGACTATAAAAACGTAGTCTTCTTCTAAAGGGCTATTAGTGCAGTGTTGCTGAGACAAGCAAGTCCCCGATGAATTCCTTGGTTATTAATTAGTTCGGCAGGTTACTTTAATGGAGTAATAATCATCCACCCTGTGAAGCCGCCGGGTCAAAAGCTTGTGAGTTACACAGCTGTAAATGTTTTGATCCCATTATCGCTGGTACAGAAGAGGGCAGAAGTCACAACAGGTGACCTAATCTGATCTCAGACTGTAATGAGGATAAAGAACTTTCTAATAGGCGCTGCCAAGGTAGTATGGAGGTTGTATAAAAAGAGAAAAACTCCAACCGGCTCCCAGCTTAACAGCCATTACTGTGTGTGTGTCCAACACAGTGGATGATACCCCCAGTCTCTCATTGAGAGCTGGAACTTAAACAACCCTAGCAAACTATGACAGAAAACAAGTTTGACTAAATGTGTGCTGATCCCTGCATCCCTGTATCTCCCCTGAACTCTGCTGTGCCCATTATCACCTGGCGTTAGATAGTGGAGGAGTTCTACATGCGTCGGCTACATTCACCACTCGTTTTCTGGCCTGGGAGGGAGAAGCTCAGATAACATCCAATACTCTCCTGCCGAGACACTATTAATTAATAAGACTCATGCTAAAGGAGCCTCTCTCCTTCCCCCTCATTGTGCTTACCTGCTAGAAATCGATTTCGGTCTCTCGTGCCGCCACTGTGTCTGACAGATATCTCTCTACAGCAAAATGCTCACGGTGCAAGCAATCACAGTGTCTGCCGCGGGAACCGTGCCCGGCCAGATAAGAGGCCCGGGAGCTGCCTGTTGGGGCTGGAGTCATGAAAGAAACTAGTTTCCACTGCTGGCACTGCGGACAGGTCACGGAAAGCTACGATTTAGTTTTGGGCAAAGGCAAGTTGAGGAAAATATTTTCTTCTCCTCTAGTATTTACATTCTGCGATCAGGCAGGAAAGGTAGACCGGTTTGTGTAATTTTTAAGTCAGTGGCCTAGTCGTTCTCGTACTAGTCCAGACAAAAATATCCTTCAAAACCGTAGAGTGGATAATTAGGATATTTTTGGGACATTAATAGTCCCCAGGGGATAATTAGTAGTGACGCAGGTGAATTAGTTATTTGTAGGCATCCTGTGAAATATAAAAAAAAAAATGTTGGATGGATTGATTCACAATTCATTATAGTCATTGTTTCCCAGAGGAGGAATCCTGACTTTTCCTCTGGTGCCTCAAGCTGGTTTACATCTGTGGATTTCAGGGGACGTCTCACCAAATTTCTGATAAATAACAGATGATTTGTGACATTAAACTGAACATTAAAGCTCATGAAACAGCAACATGGTCGATTTTTCGGTGTGATGATGTTTCTGTGTTGACATCAAAGTTATTAAATCGGCCTCACAGAGCCTCTGGCAAGGCTGTAGATTTTTTTTTTTTGTTATTATCTCACATCAGATTAATAAAGCACCATAGCTAAAATGCCAAAACTGGATTTATTACATTCAAACCTGAGCCCGACAAGGTTTTTATGCGATTAAACCAGGTGTATAATTGTCTCGTCAGGCTCAATCATAAAGTAGGTCTGCGGCAGTGAACCGTCTCAACCTCGCTCGACAACCTTGAGTTTTGCCTTATTTACCGAAATCAAGCACTGAATATCAAAGCGGAATTTTCTCTCGCCCGCTGTTGTTGTGGACTGTAACGGTGTCTAATTAAACTGAGATCAGGCTTTGTGCAATAAATACATAAAAGGGATTTAACAATTTTACACTTAGAGAAACACACATCAGAGAATGAACGGATGCGTTTCACAGACATGAGATACATTACAACTTTTCTTAGGTATTCCAGTTATGTCTTTTATAATTAGCAAATAAGATCCAGCAATACAAATCACTGTGATCTTAAAATAGTTCTGACATTGAGGTGATAGTTGTCAGTAGAGTTAAATCATCATTTTTATTTCATTAAAGAACAAAAGTCAGCTGTGTGTTGGCAGTTGTGTGATGACGGTAATATACTAATGTGGGTGGAGGTGCTCGTTGATGTGCGCTCTTCTTGGATTATTGAGTTTTCATCAGTCGATGTTGCCTAATGAGCCGTGAAGAATCTGCACGCGTTGAAACGAAGTGAAGTGAGTCAATGCTTTTCTGCTCTCAATATTTCCCTGCATTTAGAAAAAAAGAACAGAACTGGTATTTTTACAGCGACTCAGTCAGGAGGCTCAGAAATCTGGAAGGCGATGCAGTAAATTCTCTCCTGGTGAAATTTCTAAACATACAGAGATCCGAGGAACAAGACTGAAGGATGAGCCGCTCACATTGTGGCTTCTTGTCACATACGTACCATTCTCTCTCAACAGTAATTCTGCCTAATGAGGATAATCCCTTAAATCAGCCTTGTATTGTCAGTATTGAGCTGATAGCATTTTATTTCCTTATCGCGCTGATCTATCATCAGAGTGTTCTGCTGATAAACATCAAAGACACAAAGGAGAGGGATTATAGATAATTGCAGAGAAAGAAATCACATTAAATTATACATGGTGTCTAAGCTCTGTCTCTCGCATTGAGATGGTAATATCACTCTACTCTTGTTTGCTTTTATAGATCACAATGCTTGCCATTAAATGGCAGCTTGAAATTTCAGAGTCCTGTACAATCTATAGTCTGAGGTTTAAATAGATTTACTGCCTTGTAGCTCTGTCTCACCACCAAAGTCAAGTTTCAGTTTAAATCCACGTCTATCCAGACTTACAAGAGAAGACTGAAAGAAAAATATTAAGTGTCTTTTTGATACTGAATTAATTAAAGATTCATTGAGTTATGGCCAAAAAGAGGCTTTGCAATCTCATGGCTTTAAACTTTGTTGTAAATGTGAAGAAAGTCATTCCAGACGTAAGGTTTGAAGCTGTGCATCTTCCAGTCCTGCAATAACCCTCACTACTACTTTGAAAGGCTGTAGGAAGTATATTAAGGTTGTATATCTCATATTCGAGAAATAGGCACTGAAAGATAATTTTCACTGTCTATTTAGCTGTGAACCACACATGGTACAACAGAGAAAATAGGTGAGACTCCTTCTCTCTAGGAGAGCAGCTCATCTGGCATTATTTAATAATCATGTCTCATTCTATCCCTGTGATTATATTCTCTTGTAAATCACTACACAATGAGAGTTATGCTATCCTGCCCAGGTCATGTTTTTCTGAGATGTTAATAGCACGTTAGTTTCTATTTCACCTTCATGTATTGTTCTCTCATTGTTTCTGGGTCTGTAGTCGAATATAATATTGTATCTCTGTCTCTTTAGGTTCCTGTTTTGAAGTTGTGCACGCAGACTGGAATAAAACCCAACAATGTGCATTAATCCTGCATCTCCAAAGTCATTTAGCCTCATTGTAGCTGCTGCAGTGAGAGGTAATAAGGTTTCAACTGTATTTTTAGCAACGAATAAAGTGTAATGAAACACATTTTCATCACCTACATTTTCAATGTATACGTGTTGACTCTCCAGCTTTCGGCGACAGCTCGGTACAGCTCAAGCTGATTTGCACAAGTCGCCTGTCTGATCTGAACAAGTGTGATGATCACAGTGCATCTTAGAAACACCAAACACGCTCCCCGCAACGAGAGCCGAGCAACGCAGCCAATCAGTCTGAGTGATATTTGAGAAATCATGTCATCAGGCAACGTCAAAGTGCTTTAATTAACAGAGAGTGAGGGAGTGATAGACCAAATTAACAGGTATATGTGGGGGTTTTAAAACGTGGGTAAACCTGCTAAAAGTAGGTGACTCCTTTCCGATTGCCAGTTAAGGAGTTTGCCTCTTATAACTTTCTTTCTATGCCACCGGTGAGTCATATTCAATGTCACAAAAGTGTCAGAAAACTTCAGCCTGTGAAGGACAATGCACGATATTGACATCGTACAGGAAAAGGTGCGGTGTCCTAATTCAATCACTGCCACAGCCAATAAATACCTGTGTCTATTCTGTAGTCATTTATGAATCAATGCAAACTGTTTATCTGACGTCATCAGCTGCTTTTTCCTCAAAGACGCATATTGTGAGAAATCTACTGACGTTTGGACAAACCCTTCGCCGCTTTCCATAAAATCATCAGTGCTGAGAGCGAGAGGCGAGACTTCTGTGTAGAGAGGGGAAGCAGCACGGCAGACAGAGGCTGTGCACCATGTGACAGACAACAGCTGCTTTCAGACATGCACTGCAACCCTGAACTTTTCCAGACGTCACCTGGAGGGGCTGTGTGTGTGAACCAGACCGTCGGGATCAGTTGAGGCGGACATTAAGTGGACTTGATCCTGCACCCTCCCTGGTACAGAGTCAGTGTCATGTCTGTTTGAGCCGATGTGCAACAGATAAACCAGCTGACACTCGCCGGACTAGAATGTTAATGTGATGCAATGACATCTTGATAAAAACATTAATTAGCGTGTCGATTTTGCACATTGGCCAAAAGTACCAAGGATTTTGACTTGGTCTTCTCTTGTTATAGAAAAACAATGTGTCAGTGTGAAAGGATTTGCTTGTTGTGATGAACCAACGGAGCCTTATCAGCTGAAGCTGCAGCTCCTCTCAGCTTTACAGAGCTTCATAATGAGTCTCAGCTCATCGTTCAGCTGACAGGTAACAACTTCACTGTTTTGATTCACTCTCGAACCGTGACTTTCGGCTGCAGCAGGAAGCTGCTTGTGAAGAAATAGCGTCTGCTCAGCACCAAACAGCAAACTGTTCTGTTGCTCCCCATGAGGTCGAAAAAAGACAAAACGAAAGAAAGGGAGAGAAAACCTGTTGAGGGAATTATTACCCGACACAGGTTTTCGACACAAGCACAGGGATTACTGTTGAGTTGCTGCAGAGCACGATTGCTATTTCAGATATTATTACCAACTTCAAATTTTAACCATTTCAAATGAATATCATTTGACATTGTAGGGCTGTCCACAGTCCATTGATTCACTTACTCTGAAGACCCATTATAATATTGGGATGGGATCTGACCTATTTCTAGGTGTCAATATGGGATTGGATCACCCAAGACACATGTTAATGTCGGGGCCTGAGTGTTTATTGATCACTGACATTCTATTATGATAGGTCAAATGAGGACGCAACAGTTATTCACACTTATTACCTGTGTGGTTGATTGTTCATCTGTGGACTTGATTCACTCCTACAGGCTGAAAAGGCTTAAGAGGTGTTTTGGATTAAACCTCCTGTACAAATATTTATGTTTAAATTGTGCCAGCAGCATCGAGATGGATGGATTTTTCTGAAGTTCAATTAAGATTCCTATCAAACAGCAGCACTTTCCGTCAGAAGGATTTGAGGATGTATCTACATTTCTGTTCTGAAATATGATTGATTAGTAGTTGTAGCGAGTAAATGCTGCAATTTCAGGCTGCTTCACATTGTGAACGTTTTTAGAGCTTCTGCATCTGCAAAGTTAGGAAATTTCATTGAGGATGCACCAAAGAAAAACAACCCTAAAAGTAAAAACCTGCAGAATCGTACAGGGACTGAACAGAGGTGTGGTTCAGGTGGTTGACACCTCAGTGTGTGAGGGTCAGGCGTCGGGGGACAGGCGCTCGACAGAGGTCACGACAGACGGCGGGACATAAATATGGGAGACAGGCTGATCCGGCCCACGACAAAGGAGAGGGCGTCTCTACTGTAATGGGTGATAAATGTCAGCGTCTCCCTACAGCCTCAGATGAGTGATTGTTAAGCAGCTTCCCGAGCCCGAGCCGCTGAAGCCTCGAGACAGACTGACAAGCAGGAGAAGAAACATTTACACGGATAGAATGGCTTGTTTGGATGACCCCCCCCCCCCCCCCCTTCCCCGCTGTCGCCATAGGCAAAACGAGATAGGTGATTAATCAGGTTGTTAGCATGTTTGATGGAGAAAAGACGAGGGAGGAGAGAGGAAGAATGCACGCCTTGAGACAAGAGGAGGGTGGGAAAGGTAACAAAGGGAAGAGAGAAGATCTGCCGCTGTAATTCATTGAGGGCTGCTGATCCTCTGGGGAGCAATCATTTCAATAATTTATAAAGTAACAGGCCTTGATTGCAATAATGTCCCCATAGCAACTATTATCTTTAATGACTATTATTATGACCATCATAAAATGGAGACTGGAGCAAGTCTTATTAAAATAAAGTATTATGCAACTGCACCATTGAAGGCCGTCGATGGTGTGTAACTATACTTTTGATTTTTAAATTCAGTCATTTCTGTAAAGACAGACGGGTGAAATGCAGAATTTAACACAGGCGCTGAAAATTAAAATTTTTCAGGATTTACTTGTTATCATCATTTAAGTCTTTTGAACTGTTGTGCCAAGAATTACCTTCCTTGTAATCTCAAATGACTTATATGTTCTTGAAAACTGTATTTAGTGTAATTTATTAATTGTTTATCGTAGTTTATTGCATTTATTTCATATCGACAGAATAGTGGCTTTGCTCCACTTTCCAGCGTCAGGTTTTCACAGGCACAAGCAGATCTACAACCAACACAATTTATATGAATACAATTTAAATGATACCCTCTATTGTCCATTCCCATAGTGTAGTATATGGGTTGTTTCGTTCATCACTTGGGTGAAGGGTCATTGGTTAATTGTTCCAATTAATATACAAAAACAATGAGACTTACTTTTGGAGACTCTTGAGACTTTCCTCTTAACGTCGCCACCACCCGAACCTCCACAACCGTCCTCATCATCGCAGTCACCGCTGTAACGTCCCTCCCCGTCTCCACTGCCTGTTTCAATCTGGTCCAGTGAGCCCAGTTTAGGAATGGACTTTCCCTGCAACAGCTGGTTAGGGAAAAAACTCACTTGTTATTGTTTTATAAATGCAAATTGGTTAAAAGTAGTTATATTTTAGGTTAGTGGCCCACGCTTAAAATGTTTACTGCTGCTAGGAATCAGTCACTTTCAATATTCACAGCAGGAGACAGTGCACAATGTCCTCTAATGGGCTCTAAAGGACAATATACAATATAAAAACAGGAAGGCAATAGAAAACTAATTGTTCTGCAAATGGAATTCTGTTGTTGCAACTTTTAAATAGAAAAACATTTAAAATAGTCTGGCTGGCTTATTAACGTTTCTCAAAACTGAGCATCTACAATTATCCTTATTGCCAGCACCTACAAGCTCCACTTGAATGAATCAACAGCACGAGTAGCATGACGTTCACCCCAGTCAGCTGCGGTGACCTGCAGGTCGACTAAAGTTTCTGCTGTACCGCTGTGGAGGAGAATCTCAATCAAAGGACTTGTGAACTCGACACCAGGGGAAATGCAAACGCTAATTGGCTCATTTAAATTCACGGTACGTCACTGGAAACAAGAGAGAATGCTCTGTGTTGATCATAAAGGTAGTGTCTATGCTAATTAGTTGCTGTTGTGGTTCATTGCAGGGGAGCTGCAGTGTCAGGGCTGCGACTATGGCTGAGCTGGGACATATCTGTGCTGGTAATGAGCCTGTCTGGAGTCTGCGCTCCTCAGTGGTGACAGGTCGGAAGACGGAGAACGTCAAGGATTTGGGTTATCTCAGCGCTCCCTCCATGTGTGTAATTGCCATGATTTTCTTTCCAATTACATCAGAAATCAGACCAAAACTTGAGCACATTATGTGGAATAATGAGTTTCTGGGGTGCATGCGATTAGCCTGGTCTAGGAGCTTGGCTGAATTGATTCACTGAAGTCCAGGAGGTGAAGGACTGGTCAGGGAAAGACCTCCAACTAAAACGAGTTGCTTCCCTTGGATACAGCCCATAAGAGTGAACCAGTGCAAGTCATTTCAGACCTGCTGTCTTCCAGTTATAGAGCCATCTAGGAGTGCAACAGGGTAGACAAAACAGGCAATTACCCGGGGCCCCTGAGAACGGCTGATTGCATCAGTCTACAGCAATAGTAATTTTTGTGTGAACCTCCTTAAATTCTCAGATTGGATACTTGTACAGGAGACTGTAACAACAACCGTGGTATGAAAGCCCCTAACGAGACCCCAAGCCACTAACTTTCTGCCAGAAACGTCCTAATTTTAGAGGTTTGGTTGAAGACTAGAACGTCTAAATGTGTGTACGTTGTGTCTGGGATGGTGGTGGGCATTTGTACTTGTCTATGTTATCGACATAAATATTTATGATTTTGATAATAAAAGCGCCATTTGGAAGGATGTTGTTTGGCTTTTCTCAAAAGTCCCTTGAAATGCTCCAGGGGAAGTCATTGCTTAAAACAACAACAACAGCGCTGTTATTCTGACAATTGGGAAACAGACAGCCGTCTCCTATGAGAAAGTGTTTTGTCCACCCATCAATTCGAATCCTACTTTGTTGCTCTCATCTTATTTCCCTCTTTATCCTGATCATAATTACTAAAGCTGGTCGAAACATAAGTATAAGTGTGCAATCCATTTCACTGTAAAAATGTTCACACTGTACATATTCGTTTTCATTCCATTTATTGTTTTTATATTTTTCTCTATCTCCTTGCATTCATAACTATTGCTACTACTGATGTATCATTTCGACTGCCCTCTTGCTGCTGTCACATTGTAACATTTCCCCACTGTGGCACTAATAAAGGATTATCTTATTGTTGGTTGCAATAACCTGCTTACAGAGGCCTCGGTATGTGGAGTTCAGAAACTGACCACGCTGAACTCATTTTCAAAGGAAACAATATTGTCCAGTAATTAATCTCCATATGGGAGACAGTGTGCAGCCTGAGCTTTAAGATCCACTTATATAAGAGAGTGAAAGCTTCAGATGTATATAAATGAGACACATGTATGTGTGGTAGAGGAAGAATTGCAGCTTCTAATCACACATGCAGAGATGAATCACATGACCTTAGGTCAGGCCACAATTCCAGACGTTCTCTAGAAATTTTAATATATGAGGAGAATCATGGGAGAGTTGACCTGACCTCATATCCTGTGATTTCAAACTGTGATAGATTGACTCGACCGAATGCATATTTTATATTCCCACTTCAACCCTACACATTGAACATATACAATTTGTCATTCAAACACATTGAAGGAACAGGAACCAACTAGAAATTGTTAACTGTCAACAAAACCTAAAGAAAGATCAAATAAAAAACAAGCATAATTAAATGTTACTTAGAAGCAAAGCATAATAATGCTAATTTCTCTGCGGTGTATACCTCTGTTTTTTTTTCAAATTAAATTAGTATATCTTAACTTTAGATTGAACAAACTTTATTAACGTGTGACCAATTGAAGTATTATTTTGAATTGGGTTCAGCTTTGGTGTACGTGTATTATTTATCTAAGTTTCTATTTTTTGGAATTCTATGCCATTATTGACAGGAGGATTCAAGCATGAAATCAGGTCGGAACTGCACCTATAGCTGCAGCAGCTGCAGGAGGACTCAAGTATGCGTGGTGCCCACTCTACATAAAAATAAGATCAACAGCCTTATCCCTCAACATTTTTGAAAGGTAAATCTACTGAAACAACAGAAATAAGGGGGTGAAAGAGAAATGTAAATATGTGCAGCTATGAGTGGTGGAGTACAAACAATTTATAATTTATTAAAAGCTCTTTTATAAATTTAAAAGAAGACCCAAGCATGTGTTTGGGGTTTGTGCGGTTGCCGACCGATGACCGATTTGCATCAAACAGTGGTGAATAATTCATCGGGTGTTGCTAGCTAATGGTTTTTCACAGCAAACTCATTTGGTGCGAAAACGATGAAACATTTGTCATGTTTGACCAGGTCTGTCAGCCGACTGCTCAGCTCTTTTACTCTTCAGGGGGCCGGGGGGGGGGGCTGCTGCTCTTTCTGACACACAATGAAGTGAGCCCGAATGGCCTACCTGTGTTATTAGCCTCATTTCCTCCGATGACATGGGGGTTTTGTGTAACACCGGCTGTGAGACAGGTGCTCTGATTCATTCAGTGCAGCTCCAGATGAGAAGCAGCTCCGAGCAGGCACCCCTGGGCACGCCTTTGGCTGTTACTGCAGCGTGTGGAGAGTTAGAACAGCCCAAATAATACAAATTGCTCTCCCCACTAACACAACTGTCCTCACAAACTGCACTGCTCGACTCTGCACTTTGTAGGTCATTTTCGGGGAACCCAGACTGTTTACTGTTTTTTATTAGTAGTTCTATTCTAACACCCCCCCCCCCGGCCATGTTAATTTACCGCAGCTGCTGCGTATAATATAATAATAATAATAATAATAATATTATCTGCTGAAATTGTGACGCTTCTTTAATGTCTTGATTTCCATATTCAGTGGTGGTCGTCCCTCTGGCTCTGACGCACCTTTGATTTTGCCTCCGCGGATATTTCTTTCATGAAACCGGCTGATTGGAAAAATTATTATAATTCAAGGGCTTTCACAGCCAAAGCATAAGGTTGACATTGAGCAGAGAGAAACAACTATGAGCAATAGTGAGACTGTTGAGCAGTGCACTGATTCACCGACCGACTGATACACCGATCTCAACAAAGTGCCTCCGGTGAGTCTTCCGTTGAGGAGGGGTTAAGGCGGCATCAATTTAACAGCGGGGGAAGGTCAGAAGAGTTTGTTTTGTGCGTCTGTGAACTCCCGGCGTCGACTCTCCTCCTCCATCACGGAGGACGATTACGGCGAGGTAGGAAAGTATTGTTGTGATTGTGCGTTTTTTCGTCTGAAACCATTCGTTACACGTTGTTCGCGGAATTGTGAGACCAAAAGCTCGCAGCAATTTAGAAATGTTTTTCAAGGGAAAGTTGGTTATAAAAGATCCCAGAGCGGATCCACCTCTCGTCTTAGTAATAAGAGAAGTAGTGAAGTAAAGGCACCACATTGGTAACTATGGCAACAAGGACCCCAGTCAGTTAACATTTTATCAGCAGAACTCCGGAGTCACCGTTTGATCAACGGCAGGAGACGCAATCAGGAGGAAAGTGCTGAGAGGCTGCTGTTCGCCTTTAGCAATAATTAAGATGAAACAGCACTGGCCACAGGAGGTGAGAGTGTAATGGGAATTAGGAAAATGGTTGAACAACACAAACAACAGATACGTTTCTTTTGAACACAGCGCGCTCGTTTAATACATGTTCTTTCGTATTTTCGCTTATTAGATTATGGGATTTATTAAGAAGGATGGCACTGAGGATGACCATATTGATCGATTGGTTGGTCTGGAAAGATAAAAGATCTGGAAATGATTCATTTCCAATAAAATGTATCTCAATTTCAAAATAAATAGAGAACAGAACCTTTAGCTGTGCTGTGTCTCCAGCGCTCATTAGTCAACGTTAACAAGCTGATCTAAGATAACTGTGGACTATCGGCAGAAAGTGCGACTATGGGCAGAAAATCCGACGGTGGTCCCTGGTTCGAATCCACGGAGTGACAACAAAATCAACATACCTGGACGGACAACACCTGGACAACACCTGGATCTGTTCCACACTGTCAAAGTGCCTACCCCGACCCACTGCTCCCCGGGGCGCCGTGCATGGCTGCCCACTGCTCTGTGTGTCCTCCTGTGTTCAAATTCCCCACCTTGCATGTCGTGTGTTGTGCATGTGTGTGGGACCAATAAAGTGTATCTGTATCTCAAGGGTTACAATGCAAGTCTTCTTCTCCTGCATTGATTAATTGTTTGTCAAATCACCCATTGCTACATGGGAGTATTATATATTTTGGATTGCAACACATGTTTTGTCTCGTGGATAGTTGTTTGTCCGTGTGTCGGAGCTGTGATTGACCGGCGGCCTGCACCCCGCCTCTCGCCCAATGTCGGCTATGATTAGCTCCACCCCCTCCTGCGTACCTCGAGGGAGAAGCGATTTATAGATCCCTGCCCTTGACAACCTGCGACCTCCCACCCTCAATATTATCTTTGCCACTTGACTAATCTATGAGTTTCTAAACTCACCGCTGCACACATGGCAAACTCTTCCACAACACCAGCTGCTTCCTGAGAAAATCACAACACGGGCCTTTGTTTGTGAAGCGTCTCAAAAGATTGGTCACGGGGGACCGAGGCTGCATCACACGGTATGGCTTGGCAGTTGTGGATGCATAGGACTGGAAACTGCAGCAAATCACCATAAAGGCGGCTTCAAAAATGTACTGGCAGGGACCGACTGTGCCTCTCTAATATCTTCATTACCCGGCCTACAAGGAAAGCCCAAAGCATCAGCAAGGACACCAGTCATCCAGCCCACACACTATTCTCACTGCTGCCATCTGGAAAATGCTACTGGAGCATTAAATCACGCACCACCCGTTTCAAAGACAGTTTCGTCCCACAGGTAGTCAGAATAAGGAATTGCACACAAACAAACACACACACACACACATATATAGAAAGAAAGAAGGCACTCAAACCCTTTAAATATATACATTCACTCTATATAGTTCTATTCATAGTGCAGTGTATAAAGCCTTGTACTAATTATTGTATTTAAAATTTCTTCTCCAAGGTTGAGAATGACACAGTGTGGTATTTCTATGTTAAGGCACATTAACTTGTTTACTGGCATATGTTTTCCAAGGTATTACAAGTCTGACTAAAATAAATGCATTTGTTAGACCTCATCGTTTCAATATTTCTAAAACAATGTCATACATCTGTGAGAAAATCTCATTGTACCATCGTCCAATGCCTGAATTTTTCACTCAGCGGTCAACTCCAATTTGTGACCTCAATCCATTCATGTATGTGTTTGAGGTGCGGCTCCAGTAATGGAACAAGGTGATGGCCGTGTTACGACTGCATGAATCCTGCCTGCGCCTCCATTTAGCCTATATTACCCAGCACGCACTGCAAGGAATTCAAAGTGATCGCCAGTGACAGGTCATAACATCCAGTAAATTTACCGTTGATTAAAATTGCACATTATGTATTGAGCACATTTCCTAAAGAGGTGCAGGTTGTCATGTGGCAAAATGAATCACACCTTCCGAGCGGTGAATCGCGCTGCGTGGATTTTTAAGCTCATTAGTATTCTCTTTGAACGTGTCCTACTATCTGTAAATAGAAGGAGGGGGAGAGATCTTACAATGATCATATTTGCCAGTCGTGGGAGAGAAGTGTCAGGATGTGAGCATGGTCCCACGACACACACTGTCATATTCCATCGCCCTCACTGCAGCCGCAGCACTGACAGGGTGTTTATCCTGCCCATAGTACAGCAGCAGCAGCAGCAGCAGAGAGGCAGCAGGTCAGTGACTGAGAGGCTGGAGTGGAAATTAGACTATCATTCCCTTTTATTTATAATAATATTATTGTGCAAAATAATCCTCTATCCAGCACCAAGAACATTGGTGAATTTCATAGATATTGCAGGTGATATTTCGAATTTCATTGACCAAAACTGACAATGACGTAATTTACCAAAGCTTGGTAAAGGTCTCCTGTCTACGCAACAGACCTGCTTTGTTTTCCATAACTATTAAAATGTGTCATTGAGCGACAACCAAGCATATCTTTGTCATGCTGTTGTTTTTTTACGAATGGCATGTGTTGGGAAAAAAAGAAAAACAACAGTGAATCCTGAAACTGTTGTTTTGGCAAAAATAAATGTATGGTGTAGGTTAATTGTTGTTAATTTTTAAAAGTAGATATTATTTTGATGTAATTTTATCATATTTCTATCTGCCAAGAAGGTGACGTCTCCATCTATTGTTTGTTTGTCTGTTCGCAGGATTATGCAAAGACTACTGGGTGGATCCCCACTCGCCCGAGAGGAAAGGGATTACATTTTGGTGTAGATCTGGACCAGATGCCTGTGTTTAATACGTCTGTGTATATCAACCTAAGCAAAGGTATATGTCCTCCCCAAATGCCTTTCTTGTTTTGATATAAATTGTATTGGCATCACATTTCCCCTGAAACAATTTTCCTTGTGCACAAAATAGCAACATCTCAATGTTATACATGAAGGTTGTTTGAATTTTAAAAGTAAATATATATTTAAATGTGGTTTCCTCACATTATTTAATACGGTGAAGCTTGAAAGTAGCAATTTATGACCAATGACATAAACAGGATTATCCTGCTGTTGCTTAAAGTGGATTTTATTCATGGATATGCACATGAAATCATTTAAGACAAGGTTGTTAACTCCAGAATAGCAGTAGGTGGAATGATGTAATTTAATGCACCTAATCCATGGGTATAAAGATGACAAAATTGATTATTATATCGCATGGTTTGATGTTAAGTCTTACTTGCACAGTCCAGATGGATCTGTCTTCACAGATTCCTCATTGGATGCCAAGACGAATAAACTCAATTTATAAGAAGCTGTGGTGAGTGAAATAACTTGAGAAATCAGGATGATGGTTATAACCAGGGTTGCCAATGCTCATGAACTGGATTTCTATTACAGTCAAATGTTATGATGAGCTATGCACATTTAGGAGCACAACAAAATGTGAATACATTACCAGTGTTAATCCTTTGGTCTAAGAGGAGCGAGTGCATGAATAATTCACAAGCAAAACTGCTGGTCAACCAGCACATCAATGACAGGTAAATAATTCAGGCCGCGGACTGGATGAGGAGCTGCTTGCCCCTGATTTTGATTGAGAGACACAGGGACAGGACCTACTTATAGATTCTTGATGGGTTTTACCACATCAAGAGGAGAGGACAGGCAAGGAGGAAGGGAGCCAACAAATAATTCATAGGAAGGGCCGCTGATGAGCAAGATGATGAAATCTAGAGTTTGTACGCTCAGATCGCATGATGAATTTGTCAATAGCTGCATTGCTGTTTTGTTTTCCTGCAGTCTCTGCTGTTGAATAGTAATGATACATTTACATTTGGTCCTGAGGAAACTTGGTCCCCCCCCCACTACAGTAAGTCAAGGTCAAATAAATGGAAATGGTAGAGAACGTTTCTGATATGTAGATGAAAAACATGGAAATCAACTTTCTCATTGATACATTTTTCTTATCCTCGCCACTGGCGACTTTAAAGGTGGTAGCGTTTCACTTTCAGCCATATTACAGTACACAGGCGTTCACACAGGCAACCTGCCATTCATGCACAGGTGCACATGTGCTTTACGGTAAGCTCCATCGTATTAATAAGGTGCTCCAATACTATATTAAATCACAGTGTACTCAACTTGACCCACATTTCCACTTCAAGCCCCTGTTCAGATCTACAGTATCTGAACAGGGGCTAAGTCACAGTATCAGTGACTTACATTGGACTTCCTGTTCTTCTCTGCACAATAAAAGACTTCAAAACATGCTGTTCCTCATAACATGTGTTTTCAACACCTTAAAACCTGCAGATGTATAAAATGTACGATAGTACACCTATTCAGGTCAAATAAACACTTCAGCAGCTAATGAGATGCCAAACAGAACCATTTGTGAATCAGGTCCCATCTGGTTGCTAATCAGAACTAGACTCAAGGACTGTGAGCACACAAGGTGTTAAATGAAACTCACCAGATGTATCACACAGAAAGTCCCTGGTAAGATTTCACCTTCCTCATTGATGACTTCTCGTGTGAAAAGCAATTTCTCTGATGTAACAATATTATTTACATAAGACTTTAGATTTATTTTTTACATTTTAGATACCATGCTGATTAATTAGCTTTCTTAAACATTTTCTGCTTCAGAAAGTCTGGATTCAACATTGTGAAATCAAATCAAATCATGTGGCATCAGAGCAACTAATAAATGTATTCCCGACTGGAAACATTTACATGTACAACATTTTGAAACAAGTTGTCGAAAATGTTTGGACACAAGTTGCTGACATTATAACTTATCAACAAATAAACACAATTTTACAAGCAACTTTAAATATTAGCTTATAAGGTGAACTGGATGTCCATCTCACACGCAGCCAACACCAGACTTTTTATTTGTATGATTAACATGCACATTTTGAATTATTTATATGCCTGTCACAGCTCAGCCTTTTCCTTTGCTCTTTGATATTATGCAAATACTGGAAAGAGGTGCCATGGTGTTGTTTAAACGCGTCCAAACACATAAATACACCATTTTGTTTACAGCATCTATGTTTTTTCCACATTCTG
This sequence comes from Platichthys flesus, assembly GCF_949316205.1. Taxonomy (NCBI): domain Eukaryota; kingdom Metazoa; phylum Chordata; class Actinopteri; order Pleuronectiformes; family Pleuronectidae; genus Platichthys; species Platichthys flesus. Next base: position 9,780,477 of record NC_084945.1, on the reverse strand, counting down.
ACTTCAAAGCACCTGAACGCACCAAAGTCGGAACAACGACTTCACAACTCTGAGAAAGGGGACCTTCCACAGAGTGTGTTCATGTCTTTTTCAGTCCGTCTTCAACAGTCTTATGAACAGTTACCAGCTCTATCTGATCATGTATCAATCCACACAACCTACAAGATACACAACCCCTTGAGCTCTGAATATAAACAGTGACAGTAAGTGTTGGTGGGGGTGTGTTGGTTAAATTACCAGTGAGGGAATGAAATATGATCCAGGAGGTCCCAGCTTGAGTAACAGATTAATAATTAAAGGGTTATCAGATGCCACAACACAGCAGTTTGGATTCTCAGAGACAGGATTTTACATCGCTGGAAAGTTAACGCAATTTTATTTTTCACTATAACAATGGAACAACAGAAATACAGCATACCTGTGACAAAGCTCCATCAGTAATGTGTGCTTGCCTGTTCTAATAGCTCAATTTGGTCGGAACTTGGCCGTATACTACTTGAATAATCGAGTAATCTCCACATCCACCGATCAAAATGACACCAATCCATTTTCTTCCACTTATCCATGCAGGTCTGAATCGCGGAGGCCGCCGCCTAAGCAGCGTGATTTCCCCAGCCACGCTTTCCAGCTCCTCCTGAGGGCGTTCCCAAGCCAGATGGGATATGTAGTCCCTCTAGCAAAATCTGGGTCTACCACTGGGTCTCCTCACAGCTGGGCTTGCCCAGTAAAACACCAATGGGAGGCGCCCTCAGGAGGCATCCGTACCAACTCAACTGGCCCCACTCGACGTGAGGGAGCAGCAGTCTACTCCCAGCTCCCTCCGTATCAGCCACCTGGCAGGTCGAATAAAACAGACCCTGAATGTAATCTAAATGATTTAGTAAATCAGTGTGCCATGATAAAAAACACACTGTAATTAGGATTAAGCGTGAGATGAACATTCATTTCTGTTTTTTTTGCATCTTGAATTCCCAAAATACCCAAACAAAGTCCTGAAATAGCTCAGACCAAGGAACAGCTTACCTCACAAGAGATCTGGACGGTTACCATCATGACTATAAACAAAACAGACAAGTTGCACCATTTACTCCACTGCGCAGGCACAGCCTCTTTATTTTTATTCCGCCCGGAGGAAGCGTTGGCACACAACAGGAGGATTTGGCAAACAACGCTTGTTCAGAAGGGCAAATGTTGACTTTCAGCACAAGTAAACTTTAACTACAAAACCAAACTTTCTTTTTCACAACAAGACTAGGTCACGACCAAGTATATAGACGTAAGATCATTGTGTCCATAGAGAGGTGTCTAGCACTCTCTCCGATGGAAAGGATTTTCAGGCGTTTAAAAAATAAGGTCGCTAAAGGTCAGAGACAAAGATGCTAAGTTGCTTTCAAGGTTAAACAACTTATTTGACAGCGCATTAGATAACAGCTTATGTTAGCATTCAGCCACTTTTCTAGCCACAAGGAATTTTATTTTATATAAATGCACATCTGGGAGAAAGGAAGTGGTTGAAAGCGAACGAGATGTTGTCTAGTGGCACTGTAGCTTATGAGCTATCAAATAGGTTTGTTTATCTTCAATAACCTCCAGATTTTAACTTTCTTTTCGATTTCTGATCAATTAAGAAGCAGTGAAATGAAAACAGTTTGTCAGATTCTCTGTGTTTATATAAACCTGGATCACAGCGGTAACATTCATCTATTCACAATCGTATTCAAGCTTCCCACCCTGAGCAGCATGACAGAGGAGAATGGCCGCCGTGTAAATATAGTCTATTCAAAATGTTCGAGCTAATTTGTTTTGAAAGAGCCAAAGGACGACACTCCACCACTCGGCCAACCAGCCTGTGATAGGTCATCACTAAAGAACTGCTGTCTGCTGACAAATGTTGTGACTTCATCAATCAATCCATCAGGCAGCAGAGACACTTGTGTTTATACGACTGGACCCTTTATCAGGGTTCCTGTTAAGAAACAGCATTTTGGATTCGAGTGAAGGGAACGATCACACTTCAACCAATCACTTCAGGACGAGACTTTAAATTGGATGCATTCAGACTCAACAAGCAAAGTCAAGGGAAAAGAGAGGCAGCGAAACCTTGAATCTTCCCTTGCAAATGCAATTTGTTTACCTGAGAGTGCGAATGTCTTACCGAAGGATTTTTCACAAAGAGCTTCCTCGACCAATAGATGTCTAAAATTCTGCTTTCACAATATGAGATCGATATCCTACGTGTTGTTGTTTGTTTAGTCTCCTTATTTAGGCCTTATGCATTCACAATGTCACATGTTACTTTAGTTTATGTTGCATTCACATGTCATCATTTTAGATTTTATTAAATGAAAGTAATGTCTTTTAGAATATGTTGGTCATTATATTAACTCAAATTTTTACAACAACATGCAGTTTCATAAGATGATTTGTTTTTGAGGGACAGAACTGCAGTTATCATTTACATACACTTGAACTCACTTAAATGCATTGGATTTTACTTTGGTTTAATTTACATATATGCAGAGGGATTTTATCTGGTTACTCTCAATAGAATATTTTGTGCAGGAGTAATTGGCACCATATTTTGTTTGGTGTCACTATGGTGGGAATGAATGTATTTCTAACTTTGGTTATATACTTTTGCTGAGTGTCAGACGTGGGTGGAACCAGGAGCATAATTTGTTCTCATAACCTCAGACAAACAGCATACAGGTTGGATCATTCCTATTATTTTATACAGATACTTTGACAATTTATGATGGTTATGTTGTAATTATACTTTTTTTTTTATTTATTGTAAAAGCCACTTTGACTGAGCCAAAGCGCTATATATCTTAACATAGAACAATCTGACATTATCTATAATATAAAAAAAGCCTTTAGTTAAACGTGTGATCATAACAGAAAAAATTCAAATTTAATAGGATAAGAAAGCACATGTGAAGTTGAAACTGTGTCCTTCATTTTATGCTGCCTTCTCCGAGTAAATTGCCTTTACATTACACTGAATTCACAGATGGCTGATTTTTAGGGGAAATTGACAGCAAGGAAGTCAATGTTGGAATTTTCTGTTTCATTCATACCAAAACAGTGCTTTTCGTACATGTTTAAATAAACTACACTGCAAAACAAAAGCTGCAGAACACCCACTATTTATTTAAATCCTACTATAATTAAAGCAGTTTGAGTCCAGTGAATACATTTAAACGGCACAGAGGTAAGCTGTAAACTGCCCTAGGTAAAAAGGTTATGACACAAAAAAAACAAAGTCCTTTTTAGCTAGGTTAAGTTATTTAAACTTATTATTTTACCTTGAAAGTTGCCCCAAGTGTTTTATCTTTAGTTGATGACTTACAAAGCTTCTATCCCCACAGGGACTGACTGTGTTACTGCCTCTAACACATTATAAGGATAATACCAATATTAAGCAGTAAAAACATTCTGATACAAATATGTGGGCCAATATAAGGCAATGATTCCCTAAGATGGTTTGATATTTTACATTTGTACATAAACTATATTATTAACTGGAATGACACTCAGTAAAGTATTGTTCCCTTATTAAACCATATTTAAATTCACCAGACCAGTTTATTTACTTATTACTATCAGTCCCATAATCGTGTCTGATTTTCTTCATCAACAGCCATTAATTATTCTCTGAGAAATCCACAGTCATGGGGTCATGTCCCAGCCCTCCACAAAATTTAAGGGAAATCAGTTAAGTCGATTTTGCTTTAATCCTGCTAGCAAAACAAACAAACACCAACAGGACAAAAGCTCCTTGTCAGAGGCAACTGTACGTAAAAAGAGAAGGATGATGATGGGAGTTTTTTTGGTAAAGATCGCCCAACATTTACTCAAAACCACAAGCGAGTCCATAGTAACAAATTCAAGATGTAACATTGCACACAGAGAGACACATGTACCCAGTGCACGTCAACCAGGCAAATCAGGAGCTCTCGAATGGTTATGATACAGATTTATGTGTTCTGACACCCCACAGATGGTGTGAATTAGTCAGGGGGGGGTGCCAGCACGAGTTCAAGAGAGATGACCTGGCCTTCGGTCCGCCACTCGGGAAACCAAAGCAACAGATTCACAAATCTGCTGCTGCTGCTGCTGCTGCTGCTGCGGCAGTGAAACAAGCCAGAGACGGCTCCAGCAGCTGTTACTGAAACTACAGAGGAGAAAGTGCTCCCGTAAACTGCCATAATCTCATCATCTTTGAAAGATAAACAGCACTGAGAGGAGCCACAGTCGCACAAATGTGCATCAAAATGGACTGAGAGATAAAAAAGCTACATTGATTTTGACAAAGAGCAGAGGAGGAATTTTGTAAATACGAAGACGCACAATCGAGACCAAATGGGTTTCTAAATGCGTCGTGATTGATTTCATTTTTCAATTGCTGGATAGGATTTTGCATTTGAGAGTAGTTTTGTATTAGCTGGAAATTGCCGGTGAAAGAATTATTTCATCAAGAATTTTTTTTTTTATGCAAAAGTGTAAAGGGCTTCAGGTTTTTCGTGAAACCTTTAATCTCTTCACAAGATACCAGGTTCTGTGTATTTTACGGAATGAGCCAAAGAGCTGACGGGAGGCTTCATGTCCCACAAACAAACAGAAGAAAAGAGGATTAGCAGATTAACAGAAGGAGATATTTACTCTGAGGGATGGAAATATAAAAGTGAAAGAAAAGAGGAAATATAATACAACATGAACACACAGTAAATATGTACAGAGAAGACGTGACTCACCTGATTGATGTGTTTGAGTTTGTCGATGATTTGATTTATCACAGGGTCGGCGTCCTTCACCTTGACTTCTGGGTTTCCACTCTGAGCTTTTATCCCATTGCCGACCACACGGAGGGTGTAGCTGTGAACAAAGCAGAGGACACAGAGTCTGTGAGCATCTTAATACACCTGTCATCGGCAACACCACAGAAAAACAAGAGAAGTACAAGTGGTCCAAGGTAACTCAGTACCTATACCCAAGTACTGCACCTAAGCACAAATTCTTGTCCATCTTTTACTGCTTTCATTTACTTCATCGCCTTACCTGTGGTCAGTACTGTACTTTGTACTCCACTATATTTATTTAAGAGGTGTAGTTACTAGTTCATTTTCACGTTAAGATTTTATCCATCCATGCATTGTTTATACCACATTATCTATGTACTCCAAGATAGGGTCTATCTGATATTGGGCGAGGGGGGGGGGGGTCACACCCTGGACAGGTCACCAACGTATCACGGGGTCAACAAACACATACATTCACACTTACATCACACCGACGGTAAATTTAAAATCTTAAGAAGAACATGCAAACTCCACACAGAAAGAACCCCACCAAACATGTATATTTCACAGCTTTTGAATTCATATAAAACAGTTGCAGACTCCAGTATGAGTTCCTGGCCATGTTTTATTTGTATCTTAGTTGTTAGCAGTTCTACCTAAGAGAGACATTTCCCCTCCAAACATGGTTTATTTAAATGCATGAGTTCCATGAAGGTAAAACTCTGCAATATTTCACACATAAATACACAATTACATAAAAGTAGAAGAAATGAAGACAGACTTGAATTGGCTTTTCCTTAGTTCTTGCTCCATGAATCATCTCACAAGAGCTCAGATTTATCTTAAGAGCCTTTAGAGAGCAACTAAACATAATGTAGTTAAAGCTAACTCCACCTGGATCCGCAATAAAATGCCGCTTACACATAATAGAGTCAGTGCGCACCATATCATAATATCATAGATAATATCCTCTTTTCTTTATCTAACAGAGGAAAAGTCCCATTCATATGCTTTATCTCTTCTTCCAGGGAGTCTGGATTAAGATGAGGAGTGATTTCAATATGGATAATACAAAAAGATATACTTAAACACAGCAAACAGAATTAACCACAGAAAAGATGCAGTAACATATATGGAATCAACGGCATAAATTAATTATGGAAAATAAAACCACACGTTAAAAGCAATATAACCCCCCACCCCCACAAAAAAAAATTATTTGAGGCTTCATATTTCCTATAATATTTATTAGATATAAGAAATATGATATGAAAGAAAAAACACAAATACAACTAAATATAGAGAACTTTAAACATCTGATTGGACAAAAACATAAATGCAAATTTTTCAGTGCAAAATGTTCATATACAGGCAGTCACTGATATGTCTATTTAAGGGTAATATCTGTGGATAACATAGGCCAACAGATCTATCAGTAGGACTCTACATTGTAGTACAGTAATAGTACTTTACTGAAGTGGAGTACTTCTTCCATTACAGAGGAATTCACCCGTGATGTGTCAGAAAAGCAAACTCACCCCTGTCCCTGTGAACAAAATCAAACCTGTTATCTCTCCTTCTCTCCAGCAGCAGCAGCAGTAAAATATGATCAATAAAGTGAACTCTTAGAAAAATGATGTTGTGATTCATTTGAAGTCATCTGCTGAGGTTAAAGAGGGACTGTTGTTGTTGTTGTTGTTGGAGGAAACATGATTCACCCGCACATGAATGTGTGTCTCTGCTGCAGCGCTGAGGCTGTATATTATTTCAATGGTTAATCAAAACTATACATCAAACCCCACATACAACTATTAATCCACAGTGTGAGTCCACTATACCTTTGACAAAAATGTATCTATGATTTGTGCCCTGACGTTTCAATATGCAACATTAATCCTGGCTTTAAAGCACAGTGTTGTTTTTATGGCTTGGTAAAAGGCTTCAGTTCATCTCAAGGACTCCTCATTATTTAGTTTCAGTGACGTTCAGCTTTAATCGCCGACCACAACGCAGCTCACATCTCCATCACCACCACATTATCATTTCATCAAACTACCGGATCAAGGTAGAGTTGCATGTGGCGGAAAGTTCAGCTGAGTGTGTGTGTGTGTGTGTGTTTGCTATACCCAGATCGGAGATTTAAAAATAAAAACATACACAAAAATCAATCAGTGCCTAAAATGACTGGTGCGTGATTTCACAGCAGCTAACACAAATTTGATGTTCTCAAGCAATATAAGGTCAGAGGAGAAGAAAAAGTATGAATAAATAATGTTCAGGAAGCTTGTGTGTCTAATTTATTTAAAAGAAAAGGTGGGTGGCAGAACTCAACACACTCAGTTTGTCTGGGTCCTTGAGATGTAATGTTGATGTTAATTTGCTGCAAATCTGAGTGGGATTAGTTTGGGAAAAAAAATACATCCCAAGTCCTTTTAACTTGTTCTCAGTGGATAGTCTGATATGTAGTAGAAAAATTAACTAAACATGCTTCACAAACTATTTTGTATTTAGATAGTAAGCGTTTGAAGCCTTGTAAGAGACATTTATGACTTGTATTTGCATACACCAAATGTTTAAGACTTGAGCTGTTTTATGGTCGGCACTGTTAGGGTTGAAATACGGTGAGACCATTTGTTACTTAATTACCCATCAAAGGAAGGAGTGGATGTCTTCTTATCACCTAAGGAAACACATGTGAATCAGCTGTTAATGTTTAGATTCCTCTCCTTCCCCCACCGTGGATCCTGTCTGGATTGGTTCAGAGGGACAGCCCTCAGTCCTCCTATATAAGATCTGTGCTTTTGACTGTTCTCCATCCTCACTCTGAGACCCTTGTGGTTTCCCTGTGTTGATCCTTTCTGCAGAAAGCCCCTTATTAAATACACGTAGATAACTTTGTTGTTTCCAGCCTCTTGTATCTCCAGATTTCCATCACAGATATTAACATTTTTTTCCTAATTATCTCCTTCTCGTCTTTCTATGGCCTCTGTCCTTGTCAGCTCTGCTGTGGCTGCCGTCAAATAAAATATTAACACGAACATTTCGAATGTGTCTGCAGTGGCGGCGCTTTGAGCATCTGGTCTTTAAATCATCAAAGATAACATTTATAAAAAAAGAGTTTGTTTGGTAGATTGAAACAAAAAAATATGACGCAACATGTGAGGTTATTGAATCAAAGATAGATATTACTGAGGTTTACTGTTGGGAGCTGGGGCCCGGGGGATAGCGGGTGGCCCACAAACCAAAAAGACGGGGGTTTGACCCCATCCTCTAGTCTGTTGTGGAAATTGTCCTGATGCAAGATACTGGACCCCAAATTACCCCTGATGGCTGCACTGACAGCGTATGAATGCTGTCCGATAGGGTAAAAACCACAGTTTATATAGAGGTGTATAATGTGTGTGTGAATGGATGGATGCTACTTTTCCTGAAAAGCGCTTTGGGTGATCGCTATCTAAGCTATTTGAAGACAAGCTATACAAACAGAATGATTAACCATTGGGATCCGACTTGCTCCACTGAGTGTGCCACGTGTCATTTAATTTCCTTTCAAATTTATTTTAAAATCCTAATAATTAATTTGATACAAAAGATGTTGGTGCGTGGACCTTTCTTCACCCAAAGCTGAGTAATGAGGGGAGAAGTTTGCTCACATTGAAGAGATTTTAGATGCAAGAGGATGGAAACATGATCACCAGCTGCAGTTCGGAGTAACCGGCCTGTTGCGTTGCCTGTCGACAGAAAGTTCTCTGATTTTCTGCCATGACACGATCCCTTTGAATAACTGGACTTCTCGAGCGCAAGCTAAACCTATTGATCGATCAGAATGTGAGAGTGAAAGTGAAGGCCCATGTTAGCTCGGTGCAGCAGGCGCCTGTGGCTGGATGCTGACATGTCGGGACTAAGCTGCACCTGATCCATGTATAATGCAGCCATGATTCAGCTGCCTCCAGCTCTGTTTAATCCCCGGACACACCTGCTGAGATTGAGATTGTACGTGTAACAACCGGAAACACCATGGTCCTCGTTGAGTCTCGCACTTCTATAAATTGTTAAGAGAAAAACAATCAGTAGCAAAGGAAGTTTCCATGGCTCAAGTGCTGCACTTGTAGCCCCACGATAATCTCCTATGTTGCTGAGAGTTATCAAGAGATGCCGTTCTATGTGACAAATAGCACAAAGGTGAACCTCTTCATGACTATTGCTGCAGTCGTTTTCCTCCTCTCTGTACTCTGTGCTTAAAAGCAGATTGAGGAGATTACATCAGAGCCATCTGTGCACAGTTACACACGATGAAACTGTGCACAGCCCCACATCTGTAAAAAGTTATTACCTAAAAGTGTTTATAATGTGAGAACCGCTGCATGAATTAAGATGCAGTTAAATGTGAAGCATGTATAAAACATAATCATTGGTACACACACACACGTACACACACGCACACACACGTACACACCCACACACACACAGGCAGCTCCTCTTCCATCCAGTAAAGAATGTATTTCATTATACTACTGGGATCCATAACCTGCAACATATACAATCTGGTGCAGGGCTGGCAATGCAACACAAAAACTCTCCGGGGGTCTGACACCAGAAAATGAGGGTCTGCGGTTTAAAAGGTTCCACAGATAAAAACATTGATCACAGTCATCACATATTCTTCAGAAGAGCAAAAAGCACAGTAGCATCAAGCCTACAAGAGGATATCAAACAGCAGAGTGATTGCTCGTGTCTCTGTGGACCAGCAGCCGGATCCTGTAATCCATAACCTTCTCCCCAAAGGGACGCTTGGTTTGCATCACATCTCTGCTCACACTGCTCAGCCCTTAGATTAAAAATGTCATTTTATTCTTGGCTCTCATCCCCGTCTCCTTCAGCCATTTTTTCAGTAAGTGCAAAACCCTCACGTCTAGAACAAAGAAATCTAGAGGCTTGCTTTGCCTCATTCCTTGACTTCAGGACAGAGTGGGACTGGTGCGTAAGGGAATTTGTGCTGATCAGAGCACAGGAGGAGCAGGAGCCCGGCTCTGATCAGTCTGTGGTTGTGTGAAAAAAACACAGATGCGAGCTACCGTGCAGAATCGGATGGTTTTCTGTTTGTGATATTTTTGTCTCAGGTACATTATCGTATCTGTGTACTTCTGATAGTAAGAACAGGCAAAGTTGGAGAGTGGGGCATGAATTTGACTGTAACACAACGCAGGCAAATCAAATGAAGAGAAGTCTACAGAAGAATTTTCTTAACAACCTGACAAAAACACAGTTCAGGACAACAAAACGCAGTGCAAGTTCAACTAAATATAGAAACACTATGAGCTGCACAGAAAACACAAAATCAAGTTTCCAGGTGACAGCAAATAAATAACTGTTAAGACAACAACGTTTCTGCGATTATTGTACTTTTATCTCGTCTAATAAAGAATATGCTGTATACATATACACTGGTGCCCTCGCTGTAAAGCAGATACCTGCAATAATATCACAAAGTTGAAACCAAAATAAACTCCGCAATAACATATAGTCATTTGGAGCCATGTTAAGTACCCACTCTCCTTTTAGCTCGGTTTCCGCTTGCCACAAACTCCTCAGGGAAATATCTGCATATCTTTTGCAGCGATTCAGTGCTGAGCAGATATTATACAGAAGTATAATATCTGCTCAGCTGTGGTTGAAACCGAGAGTGGGGTGTCAAAAAGCTACGGTACAGGAGCTGAAATAAAGGTGCGTAAAGGTGAGGGGAGCTGCAGAAGGAGCCGAGCTCTTCAGGTGACCCTTTTTAACACTGTAATTTTGTCATTACATTTAGATTTAATATGTATTCATAATTAGAAGTTAATAGAGATTACATGTATAACATCTTAAATGTGATTCATATTTTTGCTGTATTTTTTATATGTGCTCTGTGTTGACAAATTGGTGGTGTTGTTTTATTTCTTATTTTAATCTGCATTAGTCAAATTAAGTCAAATTCACTACCTGGCAGAATTTAAAGCAGAAGTTTTGTTTGCATTATTCAACATTTACATTTTTTGAAATTTGCTTGTAGGTCTACAGACTGTTGTCTATGACACAAACTAAGAAGCAGTGTTTAAAGCTGCTGGGATTTAATCAATGAATGCAGCTAACTGAAGGTCATCATAATTCACGGGCAGCTCATGTGTCAGATCCATAACTGTGCTTCTGCTGCCTTTGCTGTATCAATAATGAGCTGCAACTGAGAATGCCTGTTAATTACTGGTAGTTAAACCCATTGTATTTCAATTACGACTTCACATAAATAATTACTGGGGGTGACAAATACGATTTTAACAGAAAACGAAACGTGTTATTTTCCTATACATTCGTTCCACAACGATCCGTGAAAATGAAAATTGGTTGTGTTAATGGAGAAATGTATTTTTTTTCCCCCGAGAGCACCTTCATCAAAATGTTATGGAAGGGGGAGTTCAGTGGCTCGTGAGATAAGCCAGGTTGACCGTGCACACATGTGCATGGCTGGCTGGGTTAGAAACAGAGCAGGCTAGAAGGTAATACCTAGTTGTCACAGAGGAAACGCACCTTCTGGCTCATCGCTGGGCGCTGAGAGGATCTGGGAGAGTGTGCCACTTCAAAGCAGCCTGTTCACTTAAACTCAGAGGGACAGAAAATACTTGAGGCAAGACAAAAGAACATATGCAGTTTATTGTGTAAAATCAACAAGAGGGCCATGCTTCAAACTAACATCTGCTTGGTGCAATAACCCGGAGTTAATATGGCAATAAAGAAAACAATACAAGGTGACACATCACCGTAATTAAATAATGCATCAAGATTTCCACACCTCCTGAGGGAATGAGTGCGTATGTAATCTCCACAGTCATACAGTAAGGCCAGACGTTTGATATATCGATAGAGACGTCGCATTTCTCTTTATGCACAAATGGAAAAACCAATAAATTGATTGACAAAACGTTCTCAGACAGGTTGTAATTAGGTATTTTCATAAAGGATTTTGATAATCAGGATTACAATGTTTGCTTTTATGTGTATCTAGAGCTGTGGACCTTCACTGGGAGCTGTGACAAAGAGGATAATACAACAGCACTCAACGTCGCCTCTGGCAAAGATTTAGGTCCAAACATCACTACTGCCATGTTTGTTCCAATTACCAGGAAGCCCTGATCCTTGAAGTTGTATTGACTTGTGTCATGAGAGACGTTGGAATTAGCCAAACAGAGCTGTTTGCACAAGGTGGCCACGGTAATTAATATGGTGTGGCGGTCGGTCGGTGGGTAATGGGCCTTTTGTGTCAGGAGTCTGATCTGTTATACTGAGATGATGTGGGTTTGCTGTTATGAAGAGACACAGTCGCTGCAGATTCATTTACTAAGTTCATCAGGATAAAAATAAGTTAACGCCTAACTACCATGTACCAACTACCAATGTGTGAACCCCTACAAAGCATAGCAGGAGGCTTTAAAGGCCCAGAATCTTCTTACTGGGAGGAATGTGGTTCAACATGAACACAAATAATCCAACTCAGGGATGGAAAACTTTCTCAGTTAAAGATTTCTCTGTTTGTGTTGGTTTGGCGAGATTTGGTTTAAAAATCAAGATAACAAAAAAGGTAGTGTTTTGACTGAATATATTTGTAAAGCTATTTTATTCATTAAATCCTCTCATACAGCTGAAGCCTGATTAATGTTTTCAATGGCTTAATAACGTGAACATGTTTAACTGGATTTAGGTTGGGGGAATCATGTAATCCTCAACATCGTGGTCTAAATTAAATATTGAAAAAGTAAAAAAACTGTTTTCAATATTTAACCAAAACCACAGTGTTAAATGTTCTCTAATGGTCTTTTATGAGTCTAAACATGCAAACACAGGACATATGTGACCTCCAGTGTTAAGTTGTTTACATTGAAACACAAAACCTCCTCTGCCTGGTTTTATGATGTGAGCTACTATGTTATTATCATTGACAGTTTACGAGATGGACGACATGACAGCTTACAAAAACTGAAGCCAAAGTGTCTTGATTACCCCCTGGTGGCTGGCAGCAGTATATGTCATAAACCCTGCCACCTCCATGTTATGGGATGGGTCATGGACCAAACAAAAAATCAAAGATGGCCCTTGTCATTTTAGGAGGAAAACCATCAAAATGTTTCTGGAAAGTTTGGTTTTGATTAGTTATTGCTAGAAAAACAAGGGGAAATATCAGCGGAGACTGGCCCGTGATTGGTCGATCACATGTACCAGTGGGGCTTTGATACCGCAGCTTTGTCCCCAGATTGTTACTGTATGCAAATGCAATTGATGGCATTTTGGCTTCATTTGTGGATAGTGGGAAGAAGTGGAGACACGTCATCCATCTTTATACAGTCTACAGTTCTAAAAGTGTTTCACACCTGTGTAATTTATCTGAGTATTGGTTTGGAACCGCCGTGGTGAAAATATTACCCATGGGGACAAGATCATCCTGAAACTTCCTGGATTTGGATAAATGCTGCCAGTGAATCTTCCCTCGTTCTCGTTAACAATGACACAACAGCTTGGATGGTGGAGAGATGGGGGGGGGGTTGTTGTTTATTCATTCACTCGTGTTTTTGTTACTCACGCACGTTACTTGGGGAAATTTGCGACTCGCGCTCTTTAAAACGGCACCGAGCCCCGAAATCCCCGCACGAGAGGAGCGAGGCGCGAGCTGGTAGCACAGACACTTTTCTAAATCCACAGGGGGGAAATCAATACATGCATCTATTTATTCTCCAGTTTTCTCGCTAACAACGGAACGCCGCCAGTGCACTCGGGCTGTTAACAGGTGGCGATATCAAAGTCAATGAGGAAATTTAAATTACGCACCTGTGCCTCAAATAGTGGCTGCATGTGGAAAACGAAGCTAATGAATGAGCGCTGACTGCCGCGTGTTTAGGTTTATCGAGCTCTGACACTGCTTTTGCGGCGGTAACCTCCCGCTGCTCCCGCCTCGCCCTGACAGTCACAACAGAGCTATTTATAAGTGTATATAAAACACATTCTTCCAATGCAGCATGTGGCCTGGCACTTCCCTTGACACCGGCGCCCAAAACAACACTTACCTTAAATCCACAGAAATCCATTATTCAGGCTTGTTAAGAGTGTATTATCGGTGTGATAATTTTCCCAGTGAGGATATGTGGCTGTATGTGAGAAACTCCATCATGCATGCTCTTAATGTTAAATAGATATCAGAGGTCCCCAAATTGCACTGGAACTTTTATAACGTCTCTTAAATATTGGAGTTTTATGGAGGGTAATAAGGACAAATGGAAAAGTTGGCTATCCAGGAGCCACAATGGCCTCATAAAAGCAGATGGTCATCGAAAGAGGGAATTTTAAAAGATGTTAATGCCCCACAAGGGCAGTAATGTTCAGGATTAAACAGATGTGGGGAGAGCCGGGCAGACGATAAAAGACACATCAGAGCTTTTATCTTTTATCTGTGATCAACATGCTCCCATCTAAAATAACGTTCGGCTGCATTTCCTGTACCCTGCATAAATACTGCATCGTTTCCATCTGTCTGGAAGTTTGATTTGACCGCAGCGCAGATAAATATCCGGTATAATTTTTTCCATACTGTTTTTCTTTCTTTCTGTCTCAGTCCAGTGCAGATTATCAAAAATAATCACTGATGATTTTTCTCTCTGGCACACAACGTAAGAGGCTTAGTCATCATTGCTACGTTCATCCTCTGGCCGAACTTGTCCAAACCTCAAAACCTGCTTCTAGAAGATGTGCAGAGGAGGATGGTTATGAATTTATGAGGGGCTCTGCAAACACGCATAAACAAATCAACAAGACTCGAGCAACACTCTCATTCCTGAGCTATCAAACAGTCAAAGCAGCGAGGATGTCAGGTTTAAAGTAAACACTTGAGCAATGATTGGACTTCCTCTCACGATACCAGTGTTTCCCATCCAGCACGGCAGCGGAGCCAAAAGGAGCTCAGATAGATTATGATCAGATTTGATGAAGCCTGCTTCAGCACTTTCCTGCAGAGATTTTTAAGCCAGGATATTAACATGTCATCTGTCAGCAGTGCTGCGTCTCTCTCGGTCTGTAAATGATCAGTCCTTTGCTTTCAAATGTCCTCCTGTGTGTGTGAGCGGAACGAAACAAAGAATTTCAGATTCTAAAATACATCAAGGTGAACAGAGACAGATCTGCACCCAGTTGATCCAACGCAACTGACAATTGGCTTTAAAACTGTTTTTAAAACAGTTAGAGGCATTTTGTCGTTGTCTGCAGTGATGATGGAAGAATTTAGCACAAAGACTACAACTAGCAGGGGCATGCAATTTTCCTGACATTAAAATTACTAAAAACCAAATATTGTTACTTTTATGATACTTACAGTAACATGCCTTTACTTAATCTAGTCTATACGGAAGTCAATAAAGAGAGAACATCTTAGAATAATGACTATAGCTGATAAATAAATGTAACATATTAAAATGTATTACATCTGCCGCATAAATACAGTAGAGTATTTAAAACTACAAATATGAAGTAAAAGAACTTCAAAATGTGTTCTTGAGTAAATAAACCATTACTTGCCAACACCAATTTAAGATACAGGTTCACTGCTATTGCACCTGGACATATCTTCAGCAGAGCTTTTGTGGTACTCTCTCACAACGTACCTAACACATTGGAGCAACTTGTGGTGAAGTGCGATCAGCTTGTGTTCCGCACATCCCAGTGCGAATCCCTGTTGGAAGGTTGATAGACAACATTTCGCTGAAGCTGAGGCAAGCACCGGTAGCTTTCTTCTTTTCATCAACACACATCTAACAAAGTCCTCCACACTTCAAACCTTCAGCTCAATACAATCGACCAAGGGGTTCACTGTGTCAGGAGATACGCGTTGTTTCTCTGTGTTGCAATGGTAGATTAAAGAATATAAACGTGAGGACAGTGGAGGATGCACTGTCATGGCCGGAGACGTTGGTCGGATCACGTTCAATAAATCCATCAAGTGATGTTGCCAAAAAGAAATCAATCTAAGCCTACGTCACACAGTGGAACTCCAGTTACTCCCTCTCTTCAGGCATAAGTGCATCTGAAATGCTAAGTCACAGTCGCTCTGGCTGCAGTCAGGTGAGTCAGAGATGCCCTCAGGCAAGCAAAGACAAAAAAGTGATAATGGAGGAAAAAAAACATGAAAATCATGAAACGTGGGAGCCATGAGAGGGATAACAACAGAAGGATCCCCTGCAGCACTTTACTTCAGATGTTTTCATCTGTATTTTACACCATTTGAACATGTACATTTAAGTTGCAAGAGTTCAGTGCTTAGCTTTTCCTCCTCTCCAGACTGGCAAGATCCTTTACTAGTTTAATTAACAGCAGCTAGTATCCCAATAAGCCAGGCTATTAGTACGCAGGAAGATCTCTGAGATAAATCAAACTCGAGAATACCAGACTGATGGGTTACCGCTGTTACCGGTTTAAATCCCCGCCCGGCTGAGACTGTTCCGTGTTGAGTTTTCATGTTCGCCTCATGTCATTGTGGATTTTCTCTGAGTGCTCTGACTTCCTCTACAGCCCAGAGACACGTAAACTGGAGCTAGGTTCACTGGAGACTCTAAAAGGTCTGCATGTAAATGATTGTCTGTCTCTGTGTCCTTGTCCTGTGATACACAGACGAGCTGCAGGTAAAGTGGTACGTTTGATGGATGGATGAATATTAGAATGATATATTAAATACATACTCCTTTGTACACAGTGTGAGGTGCCAAACGCTAATTCAAAGTCCCGTACAAACACCTGTGAGGCCAGTGTAAAGCTCTAATTTACACTATGTGCTCAGTCTCTTGTCCTCTAATTGTTTTGCCACAGCTGGCAGGAACAAGCAGCTGCATCTGCTGCTCCTCCCGCCGCCGACCGGAGATCTGCCGCTCTGCCACTACACCTCAGAGGGAACGCTGAGATCCACAGCAGTAAACAGCACATTGGCAAAAGGGACCCAAATACCAACAGTCTAATCACCGCTGTGAAATGCGTCTGTGGATATTTGCTCTCCCCCTCATTTGTCTTCCCCCTCTGAAAGGGGGAGAAAGCTGCTGCTAATGTTAAAGCGGCTCATAAACTTCCTGAAGAGCCTTGAAAGCTCTGAGGTGAATGACAGCTGCAAAACACCAGTCAGAGGGATCTGAGGTGAATTCAAGGCTTCGTCGGATTAAGAAGTCTTTGTGTCCCCAAGTTCAAAAAAGGAACGACAGTTATAACCTGGAGGTAAACAAGTGCACAGAGGCAAGAGTCGATGGAAAGTGTGGGGTGAAATACTCTGCTGTTCAATACGAGAGAAATATTATAATACAGTAGGACATGTGTCTAGTATAGAATAGAATGGCTATTAAACTACCATCAAACTGACATATCATGTGAGTGGCTCCTCCTGAGCATATTGACACAGTACTTCACATCTCGTTACATCTGTTAGTGCTTTAACATGGGGTTTCCTGTCACCACCGCTCCAGTAAACTCCAGGATTGCTTGATTTGTTCTCTGCTTGAACGCTGCAACTCCATGTGGGCACAGACAACTGTGTACCTATTAACACAGAGCAACCATCAAACCTCCGCCCACTCATGCTACGCTGGAATTAAAACAAACCTCAAGAAACAGCTGAAGGCGGAAGAAGAAAAAAAAGGGATGGAGTCAGAAGCAGCCCAGGAGTCTGGTGATGCTGATACAAGCGTGCATTTAAAGAAGGAGATGGAAAAACCACAGAGGCAGAATCCAGACACCTTGAATGTTGCTCAGGGCACAAACTGAGATGGAGGAAGCTGAGAAGACCAAACTGAAACCTGCTATGCAATGACTGATATACTGCATATCAATAAATACAATATATCTTTAAATATCATTCTGTCATGGTGTTAACAGGTTATTAATGCTAGTAAGTAACTGGTACGGTTCGGTTATGTCTCTTATATGTTCAATTTGATTAATTTCTCTGATGCAGCTTTGACTTTTAATCTTAGCCTGTATATAAAGAGGGATAATAATAATAATGACTTTATTTGTATTGCAGGGAACAGATTTTAAGAAGCATAAGAACATGTTCAAATGAAATTCAAAAAGAAAAAGACAGAAAAGAAGTGAGCGCATGGCAACTCCAAGATCTAGTAAAAGGTTGAAGCGTCTCCGATTCCTTCCACTATCCATAAATGAAGCTTAAATATCTCAGATAGGAACCCAGCAGTCCTGCACATTTGGAGCCAGAGTCTGTGCAGCAGCGAGCGAGGGATGGAGCCGCGCAGAGCAAAAATGAATACTTGAATATTTATCAGTGAGATAAGAATAAACTAAAATGACAGAATCCATCTTTGGGATAAATCTATTTGACGTGTACTTGGACGTTATAGTTGGATCCCAGTCCCATCCGATAACACGGGGGAGGCAGGATTAATGACATGTACGATCGAGATGCTTTGGCTTCACTTTTTAAGAGCAGTCAGATCGTCCATTTGTATTTACAGTTTATATTTTCAATACGTGACTTCCACATCTGTCAGGTTAACTGCTCCGTTCTGATAAAAATCACATTTGTTTGTTTGTCTAGATTCAGATGTACAGCAAAATAAAACCCCTTTCGGTTTAGGTAAGGTTTTCCCTTATATCAGATTATAACAGCCATGAGGGCAGGATTAACTCAAACTGAAGCTAATAAACCAGAACCTGATAGATTTAGTGTGTGTATGGCTCCACTGAAAGAGCTGAGAATGAAAGAGATAAAACACAGATTGTTTAACATTTTCCCTCCGTGTCTTGGAACCAATCTTTCTCCAGAGACAGAGAAACTGCTCAGTCTAAATCAATTTTATAGTTGACTGATCACAGAGCATCCCCACCTCCGTTCTCTGATGGCCTTATCTGTCTGTGTTTATGTTTCCACGCGGTATCTCCCCCAGCTCATCTCCGCACGGTCAAACGCAGAAGAATAATACAGCTGCACAGCCCCACCTCTTCTACCTCTCACTGCAGCTCTTAATGCTCCTGCTGAGGATCCACCACGGCTACGCCCGTCTCTCCATCGCTCTCTGTTTGACAATAAATCTGTCAATATGATTCCCCCTCAGGCAGCGGACTCAGTTCAGCTTCCTTTTTCGTAATTAAGGAAACGTTCAACAAAGAGCAGCCTTTTTTGGGATGCTGTGCTCACAGCTGCGGTGCATTCATTCTCTCTTTTCTCGAAAACAAACAAACATTTATCGGTTGAATAGCGATGAGACGCCGTGTGCACTCGAAAAGCAAACAAACCAGTTGCGAAGAAGAAAAGTTGATGTATTGACTAATTCGGCATGAGCATATTCAACAAAGAGCCCAAGCTGTTTTGGATTTGGATTCAGAAAGTAAAGGATTTAAGTTGCATGACAACTGACAGGCTGAATCCTTATTCACACAAACAGTCACATGCTTCCTTGTTGACCTACTCTCCTTCCACTGTCGGCCATAGAGCTCTGCACTCTCTGGAGATGATGATAATTTATCTGAAGATTGACGATTACGCTGCTTCACAACATCGTCACATGAACAAATACCTGCTTGAGAACAACTGCCCTCCCCCCCCCCCCCCCCCCCCTCTTCATAAATACCACCTCGTGCCCTCGGCGTGCAGCGATTGAACGCGAGCGGGGCGACGTGTTAATCTACTTGGAGAACGCCAGCCCTCTGGGTCGGCCGTGAAGTTTGGTGATTATCATCTGTCCCGTTACTGCGCTTTAACAACATGCCCTGGGCGCCGGGCGCAGCGATTAGGATTCAGTGCTTCCTCAAAGAGACTAATTTACCGCTGCCACAAGGTTCTTTCACGACAGCGTAGTGTGAGTGAAATTTAAATGTCAAAACAAGGCCGTCGCTGTTATTTCCTATTAGGGGGCAAAATCATTGGCTTCACAGTGACAATTAATCCTCATCCTGCACAAACATGACCACAACTGAATTTTATTATAATTGTGAAACCCAATACTTGTTCAACTATTTAACTATCATCATTATTGATTTATCCGCTGTCCATGTATAACTGAGTAAAAGAGGTGAGGTACCATCTAAAACCAAGGATTTTCAGTTTACTGTCAAAAAATGAGATGTGACATTGGTGTTTTTGCCTTAAAAAAACAATATGATTCATTTGGTTTATGTTGTTGGCCCAATCAATAAATCGAATAATCGGTTCAACTCCAAACAAAATTTTTAATATTATGGTCACGTCCAAAATCGCTCACTCAGTCACTCCTTCTGCTCATACTGGAGTTCCATGTTCCAAGTTCCAGACAGTATTTTAAGTTCTCCTCTGGTCTGTAAAGCCCAACGCATGATGGCATGTTGCTATGTTAGAGATCATCAGTGAAACAATACTGTTTGTGAGGCATTATCCTAGAGGATATGGACTTGAGCTAGTTTGCTAAAAGAAAACGACTTTATAAACATGTTGTAATGGATCCTTTGCAGCTATAAATTAATCTGTTACAAATCATGCCATCACTAATCCGTCATAATCACCTGAGGGGTCATGTGGGGACAAAGGAAAACACAAGGGTGAGGAAATGTTCTCAGTTGTATGCTTTTATCTTAAATTGAACCATCATTTTCTGTCTTTTGTATCAATTATGGCTGAAACATGCTATTTTAATTGGTTTTGAACAATGTTGGATTTATGGAAATCCCTTCAGGAGCCCTCCTTTGTGTCTCCTGCCTGATTTACGATATATAATAATTCTGACTAAACATTCGGACAGCACGACAAAATGGCGAACTCGAGTCTATAGTGGACTATAAAGTGAGTAGTGAGTTATTTCAGACTCAGCCTTTGTCAAAACTGCCACCCGGATCACAAAAGAAGCGACTGCCACACGTCACTGAAAGGTTTTACAGCCATGAGCCGACAGACCTTCTTAATCATCCTGTGCAGCATCTCATGTGTGCGTAGCTGCTCTCTCTCTCTAAATAAAAAACCTTTAACTGCAGGACCATTTTTGAAGTCTCAAGAATAATTCATGCAGCATGAATTCAAGTGTTACAGATGTGTTGTAATGAGAATTTGTCTGGTTTATAACACAAATGAAAAACATTTCCCCCCTCCGTGCAATTCTGTAAACGTCAGATTGACGAATGGAGCGTGCATCGTATTTTGGATTTGCCCATTTTTGACTGGAGCGCGTTTGGAGGCGATGCAGTGAGCAGCAGCGCTAATCTTCACAACCTCTTCACACTTCTTCAGCTTGTGTCAACAGCGCTGTGAGTCAGCTAGCCATTCATATGCTGCTGCAGATGGTCCCATCCCTCTTCTTCAGCCCGGCTGCTGACATGATTCATGGGGCTCTGCGTCTTGATTTAGGGTCTCTTTCATATTTCTTCTCACCCACAGCAGAGACGCATTTCTCTACGACACCCCTGAGGCAATGACCCTGGCCTGCGAGGGGGGGGAAAGAGCTATGCTGGGCAAAACTGGACACGACACACACACCCACACACGTGTAAACACACGTACAGCATATTATACGCACATATATGCTGATTTGAGCTTGTATTGGCAAACGCAAAAGAGTCCAAGTCCAAATGTGCCATATGGTCAACAACACAATTATAAATCAGAATTAAGCAGACAATCAAAATTGCGCAAATGAGCACTAATTCCTAACTACGGCCAAGGTCTCCACCTGCTCATTACCAAACGATAAACTAGACCACACTACCGTTCACTTACACAATTACTCCCGGCCGCTTAAGTCAAAGGGAAAGGCGTGTCAGTGAAAAATTAAACCAGCAGTCACCGGTGATTGTTTCCCCACTCAATCTCAGTTTGTCGAAATTTGTATTATAATAACCTCGCGCGGTTCCCTTCTATCTGGAGTCAACATTTTCCTCCAATTTAGTCTCTATGGGCTTCAGATTGCCCTGTCAGAAAGGACTATAACGAAAGACTGTGTGCACCACTTCCTTATCGCTCCCAGTAAATTACCTCAGGATCAGATACAGGCTGCCAACTCACAGAAACTCCACTCACCAGACACAGAGAGAGAGAGAGAGAGAGAGAGAGAGAGAGAGAGAGAGAGAAAGAGAGAGGAGATGGAAAAGATGGAGAGAGAGAGAGAGAGAGAAAGAGAGAGAGAAAAATAAAAGTGTCACGACATGACAAGAGGGGGAGAGCAGCCCCCGCAGAGACTGATAGTTTCGAATGCTCTCAAAGGTCATCTACTGTTATCTAAAGATCATCTCCAGTCACCAACGCTCACTTTTCTACACTCTGCTCAACAGCTGAAGTCAAGCACCTGTCAATTTCTACTTTCACAACCTGCGGCTACAGCAAAGTGGCTGTGGCTTCACAACACACAATCAATCTGAAGAAAAACAATCCTCACTCACATTAACACAAGTACGGAATGAAACGACAGAAGGAATAAAGGACAAACGTCCCCCGGAGGAGTTTGTATCTGACATCGACCTTTCTGTGTCACAGATTATTTAATAAGAGAATAATGGGAAATGTGTATCATACACGGGACCACTCATTTTCTGACTTCTTCACTAACATGAGGGAGAATCATTTTCTGATCATAATCCCCCAACTTGGGAGAGGCGGTGGACTAGTGGCAGAAACTTGGACTATGGGCAGAAAAGGTCTCTGGTTCGA
The DNA here is from genome assembly GCF_949316205.1 of Platichthys flesus. Taxonomy (NCBI): domain Eukaryota; kingdom Metazoa; phylum Chordata; class Actinopteri; order Pleuronectiformes; family Pleuronectidae; genus Platichthys; species Platichthys flesus. The sequence continues at coordinate 9,758,004 of NC_084945.1, read as the reverse complement.
CTCCACGGAGAAACAACAAAAAGACGAACCTGGATTGATCTGTCCAAAAATCCAAGAGGATTCTCCCTACCCTGTCTAGTGCCCCTGAGCAAGGCACCTTACTCCCCCAACATCTGCTCCCCGGGCGCTGTACATGGCTGCTCACTGCTCTGTGTGTCCTGCACCAGATGGGTTAAAAGGAGAGGATACATTTACCTACCATTGCATGAGTGTTCCTGTGCATGTCTGTGCATGTGTTTGGGACAAATAAATGCATCTTAATCTTAATCTTAAACACAACACTTTCATCACTGCCTGTTAAATCGGCTCTGACTGTAACTTCCCCGGTTGAGATTAACAAAGATAAGTTACAGAACATAAATCTGTCATTCCTGGGATTTCCGGTGAGCCATTAGTTTCCCGTTTCTCTTCATTGCATCTTTTTATTCTTTACAATTTAAAATATGCTCACATCTTCCCAGGAATGCATTCTGCCCCTTTGCTGCGCTGCTTCAACCAAACAAGAGAAAAAAATCAATAACAACTATGTGTAAATAAATCCACGTCATTTATTAAAATCACCATTAGCACGTGTTGGGAGGAGTTACGAGTTGGTGATCTTTCTGTCGCATCAGCCGACATGTACTGGGACCTCTGGTGATATAAAGCAAGTGGCCTCAGAGACTACAGTCACTTTAGCAGCTCGTGAAGCCGAAGGTATGATTAAAAGTCGCGGTGAGTCATCTGGATGCAGGCGGTGGTCTTTCACGCGCGTCGAGGGACATTCGTACTTCGGTTGGGACGTGCCTCGACTCCTCCCGGCAGCATAGTGTGGGGGGGGGCGGCTCCAGCGTGGTGGAACCGAGCAGATGGTGAACGTATGCGGCGCTCATGCATGTCATCATCACCTTCATTAGCTGAAGGTGACATATGACATCATCTGGCCCGCGTGCATTACGGGGGCCAGAAAGAGTTGTTTGCTGCTTTTTTTTCCTTCTTTTTTTATTGCCGCACGGTTCAAGGTTGTTGATGGGAGGTATTGTGAGTAATCACAATTTCCCTTCTCACTCGCACACGCACACACTCAGTCTCAGAGGCTACTCCTCCTCAAGCCCCCCCCCCCCCCCCCCCCCCCCCCCCCCGATCTCACCACCTCCCAGCATTAAGGTAAATAAGGGCTTCCAGCAGAGAGCCAATGAGCACGGGCCACTGAGCAGAGATGCATGTTTGTGTTGCCTTCCTCCCAGGACCCTGCTCGTTTATCTTGGCTGTCAGGTAAAGGGCAGACTCAGAAGGTGAAACTTTTTTCTTTTTTTTTTTTTAATAAGGCCGACTTGGTTTCCATAGAAACAGCAGGACAACATATCAGAGGCATTGATGAGAGAGCAGACCCTGGACCCGGGGCATCTCCGCTTGGCACATTGTTATTGGAGACATTTGTGTTTACGTCAAAGAAATGAACGAGCTGTTTGGATGAATTCTCACGGAGCCTCCGGACTCGGACCTTTTACTGTGAGAGGTGAGATTAATGAGAGCATATTCACACCTCGCTCTCAGCTCAGGTCAGGAGTTAAAAGGTAGGGCTCCACTTATAAAGAGGCGCTGAGTCTCCCGCGGCTGCCAACTCCCTGATAAAAGACAGAACGGACCAATGAGCGCTGTGCATCGTGTGATAATGAAATGATCCTGCATAATGAAATGCAAGAGGAATATTTTAAAGATGAGGAGCGGATTGACTGCGACACTTTTTCTGTGACATCATAAATATTGCAACACCGAACAGCCCAGGGGTGGCCTTCGAATTCTGTCAATATTCCAAATGCAGGCTACCTACGCACGCAGAATATTCTCCGGGCTAAAAGTGCATGAAGAAGAAACAAATTGCACAGGTAATGAATACTTAATGACTACTTCATTTTTCACTTTGTGCCGGTAAAGGGGAAGCATGTTTAGTTAACAAATGAGTGGAAAATCAAAAGGAACAGAAGGAACCACACACTGTCAAAAGCCTGCAGCTGTGAGATAAAGCAACACAATGATACAAAGATACGCAAGGCTTTGTTTGCGGCCACACATCTGCAAGAGAGAAATTAAGTCTCTTCTGGAGCAGAACTCAACATGGACGTGGTCCACATGTAGTCGTAAAGTCGATATGAAATAAGGCGCCCTCGATAAGACGGCACGCACAACTCTAATTCATGTGGAGACGTCGATGCTCAGAGCTACAGCAGCGGCGTTGAATTCAACATCAGGCGCCGAGCTTTTATTCTGTATTCATCCCAATGTCATCATTATCTCAAATAAAAGATAACGGAGAGAGAAAAAGAACTGTTACCGGAGGGCACCAGCAGCTCTCCACACAGAAAACAAAACAAAGAGAAGAAATATCAGTGGTTTTATTGTGGATGTCTATGACTGGAACTGCTCTATTAGTGTTGCTGCTAAGAACCGGGAGGAGCAGCTTTTGTTGTCAAAACAATATTACTGTGTCCTTGTGATTGAATCGCAAAACAGGATATTTTGTCTTTTATAACAAAACAAATTATTTCTCATTCACACAGAGGGTTTTCCCACCGACGTCATGCATCCTCAGATTGCCCTCTATGGGCATTAACCTCACATTTCCCCCCCCCCAAACCCTTTGTTTTTTTCCCGGCGAGCCCTCTGATTTATACTTGAGCTAAAGTGGAAGAGTGCTCCGCGGGGGCCGAGTGTGTGTGCTCCACGGTAGATGGAGGCTGATATCACACACGGGGGCCAGGGGTGTGTGCTCTGACAGCTCAACAGTTGACAATAAGGCCTTGGCTGTTAATGTCCTGCTACCTGGCACACCGCGGGTCACAATCTGCTCCAGATGCTGGAGGCAGGCGTCCAACTCTTGGTGGAAAGAGAGAAAGAGAGAGAGAGCGGAGGGATCGGTGCTCGAGAGGCAGAAGGGAGTGGACTCGCTGAAAGATGAACGGGACGAGATACACACACAACACACACACACACAGATGCACCATCAATACAACCAGCTAACTCTCATGGCAGTTACTGTAGCAACATCAGGGATAATATCTGAACACTAATGAACGACATCGCTGTTTTTTTCGCCCACAGAGCCGGATTGAAAGTGTATCTGTTCAGAGCAATCTTGAATATTTGAAAAACCAGGGAGAGAAGGGGCAAAAGCAGAAATGGGCACACACACACACACACACACACACACACACACACACACACACACACACACACACACACACACACATGCTCGTACAAGAGGGATTTATGAACTCAATTTAGTCAGGCAGACAGACTTCTTGATTCTGTCACTTGGGATAATCGTCAGGATGTGGTACTCTGACCGAGCCCCTGCGTCTAAACCCAGGCAGGATATAAGGTCATGTTGGAGTGGAACTCTAGCCATGCAGCACCCAGACCTCAAGTGCTCCAGTGGTTTTGTGGTTATCTGCAGTAGCCAGCTGTCGCAATACAGAGGAGCTCTTCAAGAACGTCCCATCTCCTCTTCCCTCTCATCTTTCTGCCCTCTCTCGCTTTCCCCAATCAGAACGGTCCAATCAGCTCTCCCCCTCACCTCCTCCTCCCGTCCGTCTCATTTTAGCATGTGTGAATTATTGTTTCAGATTTGAGCGTTTCTTCCCCAAAGATTAAAACCTAGAATGAGTTAAAACAAAACTTTGATGGTTCGTGGCGGGAGCCCAGGCATGACACTTTATTACCCAGTCATTTCCCAGACAGGAAAAAAAAAGAGAGAAAAACCTCAGCTAAATTTGAATTCAACTTTATGAACTGTTGCCTCGGAGCTCGCAGGGGGTTCTACACCACATTCATTTCAAGTTGTTTTTTCGCATGTGATGGAAAGGAAACAACTCTTTTACTCTCTCGCATGAGAGTGACTAAGAGGACAGCTATGCATAATATATTTGACAGTGCATGTTTAAAAGGTTATTCCTTCCCCTTTGAAATTAGGTCAGTTCATCACTGCAAACGAACGCAGGAGGAGGTGGTGAGATGTTCCTCCGTGTATCTGTTTATCATTTGAATTTTGTTTTCTGTCTGTCACTGTCAGGTGCGACATGGACAGGAAGCACCGCTCCACAGCATAGATCATCAAAACTGATGCAGAGGAGCAATCTGGTGTGTGTGTCTGTGTGTGTGCATCTGTGTGTCTAAAACCCAAAGATAAGAGCTCCACCTGCTGGTCATACAGCCAACAGCAGGACTATTTGGATTCAGGACCACAATGACCACAGTGATTTTACTGAATGTAACAGCAGGTTTATCAATGGGTCAATGGTCTGTAGCAAAATATGAGCAGAGCAAAGAATAAAGCTTTGATGTATATCTGAGGCTGCAAATCTGGATAAACTATTTTTACGAGTTTGAATTAAAAGTATTTCTGTATTTTGGAGTCCCACAAATTCCTTTGCTGTATTTCCAAAAAATAATAACAAACCATATTTTTCAGATACCTTTACATTATAACCTTTCCTTTGGGGTTTGTGTGTTTGACAAAATCTTACTTTCTGATAAACGGCATTAAACGTTCATATATTTTACGGGCTACACATCAAATATTATACTGTTGATAAGACCCCAACTTTGACTTTTATGAACACGATGATATATTAAAAACCACTCTTATTAACTTGTTAAGGACCGGATGTGAAGTGCGGCTCTACACGGTGGAGCGCACAGTCCAAGGACATGCATATTCATTGGAGACTCTAGATGTCAGTAGGTGTGAATGTGAGTTTGTGTGTTTCTGTATATTGGCCGTGTAACACAAAGACTTTCTGAAGTAATAGATTCAGTTTATGTGGCAGACATCTGTAACACACTCTCATTTAAATGGCGCATGCAACAGTCCTCAACAGTCTCCTTATGAAACCACATTTAACAGTTCAAAGTCAAAGTCACTATGCTCATAAATGGTTTGTATTTATAATTAAACACTGAAACAAATGTGGAGAAAAACATAAGCTCCTTGGTGAATTGTTATACAAGTCAAAGTCATGAAGAACCAAGTCGAATATGATATTTTTGTATCCGTCAAAGAGGAGAGGGGCCTCCAGTGCCTAGGGCAGAACATTAGGGTTAACATACATGCTCTGATTACCAACCAGGGGGTGGAGACCCCTGCAAAGAGTTGCAAGGTTTATCTCAGCAGTCACCAGATGATTAAAAGCAAAATAAATAATTTCTGTGGCATGAATACGGTTTTATAAGACTTTGCTTTAATCTTATTTGTGCATGCTAGCGTATGACCATCTATCACTGAATAATTTAAACTCCACATAAATCCATCCAGGATTGCGAAGGGCTGACAACTGTAGGAGACACATGCAACCTGTGATGAGAGGCCAGGAGCCGAAAAGGTCAGGAGGCAGAGCGATATACTTTATTATTCAACACAAGCTGCCCCCCCCCCCCCCCCCCCCCGGTGGGAACAGCGTGCGGATTTCACAGTGAGGCGCAGACAACCCTCAAATGACGAAGCATGTTCCCGGTGCGGGCCGGGTTAACCTAAGCTCTTGATGCAGCTTCAGTGGATTCCTATTAGCAGAGCTTAAACGCTGTCATTTCAGTTAAGCCAAGGCTGAGTTTCTCGTCTAGTGTGGGGGGGGGAATTAGACAGGTGACGCAAAAAATGCAAATGACGAGGAACGGAGCAGAATGGAACAGAGAAAGATAAACCTGCTATTAAAGAATCAACGCCTTCCAACGATAAACCGGCCACACACTGTGAAGAGGTCTGCTCTATGACTGCGAGGCTCTTATTACCATGTGATTAACCTCTTCGGGATTAATCGGGCAGCAAAAGACACGGGAAAGGTCAAAGGTCAGTGCTCAGACACACACTCCGGAGAGAAGGGCGGCCTATTAAATGAAAGGCCACACTCAAATCTGCCCGCCTGTCCTCGAGCATCTTTTTGGATACACACTGCGATGTTATCCTGCAGTGCTCATCCCTCCCAGTTCAAATCCGCCAGCACGCAAGGTCAGGTGCCTTATTATCGTAAAAAAAAAAAAAAAAAAACTGTTGTACTCAATTAGAAAAAGGTACTTTGAAAATATAAACACACCGCGCCAAACACCTGGTGTGTGTTGGCAGGCGTGAGACAGAGCGCAGGTGGGGGATGAATTAAAGCGAGTCTGCACTGGAGGAGGTGATCATGAATAAAACATCACACTCACACTTGTTGAGGCTGTAGCTTTTAGCACGGCCATAACTCCTGGTTGTTTTCTCCCAGTGGCAGAGAGGGTGTAAATATCATAATGTGCGTCCAAATAGATTTGGTACCTGCACACGTTCACACGCAATTTTTTTTCCAGAACAGGTGTCAAACCGATTTAGCAATACATGGGAATGGGAGGAATTAGGATCCCAGTGGTGTCATCACATGACATTTAGTCTATGTCAGCCAGTTACGACAGAGACACAAAGACAAAGTGAGAGCAGGAACCAGTGTGATTTTCAAGCTTTATCCAATTCTGTGTGTGTGTGTGTGTGTGTGTGTGTGTGTGTGTGTGTGTGTGTGTGTGTGTGTGTGTGTGTGTATGTGTGTTTATAGAGAGGGGTGGCAGCTCATGGCAACCTGCCATTCCCTCAGTGTGCATGTATCCATGACGGATGAAGGAAGCATGTGGGAATGTTTTGACCTTTCCTGCCCAGACGAGGACAGTGAAGAGAACACCACTGCACCTCCACAGTTTGAGGGATGTTTCACTCGTTGTTGTGCAGGGACATAAATCACATGAACTCTTTCATCAGTCTTGCTCTGTGACAAACGAAAGACCGTCACAACCCCTCACACCTTTATACCAGTACTGGGGTTTGGATAATCATTCTTCAATTCTAGAACACTTCTACTCCTTAGTTCATACCCATAAAACCTTTTTTACAATCACCTTTGGAATTTAAAGCATCTATAATCAATATGTTTTACATTAACATGGATCACATGACTTCTGTTATGTAAAGCAGAGAACCACAGAGAAATAGCACCCACCTCCACCTCTCTTCTCAGTTCTACAGAGATATTTTTAAGCGTCTTTCAGCTCCTTTGTTTTATGGCACGAAGCGATCCTGGTTCTCCCTCCAGCTCTAATCCATGTCGCAGCAGGAAGCTGTTTTCAACACAACAATCTCTAAGAATCTGCTTTTCACAAGCAGCTCAGCCCCATGCAGCTGCAGGACAGGCTGTCGAGCTATTAGCTGGTAAAGAGACGGCAATTTTCCTCATGGGTTTGTGGAGACAATAACAGAGGTAAAAGAAACAATCTACTTTTTGAAGGAATATAGAAAAGGAGGTGGTCTGATAACCTCAATGATCTATTTGTCTTTAAGAAAGAAAGTGAAAAAAGTGTCTCCATCACGTGCTTTGCTTCAGGTGTGAACGCACTCAGATCGCATACAGTTTCATAATCATCGATACTTTCTTTAAATGGGTAAAATCTTGATTCTGACTCTCCTGACTCGTGTCTCTACCTCTCTTTCACTCACTCGTGCCACACTCGAGTACTCAGACTGGGTAAAAACTTGGTCTTCATGAACAGAAATTACGTACTTGTTTGTTTGTATAGAGCGGGGAGGTGATTTATTTACAGCCTTTGATTTGCACCAAAATGTGATGGGTTCTTTTCAGCCCGAGGCCTCATCCCTTATTAAGCTTGTTGGAAATTGGTTTTAGGGTTAACAAAGAAATCACCAATAAACTTCTCAAATCTAAATTGTTGTCTCTGGCAAGCAGACACACAAGGCCACTGCTGAAATAAAGTCCCATTCTAACATCTAAAAACTCTAGAATTGGTATTAAATTAAATCCGTAGAATCAATTGATTAAATAGTGAACAAGAGTATAAATGTTACGAGGCCTTCAATGACAAGTTTGGGTACAATTTTCTTTTTTCTCTCTGTATTATTTTACATTCTTTCTGCGAGCACCTTAATAGCCTCCATACTGAGGGGTTATTTCAGGTAGAAAATTATACGTCACAATGAAAAGGAAGCTGTGTTAATAAACCAGCATACAAATCAGAAAATGTCACATTCAATCTTTTTTTCCTCTATACAATATGAGTGTATAAGCGAGGGACACATCAGGAGACGGAGAGAAACAAACAGGAAGGAAGAATGTAGTTACTATTTCCCCCCTGAAGCGAGACTCCATCATGTATAATCACAAAGACATTGAGATGAAAGCAGCTTGTGTTCTTCCTCTATGATCTTATCTGATTGTTCTTTATCTTTTTGTTTACCAGGGACCCAGATCAGGACGTGCATAAAATCTCCCTTAAATCTGAGGCTCCCGTGTCATGTTGTCTCTTTTGTCCTCGTGCTTTTGCTTTATATTAAATTAAGCAAAGCTCTGGTGCAGCTCATCGCTTCTTTAAGACCATATGACCATCTGTGCCAGCAGATGCAAAGAGCTGTTATGAAAAGCATCTGCACACACTAAAATCAACGGTTTCACGTGCACGGAAACACTCACGGAGCAACCGAACCAATCGTTTAAGGTTTCTGAGGCCTCAATAAGCTTCTGTAAATCAGCCGCCGTCCAGCAGCCAGTTTTATTCCCCTCTCTCTCTCAGTGGATGTCGGGTTATGACCCATATGCGGGAGGTTATTTATTGCTTTGGTCTGAGCTTGTGTTGACTCCCAGCCACTCATCTATGGTTCTGGGCAAATAGAAAGCAGCACAGGGTTGTAGATCTGCTAAGTCGCGGGGACTTGGTTCAATTGTCTCCTTAAAGCCTCGTCTTTCTTAGTGTTTCTTGATTCTGTCTAATGACCGAATCAAAATGAAAATCTTCGAGCGATGGACAGGTCTCCATCAGTAAGTGTTTGTGTGAATGAGGAGAGGATTGGAGGGTTAAAGAGCTGAGGCTGCTGGGAGAGATGACGGACAGCCTGCATTAGAAACACGTCTGTTCTCGGGGATCACTGCCTCTTTTGTAACAACCAATGGGAAAATAGGAAAAGATGAAAAGATTAAGTTGCTAATGTCAGAGTGAAACTTAACCTTGATGGTGATTCTCCATAGTAAAGTCACTTTTGATGAGCAACACGCAAACCACACATTCTTAACGAGTCGGCGAATCTGTGCGGTTGCTACGCTGGTTGCGCAGGACCTTCCTCTCCTTTTGGCCCGCCTTCTTCCTCACCTACGCGCCGCAGCTGTGAAACAATCTCAACAAGGCTGTCATCCTTTACAATGGACTGTCAAACCTGAACCGGCAACTCCAACCTCGCCGGCGGTTTGAAATATGGGCTCACCTGCCGTTTTCTGCAGCGCTGACAGCGGATGACAGTTAAGAGGAACAACCACAAACACAGGATATATGAGGGGGTCCTTGAGTGATGACAGCACGGGTAAGATCTAGAGCGGTGATGTAATGGAGACAAGGTTGCTGACTGATACCATGAAAGAGGCCAGTTTGTCTGCTCCAGTTCACAACCATTCATATCAGAGATCTATGTCTGTGGGCAGCTAATAGATTAATTCTACATTGGTGTCACTTTGTCCACGGGGCAGTATATATGAAGGGTGTGTGTGTGTGTGTGTGTGTCTTTGTGTGTGTGTGTGTGTCTTAGACCGAGGTCAGATGGTGGACAAGCAGCCTCCTGAAGCTACGATCACACGTTGGGACAGCAGCTCAAAACCCTTCTGACCTCAAGCTAAATAATATGTCACAGGAAGGGCTGCACAAGTGAAGAAATTTAGGTAGACCTCTTTATCAGTAGTAGTATTATCAGTAGTAGTAATAGTAGAAGTATAGTCAGTAGTAGAAGTCAGAATATACAAAATATTTCTCTGACTCAATTATTTCTCACACCACACCAGCGGAGTATAAAAACCAAAGCCAGCCTCTGGTCTGGTTGTGATATCACTGTATCCTACTGGTACCCACTGTACGTGTTAAACTGGAAATCAAGGTGAGCACAGAAAAAACGTCCAATTCAGGAGACGAGTGTGAAAACAAAAACTGCACTACACATCAATCCGCACAAGCAGAGGGACTTATGGGCGATTTTGTACCAGTGTTCGAAGAAGATGATGCTGTTCACTCCTCTAGCAGTTCAAGTTTCATGATGGCGTCTTCCCACCTGATCAATCATCTGTATTATTGACTTGTTAAAACAAACCTTTTTACGATGTCAGTTCCATTCCAGCAGGACTGCCCGTCTCCAAACACCAGCTCGCTCACACACAGCTGATCGGCCAGGCCGCCATAGTACGTACGATAGTGACGCATGCTGCTCAGGAAGTCCCTGAAAACGAAGCCACGTGGATCATGCATTATTATCTGCATCTATTTTCTTATGGTGTTTATGGTTCTTTTTTTGGGGGGATTTGTGCTCTAATGTGTGAATTGCTTTTAACTGTTTCCTATTGTTTGCCTTACATTTTTTTATGTTTAACTTCTAAACATTTAATCTTAATTGTAGGTTTAAAAAAATTAAATGGCATTTGGCATCTTTCACCCAATGTAATATTTACTTCATAACTGTACTAAAATAAAGGTTGATTTTTTATTTATCTGTACTTTCTACATCACCAGTGATGCTGCCACGCCTACTGCAGTGGAGCATCAGTGGTGAAGAAACTGCAACGCCAGGCTTAACCATAATGATGGAGTAGACCACTGCGTTAAAGAAAGGCTAAACTCAGCAAACAATACTTTAAGTGCATTTAAAGTCTAGTACTTACCTACTTTGAAAAGTTAATGTGGTACTTTAACTGAAGTTGATTTTGTCTATTCATTTGTGCTTTTGTAAAATGTTTTGAGTTCTTCCTCCACTTCTTCTTACCTTCTCCTGACAGCGAGCGATTCTCCAAGCGGTCTAACCGGAGCTTTAAGAGGAACGGCGTCTTTGCTGCTGCTGCTGCTGCTGAGCTGGATGCTGACTAACTGTGTGGGCTTCCTGCTCGGCGTGCCACACAGTTTGTGCACCTATTACCCAGAGAGACAGACACAAATTTAGCTCGGAACCCTGCGGGGAGGAAACAGGCATTTTGAACTTTGCAAATCTCATTAAACCGTGCTGGTGCGGGACAAATGGGCCTTAATTTAGCTTAGGGAAAAGACAGATGTTTATGAAAGGGCCATTAGTGCAGCCGTGCCCATCATCCCTTGTCTTTGAATGTGCAACCTCTCAGGCAGCAGGCACACCAGGCGACCACTAGATGGAGCTGTGGTGTCTCAAAAGGTACAATGAAGCTGGAGCAGTTCAGGTGCAATCCAGAGGTGTTCATTTCACAAAATATGAGATCAGCACGGACTAATAAAGACTTTGTGATTCAGCGTATAAGGAGGGTGATGATGATGGATATGTATGTTCTGGTTTGGGTAAACGTCTAAGCCTGATGAATAAGCTGTTGACACTCTGGATTTATCCTGCTCTGTCTGGAGCTTTAAATACTAAGTTCCTGACCGCCTCAGAGTTCCCCACACGCATGTCCTAATGGAGAGTTTAAGCCTGCTCTGATGTGGGTGCTGTTTGCCATTTCAAGATATTTATGTTTACACTCCACACCACATATCTGACGTGGAGCTACAAACATGAATAGCAGCGTAGTTCCATCCAAAAATGACTCAAGGACTTGGAGATGTCATCCCTCATTCATTCTTCTTTTTATCCGTAAGATTGATCCTGCTTCAGTTTCAAGTTATAGATGATCTGACCTGTGCCGAGAGGCGGGGTCCACTTTTCTGAGCATGTCCGACAGCGTCTCGAAGCAGCGCGTGAACTCCCAGAAGCACTTGCTCTAAGTCCTGAGGTCCTTGCATCCGCGCCGACAGGCCCTCCAGCGAGTGGACGAACTCCCTCCAGTGGGCGTCGATCTCGGCCATGCTCGCCAAACAGCCCCGCATCACGTTGAGGCAGTAACCCATGCAGGGCTTCGACTGGGTCAAGCCCTGTGGAAAATGATCACATTGGGATCAGTGATTCTGGGGAAGACTTTCATTAAGTCAGATAAACTCATCCCAGAGACGAGCATCCGTACCTGGCAGTGAGGACAGTAGTGCATCTTCAGCAGGGCCCGTCTGCACTCGCGGCTCAGCTGCAAGTGGTCTGTGGTGTTGATGACCTCGATGCCGAGGTGCAGCGCCTGAAGAAGGAGCTTCCCGGAGACCCCGGAGCGAGCGATCTGATCTGCCAGGAGGCCGGGCGCCCCACCAAACGGTCTCACGTCGCGTCTCGACGACCTCACGCACTCAGCGTAGCCTGGGGATATTTCTCCAGGACCTGGGTTGATGAGGTGACTGTAGACAACCGGGAAGAGAGCGTCGAAGAACCTCTGCACCAACTCATCAACGCTGAGCTCGGACCCCAGCAGGAAGAGACTGATGTCAGTGAAGAGTTCTCGCACAGGACCCGCAGCCTGATCGGCCATGCTGTGGTGTAACCCCTGAAGGACGCTGTTGGTGTGATTCTCGGCGTGCCTCATCAGAAGCTCAAATGTCTCTGTGGGAGACAGAGGGAGAACAAGAGACAAAGAAAGAAAGACAAAAGATTACACAGGGACTTTAGCTCAATTCTACACCTAATCTTTATCTGGCTTTAGTTTTCCTTGCTGCATGTGGAGAGTCAGAGAGAAAAGAAAAGAAGAGAGAAGAACAGAGCAGAAGAGAGAAGGGCCTAGTAGAAGCCGCAGTTTCCTGTTAAGCAACTTGTTTTTCAAAAAAACTAATAGAAAATAAGAGGAGACGTGTCTTGGGAGTTCGAAGGAGAACAAGTGAAGTGGATGACACAGAGGAGGATGGAGGAGAAATATGAAGAAAGGCAGAGGTTAAGAGAATGCAATGAGGGAGGAGAAAGGTTAATAGAGCTTTTAAGGATGGATAATGAGAACTTCAAAAATGTGTTCCTGTGGGAATAAGCAATTATTATAATGTCCACACATTTGCATACAGCACACATTATAAAATCATGCATACATGAAAGAGTCCATTAAACATGTCTTCACCATCCTCAACACAGCGGTGAGCACAGTGCTGCTAGAAATATCTGCAGTAGCTTAATTTACATGGATTTTATTCTGTCTGTGGGTCTGTGTGTGTGTTTGGGGAAGTGTCTGGATTGTGCAACATTACAGTGTCGAAAAATCACATCATCACATCATTCTAACCACACTTTATTACCTCTGTCATGGAAATTGTGTTTTCGCCTGTATTTGTTTGTCTGTCTGCAGTTAACAGGATTACACAAATCCTTCTGACGAGTTACCATGAAACTAGGTGGAAGGATGTGGTATGGGTGAGGAAGTAACATGTTACATGTTGGTGCAAATCTTTGCATGTATTTAACTTTCTTTAACATCACGAGACAGGTTCTTTTTCTACATCGTCATTTGGTGCAGATCCAACTAAAAATCCAGATGTAGTGAATTTAAATGTAGAATCATAAGGGGACTATTCAAAAGAAACATCATTACAATTTTTTTTTTATATTGTGCATCGGGACCCAAATATTTGCATCTGTCAGGGCTCAAGTCTAGAAGATTCATAATAAAAGTGGAATTATAAAACACATCAAGAAGCAAGAGATGCCATTTTAAAGATATTTCAAAATAACTTGTCTTTCAGCTCCAGGTTTTGCATTTTTGACAACAGGTTAGAAACACAAGACCATAACACTACACCTCCGCTGCTCCCGGAAACATGACACCAGAAAATGATAAGTAAGCTCTACATCTTCTTTTTCCAGATATGAAGGAAAAACCTGCAGCACAATAGAAAATGTTCCACCAGAGCAGCGAGCTGGTCTTTATCCCTTTGTCTCACTTCTTTTTTTCCAGTTTTTGTCTCCGCTAATACCTGAGCCATGGCCATTCTCACATCATGTGCTCGTCATGAGGTGTGAGAGGCAGCGGTCAGGGTGAGGGCCTGGAGCTGCCCGGGGGGGCTGAGAGTCTGGGGAGCTGGGCTTGTGACGGGTGGGAGGGGGTAGGTATCCAGTGCAATGAGGGCTTAGACCGTCAAGTGCCGTACAATATGCAGCGACACGGAAAGACTGACCGAACGCCCCCTGGAGAGGGAGTTTGCGAGGGAGGGGGGGGGGGGGGGGCAGAGAGGGGTCTGACATGCCCACAGGCAGCATTAAACACTAAGGCTTCAGAAACTGAATCTGATCCCAGGTTTCCTGAGATCTTGCACAAGTGTTATGGGTCTAAACAAGATCTGAGACCTATAAGATGTGTGCTCGTGTGAAGCTCCTCTGGTCAGAGAGCAGCACGGACAAACAGAGGGGAACTTGTAAAGAAAGCAGACGACAGGTGGCACAGATGTGAAAATGCAGTGAAGAAGCTGCAGGTGTAAATGACAGAGAGAAGGACTGAAGCTGATCAGACGGGCAGAGATACAGGGAGAAAGGAAATTGTGCTCGTGGAGTACAGTTAAAAATTACTGCAGCCCTGGGGAGCATGAAGCAGAGGCGGCCGGGTTATGAGGAGTCCCACAGGGATTACAGCACGTGCTTCAAGGGAGGTTCACGGCATTAGATGGTGGGGTTAATGAATCCCATAACGAAAACCTGTGCAGTAAACAGATTTGTCTCCGTTTTCTGTACGTCTCTGCTTCCCAGGCGGTAAATCTTGACATCAAGTTCCTCACCAGTTTTTTAAAGTGAGAAACTTAATAAAGACGTAAATAACAATCTGATATGTGTTTTTGCCGTCTAAACAAATCTGCTGCATGACACGAACACCCACACGGAGCTGCCCCCGCTGCGTTAATGACTTTATTTTGCACTAAAGAGGAGTGTGACGCTGTGTGTCTCTCACTTGGAGACGCAGACCAGTGGCCAGGCCTCAGGGTGCGCCTACAGACAGAAATAACACCAGGAGAGGAAGAAAAGAAAAAGAGGGACGCAGCAGAGCTATAAGCAGGAGGATGAGAAGAAAGTGGATCTTGTGTTTATAAGGACAGAAATATTTATCCTTAAACTCAGCATTTTGAAATGTATACATGAATAACTGTTTTAAAGCTGCTGTAATCAATATTATAACGGATCAAATGAGTGTGATGTACTACAACTCAATTTATCCCCTGATTCCAGTCGCCCTTACTGTTTAACTGAGCGTTTTAGTGTCTTTTAGCGTATTGATTTTGTTTTACAACCTTTTTTTTGGTTTGATTTATTCTCTACCGCTCTCACCGGAGCAGCAGATGGCCGCAATAAACCCTCGGCACTCTACCTGCTCGGCACCAAACGACAGATAAAGTTAGCAACTAGCTGACTGGGGAGACTTCACAGCGACAGATACTGGTATTTCCCTCAGGAGTTGGTGGAGACCATAACAGAGCAAATAGGGGAGACAATATTGGATTTTGTTCATCAGGCAACCAGAAACATGACAAATAAATGATTATGTTAATCTAGGTTTGCTGAATGTGTAATTCAAATATCAGTTTGCTAATAAGCTTGTTATGATAACTTTGTAAAACAATATATAAATGTTTATAGCAGATTTCTGCTGCACCCGAGTTGTCAAAACAGAAGCTGATGCCGATTTAAAGCTGAAAAACTAAAGACAGCATGATTGAACAATCCTTCCTTGTTCATGTTCACTACAGGTCCTTGATTTCTCATATTTATCATTCCTTATGCTAGAAATGCCACAGTGTACTTGTTTTGCCTGAGTGTTTGTTCTGAGTGTCAATGACCCGGCTGATAAGAGGAGAGCAGAGACAGCATGACGGGAAACACCGTCCTGTCAGATTAAAGGAACTTTGTGGGTATGCGTGTGTTTGTGTGTGTGTTTAATGGTAGTTACACAATCTCAGATCAGATGCGTGTCTTGATTTTGTAGCAATGTAAAAAGTCAGTAAGTTTGGGATTTGTACACGACAGACAGGTCCCTGTGCATACAAAATGTTTTACATCTTGTTTTGTTGTTGAAAAAGAATATATATATATTTTATCTGTTTAAGTTTCTATATTTAATAGGTAGTATTTTCCAACAGCAGAACAGGACCGTGTGATGTGTTTTTGCAATTATTTTTACATATTTGTTTTTGGTGCAGTGAAAAACAGCAGAGCAGTGAAAAACATTTCCAGCTGTGGGGCCTGACTCTGCTTTAAAGCTGTTTTCCAGCTCTCCCACACAGTGAGACAAGCAAAGAGCATTAAAATAACATCAACACGAGATAAAACACGACAAGACAGTCTCCAAACATTAGGGTAGGAGGACAAGTATAAATGAAAGGATTCATTATTTTTGATGAATTCATCTGTGATTGATATCAAAATCTGAATGTGTAATTTTAATCCATTAGAGTAAAGACGCCATTACAGCCTGCCACCCATCGGCCTGCTCCCTCGTCTACCGGCACGGTAAATAAATTCTCATATATATGAACAATTAATGCCTGAAAGCTCGGGAATTGCTGGCTATTATCCAGATGTATTGGCTATTATATAAAGCCCTTTTCAGTTAAATTCCTCAGCAGCTGAGCTTTTCTCCATGTCTAAAAGGCTTTTAAATTTGATCCCATTTTCTTCCTTTCTCCCATAATTGCTGCATTTCTCATTTCCTTTAATGTAGGATGATCTGGTTAGCTGTGACAGGGTAGCTAACCGAGTGATGAGTTGCACTTAAGGTCAGGCCTTGTGGCAATTCGCACTAAAGGGGGAAAGAAAAGGGGAATATTTTATTTCACTCCATTATAGTGTCTCTCTCTCTCTGTGGCCCTCTGTGTCTGACTGCTTCAGGAGGGAACAGGGATGTCTGGACAGAGCTGTGTAAGACAAGTGTTACTCAGCAGAGAAACTAACGAAGTTGGAGATGCGAGGTGGTAAGACAATGCTGGAGGATGCTTTCACCACCAGAGGGAGACATTATTTAATTGTAACATTTAAAAAATGTGATAAGTGTGATGCTGCAGGATGAGGAGACACTGACAGAAAAGTGTGTTAAAGTCCGAAAAACAAAAGTAAAATATATAAAGTATTTTTCATAAATTAAGCACAAGATCCATAACAAAAAAACAGACAACATTAAAACAATAAAATATGTAAACGTGGTTGGATTCCTTTAAAACAAGATCATGGAAATAGGTTTTTACAGGTTTTTTAAACATGTCAACATGTCGACCAACAATACATTTCTGATGTGTGTCCATCAGTGTTTTGTAAATGGCCCCTCAGTAAACCGGCACTAAGCAACCTCAGCAAGTGGACAGGCACACAATCCAGAATACAGCCTAAAAGATAAGATGGTGCCAGGACGTTTTTTGGCAGACCATCTAGAAGGGCACTGCGAGAGCGCATACCTCCAGCCACAATATTGCACATGAATGTATTACACACATGTAAAAAGAACTGATACAATTGCACATGTTCATATGTATTAGAAGTCTGCACACACCAGATCTTTTTCATAGGGATTTCGGAATGTAAAAGAAGGTGAAAGAAATCCTTGATCTGCCGCTTTAATCAAATCTGTTCCTTGGCTCATATATCCCATCCTTCCACCAGGTTTGAACGGAATAAGTTCAGTGGGTTTTATAGAATCCTGGTCACAGTCAAACCAACAACGATGAAAACATAAGCTCCTTGGCAGAGGAAAAAAATACTGTCTCTGTTTGTCACCTTGTTCTATTGAAAGGTGTCAACCACAGCTCAACACCTCTGATTTACTTGTATGTCGTGGGGCGTAACGACCCCTCAGGTCATCTGAATGTTTACTCAGTGAATCACAAACCAGGTAAAGTGCAGCATCTTTTCCAACCTGGGGAGCAAGATCCCTGAACAGAGAAAACTGTAACTTCATTCAATTCAGAGCATAAAACACTATTGTTTGCTTCAGCTCGTACAAGCTCTTTTGATCTTTAACTTGTCTCTTTTGATTTTGTTTTTTAGCCTTTAATTGCAATTTGAATGTGTTCTTCTTGTGTTTCCAATTATTCTTTGCCTGTAAAGCACTTTTAATTGCTTTATTTTATTGTCTTTTAAATGTACTTTTAATGTCCCCTTCGTCTGCCTAATCTTATTTATGTCTTTAATATTTTATTTTTAATCCATTTCCATGCCTCTTGTAGCACTTTAAATCGCCTGGTGTCTCAGCTTGCCTTGCCTTACCTATAAACAGCTAAATGTAATTCAAACCACAGAGCATCGTAACAAACAATTTTTTTATAGTAAGGCTGAATGTGGGAATAATTTGCTAACTCAGACTTTTCATGAGAGTTTAAACAATGAAACATGGTCATCAAACGTCTGTTTGTGCTGCAGAAGACATCTTTGCGTGTGTGTGTGTGCATGCATGCATGCATACACATGTCAATGACAAAAAAGTTCAGTCAGCTGGATGACGAATAAGATGATTTGTAATTGAAGCTCTAAACTGACAACAGATCAAAGCTCCTGGGAATGCACCCACACACACACACACACACACACACACACACACACACACACACACAAATCCTGAAACCGTATGCCTAATCTTAACCATGACCAATTTGTGCCTAATACAAACCTTAAAAGGGATTGTTCACCGAAAAATGAAAATGCACCCATTATCCACTCACCACTATGCCGATGGAGCAACACTTGTGGAGTCTCAGGGGTAACCAGTGTTTTTAGCCAAATCCAAAACAATCGAAGTAAACCAGATCCCTTCTTAAGACGTTAATGATGAAATGGCGTCAGTTACATTATGTTTTAAGCCTAAATGTCCTCCGATGTCCTCCTCGAAGCGCCGTCCACGCTCTTGGGGACACACCGGAAAACAGCACACACTCTCACCCATAGGTACGCATTAGCTTTGCTTCGTCCACTTGCATCTTTACTTCCCAAATTGGACTTTTAGGCTTAAAACACATGTAAATGATGTATGTAAGTGCACAGGAAGAGATTTATACGAAGAGGGAAAGACCATGTTAAACTGTCCCATTTCAAAATGATTCTCCACATGAGTTTAAACCTTCTGGATTGAGGGAAAGGTGACTGACAACCCTGAGAGCAAAAGTTTCCGATGAAAAAAGTGTAAAAGCCCTTTGGATGCTTTCTTTTTCCCCTCTGTCTTCAGTTTCAATAAAGGAGGCATTGTAGGATTCCCGTTTCCAATCGAATATAAAAGTCGGGGCCTCCGGACACTTGGATGACACCACACAAACAGTATAGAGGGGGTCACTTTGACTGCAACACTGTGTAACCCTGAGATGTCTGTTTTGTGGCCTCAAACCAGTCATAGTGGTGAGTATGAGTGAATTTCGATTTTTAGGTGAACCATCCCTTTAACTTAATCTCTATTCACATCTTGCCATTGACCTTAAACAGGAGCTCACTGTGAGTTCTACAGGTGCAGACAAGGTCAGCGTTTATGCTAGACAACAAAATGAGTACACACGCACACAGGCACACACAGGCACAGGCACACACACACTCTCTCACAGAATAGAGAGACGTGGTTGATGTGCACTGTTATAGGTTAGCAGATCGCAGCAGTGTGTTTGTTTGAAGATTCCCATACTTCCAGGTTTCGAGCGATCAAATGCCGCCGGCTGACCTCAGCTGAGCTGCTGAACAGCACGAAAATGTCTCTTCCTAATGTGATTCATCCTCTCTGAATAGCCGCAACCACAACACAGGAGCACAGTGACATCTGATAGTCTGCAGAAAAGGCCGTTCTCCATGGAGAGAGGATGAGTCAGTGGCTCTGTGGGTTCACCTCATCCCAGAGCAGAGGACACACAATGAAAGTCAATGACTTACAGGGAGGCACAGTCAGAGGAGTCAACAGAAAACTATGTCCTAATTGTGCGTATTAGAGGATGAAAAAAGAAGCCGCACACTTTGTTGTTCCAGGATTCAGTTTTGATGACATTGTTTGTGTTAAAAAGAGAAACAGGTCGGACACTGATGGGCTTAAAACTTGAAAAAGAGTAAAGCATCTGTCACTTCTAATCTTTCAAATTGTAAATGTCCCCACTGTTGGAGGAATAAAGGAATATTTTATTTTATTCCTACAAGCAGAGCAAAGTTTTACAAAACAATTCTTAATGATTTCAAGATTATCTCCGGAAAGACTTTTGTACAACTCTCTCCCAACCGAGGGAAATATTCATTTATTATTCATTCATTTGTGTATTTTCTTTTCCTTCATAAATAAAAAATTCTGTGCTGGTCTGTCGACACATTTTCACAGATTTTCAGCTGATCTGTTGCGTATTAATATGAAGTAGTATGAATTGATCACTGTTTCTATTTCCCCTAAAATGTGCAACAGTTTAAAAAATGGATATGCTAGACAATAAATCTGAAATTACAGATCACATACACTTTCCCTGGATTATGCGCTAAAGCCCCCCATACAGAGACTCGAGTCCTCCTCCAGCAGCCACAGGTTTGGTTTGGTTGTGACCCGATTCTCTCTCAGTTTCACACTTGCACTGTTCTAACAAAAGGACAGTGGGCGATCAGGGCTAAGTAAAAATGCCCAAGATACATCTTTAAAAAGAAGTGTAAGCATCCAACATTTTGATTTTGTCGCTTGCCTTGCCAATTTTTCTTAAAAACAGTCAATAAAGGGCAATGAATCCTGGGAGGAGTTGGCCCGGAGAGGGATTCAGCCGTCATTGCTCAGGGATGGAAGGTCACATTGTCACCCTTCAAAATGGAAAGCCTGGTTGTGCCAGTCATGTCAGTCTGGCACAAATCCTGTGTCAGTCTTCAAATGCAGCCTCCGACGGATGAGGTCCCAGAACTGTGACACAGCTCACGAAATGTCTTTATCTTGTTTTATTCGGTCTAAAGTCAAGTATCAACCTTCAGTTTGCCTCTATATACAAAGCTGTTTCCAAATGTTTCCACATTTGCTTCCGATTTACCTGAAAACAAACCGGGTCTGTCTTTAATTCGTGACCTTCCACAGAGGCTCCAAACTGGTCTGGTTCTGAGCTTCTCGAACAAACTCACTGACTCTCAAGTTGCTGGATACACAATGCAAAAATAAACCTGCCTTTAATCTCAGCAAGAGGCTGCAGAACACATTTACAACATCAGAGCACATATTCACCTAAATCCAGCGGATGCAGGGCTGTCTGGGTTTTGATAAGAGTTTTTTTTTTTTTTTTCCTCATTTGGGCTTTTCTGGCATGACCAATTTTCACACAAGCATGTTAAGTTTGTGAGGGACAGCAGGCAGCTCAGTTGATTCACAGGAACACGCAGCCTTCCAGGTTTGAGCCCAGGAATCCGACGTCTACATGGGCCGCTGCTAGGACAGCAATGAACACGAGAACAGACAGCGAAAAGACAGATAAGGCAAATTAATCATACTTTGCATCAAGACAGTGGCGTCGTACAAACTCACACGCCACCCGACAGACTGTCCAGATTTAGCCGGAGATTGAGGTGAAGCACAAAGCGTTATTCAGAGTGGATGAGTGAGCCCAGTGTACCTGCTCTGATCTACAAACAAACCACAGAGCAAGACCGGGCCTTTTTATGCGTGTGTGTTTGCGTGTGTTAAACGTGTCCGAGCCTGTTCGCATGAGGACAGGAAGAGATTTATATGAAGAGGGAAAGACCATGTTAAACTGTCCCATTTCAAAATGATTCTCCACACGAGTTTAAACCTTCTGGATTGAGGGAAAGGTGACTGACAACTCTGAGAGGAAAAGTTTACTATGTAAAAATTGTAAAAGCCCTTTGGATGTTTTCTTTTTCCTCTCTTTCTTCAGTTTCAATAAAGGAGGCATTGTTTTAAAAAGTGAAAACAGTCGCTCGCTCCAAAGTGGTACAGACGAGAAGAGATAAAGAGGAAGATGAAGACGAAGGGGATAAGCAAATGAATAGAGGGTTAGAGAAAGACAAAATAAATTAAGGGAAAAGAAAGAGGATAGCGGACAGGATGAAGGAAATGGAAGGACAGGAATGGATGAAGGGAAAAAAAGCAGAGTAAATGAGGAAAGGATGAAGGAAAGTAACGGAAAGGATGAAGGAAAGCATGAAGGAAAGGAAAGGAAAGGCCCATTAAGACCATGAGTCATGTTAATCTGTTTTGCCTGGAGTCGGGTTCAGTTTCCCATCAGCCTTTATCTCAGTGCACTTCCTCCCTCACATCAATAAACACACCCCTCTCTGTATATACATATATTATTGGTTGAAAAACACATATTTAGCCAGAACAAATCCAGCCCTGCTCTTATAAATCTCACAAAAACCCTGCTGTACTAAAACAAAAGAAAAGCCCCCCTGTTCTATCTATCCATCTCTGTTTCACTCTCCATTCTCTCTCTCTCAGTCTGTTTCTCTCCGTTACCTCCACAAGGCTTAAAAGTCAATATTTGAGGATCTGTTGCAGCTCTTGAACACTTCAAAGAGCACAAAGCTCTGCTGTGAATGCAGCCTTTAATATGCCGTTCAGGAAAAGAAGCCGAGAGGGTCACAGGGAAGTAAGTGTGTGAGTGTGTGAGTGTCTAGGTCATATATCCTTTCATACATGCTGCACATTTAGAAACACAGGTCAGGTTTAGCACACGTTTAAGGTTGTCAGAGCATGCACACATGCATGCATACCAGAGGAGAGCGAGCTGCCACCGTTTTTAAGAGCCAGAGTGAAAATAATAACATCATAATAAAGCTTTCATTAGCTTTCAAAGGTGGCTCTGTGTGAGGCTGTTGAAGGTTTCCTGCGGCTGGCCTTAGGGAGCTGTTAGATGCCAGTGAATGAGCTGACAGGGCTGTCATAAGCCTCAATGGAGGGGCTAATGCACACAGCAAGCCAGTGATTACTCTATTCAACTGAATAATTACATTAGATTTCTGAAAAGATGATATGGAACATTCGGTTCAAGGATCGGTTCGTGGTAAGCTGGGTAATTTGACTCCGGTGAGGAAGCAGGGAAACACAACTCAGGTCTTTACTTCACTGCAAAGAATGTGGCTGTTGTAGAAAAGTCTTCAGAGAGGAATACTGAGAGAAGACGTGTTTATGTCCCGGATCTCATCTTCTCTGGTGTGTACATCAATGTGTTGTTGCTCTCTTCTTTTTTAATATAAAGTTTTGACCTTCACAGTAACAGATTTACACTTAAATAGATACATGATATGCTCTGAAATGATGAACTTCCTCTCACTATCCAGAAACAAAGCTAAAATGTCCATGAACGCTGGCATCTTGCCAATTTGGACCCAAAGTCTCCACAGTAGAGATCAGGGGATGGAGTCAACACTTGAACAAACAATAATGTGATAAGAACTTCCTAAAATGACAGAAACCAGCTTTGAGAACAATGTATAGTTGTGTTATTTTACTTTTTAGTTTGCCCCCTGTCTCATCTACCAACATGGAGGAGGCTTGGAGAACCAACAATGCAAAATGGTGGACCCCATGGAACAGGATCCACTCCTAATGTAGATATAAACGGCTCAGGGCTAAAAACGAGCAGAATCCACTATCGTTATTTTCAACACTGATTTACCTCCTGACATTTTTTTCTAGAAAATTAATTAATCGTGACATAACATTTCTGCAAATAGATTATTCAGCTTGTCTTAAAGTTTCGTCATGCTAACAGTCTAAAACCAAAAGATAGTTAGTTTCCGATCAGGTCAAAGTGAAAGGGGAAAAACCCCGACATCCGAGACACTAGCCCCAGAGAAAGTGACGTTTGATAAAATGTCTAAATCCAAATGAAACAATTTAACTCTTTAATGCAGTTTCATTGTGAAGGAATAAGCCTGATTATTCCTTCACTTTTTTCTTTTCTTGTATGTATGGTGTATGCATGTTTGTATCTATGCACGTATGGATGGTATATATACGGTCATTTGTGTATACTTTATTTTGTGTGTGAAGCACTTTGTAACTGTGCATTTTAAAATGTGCTATACAAATGAATTATTACTATTTAGGAGTATGTACAGATTGTGGCACAAGCATCACATAATCATGACTGAGCAACGAGGCAAATCAGAGGAGAATTTTTTAAGAATGACATAAAACAGACTTATCACCCGTACTGAAGGGGCCACAAGACACTGGACTCTCTCAGCAGTAAAAACAACATTCATTTGTCACTCGTGCCAGGATATTGTGAAAAGAAGGACAATAATGCCATTATATCTCTGCCATGTAGGGGAGACGGACAGGATGAGGGGGCAGAGTGTGAGCGGGGAGAGTGGGCGCAGACAGTGGGCTTGGTGTGTTGCTGTGTGTTGCTGTGTTTAGGATTTCAACGCCCAGACGACTACAGCCTAATCCCTGGAGACTCCTTCCTTGCTTAGGAAATACTTCCTCCCGTCACACTGATAGAACATTTCTCTTCTCTGAACTAGCGCAGTGAAACAGAGAAGCACAATCCCGAGAAACACGCAGAGAGACCGAGTGAGCTGGAGGGAAAAAACTAGACACTGATGTGCTCATGTTTTCACTTCTGCTGGACTCATCCTTGCAGTTTCCTCTCAGGATCATTTGTAGAAAGTCGTTTTTCTCAGTTCTGACGTAGAGAGCAGTCCTATTTGTGTCCGGTTAACCCCCCCAGAGTTAGACGTCTAAATTATTTGAAGAATGACTTGGTTAAAGTTGAGGGCTACTTCCAGGAAAAGTGCCTATTATGGCCCAAACCATTCACTTAACATACCACCGAATCAAAGTAACGTGGTCTGTGTGGAAAGCTGCGAGTGTGAGCTCAGTTTCTGCTGTCCATTGCTAACTGTTGCACATTTTTGTAGCTGCCCGGTCAGCTTGCCTATACAAACATCACACTGTAATATTACCCTGCAGGAGTCAACGAAGCTCAACACCGTGTCAGGACAGAAATATATATAAATCTGTCATAAAGACACATTTCATGTTTAGCAGTGTGCTTTCTCATCTAATCTAGAAAATGCCTCTAAAAGAACAGCCAGCAGCCATGAATCTCCATTTCAAACAGGCACATGGGAGACAAACAATGAAAAGTGCTGACAAAGGTGTGTATTTTTAGGGTTCATCTCTATGCTGTAAGTGGCGACAGTGCAGAGTGTTGAGAATATATATATATATATATATATATATATATATATATATATATATATATATATATATATATATATATATATATATATATATATATATATATATATACATATATATATACATACAGGTGTGTGTGTATGTGTGTGTCAAGGTGCTGATCGGGGGATTTTGTGACCTTTGAACACGATTGAACACATTTGGACAATATAGAGCTGGGCAATAAAACACTATCAATAATTTTTGCAATATAATTTTAATCATTAGCAATATATCAAAAGCTCTGTATATACTAATGTAATGCCAGCACAGTGATGAGGGACAACAAAACTGAACCACCTCACTTTTGAAAAAGCCATTGGTAAAATTAAAAGAAATAATGATTTACCCCTAAGACACATCTCTTCTTCCTCCAAAATGATGCCAAAAATACCATAATCCGGTGTCACCATCTTGTTATGGTGACATAATCTGGAGCCAGAGTTGAGATATGGAAATCTTGCCCATAACACCTGCCCGACTAATCGAGTCAAGCTCATGTGTCAGTCATTACGTTTCCCACTTTTTAAGGCATTGTGTGATAAAAACTACAAAAATGAAAAATGTGCATGTTGACATAATTTTGGTCTTTGTACACCAACATTGTCCAGAACCCAGCCACTAGAGGGCGATGAGATATGTTGGCTTCAGTTCTTCACTTCCAGGGAGTTGTCAGTCGTCCATCTTTTTATGCAGAGACGTATAAAACTAGAAGTTTCCAGTCTTAATGCATGACTGACCAGGCTCTAGCTGAGCCCCTAATGTTAAACGGGAAGACAAGAGAGTGGTATCCATCTTTTTATCCACTTCTCTGTAAGAAGACAAAGGAGCTACTTCCCCCAAATTGTCAGACTACTCCTGCAAGCACTGAAAATGATAACAAGATTAGAAAAGTCTAGTATGAAAACAGTCCGACTACTTTGCAGCAGAACGAACGCCTGGATTATTGAGGGGTATTGACTCTGAATAATCCTGCTTCCCTCTAAATCCTCATCCTCTGACTTCAAACACTGTGCAAAGACTTTCAATAGAATCTGGCATCTGCCCAACTTTCTCTCCATCAGTCGCTCATTCTTCTTCTTCGCATTCTTTTTCCCTCTCTGTCCTCCCCTGGATCAACTGTCCAGCCTCGAATCACAAAGCCAAACCCAAATTCTGTGGGAATCTCGAGGAGAGGCCCCTGTGTTGCCTGGCGCACACGCACAAACACACAGAGACGCACAAACACACATGGACACACACTCCTCTTGTAAGAGTGGCAACAAAGACAGCATGGCTGCAGACCCGCTGGACAAAGAGGGTCCCACACAAAGGAGCAGAGAGCAGGTTAGAGGGGATTTGAAGGCCAGCTGTGAGAATCTACCTATGAAGTGCGTCCATCCAATCAGTGAGAAGCCTTGTTGTACCTACCTTTTTCCGTTCGACATTAATGCTGTTGTATTTGGAGATTTGTTTCACTGTTGTAACGAATAAACTTCACAAAAATGTGAAATACTCACCTAGAAATATTTCACATTACAACTGTTCATATTGGCAGGGATATGAATTTGCGACAGTTGCAACGCTTGTTTAACAACAGGCTAAAAAAAAGTTCTTCTGTTTGAAAGCAGTCACAACTAACACAATTATTCCTTCCATGAGACCCTCAGACTGAAATAGTGACCTGAAGATGGCACGATATGAAAAGTTAAATGATGACCAAAGTTATTTCAGTTCTTCCTAAGTGAGGTTCATGAATGTTGTTCCAAACATTTCATTTCATTAAAAAAACGGACATTTCCCTCCAAACAACAATTGTCAAACTTATGATGGTGTTAGAGATAAAGTAAGGGCATTAACAAGTGTTTCATCACCAGGAATCCATTAATATCTGTGCAAAGGTTTGCCCTTATCCATCCTGTTGAGATGTTCACAGGAGAAGTGAAAACTTTTACCCGCTGGTGCAACTAGAGGAAAAGTCAGGAGTCGCAAGGATCCAAGAAATTTTCAAATTCATGGTAATCCATCCAACAGTTATTGACATATTTCAAATTGACCAACTTACACACAGATCACCATCCCTACAGTCACATGCCACTGGTGTAGCTAAAAAATGTGTAAACATCTACAAATATGCCACCACAATGGTATTTTGTGGATACACTCCATTCTTTGTAAAGAGAGACACAACAACAACTGCTATGTTACAACAGCTCGAAAACTTCAAAATATGTTTGTTTATATAGCTCGCTTTCACGCCATATCTCTCATACTGTGTTTTCTCTACAACCAGAAACTATTTTTGACACAATAAAACAAAAAGACAGCTCCCATGTGAGGCAGCCTGGTGTCGGTTGAGCGGCCTGTAACATGAGGAATGCTCATTTTCAAGACAAAAGATGCTAAAATGCAGAATCCTATAAAAAGCTGCATATTTTCCCTGTCTGAGGCAAGCGGCCAATTTGTGACCAACTTAGAAACTTTACTGGCAGGGAACAGTGTGTTACTGTAGTCCACGATGCAGTGCAGTTCAGGGCTGGTCCCCACACAGTATCTGTCCTCGGGAAGAAATGATTGTTTTGAACTTGAAATTCTTGGACAAATGCGGGTGGCAAAGGAGCACTGAGGTGAGCGTGGTGGCTTCTCCGGGTTCTGCTTTTAGAGCAACTTCTTGCTCAGCATATTCTTGAAGTGCGGCCAGGTCATCACACTGAGATATTAAAGCAACTGCCCCAGAAAGGAAAGAGCAACTAGTCAACAGCAGAAATGAGACAATCAGAGATGTGACAAGACTAAGGCACAGTTTTCATGACAAATTAGTCCTGTGTCTATAGCAGAATATTTGGAAAAAGGTCAAATGTTAAAAAGAAGAGGTGGATACTCATATTATATTTATTTAAGTGATGCAGTTTAATACATTGTCACAAGGTAAACCTCACAAGAACCACTAAACAAAC
Organism: Platichthys flesus; assembly: GCF_949316205.1. Classification (NCBI taxonomy): domain Eukaryota; kingdom Metazoa; phylum Chordata; class Actinopteri; order Pleuronectiformes; family Pleuronectidae; genus Platichthys; species Platichthys flesus. The sequence continues at coordinate 9,730,070 of NC_084945.1, read as the reverse complement.
TTGACATCTCAACAGCAGGTATAATATAAAGCTCATTTACGCAGCCTTTACGTAAGATAAGAGATACGTCTGATATAAACGATTTTAAACACTGCCCCACATACCGCCACGTTTCTTTTATGTTGGCATGGTTGTTGAGAAATACCTCCACTAGAGGGCAGTGCATGGTCGAGAGTTTCTGACCAAAAAAAACATGGAGACAGTGGAGGAGGTTGTGATATGTTCCTCTTAAGAAAGACTCACAAGCAGCTGTTTATCTCTGTGCCTGGTCGAAGTAACATCATATAGATTCCTGTTTCTTAACTTGCAAAGTCTTTAAGCAAAAAGTTCCGCCAGTTTTGAGATTTATTTCTCTTGTCGTATATCATCAGGCTTGAACTATGTGCTACACTGCCCCCAACAATATCCAGTGGTATTGCAGACAAAATAAATTCAGAGCACAGACAGAAGGCTCCATCTGTTACTTTAAACAAATCTTATTTTGAGCATAAATGAGACTTTACACATAATTCAGTTTGAGAAAAACGACCCTGCATTTCAGCTTAAAATGTTCCTCATATTCAAGTTAGGCTTCGATCATTTTTATGCTTTCACCTACGCAAATGCTATCAATTCAATTAAATATGGCCAAGACAGACAGCCACACTAAAAAGTGCATAAACATTATCTCAAGGCACTTTACATACACGGACAAGACCCTAAAGAATATAGAACCCACCATCAGTCACCATTTTCCAAACCACTTTGTGTTTGATCTCTTTTCAAGGCTGAATTAATCAACTAAAAAGGAGTTGTGTAAAACCGCTGACACTGGATTTGTGTTAATTTTGTGGAACAAAAATATACACCATGTAGATTTTGATACCGGCCCTTTGTTTCTCAAGTAGACAAAGTGTGTAATAATGCAGGACCCGCCTCAAGGCCCAAATACATTTGCAATTAATGAATAAAGGGCCTTGGGATTCCCTAAAGAGACTCGGGCCCTGAGGCAGTTGGTCGCTATGACCCATTGGTAATCCAGCAGAGCCTCCAGGGGCCTGAAGACTCATACCAGGCTTCCAGCTACACATGAAACATATGGTAGACCAGAGGCCAAGTCACTTTACATCAGAAAGTTCATCTACATGGTAAATTAGATTAACTAGTAACATAAACGGGGGGGTGATTGATCTTGAATTCTACTAATACTCGTATACCCTGCTAACATGGATCATCGCTACATTGAGAAACCACAGAATGCTTGTCTTCTTGATTTATATCAAATCTCCATCATAGGATCTTTCATACAAGACATTACTTGCTTTGTCAAAGTAAAACAAAGCAAATCTAAAGTTTGTCGGGCAACTGTTGGATGTGAAGCAAACAAATATAGTGAACCACTTTAAACTGAAACATCCGAAGAAATAAGATAACTCATCATTATGTGACAAGGTCCTGAAACATAATGTCACATTTGAAAGATTCAGTAGAGTCGATAAATAAGATAACATTTTCTTCTGTGACCATGATTTGTTCTGACTACTTTAAATATGTCTGCTTCAATGTTTGTTTTATTTATTAAATGCTGATTAAACTTTGTTTGACATTTAAAATAAAGTTTTTATTTAACATTTGGAAAACAGTGTCTTTTATCCAATTGTGCAAAGTTCATATAATAGAGTCGGGATATTCTCAATATTTTAAAATTGGGAAGAAAGATCAGGGGTCATAATTCTGAGAATCAAATCATGATAATCTATGAAATGAATGCCAGACCACCTTTGACCTTCAGCCATACGCAGCTCTACCTGAGCTTCATTCGATTTAAATGAGGAGAACAGAAACAAATCCGTCCGTCCATTTATCTCCAATTGTGGTGGTTTTGAATATTTCAGTCAGAACTGATGGGTGAAGTGTTCCTCTGTGGTTGATAAGATTCTCCTGTCTCTTAAGGTCGATAATCCATTTGTAAACAAAACGGATTAGTTGAAAAAATTTCCGTCACAAAGCTGGAGAAAAAAAGCTCATGAAAAGCAAACATCACACTCAGATCTCAGCTGGTATCCACGTCCTCGGATATTTGCTCGAGTTTAATCCTCATTTCTTCTCTGCGGTCAAATCTGTCACAGATGAAACTAAAACTCATCTCAGTGTCTTCGTGCCACTAGTTGAATAAAGACTCTTATTTTTTTCAAATCAAATTAAAAATATTCTTTTATAGGACTCAAACCCAGGATGTTGTGGTTACACGGCATGGGCGTTAACCAACCGAGAGCTGAACTTTACTGGACTTAACAAAACCACTGAAATAGAAAGTCAGCTGCAAAGAAAGAGAAAAAAAAACTTTACATCATCAGTCTAATAAGCAGCGATCAAAACAACCCCCCCCACTCCTCCCCTAACTCGGACCTCCCTGGCACAGAGCGTGTTGTACCAATTTGACGGCTGATTGCAGCCTCCTCTCAGTCAAGCTGTGGGGCCGCTGCCATTCATCTCCGCTCCTTTTTTCAGAGACTAAAAGATGTGCGGTGGAATCCTCTAAAAGCTGGTAAACAGAAACACAATTAGCATGTATGGGTGCAAACGGCTAATCCGGAGCACAACAGGTCTCGCTTTGCTCTTCAGCCACACCAGCTCTCAGTCCTGTGACCGTTTGATCTCACATTCATCTGCGCCACTTGTGCTCCTGACAAAAGCAGACGCTCACAATTAGAAGCAATGCAAATAAAAAAAAAAAAAAGCAAAGGCCACTGGATTCATGAGCCTCATGTTGACAGGAGTTTTTCCTCTTTCTTCCGAGGCTGGAAACCAAAATGACTGAAAGGAAGCCCACAAGCCACAGAGTGTTAATGGTCACAACAGCTTCGTGCCATAGACGTTCAAGAAACAGTAGCGTTACATGTGCAACAGCCGCTCTGACCTCGCTCATCCTGTGGTTATATAACATTGGAGGCGGCTTCGAGATGAATTCATATTTTCAATATTGCCCATTTGTCGAGTTTTCATGTTTCCCACAGTATCCATTTGTTCCGAGTGCAGTACCCGTTTTAAACAGGCCTGTTTGGAGTGGGCCCTTTGCTTGGCCTGTGGTATCACTGGTTGCTGCTTTCTTGTGAAACACTCAAAATAGGCCAAAAGACTGTATGAAGTTTTGGTTTCAATTTTTCCAGAGTTATAAAAGATGATGTATTTGAATTGTATGTAACGAGCTATACAGGAGACAATTATCTGAATTTTGCATGAAGACTGGTAATTGGGAAACGGTTAGAGGGGTTAAGCATAGAAATAAATGTTTTTAATGAATGTTATGAACAGATATGTTAAAATGACAGCTGTGCCTGTAGCTTCATATTTAAAGACACATCAAAAGAAAATCAATATAATGGATTTTCTTTTGAATGTTCATAAACAATTTTCAAGCCGCTGATTTAGAGTTCATATTGTTTATGATTAATTACACGTGATCTACATTCATGGCAAGTGTAAAATAATGCATGCTCTACTACGTCTCAGAGTTTCTCAGTTGTGAATTAATTCAGGTTCAGTTGGACTATGACTCACTGCTGCAGCAGTTATAACAAAATCCTTCCCTCCTTAAATCACACAGGAGCAGCTCTGGTTATATTATTCACAGACGCAAGAGTAACATTCGCTGCTGCAGTCAGCATAAGGCAGTACATGGCATTTCAAATGGTCCCTCAGATGAAAGCTGGTCCCAGAGGAAGCCGCTCCTCTGATCTGCTGATCTCAGACCGTTTCTCTGGGATTCAAGCGGGCCCTCCTCACACCCCCTCTCCGGCATTTCAACAGCTGATTCATCGTGGGCTCTGTTTGAGTTTTATTTGACTCCAGCCCTACGGGACGCTGGGACTGCACAGGTTGGTTGCCATGGATGTAGGACAAACCTGCGCGGGATGAAGAAAGATCTCCCCCTAAAGCCCCGCTCAGCAGGCCCGCATATTTGTGCATTGTGTGGACGATGTGCAGGAACCTCACAAGTGGTGAATGAAAACATGGCGTCCTGAGAGACTCGCTGACAGCCAGGAGCAGGACGGAGGGGTGAGAGCTATGTGCTGGAAAGCTCAAAGGCTGTCTGCCCTGACAGGATGCCACCAACATTTATTTTTTTTTAAACCATAGATGCCAAACTATCTTTTGGATGTTCAGGTTCATTTGAGGACGACACAGAAACATTGCGGCACAATTCTCTGAAGAAAGAGGAGAAACAAGTAATGAACCGTTACTGCTGGATGAGCTGTGCTTTGAAGCTCCCCTCGTAATTAACAGCTCGAGCGCTTGTTTCCATTTATTTGCGTTGCACATTTTGCTGAAAATATTGTGCCCCCTTTCTTTTCTTTTTTTTTTACATAAAGGATGCCCTTGAAGTTTTTTTGGGGACAATAACATTAGCATCAAGTCTCACAGGAAAACATTTAAATAGCATTTTATGGGTTCGTTTTATTTCTCAGTGTCTCCTTAGAGTTTCACACTGTTATCCTTCTACATTCTTCTCATCCCTTCATCCCCCCCTCTTCCTTCAGCTGCATCATATAAAGATGGCTAATTGAAGGCTTTGCACAAAACAAATGACCACATCAGCCTGCCCCCATTTAACTCGTCCCTCTTCCTGTCTGAGGTCCAAATGCATTATACACTCTGCCTGTTCTGTGTTGTCTCTCAAATTACAGCACAGGCTGCCAATCATTTGGAGACTTGATCTATGAGACTTGTTTTCCTGCTCACTCACAACCCACCCACCCACCTCCAATAACACTCTTCTTTCCTGCCAGTCTCCCCCTGTGTTTATGATGAGGCAGAAGAGCTTGTCACAGGAATAAGAAGACGAATAGTTGAGGCCAGTCTTTTCTAAATTTTTAGCTCTTCTCCACTTGTATTATAATATGAAAACACCTGAAACAAAACGACTGTCACAAAAGATGAATAACAAAAAGTCAACTAGTTTTAATTCAACATAATTGAACACTCCCTTGGCAGAAAAGAGACGGATTAAATGCTTGACTTGTGTTTCTTTCATATCCGCACATGACCAGTGGAACTGATCTTTTCCCCCCCCCCCCGCTCTGTGTGGTTTTAAGATCCTGCCACATATTTCTGTCTCTCCATGCTTCCCATACATATGGAGACAAAGACTGAATCCTCTATGGCCAAATAGAACAATGCCACAATGCGTGTGCGTGACATTGTGTGTGTGGGTGTGTGTAAACAGACATGTTTGGCTGTGACCTTTGATCAGCACAGATTTACTTAAAAAGAAAGACAAACCAATATTAAGCAGGTGGAGAAGAATAGTTAAGACTACAAAAACAGGTTTTTCTTTGCGTATTTCCCTACAATAAGGAATATTTTTTTATTTTGAAAGGAAAATATACATAGGGAAATATGTTTGGATAACAGCTGAATTTTAGTTGTGAAATGGTAAACCAATCGATTATTCAATCAAGGCCATTAATAGACTATGGAAATAATTGCAGGCAAACTTGGCTCTGCAATTAACCATAACCCTGAATAATAAACTGATGTAATACGGCAAGCAGTTATGTTCCCAATTTGACTTCAATATGTATGTGCCTTTAATTGCTAAACCTCTGTTGCCATTTGCATTGTGCAGCCTGGATGTTGAAGGCAGCTGCCAGTGTTTGCTGACTGATGAGAGCCGATGTTGACAGGGAACTCTGTTTGGTTTGGCAGGAGTGTTCACTGGCTGCCATTCCACGGATGAAACCATGTGAGTGCTGCTCTTTTTGTGAGTGTTTCTCAAACAGCTACCGGCTCCTGCAGTCTAAATTGACTGCTGCTGCCCTGTGTAAACAAAACACTCAGTGCATGGACGATTACGAGAACTTTATAGGGCAGAAAGAAATTTAAAAAAGAAAAAGCCTCTGCATCCAGAACGCCTGATCTTGCTCAATGCAACCTGGATGAGCAGATATGGTCTCTAGCAAGGAATGCATAACACTTTAGGTCCCATATATAAAGATGGACGACAGGTCTCCACCTCCTCCCACTATCCAGAAATGAATCCAAAGCATCCTGGATAGGAACGATGCCATCTCGCAGCAATGACGTCATTAGAAGCCACAGTGTGTGCAGGGGCGTTTGGGATTAGGATGGATGAGGCCGGTGAAATTCTAAAAATCACATCAGCACGCAACACTGGATTACATTTTCTTTCATTACAATTAATGTAGTTTGTTTTGAGTCAACCTTTAATTAAATACTTAAATAACAAATGTGTATTAATTCACAGTGGGAAATAGTCTACAAGAAATCCCCCTTTATTCTAATTTTTTAAACTACAGTGTACTGCTGTTTAGGGACATTATTTGGGGAATTATGTAAGTATTATTATAAATTAACATCCTTGGTAACAACAAATGTGCCTGGCGATGAGGGTCATAGACAGGATAGGTTAGAAAGTTAGAAAATATTGAGATAAATTATCTATTATTTCGATTTTGCTCTTTTCCAAAGTTTTTCAAAACAAGATAAATAGAATAACACAAGCCTTATACTTTGAAAACCCAACATCTCAACAACTTTCATCAGCCTAGAGATGTTTGTGACTTTGGTTGAAGTATTTATAAAAGGTAGCACAGATGCAAAGTGCTAAGTAAACATGAAACGTCTGATGACAAAAAGAGGGCCTAGCCCCTGCAAACCCACACTAAAACACAGTGATTACGCGAGACTCTCCTATAAATCATTTGAGTTGAGGAGGAGGATAAGAGCACGTCTTTAAACTGTGAGACATCGTTAAAGTGAATTGGCTTAATGACATGTCTGTACATTCAGGTCATAGGCTCTGTGTTTGTTGCCCACCCGTTTCAGCCATCGCATGACAGCTTACAGCTCAAGTGGGAGACACATCCCACTCTAGGGCAGGGACGGCAAATAGACCGAGGCAAGTTGCGGCCTGCCACTCAGCTGTCAGTCACCGCTGAGTGAAATAATGGTGAGGAATGGAGATCACTGAGGGAAAATGAGGTTGAACGGTGAAGTAGGGCACCTTGCGAAGGAAGGGAGGTTAAAGGCTCCAGTGTGTATCCCCGATAGACATTTACCCCCACAGACGGCCTCCTGAGTCTCCTGCAGGAGCAGCCAACCTGTCTCATGATCAGACTGTGGTGTTAGATCTGCACGGAGGACAGACCCGACTCTGTTCACTCTGCCTCACAGCAGGCGCACACACACACACACTGACTCACACACTGTTTTTATAGCACCCACACAAACCCTAACTCCTCAGCGTATACTCAGAAGTACAAACAAACATCTACATGCATACAATTACCCACATAAACATTAGTGCTCTCATCTCAGCATGAGTTTGTGAAGTTTAACCCTTAAAACGCTAAACCAGTAAACTTCTACCTTGAAAAGCGGCCACGTTGCGCGAGATTAGAAACTTCAGGCTGGTGCTGGACATCTGGAGCAGGTTCTGGATGTCTCTCCGAGCCGCCACCTGGTACTTCTCCTCCATCTTCTTGGTGCAGCAGGTTAGGTTCTTGGAAGAGCACACCTGGAGGTCTGAACCTAAGAATCATTGGAAATAAGAGTTATGATCTTAGAAGATAATGGATGAAGTTTAGGGTTAAAATTAGACTAATGTAAGAGGCGGGTGGATCAGTGTTCGCCTTGCAGTCATTTCTCCATGGATTTTGATTTAACCGTGAAGAACATCCAGAAAATGAGATGTACAGGGGGCTGGAACCAAAAAGTTAGAGTTATCAAAGTAAATAACCTAAAGTATCTTCAAGTCAAATACACCTGATAGTATAAGTTTGGTTAAACTTATATTAGTCTCGCACATAATTTATAACTCTATATTACTGGCACTATCACCAATCTCTGCACCTTAAAACCGCACATAACTCTTTTACTGTATATATTGTTGTTTTTTATATTGTTGTTTATATTGTTCGATATTGTTGTTTTTATATTGTTGTTTGTAAAGTGCACCAACCACACCAAGGCAATTTCCTGTATGTGCAAATATACATGGCAATAAAAAGAATTCTGATTCTGATTCTGATGAATCTGCTCATTGAAACATCAGTAAAACATCAGAATCCATCACATCCCCCGAAGGACTGGGTCAAATATTTGGTGTTTTTCACGATGAATTGACCATCAATTGATTTTTATTTCAAATGACTAATAGATTAACCATTGATGCTCTAAATGAACATGAAAAGGGAAATTTGGAACCTAATCAAACATCTTGTTTCAGTGCAGCAAATTAAATGGTTGGGTTTTGGAAATACGTTCAAAGCAACTTTCATTTTCAAACTTATGCTCAAATCTGTTAATCGAATATAGGCTAATGCTATTGCATTACATAAACTGGGGCATGACATCTTTAGGGTTCTCCACCTCCCTTTACACATGTCACAGACCAGTCAGGTAGATTTAACACCTTAAACTGCCTAAAGGTATGAACAAGAGTGTGCAACTGTCCTCAGCGTCATTAGTGTGGAAGGCAACTGTCCAAACTGACACGCAGCTTTCCTTCTTTAGGCAGCACATGAGTCTACAGACGTGTTAGCAGCACTGAGGTATTAGTATTTAGAGGCTTCTCTGTGCTGATATGTACTGTTAACATGTACATACTTACAATGGCAACTCTACCACATAACTGTTTCTCAGGTTTAATCTTTATCATGCTCAACATTTCAGTTTGCAGTGTTGAGCTTCATTCAAAAGTTTGTAGTTGTCTGTAAAACCAGTTGATGGAGTGAAGTGTATGTTACGACAGTGGATTGTATATACAGATGGACGAGAGCCTGCGCCCCGAATGTGAAACTAAATTGTCTTGAACGCCCCCTGGGGACTGGCTGCTCTATAGGCCATTAACCCTGCCTCTTCCCTGTTAGTGGATGGGATACGGACCAAACTAATAGATCAAATCACACTTTAAAAAGCATTTGTCTCAGGTGTTAGTTTTTCTGGCAAGTTTAGTTTTAATAACTTATTTAATGATATTAAAATCGGTTGAAATGTTATGATTGAGATGGCTCCCTACAGCAATTACTATTATGCAGATCCTAATTACGTCATAGGTGCAAGATGGCAGCATTCGTTATTTTGGCTTTTTTTCTGGACAGTAGGAGGATGTGGAGACATGTCATCCATCTTTATATACAGTCTATAACTACTGTAAGTCCTCCTGAAGTCAGTTCAATAATTGTTTACAAATATCTGGAAATGTCAGTCTGCTGGAGACTTCAGAAGAAAAGTCAAAGATCACTAAAATCAGTTTGGCGTCACCCTCTGGAACCATCTGTTCATAATTTAATGACAAAGCCTGTAGAAATGTTTGAGCCTGAGCACAAATGGTGGACCCATGAAAAGCCATTGAGGAGTTAGACAAAATAAAAACATCAGGTAAGAAGTTTTACAATACCCATGTTTTTCTAGCAGTAAAAAAATGCTTTAGTGGAGCAAGAAAACCAAAACACCGAGATCCTACGGGAAGATCTGAGTCAAACCGTTATCGCCTCACCAAAGCTTTATCTCCTTTATTTTTCCACTACGAACAAATGTAAGCAATCTGCTCACATGCGGGGCAATCAAAACATCTTGAAAGCACCGAAAACTCTGCAAGCGCCTGTCCGACATGCCTAGGCAGAGCGTGCTTGGCTGTTGCCAGAGACGCTATCAGCTCCTTACAAGATTCAAGAGTGAGGGGGAGGGGGGTGGGGGGGAATCAAGGCGATGGCACACGTGGAGGAATTCAAACTCTTCCAGATAAGACAACATGAAAGCACTCCAGGCCTCCTTTTTCTAACCCTAAGACGTCCCACAACCGTTTCCACTTCCAACAACACAGACGACTGCGTTTCTTTGGCCGGGGTGACGGACTTCTCCGACTTGCTGTGTTCTGACCTAAACTGAAAGTTGCTTGGCACTTCTCATCCGGGCAGGCAGCGCCAAAACATTTCTCTCAGATTCCTGGAATTTTTGGTTATTTTTCGCAGGCCCGCACTCACAGACAACTTCTCAAACCAAGGATCGACTATTGCCATCTCCCATTACTTTATTGGGTGCGTTTCAGGACGTTCATCTGCATCCATCTATGAAACAATGTTTTTCTCTGCAGCGTTCAGATGGATTTGGACATGGGAGGACATTTTAGCTGCTGCCCAGAAAGGTCGGAGGAGGTGCAGCTTTAAATAGACGCAAGTGTTTTTACAGGGTCACTGGCTCCTGAATCAGGAGCTTATCTACGCTTAGACTACAGGGGGCAGAGGAAGAGAAAGTCCTGTTCAAATCTATGATCTAGAAAGAAAAAACCACAGAGGTTTAAATCCGCACAGGCTCATTAAAGGGGGCAGGAGTGGTGATGGCGTTATAAGGGTTATTTAGAGGTTTAGGAGGTATTTGAGGGTTTTCTGACAACTGAATTCGGTTTCCTTGCAGCAGCAGAGGAAAGGAGTGATGGAGTTTACAGGGAGCAGTTTGTGGCAGGACGGTAATCAACACCATTAAGATTTACTTTTCCGAGAAGAACACACAGGGCAAGCTGTCCACTCAATTACAGCACACATGAAATATCCACATCCTTAATTCCTCCCCCATGTCTTTGACAGATCCATCATGTGGTGCCACATCATGGGTGGTGCTCAGTTCAGTGAAGCCCAGTTTACCTAACTTTACACTAAATAATTCCTGTTTATCCCAGCAAGCCACTTATCTGCTTTAGTCGGCCGAAGGAGTGGAGTTTGGTTTCTTATTCGTCACAACCAGGGAGTAATCGCAGCAGATTTATTTGCTGGTGTTACAGGATTAAAGCAGCACTTTTTTTTAATTCCCCCATGCAAGGATGATAATACACTGAAATAAACACACACACACAACAACGTGTGGTGACTGTAGAGTTGTGCTCTTAGAAGATCTATATCGAATCAAATTTATCAACATCAAGAGCTTGAAATCAGTTGAAAATCTGAAAAAATGAAATATTGTGAACATTAGCAGGTATAGCAGATTTAGCTGGACCCATGTAGATTTAACTCTAAGTAGAATTACTATTGTGAGTTTTATTCTTGTGATAATTCAACACACACATGTAGTATTTCCTCTAAATATCTTGATTTTAAAGTCTCAGAGAGAGAGATGTCACATAAATAGCTCAAAGCTCTGCTGTTATATTGTCTATATCATTATCGCAACTGCGCACACGCCTCTGGAAAGTGTTTAAAAAGGTGTTTGTGTAACTGCAGAGAGGATTTAAGTAGAAAGTAAATGACAGGTTAAAGCTACAGGGCAGTTAATGAGCTCCTCGGGAAAGTGAGGGAAAGAACGAGCTCTTTTCAGATGTCAACGCAAAATACAAAATTGTATGATAGACTGTGTTGTGAAAGTTGCAGGCCTTCAGAAACCCAGACACGAACACACAAACACACACACACACACACACACACACAGTCCAGCTCAACTCCAACATACCTGCTCTGGGACTTAAAGGCGATAATTGAATGGGTCCAATTTGCCTGAGTTGGAAAACTTTGCGCACTTCTTCGCATGTGTTGGGGTTGAGTCCGAACCCTAGTCCACAGAGAGCCGCCAGCAGGACGCAGCAGCTCGGCCACACTTCACCCATTTCAGCAGGACGCCTCCAAACAGAAAAACTCCAAATGAAAGTGTCTTCTGGAAGTTGAGGTTCCACCTCAATATGTGTAGTCCCAGGTCCTCAGGTGCGCCACGTCCACATGCCGGGTCTCGGGAGGGACTTTGTGTGGTTCGGTGTCAGGGTGGAGGGAAGTGGCTGAGGAGGATGATTCAGGTCCGGACGCTCACAAAGTTGCTGCGGCGCGATTCGCTTTGAAGCGGCATGTTGTCCAAGGTTGGACCGAGAGAGGAGGCGGAACCGCGGCGTTACCTGAGCTCTGCAGGTGAATGGCGATCAGACAGCGCCATCTGGTGGACGGCTTTTAATCGTAAACGTAAGGGTACGGTTTCTTGGTTTGATACTATTTCTGTTAATAGATCCTTCAACCTAAACATTTAAAATTTGATTGATGTTGAACCCCTTTCTGCACCCGAAAAATGTGATTTGCCGCATTCTTATCTTTCTTAATTTTTTTTCATTTTCATTTTAAAATTTGTTCAGTTCCATACTTTCAACTGTGTATTAAGTATAACTCTGCAATTCTAAATTAAAAATATTTTTATATTATTGTTGTATTGTTAAAGGATTAATTACAGAGCTGATAAATTGTGAGCAATATTTTATTATATGGGGAAATTTAATGATTTGCCTCCCAACAGCCATACACTTGTGCATTAGGTTTCATTAGTGTAAAAAGTGATGTAGTCAAAGTTATTATTCATGTTTCTCGTATATATTGCTCTCATGAAGAACTTCAATAATTATTTCAAACAGGAATTACTTGAAAGAATTGATTTAAAAATAAAAAATATGCTTAATATACCCATTTCAGGTGCTGCAAATGTGTATCAACTACACATGTTTGATTTTCAAGTATTGATGTCATGTAAACTTCATTTTACAGATCTGACCACACAGCTCTCAAACCTAGTGGTGCAACTGAGTTAATTTTAATTTGTTCAAGATTCAACTTTGTCATTTCAGGACTTGTTGGACCCGCTTCGCACTTCTAACGTTAGAATAATAACATGGTCATCATGATTTAAACCTTATTCGAATTCTAACTTAAAATCCAATTGTGATTTGTAATAATCCTAAGGGGAAACTAGAGTTAACTATAGTCTAATACAGGCACCAAGTATAGCTGTAACTCTGACCTCATTAGTTGTGAAATTAACATACAAAATTCAGAGAAAATTGGTGAAAACACTTTTAATCTTTTACCAGCAACATTACAACCAATTAAAAACACACATTTTAACGACCAAAACATTACAGGACATGCAACCGGACACAACAGGTTTCTGGATATTGAGGTCAGGATCCAGGTCAGCTCCATCTCCTCGTTCCTACACAGGCCGGGACAAGTGCAATACCTCCAGGTACACAGCATTGCAACTAATCCCCACCTGCACAGGAAGGGACAGCTACGCATACCCAAACAGTACACTTCCAAGAACATGCAAATACCCACCATGCAGCAAAAATACTCTTGAAGAGAAATCCTTTGGTGGAGCACAGTTCACCAGCCCAGTCAGTTTTGCATGGATTTGCACAGCGAACATTAGTTAAAGCTGACTGCAAACCAGCAAAACTGACCAGGTGGTGATCAAGAGACGAGTTTGACAAATAATAGACGTTCAATCTTCAGAGAGATGAAGTTAGTTAGAAATACTTCAAGTGCTTACATTGCAGTAGATAGGGAGAATTCACTACCTGCACTATAAGCACTTTAGTACTGCTGAACCTGAAGTCAGGGGGCAAGAACTGTCAAGCACTCCATTTAAAAAAAAAAAAAACAGCATATTGTACAGTCAGTTTGATGTGATAACCCCCCAAAACCAATCTTAACAGGTGGAGAGCAAGCAGGCCACCATCAGTTTTGCATAGATTTGCACAACTCATCTATTCTTGTAGTGCAACTATGCAAAACTAGCAGAGAACTGCGCGATATTTGAGCCAAATTAGAAAGTAGAAATGAGTCTGGTTGGCGAATGATCACAGCCCCTTATGCCAGAAGGAGCACTTAGGGCAGTAGGTGCTAGTCTATTTCACTATCTGCACTAGATGCACCTTAGCACAAAGACAGTACTTCGAATGACAACTACACCGGAGACTCTGCACACCAGTGTCGGCGTATTGCTGTAAGTGCCTCCACTGCAGTAGGTATTGCATAGAACTACCTGCACTGTAAGCACTTTGGCAATACACAGACTGATTACAGCATCACTGCCCTCCAGCACCATAGGAGAGGATGGTCACACCGCTCTGATCAGAAGAGGTCCGGCGCTGCACGTGGGATCTGAAAACACAAGAGGGACACGTGGGATCAGTCTTACATACAATAAACAAGACTTTATAGCACCGCAACAAGTTACACGTGCAGGTTCTGAGCTCCTGTAACAAATCAAGTGCGGTCTGAACGCGTGGGGGTGTGAATGGTCACCGTCATAAGTGTCCATAGCGTCGTCGCTTCTCACGGGGGAAGATGTTGTGATTGAACGCAGCAGCAGCACGAGGTCAGTGAAAACATGAATGAGCAGCCTGCGGCCCCGCGACACGGGCGCGCCTGCGCGGGGACACGGTGTTGTTCACCCCTCCCCCACCGCCTTTAACATGGCGCCTCGAAGTGCGCCAATCTTCGCACAAATACCAACAAACCGAATCGAAGTAAACGCAAAAAAGCTCGGCGCTGCACGTGAAACAAAGTTTAAACCTGCGTGGCACTTTAGCGGGAGAATGCCGCGAGCTGCGGCGTCGGAGCTTCTAGAAAACACGGGCTGCAGTCCACGATGCTAACAGCACACCACAGCGGTGCTGGTGGAGCGGCGGTGCGGCTGCTGACAACATGGCATACCGTGATAACTTTAAACCAGTTTCTCTCCCGAAACTACCCGAGGAGGTGGCAGGGGGAGCGGCTGCTGGTGTTAGCATTGAGACAGGCGGTTCATTTGTGTCCGCGTCTCCGGCTAGCATCATGGGGAGTGGAGCTGGACGGCGCTGCTTAGCCACTAGCCAACAACAAACGAACACATGTTTGAAAATAAATCCATGGTGCATTGGCCCCGCTGTTCTTTCTGCATTTACCCACGTTTGCCTTAATTTTCCCGGGTTCCCTGCATTTGATATCTCTTGCCAGAGCTAGCCCCGCTGGAGTGTTGTGCTAAGTTTGCGCGGCTAGGCTAAGCTAAAACGCGCGGCCTAAAGCTGCCCCATGTGCTGCTGCTTTGTTCTGGGGGGCACTTTAACTCACACACCACTGCACTCGAGTCCGAGCAGCGAAATAAACACATTCAAAAACTTGTTTCTAAATATCACGCTGCGGGGTTTTATGTTAACTATTTGGAGTGTTGATTAAAAAGCCACATTTCCCTCCTCCAGCTGTCGCGGAGGCGCAGCGGAGAAAAAGCTCCGGACAAGCTTTTTCAAATCTCCCTCAATGGTGGAGCTGAGGGGGCTGCCATGCGCCTCACGTTACACTGTTTTCATCGCCAACATCTCGGTAATGTCTCACTATGCAGATCCCCGTTCTCCTCCCGAGACACCACGAGGCGAGAGGAAACAGCACCCAGCCCGCTGCGGGTTCAACGGAGCCACGCAGAGGCGGAAAAACGGAGCAGGAACCCGACTTCCTTGCCGATAAACATGCGCTCGGCAGACACTCACCAGCCGAAATCCACCATCTTCGCTCACTTGCTCGGGCTGCCGTGTGGTCTCTCCGCGACAAAAAGAAAGCGGGATAAACAGCGAACTGTGCCCAAAACTTTTCTACCGGCGGACGGAGACGACACGCGGGTTGAGATCCGAGGCGAGCCGGGTGGGATCCGAAGCCAGGAGCCGCCGCTGGAGCCGATTGCGGGGTTAGGAAAGTGGCGCGAAGGCGACCAGTTGGTAACCATGTGGGTGAATGAAGGGCGGCTCCCACTGAACGTAAATATCTAGCTACAACCCCCAACTCTCCACATTAGCATACATAAACTACGGTACTTCCGACCTGCCTTTGCCGGGGAAGGAGGCACACACACGGGGAGCTCTGCAGATTCCTATCAACTATATTAAGAGATAACACTTAATATATATGTATGTATGTAAACAAGGGAGCAGTCCGTTCAGACGCGTATAGGTAAATGTCCGTGTGCGTTGAGAAAAGATTAAATAATCGAACCAGAGAGTCGGGTTTTGTTTTTTTATTACAAAATTATATATTGATCTAATTTGTGTTCTCGTTTAACCAGACAATGAAACCGCTGATTAACCTGTTGCACCAAAACACTTATGAATAATGTGAATTAATGCATCAACCTGTAGATCATGTATATACCTTCATTTTTTTGTTGGTTTCCACACAGTAACAACAGGAAAAACTATATATTTTTTATATTTTCATATAGTTTAAGAGTTTTGAAAACTGTAGGCTTGTAAATATGCAATAGCAAAATTATTGATTATTCAATTTGGTCTATACTAGTTGGCTAGTTAATTAGTTCTATACTTTGAATTTGCTGTAGATAAAATTAGCAAGAGTGTGCAACATATACATGTAAACGAATTTAACCCAAAAATGTATGTAACACAACCAAAAATTAAACCAAAAATAAAAACAGCATCTCCATGCATTCATAAATCCAAACTCTGGGGTTTGTGAGCAGTACAAATAAAGTTCTATCCAAACTATGTTTTTTGTCCAATGACAATGTTAATGTTCTTTTCTTAAGTCTCAAAATAAGCCTTAAATGTTCTATAAAACTTTATTCAGGTAATGAAATCCAAATTGTTTAACAGTGGCATCCGTTTAGAGTCTATTCTTTGAATGTAGCTAGTTATTGTTAGGATATAAAAGCAATAAGGAATCTAAGTTTTAGTTTGAAGAAATACCTCAACAAGAGGTTTAACAAACAAATCTGCCACAGATAATTAACTGAAAACATTTGACTGGAATAAAAACAATGACAATCAATAAGGAAACAATAAGTTAAACTGTTGAAAAACGTTTTAGATGTAATATAAAGTATTGTATCAAAGTAATACAGACATTTTCAGTTTTAGTCTGTAAGTGATATTTTAGTTTTTTCCTTTCAGAATAGTTCAACAGTAAAAGATAAAACAATAGTACTAATTACATAAAACTAAATGTGTCGTTTGTGTTATATGGGACAACCACAGTAATTAAAACTTGCTCTCTGAAATGAACCAAAGTATTTGTTACTTTTCATGCTCACAGTAAATACGTTCACGCCCTGGTGTTTCTTTCTTCTTAGATTTAAAACTAAACGTCGGGATGTTTCAGAGTCTTTAAGAGCGAGGGCAAGAACCAACAAACCACTTCAGAGGAGCAGTCGAGCATTGCAACAAATTTGGGGGCCTCAGGCCGGATGTAGGGCCCCGGCTCAACACTCCACATCTTTTTATTGCTTCTAAGTAAAAATCTCAGTAGATTCAATTTAATGTGTGTAAAAAAAGTAAAACAAATGTTTAAAGACTGAGGTGTAAATCATCGACGGATACAAACCTCAAACACATACTTCAGATGTTTGATTGACTTGTATGGAAAATTCAAGGATGACAATAGAAAGTTTTGCGTTTCATGAAAAAAAACGTACAGGTATTAATCATCAAACAAAAACCTGCAGAACATTTGTCATAATCTTAGTCACTTTATTTTAACTTGAGATGAGCAGGCGTATAACTGAAATGGTTTACCTCACGCACCTATACCTTTATCTAGAGTTTTATTTCCATTTTCAAACAAAGATTTTATGAATAAAAACACACATTAGTCTTAGGGTTAGGCACAGAATTGGCACTTTAGACCACCTGTCATGTCTCATTAGGAGTTTTCAGCCGTTCTACCAAACAGATGTTTCCTCTTCAGTTTCATTTAAATAATTGTTTGCGTCAGAAGGGGTAGGATGATTCAACATTATCCTTTTTTTCCGTTGTTGTTATCGGAAACCTACCCAAAGGTGTTGAGAACTTCTCTCACTACTAGTATGATCGATGATTGCAGCTTCAAGAAAAAGTCTAAATACATCGGTCCTGTGCTGTTTTTGTTCACAACACAAATATGTGAGTCCAGTTAAATAAATGATGAAAAAACACTGATTCAACTTGTGGAGTTTAGTAAACTAACAAACAACCGATGAGCCCTTAACTATAAATTCCTTCCACCTTTCCCACATTCATCCAAGTCATTATAATGGAAGTTGAGAAAATGCGTTAAACCCCCGTGGATTGTCACAGTGAAGATAATACAGTAAAGGAGCTGGCCAGCAGAGGGAACTAGCAAACAAAATATTGTACTACAATTTTAGTATGGTTTTTCAACTGTAACTAGAAACACCAACCACAACTTCCCCATCCCTGGACTTCCTGTAGTGTTAAATAGAAAACATCATCCTTGAGCAACACATTCAGAGGAAACACTTGAAGAATTCATACAAAGCACCCAATCAGTACTCTTCAATAGGTTAAACATTTTAACTTGTTTCCTGTAATGTTCCTTTGTGATGCACGAGGATGTTTCTGTAAAAGCTTGGTGCAAAATGTTTATTTTGTTCTCTTTTATCAGTGCAGTGTTTCAGTTGAGCTTCGCTTCACACTCCTCAAACAGAGCCACAACGAGAAAAACTCATAAAATGCAGTATATCCGTTCCTCCCCGTTCTCTTCTCTGTGGTGAGTTCTCAGTCCTGACCCCCAACCCCCCACACCAGGAGCCAGCAGTGGGGCTAGTTCCTCTGCATATGGAAGTGAAGTGGGGGTCGGGTGGACGCAGGGAGGTTGTAGACTTCACATTGTCCCATGGGGTCAGATGAAAGCGTTTGGCTCTCCTCCTCCTCCGACCCCCACCCTCCTCACTCCCGCTCTATGCTCCCTGCACAAATGATGGTTAAAGATTCATCAGAGCAGGTAGCAGTAACAAAAGCATCTTAGGACGACACAATTCATGTGGTAGTTTGGGATACAGATGAAGGAAAAGCCGTCTGACATGTAAACAAGATGAAATCATTGTTATTTCCCTGTAAAACAACAAGGAAATCACTTCCCATGTAAAAATGTGGAAATTAAAAACAACATACTGGTAGCACTTGAAATATATTCAAGTCTGTACCTGGGATCCAAAACATCCCCTCCAATGAAGCGCCACATCTGCCCGCTTAAAAAAAAAACTGACCTACCAAGCCTGAAGCCCCTCCCACATCAGGGGCCGTGAGTCTGGGGGTCTCTGTTTTGTTCGCCCCATACAAGCCTGGCCACCATTGTCTCGGCCTGACCCCGAGGTCAACTGAACGCACCTCGCCTGACCACTGCCCATTCAGCTGTGAAGCTTCACACAGGACAAAAACATCTCACAAGAACAAGTCACATCAAGCAGGGGGAGGGGAGGGGGGGGGGGTGGCGGACGGACACACACAGACAACGAACATGCTCTAAGGAAGCAAACCTTTGTGTTATATTGTGTTTTCACAAGACACTACAGCAAGTACAAATAGTTCAAGATAATGAAGAGTTATTATTTCAGTGAATAACATGCAGAGTGGTTTATTAGAGCATATAGTTCACCGTACAGTTACAATATATGTTTCCACATTGAAAAAAAGTAAGGGAGTTTTTTTTGGCCACGACACATTGAGTCTATTAAAGAAGTCAATTATAGAAAAGAGTAATGAAGTTATCTTTGGCACATTTTCTATTAACGGCCCCTCAGATATTTTAAAACACCTCTCTTGCCAGAGGGGAAATTGTATTTTGCTGCAGGACAAGAATGAGGGCGCCCAATCCTGTCATCTGCTCTTTATCAAACTTATTGTATCCGGTTACAGGCGGAAAAAGACAAGTGGTTCACTGTGAATGAGAATATAACCCAGTTCTCTCAAGAGTTTCACTGAATATTCAGTCAAAAGGAAAGATTTCGTTTGTATTCTTCCTGTAAAGCACCTGTTTAATTTTAGCTGTGCAGTCTTCTCGTTTGATGCACCGAGCACATGTCCTGGTGATCGTCTGTTCAGAGGCAACAGTGTCCCTGGTGGAGAGGAAGCTCATGGAAGCTGACAGGTTGAAAATGTGCCGCATGATGTGGCTGGGGGAGCATGAAACATGCTCACCCATGGATGCTGTGAACGGAGCCACAGGAGAGACTATGAGACAATTATGCGCTGAACATTTCTTTGTTAAAATATATTTTCTTTAGATCATTTAAAAGCTTTTGGTGGTAAATCACAGCAAAGAGGATGCTGCAACTGAGTGAGGGGTTCAAGGGAAAGTGTATTTAAAGAAGAATACACCTCTTTCTGTCCTGTCAGGTGTGAGATTACTTTTAACTGCATAGTGACAGTCACTTCCCCAGGAGCACCATTAGAAGAGTAATGGAGAGACAAGCCCCTGTGGGCAGTATCTCATTTTATAACTTCAACCTCCAAAAATCATCCAGACGATGGTTTTAAGTTTTAAAATAAATCCACATCGAACAAAGCTGAACAGTGTAATATCTGTAAATCTTCGAAACAGAGAACAGGGGCTATAACTGCAGAATAGGAGCATGATGATCTTAACAACATCCATATGCAAATAGTGTTGCTGCTGTCTCATACTGTTACTTGAAACCATCACACACGGTGACATGTTGCTCTGTGATGTTGTGCTCACAAGAATCATTGAGGGAGTGCACTGTGATTCATCACCATTTATTCTAAATCAAACTTCACTTTCTCCATTATATTCTGTTCATTTCCTGCCTGTGTTCGTCACTTCTACCTTTTACCTTTGTTGGTTTGGAAGAAGAGATGGAACACACACAGAGGACGAGACACTGACAAGTTGTTCATTTTTATCTTTAACAAGTAACAAAAAAATCCTGTGATAAATAATTACATTGGAAAATCCTTTTTTTTTGTGGCTTGGGACCTCTGGCTACACAGTACAATATAATAAAAGCTGTTTGGAAATGATCATTTAAATAACTACAATAAAAGGCCCCAAATGATTTTAATTTTAATGAACAGCATTTTAAACAAAGTTTACACACTTCAATTATGTTAAATCTAAAGAACTCAAAAAGTTAGTGTATTTTAATGCAAATGTCAATCTCTCTTCCCCATTTTATCAATAAATTAAATATACAAAACACGTTGAAGCTGCCACATTCCGTAGCAGGGAGTAACAACAGATTTCTTAGTAAAATACAAACAAAAACTAACTGGCATTTGCTAGACACTACGGGACATAACTCACAAACTGAACACAACGACTGAATGATATCTGATGACACCATTTATCTCTGGGATTGTCTCTTCACCAATAATACAAAGTGTACTAAGCAGCTTTTTGTGCACTAGGAGCCCAACAAGTCTTCTGACTCACGTGTCGGATGTCTTTGTTCAGAGCAACACAGCTCTCAGATAAAGTCACAACGTTTCCTTTAAATGCTACAAACTCTACAGCCACAGGAACATTGTGTAACAAACTGTAGCCAGAAGTAAAATATAAGATTATTAACCATTAGTTTATAAAGATGGACGACATGACGGCTACCAAAAAGTGAAGTCAAAGTGTCTCGATTGCAGCCTGGTGGCTGGTTGCAGTAAAGGTCTTAAATACCTCCTCCCCCTGCTATTGACCAAATTAAGACAATCAGTCAAAGCACACATCGAATACTTACATGGCCCCCCATGTACGGTCAGTTTAGTTAGATGTCACTCTGATGTTTGTTCAAGTTCTTGTTTTTCCAGTAAGTTTGAATTGAATTAGTTGCTGTGAAAAGGCGGTGAAACGTCATGTCATGATGTACAGCTGAGGCTGACTCATGATTGGTCAAATGTGCCTATCGACCGGACCTCGCCACCGTGGCTGCATCCACAGATTTCTAGTGACACAGACTCTGGCTCCAAATGTGCAAGATGGCAGCGTTAGTATCCGGGATGTTTTGGCTGCATTTCTTGCTGTAGTGGGAGGAGGAGGAGATGTGTTGTCCATCTTTATAAATGTGGTTAACATGTTAGATAAAGACCAGAGCAGCACACATTAGACTTTGTAGTAGAGGTTAGTGGGAGTCTGAGGTGTGATCTCCTGAACGATGTAGACAGGTGGACCATAGTCGCCGCTCACACGCTCATAGTGGCGGCAGATCATGCTGTCGGAAGGCCGCAGAGGGAAGACGACGTCGCTGCGGTCCGAGCCGTTGTTGTCGCTGCTGACGCTGTCCCGCTTCGGCAGGGCCAAGGTGTTGAGGGACACGGAGGCGGACTGCTGGCTCTCTGGGAGGCAGTGGCGGTGACGGCGCCTCCACAGCAGCACCAGCAAAACGATGACGACCAGAAGGACGATCACGCAGCCGGAAAAGACCCACACGAACAGCTGTGTCTCCGAGTCACCGCCGCCACCGGGGTTTGTTTGTCCTTCATCCTGGTTTGCGTCTGTCGTGAGAAACAAGAGGAGGGGCGGGAAGAACGAGGAGAAACTGGGATGAAAGAGTGAATCGGGACGCGTGACAAAGAGATTTAACAACAGTTTCACTCAGTTTATGCCCGGGTGCACTGCGATCAGTTTGTATTAGCATGGTACAGAAACACCTCTGTACAAGCTGGACACTGGAGAATATGATCTAATCTTTAGTGTCACCCTAGTGAACAGCCTTTCTCTGACACCGAACGGGTCAATGGGTCACACTGAAGGTTTGTAAAGAAGATAATTCAAAAACAATAAAGACAATGTGTCCCTGATCCTTGATGTATCAGCTGGGATGCAAGTTTTCATTCCTTTCAATATATTTGATTCAGAGGACAACAGGATGGTTAAATATTTTGTTCTCTTTTTCTGGAGCATACCAGTAACAGAAAGCTGAAATTCGAATATATTCCACTTCAAAGCCTCAGAGTACAAATCTTTATACTTGTATACCTTTAAATCACTAGTGTTTAAAATCAGTGACAGGACATCTCCAAAGATTTTAAATTGTATCATCTAGACCTGTAATGTACCAATAATTTGTTCCTAAAGTTAACATAGTTAAATCATTCAAGCACCTAAATTCTCCAAACTACAGAGGCCCACATTTATTTAAAGGCAAATCAACTCCAGCCTTTATAAAAATGTTGTGGATGCATTTGTGACCTGTTTGTGAAGATTTATATTTCTAGCGATAACCAATGGGCTCACTCAGAGCAGAGAACCACAGATATGTATAGAAGTTGGAGACGTGTCTCTCAAACTAACACCGATTTTAGCTTTCATTCATGAAATTTGCTGACAATAACAAAAGTAGATTATGTATTGTATTTTATATAATCACTACATTTATCCTTTACAAATATGCTCATGTATACTATTCTATGTGTAGTTGACATGTTAAAACATTATAATGACTCCTTAAATGGGAGTTCTAGGCCTACCAGAATTAACTCTGGAATTAAGACGGGATAACGAGATATTATAAAATTCTTTCTCATTAAACTGTGACTTCAGTCTTGTTAAATTACATTATACTGGGAATTTTCTTCACCGTGGCGCAAATACTCACTAAAAGTCACATGTGTCAAAAGGCCAAAGACAACACTTTTTCTGTACCAGTTTTGCTTTTTGCGTCGTGTTCCTTCGCAGACTCGTCCTTGGCCTTGGGTTTCGGTCGTGAGGGCGGGAATCTGGTGGGCGACTCCTGGAGTATTGAGGGTGGATCTGAGGAGCCTGGAATATGAAGCAGGACAGTTGAGGAGCTGACCTGAATTAAATCACAGCACATGATTACAGGGATCCCACCTCACACCTCATTTTCACTTCATTATAATCTGTGGCGTTCCTGCGTAGGTGGAGTTCTGTCATAACAAAATGAATAGTGTTTGCCGTCAGTCCGTCGTAGCTTCTTTCTTTCTGGACTGATTTATGTTGCACTGAGAGTCATTCAGATAAAAACACATCACGGGAGGAAATGGGGAAAACATTTTCTCAACTAATCGAACCACAGAAATTTTGTTTTGAGTCAAGACTGGGACTCAGATTGTGTTGAATGAAAAACTCAACTCACTAACACTTTCACTATCTACACTTACACTCAATGCAGCCAATTCACACATTTCCTTGGGGTTTTTTCGAGAAGGAATGCTGGAAATCAAAAGTAAGGGGGCATTCCACCAAATTCACAGATGTGTAACATCCTTAGTGCAAAGTCTGGATGAACGGGAGGATGAGTCAGAAAGGACGTCAGGCATAGTACCTCCTGACAGGAGCAGCTGAAACAGAGACAAGATAATGTCTTGTGTACCTCTGGAGGAGTGATTTTGAGTGAGTTTAAGAAAACAACATCAAATCATAGCTTATTTGGTTATCTCAGGCAAAGTAGGCATGTACCCTCAAGTACAGGTATAGCACTTCATTTCTTTTTTTTAAAGAGGTTTTTCAGGTCGTTTCGCCTTTTTTGACCTAGGGGCTAGGTCAGCTGGCTCCTTTACTAAATTTCTAATGGAAACCATGTCGTCTGTTTAGTCCAGTTTAATTAACAACTTCAGCTATGACCTAATTCTCACACTACCATTTCCCAGAAAGAGAAATGGAAACCTTAAGATTCCTCACAAGAAAAGTAATGTGTTGCTTTGTCACGTTTGTGATCTTTGTTATCAGTGAGGAGGAATGTCCCCTCTAAATGTCTTATTTTGTTTTATTCAAACACAAGCTCAAGGTCCAAACTATTAAGGTTATCATATATTATTATATATATAGATGTATATCATATCATATATTTCAGAAAACAAATCCTATTTTAGTGATTTTTTTATCGATAAATGACAATGAAAATCAAGTTTTCTGTGAGTCAGATCTTGTCTTTTTTCTTTTTGGCCTACACCCCATTTATCATCTGACAACTCACAGGTCTAGCTTGTGACTGTTTGGAGGGGCCTGACCCCTTGGTTGGGAACCACTGGACTAAACTGTGAAGTAAATACAGTGGAGTGTCTCAAACATCTCCACCTTGATTGGCTTTACTAGTAAAATGCTGCTTTCATATTGATACATTAGCATGAATCTAATAATGTCAAATGTGATCATGTATCAAAGCTGATGAAACAAGAACTTTTAGTTAATGGAGGAATTTAATGTTATTTTATCAGTACTTTTACTTAAATAAAGGATTTGAGTAATTTTTTTCCACCACTGCTTCTAAAGTCTCTCAGAAGTCCCTCAGCTTTGTGGAAGTTAAACTCTAAACTGCTGGAGTAACCAAAGGTGGCAGGTTGATGAAAATATGGAGGCCTGCGTAAAACAGGCAAAAACATCGAACCACATTCATCACTACAGATTAATAAATATTTTCTGTGTGCAAATGACACTGAGCAGTTTGAAAGGTATTGAAGTCGACCCACAAAATCAAGCCTTCTGGTAATCTACAAATTAGATCACATGTTATCACTTTAATCAACATCTGTTCGATGCTCTTAAAGAAAATGAAGTTTAGGTTTTTCACATAAACTTATAACAGAAACACAAATTTTCATCTTCTCAAAAACATTTACCACGAATGCACAAAAACTCGGTGATTATATTATCAGTTTCAGGAGCACGAGTTATAAATCCAAATATAAACAGATGGGTTCATTAAAATACCGATGGAAGCTGCAGTGATCCCACCGTGTGTCGACATTAACGAGAGATTACAACTAAATCTGAGTTATTCGTATTTCCTGGTGGTTCTTAAAGGTTTGTTTACTCTTGCAGTGTTTGTGAACACAGCAGAAAAACAGCTCTACATTCCCAGTTATGATCAGTGGAGAAACACAGAAAATGCTGCGATTTTTATTTTCATCTCTAACCCAAACTCTTGAATCATTTATGAGTAATTCTCCACATTTCTGAGGTCAAATAAATTCCATTTTACGGCTTGAGCAGATTCTGCATTTTAAAGTTTTATAAACATGCACAGAAACGCGGCATCAGTCGATTTCTCTGATCACGTGAAGATCAATAACACACACACACACACATACTGCGCGTGTAGAAAACTAATAAATACCATCCTCATACACAGGTATCTTCTCATAAAGGTTACTTACAAATAACACTATTATAATATTGTCGTAGATAGTTTAATAAATAAAAAACCTCAATATGTTTCCATGTGAACATTATAAACTCACTCATCCTCTGCTATGGCAGTGGATATGTTAGGAATCAGATTTATTAAATTTGTAATGTATGTGATGAGAGCAGAACACATCAGCTATTCTGATGTTAAAGCAGAAAAAAAAAAGATTATTGAAAGCAGCGACCAATCCGAGCGATGGCATGCAAGATTATACTGATGGCCTTAAGCTGCCAACAGTTTGAATTAGGGATTTGAGATAATTCACAACGGTAATCTCTCTTCAAGAGCATGAATAGATGATCGAGATCATCTGACCAATTCCGGAGAGAAGGTGATACAACGGCATCGCATGTATAATAAGCAGGAGCAGACATTAGCTGTGATGTTTCGTTAAGTGCTGCTGTCAGATACCTGCGTCTGGGAGCCTGTATCCGTCTTTCATTCACAAGTCTGCTGGCACACGCACACATGCACACAAACACACACCCACACACACAAAGTACTTACTCTGGCCGACTCTCAGCATCAGCTTCATGGATTTGGTCCTACACGCTCCTCCATTAGTGTTATCCAGACCTTGAAGAGCTCCTGTCGAGGTGGCTGATACACAGACATGAGGGTAAATTTTAAATTATTGTTAGAGTTTGAATCTCATGTATTTTTCATATTACAAGACCATCCACCAATATAGAGTTTCCTTAATTCTTGTTTTAGTTTCCAAATGTTGCATCATTTATGCATGAAGATGCACAAACTTGACCAAATAGGATGCATGTGACTGTATTTTACATACATTATTTACACATAAAAATCAAAAGATGCAACTAGTGCTGCAAGAAATAACTCATTATAGGGTTTGGCAATAAAATGAGGTAAATAACCATCACGATATCATTTTAAATGATATAGAATAACTAAAGTCACATATAAAGCGTTATGTTGCTTATGCATTAAGCACAGTGTGGGCACAGTGTATATGGAACAATTCATTAACCTAGGATTTACATAGTGTTGCTGTTTATGAAGCCTTTGTGATAGTATTTATAGTGATAATTATTATTATTATTATTATTATGGAAACTGTCCAAATATTATTATTTGATTCGCTTTAACAATAAAAAAATGAGGAATTTCCTGGAAAATCCTTCTTTTTCCAAAAAACGCCGGATGCTACATTTGTCCTTCATAAATAACTTACATGATTATTCAATATTTAAAACAATTGACAGTTACACTCAATTGGTAGTTTATTAGGTATATCTATAGCGTGAATACACCTATAGCTAAAACGTATTCAAACTGTAGTTCTGCATTAAATCCAAACACTGTGAAGGTTAAAAATGTTCATTATTCATCAAAATGATCAAAATAATACATCTCAACAGCTTAAAAATGGCCACAACAACAAAAAATAGCCAAAAACTAAAGAAATCTCAGCAAAAAGAGAACATTAAAACCTTACAATAGAATGTATGTCGTTTTGGCTTGGAGGACCTAATGAACTACAAACTAAATGTAATTCTGTGGTTGAATCAACTTATCAATGATATGCCTGATAAAGATCCTTTTAACTCTAGATGCAACTTGGACGTGGACTTTAAATCAACTTATGCAAAACAATGTAGTGACACACAAAAAAACTGCATAAACACGGAGACACACACATACACTGAGAACTTTGGTTCACCCCCTGTCACTCCCCCACACACATGGGCTTGTTAGCAGCATTTAGGTCAGATAACAACATCTCAGAGGCTACAAGCCACGTTGCCATGAAAGCTCCCATCAAATCTGCCTGATGCTGTAAAAGCCTTGTGTGATTTGGGGCATGTAAGCCCTTGAAATCACACTGGCCTGCCAGAGCAAAGTGTGCTGTCAGAGTGTGGCGCGCTGGATGAGGCTACATTGTCAGACTTGCTCTCCGTATCATGCATCACTTGCCACTAAGATGCTGGTTTAACCGACAGCGGTCCAATAACGAGGCCACATTTTTGTTGATTCTCACGCAAACTGACAAATTGAGAGGGAGCCAATGACGATGGCTTCCTCTCGTTACAGGGGGGGAAAAGAGGGAACAAGAAACAGTTGCTGTAGCAGCGACTCGAACGCCGCTCCACCTGGGGCGAACCAGGGACTCGTTTTAGGATGTTGCACGTGTTGATTTGCACTTAGAGACGCACACAGGTCACAGGCAGGTCTCACTCTGCTCTGACTTACAGGTGATGTAATAGTCCCTCCCCCTGAGGAACTCCAAACCCCACAGGTTGGGGCTGAACTCCTGGAACTTGAACGTGAACTTGACGTCCCGGTGAGGCTTGTCACAGTTCAGCAGGGGCGTGTCCGTCTTGTCGATGGTGCAGCTCTCGATCTGACTCCGGGAGACCAGGTACACCCTGTAGAACTCCTCCTTCCCCCCCGGGGAAGCGTCTGCCCGGGGACACACAATGTCCATCTTGTCCCCTATCTGAGGATACAGGACCAGACCCTGGCCTGCAGTAAATCTGAGGCAGAAACAGAAAAATAGATGTAACTGAAAATGACCTGTGAAACAATAAAGAGTGAAACATCGATTTTTAATTATCCCCGTCAGTTACTAGAGTGGCAAAGATGTAAGTTGTGAAATGAATGTAGTTTTCATGTCTCGAAAAGCTGCTGAAATAAGCTAATGAATAAACAAACAAGAAAAACAACCCAAGATGTGTATTCATCTGAGGAACAACTCAAGTGTTCAGTTTAGTTGATAAATATGACTCGAGTGGCGGTTTGAGTAATTTTTCCAACCAAAAACCCCAGTTTGAGCTTTTCACTTGGAATACTTTGCTGCTTCCCTTTGTCTCATGTGATAAACTCATCTTTTCAAATCCAGCAAACTGAAAACATCACATCATCTAGGATGAGTTTGTATCTTGTTCACAAGTTTCTATCAAATAATTGATCAGGAAATGTAAAATGTCATCACTTGACATAATGCACAACAGAGTAAAGCGGTCTTAGTTTAATCCCTCATCAACACTGTCAACGATTAACCGACTAGTCATTCTAAATGGGCTGCTTGTCTTAACTTCCAGTCGATCCCCGAGGTCACGGAGCAGCAGCAGCAAGTTGGTCCGTGCACCTACTTTGCATTGGAGCCGCTCCAGTGGATGGATTCCAAGGTGGCGGCGCGGCAGCAGCAGAAGACGCTCAGCAGCATCACGGCACCGCAGCTCCATGCGCTGCTCCCCATCACCGGCAGGATCGAACCACAAGCTCTCACTCCGTATCATAAACCGTTGAGGACGCGCACGAAAGTCTGCCGCAGCCCCTGCATGTCTCCTCCAGGTGCGCGCCGACCACTCATCCCCGCGCCAGAGCCCACCGAGTCGCGAGTCCCGCACACGGATGAAATGTTCCACATTGTGCGTAATTGGTTAGAAAACCGTCGGTGTATTGAGGACAGAGATTGTGCGGAGTATTTGGTCATCAGCTGACTGTCCGGTCCGCCCACATCCACCCTGTGCGTATCAGAGCGCGTCTGGACGCTGCGTTTTTTATTTCCCCTCCTCTCGTGTAACTTTATTCGTATGAACTGAGACCACATCTAATGTAGGAGAAACAAATTCGTTTATTTCATTGGTGGAAATTTTAGGGTTGCTTCAATGTGCCACCAAAGTACCTCTAAATCTTTTCTTTATAAACAAACAAACCATCCACCCTACCATCCTTATGCCAAATGTTCTTGGGTTTAACATCCTATATTTTATCCACCTCATCGGAACGAATTAACTTTCAACATCAACTCACTTATTTCTTTTTACAGTTGAATCAATTCATCTTTCTCCATCTGAAGGTCGAACCATTGACTTGGAATGTAGGGCCCTTTGAGGCAAATTTATTTATTTAAGTGAAATTGACTTTATAGCGTGCCAATATGTATTTCTATTGTCTTATTTTGAATCACTGTTGCCTTTAATGCTTTTTTGTAAGATAAGATCAGATAAGAAAATTATATTAATGGCAAGTGAAATTCTTGTGCCAGTTTGTTCCAAGATACAGCCCCAACAAAACATAAGGGAATAGAACATTGTGGATAAATCAGCACTTTATTGGACCACACTTCGCCTGTATGACTTGTGGATACTGTTTATGAAAAAAGCTTAGATCTGCAATTACACTTAAACACATACACACACACACACACACACACACACACACACACCTTACAATCTTGTCCAATTTATCAAGACTCTTGCATTGACTTCCCTTTGTTGAGGACAGTCTAACCAAAACATCCTCCCTAACCTCAACCATGACCAATTCATGCCTAACCCTATAATTAACCTAACCACAAGTCATAACCCTAACCAGGAGCCCAGAAGTCACGTTTAGCCTCATAGGACCAGGTCACCTGGTCCTTACAAGTTTAGTGTTTACTCTAGAAAGGGTCCTCAAGAGGCAAAGCAAACCAGCACATGCACACACCAATGGAATTTGAGGCCAGTTTTATCAGGTCAGAAATCAGTTCAGTGAGTAACCACATGGGGACGTTCATGAGAAGAGCTTTAGCCCCTGTTGTTGGGAAACATTGATGATTAATAGACTATTACTCACCGCATTCCACCGGGCATCGCCTTAAATAAACACACATATTTGTATAGACCTAAATGAGAACAGAACATAGAGACGACCATCCACTGCTAGAAGTTGTGTGTGAATTCCTCAAATAACAAACAGTGAGACAAATCCTCCATGACATTAATGTTTTTTATCTCAATGTGGATCAATACATTTGAAAACCAACTGTGGGTGGATGAGTTGGGATTTTCTTTAAAATCCTGTATATTCTGCATCTAAGGAGCCAAGGCTGTAATCCCCTTCATATCCAGAGAATCTGAACTAATGACAAAGTGGTTTAAAAGATTACACATGCAGGGCTTCTGCCACAAGAATTAAACACCACATTTGACAGCTGAACTGCACAGAAACGTCTGCCTTTCTGTCGGGAAACCGGCCGGGCTCTGTGTGTTCAAAGTACTGGCAACATCTTTCATATTTATAATTCATTTAAAACTCGAGGTTTTTTTTGACGTGGACTACATAGAGAAAGCGGTTGCAGAGATGTTTTCTCATGAAAACACAATTATAAAAGTCTGATGCTTGGTTTTTACTAAAACAAACTTCGGATACAGAAACCTCAGATGTTTAGGATTGATTTTATTTCCATGTCATGTGTTCAGCTGCCGGCATTTACATTTAGGAGACAGATCCTTAACATTGTCTAATAATAGTCCAACTTACAGATATCAGCCAGTCAGTGGTAATTTTTCACCTCCTGTCTGAAACATGTAACCATCAAAAGGAACAGTACAAATTAAACAAAGTGAATTTACTTATTTAATTTGCCTGATGATGAAGCAACCAAAGACATTTATAAGTACATAAACTGAGATTTTTTTTTTTCATTCTTTATCTGTTATTGCTGGAATACCATAATAATTCCAAAACGACAAGGCACTCGCCAAAGTTCCAAATACTTCAGCTTCAGCAGTTTGTAGAGTTTAAAAAAAGCTTCAGTCCAAAAATGGTTTACAGGACACGGCCCTGACAAGAAACTCTATCAGTCCAGTTTGTGAAAGTTGGTGGGTGGTGGAGAGTTGGTCAGATTGACCAACCACATTCTGTTCACTAAACCAAATCAGGCTCGATGGGCGAAGGCCAAAAATGTCACTATTATGGTAAGAAAGTCACAAAAAGGTAAGGATAATAAAAAAATACATTTATTGATAAGCCAGTCTTTTCCTACACAAACAAAGAAGGGGATTAGATTTATTTGATCAGTTTGTGGGGCTGGACTCTTGCACCTGGTACTGGAGGCATGACATGTATCAAAAGAATAATAAAATCAGAAGATTGTTTATGTATTTTAGATGAAAATGCAGCAGTGTCAGGAGACCATTGCAGATTTGAGGCTAAGGTCTGGGGTCTTTCAACACATCCAACAGGTCAAAGGAGGAATGTTTTAAGCTGGCCTCCAATGAGTCCTGAGCTAAATCCCATTGACAACTTTTGGAGGGAGCAGATATCTGCGGAAGAAAAATGCAGCTAAAGCCTTTGTCCATCCAGACAGTAGTTTGGGGTATTTCGGGTGTATAAACAGTCTACTGTCCCTAGTGGGCCATCTGTTGTCCTGCACCTGAAACAAGTATCAGAACCTCTCCTGATTTTGGATGATTAGACCTCGTCTAAGGTTAATGGACCTCGCCGCAAAGCTGCTGAGACCATCAAATTGCATATTAACTCAGTGGAAACAAGAAGAGGTCAGGGAAATCCAACCAAGCATGAAGTAGAGAAGAGATGTAATCAGCTAAAATAGCTGACAAGGAGTTAACATAAAGTTCAAATCTTTTTACTATGCCACTACTGGAGCATCGTGACAGTTTTGTGAGCAGTAGGTCTGAACAGTTTGTCCCTAGCAGTTTCACTTTCTGTCTGCATCATATTCCTCAGTTCCACGATGACTCATCCTTCCCAATCCTGGCATCACTGTTGAGAGCAGTCTCCAGTTTGTAGTTGTTTTTTATGGTGAGATCTCCCAAATTGAAGGTAATGCTAACATGGTAGGTGTCTGCTATAGAACAACCCCTATCACGATTAGCATTAACCTCAACCTGGGACAAGACTTGGCCGTGTCATCACTCCTGGGCTTACCTCAGTGTTGGACAAATCCTGCAGGGGGCGATAGACACACAGATTAGTGGTTGGTTTTGAGTGATGATGAATACATTTCAACTGAAGAGTTCCATTCACAATTACTGCCTATACAAACACCAATTGCTTGGCATTGTGTTGAATTTGTGGTAATCTAGATTACAGTTGACAACAGCAAAGATTTAATTTAACTGAAACAAAAAAGAAATAAAATCCAATTTGCGCAGGATTTGATGTTCTGTCTGTCTTTTTTGAAACTAGCTCAGAATGAATAAACACTGTATGATGATTATTATTGATCTAAACTCTTACTTTGCAAACACAACTACCCAATAAATCAGAATTCCCCAAAAATACTGCTCTGTGTACACATTTAACCCTTTTATTTAAACTGTTCTTATATTCTCCCTGAAACAACTTGGGTTTCAACGATGAAAAGACGTCATTAATGCCCTTGACTCTGTCTGGAAGTATCAGAAGCCAGGAATATGTTCCTGTGGGCTCGAACCGTATCTCTGACCCTTTTAAGAGGAAGGTTGAACAGTTTAACCGATAAATCTTCAGGTAAATCCGAAACATTTCTTAAGACTGAAGAAGTCGAGGCGGAGGCCATCATACTTTCAGTAAAGTTGTTTCCCCACAGAGACGTTACGAGGAATAACAGGATGTACCAGGTGCTCTTACACGTCTGGCTTAGAGTCAAGATACTAATCTTAGTCGAGATGTCAGGAAGTAAGTCTGTGTGCTACGAGTTAGATAGGTACTGACCTGTCTCCACATTGACAGCACTTCCTCTTTGAACAACGGGCGTTTCTCTCCTCCTTTGCTCAGTGCTTCTCTCTCGTCTGTCATCTCTCCACCCTCCGTATTTCTCACTGTGTCGCAGTCGGCAGCAGATGTGGGTTTTACGTGTCTTTTATACAGTTGTGTGAGTCATGCAAAATCCCCCTTCTAACTGAATGACTTTTAAAAAAGTGAAAGACAATCACGCAATCAATTTGAAGTACAAGGCCATTTGTCTTCTATGTTAATGCCGCCTACATTAGACGAGTATATTCGTTTTTTGGGATTTACACGGTATGTACGGTTATGCAATGACAGCAACAGAGCTTGACACAAAGACGACGGCAGATTGACGTCATGAATTTAAATGTTGGTCTCTTAAAATATGTAACACGTTAAAGATCTGACAGAATAATAAATGTGGGTCCAATACGTGGTAGGGTTTGAGCAACAAATGTACAAATTCAGTCTCATTAAAGGACCTGAGAGGTTTAGAGAGTTTTAATCAAACTTGAAGTAATGTATGAAAAAAATGGATAAGGGACAGAGGCCACCATTATAGTAAAACATTGACTTAATTTGATAATGATACTTAAATAGTGTATGAGAGTTGAAAACAACCTGTTTTAGTATCAAACACCTCTAAGATTTTCAACAGTGTTTCCTTTCCTCACATTTTTTACTGCCTCATAAAGAGAGTGGATGAATAAATAAAGAAGACACTTAAAAACATTCACAGTGGGTGATTCCTCACTTTCCCTTAAGATATAAGAACTGAAGCCGGGTCCCAAATTCATACTACATCGCTTATTCCAAGGTTTGTACTT
Organism: Platichthys flesus; assembly: GCF_949316205.1. Classification (NCBI taxonomy): domain Eukaryota; kingdom Metazoa; phylum Chordata; class Actinopteri; order Pleuronectiformes; family Pleuronectidae; genus Platichthys; species Platichthys flesus. Next base: position 9,696,096 of record NC_084945.1, on the reverse strand, counting down.
CTACTGTTTAACAGTATAAAACACCTCACGAAAACAAATAAAAAAGGATTCTTTACCAATATTTTTTTATTTTTCAGGATCTCTACGTTTCATCTCCTTATACATTTTATTTTCCCCTCTCTTCCCTTTATGTATTTCAACACGAGAGAATGGTGTCCATTAACAGATCACTCAAATATCGCCTCTATTAAATCTGTATTATGCCTGGTTTATGGAAACTTCACTTTCTCACTTTTCCTACAAACCATTAATAAGCATCTTGAAATATGTGTGTGGCTTGTATTAGAGATATTCTGTTGGATCTATAGCCATGCTAATATGAGCCTCTTAATACGCTGCATAATAGCAGCGGTCGGAGGCAGCTAAAAAAACTCAGTCTGCTTGAACGCTGGGCATGCTAGCAACTCTTAAAGGCAGTTAAAGGTTCAGTGTATGGAAATTGTAGAGCATCTCATAATGCAGGCAAATACCCCTCAACCCCAAAACATGAGAGAGAACCCGTGGTAGCCTTCAGTTGTCATAAAAACTCAAAAAGATGTTTAGTTGGTCCAGTCTACCTTCAAAAAAACATGGCTGCCTCCGTAGAGAGGAACCACTTCCGATGTAAATATAAAGAATTTAAATAAATAGGGCCCATTCTACAACAATTCATACAATTTAGATGACCACATCGAACCCCTGGCCATGCTAGCAGCTATCTCAGGTCGTTATATACTGCTAATATCAGCCTGATGTTCACAAAAGTAGTTGAGCGTACTAAGCATGCTCACACTTAGCACTAAACAAACACTGTATCTGAGGAATAGGGTTTATGTCATACTTACAGGTATCGTATTGGAATATTTCATTTTTTCACCGAAACAGAACAACATTTTATGGCAGTCTTTCCTATGGTCGTAGAAATAGATGTTTAAAAATGACAAATGCCAACTTTCTGCAGGCGTAAGAGGAAAGGTTATTACAATTCAGATATTTTAGTTAAAGTCTTTAAACATTTTAATATATGTACATTTTATATGCAATGTTTCACACAAATATATTAAAAAAGCATTTCTTATCAAGCCACATGTACAGTGGCTGAACGTTATGACTGTGCAGGCTCATGAAATGATTGGATTTCTAATTGCCAGTTATGGGAGTGTCCTCATGGGGGATTTTCAAAAAGACCCTTTTCCACCAAATGACTGTTATCCTACAAACTATCCTCATCAACATCTCTCCTGTTGTCTGTAAACTTGCCCCAGAATCGTATTGCCGGCGGTGTTTGCTTGTGGTAACCCAGTAACCAAGTCATACTGGTCGGTTTCTGAGAAGACTCGGTGCCTCCCCTGTCCATTCTCACTACCTAACCCCCTCCCCCCCTTGCCGGCTGCACTTCACGCAAACCCCTCGCTTGCGTCTCGCTCGCCAGACTGGCTCATATACACGTTGCATTCCTGTGTGAGTGCTGAACAGGAAACACTTTAGAAAAGACAGATCAATGATGAGGTACTTAAAAGGAAAAGGAGTTTATGAGGAGGTGGGGGAAAATCACACCGTGGCAGGGACCCCCCCCCCCCCCTCTTCACATGCTGGAAATTCACAATGTGTAATATGCCAGCTGAGGAAGCTTCAAATATGACTTTCTCTTTTCTGTCTGTCTCTTCTGCTTGAACATTACAAATTTAGGGAACATGTGCTTTTAGAAATGTCCCTGCTGATGAAGATCCACTCAGTAGTGTTAAAAAGGTTTTGTTTGGCCGTTTTTCTTTACTCTTGTTGAGGATTTAAGGGATAGTTCACCAGTGGCGGCTGGTGACATTTTTTTGGGGGGGGGCGCACTTGGGCGGCGCGGTTTAAATAGCCCACCGCAATGAGAAAAAAAACTGAGGTTTTGATTAGAATATTAAAAAAAACATAGCTTTATTTCAATAACATACAGTGCTCAACACTAGTATCCAACAACAATAACCTGTTACTTTGGGCATGACAGTTCAGAGAAGAATGGTAGGGACATAGGTAAGAGACATTGGGTAGGGTTTCAGAGATGAACAGAATAAAAAAGGTGCCCACACCCTCACACGAAAGAGGTTTAGTGCAGAAGAGACATAACATTTTACATTTGTTCATTTGATCAGTCCCAGTACATTGGAACAACAAGCAGGGGAAACAAAAAAACGCATTACTCACTGCACAGCCCGCTAACCAGCTCCGGTTAGCATAAAGGCTGGAGGAGAAGCTCCGCTTGTAGGTTCTTCCGCGGTCAGTGCTTATCTGTTCAAGTTTTAAATCCGAACGGTCAGGTCCCATTTCTTTTAGTTTCTTTTTATCGACATCCGATCGGCGATTGAATGGTGTTCCGTGAATAGCTACAATAGAGTTTTCATTCGCCATACTCTCAGATTAAAACAAGTATCTGCTAAGTGCTAACTATGCTGCACCTGTAGATATGTGATGTGAGGGAATCACAAAAGGTCTCTGATTGGACAGTCCTGTCAGCATGATATATAAGAAACCCTTTCATTGGCTGTGGGCGCAAGGTACGTGCGCCCATGGTTCGAACTGTCATCCGCCAATGAGAACTGTCCTTGCTCAGATGTTCCTGCCCCTTTTTTTGGCTTCCATAGACTTCCACTTGCCCGGCGCCCACAGGGAGGAGTGGCTTCTCTCTCAGTGACGTTATCGTATGTTATCATTCAACGAATGGCAATATATTATATTTGGTCACATTTAAGTGGTTTTTGACAGGGGCTTACGGTCTCCGGCACACATTTAACGCTTTAAAACAGTACATTTCTTATTAAATTATTTGATATGTTTTTTGACATGTCATTTTTTTTTTTTTTTCATCTCAAAATTGTAGGGTGGGCGGCGCCCCAGCGCCCTGTATTGACGAACCGTCACTGTAGTTCACTGAAAAATGAAAATTCATTCATTATCTACTCACCACTATGCTGATGGAGGGTGTGGGTGAAGTGTTTGAGTACACAAAACACTTTTTGTGTTTCAGAGGTAAACAGTGTTTCAGCCAAATCCAAAACAATGTAAGTAAATGGTGATCAATTCTTCAAATGTTAAAAAAACAACAGGCAAAGACTTAAAATGCCTCCATACTGCTCCTGGGTTGACATCCAAGTGTGCAAAAAATCCAATATTTATATTCATCTCAAACAAGTTCATTGTACACCATGTTTTAATGTCTGTTGTGATCCACACTTGAAAAGGGCTCCGGAGGAAGATATCAAAGGACATTCAGACTAGAGACACGGTGTAAATCATCTCGTTATGAGTTGAATTTGAATGTCGGGGCTTCTGGAAACTTGGATGATAGGAGCAGTATACATTTGAAGACGTGGTCACCATTTAATTACATTTTATTGGATTCGGCTCCAAAAACTGTTTTCGACTCGAACACTTCGCCAGCCCCTCCATCCGCATATTGGTTAGTAGATAATGAGTGCATTTTCATTTTTGGGTGAACCATCCCTTTAAGCCCTATGAGACAAATTGGGATTTGTGAATATGGGCTACACAAAGAAAATTTGATTGATTGATTGATCATCATTTAAAATGTAAATATCTAACCTTCACCAGAATGGGGAACTAATATCACATGTAGGTGTTAAGGGGAAAGCAGATTTTAATCTTCTTAAGGTGACGTCAAATTTGATCAGAAACGGAGCTCATCACTATCGTCACCTTCACTCACACCCTCACCTACTTTCTATTCTTCTCTGAGCTACAGCAAAGGAAACCAGAAACGAAAACCAGCGAGAAAGTTTGTACATTAAAGCAAAAGGATTTTTTATGTGATGAAAGCAGCAAAAAAAAAAAAAAAACTTTCTTTTTTCTATATGTTTCTTCAAAGCAGATCTCCGTCACAGTGTTTCCACGTGGGCAACCCGAGGGCCTGTCTTCATCATGCTTTCCTGTCATATGTGGGATACGCATGAGAGGCCCGACAGACATACAGCTGATATGATCTGATAACACTTCCAGCTCTCGATGCCGCGGTCTGTGTGTCGTCAAAGTGTGATATATGTGAAACCACGGGGGGAAATGTCAGACTTGACATAGACTGAGGTCGTTGTTTCTTTGGCAGATATATCTTATTTTAATATCCTTAAAACATCCGTCTCAAACCAAAAACAGCAACAGTTTACTGCAAAACATTAAACAACTTATACCTCAATAAACACTAGGTTCAAAAAAGATTTGGTTTCCCCCGATCAAAACCCCAGCGTCTATAATTAGCCGGTTTTCAGGAAGTGTGGGCGAGGATCAGAGGTGGAAAGACCGACACTGGTTAAATTCCACACAGCAACTTTGAATATTCAAACACACTTCTCAAATTGTTGGTTTATTGAAAGTAGTCGTGACTGGTTTCATGAAAATGTTCAATCTACTTGTCTTATCTACTTGACTGTTAATTTAAAAACTGCCTGCACAACAACACATCACTTCTATTTCTTTATTGATGTATTAGGTTGTTTGGTTTTTTGAAGATTTGTCAGTAACTCACATATTGGTTATATATTGCACACATAATAGGTTTGTATGGTAAACTGGCTTTATTGTCTAAAGAAACAAAACATAACTCACCCTCCATTTTTCCATAATTTCCGGCGCGTCTCTTCGCTCTCCCAGAATCAAACATTTTCCATTGTAACTCCAAAGTCAGGGCTTGATTGTATTTTGTCACGGGTCTCACATCCTGTATTCTTTGCTCTTTTAAAAAAATGCATCTTCCACATGTTAAAGCAAAGTATAAATAGAAAAAGGGGGAACTGCTCTTAGGGTGATGATGCTGAGGAAAAAATAAACATAAGTACCCATTGTCCCGAATTGACTTCTTTTCAATTTGCATCCTCCATCATATTTAGACAGCTACTGTTTATTTTTTCATTAAAAATTTAAGAATATTGCAGCATTGGCATCATTGGAGGCAAGAAGAAGAATTTTAAACTCCTCCTCATCCTCCCTCTGGTATTATCCTAAAACTCAAGTTTTATTCCTATGATACAAATGTTATAATATTTTAAGTCATCCAGACTGTGTGTCAAGGGATTAATCTCATTATGTGACCATACAAATCAATAAGAAAGAAACAAAGACAGAAAGAAATTTTGTTTAAATTTTGAACAGTCCCTCGATAAATCTGCTTGTTTTATAAGCTCACAGTCATCACTCCACACATTACAATTATTTCAAAACACAAACTAGTGTAATTACAACTGGAAATGTCTTATATCAAAAGAAAATCAAGTCTATGAATTAATGTTAAACTTGAAGATGACGTGAATCATGTTCAATATTCATAATTCACATGCTCTTCAATCTGTAACTAATGTTGAGGGACTGCTAATTAGTTTTTATCAATGATTAAAACCAAATAAACACATTTCACAGAAAATGTGGAGTAGGAACCAAAACAATTGCATAAACCCTTAATTCAGACAGTCTGACATCTCCCACACACAGGCAATCATTTCAAATGAAAATGCTCCCTATTTAAACATATCATAATAAATTAGTATGCAACCCGGTTTAAGTTTTGAAAAATGGAAAATGTTTCCAACTCCATTCCAGGAAAATCATTTAGCCAATATATAATTTATTAATAATCATTTCTACGGCTCAAAGGTAGAACCAACTGCAAAATGGATACAGATAAAGATATTCCAGTTATATTTTTGGAAAAAGATTAAGTAATGAATGAAAAATTATACAAGAAATATGTATTATTATAGAAAATACAAATATGTTTATTATAAAAACAACACATATTCTTAACAAACAAACAGCTTGACAGTTCTCAGTATAAAGACATGTGAAACAAACGTTTCAAAGGTCATCATTGTTATTCATTCTGGAAACACAAAAATCCCTTAAAGCTGCTCATGTAATTAAAGTCATATAAAGTTCACTCACATACAAATTAGAAAAAAAGAATGTCAACCCTCAAAGAGACATGAAGACAAAATAACCAATCACAGCGCCTCCTCTCACCGAATGAGCAGCACTGTCATCTATTGGTGAAAATCCACAATTGCATCCTCAGTGTGAGAACCTCGCACAGGGCGTGTCTTATCATCACGACAGAGCAGACTTCAAAGCCAGCTTTATTTTCAAAACATGTTAGGTTTGGTGACATCTCACATTTTAGTCAATAAATTCCATACCCACAAAATGTGCGTCTAAAAATATACTTATTCAAATTTGAGTAACAGTTATTAAAAACAACAGCTCCCTGCTGTTTTAGGAATTTTCCCTTTGTGTTAATTCAAGTTTCTACTTCCTACCAGTTAAAATGTTTCTTCTTTGGGTTTTTCAATTATTTTTATAGCTTATGCTTTGAAGGTTTAACAAACAAACTTCAGAAGTTTAAGTGGCAGCTGCCAGCAGGTGTCTAGAATAGTGCTTTCGTGTCTGAACAACCCAAAAACACACTTCTATCCAAACACCATACACGTGTGTGTTTTGTAAAAGCAGAGAGCTGTGTTGAATCCTCCAACTTCTATTTTCAGGAAAGTGTTTTGGCGCCAGCAGCATTGACCAATAAGAAACTTGGAGCTATATTGGGAATCGAAACGGAGATCTTGAGTCGCTGTTTGCTCTGTTACTTCTGACAAACTTCGTTCCAGCTGCTAAACCACAACTTGCAGAAGCTGAAACCACAACGGTCTGCTTAACCGGATGTTATTGTTTTAAAACACGTACGGTTTTGAATGTTAAAAGCAACCTGGTTTACTTTGCTTACTGTATCATCCAGGACCTTTTATATTTTTCCAGTTAAAAAAGACACTTATTGCTTCTCTGATGTTTCTATATAAATAATGATGTAAAAAGGTGTCATGGGGTTTTAAGATGTCATGTAATTTTAGCATTGTCAGTTCGAGGGGAACTTGGGGAACATTTGCCGCATTTTACTCCCCCTTCCTCCCAGTTCTTCCTGTCAGATTTTACATCCACAGAGCAAATGTCTTATCTGGAAATTTCCAAAGAGCATTCTTTATGGAAAAGTATGTCAGAGTATCCACAGAAACAAGCAGGGGAATAAAGTAATAACCTGGAGAACATGGATGTTTTACTGCAAAATTTTTCAATATATCAATGAATCATCAGTTTAATGTATAACTTGGTTCTCTTTGCCTTTTATGCTGTTATAGTTAATGTGTGCTTATGCAAATCAGTTTGGACACAGGAAATGGCTTGTCATTGGCTGAAGACTAACATGATCAAGTGCGAGGGACGAGGGAGGGGGTGATAATGATCTAATAGCAGCCAGTGAGCACACCTCTCTCTATCTCCTGCTCAGTCTCTCCCACACACAAGGACAACGAAGGAGGTAAGAAACAAACTCTTTAAATTTACAAGATTGTGTGAACCCTGTTTCCTATCCGTATTGGTCCCCGCTGATACTAGGAATCAGAATTTTACGAGCTTTCGATCACTGAAAATCACAACTGATATCAGTTGCTTTGGCAAGGGGGTGTGCTGCTTCTGTGTGGAGACCAAAGGAGGGGTTGATTCACACAGGAGTGTTATCAGCATGAATGCTTATGTCACCCAAGCTGCAAACAAACAGGCTCAGTCTGGATGTGCATTCAGTCAGGGCCCCGGGGCAGCAGAGCCTTCAGGGGACAAACTCTGATTCCTGTCTCTTGAATCATTACTGCTAAAACAACACCTGGCGGCTCTGTGGGTGAGCAGCTGTTATATCATTGTGAGGAGTTGAATTTTTTTAGAGAGAAAAGCTGCTCCTTCTTTGGTTATCTATTCCATTTTCTACAGCACTGGGGTAAGCATGTAGTGGTAAGGGTTAAGTTAAAGATAAGTCACCTGCAAACCAATGCAATGTCCTTTGACGTTATCTGTCTGTAGGCAGACATGCTAAAAAAAACACAGGCTGCATTGCTAAACTAAATTTATTCACCGCGATTTCTAAAAAGTTCGAAGGAAGTCTGTGGTCTATGTGATTTCCACATAAGCCTGTTCAACATTTAGGCAACAGACTCAAGTGAAATCCATATATTTAGCCAGACAGGAACTTGCAGAACTCAAACTGTTTAATATAGGCAAAATATAAATTATCGGATAGAGTCGAAAGGAATATTTGGCACTGTACAATAAAGATCACCCCCATGTAAAATGTGTATTTTGATTCACAAAATCCGGATCATTAACCAACATCTGCACAAATTTTCAACTGTTCACTTTTTTGAGAAAGGTCGCAAAGTGAAATAAATTGGTTGGATCACCACGAAAACTGAATGGGTAGCAAACAACCGCAGATGAAAAAATAACCTAAAATATGCCTCATGTGTTTCGCCTCCTCTCCAGGTCACGTCCATGGCTAACATGAATGGGACACAGTTTCCTGTCACTGCAGTGAACCCGCCTCTGACCAGCCCCAACCTCTCCAGCAGCTCTTGGCAAGAAGGGGCCATCAAGGGAATCCAGATCACAGCGACTCTGCTCATCTTTCTGGTGAGAAATTCTTATTGGCTTGTACCCTGCTATTGGACCTGGAGCTGAAAACAAGGATAGTTTATTGGTTTCGGGGATTTTTTTAAACGAGTAACAATGTTACAGGGACTCAGGTAGATAGATAGGTCTTGTCGTTTCCCTTAACATCTTTTAAATAAATAGGTAAACATTTTGGAGAAATGCAAAGACTGTTTCTGGGCCAAGTGCACACACACCTAATAAAACCACAACTATATAAAACATATAACATGTTTAGTAATTAACATTAGGTTGTGCCAGATCGTCAGATGTTATTATTTCGCCAAAGCCAGGCTAGCAATTTCCATTTGTTTCCAGCCTCCAAGCTAAGCCAACTTCCTTTGTAGTTTAATATTTATTGAACAGACATGAGAGTCCAATTGGTCGTCTCCTCTAACTCATTCCAAGGGGACAAGAGCTCAGTCCTGTAAAGGTGAAACTGATTCTTTTAAAGTCATCGAAGTCTCAAGTCCTGCTGCTTCTCTCGGCTCCTCCAGGTGGGCATCTCTCTGAATGTGCTGGTGGTCTGGGCACTTGGACTGCAGCGTCACAGCCACTTGCAGCGCCGAGGCAGTGGTGAGCAGACGCGTGCCGCCAGCAGCTTCCGTATCTATGTACTGAACCTGGCCCTATCTGACTTGGTGCTTCTCCTGAGGACCCCACTCATGTTGGGCTACATTGTTAACGACTACAGCTGGCCGTTTGGTCTTGTCTTCTGCCACTTCATCATATTCCTGCGAGGCCTGGGGCTGTACGCCTCCGCCTTCCTTCTCTGCGCTGTTGCGTTGGAGCGATGCCTGTGTCTGCTCAGACCTGTGTGGGCTCGCCTGCGACGGCCTTCCTGGGCTGTTCCTCTGGCCTGTGGACTCGTATGGCTGGTAGCCACCATTATGTCTACCCCCTACTTGCACAGCGCTGTCCTGTTGGAAATTAACGGAAAATACCAGTGTCTAGAAGGCGGAGACTTTAACATGGGGCTGTTTCTCACAGAGACAATAGTAGGTTTCATCCTGCCCCTGCTGGTGTTCCTGGGAAGTAACATGGCCGTCCTACTCACCGTTCAGCACCAAGCACTGTCTCCATCACCCACCTCCTCCAGCTCTTCAACTGCACGCAGGATGACCAGGATGTACCACGTGCTCTTTTTCACCATGCTCCTCTTCCTCACCTGCTGGGTGCCCTATTTTGTTTGTAGGTTCCTGGGAGCCTTGGTCGTGGCTCACCCTGATTGGAAAAAGCTGTATCGAAGCACGTTAATTGGCAAATACATATCACTGTACCTGGTGTACATCAAGAGTGCTCTTAATCCTGTGCTCTATGTGTTTGCTGCCAGAGGCTTAAGCCGGGCTGTCAAAGCTTCACTTGTCTCCACGATTGAGCGACTTTTCAACGACGACTCCACAGAGTCTATACGGAGGAAGTCACTGAAGAACTCACGGATGTAACCGAGGGGTCAACAGTGTGAGTTTTAGGTAAATTTGTTACTTCAAAACATAAATGCTTTTCATGTTTGTAAAGTGGAAAATGTAGATGTTGCTTTTAATTGGTTGATTCCTCCAATAGTGAAGATTGCTCCTATCCAATCCAAAAAGGGAGCAGAGTAAAGATGAGAAAGAGGTTTGAGGAATTTTCAGGCCAGTCTTTTCCAGACCAGTGTGACGGGCCCAGCAGATGGAAAAATTTGTGGATCTCGTGACCTATATGTAGAGGAGACATTCTCCTGCTGCACTGATTTGACTGTAATCTGAACTGATTGAGGCGCAATAATAGTTCGACTGCTCCCATTTGTGTTATTCGACCATGTAAGAAACACTTCTGACAGGAGATTAGCATAAAAAAGTTTGTTTTAAAGGGCGTGGATAGATGTTGGCAGAAATCATAATTTCAACATTTTAGGTAAACACAGCTCAGCTCTCATAATTTGCCTGACAGACAAAGCCTGACAGAGGAAACACTGGATTCCTCTACCCTGGAACAAGAAGATACATGGTCAGTAAAACCAGATGACTGAGGACTCGAAAAATGCCTCTTCTGTTGCGACACGCTGAAGGCAGGGTCTTACCTGGAATCAAAAGCGAATTCGTGAACCATCTTGTATGTCGGTTTGTGGGCAGGAAACACCTTCTTAGATATGAAGCCTCAGGCCCGATGTTTGAAAATTAGAGATTCCGGTCTCCATAGTAATGGGTGCTTACAATACAACATTACATAATATCTCACACGTACCGTCTCAGTATGACTCATGTAACATATACTCAGAATTTCTTATGCCTGTATGAGATTTCTATGTTAAAAAAGGTCCTGATCACAGAGTGTATATAAAGATGAACCACAGGTCTCCAGGCTGATACATGCAGATGACGACACATGAGTCAGTCCCAGCTGTCAATCATGACATTTCACACCTGTTTTAATGGTATGAACACTACCTTAGTTTGGTACATGTCCCATCCACTGACATGGAGGAGGGTGCCCTATAACTCAGCCAGCCCTCAAAGGGCAATGAAGGCGATTTGGCATCACCTTTGTGGAACTGTTATGATAAAAACGAATTTGTTTTTTTTACAGTCTATGGTCCGTATCGACCTACCGTTGCTACCTGTTCCTACTGAATGACCCACTGAATGTATGACTGTGAGGAAAAAGCAAAACAAGCTTAACGGAAGTTGCACGATTTTCGGTGACATTGTGAATGTACCACAATCATGACTGGACTTTATTTGTGCAAAAAATGGCTTCAATGTAAATGAATGGTGGCACTTTACATGTATTTTCTGTCTACATTAAAACATTCATAAATAAAAGTTGATTTTATTAAATTGTATTATTTTATTACACCTGATCATACAAACACTTGCAGGCTTTTTTGTTGATACTTTTCTACAGCATGCTGAATATGAAGATGGATATTTGAGCATTCATTCAACCACAAACAAATGCATCTTTAGTGTAAATGTTAATTCAAATACAACATTCACTGAATGCTGAGGTGAAAGCACAAAACCGGAGACGAGAAGCATAGTGTGACTTCCACCGCAATGAATTTCCAGCAGAGAAGTGTCACTTCCACCCTCATTTTTACATACTTCCACAATCCTCTGGTTTACACAACTGCGGTCGGTAGCACTACAATAACTGGTAGCAATGTTAGAGCTGAATTTGCTAATTGAAAAAAGTGGAACTGAGTTTCTTTGAGACCAGGTTATATTTTCACACACTCCAAACAATGTGTGCACACAATACTTACACCTGTAAACTTTGTTCAAACAATTGTTTTTCCGACAGGTGTAAAGGAAGACTTGGCTAAGTTCCTTCTGAACAAGGTGAACCACTGCTGGAGCTGCAGCCGGAGCTGAACAGTCGATCAGCGTGTTTGTGTGCGTGTAGAAGCAGCACCTGTGCGTTCTGAACGGCCTTAGACTTCTGCAGAATTTCTCCCAGTCTTCGTGCAGTGGCTTCAGAGTCACTGTCTGCTATAATCTTTTTCATTGTCTGAGGAAAACAAGAACAAATATTCAGCACAACCATAGATTGTGTCCTTCTAGCAGGTGTACTTTCTGTCGGCAGAAGTTGATAAGATCAACATGACAACTAAAGCTCCAGATGTCACTTTATCTCTGTCCTACATGAAACAGGTTTAAAGAAGTTACAAGGAAGGAAAAGCTGACTCAGACCTTTCCACTACATCTCAACAACATAAATACCTAAAATAGTAATAACATGTATTAAGCGATAAGAACACGTCAAGCACATAGTAGATATTGTGAAAGAGTGTTTTGTGCACTACTCGCACTCACCTCTGATGATGTTTTGTCTTTTTGTGGCGGATGGAGACGAAGGTTAAGAACTGCCTGTCTACTTATCTGTAGAATCTGTGTGAACAGACAGGAAGAAATGTTCTGTGTTAGAAAATCATAAAATGTTATCTCTCCCTCGAATAATTGAGATAATTACCAAACATGAAAAAAATGCTTTGATGTGGAAAGATATATATTTCCTGTACGTGCTGCTAAGACATTGTTTCTTAAGAAAAATACCCATTATTTCAGACCCGACATTTCAGCTGTTCTACCACGCTCTTCCACTGAACGACAAGATGTGTTCAGCCTCACTCACGCAGAGAGAAATGCAACCACTTCCCTTTCTGGGTCACCTCAATACTAACGTCTACACTAATGAAATGGCCCATTTAATAAAGTCAAATCTCAAACACACAAGACAGATTAGATAACATTTCTCATCCAAACATATCTTTACACATATTAGCTGCATATTTCAGTGCTTTATAGTTTTTTTTATTATCCTGTCCAAAATAGGGGTTTCCTGTGTGGACATGAAAACAGGCAGCGTGCAAAATCATATTCAAACTGAGAACTCCACCAAGTTTAAAGCAACACATTGAAGTATAATAATATACTAACTAATAGCTGGTATTAAAAATTCCGGCCACATAAACCATATTTGTATGTAGGTTTGTGTCACTATGTCGTACCTCTTTAGCCTTCTCCTCCTCTTCTTCTACCTGGTCTCTCAGTGCTCTGCATGTCTGCTGTAAAGAGACGGTCTGATCCTCAGCATTCTCCAGAGCACGGACCACTGCCCGCAAGTCTTCCTGGTAATAAAGACAACATGACACAATGTGACACAATTTCCTTACATATAAAATACATAATTAGTGAGCAATTAAACAGCAAATACAGATATTAGGGAGGGAAAATGTCCAATCCAGATAGATCAGTCTAAATATAATGTTTTACAAATTTGACAGCGATTCCTTCAATGTCGTTTAACAATAAACTTTATGACTTTACTATATAGTTTTACTTAAAAAGTAAACATAAAATTAGCTCCCACACACCAAAGCAACACAAGGAAGAAAATTATACCAAGATTAAACCAATCACCTATTTTGTCCAACCAACAGATAAATTAAACCTACCTTTTCGTTTTGTTTAAGAAAATTAAACTTCTATTTAATTTTCTATTCAACCAATAATCGTAAAAGAAGTGTAAAACCTCCAGATGACAGTGTTTCTCACCTCCACTCTGCTCAAACTCAACTTTCCAGCCACAGCCCTCTTAGTCTCCTCCTGGTGATGGAGATGTGAACTCTTCAAATCTTTTTGTTTGTGCACTGGAGCTGTGAGCTGTGCACACTGAGCAAGGAACCTGAAAAGTTAAATACATCAGCCAAATCAAAAGTGCAACGAAAAAAACATCAACGTTTTACCCGTTCACTTTTATGAAATAATGATGTTTACATCAATAAAAGGTTGGGGAGAAATTATGATATTAATTTATCAACTTTCACTGGATCAGTCAGTCTCAAATGAACTTACTACTAACCTGGTTTTCATCAGGTTCAGATGTTCCTGGCTCTCTTTCCTGTCTGTCCTCTTCAAAGCAAGAACAGCTCTGATAACACGGAGAGAAGAGAGTATCTTCGTTATGTGGATTTTGACAAACTTGTGGTGTTAATAGATGGAGGGTGGACTTATTTGACCAGGTTAACATCCTAAAAAAAAATGGTGGGCCAAACCTTAATAACCTCATCCATTTATTTGCATTGTCTGTCTTTCATATTTCAGATGAATTAACAGGATAACAAAGATATTTATTTGGAATAGTGAACAACCCAGACACTGTCTGATTATAGATTGAGGAGATCTATATGAACAGAGGAATGGGAGAATGGGATGATGCCCTTCTGCTAAACTTTCAATCTAACTCACCAGGCCCCCAGGTCATGTTCTCTTGAGAGGCTTAACACCTAATTTTGTGTCTTGTATTTGTTAGTGTCTGAATGTCCATACAGCAAAATATATCTATAAAACAAGTGAAGGGTGCAAAACTGTTCTGTTGTAGAAGGCAGACTGTCTATTGACACGCTACAATAAAATAAAAACGCATCAACTTTTGAAGAAAGGAAAATTGATTTAATAAGCCAAAAAAAATAAACAATCCTTTTCAGCGCAGCAACGAGAGGCTCACAGGTGTTGAGCATTGAAACTCACAGCAATGACAGGTCCATTATGTTCTCCAGAGAAACGATGGTGGACTGTGGCAACGGCTTCCAGTTATTTTGTCCCTTGACTTTCTTTGCATTCGAAGGAGAATCTTCAGCTGCTCCAGACACAAGAAGAACCAAAAAAGACAACAACAGTTTGTTTGTTTGCTTTGAGGACCAAAGCCAGAGAGGTGATCCATCATTAACCCTACATGGTCTCATATGTTTACTATAAGACCATGAGAAATGAAACAATAATAATAACTGTTTGATGTCATCAATAGCAATATAACAAAAGTCCAATATAAAATGTATAATACAAATTGTGCATGCACAGTATAACTATTGATGAAGCTCAGATTTATAAAAGGTTTTGCTGTTTATCAAGTGATTGTCTTTCATTGAGAGACACAGATATGTCACCTCCCTCTTGTTATTGTCTCGTGCTGACATGTGGCTCTTACCTTTTCTCTTCTGTGCTGCTCTTCCGTCCTGCAGTAAACACACCATGAAGCATCAACAACAGTAGCTCACATGTCAACCACAGACCGAAAGTACACTACAGACACGAGTCAACACTCACCTGTTGTTGTGCCGTCTGTGCTGTCTGTTGTTTCTTCGTCTCTTTCGTCGTCTTCTTCTTGTGTTTTAAACCAGGAGCTTTGGATGGCGGCCGGCTGGAGCCTCGTACAGGTTTCATTTTGTATCTGCTGGCGAGCTGATGTAAAGTAACGTGACGTTAATGTCTGGCTGAGCTAAGCTAACACAAACAAAGCAGCACCGGTGCAGCGGCTAACATAAACGTGTACTTCCGTTGTGTTAAAACTCGCCTTGAACACAAGTTGTATATTCCGTTAAGTCAGAACTACCGCAGACATGTTAGTTTAATAACTTGAGCTCATGACTCGTTAGCCTACGAGCTGCTTTTCGCGGTTACTTTCGAATAACGCGCATGCGTGGAACGTGGTATAACTTGCCCCGGAGTAGGTCTGTCAGGCAGCGGCTCCTCTACTCAGGCTGAATACATTTCATCACTTGTGCTTAAAATGGAAGGTGCTCATGTTAAGATGAAATATTAATATGTGAGGTCATTGATGCATGTACAAACATGGCTCATTTCAATTATACTAGAAAGTTACCACTGCATTAATACGCCAGGACCAAAACGCTACCTGTTAGGAAAAGGATAGGGCATAGAGCACCAATTATTTAAAATAGATTGAAAGGTAATTGACATTATTTAAAAAAACTTTTAATATAGATCTGTCGTTCTGGAGACATCAAGTATAGTAAATATATAATATAATTAAATATCATTTGGCAAACCTACAAAATGTTTTGTTTACAGTTTTTTTGTACTGATCTTTGTGTCACATTGCTTTTATCACTATCCTTTAAGGCCATAAATAAAAGGTTTTATTATAACTAACACTTGGGATCTCCCTGCTCATATATGACTCAACTTTATATCAATGGTATATTTATTTCAATATCCTCATATCCAAATATTTTTTTAAGATCATGTTTATTTTCACACTGTCTCTGAATGTGACATTGTGTTGGACTTTTAATGCAACAAATGACAGAGCATGTACAAGTGTAACCCTGACAAATGTTGCTATAGGATGAGAAGCATCTCTCGTCATCCAATTAAATTAGTTCCTTTAGATTTTGGAATGTTTGTTATGATCGTATTTTTTTATAAACAGAAGTAAATACTTTCTCTTCAACTGTATGTTTTTTTTGTTCTTGACAATTTAGTTGATAAATCAAAAAGACTCAAATTGAATATTTTCAAAACACTTGAGTCACAATGTGAAACTGAAATACATATTTTATTTGTTTGTTCAAAGCAGAAAAATGGTAAGAGTGTCTGTTTAACAAAATGACAATGGCTCTAATAACGATGCCAAAACAAATATGGAAAAAAGTTTTTACAAATGTGACAGAAAGTCTGGTTTCCAAAATGTTGATTCCTTCTTCAACAGTTCTTCTGGATGGTGCCACAGTTTATTGATTCTAGTCCCTCAGGCCTGTCACACCCTCCCTGGGATGTGAAATTTGCCAGTGAAGCGTCCATGGTTGTGCAGGTCAAAGGGGCTGAGCACCTTCCTGATCCCCAGCATGTTGCCCTGCACAATCTGCTTAAAGGTCCAGGGATTCTGGTTGTTCTCCTCCATATCAGCCTGCTTCTGATGCAGTTCTGCTAGGCTCTCTCTGCTCATGACCTGGAAAAACATCAATGATAAAACATTTTAACACAGAAATACAAGAGAGAAAAAAAGCAGAAGGTTGAAATGAATTGCAATTACAGTGTTCAAAAGAAATAATTGTTTTATTCTAGACGTTAGTACTCAATTTAAAATACTTTCAGAACACATTACGTTTGTTAATATAGAAAATGGCAAAGTAGATCTTTGTTTTCTCACCTTGGCAGGGAAAGGCAGCTTCTTTGCCACCTCAATCAAGATATGCTGCACCTCCCCCAGCTCCACTTTTCCTCCCACCTCCACGATTAAACGGCCGTAGCGCACAGGCGTCACATAGTGGTCGATGGCTCCCTTTCCTCCACCCATGCGCTGACCCAGACCTTTACGCGTGAGGGGCTTGTATGGTGCATTGACGCGCCACCGGGCAAATGTAGTCCGGGAATCCATCTTGCGGTTGATGGTTAGACGAATCATCTCAATGTGACCCCAGTGTAGGTAGCCCCCGCCTAGGGCCTGAACATCAGAGAGAGAGACAGCAGAAGAGCAAAATGTCAGTTGAATCAATGAATCAGGTGAAAGTATATCATTTTCATAGACTTTAATTATTTGAGCAGCGGTAATGTTTACAGTGGATAAATGGACTCACCACGATAGCGTACGATCCTGTAGTGAAGGTATTTGCTGCCCTCGCCGGTCCTTGGATATCACGTAGCTTCTTCATCTCTTTTTTGGCCTTTTTTAAGTTGGGCACCTTGTTAATGAACTTCAGTTTAGGTTTCTCCGGTAGCACCACATCTACGAAAGGTAAACACAAGAACAAAGAAACATGAGAATAACAATAATATACTATTTCAAGGACACACGTCTTGTTTAACTGAGTTTTTTTTTTTTTTATCCAAAATCTGGATCAACTCAAATGTCTGTGAACTCTGTGGTTTTGCCACTCCGCTGTTGACATGCACACTTGTCATTATTTTGTGCAATAAATCAAAAATACATAAGACAAAACAACAAATACATGATCAGATGATAAATACTTACCACTGAAGTCTGGTGGGATGTCATACGTCTTGAGTCCAGCAACCAGGACTTTCAAGTGGCTGTACAAAGGACCTGTTAAAACAGAATGATCATATGTTAATGCTTAATTAGCTCAGCTTACATTTCTGAATTTGACAAACGCCTGCTTCTGAGTTATAACCTCCGCCAAGGATTATATAAAGTTTATACTATATTATTTAGACAATTATAGTTGTATCGCAATACATGTTTTGAATGCCTCACAATTACTGCACCAGATAATTGTTCTTTACTTTATATCTTTGTCAACAACTTATCATAATACTGTTAGTTAAATAATATCTTTAGTGTCCTTCCATGTCCTTATATAATTGATCTAGTGTTTATTCATATGCACACTACCTGTTAAATATACCGATAGGAGAATAAATACAGCACAGACAGTGTCAGTGTCGTTACCTTGTCGGTGACCGGAGGATCTGCAGATTCCGGTCAGTCCGCCTGCAGCGGCCTTGATGAATGAGATCATGTCGGTGATGTTGAGCTGAACTCTACAGACACTGGACCTTCACTTCTTGGGGTCGACACATGAACATTATATTCAGTGAATTAACTAAACTGACGTGAACACGCTCTGAAGAAGGTCGCTGCCATTTCTGCTACACCACTTCCGGCAGTGTTCCTTCAGAAGAAGAATCACTTCCGGTCTGTCCGAGGGTTTTTCACAATAAAAGCCAGAGTTTAAAATGAACCAGTCATATTCATAGCAACAGACTTATACATCGTTATTTATTAAGTGAAACTAATGTAGTCTGATACAACATCCTCTTATAATCCCTACCTGAATGAAAGTTATTAACTGTAAATTGTTATCATCTGTATGTGTTTTTTGTTTCGTTTTTGTTTCGTTTTTGTTCTATTCCTTTTTTTCCTATCCCTCAGTGAAAAACATGTCTTACAGTTTGCATGATGAAGCAATGTGATGACTGTGAACACAATCCAGACAAAAGCTGCTCCTCTTTACACTGAGAAACTGTAAACCTACAAATGAACCCTACACTGTAAACATTAACTCAAAACAGTTAACAGGAAGACGGGGGAAAAAAACTCTGGTGCGTTGTAACATATAAAAGTTTATTGCCACGACATAGCATGTATCGTTTTGCCAATAAACAGCTCATTTCCATTGGAAATATCAAAAAAGCACAAGACATATTTTTACATGGGAAAAAATAAATTACAGCAAAGCTACATGGATTCATTCTTCTAAACTCATACACTATCCGTAAAACATGAACATAAAAATGTCCTGCTGTTAATACATTTGAATATGGGATCTTAAACATTTTATTGTGTATATTAGTTCTATAGTAGTCAGTCACAGTCACACTATATGAGGTTTAGGTGAAGTTTGTGTAAGTACACCAGGGTCCTTTGAAGGTTTCTAGTAAACAAAGTTTCAGTTAACTTTCTGCATTTCTCAGATTATAATTCTTCAAAACTATGATATCCATATTTACAAGCTTTCACTTTTCCTCAACAGCACCTTCATGTTCCTGGGGAACCAGTCGATTAGTGGAATATTATGAAACCACTGACTGGAACCTGCATGTATCAAAACTTCGCAAACACACAACAGAGAACAAAAGGTAAGGGGTCATGTAATGTTTAGCTTCTGTTGGAGAGTGAACATATTTAATCAGGCTCCTAATCTGCAAGACTTGAGATGAAAACTTCTTCAGACAGTTGTTTAGTATCTGAAGGTTGAAGACATTTTTGTGACTTAATCAATCAGCAGTGGCAGATGCGTCTCTGAAACCAAATATTATGTTCGTAAGGCCACACAGTGGACGTCCTGAGTTTAAATTCCATGATAGAGGAGATCATATTTGGGAATATTCCGAGGGTCGATGGGACTCTGAACAATCATCTTTCCCCGCATGGCTCCTCTGTATATGACTTCAATCAGATCCATGAAATCTTGCTTTGTCTTAAAACTGCCGACAAATTTGGTGTGATCTGGGGAGCTGAAAGAGAGAAAAGTAAAATTATTATCAACCAAACATAAATCCGGGATTATAAAGTTTCATCACAGTGTTCACGCCTGTGGTAGCTCAATGTTTGTATGTTTTGATGTGAATCTGTTATTTCCACAACCAGATTGCAGCTGGATTGTGTGACTTTAAATCAAAGATGTTCAGTTAATAAATTAGTCGATTAACAGATTGAAAAATTAGCCGTTTTTAGGCTGTTTCTTGTCATGTATCATGGTTGGTCAGACAAGACAAGACATTTTAAGTTTTAGCCTTTGGCTCTGTAAATTTATGGAGATGATTATTACTATTTGATTGACTGAATGTGTAGCGACTAAGTTGCTACTGGTTGCTATTTGAGCTTTGTTTAGATGTGTACAAATAATGAAGTGATAACCAAATTTAGCAGATATCATAATGCTTTTTCTTTGGTGTCCATACACTGTCGCATCCAGCTGGTAAAATCTTTTTATTTCCAACACATATGTTTGAACACCAAGATCCATCCCAGGAACATAAATGTTGAAAAGCTGTTTGCCTCTTTACATCAGCAGCATCTATGATTGGTGACATAAAACTATCTGCAGCTTGTATTACTTTGTATATATAAAGGATTATTATAGTCCATTCACAAACAGTTTAAATATGTCAGTTTGGACTCTTAGCAATCATGATGGATATTTTACACTTCTCGATTTTACTAAATCAAACAAGTAGGTAGAAGTCATCGCTCTGAGAAGCTGTGGCTGTCATTTAATACTGAAAACCTTAATTATCGTATTTTCAGCAGTTCTCTCACCCGTAATCCACCTTCATGTGCTGCCCGTTGAAGAAGAAGACGGTGGAGGGGATGTAGCTGATGTCAAAGTATCTCGTGTAGATCGGAGCTTTATTCACATCCACGATGTAGATCGACGCCATGTTGCTGAGGTCGTGGGAAGTTTTTGACAACTGCAGTAAGACAGAAACGACAGATTAATACATTAGCATAAACACACAGACTCTGAGCAGCGGTTCTTGTATCTATTTGTCTTTCTTACAATCTCGTCGAGCTGGAGACAAACCGAGTCTTCGTCTCTGCCGAACCTCAGAACTACGACTTTCTCCGCCACACATTTAATAACCTCATCTATGTCTTTTTTACAAGTTAATTTCGGCAAAAAGTAACTCATGTTGGCGGCTAACGAAACGTCTTATTTTGTTACCGAGAGGAAGTTACGTCCATGCCGCTGTGCAACGCTGTAAAACATTCACCTGGAAACAAAAGCAAAAATATTTGTACTGCAAAAACAATATATATGTAATATAATAATAAAGAGTATTAGCATGATCTATCGTGGTATTTTACAGAGGATAAAACCTACAGTGAGTTTCTATTGGTTTATCAATATGCTGCGGTCAGCAGGGTAAAATAACACTAAGTTTAATTTCACTACGTCATATTACACTGCGACACCGTGGGGCAACGTGACCTTCCATATCTTTCTGACAAGCATGGACACAGACCAGGTGGAGCTAAATTCCTGGAGTATTCAGACGTGAAATACGGGTCAGCTTTAACTTGTAACTATTTTATAAAATGTCACAGAAACGGGTCTTCCTCCGTAGCTTCCTGTGTTCCGTTTAAACCATTCGACTCGTAGCGGAAGTGTTTATTTCCTAGCCTGAGCTCTCAGTTGCAGCTTCTTCCTCGCGATGTTGCGGCTCTTCAACATCCAGGGGTTTCATGAAGTCTACAGGTGCAGTCGGTTTGTGGCATCTTGTGTCACCAGGCGACAGAAGCTCCCAGGCTTTCTCCCAGTCTGTCACCACAGAGCCTCCATGTCGGTCCGCCTCCTCAGCACCGGCAGCCCGGTGTGGAAAGATGCTCTGCAGCCTGAAGGAGACAAGTCAGACTGTTTGTCCAGAGTCGATCTGGACAAATGGAAATCTGTGATGAGATCGAAAGCTGCATCAGAAGAGAGACAACAGGTCGACGATGACGAGGATGGAAGCGACCAGGATGAGAAAGGTGGCGTTTCTTCCCTGGAGGCCACCAGGGATCTGGTCGTGATGTGGCGGCAGGCTGGGAAGCTGGTACCCGTAGAGATGACGGACGAGGAGGTGGATGAGCTGTCGAAGCTCACCACCAAGTCCGCCAGGAAGAAGTACCTGAAGTACCTGGCCATCAAGGAGGGCTACAAGCGGAGCCACAAGGAGAAGCAGCAGCAGAGGAAGGTGGAGAGGGAAGCCATGCTGGAGCGAAGGAGGGAGGAGGGCGGTGATACAGAGGAGATGAGAAACACCTTCCTCCTCAAGTTCTGGAGCCGCTCCCTGGACAAAGTGCTGGCCTGGAAGAGCGCCCAGGCCATGCTGTTCAACCAGCCGCTGGTGTTTGACCTGAGCTACTCCTCCAACATGTCCAGGCGGGAGCTGGAGAACACAGTGTCCCAGCTGATGGAGGTGGACGGGTGGAACCGGCGTGCCAGCGAGCCCTACCACCTCCACTTCTGTAACCTGCAGCCGGGTGGTGCCTACGAGACGGAGCTGCTCAAACGCTATGGTGAGGAGACCTGGGACCGCCTGCTCATCACCAGCACGGAGCGCCAGCACGTCGATGTGTTCCCCCGGGACCGGCTCGTGTACCTCACCGCCGACTCCCCCAACGTCCTCCGCACCTTCGACCACTCCAAGGTCTACATCATCGGAGCTCTGGTAGACAAGTCCATCCAGTCGGGCTTGTCCCTCGCCAACGCCAAGCGTCTGAAGCTGGCCACGGCCCGTTTACCGCTGGACGAGTTCCTGCACTGGGAGATAGGGGCCAAAAATCTGACTCTGGACCAGATGATCCGCATCATGCTCGCTCTCAAGGATACGGGGAAATGGGAGGAGGCGTTGACATTCGTGCCCAAGAGGAAGCACGATGGATTCCTCCAGCCGCAGCAGCAGCAGCATCAGCAGCATAAAGGGATTATCCACAACAAGGGCCGGGGAGTCACAAATCATGGGCCAAGAGAGGATGGAGACAGGCTGTTCAGATCTGGAGAAAGGACATTTAAAACTGGGGACCAGGGTCTTTACAGGTCACATACTGAGCCCAGGTTCACCGGCAGAGACAGAATGGCTGGAGTGTCCAGTGACAGAGAAAACAAAGCAGCTGTGACCAAAGTACGGACTTCTTTTAAGAACAACGTGGAACAAAGAAATAAGGCCAGCAAAGTGTGGTGGAATGATGAGTGAAGCCTTCAAAATCTGTAACAATTTGTAATAAGGACATTTGAGTTAAAAGCACTGTGAGGAAATGTTAAAAAATACATGACAATTTAAAAACGGTAAAAACTACTTTGGTCTTTATTTTTGATCTGATATACAAATGATGTACGAATAATTTTTCTAAATAAATTATAGCATCACCATCATTTATACAGATGAAGTAAACCAAAGTATAACACAGCTTCTTTTTTTATTACAAAAACACCGTCATTTCATTGTTGTATCCTGTTTTGTTTTTTTATATAATAAATAATAAAAACATCCCCCAAATGAATATAACACGATTCAAGTAAAACAAATCAAATATCTGGAAAAATATCAGAACTTCGTTGCTTTAAAGTTCTCATTCAAACTGCATTTGAAAATATAAGACCTTTTTTAAAAGATGCTGCTGCTCAATAAATCAGTCGAACCTTTGATAAACATCCAAAGGGTTGAATGTCTTGTGAATACTTTACAGCATTCAATACTCAAAATTCATAAATACAATGTTGTTGAAATATGACAGCACCATCATACAGAGGAACTGAGGTGAACCTGTTGCACAGTCACAGTGTATGTAAGACTTTCCTTTTCAGAACAGACTCCCACTTCTTCTGCACGTCTTGTCATTTGCTCTGTGGTGTGCAAACTGACTTGAGAACATAACATGAGGAAAGTCAGAAGAAGCTAAAAGGCGTCTGTTCACCATGTAACACAGACTCATCTTGATCTCACATTCCAGAAATAAATAACACTTTCCATGGTTTAGACCAGGCTCTGAAATGCAATCAACATGTGCAAAACAAAATTTTCTCAAAGAGAACTAAATAAACATCAGGTTGATCAAATTTAAAACCGTTCTCTAAAGTTTGATAAATATAACTGTCTGCTGATATGAACTCAACTCGGTGGAACAGCCAAAGATGCAAAAAGCTGCCATCTTTTCATGTCACTCAACAAAAAAGGCAGCGTGTTCCACCGTCGTCCATTCCTGTCCAGACCATTCGATATAAAGTTCTGATGCTGGGCTGGTGTCAGGACGTGTTGTTGCTCTTCGGCCTCTACAGCACCAGGATGTCTCCTGAGCAGCGCTCGCAGCAGTTGAAGGTGATGTTCTCATAGCGGGTGTACGGGTGAAACCTGCCGATGCTCTTCTTATTGGTGAGGAAGGGTGATGGGGTGGAGTCCATCAGTTCAGGTTCAGTCTGGCTTTCTGGGCACGAAATTGGATCTAAAATCTTCAGGACCTTAGACAGAGGAGACAGCACATTTGTGAACCTTTGGGTTTTATAACTAATGTTAGAAAGTGGTCAAAGTTTTACAAGGAAATGGATTCGATACCTTCTCTGCCATCTTCTCGGCCGGCGTGCTGCACAGCTGCTCGGCTGTTGCGCTGCTGCTCTTCACCACAGTGCTGCTGCCGCTGTTGCCCAGTAAGTGGGAGTTGATGGCGTCTGCTAGCTTGTGATTGGCTGCTGCCAGCTCTCTTGTGCTGAGGGGCTGTGCACTGGGGTAGTAGGTCTGCTGTCGGCCCCACTGCAGAGACACCAGGAGCTGCTCCAGAGATCTGACCACAGAAGATAACTCATCATAAGACTCCTTCACCTCTGATTGTTTATTTAAACCTCACAGGCACAGCATCATTCTGAAATAAAGTGCTGCTGAGGTTCTCCTTCCCATACGTAGATTAGTCGTGTCTGTTTCTTGAATGTAATATTCATAAAGATTTCCATACGTTTTTTTAATTTTAAGTTGCGATTCTATTATAACAAAGAATTTCCTCAACCTGTGATGGGTCAGTGGTTACGTTACCTGTGAGCGAGAACCATGTCCCCGGAGAACTCTTCTCTCTCCAACAGCAGATCCTGAATGGCTCCTTGTGCCTCCCTGGTTTGTCTCTGCATAGAAGCTCTGGCATTCGTCAGCTCGTCTGCCATGACTCTGAAGAGGCAACATTGATTCAAGTGTTTATTCAGCATGATAACTAATTATCTTAACACTTAACAGTACCTCAGATCTTTATTAATTAGTTGTCCTTCAGCTATAGAAATAAAGATCATCCTGTTTTAAAACTCAGGACAACATAACATCCCATCACTTTCCATCTTTAACAGTTTCTATTTGTACCACAATAACTTTCATCTCTTCCATACCTGCTGGCCAGGAACTTGCTCCTCCAAACGTCACACTGAATACTCATTCGCTCCAGCTGCTCTGCAGTGTGAGCCAGACTCCGGCCTAGAGCTTCGTTCTCCAGAATCAACTGGTTCTTCTCCCGCGACAGCCGCTCAAAATGGTACTGAAGGTCATCGCCGACCGACGCCACCAGAAGTCTCTTTAGCTCACGATTCACCTGGAAGGGGGGAAAAAACAACATGAGGAAATTTACTACTTCTTTTATAATCATTTAAGGCACTTATTCACTGAAAAGATGAACAAAAACACAGTGGGTTTATCTTGTTCGGGGGAGCATAATAACCCTGCACTGACTCGGCTGTACGCTTCTACTAATCTATACTTACCGCTGCATGCATTGAGATGTGAAACAACAACCAACCTGGCTGTGCAGAGGCCGCTTTGTCTCATATCCACATTAAATTAAACTGTTTCATTGGAGCCTTACCTCTGTCTGCACACGGAGTTGATTGCAAAGCCCTTCCTTGTCCTGCAGCAGCCTGCGCTCAGAGTTCTGCAGCTTCTCCATCTGTCCTCTCCAGTCCTCCACCAGTGGAGGAGGGGGAGAGCCCCTCTCATCAGCCGGTTGCCCGGGGCCCCCTTTATCCTCAGCAGGTCCTGTGCGACTGCTCCGGCTTATAGCAGAACGTGGTACGATGATTCTCACAGCCTCCACCTCTGTGCAGGCTTCTCGACTAACCTTGCCCAGATGGAGCACGCCGAGAGGCTGGGGTGCAGCCGATAGGGCAGATTTCGGGCTGTGCTTTGGGCTTGCCACCCTCAGAAGGGGAACATCAGTAGGACCTGGTAGCAGCGTATCCGTTTTTAACTCCAGGATGGCCGGTGGTTTCTCAGTTTCCATGCCATCCCCAGCGCCTCGGACAGGCACCCTGGCAGCACCTGGATGAAATAAATAAGGCCATGTTTACTCTTAACTGTATCATGAGGGGTTATTTAGAAGTGGAATGCTGTAAATCTACGTGTGAACATTCCTGTAACAATCAAAGGATTAAATGGGATCCAGTTGTGCATATTTGAGGGGATTCCTGTGTCACATATTGTGCAGTGGTAAATCCTGACCACTCCTTCACACAAACCAGAACTACAAAGTGTCAAACAAATGCCAAGGCATTGCCACCACAGTCCATCTATACATATATAGAACTGGGCATTACATCTTAACACTTTCTTGTACGTCTGTTTCACACGATATCGTATTTGTCTTATATGGCTGACAACATAAAGAAATGGAGGATTAAGACTTCCTCTGTTAAATTAAACGAAAGGTATAACCCCTTTAAAGTCGGGTCGAGCACAGCATTTATTTTTTCGATGTCAGCACTGAAACTCAATATCAAAAACAAGTCACAAAATCTGGTCCAAAAAATAGGATTTTACAGTATTAATTGATCTAGAGCCATTTCTAAGTGACAATTGTTATTATCGATCAATTTCATAGTTCATTTCTTCATCAGTCAGTTTCTCACTGCAGTGAAGTTATTCTCGACTCATTTTGACCTTTTATCATTCTGATGCTCTTGTGTTTGACTGTGTGTGATACTCAATGCCCACATTTCCACCGGGATCAATAAAGTATCTTTCTTTCTCTGTATGTTATTTGATTAAGAGTAAAGAGAGACAATATGGTGACATACTATTAATCATGGAAAAGCTGTAAAGACTAGTGAGTGGAATGGGAAATGAGGAGAAAGTGGGAAACAATGGTTACCTCTCACAACTGCAGCGGTCATGGTGGAGGAGAGACAAGATGTCTGTAGTTCAGGAGAAACCCCGCGGATTCTTCTTCCTGTGATGAAACACAGAGACACGTTCAGTTGTTAATGTTTACAAAAGTCAGAGATCAGTGAAAGCCGCCGGTCAAAGGTCCGGGTTGATCCGCTGCGGTGTGATCACGCTCCACTGCAGCTAGCTGAAGGCTAACTTGCTAACGTAAACACAAACTTCCCATGCCGCGGTTTGTCTGGATCCTAACACACATGGACGCCCCCGGGGCGGCTGGTCCACGTGAATTAGGATTCAGACAGCTTGTTAGAAACCATACCGGGTAAAGATCAGTCACAGTCCGTCGTTTAGATCGCCTTGAGCCGCAGAAAAGCTGGTTTGTTTTGCCACCGGATACTGTTGGCATCTGGAGAATGGAGGCTGTGAGGAGGTACTTCCTGTTTAGGATCCGGAGCTTTCTCCTCATTGGGGGGAAGAAGCCCCGTGTTTAGATTATAACTTCTTAATTTATATCGTAAATACAAGTTCATCATTTTTATCAATAACGACAACAAGGCAATTTGATCGAAACCAAGCCAACATTAGACAACTGATCTGTAATCAGTCTTTACTTCTTTCTAATCATAGTCTACCGCCGGAAACCAAATGTTGAAACTGACCCGGGACCAGTGAGCGGATGCTGCCAGTAGCCGGCTGGTGTAACCGTGGAATATGACCCGACGGGAATAAGGCGGAACGTTTGAGTATTGTGAATATTTGCTCTACGGACATAAATACTGTTACAACAGTCGCTGTGAAGTTGTTGGAAACCCTCTGATCTCTTGAGTGCAGTCGGTTAATGTCAGAGTTTTGAAATCCACATAGCTTCGGGTGGGTGTCGTCATGGGGGTGCACGGACTGTGGAGGCTGCTGGAGAGCTCAGGGAAACCCATCAACCCGGAGACCCTGGAGGGGAAGATCCTCGCTGTCGGTATCCTCCCCTGCGGATGCTCTGTCTGTCTGTGAGTCACAGGGAAACAAAACTCATTCATTTTCATCCTAATACTTACTTTTAAATGTAAGAAACACTTGATCCAGTATGAATTAGTTTATATATTAATTTATTTTCTGGTGTTGATTTGGACTCATTTGATCACATTACACGGAAGAGTTATTCTCCATTAAAACATGTATGTAAAATTAACATATTCCATATGAGCTTTCATAGTAAGATCAGTACATGTGTAAAATGTAGGTGAAAGGGTAGAAATTGAATCTAATATAATCCTAGTGATGTTTTCACTAGTGTTTGATTAGTGCGATTGTTGTGTTCTTTACCATAGAATGAGCATTTTATATTTAAATACTTTATATTTACATCTACGGAGGCCGCCATGTTTTTTTCAGTAGTTCAAACTGGACAAACTAAACACCTTTTGAGTTTTTATGACAACTGAAGGCGACCACAGGTTCTCTTTCATGTTCAGAAAGGGAGGGTGAGGTGAGGAGAATTCAGCTGTAATGTGCAACTTCACCACTAGATGTCATTCAATTCTACGCACTGAGCCTTTAAGTCATTGAAAATTCATGATTGCCACTAATATTGTCAGCTCGGAAGGGTGTTTAAAAGTGATTGGTATTGTGTAATTTGATTAAAATGTATTAGTATCACCAAATCTGAGCTGTCCTTGCAAGAAGGAGTTTGATACTCTCTCCACTTCACAGTGGCCACATACTATCTTGATATGGAGCTGCTCTATTGGACAAATATATCTAAACCTTGGCTCAACTCACCAAACCAGTGTCTACTTGTCTCAAAGAAAGTCAGAGTCCTCTGATGTATCTTCCTCCAGTTCTCTAGAGACACACCAAAATAAGACAGTCCATAGTAAATGAAACCAAATGAACAAAATAGACCTAAATAACTCTTTATTCAATGAAATAAAGAGTAATTTATTGATAATCCCTAAGTCAGCCGTCATAAAAACATTATAAATAAAAGGGACTCCACCACTGCCTGTTGTCTCTCCATCAGATATATTGTTGTATCTGACTGTCCTCTGGTAAGACTTAGCTTTGACCTTAATCAGACACCTCCAGACATCAGCATATGGCTGAACCAGGCCGTGAAGGGGGTGAGGGACCGGGACGGCAACAGCGTCCAGAACGCCCACCTCCTCACTCTCTTCCACCGGGTCTGCAAGCTGCTCTTCTTTCGCATCCGGCCAGTCTTTGTGTTTGACGGGGACGCACCGCTGCTGAAGAGGCAGACTCTGGTAGGTCCAATGATTTCTGTTAAACCACGCAAACACTCCATGTGTTCACAAACAACAGTTTAGGCCCTCCCTGTTATTCCAACCTGTTCTCTAGATAGATTTTTGTTTGATTGTGGTTCTCCTGCAGGCGCTGAGGAGGCAGAGGAAGGAGGAGTTGAACCGAGAGTCCAAACAGACCAATGAGAAACTGCTCAAGACGTTCCTCAAGAGACAAGCTATCAAAGCTGCACTTGGAGACCGCAGGTGAGGGACGGTGACGTGCACAGGTGGAGGGATGGCAAAGAAAACACGACGTAATTCTACAGAAACATCGTTGCAATCTCAGTGGTTTTGTCTGAACCATCTTGTGTGTTTCCCCCCCCTGCCACAGTCAGGACCCTCTCCCCAGCCTCTCCACTGTGAAGAGACCTGAGGTAGACGACATGTATGTTCTTCCAGCCCTGCCACCTGTAGAGGAGAAGGACGAAAGCGGATCAGAGGCCAGGCAAAGGTTTCTATTCACATGCTATTGTGGATAAAGTGCCAAGAAATAATATCTGCAGAGTTAAACAGACAATTATCCAATTATCAAATAGGAAAGAGACACAAACACCTGTATAAATATTGTGTTTTTTCTTTTTTTAATTTTCTGTACTTTAACATTTCCATTTCAGGGCCTCTTTCACAAACTGAACTGAATGATGAAAAATACTCCATTAATTACTGACAAGTCGTCATTAACTGTGGCAAAAGATGCTCTCATCAAAACGCATAGCCTTATTCATTTTTACTTTAGCACTTGTTATACTGGTACTGTAATCCTTATCAGTGTTTTCTCTCCTTCCCCTGCAGCTCAGATGAGGAGGAACATAAAGAGTCGGAGGGGAATGACAGTTATCATATGTATCAGGTAAATTTATCCCATTATACACAAGTACATCATATTGTGTTGCAGTATCACCAAATAATTATACTTTAAATCCTTTGTGTTTGAGCTTGAGGAAACAATTTAATGTTGATGGTGTTTTGTATTAAATGTATTTGCGTTGACACGTTTACGTTGCTTTCGCTAAGTTTCAAGCTGCTCACTTTGTTTTAGGGCGAGCGGCCTGGAGACCCCAACTCAGTGGACATCAACTCAGAGGAGTTTGCCTGCCTGCCTCCTGAGATGAAACACGAGATCCTCAAAGACATGAAGGAGTTTTCCAAACGCCGCCGCACCCTGTACGAGCAACCTCCAGAGGTAACCTTCTCTCTCAGCTCATCTCACCCGCTCACCCGTCTACTCCTCTCAACACGGCCGTCTCTTCCCTCCCCCTCAGCTTTCGGGTGACTTTTCCCAGTACCAGTTGTCCGGCCTGCTGCAGAGGAACAAGCTGAACCAGCGTCTGGAGGGAGTGGAGAAAGAGATGAACGAGCGGAGCGCCGGCAGCGCTCCACAGCTCTGCCAACAGGACGGGCAGAGTCACAGCGTGGAGGCACGTCGACTGGTTTCAGAAGACAATTCCCACTATATACTCATTAAAGGTGATGACGTGCACAGTCTCGTAAAGGACCATAACTGTTTCTTTCAGTGTTTCAAGGGATTAGTTCTCTCATTTGTTGAGTTAATTTCCAAAACATTTATATATAGTCACTGTTCACAACTGTATCTTTACAGTATTTTCAAGGTTTTTCATTTTCATTGCTGTTTTTTCTGACTGTTAGCAGGATTATGCAAAGTGAGAGTTGCTTTGGTTAAAGAGAGTGTTAATGTTTTTAACACACCACTACACTTCTCCTACTCAGGCTCCAAAAAGATTAAAACTGCCACAGAGAGTCAAACTGCCCCCGAGAGCCAACCGGCCACTGCACCCTGGGCTGGCAGCTCCCTGACAGGCTGCAGGAGACGAGCAGCCGACCGACCCGAGCCCCTGTGGCGACTTGTGGGTGAGGGAGAGGATGAAAAGCCGAGTCCCTCCAAAGAAGACTTCAAATGCTCAGCATCAGAACCAGCTCAGGGGGATCCATCGCCACCCTCCCCTCGCACACTGGAGGCGATCCAGGCCGCAATGAACGACAGCTCAGATGAGGAGATGGTGGGACGGGGGAAGAAGGATGGCAGCGTGTCTCCACGTACTCTGCTGGCAATCCAAAAAGTTCTGGTTGAGGAGGAAGAAAGTGGAGCTCATCAGAGAAACGTATCCGTCCACCTGCAGACGGACATTCATGGTCCTGTGCCACAAATGGTGCTTATCAGCTCAGAGGAAGAGACAGAACCCCATGATGCAAAGCGCTTATTAACTAGTACTGACTCTAGGGAGAACACAACAGGCAGAAGTCCACGTGTGAACGACAGCTTGCTTGTTAGTAGCTCTGAAGACGAGATGGAGGACGTGATTGGTCAGCGTAATAAAGCACTTCACAGTGCAGTGCTGCCACAACCTCAGAGGAAAGCGATGAGGTCAGAAGTGGAGATAAAGGACAGAGAGATAAAGGACAGAGAGCTGAAAGAGGATGTGACGACAGGAAGTGGAGGGCAGATAGAAAAGAAGGATGATTTGGTTCAACCACTCGTTGCTGCTGCTTCTAGTCAAAACACATCATCCATCGATCTTTCTGCTCAGCGGGCAGGAAAACCTCAGAGTGCAGAGACTCCGCCTGTCCTGTCAGAGCAGAGAAGAACCGTGTCCGCTGAGACTCTGGAGGAGAGGGATGAAGATGATGTGAAGTCACAGGGAGGCGAGGAGAGCGAGTCAGAAGGTAAGAATCAGTAAAATCAGACTCGTTCATCATTACTTAGAGAAGTCGATTTTTTTTAAAGTGCTGTGCTCTGTGTTTTGTCAGACAGCTTCATGGAGGTCTCAGAAGAAGAATTTAAAGAGGAGGATGAAGATGATTCAATCCTGGAAATTGGAGAGATGGAGCATCCGGCTGATGTCAATGAAGATGAGACCAAGAAGAAAGAAGAACCAGAGGGGAGTTCAGACGAGGACAAACAGAGACAGGATGAAGAAGATGAGGAGAAAGAAAAAGAGGCCAGCTCAAATGCAGCCGTCAACGCATGGGATCACTTGGATATGGTTGGTATTTCTGTCATATTCATAAACAGAGACTCTGCAAACAAGAATTGTCAGTTGCCGTCTTAAATATCTGACCCACACATTCTTGTTATTATCAGCTGATGTATAGAAGCTGCTTATGGATTTTAAGGGATGTGTTTGAAGTGTTTCCTGCTGCTCATCAGATTTATGTGTGTGTGTTGTGTGTTGTGTGTTGTGTTGCAGGATGAGCTGGAGGCTCTGGAGAGCTCTCTGCAGGTGGAGCAGAGCAGCCTGAGGGAGCAGAAACAGCAGCAGGAGAGGATGGCGAACACGGTCACCGGACAGATGTACCTGGAGAGCCAGGTGAACCACAGACAAGATCAGTTTTGACCAACACACACCGACTTATACATCCATCCTAAAGTAAACAGTATTATTATTGTAACACAAAACTGAACTTGTCATGAATACATTCTGTCACTGCACTGAGAAAAGACAACCCAGAGCAGGTGTGGGACCAACCGGGGGATACATTTCTTTATGGGGCCTCTGCCAAACATTCCCAGAGCCCTCACGCATTACTTCACATACAGTTTTACCTCACATACTGTGCTGTCTGTGTGTGTCACTCACCCACACACTTGAATTTCAGAGGCTGTCAGTATTTTCTCCCTCATAAAATTACCACTAATAAGAAACCTGATATTTATAACAAACCATGAGTTTTCAATGTTAAGCTGTTAAGAGCAGCGGGATTTCTTAGCTGACTTCAGGCGACGTCATTTCCGATGCCTGATGAGAGGAAATGTTTCGTATTTTTTAAATGCTAAAAAACATCTGGAAATCAGAACAATGTGTAAAAGAAAAGGCTCCACATGTCTCTGACAAGGACCATCAGTCCTTCTAAATGCAATTAAGCTACACTCATATATATCCATTCCTTAAATGTGCCCGATCTTTTTTTTTAACAAGGTCCCTGAACTATTCCCTGGGAAATTGGAGAAAATTTCAAAATAAAAAGCCCTGTCTTGCAATGTCTATAGAAACGCTTGATCCATTCCTTTGTCTAGATCCACACAAAAAAGAAATGGGTTCTTTCATTACAAATATTTTATCCTTCCACCAAGGTTCGTGGAATTCCATTAAGTGGATTTGTGTATGAAAATCAACATACAGGGGTGAAAAATGCAACCAACTTGGCTGAGGATTTTTTTTACTATAACCTAAAAATTAACAAATAGACAAACTGAACTCTTTGACTTGTTTCCTTTGATGAGCTGTTTTTTTGTTTCGTTTTTTACAAGAAGTGACTGTTTCCTGTTTGAAACCAGGAGCTGCTGCGACTGTTCGGCGTGCCCTTCCTGGTGGCGCCGATGGAGGCCGAGGCTCAGTGTGCAGAGCTCGACCGCGCCGAACACACTCACGGGACCATCACGGACGACTCTGATGTGTGGCTTTTCGGAGGGCGGCACGTGTACAAAAACTTCTTCAGCCAGAGCAAATACGTGGAACATTACCAGTGCAGTGATCTGCAGAACCAACTGGGTCAGTGCTCGCCATCAATTGCCAACTTATTGTTTCTGCAGAATCTCTTGAAATGTTGAAATGTGAAAAGGTTGATTCATGTCAGTGGTTATTCTCAATCACATGGGATCATTTAGCTTTTCTGTGGCCTGTTGAAATGGGAGAGTAATGTGTTTGAATAGTGTCAAGATAACATCACTGCAGGAATCTGATACGCTAATATAGGACATATCAGGGTCAGGTGTTAATGCTGGTGCTGACTGACGAGGCTGTCAACAGATTGAGGACAGAATGCCCACAGCTCGCTCTCCTCCTCACTCTCTCTCTCTCTCTCTCTCTCTCTCTCTCTCTCTCTCTGTCTCTGTCTCTCTCTCTCTCTCTCTCTCTCTCTCTCTCTCTCTCTCTTTCTCTTTCTCTTTCTCTTTCTCTTTCTCTTTCTCTTTCTCTCTCTCTCTCTCTCTCTCTCGCTCTCAGGTCTGGACCGGACCAAGCTGATAAACCTGGCATACCTGCTAGGAAGTGACTACACAGAGGGCGTGCCGGGGGTCGGGTACGTGACCGGCATGGAGATACTGAATGAGTTCCCAGGACCGGGGTTGGATCCGCTCAAACAGTTCAGGTGCGTGTTCGTGTCAAGGTCCGGTAGAGGGCAGAGGATTTTTAATAAATCAAAATCAGAATCACAAAGTATTTATTGCCAACTAGGTTTACACCTACCAGGAATTTGCTCTGGTAATTGGTGCATACAATGAACATAGAAACATATAAACACAATAAACTCTTCCTCTACTCAATACAAATTTCTTTCATCTGCTTACAATGGCTTAATTGTCTTTAATAAACATTTACTAACATTTGTATACTGATAATAAAGGGACTGAAAGTAAAGTGTTCCCAAACTCGTAAGTCTTTCACATTTAATACCTCCAGTCTTTTCATACTGTGTGTCAAATCGAGGCAAATATGATGACCACGATAAGTTCCAGTTCTTCTGTGACTTAAATGAACAGTTAATGTGTTTTAACACATGTTTTGTACAGCACAATATCTAGATTCGATGAAGTGATGTCATATTTGAATCTATTTGCTAAGACTCCGTTATCGTGTCCTCCCTCTAGTGAGTGGTGGTCAGAGGCTCAGGAGAAAAAGCGCCTGGCGGCTAACCCGCGGGACACAAAGGTGAAGAAGAAGTTGAGGGATCTAAAACTGCGACCTGGGTTCCCAAACCCGGCGGTGGCTCAGGCGTATCTGCAGCCCGCTGTGGACCACTCAGACGGCTCCTTCAGCTGGGGACGCCCACAGATCGACGTGATTAAAGAATATCCTTTTCCATCTGCGTGAGCGGTGGAGCTTTTTCATGTGTGTGTGCACGATATTGAATGTACTGTATGAATTTTCCTGAACCAGCAGTGCACGTTCTGTCTGAATCGGTTTGGTTGGAGCAGTCGGAAAACAGAGGACACTCTTCAGCCTATGATCAAGCAGCTCAACACGCAGCAGGTAACGGAGAAATCTCAGAAGAGAAAAAATAAAATTTAGTGAAACTAAAATATGTGCGCCTTTTGAGTCTCTTGAACAATGTTCCTCAAGACACTTGGGATTGTCCCATGCATCTTAGAGAACTTATCTAGTCTCTGTGTCTTCTGTCTCTGCCTGGGATCCCAGACAGACCTCATGATGTTTGGATCAGGCCTCTGGGAGCCATACCATCTGTTCCCTGGGACTACTTCTGCTTAATGTCCCGGAACATACATCTTTAAGACTCTGTCCGTATTCTGGGGGTCATTGTTAAAATTAAAAGTTACGCACCCAGTATATTTCCTCCTTTGGTGCAGAAGAAGCAATGCCCCTTTATCCTGGGACATAAATATGAATTTCGTAATTTATCTACTAAATGTTTTGTCTTGCTGTTTGTGTTCAGACTCAGCTGCGGATCGACTCTTTCTTCCGAATGGAGCAACAAGAGAAACAAGCGATCCGCAGCCAGCGACTCCGCAGAGCGGTCACCTGCCTGAAGAGGAAGGAAAAGGGAGAAGGAGAGGAGGAGAGTGAGGAGGAGATGCCTTCCCCAATCAAATCCAAAAGAGGGAAGGAAGCAAGCAAGAATTCAAAGAAAGGAGGAGGAGGAGAGAAGGAAACGGAGAGAGCCGTGGCAGGAGGAGGGTTTCTGGGGTCAGAGGTGACAGATGAATCTCCTCATACGTCTCTCAAGGACGTGAGCAGCATCAACCAGGAGTCCATCTCAGTAAAGTCTGTCCCTCAGTCGACTAAGCCTCCACCTCGGAAGGTCAGGAGCAGCAGCAGCAGCTCTGGCGAGGACAGCGATGGTTTTGGCGAAGTCGCTATGGTGACAGCCCGATCTGTCTTTGAAGACAGCGCACAAGGTCGCAACGTGAAAAACACGAGAGGGAGAGGGAAGGGAAGAGGAAAGAAAATGCGAGGAAAAAACTGAAAACTAGATTGGCACTCAGAGCGTATACCTCTGCCAAGGCCCAACAGTCCCCTTATGAAGCCACATTTAAATACAACAGATACAGATTTTTGATTGGATCTGAACCAAATTGCACAGCCTCATAACTATCAGTCAAGGTTTATGAAATATTCTCTGAGAAATCAATGTTGAAAAATCCCCGAAATCTGCCACCTGGGGCAGATCTGCACCAATTTGATGGATTTTTTCCCGACCACAACCTTCCACTTAGTTTTATCATAATCTGTCTTGTAGTTTTTGCATAATCTTGCTGAGAAACTAAAAACCAAACGAGACCTAAGCTCCTTGTTGGAGGTAATGATGCCTGTGATATTGTATTTGATGTTGATTTATGGAAATGTGAAAGTGAAAATGCATCCTGTCATTAACAAATATGAATTTGAACAGTTTTTTTCTATATCATGGAAAATGTATTTTGTAAATTGTTTGTGACTAAAATATTTTTTTTACCTGTTTGGATGTAGATCTGTTAGAGGAAGACAATATGATGTGAATTTATTTGAAGCTGAATGCTTTTAAATATTTCCACACTGGATTTCAGTTTGACTCAGACTCATCATTTGTCAATGTGTTCACAGTGAGTTGTGTGATCTTCAGGGCCACACATTTCTTTCAGGGTGTATATCAGCCAAATTGTACTTATGCATACACAAATACACACTCAGCCTGCAACACACACATATATATATATAAAGCTCTGCATCGAAACATTGTTTTGCATTAATTCTGTGTTAACTTTAGTTTTCTTCCTCCCTAAAGTTTTCTTTATATCCGTCTTGTAATCACTCTACTCCTCCTCCTCCCCATGAGGCTCCAGCTCAGCAGCCTGGTGGAGCAGGTGCTGCTGTCAGTCACTCAGCTGCACCAAGGGGGTTCGAGCCAGAGAGCGCAAGAAATGTGGGGAGCCTTGCAAAAGAAGTCTGGAAACACTGTATTTGTGTGTAACTTAAAACCCCAGAGGGTGACGGTTGAGGGCCTGCTAGAGATCTGGATCCAGTTTGACTTAAATCCAAAGGACTTCATCTTGGACAAGAAGGAGAGAAACAGTTGGCCTGGATCTGTTTTCTGTCCCTGCCTCCTGATCCGATTTCTTCAGACATGGAGTCTCAACAGTCTAAGACCACAGAGGACTCCAAGACTAAAGAAGGTAAGACATTGGAGTCATGCACATAATAAAGCAAACTTTTATTACCGTTGCATTCATTTATGCTGTTCTCAAAGTTTTATTCAAAACAAATCCTTAAAACCTGCTCCCTATGAGAATAAGGTCTGAACTTAAAGATTTGTTGTTGTGTTGAATTATTAATTCCCTATAAACGACTGTTGCTGCTTGTTAATGACAGATATAAACAGTTATTTATACAACACAACAGCTTTAAAGTGACAGGACCCCGAGCTCATTCATCTCCTGCATTGTCGCTCTGTGGGCTCCCCTGACCTTCTCTAAACCCGTCTTACATAACTGGAACTGTGTGTCATACACCCTGATGGCTCTCATAGCTGGAGTCTGACACACTGGCGAAATGTTACAGAGCAACACAGCTGGATCAGTGGAGGCATCATGAGTCTCAATGCGTTTCATTTATAGAACAGAGAATTCTGTGTTATTGGTAATGTGATATGAAAACAAACCACTCGTCCGCCTGATGGGAAGCTGTCAGAACTTCAGCGTCTCTTTGAGGTCACGTGCAGTGGTGGCGAAAATCACAGAGACATATGCCAATACTGACGAGGAGGCAAAGCTGGTTTCATGTTTGCACCAGTGTGTAACGGAATTTTGTAGAGCACAAGGCAACTGGGGAAATTATAATTGTGCATGTGTCTCATGTAAAGTCTTGTCTTTTGGTTCTGATGAAGATGTTCAACCTTGACTAAAAACCCACTTTTACTCCCTGGCCTTCCTTTCCCCCTAACTGTTCGCCTCCTGTTATTGAATGTTATTGAATGTTATTGCACTTTGTATTGGTTTTTAGTACTTATGGTTAATTTGTATTGTTATATTGTATTATTTGCCTTTTATTGTCATTGTACAGCACTTTGGTCAGTTATGCTGTATTTAAATGTGCTCTATAAATAAATTTTACTTACTTACTTTACTTGATGATCCAGTCCTCAATCAAGGGAATTCAGAGCTTCAATAATTATAAATGATAAAATCAAGCAAAAATAAATTGAGGTCTGACAAACAGCACTGTGGAGCCTACTGGGATTACATGGTGAATATGACAATTCAGAGGTAAAAGTAATTTACTTAGTACATATCTATCTATCTAGAAGTAATTGTGCAATGTGTGTTTCTGCTGTGTCACTCTTAATATAATGTGGCAAGGAAGGAGAAAAATCTGTATCAAATACGGGGAAACAGCAGTACTCGAAACTGTCATCGATCCATGGCAGCAGACTCTACAAAATATTTGTATCTGTATATATATGCAGACATGTACAACTCTAAAACAAAACTATCAAAATAGTATCTTTAGTCCAGCTGGTATTTGCTCTGGAGGTATTTTTAGTCACCGCATACATTCATACTGGTCATAAAAGGAAGCGCAGCTAATGATATTAAATATAGCTTCACACCATTGAGACTGAAAATGTAACGATGTCCACTGGTTGTTTTTTTTGTCATTTGTGAAATTTGGTTTTTGAAAAGCTCAAAATGAAAATGTATTCTTTTATCCTGTGGAAGCAGAGCTGGCTAAAACCATAATGGCTCGGCATTTCCTCCCGTCTCTCATTGGCTCGGAGGCCTGGGAGGGGTACGTCTTCTCTGACATGAAGATCCGCATCAAAGAGTCCACTGATCTCTACGGAGCTGTCCTCTGGCCCTCGGTACGCCCGAATTTAATGTCCCAATATTCTACTTCTGTTCATTTTAAGCTATCCTGGTTACAAACTTGTGTCCCCCAACCAGGCAATGGTGCTGTGTCATTTCTTAGAGACCAACCAGGACAAACACAGCCTGACGGACAAAAATGTGATTGAACTGGGTGCAGGGACCGGACTCGTCTCCATCGTGTCCAGCCTGTTAGGTACAGAAACAAAACTATCCAGTGACCATATTTATCCCTTAGACGTATCTTTCAATGTTAAGTCTCTGTAATATTCACTTAACGCGCAGCTGCCCTGCCTTTCTTCTTCAGGTGCTAAGGTGACATCCACAGACCTGCCAGACGTGCTGGGGAACCTCAGGTACAACGTTCAGCACAATACAAAGGGCCGGTGCAAATACGTCCCCCTGGTGGGTTTCTTTTATCATGTTTCCTATTTTGATAAATTTGTGAAATAAATACAGATATATAACAAGTTACTTCTTATTAAACCGACATATAAGCAATATATCCTGCATTGTGTTTTGTATGTACACATGCCCGAGGTGGTTCGGGCATCTGGTAAGGATGCCCACTGGGCGCCTTCCTTGGGAGGTGTTTCAGGCACGTCCAGTGGGGAGGAGACCTCGGGGAAGACCCAGGACTAGGTGGAGAGATTATATCTCAACACTGGCCTGGGAACGCCTCGGGATCCCCCCGTCAGAGTTGGTCAATGTGGCCCGGGAAAGGGAAGTCTGGGGCCCCCTGCTTGAGCTGCTCCCCCCGCGACCCGACCCCGGATAAGCGGATGAAAATGAGATGAGATGAGATGTATAATGTAAAATCTACTGTCATATTTTTACAGTGTCACTAAGGCCAATTGGATGATATAAAAAAAAATCTAAAAGTACGTAGAGGTGGACTTTTCCTTTAAAGAAACTAACTTTTATAAATCAGGATAGAACACATTGGTGTATTACTGACCTACTCAACCCTAAATCTTCTCCAGGTCACTGAGCTCTTCTGGGGTAAGGAGGTGGAGCAGCGGTTCCCCCGTGCCATCCACTGCTTTGACTACATCCTGGCGGCCGACGTGGTGTACTCCCACCCGTACCTGGAAGAGCTGATGGACACCTTCGACCACCTGTGCCAGGACAACACACAGATCCTTTGGGCAATGCGTTTCCGCCTGGACCCGGAGAACAGCTTTGTGGATCGCTTCCAGCAGCGCTTCCACATGGAGGAGCTGTACGACCTCCCGAGCCTGAGCATCAAACTGTTCTGGGCCCGGAGGAGGGACACGAGGGCCAAAGACTGAGGAGAAGCTGCTGCCTGAACTGAGAAAACAGACAGAATTTGACAGTGGTCAAGTCGATACTGTGTCACTGCTGCGTTACCTTGCTAAATGTAAATGTGTTTTTATATATCTTGAATAAATGTCTTAATGTTTTTACTTTATGCTGCTCATAGTTTGACGCGTTTGTTTAACGATATCAAGATGTAATCCATGTTTTTAAGGTGTATTCTATTATATAAAAAGGTAATAACTGGTGTATTTACCTTTGTCCACTTGACACATTTCAATATAATACAATATTATTTAACTCCAAAATGACTAGTGAGGACTGCTTTACATTTAATGTAAATGTTCATAAACTGGCAACTCTTTATGTCTGGAAACACTCAAGGCTTCTTCATATGGAAAATGATTTGCCGTCAGTCCCAGAAACACAGAACTGTTCTGGTTCACTCTCACCTCTTGGCTTCATTTTCTGCTAAAATGCTCTGTTCACTACCTGCTCAACACCGAACAGCAGACAGACACGGAGAACACAGTGGAGCACGACAACAGACGGATTCCTTGAGGAGCTGGTGGAGATCAAAAACAGAGACACAAGAGAGTGAATACTGGACTTTCATTCTTTGCACCAGTGTGACCAAAAATTACAAAAATTCAAATCAACCAGTTTTGTTGAATTGACCAGAGGTTCACTATGACTTTCATTTAACTAGAGAAAACTTTCTCCAATAATATTTTGTAATTTTTGTACTTCTCAACATTTGGACCTAACATATCCAAAACAAAAAACGTGTAATTTAATAAACGTATTTACTAAAATCAAAGTCCAGATAACAGAAAAACACTGGAAAGTAGAAAAGAAGGCTAAACTGAAAATAATGTAGAAAACACTAGGAACAAGATGACACTGGAAACAAGACAGTGACAACCAACGACAAACTGACAAAACAAAGGGAAGCACTGAGACTTCTACACAAAAGATGGACAGGAAGTTGATTTTGAGACACAGGAGGAAGCAAACTTCAAAATAAAACACAGAACTCAGAATGAACACAAATCCAAACACAAGGAAAACACAGGTAAGAGTCCATATTCAAAAGAGCCCAACAACAATCCAACAACTCTGTATCTCAGAGTTTAGTCTTCAGTCTGAACCTGATAATAACGGTAAAACAAAATAAAAATCGAACTGTGTATTCAGCAAATCCATCAAATTGAATAAACGCATTATTCCCCTTTAGACATATAGACATTTGGTAAAAGTGTTTCATTAATGTGAAGGTTTTTTGTGTTTATGGTTCCTCTTTGGTTTACATCACCGGCAAAACACTTTTGAAGAGATCAAATTAAAGAATTTCTATTTCAGGCAGTGAGGACTGCTTCAGTGATATCAACACGTCACACACAATTTTTGTAGGTTTCTGAAACTGGTGGCTCTAGCGAAACAACGCTAAGTTAGAGCCACCTGTTG
The DNA here is from genome assembly GCF_949316205.1 of Platichthys flesus. Classification (NCBI taxonomy): domain Eukaryota; kingdom Metazoa; phylum Chordata; class Actinopteri; order Pleuronectiformes; family Pleuronectidae; genus Platichthys; species Platichthys flesus. The sequence continues at coordinate 9,654,334 of NC_084945.1, read as the reverse complement.
TTATTACTATGTGACCTGGAAAATCTGATACTGTACTGGATTCCAAATCCAGGTCACTTTCTATCCTATAGCTCCTCATCTTTTTATTGACGTGTGTTGCTTGGCGGCAGAGGGAAAGGAGTAATGAAGGAAATGGATTTAAGAGGACCAGAGATCATTGATGCTGGCCGTGAAGCTCCGTGTACGATGGTCAAGACAAACAAACACCCGGCAGCTGAAAATGGTCTGTGGCCTTGTGGAGGTATCAGTTCACTTCATCACTTCGCCAACGTCCTTTCACTGGGAGGCAGAGCTGAGATGAAGCTCAAAAACTCATCTTTTTTCTTCCAAATAAGGCTGCAGCACATCATCAACACGGCTGCACTTTTCCCTCGCTCCCCATCAACATGTCAAAGCGCACGGAGCTCCTGGATGGAGTTCAGTTTTTTGGGATGTGACCGGATTTAGTTTGATGATACCTGAAACTTAAACTGGGATGATGCCTCATGGTCAAACGCTGCTAAAATGTAACCGAGGTTAGGTCGGATTGAGGTGCAGATCAAAGGAGCCCCTTTCTTTTGCTCGGTGGTGGGGGGGAGGGAGGGGGGGGTCGATGCATGCCCGCCGCATGCCAGCCTGATCCTGTTACCTGCAATGCCTGCTGGAGCAATTCAGGCCATTACAGGAAAAGCAAGCAACACGGCCCAGATTGTATTTCTAAACAGACCCTCGGCGTTAAGGACAACTGCGGTAGAAGTGACAGCAACTTAATAGACATTAAAAACGGTTTATGAGGCCTTTGTTGACAAAACACATTCAAGGGCACTTTGTCAAGATGCTTTCAAGCTGAGCACAAATATGCGTGCTATATCTGGACTGACTGTCCTCCCATCGTGTCCAAATCAGAGATATTTGGTCATGAAAGCCAATAGAAAGATCTATAACTGTTGATGAGACATGAGTCCCTCTCTGAATCATCTTTGTTGTTTGTTGTTGTGTGTGTGGGGGCGTTTGAATCTACGTGCTCTTGTGTGTTTGTGTGGATTTCTCAGGGGCACGGCTCTAAAAATACCCTCGTGCCCTTGTGGTGAGGATGGGTGTGTCCTCCAAGATGCTGAGTGTTTATAACCGCGCAGGCAGACGTCTTCAGATGCAGTCACATTGCTCCTGAGAGTTTTTACCGGAGAGCGGCAGCAGGTAGGTCATCAGACGTCAAAGAAATCTGATCATGAGGTTTTCACTGTATTTCAAAAGGTTTGGGGGGAAGTGCTTAAGGTGAGGAGCTTGGATATCATGCTAAGGTTTTTAAGAGTGGGCTTTCTCTCACTGAAAATCATTTAAAAAAAAATTATAATATTATTTTAGTTAATACAAGGGCTATGATAATGGAGACAATAGTAAGAGAGACTAAAAACATTATTACCTTAAAAAATATTAAGCTTATTCTCTAATGCGTTTGATACATTTTCATGTGTAACTGATAATATATATTTTTCACACAGTTCAGAATATTTTACATGGAGGCTTTATCCACATATTTTTTGGAGGAGACATTTTGTATGAGAAGCAGAGACGAGGAAGAAGATGGAGATGAAGAGGAGGAAGGTGAAGAGGGGTTTGAAATCCGGGATCAGCTGAGAGTGAGTGACGAAGGAAACGGGGCTGACGATGAAGAAAGAGACAACCAGGAAAGTTATGATGAAGAGACTGAGTCTGAGAGAAGAGATACAGAAGAAGAAGAAGAAGAAGAAGAAGAAGAAGAAGAAGAAGAAGAAGAAGAAGAAGAAGAAGAAGAAGAAGAAGAAGATGAGGATGATTGTGATGAAGAGATGGAGATGATCATTGTCGTCATAGAAGAGAAGGACCAACCTAAGAGGGGTGATTCAAACTGCAGCAACACGGCCAGCGATGAGGACATTTCAGGTGAGTTTACATGTTCTCCCCATGTCAGGGTAGGTTTTCTTCCTCCCACAGTCCAAAGACACAGATTCTTTAAATTTGGTTTGAATGTCTTTGAATTTTGGCCCTGGAATAGGTTAGAGACCTGTCCAGGGTGGATAGCTCCCAGAGTTGTGATGTTAATGACGGTGATAAGAAATTCCAGGATCCGCCCCCTGATCCAGAGCCCTGCCAGAACTATATGGGTTCTTCCTGGACTCACACCAAGTTTCGGGGATATCTGTTCAGTTGTTTTTGTGCGATCCTGCAAACAGCAACAAACGCAGACGAGAACAAAACCTCCTCTGCTTATTTATTTCTTTGTTTTCCCGTCAGGGTCTATTCACTGTGAATTTAAATTTTTGTCTTTTAATGTGTTTGACTGTGAGTGAACTTATATACATTTACAGGACAGATGTTAGAGAAACAAACAGCTGCACAGAGGTTCAAACCCCCGGCCTGGACTCCCAGCGTCATATGCAGCCTCGGTAAAGACATCTACCACTACGCAGGGGAGGACATCGTCATCTATGAATCCATAGACTCCTTTGGAGCAGTCATGTGGCCGGCAGTGAGTAATTTGTACACATGCTAAGAGTTTCTTTACATCTCACCTCAGCGGCGTGACTTATTCCTGCTGGTTTTCGTTTTGGTGCAGGCGTTGGCTTTGTGCTCCTTCCTGGACAACAACAGGGAGGAGGTGAACCTGCAGGGGAAGGAGGTGCTGGAGCTGGGAGCAGGAACAGGACTGGTCACCATTGTGGCCACACTGCTTGGTGAGCGGTCATAATGACAAACACACCAGTCAGAGGAAGTCAGCTTAGGAAAAGGGATGGAAGGTGTCTTTCTCCCCAACATGACACTTAAACCTTTGTGATCATAGACCATTAAATGTCTCATATTGGCAAACACAAATGCTGATACATATACGTCTGTGAAAGACTTCTATAAATCACTAGGGCTCTGGTGGAAAGGTGTAATTTTATTTTTTTTTTTATTTTAATTTCTAATACGCTGTTCCGGAACCCATTACAAGGTCACCTTCCTGTACTTAATGTTTCTGCATTGGAATTTATGTATTTGGACTCCAGCGAGCTCCTTTCCTGTTACTGTGAAGATGACGGTGACACATGTCATGTTTCTGCATCCTCAGGAGCTGTGGTCACAGTCACAGACTTACCGGATGTGTTGGGTAACCTCAGGGCAAATGTGATGAGGAACACCAGGGGGCGATGCAGACACCTGCCCAAGGTGGAAGTTCTGTCCTGGAGCTACGACCTCGAGCCCACCTACCCTACATCCCTCTACAGGTACGACTACGTGCTGGCAGCTGATGTGGTCTACCACCACGACTTCTTATCCGAGCTCCTGGCCACCATGAAGCATTTCTGTCGACCCGGGACGAAGGTGATCTGGGCCAACAGGGTCAGGATGGAGTCCGATCTGGCTTTCACAGAGAACTTTAAAAATACTTTTCACACAAGTTTAGTGGCGGAGGACGGAGACATGAAAATCTTCATGGCGACATGCAGAAAGGGAGAAACAGAAGAGGAGTGGTTGGATCCCTGAACTGGCTCACTGTGTACAGGCCTGTGAGCCCTAGGGGTTATGGGGCCCTTACATCAGACCCCCCGAAGTGCTTGTGTTAAACGTTTCTTGTTAAGTCAAAGGGCTTTTGAATGAGGATGTGTCGGTCACAGTATTTGGGTTAGGGTTAGGGTTAGCCCTTAACCCAAATCCCACTGACAGTGACATAGAGAACAGATTTTAAGTTTGGCAGCAACAACATGATTGGCTGATGGATATCATAGTAACCTCTGATTGGATCAGCTGATTCGAAGAGGCGGTCATCCTGATTGAACTTACACTATAAGCTTTGATACCAGCATCACAGATTATTTTTGTTAAATATAGCGTGTGTCAGTTTGGATTTGTTTTTACAGTTTGGTAAAGAATCGTGAAAACAGCAGCATGACCTGAGATAAGGTGAAGGATGAGGTCACATACACTGGGCCTTTTACCTCAGAATGGACATCATCTTAATTCCTTTAGAAACAGTTTAGAAAGTAACTCTGGATCACATGCATAAATAATGAGAAACGCAATTTGTTAAAAGGAATAGTTCGTCCAAAAATGATAATTCACTCATCTTCTCTCCCCTATGCCGATCGAAGGGTGGGTCATTTCACTGTGTTTTACGCCACAAACACCAGAAGTGGATAAGCTAGATGACGATGGCATTTCGGACGGTCCCTGAATGCACCTCGTCAGAAGCTATCAGCAGACATTTAGACCTCGTTTCGAGTTTAATATGAAAGTCGGGGCTTGTGGACACTGGGATGACACCACAGGAGCAGTATGGAGGCATGTGTGGGTTTTTCTACATCTGAAGATAACCCCCTAAAACTTCAGTTGTGTTGGAATGGGATGCTCCACTATGTACCACTGACACTCAAGCAGTATTTCATGAACTCAAACACTTGACCCACCCCTCCATCGGCATTGGGGTGTGTAGATGTTGAGTGAATTTTCATTTTTAGGTGAACTATTCTTTTAAGGATGGATGCGCTGCACGAGGTAATAAAATCTAAATATGAGTTTTCTGCACTTTTTTTTTAATGAAGTTTTGTATTTTTGCCTCCAGCTTGAGTCTTACATCGGACGTTGCAGTAATGTCAGACTCATTTAATACAGTATTAGGAAATTGGAAGAAAAACTTTTGTGTTATATTTTATCTTGTAATGTCTCTATAAACCCATGTATAATGAATTCTCTCATTTTGAAGAACACAACTAAAATATGAAAAGTTGACACTCAAATCGTATTAGCTGTAAATAAGTGTGTAAGAGACGACCACTGTGTCTTCCGAATCATTTTTATTCAGTGTCATTTTCCTTGTTTGTGACTTGAATTCCATGTGAGCACAAAATGTCGCGACAGTAGCTCAGGTCTTTCCCACGTTATGGAGGAGGAATGGGTATAAAATAATACTGAGCATTCAACCTCATCCCATAAACATTCTGTAAAACATTGGCATTTACTACATTTCATGACTATAAATACAAACACTCAACATCCAGAAGTTTAAATTCTTCCTGACACCAGCGGAGTGCGGAGCAACAGGTATGAGGCGACTGTCTGGTGCCAGAACTGGACGGTTCAGTCCTGCGGTGAAAGTTAAGGCTGTTCTCTGAGAGACTGTCATTGGCAAACGCGTACTGACGACTGTCTGAACCAAAACCCGAACACAGGAGGAAGAAAAGGTGAACAAATGACAGATCGAGAACAGAACAGAAAAGATGCAAAAAAACAAGTAAAAATGATCGACACACATTTTTTAAGAACCCAAAGCCACATTGCTCCTGTAAAGTCCATATGCACTTTGAGAGGCCTGTACTGAGGCTGCTGCACTGAAAAGATTGATTATTCCCATGAGGACTAAAGGCCTCGGCTTGAAAGCAGCTGCTTTTACATTCTTAAGTTTGTACCCTCCACTTGTGAGCAGACAGAGAACATCAGGGAAAGAGGACTTCATTAATTAAAAACCTTACTGTATACCCTTATTTCCTTCTTCTACAAATGTTAAAATGTCCAATTTCAACGTCGTTAGTTTTACTGCTAAAACTTCTCAGCCTTCATAATTAACATGGGATAAACCCAATTGGGTTAAACTGACTATACTACAGCATGGGGCAGGAACTGTTTTTACAGAAATTAAAAAACAGGAAATGACTGAACGTGTTGTTTGTATCTTTAACATTTAGCTCAATAAGCTAAAAGCTAACAGCCACGAGTCCTCGTTTGTTATGCGAGTTTGGTGAAACATTCTAAAAAGGACGATAGCAGGGTTTTCCATGTTTTAGCTCCTTAACTAAAAATCACACACTTCAAATGAATGCTAACCATTTTCAAATGGATCAGCTATTCCATCCATCCATTCTTTTCCAAATGACATTAAAAATAAGCGAATGTCACACTTGCTCAAAAGGGGAACTCCACTCCTTCCCACATTAAAGTCTGTTCTCAGGTGTCGGATAGATGCCGCCCTGACACAGGTAAGGAGAAGCTTCTGGGGAAACTGAAAAGTCAGAAAATTTATTGAAATAAGCTTATTGAAATAATCGAGCTCTGCAGCTTGTTCCTCCAGACGGTTGCTGAAACGGTTACGATTTGATGTTAGACGCCATTGTAAGAAGACGGCGGAGAAATTTAAATGAATTCAGACTCAATGTTCATCATGGAAAGAAATGAATGGAAACCAAAGATTATTTGGAAGAAAAGCTCCAGACAAAATTCTAAAATAACCAACTAAACACAATGGGTCACTGTGATGTGATTTATAATAAAACATACAAAACCACTGGCTTAGTCCTTTCAAGTAAATAATGTGAATGAAGATAAAATAATAAACTTCTGATGAACCCCCCACTCTAAATGGCAATCGTTTTAGTTCCTTTCACGTACACAAAATATGCTCACAGGTTCACATCAAATCATTCACAAACACACACTAAGAAAGTGGATATGGTCAAAATCTTGTTTCTGACTAAAAATCTTCCAAATAAAACTATTTTTCTTACATCCTAGAAGACATGCATATATGCAAAATACATTGATTAGAATAATATTTGTATCATATACCTATTGCATTATATTTTTATGTTAGGTGTGTCTGTACAATTTATGACATTGTGTACAAATGCAACATTTGAAATGCGGCAGAGAAAAAACTGGACTACGACATGAACATTTTTACAGTGACATGTGATGTGATCATCCTATCGCTTCCTCCAACTGCAACTGTGTTAAGTGAGGTCTGTGTGATGGTCGTCAAATGTGGTGTTTGGGTAACCGCAGTGTGACGTGGGTGATCAACACCTATGGAGGTAGAAGCAAAGAGAGCAGGTTTGTAGGTTCCTGACAAGTCACCAACAACCTGCATACAGTGCCCGGACACATCACACTGCTGATTCAAGCTTAAAAAAACATATTGACACCAAAGGCTGATGGGAGAAATGACGGCAAGTGGCGGAGTGCTGACTGAGGCTGCTGATTCTGCATCAGTCAGTGGTCTAAACCCTTGCACTTCATCTTTCATCCCATCAGAGAAGGTACGGTACGTGTAGAAAGGCACCTCAGCACTGTTGTGTGTTGAGACTGTGTAACAGCTAAGATTCAACGTTGACTGTATAAACCCGGCCATCCTGGAGCCATTAAAAAACAAAGAGACAAGGTTCTGTCCGAGAATTCCTTCCTTTTGATTCCAGGATCAGGCGGATGTCTGCCCTCGTATGTCCCAACATAGCGAGTCCTCCTGGCTTCCTGCTGACGCATCATTCTGTTAAGGTTTTTCTGAAAAGGGACTTCAGTGTTTTGAAGAGTTGGGACGAATCCCTGGAGTCCACACTGGCCCTTTCACAGTATTTGCATGGGGTAATGAGGTTACTGATATGGGGCCGGAACAGCTGAGGGGGAAGGTTTGGGTGGATTGAAAGCCTCCATATGTGTAGATAACACCAAAATCAAAGACAACATCAAGATATCACTGAACTACAGTATCACAAAATTGTCTCCGTTGATGATATTCAAACAAGCCGAGGAGGTATCGCTACGTGGCTCCGCACAGCTTTGATGTTCAACAAAACATGACTCCACCCTCTCATAAGGTGTCGAGTGTATCAACCTGTTTACACACAGCGTTGTCCTTAATTTTGGTGCTCACCTACATCTCAATCTAAAATAAAGACACTCTCAGGAGGCAGCTGGTTGGTCAGATGCATAGACCATGTGACCCTGAGGGACACATTAACAAACTACCCTTGTAATGGACCGTGAATGGCCGTGTTGTTCATGCATGTGTGAGTGTGTGTGTGTGAGTCTGTGTGTGTGTGTGTGTGCGCCTAGTAAGGCGTGTAGTCAATGGGGTACATGACAGGAAGCCAGTTCTCACTGTAGGTGGCGCAGTGTGTCCATTGTAGATGTCGCATAAGCTGGAAAACGAGAGAAACAGGAAATTAACAAAACATTCAGCTAGCAAAATGATTCAATCATGACTGTTTTTTTTAAATGTTATTCTACTCTAAGGAGTCAAAAATATCTAGCAAATATTTCCGGTTGGGACAGAAATCCACTCGTGTGATACCTGGATGCAGTTCTTCATGTTCTCTTTGCTGGGCTTCTCCTCCACCATCTTTGAGGCGTATTTTAAGGCCCGGCTGTACATCTTGTTCACAAGAGCGTGTTTGTATGAAAACATCAACACCTGAGCAGTGGAAAAGGCAAAAGACAAACAAAATATATTAATTAACTGAATTAGTATAAAAGTGGCAAGCTTTTACAGCAACATACATTAAATCCACATTTTCAAGTGGGAAGCCACAGGAGAGCAAAGATTTAGTGTAAGTACTAAATTACTGCTATTACTGCACTCAGTGTCAAAGAAACAAGGTAAGAAGTTTCTAAAGTCGTTTTCATTATGACCTGTGGGTAAAGTCCAGATAATTTGGGTCCGTATATATATTTGTGGAGTATTATATAAAGATGTGTCTTAGGAAGGAAGCATTGGACTCCAGCTTAATGCTGCATTCAAATTAGGAAGGAATAAAACCACATTTTGGTCTTTTCATGGAATTTTTTGACATTGAGAAAAGTAGCGAATAGAGAGAAAAGAGTCAGCCTTATCATTTAACACGTGGAAAATATAGTGAAAGAAGAAAACTTTGAAAGAGTTCAATGTAATTGTCTTTGCATGGTACCAAGTCATTCACTTCGGTTGAACCCTTTGCTCACCTTGGAGTCAGTGAGCTCTGCCCACTTCTGCACCTCCCAAAACGTATCTGTCAGAACTTTAGCCACGTTCTGCACGGCGTCGTCAGAACTGCTCGCCACCTGCAACCCATCCTCCTCCTCCTCCTCCTCTACTACTACTGATGCTGCAACTGTTGTTGTTGTTGTTGCTGTTATTTGTTCCGTGGCGAGGGCACCGGCACCTTCCTGCTGCGCAGGAGGCAGCAGGATCTGGTCAGCCAGCGCACACCCCTTCCTACACAGAGCGTCCAGCAGAGACGACTTCTGCTTCTCCATGTCACTGAAATGCAGATGTGTAAAATAAGACCTGGAGCTATGGATGATCTACTCAGGGTTTCCTGGTGTTCTGTGGCAGAGGTGGACCACCTCAAAGACTACGTCGGCAGACATATTAACACTAATACAAAAATAAAACTTTTCTGAAATAGTTAGGTTTATGAAAAAATTATTGAGACAACTTATAAAATAGTAAACACCATATATTTAAGGAAGGATTACTGGATGGAGTTAAATGCTTAGTAGTGACCATAACAAAAATCTGTTACATGATATTAATCTTAAGTTTCCTAACATAATCTACCATGAGCTACTGGTCACACTAGGATTGTGCAATTACCTGGTAGAAACCCTAGATATCCAATGTTGGAGTTAATGTTAAATGCTTGATCCTTATAGGGAAAGTCATTTTTAAAATTGAAGTATTGTTATACTGTTTATCAGAGTTACTTTGTGTGGTTCTCCTGTTATTGTTTGATGCAGGATTCACATTTCTTATCTTATTAGGAATCTTCAGTGGGACATACGTCTTGATAGAGGCAGCATCGGGCCGAGGGTCTGTCTTCATGGTCAGGTAAACAGCCAGGGCTGTCTGGTCAATGTGGGAGATGACGATGTCGGCAGCTGTCACCACCTCCCTGAGACGTTTGACACGCTCCTTAACACAAACAGGAGAAATTACTGTTAGCAGAGATTATAACATCTGGTTCAAAATAAATAAATACTCCTGACCAGTGATGCCGGTAACGCGTTACTCTAATCTGACCACTTTTTTCAGTAACGAGTAATCTAACGCGTGTCGGTCCCGTCTCGCGGATCACCTCAGCTACAGCGCCCGTTGGGGGAACCCTCCGTACGTGCGGGGGGGGGGGGGGGGGGGGGGGGGGGGCTCCAACGGCTTCTAATAAAGTGAGTGTTGGCTAAACCGGTTGTCATTTTTATGTTGAGGCGGCGGGGGTGTTGTCGGCGGCTGCTGAATGTAACTTATAAAGTAACTTGTAATCTAACTTAGTTCATTTTAAAATCAAGTAACTTGTAAAGTAACTAAGTTACTTTTTCAAAGTAACTATGGCAACACTGCTCCCGACACGGTTTCCTGCATTTGCCCTTTTCTCTTGCTTGTGTGCTCTGTTACCTTCTCGGAGTCCAGTTGGTGCAGTCTTTGCACATGCAGTGGAAGGTAATCCAGGTGGTTTTCCATCAGTTCTTCATAGATGGAGCTGGAGTCCAACCTGAAAAGCAAAGAGGGGACCGGACACATGAATGAGTGACAACTGAAAGAATAAAGCCAGTATCAGACATGCGCTGAAGTCAGGACATTTTCCAGAGGGGTTGTATGTGAGAACATAAATGTCCGACTTAGTTGCTTTGGACATTTTTCCATTTAAAGTAAGCAGATGAGAAACTGTACACACTTTGTCATCCACTGAATCTTCAAGTCCCGCATGGCTTCTGCAAATTCCTCTTTCACATCTTTCTCTTTGTCGGCTTCCTTGTCCTTCTCCTTCCCTCCATTCTTTGTTTTGTTGGGAGCAGGAATTAGATGGTAAACGACTGGTACGATGTCCTGTTTGAACACAAAAGAGTTAGTTTAATGAAAACGCCAAAACTGACACATTCAACAAATTCTCTTTTTCTACTCTGAATCAGCAGATTCTCACCCTCTTCCTACAAACCAACTCCCTATGGTTCTCTCTCTCTCTCTCTTTCTCTTTTTTAATTTTGTTCAGAAAAAAGCTTTTAACACCCAGTTATAAAAGTTGATCAATTACTGATATATTAATCATTTAACTGACCACCAGATAACTTTAACTTCTCTCTATCAAAACAAATGCCAGCTATGATGCAAACTTCTACACAGCAATATTGATGTGCTTTGACATGATTAATGCAGATGCAACTTAGAGTGAGGAATAGGCCATTTTATAAATGGTAGGAGAGCAGTGGAAGCTCTGTTGTACAGTGTTTCTAGCTCATCCAGTACCTTTTTAAACTTTCCTTGTCGTTTTGCAGAGGCCTGCCCCTGGTGGTCAGAATAACACACAGTGAGGGAGAGAAAACACAAAGACACCAAAAAGGATTCGCTCTCTGTCTTCATTTGATCTGTCACCCTCATTCAGAGAGTCTGTCTGTCACCTACCTGTCAGACGTGCTGTATAACATGTGATGCAGAAAATAGTGGTGTAAATCTCAGGTTTCTATCTCACTAATTAGACTGACAAATATTGTATGTTTAAATACTGTGTGTGTTACACTTAAATAGGTCTCCAGCTAAAAAGTTTTTTTAAATATTGTTTTTAAATGACTGATAAAGTTTACAGTCCTTTGCATTAGAGCCACTAAGTACAGTGAGTTCAACCACAAACATAATAACAATGAAGAATATTCAGATGTGTATGAAACAGCTCCATAAAGAAATAAATGTGAGCTCTAGTAAACCAGAAAGATATCAAGCAGAGACCCTGGGGATAAAACATGCGCAATTGTTGTGAACATACAAGTAATGTTTTTGCAAAGGTACATCAGATTAATTTGTGGTTTTTGACAAACACACAATGTTGGTCTTATGGTTAGTACCAAAACTGCTACCAGTCTAATCCCTCCTTTTTGCTAGACCTAATATTTTTCTCAGTTCCAGGTTAGGTGAAATATTGATAACTTGGCCAAAAAGCAGGTCACCCTCGCCATTAAAAGATTCATTTTAACCAAAAGGATGGAAACCACTTTAAGAAGCAAGAGACCAGACTGAGGTCTGAAAGTCATTGGAGAAACAGTAAATCTGACTTTTAAAGTGAAAAGCAAAAAGGACTGGTCTTTGACCCTGGTCATCAGAACCACAGCTACTTCACATATTTAATGATTCAATTTCAGACTTCACATCATTAACCAGGAATGTCAGGGCGGCCCTGATAACTGAACGAGCCCTATTACCCCTATGGACTTGCTCTGCATTCACTGGACTATGTGTGAAAGTGAAAAAACCCCAGCACTGGTGACTTAGAGGTCCTGAGGATCAGGACTTGACTGTGGCTCTGAAATATAGAGATGAAGAAAGAACAGAGTCACTCACTGCTTTCTTGCCATACTCGCTCTTGGAAACAACGAGGGATCCTGAGAGATAGCAACCTGGACATGTCCCTTTAGGGACCCTGAGAGAGAAAGAAGTAAAAGGGAGAGACACAAAGATAGAAAGAATAAATACTGAAATGTCACATTCAATGATATTAATGCAGAGACTATTTTTTTCTATTCTTATGCTGCTACACTGGGATATTTGCAGTTTAAGAGATCCAATAGAATATAGCAAGTGGGAGTAAACATCACTCTTTCCTAGCCTGAAAAGATTATCAGAAACTGAATACACCCCAAGTTACATTTGTTAAATTATACAATGATCTTTATACTTTTCATTTGAGGATAATTTAATCTGTCTCCTACAGATTACAAGAGAATGAAGGAATCTCAAGCGACAGCTGTTTCCTCCTCAGCCTCATGTCACATTTCATAGGAGAAAATTGAACCATTGCTTTCGTCAGTGAGACCCTCCTGTGCTGTGACCAGGCACCAGTCATACCCATCAGGTGAGGCCTTCTTGTTATCCTTTTATAAATTTGTACTAAAGCAGTTTGGCCAGTTTGACTCACTTGTCGTCTGGCAAGGCTGTGACGTAGAAAGGCTGAGTGGCCCCCGGGCACAGGGTGACAGAGTTGGCCTTCTTCTTTGCCATGAGGGCGGCTCGATGCGACTCGTACACATCCAGACTGAGGGTGTTGGACAGACGGTGAGACACCACAAAAGGCAGGTCCTTCAGTCGCTCGAGCTCACTGGACTGCTCGTGGCGAACTTGCAGGCGCACTGTGTAGTCCCCCTTTTCCAGCTTCAGGGAATACTGTGAGGTCAAACAGACAGAAGAGAGATGATACAGTTCAGTTTATTAAGTGCACACAAGGAACTTCTTCTCCTCCTTCTTCTTATCCATAATCAGTGTGATTATTCAGATCAGAAACCATTGGTTTAGATGCCCTGCAGTGACATAGTAACTATAAATCTATGTATAAATGCAGCCGATCAGAGAAAGACAAAGACAAAATTCAAAATCCTATCTCTGGAAAAAGAGCTACCGCTAAGTGTGAACATCTTGTGATGAAAAAACATCTAATCTTAGGTGCTGCACATCTTGTATGGGCGTACCTGGTGTGGGTAGGCGTCTCCTGAGCCCAGTAGTCTCTTGTTCTGATCGAACAGCATCCAGAGCTGACTGTCGAACTCAGACTCATACAGCAGCTCACACAGTGTGGGACAGCTGGGGGTAACCTCTCCACTCTTAGGCTGAGGACAGAACCAAATAAGATTATGCACACACACAAACATATTAAAGTAAAAAAAAAAAAAGTTTGTTTCTCTTTGGTTGCACTGGCAGTACCTGGTGAAAACTGTAGGTGAGGACTATCTCGTAGAGTTGTCTGTTATTGGGTAGAACATCCCTCATTCCCAAAGCTTTTGTCTTTGAGCTTAAAGGTCTAAAACCAAAAAGAGAAACAGGGAACACACGTTGAACGGCACTGTTATCACACAGCAATATATACATATGTATGTGAGAGTGCATGCATGTTACCTGAGAGGCTGAACCCAGGACTTGAGGGTAATGGCGGGCGAAACCTCCTCGTACCTCAGAGGCGACGACACATCAAAACTCGTCACTCCTTCTGATGCAAGCTGGGTAGAGACACACGAGGGTCAAAGAAAAGAAAAAAACAGAACTGACACTGCAACTTATTTTGTGCTGTGTCTGTATTCTTACTATGTGCAAGGGAGAAGGAGATGTGCTGAGTCCATGGAACGAGATGCTGTAGTCTACTGTGACGTCACCCAGGCTCGCCCACCAGCGAGCAATGCAAAACTCTACTATCCGACCCGACTGGAGAGGAGATAAAAACAAAGAGGAATTAATCCGACATTATTATATTGCGTGCATCTAAGAAATGGAGTTACTTGCATTGGCCTTTATTAATATATCTGACTCTGGTATGTTTACCTAATGACTTTTACACAAGGTCGCAGTCAAATAAATGCTTATTATATATAAAACATACGTACCAGCACAGGAAAAGCCTCTGTTAACGAGCCTCTTTCCAATAGTGAAGAGAACTTGTAGAATTCATTAGCTCTGTACGCCTTCTGTTTGACCAGGTGCACGGCATGGAGAACAAACTTTGATGACACATCTCCTGAATGAGAGGTCAGTGTAATCTCTGCAGGACACAGAGGTGAATAAAAGAACAACAGGGAGGAGAGGGGAGGCAGGTTAGATTGAGAAAGGAGAACAGGAAAGAGAGAACAGGAAATAGGGGAGGAAGACAGGAAGAAGTCAAAATTTAAATGTTGCACTGATACCAGACGTCTCATTTTGAAATGTAAAATAAATCTAAATGTTCAAATAAAAACAGAAATGAAAGTCACTTCCTCAAGTGTAACTAAAGCCATAGTGAAATCTAGCATTAACTTGTGAATCGAAACAGAACTCAATTAAAAACTTGATACATTGAACAAAACCCTATGAGGCTGACATGATACAGGGTTTCTGCAGGGCTCATTATAATAAGTTAGAATTAAATTACACTTTAAGACCATTTGTATCTCACACATAGTGCAATTTAACACTTATTTCAGTCATCCGGAAAAATCAGCTGCAGCATATAGCCTACAGCTATGTTATGAGTGCATACATTCATGTTGCATTTTTGTAACTAGATGAACGCTGTAAATAAAAATAATTCTTACAATTATAAAGAATATAATATATTAATCAATTAATTCATGTTCGCTGGAATTGCACCAATTGAAGACAATATATAAGTGCAGAACTCTCACCTGCCCAGGAGGCTCCCTGAGGAACGGTGATGAAGTGCCGTCTGATCTGACCTGGTCTAAAGTGAATATCCGTGAAAGCCACCTCCTGATTACGATTATCCGTCACTCTGAAGAAAGACACACAGAGCTGTCAGACACACATGCAAACCTCTACTTATTAGTTAAATGAAGCCAAATTAATGGAAGAACTCACTTGGCAGGGATAATAACCGTGATGGGAACTCTGAACAGTGGGCCGCAGCTTGGTGCTGCTGTATCGTACCCACACACCTAAACAAACACATTCACAGCGATCAGATTGGCATTAATACAGACTCGGCTGAGACAGCTCCAAGTTTGTTCCTCCTCCTCTCTGTCCTGTCCTCTACCTCTGTGTAGTGCACTCCCTCTCTCAGTCCGACAGGATCGACGCGGACATTGACGTGACGACACTGGTTCATCAGCTCTAGATGCGAGGGACACTGGACCCAAGGGGCAGCACATGTGAGCGCCAAGTGCAGCTGCAAGGAGATTCGCTCAGAGTTTTCTGTGAAAGGTATTAGAGAAAGACAGACTGTGTTTTTAAAAAAAAGAGAAAACACTCAAATAAAATGTACTGAATGTGCTCCCTAGTAGGAACAGCACCTGTGTTCTCTGGGAAGAAGGGTTCAATTCCGACTCCATGATCTGAAGGGGCAAGGATTTGGCCTGGGTCCCTGAGGTAGATACCTCTCTGTGTTCCCACGCTTATTGTGAAGCCAAGGTGGCTCGTGGGTAAAGACGCATGTTGAGTGAGGTAGTCTAAGGCCTTGTCCACCTGAGAGAAGGAAACAGAGGAAATTACTGAAAGAAATAACATTAACATAAAATAATTAAAAGAACATGAGTGTTACAAGAGACAGAAAAAAGAAACAAAATTAAGTTAAGTCAAATTACCTGGATTATTCCATGGCCCTGTGCAAAAACCTCAATGTCATCAACCTTCAGAGCTGTGTTTTCCAGCGCTCTCCTGACCGCAGGAGCCGAGGGACGGATCCCGTTCTGCTTCAATCCTTTATCACACAAAAATCACAAACTAGCATTAGATCTACATTCATACACACTTTGACTATATATTCCAGCATCAAATATTAGACCAAGAACACACCCGAGAGAATCAGTGCAATGCCTCCACAGGCATTAGGCGATGACATGGATGTTCCGTTCATCAGCTGGGTACCACGAAGAGTCCAGTTGGGTACAGACGCAATGGCACCACCAGGGGCACTGATGCTGACCCCCAGGGCCCCGTCTGTACTTGGGCCCCTGGACGACCAAGTGTACTGGTTAGCTGGGAGTTTCTCCCTCAGAGAATATTCTGCCACCATCATATCTGGAGTCACATACGCTCCAACTCCTTTGGGGGAAAAGAAGAGAGAGGGAATGTAAGAAATACTACCTTTTTAAACCACAGTTGCCCCAATTTGGAAAGCGTTCTCTATTTTGCATGGGCCATCTGATATTGTGCATTTGTTGTACAATTCAAAAATTAACCAAGTGTGTGTACCTATGACACTGCTAGTGGTTCCCCCTGGGCAGCCAACAGTAGAGAGACATGGGCCGTTGTTTCCTGCACTTGAGACAAATATCACATTGTGCTTCTGGACAGCCTCTGTGATCACCTCACAAATCCTCCTAAAATGGAAAGAAATTACAAAAATAAGCAACCATAAATGTGCCACACAAATTAACACACACAAGGAATCACCCCATTGTTACCAATTAGCAATGCTTACCCTGAATTGGGCCAATGAGTGGCTTCTCCATAGCTGTAGTTTACCAGGTCACACTTGTAGTTGATTACTTCAATCATCTGTATGTGACAAAGACGTAAGATAAACAAAAAATGTTAAAAAGGTTAAAACAAAAATTGAAGCTAAACTTTAATATCCAGGGTCTGTTTAACGTACTGCACGGATGAGTCCTGTGCCTGTTTCCATGGTGCTAAGGCGGGTGTCTCCAATCTTCAAAGCCAGGATCTGGGCACCTGGGGCCACACCATTACGCTCTGGTTCATCCGGGAAGTAACCTGCTGCGATGCTTGCCACATGGGTTCCATGAGCTCCTTTAAAAGCACAAAGGCAAGTTAGAATGGAGATAACACAATGGAGCAACTGAAAATGTTGTGCTAGTATTTGGTTTACCTCCACTGGTGACAATGCAGAGTGTATTTCCCTCATCATAAATATTAATAGAGTAGTTAAGCATCTCAGCATTTCCTAATGTGGCGTATTCTTGAGTCTCTCTGTAGGAGCACAGCACAGTGCACTGGGACAGCTCTCCACATTCTGAAGTGTCCACGACAGCCCTAAAAAATTAAATTTAAGCAGATAAATAAAAAAATAAACAAAATGGTAAAAAGACTAGAAAGAGATGACAGAATCATGGATTATGAGAGAATAGGAGTAGTATGGTACCTCCATGTGACTCCATCATGCCAAAGCACACAGTCGTATACAGGACCAGGATCACTGTACTTCTTTTCTAAAGATGCCAGCAGCTCTGACTGACTCTGCAGCTCTTCTTTCTGCAACTTCTCCATCTGGAGGGAGAAAGCAGGGTTGAGGCATACATGTGGGAGAGACAAATCAGAAAAGGAAACATTACATTGCTATGACTAGCATGCAAAGGTTATGAGTAATCAAGAACTCCACTTCGCAGGTCTAACCTGTGAGGGCGTCGGGTGAGAAAGGTCAAACTCTTCTGTCTTTCGGGAGGCCTCAGCAAGTGCCGCTCTGTGTGGTGGGTCCCATATCTTCTCCTTTCGCTCTTTCTAGTAACCAAAAGTTAAAGTGCCTTAACAACATTGACAAAGGCCGAAATTTATTCTAATTGTTTTACAAATTTGACAATGTACAGTCCTGTGTACTAGTTTAATAGCTATAAATTATAATGCACGACTATAGAGTCAAAAAAACAAAGCCATGGCAGAGCTGGTACAGAAATAAAGTCCCCATCTATCTACCTGTATTCTTTCTTTAAGAGCCTTGGGGAAGAATTCGTAGCCATTTTTAACTCCAATGCGATAGTTCCCTGAAGGATTGACCCAGGCAGTAGGAATCTGGAAGACAGAAAAAGACTCGGTGTGAGACAGATATGAAGAAAATATATCAAGTTTGGGTCAAATTATCTCATTTGGTTTAAAGAGATGATTACACATTACTACAAAATTACTTAACATACAGGACAGTAGCTGTAACAGCACATCTTATGGGACAGCTTTTACCAAAAGACGTTTACTGACCTTAAGTGTTCGGCCAGAAAGGCCTGCGATTGTCCCGTCTTTAGGTTCGGCCACTGTGGCCATGTTCACGTCACCGCTGCCTGTTGTATCGATGATATCGATGATCTTTGGCTTCCCCTCTGTCGTGACCTAAGGGAACAATAATCATTTAGACGGTGTAGAGTACACATATACAGACACTGACACAGCTTTACAGACAATAATTCCATTTTATTTGTATAGCGCCAAATCATAATATACATTATCTATGGGCCCTTTACATAGAAGGTCAAAAATCTGAGGGTATAGAAAACCTATTCAGCCTCTGACACAGCTCGGCATAAATAAAACAACAAAAATCAAAAGCTGTCACTTGAATCTGATCTTGAAGCTAAGCTGCACACAAACCCTATCGATGTGAGGATATTTGTTTACACACTGGAGGGGAGCTGATTCAGTCTCTGTCCTCCTTAAACCGGGATTACAGAAAGACAACATATGTCTGGAAATAAATGTCTGACCTTAATCTATTAACAACGAGCCAACTAACCTCCCGACCATAACGTTATGGGAACCAGCAGGTTCCTGCCAACAAAGTTAGCACTGTGAAGCTAACTACCAGGACTCCAGTGTGACTTGGCACTTAAGGTGCAGCTCTGAACGCCTCATTAACCGACAACTGACTGACCCGTAGTTATTTAATTAAACTCATATTAACCAGGCCACAACAACTAGATCGGATTGAACCACCTGACAGGGCAACTTGGGTTTACTGAGAAACCTAAAGAAGAATAATGCAGATTTTAGCTGCTATGCTAACGTGCTAGGTAACCAGCTACTGTTGGTTAACTGTAAACCATTCTGGCCTTTTAATGTAATTTGGCAACACGACGAAATACATGTTATGGATTATTGTAGTTTGGTTGAGTTGTCATGAAAGCTATGAAGCTTAATGCCACAGTTTGCGTGTGCGTTCCTCGAGGCTAACAAGCTACATAACTGTGTGTAAATTATGTGAATGAGTGGGGCCTTTAGCTTGACTAGCTAGAAGCTAACTGACTAACGTGAGACAGCCGGTCGGGTTTACCTGCATGCCGGGGGCCCCGGGGTCCACGCCGGTGTCGAGGATGGCGACGAGCACCCCTCGGCCATCGTGCTCGGGGAACCTGGTGAGGTACGACGCGGCGCCGGTTTCTTTCTTGGGGAGCAGCCCGTGGAAGGGGAACGGTTCTTCGGTGGAGTGAGCAGCCATGATCGGAGGAGCGACGGTGAACACAAAGCGGCGAGACGGGGAACAGAGAGAGAGAGACGAGGAGCGGGGTGAACAGGTTAAAGGGGCAGATCGAGAGGTTCCTCACCCAGCTGATCACACAAACTCTCTGATCCAGGACCTGTGTTTACCAAACTACTGAAGGTGAAAGGTCATTGTTGATATTTACTTTTCACAAACTTAAGAATAAATATAACATTTATCTTTTCATTTATTTTATTATATATTATTGTATTATAGAGATCAATGTCTCACTATGAAAGATGAACACACAAGAACGCAAAATTCCGACATTTCCCTTAATGCAAATCTATTGTCTCTATTAGACCATCTATCCACCATGACATCACTGTATCATCATGGATTATCAAATTTTACAAAGCTCCCTCAGGACCAGACACGACGTTATAAAACTGTGTTCATTGGATGAGAACTGTTAGGATTTCAAATTTGAGCTAGTCTGTGTCTGACTGAACTCTTAACAAATAAAGATAGGAGGTTGGGGCATGAACAGTTTCGCCAGAGATAATGGCCTTCACACGCAACGACAGAACATAGACTGAATGAAAAAGAGGAAATTTCAAGCGGAACTGCTGAATCAGTGAGAAAAAGTGGTCGTCCCTTAACCAGAAGGTTGGCGGTTGGATCCCAGTCTTCCCAATCTGCATGCCGAAGTGTCCTTGGGCAAGATACTGAGCATTGTATTGACCCTCATTGAAAAAACTGCTGCCCATAGATGGGAAATGGAGTGAATGTGTGTGTGAATAGGTGAATGGCAATAAAACTAGAGGGAGCAAAGAGGGAGTACAAAAGACAGATAAATAGGCGTTGGGGTGAGAGAGGAACATCAACTTCTACATGTCGGACTGGTTGTTATAATGAAAATCATAATCTTCAGCTGTACTTTGGCGTCATCAGCCTTTCAATCGCAATAACGTTAAAAGCAAAACCTGAGTATATAAGCACTAAGAAGAAAAGGAATAAAATAGAAGAAAAGGAATGAAATAGAAGAAAAGGAATAAGATACGTAGCGCTGTCAAACTTAACGCGTTAACTCGGGATGATTAATTTGTGGAATTAACGTCTTCATTTTTTTAAGGCATTACCGTCAGGAGGCCTCAGCCGAAAAAGGACACAAGAGATGGTTATTGAATTGGGCCATCACACCCGTTTACTTTCTTTCACACTTCCAAAACCTCTCTATGAACAGAACCCTTTCAAAACAAGAGTCCCAACCAACACCCTGCTTATAACAGGAACTACACATCAACCTTCTATAATAAAAGCCACTAGATAAAATATCTTACACTTATAAGCGAAATATTTTAGTTATGGACAAAAATGAAAAATATCTTTTATCTTTCTGAAGCATATCCCCCGAAAGATGGTCGAGACTTTCAACTGATGTTTTTCAGGTTTATTTGAAACTTCCCTAAACAACACCGTAAGAGCTTGTGCCTCTTCTGAGGGACGCTAAAACATAAACTTTTCCTTTGTGAGGTTAAAGATTCATAACATTAAGTCCGCGTCTATACGGCAACTTTACTTTCAAAATAAAAGCATGTAAAAAAAACCTCTGTTTAAGTGAGATAATTATCTCAGAAAATTTTTAAAAAAAAGTAAAGAGTATATATTGAGAAACAATGAAAAGTTGAACAATCATAGCTATGGACAATTATCACAGCCTAGGCTAAATCAGTTAGCAATAGGTAGTCAATAATGGCCCCGAACAGAAGGCTGATATAGTTATAACAGTAGAAAGTAATGTGATAAAATCTTGTAGGTGTGTCACCGCAAATCTATTTGGTTCTCCCTTATTGGTCCACAGCTGTAGTCACATGTCTCTTGTCCCGGAATTCAGGGAGCATATTCTAATCTCCAGGTGGGTTTACACCTACCTCGAAGTTTCTTTGGTAAAAAAGGTTCATACATTGAACATAAAACATAAAAACACAATAAGTACTTCAAAACACAATAAGTACTTCACATGAGAAAGAAATAACTATATATAAAACAAAACAAAATATATGCAAGATATAAAAAGTAAAATGCAAAACAGGAGAGAAAGTGGATGTGCAATATGCCATGGGCGGTGAGTCCACAAACAGGATCCTGGCGTAGGTTCCTGAGGAGTCCAGGTGCTGGAGGATCAGGTGAAGGATAAGGTTCCTGCTCCCTCAGCTGAACCAAACGAACCATAACAAAATCCCTCGGCTCTCTTAACAAGACAGGTGTGAGACCAAACAGCGTTTTTGAAGAACATACATTTCTAGCTTATTCCAAATATTAAACACAAAGATCAAAAGGTTATTATTAATGATTTGTATAAAGGCCTTATATCTGGCCCAAGCAGCTCCTGCTTCCCCCCCTCCTTTTTTTACATAGAGTTTCAGTCAGACACAGACTCCAGCTAAATATAAATTCCTAACAGAACGAACTGGAAGAAGGCGACAGCTTTAACAACACAGTTGACCTTGCTGTACACACTTTATTTCACAATGACACACAACAGAAACACAGCACTTTTCTGTCGTTTTGGGGCCGACCCCAGCCCTAACCCCAACCTCTTCACCAGTGCTGCTGCCTCTCAATAGAAACACACAGTCCGCTCTATCTCTCACTGTGTCTCGGTCTCTCTCAAGTTGTCTTCCTGTGTCTTCCTGTGTCTGCGACTAACAGGAAGTCAATAACACAGCAAGAGGGAGGGAGCTAGTGTTAGATAATGTTACTACTTACAATTATTTAGGCAATAGCATTTCAATAATATTAAGGATAGGGGAGTCTAGAACACCCACGGGAATTTGCCCACCGTGAACAATGAAACAGACCGGGGGAGAGCGGGGGGTTGTGGGTGGAGCTTTTGGTCTCTCGTCTGTAGTCAACCAATCAGGCTGCCGGGACGAAGGGCTCATCTGAATATTTCTCCCATCAGCGCTGTGAGCTTGTGAACAACGTGGAGTTTAATAAATAAATATGGTTGATAAATCGGCTTCCAAAGAGAGTTTGTTAGGCTCCAGGTGTGTGTCTGCCTCTGTCTGAGCTCCATGTGAAGTCCCAAAATTTCAGCACCATGACTAAGGAATGGTCTTTATTCAAAGGGGTTTATATTCAGGTCCCAACCGTTCTATGTTTGTGAGACTTCGGTCTCACATATACTAAAATTGGAACGATACAGAGAAGATTAGCATGGCCCCTGCGCAAGGATGACACGCAAATTCGTGAAGCGTTCCTCATTTTTGTTCTATTTTGTTCTCTTTTTGTTCTCATTTTGTTCTCATTTTGCTCAAAATGGAAAAGAGTGAAACTGCAGGTGTCGGGCTCCCTCTTGTGGTGGATCAACAGCATCATAACGCCGAACTGGCCCGAAGCAGACGCTAGGTGGCGCCATGACACAAGGGAAAACCCTGGTGCTGCCTTGAGGTGCTGTCGACCATGACACTAGTTAGAGGACGACCTGAGAATGTATTTCATATCCAAGCTAAATTGGTTTTGTAGACTGACATATCCACACCTGAATCGATATTGAATCAAATCGGATACCAAATCAAAACTTTGTTAATCAGAGTTGAATCAATTTTGGAAATCAGTGGAATAGTTGGGCAGTATATGTAGGAAAGACGCTGTTCCCCGTTTTCCTTCTGCACTCAGAGCATTTGTACAAGATTCAAGATTCAAGAGTTTTATTATCAAATGCACAGAGATAACAATTAAGCAGTTGCTGGCAATGAAATGCTTGGGTCACAGACTCTCTGCTAACAATGCTCAATAATAAAAAAAAAAATTAAACAATTTTTTTGAATAAAACAGTTTGTAGGCGAACTGAAGAGGGTCCAGAGAGTCAGGGAGGGAGGAGGTGATGAATGGTTGGACCCGCCACTCAAAGAACTTCATGATAATGGAAGTGAGTGCTACTGGGCGATAGTCATTCAGGCAGAGGATGACACTAATCATACGTGACTATTAGTATTCTTATTAGTAACATTCTTCTTATTAAAGCTTGTTTTTGTCAAACATATGTTATTGTTTATTGAAGTGAGGTGTTAAATAGGACCACGTGTCGCCTTAATAGATATTGAACTGCAAGAGGGAGGACCCAGTCTGGTTTAGATATAAAGTTTTTAGATATAAAGGGCCCATCATTTTGTACAATTGAGATGATTACACACTATTGACAACATCAGTAGGATTATTTGATAACCAATTGCTGCCAATACTTTCCTTTCACCTATATATCTTACACACTCACTGGAGCCTTGAGAGGCAAATGATGACAAATCATAACACATGTGCAACATATTAAATGAGCAGTCTGAGAAGAGAGTAAAGTGCAAAAAAAGGCTTTTTATTAAAAATCACCAGAACCAAATACACACAAAGAGATCAGTCGTTGTCCTCCTCATCTCTCTGCTCCTCCTCCTGAATAAAGAGTAAAGAGACTGTCATTCCAGTTCATGAAATGTACAAGATATGAACAAAACACACACAAAGGGTTGGCAACGTCTTGTTGATCTGATGTAGAGAGCTGTCTGTTTGCGTAGCTTGTGTGGATGTGTGTGTGTGTGTCTAAGAGAGTCAGACACACATTTCCAATTTAATGAGTTTTGTTTATATTTCCTTAGTAACTGAGGGTTAGAGGGTCATCTCTGTGAACTGATAGCATATTCTGTCAAGACCTGTCATTTCTGTTCTGAATAAAGTGTTTTTGAAAAGGAAAAAATACCATCTCTAGTTATACAATATCATGATTCATTAATGTACAGACATTCACATTTCCTTGATATTTGATACTCGCAAGGAGGGTACTGTGACAGTCTTGCCTTCTACTCCATCTGTCATTTCTGTTCTCAATAACCAAACAGAAATGTCTTTTCCTGTCATTTCTTATCTGAAGTTTTTTTTTTTTTAAATCCCTCCTGTACTTATACACACTGTTATACACTAGCAGATAGATTGATGTACACATTTTAGCATTTCATTGATAATTTGTTACTCCCAAGCTTTGACTGTGCCATTTGTCCCCTGTATTAACTGTCCTACCTGCTGGCCCTGGGTCTGCCTGGAGGGGGTCTGTGAAGCCTGGGCAGCTTCAGCCTGCAAAAAAACAAGATGAACAACATGGTTGATGACAATGATGAGGGAAGCCTCTCAGTCACTGTGCATATCAGGTAACTGACCTGTTGTCTCTCCCTCTGTTTGGCCTCATGGGCCCTTTTCCCTGCCAGCCAGTCATCTACCGAGGATCCCTCGGCACGGGAGCAGAAGTGCTCTGCTCTGTAGCGACTGTGACCATATTCTTTGGTTTTCGGCTGGCCACAGTGCTTGCAGATGAAATGTTCACACCTCTTCCTGGTCTTGACAGGAAGGCCCAACTCCTTGGCCCGACGCTGCTCTTCCTCACGAACCTTCCACCGCCAGGCGGTGGTTCGGGGCACAGCAGGGGCAGAGGTGGAGGTGGCGGGAGGGGCGGCAGAGGTGGAGGTGGCAGGGGGGGCAGCAGAGGGGGAGGCACGAGGGGTGGTCGGTGTGGAGGAGGAGGCTGCAGTGGTTGTGATGATTTTGTACAGCTCAGGTGCCAGGGCTACATTGTGTGTGACAACCTGACCAGAGGCGTCCTCCGGGGGAGAGAGTGTGAGAGGACGCAAAGGTTCCTGCAGCAGAGACCTGGCTGGAGAACGCAGCTCTGCTCCTGTCTGCTGAGTACTCGGCCCCGGCACCGCTGCACGCACCATGGCTGTCCTCATCGCCTTGCTCCGCTCGTTGTGCCTGACGGAAAGGAATTCAATGACATTGATTATTAGCTTCTTCTGCCCAGTATGAACATTCTTCAATCACACGCACTAGCGCAAAAGGCGCTCACCACTGCAGAAGGGTCCGGTTGTTGACCTCTGGGAGTTGCATAGGGGAAGCTGCCAAGAGGTCCCGCCTGTTGTACAAGTTGTCTCTGATGACAGAATAGTCCCTCTCAACAGCCCCCCAGCGGTTCACTGGGACCCCAGGGATGGTACAGCTCTCAGGGTGTATGCGGCACAGCTCCAAAAAGATGGCCTCGAGCATCCTGTTGGCATATGGAAACTGTGCCACTCCCTGCCCGAGATACGAACTATACACAGAGAGAGAGAGAGAGGAGGAGAAAGAGGTGTCCTGCGTTACAGACCGGAGTCACGTAGAGCACAATCAAACAATGAATTTGCTGTGGAGAAAATGAAATATAAAAATAGAACAATATGTAAAATGACTATAAGCTGAGTTTGAATGCTACACGCTACACTTGCCTTGTCACGCTGTCCCCTCCAGGCATGCAGGCAGTTTTGGACCAGTGGCCCTGGGGGAAGGAGGTGGGCGCCTTGTCCCTGTGTGACAGCTTCTGCCAAAGAGCCACTATCTCCCTCACCTGCCGCTCTGTAACAAATGCGTGGTGACGGAGCTCTACGAGGGCATGGGCTAGATGGACGGCATGCTGGTATCCACTGTGTCCATCTGGACCCCGTACCTCCTGCAATAGATACTACAGAGGTCAAGTATTCAATACGCACAACCCCTTCAAGTCCATCATCAGACTTGACATCACTTACTTCCTCCTCCACTGCGGGTGGAAAATTAGGCTGTGTGGCAACAACAGGCTGCAATGGGTGCAGCTCCTCTTCAAAGCCCTCATGCTCCTCCTCTTCCCAGTTCTCTTCCAGCTCATCCGTCCCATCAAGAGCATCATCATCATCTGGGCCCAAGTCCGGCTGCAGAGCTGCAGCACCAGTCTGGGAGTTGAGGTACTCCAACCCGATGAGCTCCCCTACATAAAGGAAAAACAGAAGAAGAAAAAGGAAATGCGGTTACACCTGTCATATATATGTTATATATATGTTATATATGTGTTATATAATACAGCTGTTTGTATAATACAGCTGTTTGCATTATACCTGTGTACTCCCCAGGCTGGGTGTAATTCTCTACCAGCGTCCTCCCCAAGAACTGTTGGGTGAGCTGGGAGAGGCCTCTCTGCAGCTGGGCGCTATAGCAACGCAGTGTCGAACGTCGGGCATTGCCCTCCACGGCAACTCTGGCACAGTCTTCATTCCATCTCACAATGCCCTCCAGCAGGTACACCTGGAAGTGGAGGGCGTTGGCAGACGTACCTGTGATGGGACAGACAGAGGATGGAGAACATTAGCTCAGCACGCACACACACACAAACGAACTGGCTCATTCTGAGACACTCACCTGGAACGAACGTGTAAAGGTGGTGGTGGAACCACTCAAGGGAGCTGGTGCCTCTGGCACAGCAGTAGACGGGGAGCTTAACACCCCCCCTGGTCTCCTCCCCTGTCTTCGCATACAGTTCCACTCCCGGCGGGTCCTGAATGCAGCGGAGATGGTGACGCTGTGTCCTCCAAACCTTCTCCATCTCTGCACGGTCGAAGAGTGGGACACCCATGGTGTCGTTCATCTCAGAGAAGGAGTCTAGCACCTCCTGAACCAGCAGCTCCGTCTCTGCTGCACCCCTTGTGTGGCGGCGGCAGTGGCGGGTCAGCTCCCTGGACGTGGGCTCCACGTTGGCGTCCCCCTCCTCCTCGGACTGTTTGGCCTCTTTCAGGCGGGCCACATCACAGCCATCCCACTCAAGCATGGCAAAGGAAAGCCGGGACATGAATGGGCCATACTGCTGGTGATTGCCGGCGGTGATGGCCCTCGCTAAGCGTTGCATTAGATGCCACACGTCCAGCCTGACCAACAGCTGCTCCCACTCGCCGAACAGGGCCGCTGCCTGAGAAAACCAGCACAAGAAGACATTCGTTTCCGTTTGAGTCGAGGGATAATAAAGTGGCCTGTGGACATGTTCTTGTTGTTGTTTTTTTTACCTTACAGCGTCCGTGGGTGGAACAGCAATCTTGGTTTACATACAAGACCCGAGGAGGGGCCCTTCCGGCTTCCCTGTACCGCCGCACAAGCCCGGCCGCCATGGGCAACAGTTCGTCCCCCTCAGAGGCAGTGAGGACTGACATGAGCACCTGCCTGTGCTCGTTGCTCACGTTGGTGACCCTTGCGGCCATCCCAGCAGCGTTACCCGCAAGCTTCTTTGTCATCTGAAAATAAGAGACCATGTCATATCTTCAATTATCAAAGTGTGTATTCTCAATCATTCACAAATGATCCAAAGCTTGCCTTTTTGGTGGAACCCAGCTTCAATATGTCCCCAAAGATGGACGTGACCCTGGCTTTCATCTCCTCCAGACGGCTAAGGGCCTCCCTGGCGTAGATGGAAATCAGCCAGGACACGGTGGGGATCGGTTTCATGGGCGGCACAGACACCTGCCCAGACACCTGAAGCTTTCTGAGCACGGAGAGGTAACTCATCGACCGCACCATCCACTCTTTGGTGTGCTGTTCCACCAGAATGGCACGGAGGCGGGAGGCACTGTTGCCCAAAGTGCGCTCCTTCATTAGGCCGACCACCCTCTTGTCACAAGACAACCTGCGGAGCACAAGGTGACTACTGTCAGCTGAGGGTTAAACAACGAATCACAGAAATACAAAGGCTTTCACATCACTGCCTACTTGTACGTGAGAACCGCTGGAAACAGCTCCTGGTGCGCCAGGTCAAGCTGTTTAATTATATCTTGCGCCCAGGCCGAGTACTTCCTTTTGCACGAACTGCACTCTATGTATTCTGTGCCCATGAAATACCAATTATCAATGTCAAGCACATGACGGACGGTTTTATAGAGCCCAGCACCGGTCAGTTTGTTCCCACAGTTGGGACAACTGAGCCTGTAGGCCCACATCCTATAGGGCGCCCACAGGAAGAACCGGCACTGGTAGAAGTCGTGGGCAGAGGGGGTCTGTGTGTAGAGGAGCTGGGCTTCTGGGGGGTACCACCACAAGCGCAGCTTGCTGGTGAGGACAGGCTTCTTGCCCGTGCGGCTGGTGAAAAGAGCCCGGCCCAACCAGTCCTGCTGTTCCTCCGGCAGCGTCTGCCTCCAGCCCTTGGGCAGCAGCTGCAGCAGAAACAAATCAAATATCCAGATTTATATCAAGAAGACAATATGGACAACTACAAACAATTCTGCGCACATGTCAATGCATTTACCTGTGCGCCGATGAACAGCGGTGGGGGGCTGGGTTGAACCAGTCCATCGCTCGAGGGTCCAGGCAACGGTGGCCCAGCCAGGGAGACTGGAAAAAACACAATCTCAAGTTGTCATACTGATATAGGGAGAGCGGGGTAATGTGAGACATCGAGTAATGTGAGACACCTGCTTTATCTAGGCAACGGAACACATTTGTGGTCATGTGCCCATTATGTTTTCAAGCCCCTCCCATTCCCCCCTTGCCATATAGGTTAAGTTGGTGCTGGTGCTGTGGTAAGTATATTTTTTCACAAAAATTTGTTTTTTGCATGTAAAAGTAAATTTTCTTGCTTTGAACTTAATCAACTGTTGTGTCAAAACAAATTGATTCAGGTAGAAAAACTTATATCGTACATGTTGATGAACTTCCAACATATAAAACCATGTGATTGATGCTAGCTGAAGATTAGCCTTAATTGCTAAGAGATGGGTTTTTTTCTAAAATGTTGGCTGTGGGGTAAAGTGGGACAAATGCTGTGGGGTAAAGTGAGACATGTAGCACAATTTAAGTTTAGTCTTAAACATATTTGAGTGTAATATTATATTATATATGTGTTATTTTTAATGTCACAAACATTGTAGAAAAGCCATCATGCCAAGAAACTACACCTGAACTGGCATTTGAATAAGCAGAGAAAAACAATATCCCTGTCCCTGACAATTGGACAGAAAAACAATGTGCAGGTAAACTAGGGTGTGCAGGAGATCACATGAATCATAATAATCATAAATGTGCTTAATTGACCAATCCCCATGATTCTGTTACAAGTCCGATATTAGTTTTGGAAAGTGTGGTTGTCAATCTAGCTGTGAGGATTTTAACAACATGTGTTGTTAGGGTTAGGGTTAGGGTTATGTGTTGAATTAATGGGAAATGTGGTAATTTTACTGATATATAATAGTAGGTCGCCTAGAGGGGAACAAATGTAACAAATGTCTCACATTACCCCGCTCTCCCTACTAACGAGGATATTTAAAGTCAAATATACTCACGCTGAGTGTCAACCTCTACTGCATCGGCAAGGAGATCGTCAGACCCTTCCGAAGATGGGGCCGTGGGTGCTGCGCCTGCATTTGTGCGCCGGAGGACAAATAAATGTGCGTATTAACATATGGAAACACTACTTGTGACCTCTGGTATACAGACAGACAGATCTTACTCAATGCAGGCTGTGAAGCTGGCTCCTGATGCTGCCTACAAAAGGCTTGTCGGAAATCCATTCTGTGAAGCGATTTAGCAGACAAGAAGCAATATTATTATTGTTTGACACAACCTGCTCAGGATAAAAACCGACATGTCAGCTGTGTGATAGAAGAATCCATCAATTGATATTGATACCCAGGAACATTTTAGCAGCACACAAAACAGTCAAACAGAAGAGCATATGAATAATACCAATCCAGAATAAGTACACTGCAGAGAGATGAAACCACTACCAGAACTACTTATGGAGATGTGTCAGTTCTCTTTTGTCATACTCTGTGTTTCACTGTTTTTAAACAATGTCACCGACCTCCTGCTTTACGTGAACAAGCTCTGATCTCACTGAGTGTGTCTGGGAGCATGCACGCACACTTTCTCTCGTCCTGGTATTTCACATGATGGCCTTGTAAATGACAGATAAACATTAGTTTTTTATTAGAATGAAGGCATGATGAAGGCACAACCTCTTAAGATGTCTTCACTTATCAAAGCATGTACGGAGATGGAAATAAAGAGGTTGTGAACCATCAGTTAAAAGAGTCTCAAACTCTGTGACTTTACATGAGGCCAGTGTTTTTTCGCTGGCACACTGTAATCGCATCATTTCACCGTGAAAGGCGAATTTTTTAACGCGTAAAAAAATTAGAGACGGCCGCAACATCACCGTAATGAACACGCACTATTTCACGGTCAACATGGCTTTTTTCCGGCGGAAAAAAACTTAAAGACAGCGCTGACATGAACGGCACACTTTGCCGGAATGCACACACATTATTTCACCATCAAACATGACAGAAACCAGTAAAAGAAACACGTAGACATCTTTCCGTCGTTTGCGGTCGGGAAAAGTTGAGGCCGCCTCAAGAAATAATAATAAACCTTCACATTCAACTTGAGTTACTCACATCTCTTTCTCGTGTGGTTATTCAGATTCGACCGTCAGGATGGAAGATCAACTGCTGAATAAATTGTACCTGTGAGGCTGCGATATAGATGGTATAGCAGTGGTCGACAAACCGTCGATCGCCATCTATCGGCCGATCCCAGTAACTCTCTGGACTCACTGGGTGCGGAGCGGCTGGTTTATCGCGTGCATTTCCTTCAATCCAAGTCGGATTCTATAGTAACCTAAATGTCAGGACACTGCGGTATAAGACATGCATATCCCGGTCTCACGATAAAAGTAAAGCCCCTTAGGACAAATGAATGGATTTAGAAAGTGAAAGGCTGGAGTTCTTTTACTTTGAAACGGATTTGGGAAGTGATGGAAAATACGTTCATTGGTTACAGACATAAACATTGTGTTTCACAGCAGAATAAACAAGGAATATTATATCTGACCTGAGTTCTAATAACAACGAAAAGATTATTTTGTTTAAAAGAGGTCTTTATTGTGAAATATTTGCAGGTGCGGAAAATATTCGGCTTCATTCTGTATAGTACTGGTATTTATTTGAATACAGGGGACTACATACAATTTTATACAAGGCAAGAGTCATATTTGTGTCCATATTCAAGGCAAAGCCTAAGTAAAAAACATTGGGTTGCAGTATCACCTCAATAACACACGGAGAGTGCACGAAGCAGGAGAGACTTTAACGTAGGACAGAAGCAAAGTGAAGCGGTCTGAATAGCAGCAGACACAAAGTGAAGAGGACGACAGTGGTGGGCGGATCGATCCAAATATCGATCATACATTGGTTTTGATATTGATCAAGAACACTGTAATGAGATCGCCACCTTTTGATATTGACCCCCTGGGACATTTAGGCAGGTATCAAAAACAGGAGCAGCACACAGAAAACTCAAACACAAGAGAAAATCTAAATTATTTCATTGTTTGTTGCAGTGATGTTCTAAATAGTTATGGTTTCTACTAGTCATTTTATTATACTAGATAAATAGCTAGCAAGCACAGCTAGCCACATCATTTAGCATTTTACAGTTTACCAACACTCACTCAGTATAAAGTTAAGGTATGGGGTCTCATTTATAAAACAGTGCATGGAATTCATACTAAAAGTGTACATGCGCTCTCCTGAAGGCAATCGTCACTTTATAAATCACAGTCCACCTGGAAACGGCCATGTAAGCCATGAACTGACCAAGACAAAAGGAAGCAGAGACTCACACACACAGGTGAAACACATGCAGGGGGGGGTGTTCAGAGAGCCCTTTTAGAAATCCAAACAGCCAGTGTTTCTATGAAGTGCCTGGGAACTTCCTCTCGCCAATCAGATTGAAGTTGAGAGTAGTTGGCAGCTGTTGAGTCCTTGGTATTGGATCAAAGTATTGGTGGAGGTGTCAGCTATAAAACGTTGGCTGTTGCTGGTGACCTACTTCTAATCCCCAGATCAAACCTTGTCCCTAGTTCTGCGTTTGCATACTTAAATGGTGCTTAAATGAACTCTGCGTGGGGCGTATGCCTGTGAGGCTTGGATGTGAGTGCATGTGACTGCCCTCTGCCATGGCATGCGTTACGTGTTTTCGCTGAGATATTAGGCAATAAGGTTGCTGTGATCACTAGTCAGTTTTTTTGGTGATGCGTCGACAACACTTGACTATGTATACGTACATAACTTATCTTTGTAGGATTGAGAGGCCGTTAGCATATGATTCAGGTTTGGTCAATCACTACACAATAATGTTTCGCACAGGGAATAAAACATATTTCATTGTGAGTTGAAAATGTTGTCATTGTCAATATTATTGGTGAAGAAGGTCATCTAAATGCTACCAACTAGTGACATTAGAAAATCATGACAGACGTTATCCTCCAACTTTGTCATTATTTAATTATTGTTTGTGGAATATCAAAATCAAAAAGTCAAATGCATGGATAAAGTCAATTTCTAACAAGAGGTACTTCATATATTGGACTGTTTTTGAATGAAGCAGGTAATATATTAACAGTATAATTGGTTTAAATAGTGATCAATTGTCATAGTGAGAAAGTTCCAATGCCTAGTGTGTTTAGTCATATTTAATATGTTTGTGGTTTCCTCCTAAGAAATCCAGATAGACAAAATATGAATTTGAGATAAGGTTTCCACTCAATAAAATAAAAACTGTAAACACATGTGCTAATAGACAGCAGTCTGGACTCTTAAGTGAAGAACATTGTACTAATAACATTGCATCATGTCATCACTAGTGTGTAATCATCTCAATTGTACAAAATAATGGGCCCTTTATATCTAAATACTTTATATTTACACCAGGCAAAAGTAAAGGGAGCTGGCAGGGGCAGGGGTCCCGAACCTTGAAGAACCTTTACCAGTTTACGGCCTTTGGGCTTTAGAGGCTTCCCCGCCGTGAAGGTGCACCTGAATGAGTGAAGAGCCATAAAACATTGCATTAAGGCAAATCCAAAGGTGACACTGGGCATGACAGGAAGGCTCTCACAAAGTCTATTTTCATGTTTGTCAATGTACTTGAGTAAACTGCAGTAGTACAGGAGGATTTCAAGAGTATGTATAATATGTTCGAGTACAATGTAAAAAGAGCTATAATATGATGGAATATAAAAGGGTATGTGCAGATATAGCATAGGTGAATATCACAATAAGATGCAGATATATGGAATAATCAGAATTGACATATTTGTACTATTGACTGGACAAAGATGCTTCATAACTGACTCTGTCCAGTTTGTATTCCAGCATTTGCATGGATCATGGATTATCAAATTTTACAAAGCTCCCTCAGGACCAGACACGACGTTATAAAACTGTGTTCATTGGATGAGAACTGTTAGGATTTCAAATTTGAGCTAGTCTGTGTCTGACTGAACTCTTAACAAATAAAGATAGGAGGTTGGGGCATGAACAGTTTCGCCAGAGATAATGGCCTTCACACGCAACGACAGAACATAGACTGAATGAAAAAGAGGAAATTTCAAGCGGAACTGCTGAATCAGTGAGAAAAAGTGGTCGTCCCTTAACCAGAAGGTTGGCGGTTGGATCCCAGTCTTCCCAATCTGCATGCCGAAGTGTCCTTGGGCAAGATACTGAGCATTGTATTGACCCTCATTGAAAAAACTGCTGCCCATAGATGGGAAATGGAGTGAATGTGTGTGTGAATAGGTGAATGGCAATAAAACTAGAGGGAGCAAAGAGGGAGTACAAAAGACAGATAAATAGGCGTTGGGGTGAGAGAGGAACATCAACTTCTACATGTCGGACTGGTTGTTATAATGAAAATCATAATCTTCAGCTGTACTTTGGCGTCATCAGCCTTTCAATCGCAATAACGTTAAAAGCAAAACCTGAGTATATAAGCACTAAGAAGAAAAGGAATAAAATAGAAGAAAAGGAATGAAATAGAAGAAAAGGAATAAGATACGTAGCGCTGTCAAACTTAACGCGTTAACTCGGGATGATTAATTTGTGGAATTAACGTCTTCATTTTTTTAAGGCATTACCGTCAGGAGGCCTCAGCCGAAAAAGGACACAAGAGATGGTTATTGAATTGGGCCATCACACCCGTTTACTTTCTTTCACACTTCCAAAACCTCTCTATGAACAGAACCCTTTCAAAACAAGAGTCCCAACCAACACCCTGCTTATAACAGGAACTACACATCAACCTTCTATAATAAAAGCCACTAGATAAAATATCTTACACTTATAAGCGAAATATTTTAGTTATGGACAAAAATGAAAAATATCTTTTATCTTTCTGAAGCATATCCCCCGAAAGATGGTCGAGACTTTCAACTGATGTTTTTCAGGTTTATTTGAAACTTCCCTAAACAACACCGTAAGAGCTTGTGCCTCTTCTGAGGGACGCTAAAACATAAACTTTTCCTTTGTGAGGTTAAAGATTCATAACATTAAGTCCGCGTCTATACGGCAACTTTACTTTCAAAATAAAAGCATGTAAAAAAAACCTCTGTTTAAGTGAGATAATTATCTCAGAAAATTTTTAAAAAAAAGTAAAGAGTATATATTGAGAAACAATGAAAAGTTGAACAATCATAGCTATGGACAATTATCACAGCCTAGGCTAAATCAGTTAGCAATAGGTAGTCAATAATGGCCCCGAACAGAAGGCTGATATAGTTATAACAGTAGAAAGTAATGTGATAAAATCTTGTAGGTGTGTCACCGCAAATCTATTTGGTTCTCCCTTATTGGTCCACAGCTGTAGTCACATGTCTCTTGTCCCGGAATTCAGGGAGCATATTCTAATCTCCAGGTGGGTTTACACCTACCTCGAAGTTTCTTTGGTAAAAAAGGTTCATACATTGAACATAAAACATAAAAACACAATAAGTACTTCAAAACACAATAAGTACTTCACATGAGAAAGAAATAACTATATATAAAACAAAACAAAATATATGCAAGATATAAAAAGTAAAATGCAAAACAGGAGAGAAAGTGGATGTGCAATATGCCATGGGCGGTGAGTCCACAAACAGGATCCTGGCGTAGGTTCCTGAGGAGTCCAGGTGCTGGAGGATCAGGTGAAGGATAAGGTTCCTGCTCCCTCAGCTGAACCAAACGAACCATAACAAAATCCCTCGGCTCTCTTAACAAGACAGGTGTGAGACCAAACAGCGTTTTTGAAGAACATACATTTCTAGCTTATTCCAAATATTAAACACAAAGATCAAAAGGTTATTATTAATGATTTGTATAAAGGCCTTATATCTGGCCCAAGCAGCTCCTGCTTCCCCCCCTCCTTTTTTTACATAGAGTTTCAGTCAGACACAGACTCCAGCTAAATATAAATTCCTAACAGAACGAACTGGAAGAAGGCGACAGCTTTAACAACA
This sequence comes from Platichthys flesus, assembly GCF_949316205.1. Lineage (NCBI taxonomy): Eukaryota > Metazoa > Chordata > Actinopteri > Pleuronectiformes > Pleuronectidae > Platichthys > Platichthys flesus. The sequence continues at coordinate 9,618,844 of NC_084945.1, read as the reverse complement.
CAGTTGACCTTGCTGTACACACTTTATTTCACAATGACACACAACAGAAACACAGCACTTTTCTGTCGTTTTGGGGCCGACCCCAGCCCTAACCCCAACCTCTTCACCAGTGCTGCTGCCTCTCAATAGAAACACACAGTCCGCTCTATCTCTCACTGTGTCTCGGTCTCTCTCAAGTTGTCTTCCTGTGTCTTCCTGTGTCTGCGACTAACAGGAAGTCAATAACACAGCAAGAGGGAGGGAGCTAGTGTTAGATAATGTTACTACTTACAATTATTTAGGCAATAGCATTTCAATAATATTAAGGATAGGGGAGTCTAGAACACCCACGGGAATTTGCCCACCGTGAACAATGAAACAGACCGGGGGAGAGCGGGGGGTTGTGGGTGGAGCTTTTGGTCTCTCGTCTGTAGTCAACCAATCAGGCTGCCGGGACGAAGGGCTCATCTGAATATTTCTCCCATCAGCGCTGTGAGCTTGTGAACAACGTGGAGTTTAATAAATAAATATGGTTGATAAATCGGCTTCCAAAGAGAGTTTGTTAGGCTCCAGGTGTGTGTCTGCCTCTGTCTGAGCTCCATGTGAAGTCCCAAAATTTCAGCACCATGACTAAGGAATGGTCTTTATTCAAAGGGGTTTATATTCAGGTCCCAACCGTTCTATGTTTGTGAGACTTCGGTCTCACATATACTAAAATTGGAACGATACAGAGAAGATTAGCATGGCCCCTGCGCAAGGATGACACGCAAATTCGTGAAGCGTTCCTCATTTTTGTTCTATTTTGTTCTCTTTTTGTTCTCATTTTGTTCTCATTTTGCTCAAAATGGAAAAGAGTGAAACTGCAGGTGTCGGGCTCCCTCTTGTGGTGGATCAACAGCATCATAACGCCGAACTGGCCCGAAGCAGACGCTAGGTGGCGCCATGACACAAGGGAAAACCCTGGTGCTGCCTTGAGGTGCTGTCGACCATGACACTAGTTAGAGGACGACCTGAGAATGTATTTCATATCCAAGCTAAATTGGTTTTGTAGACTGACATATCCACACCTGAATCGATATTGAATCAAATCGGATACCAAATCAAAACTTTGTTAATCAGAGTTGAATCAATTTTGGAAATCAGTGGAATAGTTGGGCAGTATATGTAGGAAAGACGCTGTTCCCCGTTTTCCTTCTGCACTCAGAGCATTTGTACAAGATTCAAGATTCAAGAGTTTTATTATCAAATGCACAGAGATAACAATTAAGCAGTTGCTGGCAATGAAATGCTTGGGTCACAGACTCTCTGCTAACAATGCTCAATAATAAAAAAAAAAATTAAACAATTTTTTTGAATAAAACAGTTTGTAGGCGAACTGAAGAGGGTCCAGAGAGTCAGGGAGGGAGGAGGTGATGAATGGTTGGACCCGCCACTCAAAGAACTTCATGATAATGGAAGTGAGTGCTACTGGGCGATAGTCATTCAGGCAGAGGATGACACTAATCATACGTGACTATTAGTATTCTTATTAGTAACATTCTTCTTATTAAAGCTTGTTTTTGTCAAACATATGTTATTGTTTATTGAAGTGAGGTGTTAAATAGGACCACGTGTCGCCTTAATAGATATTGAACTGCAAGAGGGAGGACCCAGTCTGGTTTAGATATAAAGTTTTTAGATATAAAGGGCCCATCATTTTGTACAATTGAGATGATTACACACTATTGACAACATCAGTAGGATTATTTGATAACCAATTGCTGCCAATACTTTCCTTTCACCTATATATCTTACACACTCACTGGAGCCTTGAGAGGCAAATGATGACAAATCATAACACATGTGCAACATATTAAATGAGCAGTCTGAGAAGAGAGTAAAGTGCAAAAAAAGGCTTTTTATTAAAAATCACCAGAACCAAATACACACAAAGAGATCAGTCGTTGTCCTCCTCATCTCTCTGCTCCTCCTCCTGAATAAAGAGTAAAGAGACTGTCATTCCAGTTCATGAAATGTACAAGATATGAACAAAACACACACAAAGGGTTGGCAACGTCTTGTTGATCTGATGTAGAGAGCTGTCTGTTTGCGTAGCTTGTGTGGATGTGTGTGTGTGTGTCTAAGAGAGTCAGACACACATTTCCAATTTAATGAGTTTTGTTTATATTTCCTTAGTAACTGAGGGTTAGAGGGTCATCTCTGTGAACTGATAGCATATTCTGTCAAGACCTGTCATTTCTGTTCTGAATAAAGTGTTTTTGAAAAGGAAAAAATACCATCTCTAGTTATACAATATCATGATTCATTAATGTACAGACATTCACATTTCCTTGATATTTGATACTCGCAAGGAGGGTACTGTGACAGTCTTGCCTTCTACTCCATCTGTCATTTCTGTTCTCAATAACCAAACAGAAATGTCTTTTCCTGTCATTTCTTATCTGAAGTTTTTTTTTTTTTAAATCCCTCCTGTACTTATACACACTGTTATACACTAGCAGATAGATTGATGTACACATTTTAGCATTTCATTGATAATTTGTTACTCCCAAGCTTTGACTGTGCCATTTGTCCCCTGTATTAACTGTCCTACCTGCTGGCCCTGGGTCTGCCTGGAGGGGGTCTGTGAAGCCTGGGCAGCTTCAGCCTGCAAAAAAACAAGATGAACAACATGGTTGATGACAATGATGAGGGAAGCCTCTCAGTCACTGTGCATATCAGGTAACTGACCTGTTGTCTCTCCCTCTGTTTGGCCTCATGGGCCCTTTTCCCTGCCAGCCAGTCATCTACCGAGGATCCCTCGGCACGGGAGCAGAAGTGCTCTGCTCTGTAGCGACTGTGACCATATTCTTTGGTTTTCGGCTGGCCACAGTGCTTGCAGATGAAATGTTCACACCTCTTCCTGGTCTTGACAGGAAGGCCCAACTCCTTGGCCCGACGCTGCTCTTCCTCACGAACCTTCCACCGCCAGGCGGTGGTTCGGGGCACAGCAGGGGCAGAGGTGGAGGTGGCGGGAGGGGCGGCAGAGGTGGAGGTGGCAGGGGGGGCAGCAGAGGGGGAGGCACGAGGGGTGGTCGGTGTGGAGGAGGAGGCTGCAGTGGTTGTGATGATTTTGTACAGCTCAGGTGCCAGGGCTACATTGTGTGTGACAACCTGACCAGAGGCGTCCTCCGGGGGAGAGAGTGTGAGAGGACGCAAAGGTTCCTGCAGCAGAGACCTGGCTGGAGAACGCAGCTCTGCTCCTGTCTGCTGAGTACTCGGCCCCGGCACCGCTGCACGCACCATGGCTGTCCTCATCGCCTTGCTCCGCTCGTTGTGCCTGACGGAAAGGAATTCAATGACATTGATTATTAGCTTCTTCTGCCCAGTATGAACATTCTTCAATCACACGCACTAGCGCAAAAGGCGCTCACCACTGCAGAAGGGTCCGGTTGTTGACCTCTGGGAGTTGCATAGGGGAAGCTGCCAAGAGGTCCCGCCTGTTGTACAAGTTGTCTCTGATGACAGAATAGTCCCTCTCAACAGCCCCCCAGCGGTTCACTGGGACCCCAGGGATGGTACAGCTCTCAGGGTGTATGCGGCACAGCTCCAAAAAGATGGCCTCGAGCATCCTGTTGGCATATGGAAACTGTGCCACTCCCTGCCCGAGATACGAACTATACACAGAGAGAGAGAGAGAGGAGGAGAAAGAGGTGTCCTGCGTTACAGACCGGAGTCACGTAGAGCACAATCAAACAATGAATTTGCTGTGGAGAAAATGAAATATAAAAATAGAACAATATGTAAAATGACTATAAGCTGAGTTTGAATGCTACACGCTACACTTGCCTTGTCACGCTGTCCCCTCCAGGCATGCAGGCAGTTTTGGACCAGTGGCCCTGGGGGAAGGAGGTGGGCGCCTTGTCCCTGTGTGACAGCTTCTGCCAAAGAGCCACTATCTCCCTCACCTGCCGCTCTGTAACAAATGCGTGGTGACGGAGCTCTACGAGGGCATGGGCTAGATGGACGGCATGCTGGTATCCACTGTGTCCATCTGGACCCCGTACCTCCTGCAATAGATACTACAGAGGTCAAGTATTCAATACGCACAACCCCTTCAAGTCCATCATCAGACTTGACATCACTTACTTCCTCCTCCACTGCGGGTGGAAAATTAGGCTGTGTGGCAACAACAGGCTGCAATGGGTGCAGCTCCTCTTCAAAGCCCTCATGCTCCTCCTCTTCCCAGTTCTCTTCCAGCTCATCCGTCCCATCAAGAGCATCATCATCATCTGGGCCCAAGTCCGGCTGCAGAGCTGCAGCACCAGTCTGGGAGTTGAGGTACTCCAACCCGATGAGCTCCCCTACATAAAGGAAAAACAGAAGAAGAAAAAGGAAATGCGGTTACACCTGTCATATATATGTTATATATATGTTATATATGTGTTATATAATACAGCTGTTTGTATAATACAGCTGTTTGCATTATACCTGTGTACTCCCCAGGCTGGGTGTAATTCTCTACCAGCGTCCTCCCCAAGAACTGTTGGGTGAGCTGGGAGAGGCCTCTCTGCAGCTGGGCGCTATAGCAACGCAGTGTCGAACGTCGGGCATTGCCCTCCACGGCAACTCTGGCACAGTCTTCATTCCATCTCACAATGCCCTCCAGCAGGTACACCTGGAAGTGGAGGGCGTTGGCAGACGTACCTGTGATGGGACAGACAGAGGATGGAGAACATTAGCTCAGCACGCACACACACACAAACGAACTGGCTCATTCTGAGACACTCACCTGGAACGAACGTGTAAAGGTGGTGGTGGAACCACTCAAGGGAGCTGGTGCCTCTGGCACAGCAGTAGACGGGGAGCTTAACACCCCCCCTGGTCTCCTCCCCTGTCTTCGCATACAGTTCCACTCCCGGCGGGTCCTGAATGCAGCGGAGATGGTGACGCTGTGTCCTCCAAACCTTCTCCATCTCTGCACGGTCGAAGAGTGGGACACCCATGGTGTCGTTCATCTCAGAGAAGGAGTCTAGCACCTCCTGAACCAGCAGCTCCGTCTCTGCTGCACCCCTTGTGTGGCGGCGGCAGTGGCGGGTCAGCTCCCTGGACGTGGGCTCCACGTTGGCGTCCCCCTCCTCCTCGGACTGTTTGGCCTCTTTCAGGCGGGCCACATCACAGCCATCCCACTCAAGCATGGCAAAGGAAAGCCGGGACATGAATGGGCCATACTGCTGGTGATTGCCGGCGGTGATGGCCCTCGCTAAGCGTTGCATTAGATGCCACACGTCCAGCCTGACCAACAGCTGCTCCCACTCGCCGAACAGGGCCGCTGCCTGAGAAAACCAGCACAAGAAGACATTCGTTTCCGTTTGAGTCGAGGGATAATAAAGTGGCCTGTGGACATGTTCTTGTTGTTGTTTTTTTTACCTTACAGCGTCCGTGGGTGGAACAGCAATCTTGGTTTACATACAAGACCCGAGGAGGGGCCCTTCCGGCTTCCCTGTACCGCCGCACAAGCCCGGCCGCCATGGGCAACAGTTCGTCCCCCTCAGAGGCAGTGAGGACTGACATGAGCACCTGCCTGTGCTCGTTGCTCACGTTGGTGACCCTTGCGGCCATCCCAGCAGCGTTACCCGCAAGCTTCTTTGTCATCTGAAAATAAGAGACCATGTCATATCTTCAATTATCAAAGTGTGTATTCTCAATCATTCACAAATGATCCAAAGCTTGCCTTTTTGGTGGAACCCAGCTTCAATATGTCCCCAAAGATGGACGTGACCCTGGCTTTCATCTCCTCCAGACGGCTAAGGGCCTCCCTGGCGTAGATGGAAATCAGCCAGGACACGGTGGGGATCGGTTTCATGGGCGGCACAGACACCTGCCCAGACACCTGAAGCTTTCTGAGCACGGAGAGGTAACTCATCGACCGCACCATCCACTCTTTGGTGTGCTGTTCCACCAGAATGGCACGGAGGCGGGAGGCACTGTTGCCCAAAGTGCGCTCCTTCATTAGGCCGACCACCCTCTTGTCACAAGACAACCTGCGGAGCACAAGGTGACTACTGTCAGCTGAGGGTTAAACAACGAATCACAGAAATACAAAGGCTTTCACATCACTGCCTACTTGTACGTGAGAACCGCTGGAAACAGCTCCTGGTGCGCCAGGTCAAGCTGTTTAATTATATCTTGCGCCCAGGCCGAGTACTTCCTTTTGCACGAACTGCACTCTATGTATTCTGTGCCCATGAAATACCAATTATCAATGTCAAGCACATGACGGACGGTTTTATAGAGCCCAGCACCGGTCAGTTTGTTCCCACAGTTGGGACAACTGAGCCTGTAGGCCCACATCCTATAGGGCGCCCACAGGAAGAACCGGCACTGGTAGAAGTCGTGGGCAGAGGGGGTCTGTGTGTAGAGGAGCTGGGCTTCTGGGGGGTACCACCACAAGCGCAGCTTGCTGGTGAGGACAGGCTTCTTGCCCGTGCGGCTGGTGAAAAGAGCCCGGCCCAACCAGTCCTGCTGTTCCTCCGGCAGCGTCTGCCTCCAGCCCTTGGGCAGCAGCTGCAGCAGAAACAAATCAAATATCCAGATTTATATCAAGAAGACAATATGGACAACTACAAACAATTCTGCGCACATGTCAATGCATTTACCTGTGCGCCGATGAACAGCGGTGGGGGGCTGGGTTGAACCAGTCCATCGCTCGAGGGTCCAGGCAACGGTGGCCCAGCCAGGGAGACTGGAAAAAACACAATCTCAAGTTGTCATACTGATATAGGGAGAGCGGGGTAATGTGAGACATCGAGTAATGTGAGACACCTGCTTTATCTAGGCAACGGAACACATTTGTGGTCATGTGCCCATTATGTTTTCAAGCCCCTCCCATTCCCCCCTTGCCATATAGGTTAAGTTGGTGCTGGTGCTGTGGTAAGTATATTTTTTCACAAAAATTTGTTTTTTGCATGTAAAAGTAAATTTTCTTGCTTTGAACTTAATCAACTGTTGTGTCAAAACAAATTGATTCAGGTAGAAAAACTTATATCGTACATGTTGATGAACTTCCAACATATAAAACCATGTGATTGATGCTAGCTGAAGATTAGCCTTAATTGCTAAGAGATGGGTTTTTTTCTAAAATGTTGGCTGTGGGGTAAAGTGGGACAAATGCTGTGGGGTAAAGTGAGACATGTAGCACAATTTAAGTTTAGTCTTAAACATATTTGAGTGTAATATTATATTATATATGTGTTATTTTTAATGTCACAAACATTGTAGAAAAGCCATCATGCCAAGAAACTACACCTGAACTGGCATTTGAATAAGCAGAGAAAAACAATATCCCTGTCCCTGACAATTGGACAGAAAAACAATGTGCAGGTAAACTAGGGTGTGCAGGAGATCACATGAATCATAATAATCATAAATGTGCTTAATTGACCAATCCCCATGATTCTGTTACAAGTCCGATATTAGTTTTGGAAAGTGTGGTTGTCAATCTAGCTGTGAGGATTTTAACAACATGTGTTGTTAGGGTTAGGGTTAGGGTTATGTGTTGAATTAATGGGAAATGTGGTAATTTTACTGATATATAATAGTAGGTCGCCTAGAGGGGAACAAATGTAACAAATGTCTCACATTACCCCGCTCTCCCTACTAACGAGGATATTTAAAGTCAAATATACTCACGCTGAGTGTCAACCTCTACTGCATCGGCAAGGAGATCGTCAGACCCTTCCGAAGATGGGGCCGTGGGTGCTGCGCCTGCATTTGTGCGCCGGAGGACAAATAAATGTGCGTATTAACATATGGAAACACTACTTGTGACCTCTGGTATACAGACAGACAGATCTTACTCAATGCAGGCTGTGAAGCTGGCTCCTGATGCTGCCTACAAAAGGCTTGTCGGAAATCCATTCTGTGAAGCGATTTAGCAGACAAGAAGCAATATTATTATTGTTTGACACAACCTGCTCAGGATAAAAACCGACATGTCAGCTGTGTGATAGAAGAATCCATCAATTGATATTGATACCCAGGAACATTTTAGCAGCACACAAAACAGTCAAACAGAAGAGCATATGAATAATACCAATCCAGAATAAGTACACTGCAGAGATGAAACCACTACCAGAACTACTTATGGAGATGTGTCAGTTCTCTTTTGTCATACTCTGTGTTTCACTGTTTTTAAACAATGTCACCGACCTCCTGCTTTACGTGAACAAGCTCTGATCTCACTGAGTGTGTCTGGGAGCATGCACGCACACTTTCTCTCGTCCTGGTATTTCACATGATGGCCTTGTAAATGACAGATAAACATTAGTTTTTTATTAGAATGAAGGCATGATGAAGGCACAACCTCTTAAGATGTCTTCACTTATCAAAGCATGTACGGAGATGGAAATAAAGAGGTTGTGAACCATCAGTTAAAAGAGTCTCAAACTCTGTGACTTTACATGAGGCCAGTGTTTTTTCGCTGGCACACTGTAATCGCATCATTTCACCGTGAAAGGCGAATTTTTTAACGCGTAAAAAAATTAGAGACGGCCGCAACATCACCGTAATGAACACGCACTATTTCACGGTCAACATGGCTTTTTTCCGGCGGAAAAAAACTTAAAGACAGCGCTGACATGAACGGCACACTTTGCCGGAATGCACACACATTATTTCACCATCAAACATGACAGAAACCAGTAAAAGAAACACGTAGACATCTTTCCGTCGTTTGCGGTCGGGAAAAGTTGAGGCCGCCTCAAGAAATAATAATAAACCTTCACATTCAACTTGAGTTACTCACATCTCTTTCTCGTGTGGTTATTCAGATTCGACCGTCAGGATGGAAGATCAACTGCTGAATAAATTGTACCTGTGAGGCTGCGATATAGATGGTATAGCAGTGGTCGACAAACCGTCGATCGCCATCTATCGGCCGATCCCAGTAACTCTCTGGACTCACTGGGTGCGGAGCGGCTGGTTTATCGCGTGCATTTCCTTCAATCCAAGTCGGATTCTATAGTAACCTAAATGTCAGGACACTGCGGTATAAGACATGCATATCCCGGTCTCACGATAAAAGTAAAGCCCCTTAGGACAAATGAATGGATTTAGAAAGTGAAAGGCTGGAGTTCTTTTACTTTGAAACGGATTTGGGAAGTGATGGAAAATACGTTCATTGGTTACAGACATAAACATTGTGTTTCACAGCAGAATAAACAAGGAATATTATATCTGACCTGAGTTCTAATAACAACGAAAACATTCTTTTGTTTAAAAGAGGTCTTTATTGTGAAATATTTGCAGGTGCGGGGAAATATTCGGCTTCATTCTGTATAGTACTGGTATTTATTTGAATACAGGGGACTACATACAATTTTATACAAGGCAAGAGTCATATTTGTGTCCATATTCAAGGCAACGCCTAAGTAAAAAACATTGGGTTGCAGTATCAGCTCAATAACACACGGAGAGTGCACGAAGCAGGAGAGACTTTAACGTAGGACAGAAGCAAAGTGAAGCGGTCTGAATAGCAGCAGACATAAAGTGAAAAGGACGACAGTGGTGGGCGGATCGATCCAAATATCGATCATACATTGGTTTTGATATTGATCAAGAACACTGTAATGAGATCGCCACCTTTTGATATTGACCCCCTGGGACATTTAGGCAGGTATCAAAAACAGGAGCAGCACACAGAAAACTCAAACACAAGAGAAAATCTAAATTATTTCATTGTTTGTTGCAGTGATGTTCTAAATAGTTATGGTTTCTACTAGTCATTTTATTATACTAGATAAAAAGCTAGCAAGCACAGCTAGCCACATCATTTAGCATTTTACAGTTTACCAACACTCACTCAGTATAAAGTTAAGGTATGGGGTCTCATTTATAAAACAGTGCATGGAATTCATACTAAAAGTGTACATGCGCTCTCCTGAAGGCAATCTTCACTTTATAAATCACAGTCCACCTGGAAACGGCCATGTAAGCCATGAACTGACCAAGACAAAAGGGAGCAGAGACTCACACACACAGGTGAAACACATGCAGGGGGGGTGTTCAGAGAGCCCTTTTAGAAATCCAAACAGCCAGTGTTTCTATGAAGTGCCTGGGAACTTCCTCTCGCCAATCAGATTGAAGTTGAGAGTAGTTGGCAGCTGTTGAGTCCTTGGTATTGGATCAAAGTATTGGTGGAGGTGTCAGCTATAAAACGTTGGCTGTTGCTGGTGACCTACTTCTAATCCCCAGATCAAACCTTGTCCCTAGTTCTGCGTTTGCATACTTAAATGGTGCTTAAATGAACTATGCGTGGGGCGTATGCCTGTGAGGCTTGGATGTGAGTGCATGTGACTGCCCTCTGCCATGGCATGCGTTACGTGTTTTCGCTGAGATATTAGGCAATAAGGTTGCTGTGATCACTAGTCAGTTTTTTTGGTGATGCGTCGACGACACTTGACTACGTATACGTACATAACTTATCTTTGTAGGATTGAGAGGCCATTAGCATATGATTCAGGTTTGGTCAATCACTACACAATAATGTTTCGCACAGGGAATAAAACATATTTCATTGTGAGTTGAAAATGTTGTCATTGTCAATATTATTGGTGAAGAAGGTCATCTAAATGCTACCAACTAGTGACATTAGAAAATCATGACAGACGTTATCATCACCAACTTTGTCATTATTTAATCAAGTAGGATCGTAGTTGTAATCATTTGTTGTTTGTGGAATATCAAAATCAAAAAGTCAAATGCATGGATAAAGTAAATTTCTAACAAGAGGTACTTCATATATTGGAATGTTTTTGAATGAAGCAGGTAATATATTAACAGTATAATTGGTTTAAATAGTGATCAATTGTCATAGTGAGAAAGTTCCAATGCCTAGTGTGTTTAGTCATATTTAATATGTTTGTGGTTTCCTCCTAAGAAATCCAGATAGACAAAATATGAATTTGAGATAAGGTTTCCACTCAATAAAATAAAAACTGTAAACACATGTGCTAATAGACAGCAGTCTGGACTCTTAAGTGAAGAACATTGTACTAATAACATTGCATCATGTCATCACTAGTGTGTAATCATCTCAATTGTACAAAATAATGGGCCCTTTATATCTAAATACTTTATATTTACACCAGGCAAAAGTAAAGGGAGCTGGCAGGGGCAGGGGTCCCGAACCTTGAAGAACCTTTACCAGTTTACGGCCTTTGGGCTTTAGAGGCTTCCCCGCCGTGAAGGTGCACCTGAATGAGTGAAGAGCCATAAAACATTGCATTAAGGCAAATCCAAAGGTGACACTGGGCATGACAGGAATGTTCTCACAAAGTCTATTTTCATGTTTGTCAATGTACTTGAGTAAACTGCAGTAGTACAGGAGGATTTCAAGAGTATGTATAATATGTTCGAGTACAATGTAAAAAGAGCTATAATATGATGGAATATAAAAGGGTATGTGCAGATATAGCATAGGTGAATATCACAATAAGATGCAGATATATGGAATAATCAGAATTGACATATTTGTACTATTGACTGGACAAAGATGCTTCATAACTGACTCTGTCCAGTTTGTATTCCAGCATTTGCATGGCCTTCTGAGTCCGCTGTACCGCCAAACCACATGTGTCACTGGTACTGACCTCCCTTTTTCTCAGCTCAGACAGCTTCATCTCCATGTCTGAGATCTGCTCACAATACAGACACACAACTTCATGATCAAATTAGTCTAAACGCTAATTTAAACTAGACATTACTGACATACTAAGTGAAAATGACTTGATAACCTCTCTTTTGAAGCCTTTATGACATTGCTGTCCTGATGTTGGAGGGACAAGCTCTTACAGACCTGCTCCTTCCTCAGCTGGTCCATCTCCAGCCTTCACCCACAGCACACAAACAGTAGCTTAATACAAATACACACTGTGAACTAGGGCTGCAACCAACAATTTTTTCAATATTGATAAAAACCTTTCCAGAGGTTCTTCTTGTACAATGCGTATTTTATATGTATTACAGACATCTGCAATTTAATGCTGACGGTGTTGTATTTATGACAAGTCAGAATTAAATTGTGCATATCGGATAAGTGGAATGAAAGATTATAGCATATACTATAATATAATTCTACTGAATTGTAGATATCGATAATGAAATAACACACACTAATTACAAAATTACTTTGAATCTTACTATGTCATGAGATATGTTATAACAGACCTGATTAATCGATGACTATATTAGCTACCAACTATTTGTATAATGGATAAATCAATAATTTGTTGCAGCCCTATTATGGTCACTGTTGTGGGTAAAGTGTTGTTTTTTGTTACTCCTGTTTGCCGATCTGCTCCTGGGCCATAAGGCTGTGGGCCTTCCGATCTCCTTCCATGATCCTGAACAGGCCTCTGCAGTTTGGCCAGTAATTTTGTAGGTAGGTTACACAAAGGATAATTATATTCAAACACAAACAAGTACAAAAACAAAAGAATAGATAGATAAATGAATACATAAAATTCGATAAGTATAAATACGTGTAAATGTGTAAATAAATGTGTAAATAAAAGTACAATTCAAAAACGATACATGAAATAATAGTTTGACAACGTTACACATTAGCATTTGAAATACTATCAAGTCAACTGATCAAATTTTATTTGCATTACTCAAATTCACAAATGTGAATTATCTCTGTGGGGTTTGAAAATCTTTTTAAAGGACAAAAATATTCAGTTTATTCATAATAGTGTATATCACAAATTATATAAACCTCTTTGTGGCCCACACTGTCCCAACGAAGACTGTCTCCTGTTCCCAAGTGACAAGTCACAGCTATCAAAGGAAAACGAAACGGTCCTTTGTTAGAAGAACGGGGCATTCAGAGGTGACAACAGGGGAAGCTGAGGATTATACCGAGACACCTGAAATTCAAATGAGGAGGTGAATGACCCCCCCCCCCACCCTCCCCACACACACACGTACACACTTCCTAGAACTTCCAAGCTGACTTCCAAGTTTACAGAGTATTTGTTTTGTTAATAATAATACTGACTGAGTCATGTTACAAAACATACATGGTCAGTACCTGACAATTTCAGAGGATTACAGCCAATTTGCGCCCTTGTTAATGTGACTTCATGAACATGTATTGTTAAGTTATTGGCCAGTGTCCATGTGTTCACATGGCAGGAATGGAGAACCGCCAGCCAATCCATATTAACAACACACATACACACATGCCACCAACATTTTCTGAAATGCTATTATTTCCCTGCAAACAGCGAATGTGTGCAATTACAGAACTGCATCTTGAATATGTAAGTGGGCTTCCTTCCATCTCCCCTGTTAAATAGGCATACTTCATACTCACATACAAATAGTCCTGATACCGGCACTATCCCCCCCACTCCCACATAAGGATGCATATATCAAACAGCTTGTGAGCATGGATGGCAAAACATATTGATATACAATGCTATGTGACTCTTTGAAATACCAACCAACAATTCCTCTCATAAGAGGTTTCATTGAACATGTTCAAGCAAAGGTTGTACATCACTATGACATATTCTGAATATAATTGAAACATTACTGTTCCTACTTAAAAATAAATCAGTGTAAAACCCTTTGCTGATATGCATAGTTATGTTTACAGTAATTACCTGATTCTTTATACTGCATTCTTAATAATATGGCTCAAGGAATGACATTACATGCTATCAGTCATTCAGCCAACCTAAATTGACCTCATCCTATTGTTCTTACACCCATATATCTCTGTGTCTTTTTCCCTGTAGTATGCATGTATAGATCCGGAAATAACTCGCCAGAAGTTATACGCCATGACAAATGAGGCTCACAACAAAGGCACACAAGTTATGGTGAAGCTTGTCAGGCTGAAGAAGGCTGCTCACCAACAAGCTGCTTCTCTTCAGCAGCAGCTGAATACTGCACAGAGCAGGTCAAAGGATGCCATGCACGAGAAGTAGAGGTGCTGCCATCCTGTGCAGCATTTTGTAGTGATGGTAAGTTTATTGATTTGTTTGAATCCAAATAGGATAACATTGTATTCTGTATTATCTCTACGTACTGTATTTGCTATGTGTGCTTTGTTTACAATGCTTTATAACAGGTTCCAACCTATTTCCAAACCAATACAAGAAGTATCCAGTATACACATTTCCAGCTCAATATTAATGTTTTCACAAAACCTTTTTGACAACTTGCCACAATGACAGTATTATTATTGGACACGAACTCGATTAATGGATGCTTACTTTTGAACAGACAATCACTCATCTACATAGCATATTATATATATTAAATATAAATCCACACTGAATAATGCAACTTCTCATTCCATCAGATATGATGGAAACCTCAACACAAACAGAGGAACGGCTGAGGAGACAACCAGCAAACCAGAAGCATTATTCTGTAGTTAAATGACTGCTTTCAAAAAACTGTAGATGTGTATCTAAACCTGCAGAGACAGAGAAAGACTAATGTATAGTGTTTAAATTATTTTTTCTTTGTAATGTAAATAAATCTGTACAGCTTCATTGGTTTCATGTGATATTTGGTTTTCTAGTCAGTACAATGATTTGTTATTTTGTTTGGGGTTACATTTCATTTGAGCAATGTAATATCCTTGTTACAAGGATGTAAGACAGGTTACATGTATAATATACATTTATTCCTGATGTAGAATTTTGTTCAACAGTGCACAACACTAAACTTCACCTCTCTACATTATGCAATGTTATTAGTACAATGTTTTTCACTTAAGAGTCCAGACAGCTGTCTGGACATGTAAACATGTGTTTACATTTTATATTAATGAGTTTAAACCTTATCTCAAATTCCCATTTAGTCTGTGTTGATTTCTTAGGAGGAAACCACAGACATATTTAATATGACTAAACACACTAGGTATTGGAACTTTCTCACTGTGACAATTGATCACTATTTAAACCAATGTTACTATTAATGTATGAACTGCTTCATTCCAAAACATTCCAATATATGGAGAACCTCTTGTTAGAAATTGACTACATCCATGCATTTGACTTAATCTCAGTACTGTGGTTATTACACTTTGATATTCCACAAACAACATATGATTATAACTACAATCCTACTTGATTTAATAATGACGAAGTTGGTGGTAATAACGTCTGTCATATTTTCTAATATCACTAGGTGGTAGCATTAAGATGACATTCTTTACCAATAATAGTGATAGCGACAAAATTTTCAAGTCACATTGAAATGTGTATTATTCACTGTGTGAATAATACACATGATCGACCAAACCTGAATCATATCACGTCCCACGCATAGAAAATGTAAGCACCATTTAAGTATGCAAGCGCAGAAATAGGGACAAGGTCTGATCTGGGAATTAGAAGAGGGTCACCGGCAACAGCCAACGTTTCATAGCTGACACCTCCACCAATACTTTGATCCAATACCAACGACTCAACAGCCACCAACTACTTTCAACTTTAATCTTATCGGCGAGAGGAAGTTCCCAGGCACTTCAGAGAGACGCTGGCTGTTTGAGTTTGTGAAAGGGCTCTCTTACCACGCCCCCTGCAGTTCACACCAAGAGGTGTCGGTTTGCAGCGAGGGCTTATAGTTCTGAAACGGACCCCTAAAATTCACACCACGCTCAGCCCAAGTGCTCTGCATGTGATACCAACAGATCTGATTGCGTGACTTGTGTGGCTGTATGTGTGTGTATCTGACGCAATTACATAAAGACATTAATTTTCATTCCAATGGTTTTACATTCCCTGAGTCACCAAATATGAAATATTCAATTACAATCTTTCTGCTCCGCCTCTGTCACACAGCAAAAACTAGATAATATAAATATATGCGCCTCGCATCAACTCTCTGCTTGTCAACATATCAAATGAAACCCTACAACTCAGATGATACAAGGAAGGCCCCTCATGTGTTTCACCTGTGTATATCTGTCTCTGCTTCCTTTAGTCTATTGTCTTCAGGTGTGCAAACGTACCCTTTTAGTATGAATTCCATGCACTGTTTTATAAATTAGGCCCCATACCGTAACTTTATACTGAGTGAGTGTTGGCAATCTGTCAAATGCATAATGATAATAAATAATATGGCTAGCTGTGCTTGCTAGTTATTTATCTAGTAAAATAAAATGAATAACAGCAACCATAACTATTTGGAACTCATTAATTAAAGAGGAAAGTTTCAGAAACGACATTAATAACAGAACAGTTACAACACATTGTTTCATTGTCACGTCACAATTTCTTCTTAATAGACAAAGTGCACTCCACAACAAACATTATAAAACATTTAAAACAAAGAAAATGTCAAGTAGAATGTGAAGGAAAGACAAAAAAAAAATGTATTCCCTCCTGTTTTGGCTTTGAAAAAATAATTGAATAAAAATACCATTATTAAAAATACAATAAATAAAGTGTAAATAACTGACCACCCCCAAAGCCTTGAGTTCAAATAAATATTCCCAGAAGCCCACCTGTGGGCCCGGGCCCCCTGTGCAGAATATAGGATTTGGTTCGAGGTTTTTGCTCAGGAACAGTATCATATTCACTTTTTTCAGTTTTATTACACTTCACCTATGACATTCGTCTGCTCCGTCTCTGTGCTGCTTAGGTGCAGTGCTGCTGGCCGGGGGGAGGAGGCGCCAAGTGTACCTGCCCCTCTTGCTTTGTTTGCCTGGATGGCGGCGCTGAGTCACCGGACGGTATGGGGGGGCGTCTGAAATGAACGTTTCAAAGTAAAAGAGGTCCAGCGTTTTACTTTCTAAATCTATTCTTTCGTCCTAAACTGCTTTGACTGTTATCGTAAGACCGGAATTTGCAAGTCTTCATTCCGCGGAGTCCTGTCATTTAGTTAGTATAGAATCCGACTTCAGTGAGTCCAAAGAGTTACTGTGATTGACCGATAGATGGCGATCGACGGTTTGTCGACTACAGCCTGAAACATGCTTCTGCGTTTTCACGGGCCCGTAAGCGCAAGAGCCCTTCCGGGTCCCTTACGTGCTTATGTATCCCTCCTTACGTGCTGACGGGTGTCGACCCCCTTTTCTAAAGCCTGAAACATGCTTCTGCGTTTTCACGGGCCCGTAAGCGCAAGAGCCCTTCCGGGTCCCTTACGTGCTTATGTATCCCTCCTTACGTGCTGACGGGTGTCGACCCCCTTTTCTAAAATTTACGGCAAAGCTCCGCAAGCTCACTCAGCCCGCAAGGCTGTGATTGGTCTGCTCTACATCCCTTCTGG
Source organism: Platichthys flesus (assembly GCF_949316205.1). Classification (NCBI taxonomy): domain Eukaryota; kingdom Metazoa; phylum Chordata; class Actinopteri; order Pleuronectiformes; family Pleuronectidae; genus Platichthys; species Platichthys flesus. The sequence continues at coordinate 9,601,591 of NC_084945.1, read as the reverse complement.
AGCTGCATTTCCGGTTTCATGCCCCATAATACCGGCAGAAATCACGGAAGATTTAGAAGAACGAATATGGACCAAATAGAAGAGCACTTGGCAGAGGATATCCGATAGTATGATCACTTGTATAACCTGTCACTGACTGGCGGATTTGTCCGCCGGAAAAAGGCTACGAGGAGCCGCAGTGGCTATGTAAATAAACAATCGACGAAGAAGAAAGAAGGCGTCTCTAAGGTCGTCTTCGACAAATAGCATTACTCCGCCTAGTGTTCTGGCGCGGAATTGCTTTGTAAGACGCGCAACGGTTGGGGAAGCGTGAATGAAAACGAGTCTTGCGCCACAGCGGCGTGAAAAGACGCAGACGCAGTCGCAGAAGCATGTTTCAGGCTTACGGCTGCATATATATCGCAGCCTCACAGGTACAATTCATTCAGCAGTTGATCTTCATTGCTATCGGTCGACTCGGACAAACCACACGAGAAAGAGATGTGAGTAACTCAAGTTGAATGTGCAGGTTTAATGTTATTTCTTGAGGCGGCCTCAACTTTTCACAACCGCAAAACAACGGAAAGATTTCTACGTGTTTCTTTTACGTCAAGTAGGTAGTGGTGACAGCATTGTACTAGTAGTTCAGGTGGCGGTCACGCGCTCCGAGGGTTCCGTTGTGCTCCGCTTCAGATCCTAGACTCCTTCGAAGCCCAGCCCCTCCCTATCCAAATTTTTTAGCCAATCGAAAGATCGCCGAATTCTCGCAACGTTCGATTGGCCAGTTGCTTTTGGATCAACTGCTCTCTGATTGGCTTGCTGCCCACCTTAATTGTGCAAAGCGGGAGTCTTGTTCATTCTGCCGGTGAACTTCGCAAGTCACACATCAACCGGGGGATAAACTACAGTACTACCAAGCGAGATGTGAGTAGAGTAGCTCAGGAGCAATGTGCATGTTTAATATTCTTTTTTCTGCTGTTTGCTTGTTTTCTTTCGAGTGTCACGGTTAAACAATGTATGTACAGTGAGGTCATTGTAGTGTCAGCGCCTTATTCCGGCGTAAGTTTTTTCACGGTCAATAATGTCCGTACAGACCGCTAGCTTCGTTGCAGTCTGTATGTACCTTCCGCCGGGTAAAGGGAGTTTTTCACGGTCAATAATGTCCATACAGACCGCTAGCTTCGTTGCAGTCTGTATGTACCTTCCGCCGGGTAAAGGGGTGCTTTTCCCGGGGAAGAATGTGCCCACAGACCGCTGACCATTGCGCCGTTTACTGTACTTTTGCGCCGGGAAAAGGTTGCGTTTCAATGATTTCCGTACACTACGCTGACATCAATGTAAAATCCTGCTAACTGTACAGGAATAAGTAGTGTAAATGTGTTGAATCCAGAAATTGTAATCATATTCTTTTGTGTGTCACTGTTTTGTGTGCTGCTACTGTATTTTGTGCCTGTCTAAAAGTTCCTGGGGTTAAATATCAATAGATGGATCTGTCTGTTAATCACAACACAATAATCTGACACGTCTAACGTTGCAGGTTGTCCGTTTAATGTCTTTGCAGAATGGATTTCCGTCCAGTTTTCAGGTTCCTTCCGTCATCCAGCACACTGATCCTCAAGGCCTCAGCTGCTTCGCTTGCGGTGGCCCAACGCAACCGTAGGTCCACCACAGCATTCGCCCTGAAGGGACCAGAGGCGGTGAGGGAGGAGGCCAAGGCCCGCATCCTCCAGGCTGAAGGAGACCCCGAGTGCTGGCAGCTGGTGCTCAGTGAGAGCCAGCTCCAGTTTGGCAAGTACCGGGGTCAAACCTTTAAGTGGCTCCTCAGCCACGATGTGGGCTACGCCTGTGAGATCCTGGTGTATCACATGCAGGAGAGAGAAGCCGGGGACAGCTCCCAGTCGCCGCTCGCCGTCAACAAGGACGCCCTCGCCTCCTACGCCCGGCTGCTCCCACAGATGATGCCGCTGATCCAGTGGCGTCAGATGTGCGAGGGCTTTGTGTCGGTGAGGGGCATGGACCGGATGCTGGTGGGGTTCGGTGCGCACGCCGGCATGTCGCTCCAAGCCCTGTACGAGTCCACCAGCACAGAGTGTCAAACGTTAGTATTTCGGCCACAGGTGCAGTTGAGAATGCAAGCTGACGCGTGTTGACACGATACTTTGATATTTTTCCCGTCTGCAGCTACGTGCGGTGGCTTAAGGCCCAGCCGTGCAACATGGGGTCGCTGTTGCACACCGTACAGGTGTACATACTGGGCCGGGAGAAAGAAGGGTCAGCAGCAGGGCTGTCGGCCGCTGCCCCTCCTCCAGCTGCTCCCCCGGCTCAGCAGAACGTTTCGCGGCCTGCATCGAGTAAGGCCTGCCTGCCTGCCTACCTGTCCTAGCTAATGAGTAGTGTGTTCAAATGTTAATAAGCATATTCATTTGTCCTCCTCTGCACAAACGAGGTGCGGCATCTGCAGCCCAAATAATAGAGCTGTCTGACGACGACGACCTCTTCACTGCTGCCGTGGAGGATGACACTCTGCGTGAGTGTATGTGACTTTAAACAACGTTGTTACTATATATATATATCTATATAGATGGATCTATGTATTATCACTGTGACAACTTGAGATTGTGTATTTTACAGTTTCCTGGGCTGGACCCTCCGTGGCTGGATCCACCCGGCCTGGACCCAACTGGGCTGGACCTGTGGGCGATGCTCCTGGGATCGAGGCCGTATATCGGAACGAGCCTCGCGGCCCGGCCGTTGCGGAGGAGCAGCGGCAGGAGGAGGAGGAAGTAAGCCTCGTCGAGTTGGCCGATGCAGGGAGGGACCGTTTGCCGCGCCTATTAAATGCTTGACATCTGTGGTTGCTTCCTCTGTCTGTTGCAGGTTGTACTCGGTCCAGACGGACACGGTGGGTACCAGCACGTCGCCCATCTGGCCCAGGCGTTGGTGGCGCTGCGTGAACGCCCGTATGTTACGCAGAGAGAGGTGAGGGAGATAGGTGCTCTCTGGCAGAAGCTGTCAGACAGGGACAAGGCCCCTATCTCCTTCCCCCCACGGCACCAGAAGCAGCAGCGCAGGGCAGCTGCACAGTTCCCGGATGCCAGCAGGCTGCTGCAGGCCATCTTCCTAGAGCTGTGCGGCATTCAACATGAGGGCCGTACCGTGGCCGGGGTCCGGTTGAACCGCTGGGGGGTCATCATGACGGACTACCTTCGGATCAGGGAGAACTTTTTCAACACTTGGGGGCTGTCAAAAGCTGCCCCGGTCCAACTCCTGGAGGTCAACCAGCAGACCCTTATGCAGTGGTGAGAGAGCGCCTTTGCGTGCGATGTGTAGAATGTGCCTACGGGAAGGAAGATGCTCATAATCAATATCATTGAATTCACTTCCATTAGGCACCACAAAAGGAGCAAGCAGAGGATGGTGGAAATAGTGCGCCAGGGGTTGCAGGCCTCTGCATCCCACGCCATCGCCTCCACCTCTGCATCCCAGGCCATCGCCTCCACCTCTGCAGCCCACGCCATCGCCTCCACCTCTGCAGCCCACGCCATCGCCTCCACCTCTGCATGCCACGCCATCGCCTCCAGCTCTGCATCCCACGCCATCGCCTCCACCTCTGCATCCCACGCCATCGCCTCCAGCTCTGCAGCCCACAGCATCGCCTCCACCTCTGCAGCCCACGCCATCGCCTCCACCTCTGCAGCCCACGCCATCGTCTCCAGCTCTGCAGCCCACAGCATCGCCTCCAGATCTGCATCCCACACCATCGCCTCCAGCTCTGCATCCCACACCATCGCCACCTCTGCAGCCCACGCCATCGCCTCCACCTCTGCATGCCACGCCATCGCCTCCAGCTCTGCAGCCCACAGCATCGCCTCCACCTCTGCATCCCACGCCATCGTCTCCAGCTCAGCATCCCACACCATCGCCACCTCTGCAGCCCACGCCATCGCCTCCACCTCTGCAGCCCACGCCATCGCCTCCACCTCTGCAGCCCACAGTATCGCCTCCAGCTCTGCAGCCCACGCCATCGCCTCCACCTCTGCTTCTCACGCCATCGTCTCCAGCTCAGCAGCCCACAGCATCGCCTCCATGTCTGCATCCGACGCAATCGCCTTCACCTCCTCTGCCGTGCCCAAAACCACTGCCTGGCAGAGGAAGGTCCGGGAGGAACAGGAGCGGCGGCGAGCTGCGATGGGCCTTCCCACGAAGAGCAGGAAAAAAACAAAACATTTTATCTGTAAGCGCTGTGGCCAGCCAAAGACCCGGGAATACGGCCACAGTCGCTACAGATCCCAGCATTTCTGCTCCCGTGCGGAGGGCCGCTCAGTAGAGGACTGGCTGGAGGAGAAAAGGGCAGAGGAGGTGGCACAGAGACAACAGGTCAGTGACCTGATACCATGCACTGTGCCCGACACGCTTCCCACATCATTGTCATTCGTTAAACGTGTCGATCGTTTTGTTGTCTGCAGGCCGCCGAAGCTGCCCGGGCCTCTCAGACCCCCTCCGGCCAGCAGGGAGCGCAGTAAAATGCACGCCATTTGTGAGTATGAAATATCAATGCAATGATAGAGAGTGTACATAGAGTGCACATTAAATAGCGATTCTACAGGGGGGAGTTCTTCTGCTCAGCTAACAAAGGGCCCGGCGGGAAGTCTCCGCAGGAGTGGCTGAAGTCACGGGGCGACGTGCCCATCCTGTGCACCACCCTGTGGAGGATGAAGAAGGTGTTGGAGCGGCCGAAGGAGGAGGAGGGACAGACGAAGCCCAGAACGCAACACTAAGTGCGGGGCTGCAAGCACTACGGGCAGCCTCCCTTCAAGGACTACGGCCACAGCCAGCTGAACCTGACCCGAGGCAGGGTGTTATACTGCGCTATGCAGGACGGCGTGAGCGTGGATCTCTGGCAGGATTGTCATCGGACCAGGGAGAAGAAGGTGTGTATTTGCCTTTTTCCTCTCTGTGTTTTCTTCATGTCCTGTGACTGACTGTCAATTGTTACACAGGAGACAAAGAAGGAGCAGAGGGAGGGAAGGCTGCGAGGAGAGGGAGAAGGAGAAAGAGCAGCGGGAGGGAGGGAGTTCAAAGAGGTACGTTTAAGTGTTGTCCTTTTTACTTTTCGTGCCTGTGTGTTTTCTTCTTGTTTCTCACACCCGAATGACTCTCGTCTCTTTCCTTGTTATTCAGGAGGACACAGAATGACAAGCAAGCTGCCCAGTGTGTGTGTGTGTTTGTTTTTATTTCTCAAATAAAAGTACTTATTTCTTTACAACTTGTCAGACTGCTCATTTCACATCTTGCCCATGTGATGTTGCATTTGTCATCATATCGATTCAGTGAGTGTGTTAAATGTAGGTGAAAGGGATGGAGCTTTAGTTATTGAAACTACTATAAATACTCTAAATAAATAAATAAATATATATATACATACATACAACATAATGTTTACAGCTTCATATTAACGCCCATCAGAGGTGAACACAAGGGCTGCATATATCTCCTTCCTGTGTTTCTTTGTGAAAGGGATGGAGCTTTTTTTATTTAAACTGCTATAATTAAATATATATATATATATATATACATACAATATAATGTCTAAACCTTCATATTAACGCCCATCACAGAGGTGAACATAAGGGCTGAATATATCTCCTTCCTGTATTTCTTTGTTTATGCTGTTTCTATCCTCGCCACGAGAGGGATGAGGGAGGGGGCGGCTCATCCTACCGTGTTTACATCCGGCCCGTCGGTCCGCGTGGCTCATTTACTTGCCAGGCTCCGACCACAGTGACGCGGGACTGCCTAATCTGATGCGGCGTTCCTACCCCCGCACCCTAAAGAAAAGGCTTCAGGTAACCTTTCTCATAACCTATTTTTCAACCGGCAAAAAACCCTCTCTCGCTGCAGGGACCAAAGTCAAGGACTGCGTAACATGACTTCTGGGGACCGAGCTAATGTACTCTGTATCGTTCCAACTTGAGTATATGTGAGACCAAAGTTTATAATCTGGTTATGACCGGAATATAATTCCCTCTAAATCAGATACATTCCTTAGTCATAGCTCAGATTCCTCTATCAGAGCTCAGATAGAGGCAGACCCACACCTGGAGCCTCACACTCTCTTTAGAAGCCGCTTTTTCAACCATCTTTATTTATTAAACTCCACAAGCTCACAGAGCTGATGGGAGAAATATTCAGATGAGCCCTTCGCCCCGGCAGTCTGATTGGTTGACTACAGGCGAGACCAAAAGATCCACCAAAATTGCAATGTTTAAATAACATATTTATATAGTGGACTGAGGGAAAAAGTCCAGAGTGACTGTTTGTATACTTTGAGGGCACCTAGTGACCCCCTTCAGGTAATTATGTATAGTTAAAGCCCAGAAAATGTGCCCTTTAAGAAAACCCATGTAAATGGAAAAGTTATGAACATGATTTGTGAAGTTCCTTCACATGTGGAGGAAAAGCTGAACTCTACAGAATGTAAACAAAAGCAGAGATTCTCTATGGTTTTGGTTTGGAAAGAGGGTTCACTCTGCACACAATTTGAGACACTAGATGATTTGAACTGATTTGTTTGGTTGTTGATTTCTGGACTTTATCGTTGCTGACTATATTTATATATTTCTATCAGTGGGCATTCTGAAAGACATCTTGATCCTATCAACAAAAGCACAGGGTGTAATGGTCCATTCATTTCCTGCACTTATTTTAAGTTCATTGTATGTATTTTATGTTAATTCATTGTTGTAAAGCACCATGAGCTGCATTTCATTCTATTCTTGCTCCCATCCTGTAAATCTTGTAGTTGGACTCGCTGCATGATGAGGACTCTAGATGGTGCTATGATACATATAGTCTTGTGATTGCTGCAGTCAGGCTGTGCTCTTTGATCGGAGGTAATTCTCAGTAAAGTTTAACAGTGCTCCTGTTTTATTTCAACAATTATTTCAGATTTTAAACATAGAATAGAATAGATCTTCAGTTTGCTTCATTCTTTCTTTATCTAAACCTCACATCATATCTGGCTATATATATAAAATCTGACATATAATTAATTAATTAATTAAACACAGGATGATGTGATGGGAGGGTGATGTTTAAATGTTTGAATAGTTAGTTTAACTGAAATGTTGATTATAGGACTGTGTCCATACCTGCATGTGGTGTTCATGTGTGAGTCTGTCACCACAATTACAGCCTGCTGCATGTTTAATTGTGTACAGATGCAATGTAGTGTGAAAACCGCAAAATGAATGACTAAATGTGATTAACATAAATACTCTGCTTATATGAGTTGGATGAATTAATTGTTACTAAGCATTATTTTTACACAGACTAATTTGAATGCACTGAAGACTCGTTTCATGCACTATTCATAGATATTGTATTTGTCTGTCCCATAATACCAGGATTAACTCTGCACATGTCAACCGCCTATATAGGCTCCCCTCAGTGTTCATGCCTCTGTCCACCATATGCATTCACACGCGTACTCTTTATGTTACAGAATGTGCTCATACGAGGGGGAAAAAATAGCACAATTTGCAGAAGGGCGGGTTAGAGTACAGTTATTCAAAGTGCGCCGACGCCCTCAAACCCTGCCCTGGTGGCTGTGGCTTTGTGTGTAATAAAACAATAGCGAGCATCCTTTACACTAATCCAGTTAGAATCAGCATCTGCTTTCTTTTCCTCTTTCTGTCTGTGGCTGTGCATCGTTACCCAATCAAACACACACAATGCAATCTTTTGTGTGTCTTTGTTCAGATTTTGTGTTTGTTTTGCTGTCAATAAATGAGACCTGCAAAATACGAGAGGTTTCTCTGTTTTCTGTTTTGGGTTAGGGTTAGACACATAGACAGTCATAGACCACTTTTAGGCACATTGCCTTAACCATGACCATAATAGCCACTAACCCCAACCCATAAACTAACGTGAACCTAACCTTAACCTTAACTACTGACCCACAAATTGGCTTTTGTCCAAAGTTTTTGTCCCTAATAGGGTAAGCTGTCCACTGGATGTTTGTCTGCAATGTGTCCCCAAAGGAAGCTTATGACACAATAAACACACCATATACACATATACAAAAGCTTGAGGTTTAGTGTTCACCACAGGGCGTAGTCCCTTTAGCAAAATCTTTAACACTTTATATGTGATGTTGTGCATACAGTTGAAAAAAAAAAGCATTTTCCTGCAGATATCAGTGGTGTGTCATGATATGAGCATCCCTTGACTGTTGCATAGTAGTTCTATATTATGGTGATCTTAAATTCAAAGCAAACAGAAGAGCTCTGGTTTTACCTCTTGTATTAAATCATCGTGAAATCTAGTTCCAGCTAAAAGGCCACTCCCGTCTTTCTACAAGCTGCAAAAACATTCTGCTGACAGGATGTGGCCGACATGAAGAACCGACATCATCACCGGAGCCCCCACATGCTAGCATCAGGTTTTTCATCGCAACGAACCTGGAGAGGTTATTCATGCAGCCTGGTTAATGCCAGGGTTCTTATCTAGGAAAATACTTTAGAGATAGTCAAATGCACACAAACTCCGTCACTGATATGCATACACAGGCACAATATGCTCAGTGGAAAAAGTTCTCTGAGTCAAAGTCAAATATAAGTTACATCTATTCATTAAAATATACTTATATACTTAGTACCAGAGGTTGAATTGGTCACTTGGCAGAATGGCCTATTTTACATAACTCTATATAATATATTTGGACTTATGATTGTCGGGTAGTTTATCTATGATAAGGCTTAATCATGCTCGTGTTTTTCTTTAGTCTTTACTGAGGTTTGTGAAATATTGGATCATTTGGCTTCTGTAGAAATGATTCTTATGTGGAACTGCTTACAACTCATGGACATCTGAAACCTGCGTACATAGGCCTCCACTGGACACTGCTTTTTGTAAGTGGTCAAAAGTCCAAAAAGTTTATGGAAAACTGGACTGAACTCAAGAATAAGTATCTCAAAACTGTTGCATGGTAAAGTACTGCACTTCAGTACAGTACCACAGATGACCAGAATAAACAAACCGAAGCTGCCAAATTAGAATATGTAGTTCTTAAATGCACTGTACTAGCATCAATAGCAGTATGAAATAGATACACTCAACTTTCCAAAATGTATTTAAGTCTGTAGTTGAGTAAACATACTTTACTCATCACTTCTGCCCTCAGTTACAAAAGTGTGACAGAGCAACAGGAGTGATGAGACGTAATGTCACCTAATTAGATTTAGAGCTGTTCTAAAGGAGTCGCAGCTAATCCCAACACCTTGGACAGCAGCAGACGCACTGCAGCTCTTCCCTGGTAGAGACAGTTGTCCCGGCTGCTCCTTAAGTCCCACTTCTCGGCTGGGTTGGGCCTGGCCAGCCGGGTCTGTGCAGTGTTCCAGACCAGAGTTGGGTTATTTTGAGAAATGTGGTCATGGTGATCTCAGAGGTGTGGCCCAAAAGGCTCAAGCGTGGGCAGATGATGACCCTGCACCTTTCACCTGAGTGGATCTCAAAGCCTGTTCAGACATCCCTCGCACTGTGCACCTCGTCCATTCATCTACCTGGTAAATTTGGCCCAGGATCAGCGTCCGCAGGAAAAAGGGGAGCACATATACTTTCTTGGCTATTTCTGTCTTGTTAGGTGACTGCCTTGAAGAACATTTCTGTAGATCTCTGAGAGAAACAAACTTGGAATCTAGCCACAGATTGACACATGACCAATCAAATCATCTTACTGACAAACTTAGTATTAACAGAATTTGTAAATTAGTAACACATTCTCTGCATTTCACAGTCTGTAAACCTCAGATGGTAGGAATAGCCATCGTTAATCATTCACTCCTATGACATAAATAACAGTATCAAGCTGTTTTGTTGGTTTTGCACTTGCGGTCTACAGTATCTAAGACAGGAAACAATCAGGGGTGATCCAGTGGAGTGGGGCCCCACACTGCAGCATGTGGGGCCACTGTAGGGGGATAACGCTCACAGACACTCATGATGTTTTGTCGGTTCTCAGAGAAGTTGGGGGTACAAATAAATCCCGAAGCACAGGAGAATGGTGCCAGCCAATGCTTGTATTCATAAATATGTTTGAGCCATTCAACATTATAGTCCAGAACTAGTCAATTCAGAATTTAGCCAACCAATTCATGAGGAGATTAAACAGGGGCAGGAACTTTGTAGACTGTATGAGGGGTGAATAATGCCTTGGAACTCCAGCAGCATAGCATCCACTGTATGAGGGGTGATTAATGCCAGGCATGGACCAGAAGACAAGCTGTGTGATTTTTGGCACTGTACATTTCCCATGATTCATGAGGTTAAAACGTCAGGGGAATTTATTTTTAAATGTGAGTGCTCAACCGAACAGTTCACGGTACACAGATATAAAAAGAACAACATTTTTAATAAACTGAAGAATTTAACCGTCCATAGCTTTGTTGCCAGGCGACAGCTGTAACGGTTGTTACAACAAGCTTGTGATGCAAAAGTAAGAAAGACCATCTCATTTCCCTACGGCCGTGTACACGCCGTTCGAGGACGCAGCCGATGCCAGCCTCTGTGTTCAGTGCAGGATTGGGCCGCTGAATTGATAACTAGCTTGCATAGGGACCAAGTCTTACACTTTAGCCGCTACTGGCAGCCGATGGGGGAGATTATTATGACTGGTACTCCTTATAAACGTCTGAGTCTTTTTCTACGTAATCCTTTACTTTAAGTATGGTATCTTTTTATTTGTTCACCACAATGTCAGTCACTTTCAATACTGTTTGTAAAACAAAGTAAACAATAACCCCAAATTAACTTTTCTGAGCAACGTTAACAAATGTTAGCTTCTCTGCTCGTTCCTCATCAGCAATACCTATATGAGGATCTGCTTGGAGGAGTGTTACACCATCTAAAAGTTAAGTGTGTACCATCGATATTTGTAGACACTAGGGGCACTAAGCACCAGACCAGGTAGGATTTAGAGTAAACGGAGCAGGTGTGTTAATGTCAGGGAAGGCAGCAGTGCATGAAGAGAAGCCACAGGAGGTACACATGTATGTTTGCCTTCTTGCCTGGACAATGTACTTTGAAATTGCCAGGATACAATCCAACTAAACTGGTGCATTGGTGGCCTCATGTTTTACGTTTATTTTGAAGATTTTTTTTTTTTTTACAGAAAGACACTTCACCCTCCCCTTCCAAACATGAAAGAGACCTCTGGTAGCCTTCAGATGTTTAGTTTGTCCTGTTCGGACTACTGTATAGAAAACATGTCGGCCTCTGTAGAGAAGACCCGCTCCAGATGTAAATATAAGTATTTAAATATAAAAAACCCATTTCTAGGATAATGAAAACAACAATTTGTACAATTTAGTTGCAAACACTAATTTATATTCAATTTCTCCCAATAGATCCCTTTCACCTAAATCGTGTGCACACTGGAACTTTAATCCCAAAACGAATTTGCCTCATCCAGTTTGTTCTCGGTTGGGAGAGTGGGTGGGACTCTGTCTACAGTTCACATTCCTCAATGACGCCACTTTCTCCCTTGGTTGTGTGCCGCTGATCGCCCTCCATACTTCTGTGTGGGCGGTGTTGTGTGGATCCACGCCCCCGCTGCTGCCGCTGCCGCTGCCGCTGCACAGACGCCGAAGTCCCGCTTGTACTCAGCCAGCCAGCAGCGGCGGAGGTCGTGCCTGAGTGCGATCGCTGTCCGGAGCGCATAGATGTGCAGAACCCCTGGAATAACCGAGCGCTGGAGAGGCCGGAACCGAGCACCGTGGAGCACCGCCTTCGTGTAGCAGCCGAAAGGGAACGAGCCACGGCCACAGCATGGCGGTGGAAGAGGAAGGTCTCCGGGTTTTCCAGAGCGTTAAAATAAAAATAGGTAAGAGCAACAAAAAAAAAAAAAAAATCCCTGCCCTCCCCCCAGTGTTAGAGGCTGAATGGATGGCTCCATATTAACGGGCCCAGGCAGCGAGGGGACTCAGATGTGTTGTTGTAATTCAAATCACACGCTCGCCTCCTGTAAAACTGGAAATGTGAGGGAGGGAGGTTTTGCAGTCCTGTGGGAAACACTGGGGATTTGGCAGCTGGCTCTTGGATCCACATCATGTGCGAGAGACGGGTTTACATATGGAGACTGGGGCCGACTGGCTGATCTTTCACATAAAGGCTGCCACAGCTGCACATATATCCAGATGCGTTGTTTTCTCTAATCTGCAGATCAGACAGAGCCCCTCACTCCGCCTCAGCTGCAGACACCCATTCATGCTATTGCACCCTCTCCTCTCTCTCGCGACCCCCCCCCCCCCCCCCCTTAACTGCTTCATGCTCGACTGTCTTGCTATTGATTGTTAGCCTAGATTTCTATATTTAGATGTGTAGCTGGTCTCCAGTGGGTACCCCTGGTTTGTAACAGGCATGTGCTGCATGCGAATCTTGTGAATGGAGCCATGAGTATGTTGGCTTAAGGGGAGAGGCGTCTTTTCAGAAACCACAAGAAATAAACCTCCCTGATGTAAAAGTAGAAAAATTGCAAAGTGGAAACAGCACATTAATACCAATACTAACGTAATCTCATGTATCCCACACATTGTTATAGATATTTCTAATCCTAAAATAACATAAGACAGGATAAGACTTTATTAATCTTTCTTTGATTCCTTGTGCCAGCTGGCTCCAAGACTATCATGTTGCAATACGTAAAAGAATACAGTGAATCAAAAATTAGAGTACTAAGTCTAAAGTCTGAAAAGAGTAATTACGAACCAATAACAATAGAGATTAAAACAAGCGAGTTAAATGAGACAGTAAATACGAAACTGTGGCAATAAGCTTGTGATGACAATTGGAGTATGTAATGTGGAATATTGCAGATGATAATGACATTATTTGATGTAAAAATAGTTATGTTACATGTTTCACATTAATAGTTATATTGCACATAAGAAACCTAGGATAATATTGCAGTTGTATTGTATATAGTGTTGGTATTATTTATTATTATTAGTTACTGAATATCTGTTGTCCTCCCTGCAGAACGGGTGATGATAATAATCATTTAATATGACATGAGAAGGTCACTGTAAACTCAGTCTTCTTTAACATAGACATAGCATGTACATTATGGTTACAGCTAATTATTATTGTCATTAATATGTGGATTATGCTATTCTGTTCGAGGAATGATTTTCAAAATGTGATCTGACCTGTTGGACAACTTTTAGATTTTTTTTTAGAATCCATCTGAATATTCAAAGCTAACTGTCACTTCCTCTGCGTGGGCTGTAATTGTTATCTCGGGTCACTGTGGGATGTTTTTGACTCTTTCTCTGACATCTGGCACCCATTTCATCCTGGCTGTGCTTTCTGGTTTGTTTTGCCTCCAAACATGCGACAGAAGGGATGAGCCGAGGGGGGGTGAAATGACAACAAACAGACACACAAGCTGTGGGGCTGTGTGGTGATGCCAGCCAGCATCAGAACGAAATAGTCTAGTGGCCAGTTTTTCTTCTTCTACTGAGCTGATATAACAAAGTTAGGCTGTATTCTTAAGCTCCTTACCTGCTGTTAAATTCGGCTGCGCAGTCCCTGGCAAACAGCTGTAAGAAAGAACCAGCCTGAGTGGAATTAATCAGATAGCCCGGCCCCAGTGAGATAATATGCCCAGACATGTAACTCCAGGGAAAGTTGTAATAGTCAGATCACAAAGGCCTCATTAGTTTGCTGCACTTTGTGAATGGATGTACAGTCATTCAGGGCCATTGAGTTCCTGAAACTGGAAACCGAATGACTGGAGCACCTTGTTCTGTCTCCCACTTGTTTTCTAATACACAAACCGCTTCAAAAACAGTGGTAGAGGAAGTAATCAGATCCTTTTATGAAGTCAAAGTACAAAACCTGATTAGAAGTCATCCAGATGTGTCATGATCAAAACGGTCAATAGTCAAAACATGGACCCTGCATGACCCCTATATTAAAGATATATAGCATTTTAATGTCGTAGTTTGTTAATCAGTGAGTGGTTGCCTAAAGAACCTTTTTCACAATTGAATAATTGGTTCAAATGTACTATATGTAACAATGTGAAGGAAGGTATATGCTTTAATAGCAGTTTTTTTCCCTAATTTCTTACATTTTTATTGTAACATATAAAATGTTATGTATCAAGTGATGGGAATTGATTAGTTCAGTCATGTAAACTTATATTTTAAGAAATAGTAATATGATGCTTTATAAATGCAATTCTTCTAAAGCACAGTTCATTTGATGCCCACAAGGTTTGTCAATAACAAGGGTTTTCGTTATGTTACTCATAGCTTCACGTTTTTTCTCAAGCAGAAATGCAGACAAATCATCTTTCACTGAATTATAACTTTTGGATTTCCTGGTTGGTAGTAACGGGTCTGAGGGTGTAGATGTTGCAGGGTGATCCGTGTGTGCCTGGTGGCTGCTGTTCGCTGTGTCCAAACAAACTGGGATTTATTAATGGACTGAACCAATACGATTTAGTGATTGGCTTTGTTTTATATTAATATTAATATATTTGAGTTTGGACATTATGACACTCGATGACGTGACCATGGACTTAACCACAAAACATCATTGATTGATTAAGGTAAAAGTCAAACATATAAATTCAGAAAGTAACTGTTATTCAGCCGTCATAACTAATTAACAGCTGTTAAATAACCATAGTGGAACCTCTGAATAGTAATCAGGTAAAAGTACTTCTCAAGTACCTGAAATTTCTACGTTTGTACAATGCATGAGTAAATGTACTTAGCTGCATTCCTCCACTGGCGATATGACTTCATATTACCGGGGACAATAGTTGTTATTATTAGTTATTTACAGTTGACTGACGTTCATTAAAAACATTCATGCTGTTGTCACTTCCAAGTCCAGAGTCAGTCCTGACTCCTCTGTACTGTCACAGGGTGACGACAGGCCAGTTCACACTGTGTGGTTACCTAGCAGCAGTCGTACTTGCTGTCAGTCTGATTCCCATGGCGCTCTGCTCCCAGTAATGTCTCTGTAACCCTTGGATCACATTGTATTCATCGAAGTTTTGTCCTTTAACATGTGGCTGCGGTTGGCTGATGACTCAGAGCTGAAAATCTGCCACATATTTGTAGCAGAGAGAGACAGCGAGAGAGATGGGGGCGGGGGGGGCGGGGTATTATTGTTATGATCCGCCAGGTAAGGACTCCTCTCAGTTTCCTGGAGGAACACGTGATTTGGGAAACCGACCTGCAGGCCCCGAGCCGGCACAGTCTGGGGGAACACAGGAAACAGGAAACTACCCCCAATTCACTTCCTGATTGGTTGGAACAGGCTACAAAAGAATTGTGTTTTTTCCTGCATGGCAACACGCTAATACAAAGCAGATGTAGTGGGACTCAGAGCGGGGGACAGAGGTGGTGTCTCTCACACAGGAGCAGGCTGGGCTGCGTCTGTCATTGCTCTGAGAGACGTGGGCACAGCTGGAGTCGGGACTTTGCCCTATTGAACAACAACAAATGTCCAACGGACGTCTCTGTCACCGCGAGAAACACGGTTTGATCCCCGCTCCTTTGAAGAGATGCATTCAAATAAATGAAATCTTATTTTCCACTGTCAGTTTATCAATGGTCACGAGCTCATTCGCCGCAGTTCAAACTTAAAGCTACTCTGCAGAGTGCTTCACCACCAGCAGCCCTGTGGAGCAATGTTTTGACTAGTGGGCCGGGGTTTTGTTAACATCTCACACATATATGACGACACACATGTACGTGCATATACACATGTCACATTCGTTTGTAGTTCACACTATTCTGCTGATCTAGTGCCCTGACAATAGAAAAATGCTCCATTAAAGGCGATGAAAAAGAAAATCTCATGGGGATATTTCAACACCGGCACTTTAAGATGAGAAAGGAGACACATTAGAGATGCCTGTTACACCTGGGAGCTACACAGGAAAAATGCCACAGGGCACATTTAATTACAAATTTTAATAGAGAACCTAGTTTTCCAAAAATACCTCATGGGTGAATCCGATCGTAATAATAGCTTCTATGATGCTAATTAGAGCGGTTTGAAAGAACCAAAACAGTGAAGCTGTCGGCCAAAGCAGAAACAGAAACAAAAACAGTTTAGCTTAAAGCTCCACAAAAGCTTCTTAGAGATGAGAGGGAGCTTCGGAGCTCTGTGGTAATTATTCTTGAGTTTGTCATATTTACCTGTTCCATATTACACATAAGTGTATTTTATAATCTAGATGACATAATATGTATCTGTGGAAAAATATAAAAAATCTTATTGTTAGTTAATTAGTTATATCAGCGTTGTCTCGTAATTTGCTGTTTCCAAGTGAATAGTTGAGAACTTTCCAGAGTTCATTCGGTGCCTCTCACCAGATGATTTGTCCCAGGGTAAGTTATTGGATTGGCCTGAGAGAATATCTCCAGCACACATGGCACCGTCTGGCCTCACTTCTCCTTCTAAGCTACTTGATCCTCTCCGCTGACGCCTGTGTTGGCCTGTGACCACGCCATAGCGCCAACAAAAGAAAAAGTGTCATTTTTGGACGTTGTGGGAATAGGGCTCAATGGCTGAGTGGACCAGAGTGAAAGAAACCTTAGATTGCATATCGTGTGGAGGAGGTGAAGTGCTGGGGGTCCAGGAAGCGGGAGTGGGCGGCTGAATTCGGGCAGCTCAGGCTGGATGACTCAGGCCACGGCGAGTAGCCTGGGAGGGAAAAGTCAGTTTGTAGTGACAGTGCCCACCCCCCCAGTTTCCCTTGACAGCTGGCCAACAGAGGTTCCCAAACTTCCTCCCGTCCAGACTGAATAGGAGACATGGCGTGACAAGGAGGAGGGGTGGGGGGATGGGGTGCTGAACGCTTCATCTGTGTGTGTTTGTGTGTGTGTGGGGAGGACTCCCGCTCTTATTAAGGCATCAGATTGCATTTAGTCGAGAGTAATAACAAGCTGCATATGAGGCTGTAATATAATGCTTACGTTCTGTTGGTAATTAGTTGTCTGTGGGGGAAGTCTTGCGTATATTCTCCATTTTGTCCTCGAAGGCCGGCTCTCTGGGAAGCAGTTTGCTGTAAACATGTGTGTTGACGCAGAGCGCGTTTCGCTTCATGCCGCTTTAGGCCGGTGGAATAATCCGGGTTGTGTTCAGCAGCTCTTCCTGCCCTCAGCACTGTGGGACCGAACACAGTACCAGGAAACATGGGGAGGTATCACCACAGGCCCAGCATGCAGGGTCAGCAGTGGTAAATAGAGGGCTGCGGAGTGCCGCTCCTTCAGGATGTCCTTCAGGTGCCCCGTGGGAGACGCTGACTCAATCCCTTTCCGGAACGACCTCTACCTGCTGGCAATGACATGAAGAGTGAAAACGTACACCTGTCTGCGCAGTGGAGGGAGGAAATCAGGTGTCAAGGAGCACGAGAAGCAGTTACAAAAGAGAAATGAGCTGCAGCAGAAAGTCGTTCAAAACTTAATTTCTGTAGGAAACGGCTTCACTCATGCTGATTAAATCAGGTTTTGCAAGCGTGTTACTCACCTCTGGCCACATGAGCAATGTCAGCTTGCCACATTACAGGGACTCGGCTTGCGCTTTCTTTCCTGTGATTGCAAAAGATATCATATCTGTCAACATTGTGTGTGCCAGGCCTGTTTGTGAGTGTGGCTGTACGGAGCAGAGAATAAGGGCAGAGTTGACCTTACTCTACATCTTTAAGTGTTTACTTCTGGAAGTCAAAAAGTAAACGGAATTTTTTAGAATTACGTAAAAGAGTGGGGGAGGTGTTGTTGAGGTTAAACCCTGTCCTGATCAGGACGTTCAGACCTGAGGAAGCAACCTCGTCCGCTCAGCCTCTCCTTGAACTTCTAACTTCCCTCATCTTTGAGTGAACATACCAGGTTTCAGATCACAAAGCTGATTGTCTGCGCACAGTGTAACTTCACTGCGTGTGCCCCGTTTGCCTGTTTGTGTATTTTACTTTTACTCAAGTTTTCCATTGAGACTAACGAATCTGTGTGAACATTAGCTCCGGACTTCACTGGGCAGAGAGTGAGTTTGATCAGTAACCGAACACCAGTTTATCGCCTACAGCTTTTAACTCTCATGCTGCTCCAGCAACTGTTGTGGTCGTGTGGAAACCTCAGCAGCTCAGCTGGTTTCAGTGGAGGTTTATTGCTCCCCCTTGGTACAGCCAGCAGGGTATAAATGCTGACTGTGACCAACTAATAAACCAAATCAGCTGCTAAACCAGACAAATCACAAGTATTGACACTGACTCCCACAGGAAATGTGTGGAGTATTAATTCCTGATGTGTTTCGTTTCATCTGTTTTCTGTTTGACGCATAGTATTCTCCAACTTTTTAAGTAGTGCTGAGAACATTATTAGAAAATTGTCGGCAAGATCCATAAGGTTAATACGTCAGGCTTGATTAAAATTCAGAGACATGTTTCTTAATGATGCTGTTATGGTGTAGCTATAAAATAGTATCCTGCTCTCACGTAAATTAAACTTTAGTGAACCAGGAAACAAACAGATTCAGAGATTTTTGTAACTGTTTATGTCACATGAGACAGAGCTTCCATGAATAAATCTAAATAACCTAATAAGAACGCTGCCATCTTGCGATCAGCGAATGGAGCCATGGTAACGAGGTCCCGTCGATTCACATCCATAACCAATTGTGACTCAGTCCCAGCTGTCAATCATTCATTAAACAATTAAAATCAAAGTCACAGGACCAATGAGCACTTGAATACGTGTATGTATTTTGTGGGAGAAGTTATGTTATCGAGTTTGGTTTTGGTGATTTGAAGCCATAAAAACAGAAACCATGATTGATAGCAAATAATGACTCACGATTGGTTGAGCACATGTATTGGCGGGACCTTGGTTCAACGGCTCCATTCCCGCGATCACTACTGGGCAGACTCTGGTTCAAATGCAGAAGGGGACAGCGTCAGTATCTGTGATATTTTGACTTCATTTTTGGACAGTAGGAGGAAGTGGGGGACGCATCTTTATTAATAGTCTATGATGAAAATGAAAAGTTGCTCACTGGGCGCACAAGAAAACAACAAAACATGTCGAATCCAGAAAGTCCCATTTGAAAAACAGATGAATGCGTCAGATGCCGTAACACTGAGAAGAGACTGGATTTACTTCTCTGGAAAATTAGGAAGGAAGCATGCGGCGACTCTGAGGGTCAAAGCAAAACAGCGAGTGTGTGTGTGTCTGTATGTGTGTGTGTGTGTAATGTTATGTGTTCTTGATTTTCAGCGAAGCAGTTCTTGTTTTGACTCTGTAGATGATAATTAACAGTGGGATTATATTGTACAAGATTCACTCCTTGTCCTTTCTCACGGTGTCTCTCTCTGCATTACAAGCTCAAACACACACACACACACACACACACACTGACACACCACACTGTCAGGGGTAACTGGGTTGTTCGCTGCTTTAAGCTACATCTTGGATCCAGTCGAAATTCCATTCTCCTCATCTCATTTCCTGTTGTACTTTCTCCAAAGCTAACCGCTCTCAAGTTTTCTATCTGGCTGACGTCTCTCTCTCTCTCTCTCTCTCTCTCTCTCTCTCTCTCTCTCTCTCTCTCTCTCTCTCTCTCTCTCTCTCTTTCACGCCGCGTCTCCTCGAATGTGTTCATGTCAGGGACGATTACGAGTCGAGTAGGGCTGGAGCTGAGTAGTGGAGGAGGAGGGGGAGGAGGAACAAAGCTCCACGTTCACTGGGTCCATAATGGTGTTTTCAAACACTTGTGCTTCCTCATTCCCCCCCCCCCCCCCCCCCCCTTCTCAACTCACGATCAGGATTGAGACGAGGAGTCAAGTTTGTTAACGTGTTGATGTGCTATTTTTCACTCTGTGCCTCTCTGGGGTGATCTTCCTGTCATCATCGGTGCTCACCGCTCTCTCATGCACACCACACAGAGCTCACACACGTGCCCACAGTGTGTTTGCATTGTGTTGTTTTGCTGAGATACTAGGGCAAGATATTCTCCAAGGGCAGCTGCAGTGATGCTTGATGAAATGAGAAAACTGCTGTCGTTGCTGTTGTTGTTGTTGACATTGTTGTTATTATTGTTGTTGTTATTTTCTGCTTGTTTTGAATCTTGAAGGAGGGGAAAACACACCCCTCTGGAGAAAGTCAAAGAGGGAAAGATGAAATAAGGGAAGCAACCATAAATAGAGTGAAGGGAAATTAAGGTTAAAGCTAATTTTGAAAAAAAGTAAAATGGACGAGGATGAAAAGAAAGTTACAGAGAAGGAGAAGCAGGAGACAGAGAATAAAGTGTTTAATGGCAGGTTACTGGAAACTCACTCTTCATCAGACAAATACACAAAGCATCACTATTGTCATACTTCCCTTGAGCTGACAAACTCTCCAGTCCCTGCTTCTTATCAACTCGTCCAGAAACATAAGACGACTGTCTAGCACTTCCTTCTCCCCTAAACAGGAAGCTGCGAGATGTCACCCCTGTGTATAGTGACTGGGCTGATGCTCCTTGAATCACTGGTTGTTTTCTATCTTGAGGCTGGATAAAGTACAGATGACATGTTATTATATGTAATCAAGCATTCTAGACTGATACAATGCTTGATAATGATGGGACGGATTCGGTGTCATACAGACAACCACCTGATGAGTGCAGTTGACAGACGGGATTTCATCTTAATCCAAATATAGTTTTTTTATTAGGTTCGGGAATTAGCACGTTCGCTGTTTTTCCTTTGTCATATTATCGTAAACAGAATATCGTCCAGGTTTTCTTTGCTGACTCGTACCAGTAACAGGAGTCACCTGGTTTTATTTAAAGTTTATGAACACGTGGAGAACTGCTTAATGCGTAGTCAGGATTCTGCTGGATTCCTGCAAACTGTAGGTCTGGTGACTTGTTAACTTCAGTGTGTTGTTTTCTGTTGCGTCATTTTTTTAACACAGATGATGACAACTTTGGCGGACGTGTGCCGAGTAGATCTTGCACAGAGAACCCAACACCGAGATTAACAGTAAAGAAAATAGATACGATAACTTCAAAAGAAGAGAACACAGTTAAAACACTTACCCCCACATACAGATAATAAAAACAATTTATACAGATAATATTTATAACAATAATACCTTTATTTGTATAGCACTTATCTAAAGAAGTTTACAAAATCCATAGCATTAAGTGATTTATAAAAAAACAAGTAATTGTAGGATATGAGAGGATTTAAGGTTAATGTTCGGGAATTTGCTTGTTTACTTGTTAGCGCTCCCTCTTCAACCCATTGGAAGACAAGACTGATCAGTTTTTCAGTTTCCACTTGTGTGATATATTATTAGAACTCATCTCAGCATGGTGGAAGAATTATTCATGCGTCCCTTCAAATGGTAAGACAACTAGACGTTCACTGTATCTATGGCAAGATTAACTGCTCTGCAAGTTGAGTCACTTAACAAACACACACAGTAGTCCCATGATATTTTGATTACCTGGATGATGGTGCGTTCCAGTCATGGACCACACATGTCATGAATAAGAGTTTGGAAGGAACTCAGGAGTGTGTCGGTTTAACGAGGAGGATTACAGGAGATAAAATAAGTGTTGGGGAGAAAAGAAGAAACAGGAGGAAGATCAAGAAACTGAGTGAAGTGAAGGGACAAATAAGTAGATAAGAGTGACTTACTTCATTGATCTGCTCTCACACGTTAACACAGAGTCTGTAAAAATAAATCTAAGTAATAGAATGTGCACAATGTTTTCTAATTCTTTTGCGAGGGAATGTTGTGTTGTGAATTCTTGGAAAATAAGTTTGTAAGTATCCAAAATGTGTGTGGATTGGCCTCCAGAGAGGCAGTCACAGTGTCCCCCCCTAATGTAAATCAATTAAACAATTCATATGTCTAATGCATTATGGTTACTGGAGAGCTCCATTTTAGTGACTGGGAATTTGTTGTTGCTGAACCTTGAAGTTATGTATTTTATATTTGCAATAAAATACACTGTTTCCTAGCAACATAATCATATTATGTAAATCCTATTAAGCCTTTATAATCTTGTGTTCCAAATTAAATACAAGGAGTTACGAAATTAAAACAAGTTTTTTAACGATGTTCTTTATTTCCAGTCCTGTATCAGACCCCTACTCATTTGCATGACCCACCAGACACTTAACCTCCTCCTGAATGTTATTAAACTGAAACAATGCAAGTAGGATTCGAAAAAAGTAGAATATTAATTTCAATTTCCTGAGCTTCAAACCAAAAATGTGGGGGAAGGCCACAGAAAGTTTCTGTTGGCAAGTAGCAGCACCCACCCACTGTCCCATGCTTTCATTGGGAAGAAGTCACTCATTAAAAGCCAAATATAACAGCACAAGATTTACCACAGCTCAGCTTGTTGTCTGAATGGCAGCATCCGATTCCTGTGCAGCTAATGGAGCGTTATTGGAACAAAAAAGTGACACAATATTGGGTTAACACACGTGTAACTATACACCACAAAGTCCTGAGGGTCCCCAGGGTGAAGAGAAGCACAGTCAGGGACATGGCAGTGACTAACATGGATCCACGGCTTCATAATGGAGAATTTATTGCTCCTGTGGGATTGGAGCACGTGTGGTGTCATGTGTATGTGTGTGTGTGTGTTTTTCTGCGGCCTGGTGTGTTTGTGTGTCTCGCGGGTGGTTGGACCACATTCTTGTGAAAGGGAGTGCTATCTGTCGCACACATGTGATGAACAGATTGAGCTTCAGCAGGATTCAGGAAATGTCCCACGCAGATTCTTTCATTCACAGATCTGACAACGCACACACACACACACACACACACACACACACAAATATACGCACACTTGTTATATTGACATTCATGTGT
This sequence comes from Platichthys flesus, assembly GCF_949316205.1. Lineage (NCBI taxonomy): Eukaryota > Metazoa > Chordata > Actinopteri > Pleuronectiformes > Pleuronectidae > Platichthys > Platichthys flesus. Next base: position 9,578,720 of record NC_084945.1, on the reverse strand, counting down.
GTTTCGGAGAGCATGAGTTGCTATTCGTGTGCACAGTGAAAAAAATACCCTGATACATCCAAAGCTAAAACAGGTGTAAACTTGCATAACCCTTTTTTCTTCCCTTTTTGATTCTGCCTACTTTTAGTGTTCTTACATAATTCATCATTAATAGCAGTGTGCATGAATAAACATTGCTTACAACAGCGTCCCTAAATAATATATGCTCCGTCTCCTCATGTTTCTTTTTGTAGGAGAAGCAAAAAACCTCCCGCCTTACCCGGGGCCCAACAGGATGAGGGACTGCTACTGCACCGTCAACCTGGACCAAGAGGAGGTGTTCAGGACCAAGATTGTGGAGAAGTCACTCTGGTAAGCTGGGGGCCCCTTCACCTATTTGCTTTCCTCCTCATCCTTTCACTGGGTAGATACAGACGTGGGTAATAGTGAAAGTCAAATAAAGACTCAAGGCTGATAGGGTGCAAACGAGTAAAAATAAGAGAAAACATTCGAAATACATATCTTCCTGAGAGGCTCAGAGAAGCTTTTCTTTGATAAACTATATAGATAAATATATACACCACTGAGCAGCTACAGAATCGTAGACTGCATTCACTCGCTCGACCAATCGCGAGTCAGTCTCAGCTGTCAATCGAGATCTCACCACAATTTGATGGCATCAAATAACTGATTAGAACAAAACTTACTGGAAAAGTAAACATTTGATACATAAACAACTTAAAGTAACGCAAACAATTTTTGTGAAAAATGAATCTACAACATGTACTTTCATTTTGGGTTTGGTACATCTGACATCGATCAACATGGAGGAGGCAGGGTTTCTGACCTATACTGAAGCCGACCACCAGGGGGCATAAAGATGATTTGGTGTCACTTGGGGGGACTGTCATTATCGTACATTTACTTACTTTTCTAGAAGACAACTGTCAGGTTTTATTCCTCTTCTTGTCAACACATGATTCAACTCAGTTACCAATTGTTTCTATTCATTATTTTATTCTACTTAAGTTATCAATCAGCTAGCCTCAGGCCATAGAATGTATATAAAGATGGAGGACACGTCTCCACTTCCTGCCACTATTCAGAAATTATGTCAGGATACGCAGCTCAGCAGATCCAGTGTTTTATCGCAGCGTTACTTGTAGATCGTGTTCGTCTGAACAGATTGTGACTCTCCAGCCGCGAGCTTTCAATTTTTTGTCCGGGTTAATGAAAAGCTCATTACAGCACAAAACTGAATTAGATTGATTCAAGCGCCCTGTATTTGTGGTATTGTTTACGAATGCAGTCGGGTCTCTGTCTGTCTTCATGGCCACTCAGTAACTTCTTCAGTTACTCAGTAATTGTTGGCGGCGGCCCCGAGGCCTCGGCTCACGAGATTCTCATTGCTGTGATTTCTATGGTCGTGGTTTAGGTAGCGCTGTGTGCGGCGGTGGACGGACCTTCCAGCCACTGGACACAAACAGGCTTATTGTTGTAGAAGAGTCCACATGACTCATGGCAAGACGGGGACACATGTGGTCTCTATTTTAGGCTCTGTCCGGGTGGAAGGCTTCTGTCTGTGATGTTTGCTTGAAGGTGAAATTAAACCTGAATGTTTAAGTAACCGGGACAAACAGCACGGACAAATGTTCCAGAGGCAGAAACAGTTTACAGATTAACCAATCAAACAGTGATAGAACGAGCACAAGAACAAGAGGGCAATCACACAACTGATTATTATGTACTATTATGTACTTATTATGTACACATTTAACTATCACACTGAGTACTGTGGCACACAACTGTGTTGATAGACAGGTTTATAACAGGTCACATCTAATTTCTTGCTCATTAAGAATCGTAATGGATGCAGAACAACCTCAATCTAAAATTGTTTTTCATAAAAGACTGGGAAAGTACAACCACACTGTAATTATTAAAGAAATAAGTAATTATGTTTTCTGGAGCAAACATTTTTTCGGATCTGATTTTTTTTTTTGTAATAGCTTTCTCACTGTTATGAATGTTAATATTCAGGGGCTGAATTCAAAATTTGGTGATAATGTCCCTTTTTTTTAAAAATGGAATGTGTTTCCATACATTTGTGATTTTGGGTTGTCTAAATAACATTGTAAACAATATGTTTCCCTATCTACATGCTGCTGCGATCAAAACATATTACACACATGTGACTCGAGAGGATTTTGTTTTTATTTGAAGCATCCGTCTTTTCATATAATTAGCAGCTTAATTTCTTTGGGGGATATTTGTCCCTCCCACATTTCTTTCTTCCCTTCAAGATGCTACTTGACTTCTTTCAGCTACTAACTATGTGGCACTTCATTAAGAATCCTTTGAGTGTGTCATGCAAAAGTAGGCGGAGCAGAGACAACCAAACAAGATGAAGAGGAAACACCTGCAAGCTGCCAACAGTTTCCTGATGAAGCACGTTTAATACAACATTTTGGTCACAGACCTTTTTTCAAGAGTAACCTCAAGAAAGGCCTGTGAAAACGCATGTTGGGGTGTTTCCTTTTCTCCTTTAGTTGTAAAACTGAATTTGTGGTAAAAACGTGTTCTATCAGACGACAGATCAAATCTAATCTCATCTGACTTGTGTCTCCTCTCCCCCTTCAGTCCGTTCTACGGGGAGGATTTCTACTGTGAGATCCCACGAAGCTTCAGACACCTCTCCTTCTACATCTTCGACAGGGACGTGTTCAGGAGGGACTCCAGCATCGGTGAGCAAACAGCTGCTCCGTCTGTTGTTTTTCACACCGGGGCTCGAACGCAGCTTGCAAGATAAAATTAGATTTGCTTTATTCATGTTGTGTGTTTGGAAAGAGAAAACAAAAAGCCTCAACAGGCTTCTTCACCATGATTCCACAGCAACTAAAGCACATTGGGGGGGGGGCTTTTTAGAATTTTTTAATAAACAGCAGTAGTCTTGCAATTGTGTTGTAAAACAGCAGCGTTCTTGTTTGCGTGTATAAATTCTGTTTTAATGCAAAGACGCTATAGAAAGTCAAGGTTAAAGCAACATGTAACAAACACTGAAATGTCTGATTTAAAATTTGAGCTTCAACATATAATTTTAAATTAATAAAATCTAAATACTAAGCTGCTCTGCTGGTAGCTGTAGCTTTGTATTAAACAGACGACAAAAACAAGATATTTCACAAAGTGGAAAAAAGTTGTGTGTCTCTTTGAGTGTGGACGGATGTTTTTGTTGGTATTACAGGGTGTGGTAGTTTCATATGGTGTGTGTGTGTGTGTGATTGTTGATGTGATTAGTGACCACAAACTGCAAAAATCTTTCTTGGGTTTGATTTGTATCTTCAACACCATCGCTGGTCCTCTTTGTGTGTGTTTGTGTGTGTGTGCATGGGTGTAACTCAGTTTCAGAGTTGACATGACAAGGTCATTTCCAGTTCACTGACTGTGACTTTGCCAGTGTTTCTGCACCAGGTGCATGCATGCAAGTGAGCGGCACATGGATTAACAGTAAGTGATCAGGCATGTGAGCGTGCGTGGGTGTTTGTTGTTGCTGGCGTCTGAACCTTTCTGGCTTTTTAGGAAAATGTAAAATCACGTCTGTGTCTTCATCTCATTTATCTGTCTCGTGTGTTACTGTGTTTATAGGCAAGGTTGCAGTGAAGAAAGAGGACCTGCAGAAATATCACGGCAAAGACACCTGGTTCCAGCTACAACCTGTCAGCGCTGACTCAGAGGTGCAGGTCAGTACAGAGAGAGCATGCACACGCACACAGAAACACACACACACACACACACAATAACCCGCACAAAGCATCTCTCGTGATCTGAAAAAAAGGGCTGTTTTAAGTATTGGAAATCAAATTCAGGTATTGGAAATTTACTGGCATCAGAATATTTTGAGCGACGTTCACACTTCCCTTGCCTGCAGTGTATGCAAAAATTTATATGTGTGATAGTGTGTCTGCAGGTTCATGTTTGCAGTGGTGCAGACCCCTAACAAACAAAGCATGTGTGCACCTAAAACACCTGAGCTGCAGGTTCAAAGTCACCTGGCTGCTTCCGTGTATACGGTAAAAGAAACAAGGTGTTCACCCCCATCACAGATCAGTTTGTAACCAGCCGATCAAAGAGGGAGCTCCCAACTTTCATAAAGATCACTACAGTTTCTACATTCTCACTGGTCATTGATTATGGCTTGTGATAGAAGGTGAAGTCTGTGTTTGAGTCGAAGGATGTGCTTTTAATTAATGTGGAAAAGTAACGATAACAGATTATCGTGGAGTGTTTTAGAAATACGTTCTGTAAACACAGACTAAAGCAAATCGTACCTTATCGTCCTGCTGGGAGTCAGTCCTGACTGTAATGTTAATATCAGATGTAGATTGTTCAGTTTCAGGTTCTGATCTTGCACATCTGCACAGCAACAGATTGAGTAGTAGGTGTCGTCTTCCTGTTGATTTTTCTAGCTTGCAACTATTTTATATTGTACAAACTCTTGCTCTACCTTTTACCAAAAGTATGTAGACACAGCTTTGCATGTACTCTTGGTCTTAGACTATGTTGTTTACGGTTTGGTCTTAGCCACTTAGGCCCCTGTCTAATATCTTTGCTAGTTTGGGATGCAGTTGTCATTTTCCTGCACTTGTGCACCATCTGAGCTCACATGGCCGTGCTGGTCCTGATATATTGGATGGATTCACCAATAAAAACCTGGTCTGAAGTCAGTGGCACAGATGGTCTTCCTCTGCATTCGAGCAGGTCTGTTTCCTCTGCAGAGAAGCCATCTCTTCACCAAGGTGTAAGTGCACCTGCCTTTTAAAGGGGACAGGAGATGGCACTGTGATTGGTTTATTGCATATTCCGTGAATAATTAAGAGTCAAAGCGAAGACACCTTTTTTTCGCTATTAAATTAATAAAAGTGGCTTCGAACACATCCTTGCACTGTGCATCTGCAAGGTTGAAATAGAGCGTGCACCATTTGCACTTCAACTTTTGTCTGACTGTATTCCTTGGCTGCACACACCTGTGGTCAGAGCTGTGAACCTGTCACACTGACGATGTTACTGATATAAGATGTCACTCTCGCCGCAGTTTACATTGGGGATGTTAACTGAGGGTTTGCTCTGCCACGAATAAACTCAGTGATTATAACTGCACATTCATATTAACAGTCATATAAAATACCCTAAAGACAATCTGAGTAATCTTAATCTGTATTCTTAGCTACAGGCAGAACTGTGTTAATGTTGACATAAATGATCTAAGGGGTTTAATCATGTATTTTTTTATATTCCAGTAATCAGCTATGGAGAGCTGTCATGTCATACATGCCTATTCAGTACATAAAATATTTTCCACTATTCACTATTCAGCAGTCTCACTCACCCACACACATGCACACACGGAGAGGATCGCACACACCCAGCAAACGGTGCCCCACACACACACAGAGTGAGCGCCACAGTAAACAGTGAACAGTAACATCTGCAGACAGATGGGTGTGTGTAGCCCTGGAGCAGGGATCTGAGACAGAGACACATTCATCCGAGGAGCTGGGGAGAGGAAGGATGTGTGAGACAGTGACAGAGAAGAGAGAAAAGCGAGGGAGAAGGATCAAATGAAGTAGGAAGATAGAGTGTCTCTCTTCTCTTTTCAATAGAGGACACATTGTTTGACCTGTGCGCACATGTATAAGTGCTTGTGTTTGTTCCCTCTGCTCGAACGGGCCCCGAAAGAGCTGCGCCTGTGAGTGTGCATACTGATGCTGTTAATTAATGGAGCTTTTCTCGACAGCTGCACCGCTACACTGTCATTATGTCATTAATCCAATCACTTCAGAGGGGGAATAACTTCAGCATGACGCTCAGGCTCACAGATACAGTGTCTCTGGTGGTGGAGGAATGCCGCCATTACTTTTATGTGTGGGTATGTTTTTTTAAGGAATAATGTTTATGTTTATGTTTATGTTTATGTTTATGTTTAAGGTTTAAGGTTTAATGTTTAATGTTAAAATGTTTAATGTTTATCTGTCTGTTTTTTGGCTCAAAATACAGACTATAGAACATCATTTGGAAAACAGTTTCAACTATATCCAACCTTATACAATATATACAGGATATAAGTTTATTTTAGATAGTTATCTTAGGTAGATGCGTAGAATGATAGCTAAATAGAAGGATGGATGGATAGGTAGATAGATGGATGGCTAGATTGATGAATAGATGATAGATGCACGGACAAATGGATAAATAGAAACTGTAGGTAAATGCGCTCAGGTTTTCCTTGTGACTCTGTATATATATATCTATATTCTTAACTTTTTGAATAGTTTGGACTCAAGGATGAACTGATTAGAATCAGGTTAAAGGTCAAAGTCATTGTGACGTCACAAGACAGGTTTTTGCGAACATGATATCTGAGAATCACCTCGAGGGAGGTTTTAAGTGTGACCACACATAACTCAAGCAATCCTGTGCTTATTGTGACAACATCGACTTAATACCGTCTATTGAATCCCTTCAAAGTCATGGAGTTGAAACCCATTTGGTTATTTTCCATGATCGTCACCAAGACTGGAGAAGGTTTGAAAAGCTGACATCTTCAATTGGATTAGGTTGTGCTTTGGGCATCAGGCTCGACTCTAATGCACATACACACTGGTGTTAGTGAGTGGTTCTCACTGGATAGTGAATGTCTCCCTGGTCACATGGGCACTTGGCCGTGTGAAGTGTTCTTCATTAATCGTTAACAACCAGAACTTTGAACTCTGGGTAATCTCATTGGAAAAATATGTGATGAATAAAAAAGTGTATATTTGTGTGTATGTGTGTGTGTTGTGCAGGGAAAAGTGCACCTGGAGCTACGTCTGAGTGAAGTCATCACCGACAGCGGAGTCATCAGCCATAAACTAGCCACACGGTGAGGAACACACACACACACACACACACACACACACACACACACGCACACACACACACACAATTGGGACAAAGACAATTATTATTTCCCACGCCCTGCTGGTTAAAAAAAAGGTCATAATAAAAAATACACACTTATACTTGGAAATACAGTTTTATAATGATATCAGTGTAACATTAACAGTGTAAAAACAAAGATTATAATAATGAACAAAAAGGTTAACTTCACCCACTGCAAAGGTCGGGAAAGTCTGAAGTGTGGAGTTATAAGCAAACAGAAAAATTCTGTTTATTCAAAGTTTCCTACCAGAACGTACTGAGTGCATCAGGGGTGTCACAATATGAAACTCACACTAAAACCACAATACAACTGACGTGGTCTTGTGTTGAAATACAGGATGACGGAAGCATGATAGATTAACAGACTGGTTTTGGTGATAGCATCATCTTTTGGGATCTCATTACTTTAGTCACTAAGAAAACAAATCCCCTGTGGGTTTCCTGTGTTTCATACTTTTCTTTAATTGCACAATATGCATCCATGTTTTGCTGCACGCAGTCGACTTCTCTACTTTTGACACCTCACTGCTGCCAACTGCAGATCACCGTGTAATTTTACACATTCTGGAATTGGAAGTCATGAATTTGTAAAGCTGCTCTTACGTGTGTTTGTGAGTGTGTTGTTGTGTGTGTGTGTGTGTGGAAAATATGTTTGCAGGGGATCAATGATATTCCCCTGGATGGATAACTCAGCGTGAACGTGTGTGTGTGTGCTTGTTTGCTCTCCAGCTCTTCTTCTGTAACTTGTAAAGTCTGATGATGAGCCAGCAGGGCTCTGCTCACAGAGCACACTGTGGGTAAGGAGCTTAGAGTGTTGAGCAGAAGGTCATTTAGTCGCATCTCTATGAAAAGACCTGTGTGTGTGTGTGTATGGGACAAATTGTGTACACTCAGCGCTGCACATCAAACTGATCGACTGCAAAAAAATCGCACACTACAGACTTCTTTTTACTGTTTCATGTTTCAAGGTTAAGGTCATTTGCAGTGAGTTCGATATCTCATACAAAGGTAGATTCAATCTGTGCCCAAATCAATCGCTTGTCAAATGCCCGTCTCAACTGTTAATCCGGGAAACATTTATTTGATGTGTACTTTTACTTTTTAGTTTGCCCCAATTCCCATCCAATAACATGGAGGAGGCAGGATTTATGACCTTTACTGCAGCCAGCCATCAGGGTCTGATCCTGATGATCTGGCTTCACTTTTGAGGAGCTGTCATGTCGTCCAATCTTTACACACAGTCTTGGATTTAATTGGTTATCTGAAGCTATAAAAATGGTGTGAAACATCATGATTGACTGCTGAGACTAACTCGTTGTTGGGCGAGCGTGCGTATCAGCGAATATTTTGAAGGTTATCTAATATGTTTATTTGTGGTATGGACGCAGTTGGTTTTGTAAAACAATGAACAACATCTGAGGTCTCATAGCAAAACACATGCTTTCCCATTTTGTAAATACTCAATTCCGTGTGATAATTTAACTCAATATTGAATCTAACTAATTTTAAATAGTGTATCAGTCCGTGACACTGACTCATGATCCCATCTGCTTCCTTTGTGTGGTGTTTCTTTAGAGGTCGGTGTGACTGTGATGTACTTTATTTCCTACGTTTATGAGGGAAATTGTTTTGGACAGGATGCGTGGGCGCAGAAAAGAAGCACATTAACCTAATATGAGTAACGTCAACTAACACAAACAACACGTCTGCCTCTCGCCACCACTGTCTGGCACATCAGAGCAAACAGCGGCGATGAGGGAGAGGGACAGTGAGGGCTGGATAGTAGGCCAAGCAGGGGTTATATAAACAAGCTTATTGGACAGGAAGTACTCTGGCATTAGTGATGCTTAACCCAGCCCACTCCTTATTCCTTATTAGGAACCTGTGAGTGTGTGTGAGTGTGTGTGCGTGTGTGTGCGTGTGTTTATGTGTGTGTGTGTGTGTGTGTGTGTGTGTGTGTGTGTGTGTGTGTGTGTGTGTGTGTGTGTGTGTGTGTGGGAAGCACTGTGATTTGCTGTGTAATACATCATGTGGAGTGATGTATCACCATGAAACACAGGAAGTGATTCGTCCTACTGGGTGTCCTGTCCTGTTTGGTTTGCTAATCCCCTTACGACATGATGTCATCAGGGTTAGGGATGAATGAATGAATGGTGGGAGGGATGAATGGATGGATGGATGCATGAGAGAATGAATGAGCCAATGGAGGAATTGATGGACGAGTGGAAGAAGGGTTATGCAACAATATTTTATGTTTGAGTATCTTTCAGAATGAATGTTTGTCTTCTATTTTTTAGCTCAAAGTACAGAACTTAGATCATAGATGGACACACAGTTTGAAAATGTTAATCTTAAAAAAATAAAAATAAAACAGTTTTCAGTATTTTCTCAAGATACAGTCTCTTCTGCATTTTATCTCGTATTTCTTCTGCCTCTCTGGACTTTTTATTTTTGCTGTATCTGAAGTTGCTGGACCATTCAGGATTTTAAAAGTCCTTGCCAACTGCTCACATATAACTACACAAATAATTACTTCCCTTAATTTATCAAATTTGTACTTAAGGAGAGTAACTGAAAGAAAATGTACGTTGTTACTTCCCACTGAGAAAACTCAAAGCGCTCTAAACTCAGGAGCAGTGAGTACAGTGTGTGGTTATTTATCTGTGATTAGGGTGCAGCTCACTAACTTCATATGATGCTGACGTTTTTGTAAATTGAACAAAAAAAAACACACGTGTACCTCATTCACCCACATGTTGTTACTTACAGTGTTAAAAAAAAGTTTAAATTTTGATTTCCGCTTTTAAAAGTAAATCTGTTCCCCAAATTAAAAAATATTACATTTTCGCCAATTGACAAAAATAAGATAAAACTTTATTGATCCCACACTGAGGTCGTTCACTTGTTGCAGCAGCGGACAGAAAGTCTGAATGAGGTACAAGAGAATAAAGAAACAAAACACTGAATATTTACTTAATAGGCTGTACACGTTTCACTACGGAAATCTTGTTTTGTATAGAAATATCTTGAAAAGAACAAAAATTCACAAAAGCAAAGAAAAGCGATCAGAGCGGCTGTAAGTGGGTGCCACTTGTAGGGTGCCATCTTTATGTTGATTTGTGGATTAAATGCTAAAGCTAAATAGACTTTTTGTCATTTCAACTGTTTTTATGCATCTCCCCTGTTATTATTATCTATTAGATGACAGTCACAAGTTTCCTGTAGCCACAAAAAGGCAGCAAGCACAAATGTATTATCTGCTAACGCCCTGCAGTTTGCAGGGACTCAACACATATTGTTTCAGGGCAAATAGATGAAATAGGCTGAAACAATGACTTATCTAACTTAGTCTAATGGGATTGAATAAAATGGTTTTATCTACCACTTAAGTTTTACTGTTATGATCCCTGACATCTGGGCAATAAGGGCAAGCAATCACAGGAGGGGATGAGATCATGCAGTGTTAATGGTGCGTTCACTATGTTCATGTTACAGGTGTGTGTGTGTGTGTGTGTGTATGTCCGCGCATGTGCTGACACACTATGTCGTTATTCATCAATGTCGGCTCTATGTGTTTCTACAGAGTGTTGGAGTGCCAAGGTCTTCCAATAGTCAATGGCCAATGTGATCCCTACGCTGCTGTTTCCTTACTCGGACCCTCAAGGTGATGACCTCACCAGTCTCCCCCCACACCTTTGAATTCTCATGTTTGACTTTTACACCAACATGTGATTTGACCTTCATGCCTCCACAGGTCAGATGCCAAAAAGACCAAGGTGAAGAGGAAAACCAACAATCCACAGTATGATGAGGTTTTCTATTTTGAGGTAAAGGTTTCCTGCATTTTACTTGTTTAGTTCAAAATAAATCCGTTGATGTGAAGTTGTGTTTTCGTTCTGGGAATCAGTCAAATCCAAAGAGACGATGAGGGGTCATAAGAACACTATGTGGCTAAAAATATGTGACACCTGAACAGAACACTCATATGTGGTTATGTGTTGTAGTTGCAAATTATTAAAAACCATTGGCCAACCATTGGTTTGTAATGGCCATAATTTGCCACACAGGGACTGGACCGGGACATTTTCACTTATTTTGTTCAGAAACAATTTGAAAAATCTGAAGCAATAGACATGACATTTGCAAAAGTTACTGAAAACATTAAAGTCTGCAGTTTTATGTCTTCGACTGATATTAAGTTACTTTGAATACAAAAGTACCCTTGTAATGTTTGATTACACATCACAGCTGATATTTATATAAATTGGGTCATATAACGTCATACAACCTCCCTGAGTCGATCACTGCCCCAGTTAACCGTCGCTCTGCAGCAACACTGCTCGGACAGTATTGTTTGGCTCCTCCCTCTGGCCTCCAGGACTCAGCGGGACAAGAGTATGATTGATGCGGACGAACCACCAAACAATCCGGCCCATTGATTTCTGCCTCAAAAAGATCGTCTCATTTAATCCCAATGCAGTGCCCCCCCCCCACCCCACCCTGTGTGTCACACAAAGAGCTCCGCGTCCACATGCAAACTCAGGAGGTTGATCATGCTTCTGTCATGTGTTCCTGCATGAACCATGACACGTTCTTCCCCTAGAGCAGTTTCTAGAGTTTTCCACACCAGAAATGGATGTTGTGTCAAGTCCATTTTATTTATATAGCCCAATATCACACATATTTGCTTAAGAGGAGGTTGTTTACAGTCTGTCGAGGTGTGGTCGCCAACCTGTCGATCTCGATCTACCAGTCTTCACTGTCGATCCCCCAACCCCCTGGACTCACTGACTGTCATTGCGCCGCAGATTGGTTGTGTGTCGGTTTTCTGTTTTTCACACACACTGTGTCCGCTACTGACGGTGGAGTTGCAGGTTTATCTCTTACATTTCCTTCAAGAACAAGTTGGTTTATGTACTAAAGTAAATGTCAGGACTCTACGGTATGAAGACGTGCATATTTCGGTCTGTCGATAACAATCAAAGACCCATTGGAACAAATGAGTGGATTCAGAAGGTGAAACGCTGGAGTGCTTTTACTTTGAAACGGTTCTGAAAGTGTTGTAAATACATTTGTGTCATAGACAGATAAACATTGTGGTTCCCATCAGAATGAACAGAGAAAATGATCTTTCACCTGAGTTTAAATGTTTGTCTGATGAATTTATGACAACAACAAATGGTTGCAACACTTTCTGCATGGCTTTTCAAAATAAAAGCACTCGAGCGTTACTGTGGATGGAATCCATTCCCTTGTTTAAAAGTTTTTTTTTATTGTGAAATATTTGCAGGAGCGGAAGATGCAAGGCTTCATACTGTGTAGTACTGGTATTTATTTGACTACAAAGGACTTCTTTCATAAAGGGCAAAATGTGGCCATATTCAAATAAAAGCCTATATGTAAAACCATTGTGCTGCAGTAGCCGCTCCTATGCAGAACATGTCGTGGAACTGAGAAGCTACATATTGTGCATTGTAAATATGAATTGATATTAATTTGAATATTGTAAAATAAAAAAAATAATAACCCTCCTAAGTGGGTTTGTTAGAAGATATCAGGGTTTAGATCTTGGCTTACGTTTAGAATAAAAAAGTGAAAAGGTTGGTGACCACTGCTGTAGAGCATTCTGTACTCTTGCTGACGTACAAACTAGATAAGGAAAGCTTACAATTTAGAAATTAACTATTATTTTTTTGTGTTTTATTTATCTGCCAATAGTAGGGGTAAAATGTTCTTGGCTCAAATCCTGGTTCACCTGCATTGTTTCTGTGGAGTTTGCATGTTTTCCCTGTGATAAGCTGAATAGATGATTGATGGAATCCTAATTCTGAAGGGATATGTTCAGTTTGCTTGTTTTATATGGTGAAAACTGAGATACAAAAACAGATGGAATATTTGCGGATTAATCATCTGCAGATTGATTAATGTTTCAACTCTTCCACCAGCACATTTCTCAGGGTGCATATGACTGACTTCTACTCCGCCTCCATTTCTAGGTTACACGACCATTAAGTTACACCAAGCGACATTTTGATGTCGAAGAAGAGGACGTTGACAAACTGGCCCTGAGGTGAGCCAGGAGCGGTCTCAAAATAATCTAACTTTGTGTCTTTTAAAGCTTCTTCCATGATTGAGCTGTTTCCCCGTGCTCTGTCTTCAGGGTGGATCTGTGGAACGCCAGCAACCTGAAGTTCGGGGATGAGTTCCTGGGAGGCGTGCGGGTTCCTCTGCGAGTCCTGGGTCAGGTCGGGGTTCACGACGCATGGTGAGAGAAATGTTACTGACACATAAAATCACCACGTTCTGTCCAGGGTTGGGAAGTTACTTAATACATTTAGATTGAGATTAATGTACTAATGTCTGGTGTGTACTAGAAATTTCAGCAGAAAACATTTTACTTTTAACTCACTACTTGATAAAATCAAATAAGGAAACAGATAAAACGTTTCGTTTTTACACAAAAATTAGAAACTCAGCAAATCATCACACCAACATTCGCTTCTTTATGGCTCAAGATAATAAAGTCATGAAGCCATGAATCCAAAAACATTAACATAACGGATGCTTAAAGTCTTTGAGGGAAACTGGCAACACCTTTCACATCATAGTCATTTTTATCATTGTCACTGAAAACATAGCTCAGTGCAGCTTTAAACTTATGTTTTATTTCTCTTTTAGTCTGAAAATCATTCATTTATGAAAATAATTAAAATCAAAGACGAATCAGTGACACTGGGGATATTTTGCCCTTTTCCTCCTTCAGGTACTTTCTCCAGCCGAGGGAGAACGGAGGGAAGCCAGTGAAGGTGGAGGAGCTCGGCTCTCTGCGTCTGAACATCGTTTACACTGAGGACCACGTCTTCCCGTCCGAACATTACACTCCTCTCAGAGATCTGCTGCTGTACTCTGCCATGGTCCAGGTACAGAACGAGCATGTTAGCGTGTCTCAGCTCCGCTCAGATGTTAACACGCAGCTGTCTCATCGCCCCTTGTTCACTCCTCGTCCTCTCTGTTCAGCCCGTGTCAGCGTCCACCGCTCACACCCTGGGGGAGGTGTGTCGAGAAAAGCAAGAAGCCGCCATCCCCCTCGTGCGTCTCTTTCTTCATTACGGCAAGATCGTGCCTTTCATCAGCGCCATCGCTCACGCTGAAGTCAACCGCACACAGTGAGTGTCATGTCGCACCTTTTCAATTTGAATAACACCTCAAAACATGATTCAGTTTGACCTCAGAGTGCAGCTTTTATCTTTGATTGCAGTAGAATGTGTAGATTTTTTTTTTAAGCCTATTATATATCAGAGATTTCGTTAAGCTGCTAATTCAGTTGCAGATGTATCACCACAGGCGATTTCAGCCTTGAATTCTGGACAATTTTGGAACAATGTCTACATTGACACGCAGGAGGCAGAACATGATGCATAAATTCATCACCAGAATCAACTTTCCAAGTTGACATCCGGTCGATGGGCTCCAATAGTAGTTACCGATGAGATATTTGTAATTTACGTCTGTCGCATCTTAAAAACATCATCAACACACCGACTCAACAAGTTTGCTGCTGCATTGTCACACGGGCTGACTCAGACATTCTCTGGAAATCTTACAAGGGCGGCTCCCAGGAAAAGTTCCAGAAAAGGTCCAGGGACAACCTGACTTACTCATTTGCATTCTCACGTTCAGCCCTTCTGGAATATTTCAGGACAATGCCTTGACTTCAGTGCATGTCATTTTTTTTACAGTTGCCATCATCGACAACTTTGATCAGACTCTCAAAACATATTCTACCTCTTTAATATTATTAACTTTGGCTATTAAATTACTGTCAGACGTCAGGTTTTTCTAATTTAGTTGCGTCATTGAGTTAGTTTCGTTTTGTGCTCACAATCGCACTCTGCTTCCTTTTTGCAGGGATCCAAACACCATTTTCCGGGGAAACTCGCTGACTTCTAAGTGCATCGATGAGACCATGAAGCTGGCAGGAATGCACTATCTGCAGGTCACACTTAAACCCATCATAGATGAGGTATGACGCTGCAATACTTCCGTGCCCTTTCCTCTGCTCTCAGTATTTTTCCACGGTATTTTAACTCGTCACACATGTGGCACGTCTGAGGATATTTTAGAAAATCAATTGCCAATGGAGGGTTTAATGCTTTTTTTAAATCGTCACAGATCTGCGCCGAACACAAACCCTGTGAAATCGACCCGGTGAAGCTCAAAGAGTCGGAGAACCTGGACACCAACAGGGTAAGAAGGCGTGTGTGTGTGTGTGTTTGTGTTGGGTTGATCATTGGCGTGTTGTGTGACACGTCCTCCGCCCTGCTCTCTCTCTCCTCAGGAAAACCTTCGTCAGTATGTCGACCGCATCTTTAACGTCATCACCACCTCTGGCGTTCGCTGTCCCACCGTCATGTGCGACATCTTCTTTTCTCTGAGAGAGTCCGCTGCCACTCGTTTCCAAGGTAACTTGCCCTCTGAACAAAATACCAGAGAGGGAAGAAGAAAGAAAGAAAGAAAGCGACTAATAACAAACAGGAAACAGACAATAAAGAACAGGATGTGCGAGATGTCCAAGGACATTTTTTTTTCTGTTCACTCAGGATCACATGTTTTTTCTTTCTGTTTGTGCTCAGCTCTTTGTGTCAAACCTGAAACCACTTAAGCCTCCTGCACACTTATCATGCCTGTGTCTATGAAGACCCATTATCATATACTGCACTGCCTCCTGTTGGCCATCACATAGCACTGCAGTCACAGGAGGCACAAGCTCTGAAATATTATAAAAATGTGTCTTAAAAATAAAACCTGTCCCACACCAAATTTGATTACAAGACAAAAAAATCTTCTTCTTGTAATACATATAAAGGAATACAAAATTTATGTTTATAATTTAGTGTTTTTAAATGCGTTTAAATAACCTATTTATGCAGATATTTAAAATAACTCCCCAATCATGAGAAAGATTCAGATAGAGAACTTTTTAATATATCCAAGAGTTTCTCAAAGGTAATTAGTAATTTAAATATTTCACATGTGAACAGCAAACATATTCTATATCATCCTTATTCACAAATTAGGTTTGTATTTTTCCCAGTAAAGGCTACAGTAAAAAAGTAATTTACTTTCTTATTCAGACAAAGCATTTCCCCCAGAATGACTATATGTAACATTTTAGGTATAGTATTAATCAGCTCACCCTGTTTTGTGTTGTTCTGCTCTCCAGTCGACCAGGATGTACGATACACAGCAGTGAGCAGTTTCATTTTCCTGCGTTTCTTTGCTCCAGCCATCCTCTCCCCCAACTTGTTCCATCTACGGCCGCACCATCCAGTGAGTCGGAATGATGAACACTTGGAGTTAATGCTATCAGAGATGTGTTTTTAGATTATGTGCCTGTAAAACAAACAAAGTAAATTACAGAAGCCACCTAGTTCACAGCCACAGTATCACTTTAGCTTGTGTGTAGACTGATAAGTACATAACACTTGTGGTTGTTTTACAATATTGGTTTTTGTTATTGGCTTCCTAGTCATACGCCGTAGTTGAACATTTTCTTATGATTGTTTTTATGTGTATGTGATTGTGGACCTGCTGTTTTGACGGATAAAGTGTCTTCATCCTTAAATATATACAAGTATATATTACTCTGAAAATAGGAGGTGTTTTTTAAGAACATTGAAATGACTTGGAAACAGTAGCTTCATGTGTCACATGATCTTCCTTAGCAGGTGGAGCTTGTATTGTCGTCACAAAATATTTGTGATTTGTGATATATTGTTCAGGTTAAACATTTTTCTAATTCACATGGATTAAAAGCTTAAATTCAAAGATCATTCTTGACCATGGAAACACAATTTGTTGTTTTTATATATAACCTTAATTGATAGCAATATATCTTTCTTAGATTTCTTTTTCTATCGTTAACCTTTGTTTATTTCATGTTTGTTTTGTCCCCAGGATATCGCCACCTCACGAACCCTGACCCTCATCTCCAAGACGATCCAGACCCTGGGAAGTCTCGCAAAGTCTAAATCTGTGAGTTTCTCCTCTCAAAGTGTATTTTCCTATTTTCAGTAATGTTATCTGACTCGGACCCATTGTTTTTTTTTATCTTAACCTTTACACTGATGTGTCTTTTCATCCTGTTAAGGCCAACTTCAAAGAGTCTTACATGGCTGCGTTTTACGACTACTTCAACGAGCAGAAATATGCGGACTCTGTTAAGAATGTGAGTGTTTGGCTTCCTACCTTGTTGCTTTCAATACATCTTGCTCAAATGTTATTTTTGTCTTGCGCATCTAGTGAATCTAGATTAACTCCCACCGAGGGGTTAAATTATTTGAACTATTTTGGCCAAAGATCCGACTAAGGTTTCATGTGAGAGTGAACAAACAGACAAATAAAATCCTTCTCTTCCCTCTCAAGTTCCTGGACCTGATCTCCACTTCTGGCAAATGGGATCAGAAGAGCATTGAAACACCCATCATGCTCAAAGAGGGGTGAGCAGCCGACTTACTGTCAAACTAATACAAGTAAAAGAAATACCAGTAGAAAAACGGACCACAAATCCAGAAGCACCCCAAACCAAATAGAGAATTTATTTCAAATGACTTGGTTTTGTAATCCTGATAAAACTGTGGCTTATACCACATCATTAGTCACTTAATTTGACTGCTAATGACGTTCTCTCAGAAAAAACAGCTGAGTTGATTTCTACGGCTGCACTTTACCGAATACTTTAACATTTTGGTAAACTGTTACTTTCCTGGGAGAGTAAAATGAGAAGATTGATACCTCTCACATCTGTAGAGTAAATATATAACACTACAGGTCTGTGATCAGCTGCTCAAGTTGTGCCTCCTTTATTTTTTACTTTATTTTATTTTATCTTTTTACTTGCCTGTGTCATTTTATTGACAATCCTTTGCAGCGTATGCCACTTGTAAAGGAGATATACACTATTTTTATTCTGTTTTGCTACAAATACTGGATGTAATCTCGTAATAGGAAGGATGTCTTCAGCTTCAGACTATTTCAGACGCATTAGGGATTTGAGGAAGTTACTAGTTTCCCGTTCACATTAGGTTTTCTGGTGCTGGTTAGCAGATTACGTTTACCTCAGATGAAGCCAGGCTGCATGTTTCCTTTGTCTTAATGCTACGCTAACCAGCTGATGACTGTAGCCTCACACTGAGCAGACAAGAGAGTGAGAGTGGTATCAATCACTACACCAAACTGTTATTCAGAAAGCAAATAAGGGCTTTTATTTTGACAGTATTCAAAAGTAAAAATTTCGGAGAGTTTCCAGTTGTTGGTGGTTGTGCCGGGGCCTCGCTCATCAACACCCCCCCACCCCTCTTTTGTTTCTGCTACCGGGCGTAGGAGTGTAAAACTCACAATAAAGAGGGTTGATGGGAAAGGGTCAAAAGGCACAAAGGGCAGGTAAGAGCTTCTCTGTATAAAGGCTTTGCCCTTGTGACCCCGCCCCCCTCCTGTATGTGCACCGTGACCCCCCCATCCAAACCGAGGCGGCCATTTTCTCCCCCACCAACTTCCCCTCCCTGCCGTAGACGCTGCTGCACTTTACTTTATATCTGGCCTGTGTTAAAGCAACTTGAACCGTGACACTGTGGCTGTAGACTGCGCCTCACTACTGGTATAAAGTAAAGTGTTCCCCTTTATGCCTGCTTACTTAGGAGGTGACTCTCACGCTGATTGTCCTTCTCGCCCCTCGCCACGCCACACATGCTTGGTGTGACAGCGGCAGCAGGGGTTGGTTACTGTGCAAACATTTCTTAGATTTCATATCTGCCCGCACCCTGACCCTCAACACCTCCTGTGCAGACTGTGACCATATCCCAACCAGACACATTAGAGACCCCAGCACAGCGCCAGGCGTCATGGCAGATGTGAAACCAGCACGTTTTTTCTTTTTTTGGGCTCAGTAGTGAAATATGAGAACGGTTTTCCCTGTGGAGTGTTAGTGTTTATAACCCTGGTACCTTGAATTCCATGTATTATGTGGCCCTCAAACTTAAAAACTAAGACATCTCGGCGTTTACTAAGCTTTAAAGGACCATGTCGGTGGTTTTATATGTTTTAATAACAAATACATCTCACATCCCATCCCACATATTTCATCAGAGTCTTAAAATGAACTTACAGAGATTTGAAGCTTCCTTTATACAGCTAATCCTCCTTAGTTGACAGTCACCATTTTTTTTATTTATACATTTATTTATCATTAAGATGCTGCAAGTTGTCAAGCTCTGCAAACCGAGAGATTTAAAAGAAGTAAATAAGAACATAACATTAATATACAGTCATTTTCATTATCAAGGAATCCGCTGTCTTTTTCTGGATCAATCAATGCATTTTTACGGGAAAAAAGTGGCGCATGTATATCTGAGATTGCCACGTCAAAAAGACTAGGTACTTAGTTTACAATGAAAATAAACACAGGGAAGAAGCAGTTCCTTTAGACCGAGAAGATCAAACACAATAACAAATATTTTTGGCAATTTTTTTAACAGAAAAATGGAGAAAGTCTTAATCATTTATAAATAGTTGCTGATTAACTTTCAATTAGGAACTTCTCAGTTTAATATTTCTTTATATTTTCGCATCTAAAAGAATTGCCAACACTCAAAGGGTCATTAATCCCATTAACACCACAACACACAATTCCTGTCGACAACTGCATAACCACATGACATGCTAATATAACATACAAAATACATGACACACACTGTAAATAGTGTTATTGATTTACTATCTCAAGTATCTGCAAGTTCTTGATTTAAACAAATTATAGGTGATTAGTTAAAATATGTAAAAACACCTCTGGTACCTTTAATCTGCCGACATGTCTCCTTTTTAAACCCATAGACTTTTAAATCTATGAGTGCTGTACTGAAGTTTTTTTTAAATATTCAGCAGAGATGAATCCAAAGAACTGACAGCATGCAACTGGAATGATACTGACTGTACTCGATTCCTTTAACCAGAACAAAGGGCACATGTAAACATTTACATATTGCACATGTGTAAAAGATGTATTTTGCCAGAGATATTTAAACTTAGTGAAATATCAAAATATGTCAAGGTTTATAGTGTGTATTTTTCTCTCTCATCCATTTACCCCACAGATTTATGATAAAGAGAGCACAGGGGAGAAACAGGTTTGGGATGAAGAACTTCAAAAAGAGATGGTTTCGCCTCACGAACCACGAGTTCACCTACCACAAGACGAAAGGTACGATTCAAAGTTTCTCACAATCTCAATTGTCAGAATTAGTTGATCTGGACATTCTGCAACACTTTTCCTGCAAGACCCCAAGAAAAATCTCATTCTGAGTTCTACATCTGTGGGAGGCCAACTCCAGAAAATGTCTGGACCCCATTTGCCAGACATGTGTGAAAACAGCCTGTTTTTCTCTCTCATGTCTGATGTGTATCTCTTCCCTTCAGGTGAGTGCGCTCTGTGCAGCATTCCCATAGAAAACATCCTGGCGGTAGAGCGGCTGGAGGAGGAGTCTTTTAAAATGAAAAATGTAGGACCTCACAAACTTTATAGCCTTTAATATTTGTCCAAAATCTGTCCCACATGTATCTAGATTCCCTCGCTTACTTCTCCTTTCCGCTCTCCCTCCTCCAGATGTTCCAGGTCATTCAGCCAGAGCGAGCCCTCTACATCCAGGCCAACAACTGTGTGGAGGCGCGCGACTGGATCGACATCCTGACTAAAGTCAGCCAGTGCAACCGCAAGCGCCTGAGCACCTACCATCCCTCAGCCTACCTCAACGGCCACTGGCTCTGCTGCAAGGTCTCAGCGGACACAGCCCCGGGATGTACGCCATGCACCGGGTTCGTGAACTCGTCCAGATCGATCCAGCATCACCTTCTCTCCCATGTCTCTCCCTAATCTTTTCCATTTGCCTGCGTTTTCAGCGGCCTCCCGGCAAACATTCAGCTGGACGTGGACGGAGACAGAGAGACTGAGAGGATTTACTCCCTGTTCAGCACGTACATGACCAAACTGATCAAGATGCAAGGTGTGCAGGATTTCATGTGTCCCGTGTTTATCTCCTGTGATCATTTGCACACTGTCCCTGACTCTGCCGCCTGGTCTCCCCCCGCAGAGGCCTGTGGCAGTAAGTCAGTGTACGACGGGCCCGAACAGGAGGAGTACTCCAGCTTTGTTATCGACTGCCCGCAGGAGACCTACAAAACCCTGAAGCTGATCGTCTCAGCCGTGCAGACTTTGGAGCAGCAGCACACCAAGTACAAACGGGACAAGTTCAAGAAGACAAAGATCGGCAGCCAGTACGTGGTTTAATGTACTATACTGTATTTAATGCATTGGTGGCTGACAACTGTTGGGGAAATGGGAGATTTCTAACTGTAATATCAACACAGAGCGCCCTGCAGGTGGTGCTATGGTACAGTGTTATTCATTTAACGTGTGCAAAGGATGTTTGAGATTGATCGAAGCAATTCTAACATTTTAAATAACTTAAACTGTGAGCTGGATTTTCCCTCCAGTCCTCCAGCTCTGTTCTTTAAACAGGAATCTCGACTTATATCAAATGTATGCTCTATTCCGTCTCATGAGACGATTCTCTAACCTCCTGCCACCGTCTTTCTCTTTGCTTCCACAGAGAGCACCCGATTGGAGACAAGAGTTTTCAGTGCTACATCCGCCAGCAGTCTGAGAGCTCCACCTACTCCATCTAGCCATGGTCCTGTAGACTGTTTCCATGATGCCCAGAACCAGCATATTTTTCACTTCTGCAAAAAAAAATCCATCTGAACACTGCTCTGGGTCTAGCATTGAGTTTTAAATCTTTATGTTTTACTAAAGAAGAAGGTGAGGTAATTTATCTCATATTGTTATCCGTGAATTAATATTTCTCTTTTTTTAAATGACGTTTCCAGTAGTAGACAATGAGCTGGATCGGAGACCTGTGTCACCTGGTGTACCAATTTGTCCAAGTTTAAGAAAATAAGAGGTTTAAAACCCACTGGCAGACTGAACGAGCTGTGTAGATGGACATTTTTTTCTGCAGTACCTCGTGGTGCATCACACCAGGTTCGGAGAAACAGACCTCAGATCAGTAAGGACAGAAAGAGAGGAGCAGGTGTGGATACGTCTGACGAAGATAATCACACCACGAGTCTGTTTGAGTCTCCTCTCCCTGATGTGACGAGAGAACAAACGTTTTCACTGGACAGTTCTGACAGTGAGCGACACGCACTTTAATCGTCTCCAGATCTGAGGATGAACAAGCCTCGCAGCACACTTTCAAAAAGCTTATTTTATCTGTTTGATTTGTTTTTAAAGGTTGTTTGAAATGTTCCGTTGTATTTCACGTCTGACAGACCAAACTCTAGAAGGAAAGGACCGTGTTTTGAACCCTCTGTGGGGCGTTTTATTGTTTTCGTTATGTTTTGTCCCCAACCTCCTCAGGAAGGCTGCGAAGGTCGAGAGAACACAAGAAGGGATTACCAGGACCAAGCATGGCCCGAAAACAGCTTGACGTTTGCCATGAGAAAATCACCCCACAGGCAGTTTTACCCCTCACTTTTTAAAACCCTTATCATCAACGTGCTAACGGGTGCACAGGTTGAAGAGTTCACGTTTGGAGTCTTGTTCTGTTGTGGTTACACTCTTAGTTGTGCCCTGTGTAACCAGTACCTGGCTTAAACAAATAGCTTGTATATTTAAGTTAAAGTTTTTATTATTTCTGCCTACACTGAGTCTGACAAACTCACAGATGTCTTTTTCTATCTCTGTATGCTGATTGAAGCGTGTTAAGAAGGCGCAACTTCACTTTTGAGTAAAGATAAATATCCTGGATGGAAGATTATTTCATCTCCATCTTTAAATGAAGACATTAGATTGTATCCAAGTTCAAAAAAATTTCAAACAGTGTTGTGGGCAACTCCTACAGTTTGTGAATTTGTGCACTAGCACACCTTTATTTAGTAAAATGTACCATGTAACCACAATTTCAACTGAAATAACAATGTGTTCATAATATACACCCATTGGCTCTGTATATTCATATTACATACAACAACTCTACAGCTAATTATGCCCTTAGATTTTATATAATGTTCCTGTTTCTGTCAGGAATCTATAAATTCAACTAGAATTACACAGGTAAAATGCAAATCTCTGCCAAGGCCAAACGATCCCTTTATGAAACCACATTTTATTTGACGAGATCCAGATTTATTTATTTTTTGGGATCTGCACCGAATTTCGTACACTCTTAAAAGAAAATTTGTTTTTGAGAAATCGATGACAATGTGTTAAACACAGTGTTAAAAAAAGTAAAAACACAAATGTCTTGATCCACACCCTGATTTAAAGCTGCACCAAAGTGTAATGGGTTCAATTTTTGGTTATTTCCCAATCCTCCACAAAATTTAAAGCAGAATAAGAGAAACATTTCTGAATATTAACAAACTGCAACATGCATGAGGAGCCTCTGGGCCACTGTAGATCTGGGGCCTTTGGGCTGTAGCCTCTTTTCCCAACTACCCTAACCCTGAAATAAGAATAAATGAGTAACTATTACAGGATATGTATTGAGAACATTTCCAAGTCCCTAACATCCAGCAAACAAGATCAGCAGTCAACATGTCAAGCAGCATACAGACATGATGAAGGCAGGTGTGTGTTAAACTCTGCGTAAGAGAAAAAACGAAAACAAACGATCCCTTCAAGCGTAACACAAAGCAGAATCTGTGTGAGTCCGGCTCATGCGCTGTGATGCTGGGTTCTTAGCTTCGATCCTAATTATTACATGTACTAACGTTATAACCAGTCTCCAGTTATGCTTGTGAAAAGGATGGTGTGTTCCTGGTTGTGTTGCCCAGTTGGCTGCCTGATGATGTTCTTTCTGTTCTAGTGACTTAGCTCCATCTTACTTTTTTTGGAACCCATTTATGTGCACTCCTCTGAGAAACTGCCCGCTGTGAATCTCACCGGTCAGGATTTTGTTGAAGGTACAGGATTTTTTGTCGTTAACCCGGCCGTGTTGTGTAGTTCGACGCCTCCCCCCCCCACCCAAAGGCAACCGCCTCTCTCTTTTGGCTCCCAACGTTCATCAGCACTCACTCTCTCGCCAAAACCTGTGCATGTGAAGTTTAGTCGTAGCCACACGGGGACGGTGGCCTCCGCAGTGTGCGACCAGGTGACCACGAACCACTGAATAGAATTTTTGTATTTTCCCCAAAAATGGTTGTGTAGCCTCGCTGGGTGCTCTGGTGGTCACCAGATCCCCCTCAAACAGTGCCAGTCATCACTTTTCTAAAATTATTTTTGAGAAAAAAAAACGAACAAAAAAATATATCATTGTTTAGACATGTTTTTTTTTATATATTTCAGAACCTATAACTGTTTTCAAAATGGACAGCGGTTATTCAGAGGACATCTTTTTTTCCTTGTCGAATATGTGGATCTTGCGTGCAGGAGAGGAGAGATTGTTCGACTCTGTTTTCTATCTTTGTCTTGTCATACAGGAATCTTGCTGTGCGTCTGAATTCAATGACTGAGGTGTGTGTGTGTGTTTTGTGTGTGTGTGTGTGACTGACAAGACGGGTTGTATTGCCAATTGAATGAACCCAGTGTTACAGGTCAGGAAAGGCAGCATCCCACTTAAAAAAATACAAAAAATCACTGCCTGTACTTTGACTAAAGACTCTCTAGTCGCCCTGTTCTCATATGAAGTTTCTCCTCTTTCTCCTTGTATAGAACCACTGATCCTTTTTGAGACACATTTGCCAATTTATTATCCCAAAACATGAAACACAGCAAAAACACTCCTGTCTCTCGTCCCCAAACTGGAAACCATATTTATTATCTTTTTGTTTTTCAGTTTCTCCTTTGCCAAAACCTTCCCAGAAACATCAGTGGACCTGGTGATGGGGGGAGGTAACGGCAGTTACAGTAATACAAACTCCCCCTTTCCCCCCTGCAGCCTATACACGAATGAATTATGCAATAATTGTGTTTCAGCATGCAATAATATTATCAAACACCCCCCACCCCCCCATCACCACAAATTAACAGCGCACCTGCTGACCTCTCGCAGCAAAAAATGCCTCTTCGGAGAAACACGTGATTATCATAAAGGGAGAACAGTGTATTTTGTACAAATATTTTAAAAGTATTAAAGTAAGCCTGTTATTTGTGTACATAAAGCAGCTGAGTGAATGGTGAAAATGTGATGTGTTTTTTTTTTTCCTGAATAACTAAATGAAACCGATATTAATGCAAACATGGAGTCTGTGTCATTTGTTCTTTAGGTTGTTTGAATCCAGATGTTTTTCACAGCAAACATGACAATATGATGTGGCAGGAAGAATAAAGGGGACACACATGGATGTGCTCTTTCCTGGTGTCTTTTAATTAGATATCGACATGGAACAGACATTTAATAATTGTTATTACTTTCATCTGTATTTTAAAAGTCACTTGCAATCAAACAAATGCCTTTTAAATTATTTCCAGTGTTGTCCAGTCATTGTTTTTTAGCTATTGTCTATCATCTACAGTGAATCAGCTGATTTTAAAATGCATGTTGTGATGAGTCAAATTTCTCAGACATTTTCACGTATTATTAAAATCCTTCTCCCAGTTTTAATTACATCTTCTCCTTTGTTCTTCAAGTATTTGCTGTTCTGGAAGAATGATTAAGGTAAAAGATTAGTGGTAGTCACCAGATATGAACAAATGTGTATGAATAATTGTATGAATCAGGGTTTCCGTTTTACACCTGTTGACTATACTACTCTCATTTTCAGACTTGCGATGCGCCTGAAACAGTTTGAAAAGACTCAGTTATGTGGACGAAGCCTTCTGTGGGGTGGTGGGGTGTGTGTGTGTGTGGGGGGGGGGGGGGGGGGGGGGGATTTGTGTATGTCTGCACCCAGGGTCTCATTTTCCTCACTCCGGCCATGAGCTGACCTCACTGGTGTCTTCATGTGTGGTCCAGCAGATGCAGGGAAGTTGATTTAACTCCAATTTAAAGTGAAGACACTTCTGGGAAACACAAAACCATTTTTAACATTATATTCGACCAGAGAGCAGCAACATCCCTTTTGTTGTGCGTCGCATAGCAGCGGCTCATTATCCTGACAGCATGAGGGTTGGCTGCAGATCGTGAGGCTGTATGTCGGCCATTGTGACCTGAGCCGCTGACCTGTGTGTTTGTATGTGAGGGTGTCTCTTCGTGTGTGTGTGGGGGTTTGTGTGTCCCAGGACCTTTTCAAGCAGAAACACTGGCTTGGTCAGGACCAGTAGACCTCATGGTCCCAATGAGGCTAAACGTCAGGTGTGAGGTTAATGTTGGTGTGAAGATCAGGACTATAGTTAAGTCAAGGTTAGAGTTAGTCATGGATCTGCAGGGTTCAGATGAGCGATACAGTTTCAGTGGTTAGGCTTATAGATGTATATAGATAAATGGATGGATAGATAGATAGAAAGATAGATGGATGGATGGATGGATTGATGATAGATAGATAGATAGATAGATAGATAGATAGATAGATAGATAGATAGATAGATAGATAGATAGATAGATAGACAAACAGACAGAAAGGTTGATGGACAGATCTGAGTAAACAATGTGTGTGTGATTGCAGCGCTCTCTCTCTCCCCCTATCTCCTGGCAGCCTACCATCACCCCACCCCCCCTCCTCGTCTCTCTCTCTCACTCTCTCTCTCTCTCTCTCTCTCCATGAAAACACTTTCGGGAAGAATTAAGTTTTGTTGTTTTCTCTCTCTAGCTCTCTCTCCCCCCCTCTCTTTCTCCCCCTCCCTCCCTCCCTCTCTCTCTCTCTCTCTCTCTCTCACTCTCCCTCTCTCTCTCTCTCTCTCTCTCTCTCTCTATCTCTATCTCGCTCTCCCTCCCTCTCTCTCTCTGTAGTCACAGGAGCTCAGAGCCAGACGAGGCCTGGCATGAAGAACGGCTCGACTATGTGGAGGAGGAAGAAACGTCCTCTCGGGGAAACCTTGGCCTGTCTCGTGTTTCTCGTGACGCTCGTCGATGCCCATCGATGTAAGTGTTTCGGACATTTCACGGTTTACACGATGAACCCACACGTACCTGGGGGGAACCGGCGCGAGGCTCAGTCTCCCGGTTAGAAACCCGCAGCTTTTTCTTTAGAAGCACAGAGTGTAGAACTTTGGACGAACACCAGAGAAAGTGTCGTGACTTCTGCTCACGGACCTCTGAACAACACGAGCCGCTCGTGACAACAGAACCAGGTCATTTCTGGGAAATAACGGTTTCGCAATGGCCCTGTTATTTTCAGTATTTTGTATCAGTCAGGCCGTTTCATAGAAGTGGAATTTAGGTTGTGTCCACTTCAGCCACATCAGCTCGAATCTGTCAGCAGGAAACACAGCACTGACATTCCTGCTGGGATCATGTGTTGTTATAATGAATTAATCACACAAGTGAGAGGAGAGTAATCTGTGATAGGTTTAGACCTGATGTTGTTGTTAGCCTTATGTCTAAAAGGTCCATGTCTGACTTTAAATTGCAATAGATAGATGGATGAATTAGTACTGGGGCTGGAAAATATGTCCACAATGTTCATATTAGTCGATATCGATAATTATCACGATAATATCACATAAGAAGTAACTCAGTGCATTTAGTAACTCAGTGCATTTACTCTGACCTTGGTTTACATTATTATTGGCATTAATGCAACTTTCTACTTCTGCTCGACTGCATCTCAAAAGGAATTATTTGACCACCACTGCTTTTAAGTCCGAAGACTGAGGTTGTGGTTTTTAAACTCTGCTTTATGAGCAGAGAATGACAAACACTTGATAAACAGCAAAACATGTTATACATCTGAGATGGATCAGTTATGTGTTACACCTCCTCACTGTGCTTTCACAATGGTCCATCCATTTATCGATTATAATTATTGCTGTTATTTTATTCTTCACACATTACGTTTAATTGAGTGTGTTTGTGTGTCTATGTTATTTCCCAGTCCTGAGCCAGACCTCAGCCTCCCAGTTCCTGAGGAGGCACCGGAGAGCCAACTCTCTGTTTGAGGAGAGCAAGAAGGGCAACATGGAGAGGGAGTGCATCGAGGAGCTGTGCAACAAGGAGGAGGCCAGGGAGATCTTTGAGAACAAGCCGGAGACGGTAACCAGTGCCTTGGTCGGATCATGAAATGCATCTGATTGATTTTCAACACATAACAAGAAAGATAATCGTTCACTACATTCCTTTATAAGCAGTTCAGAAAGCAATGGCCAAATTTCTCACGAGCTAGCCTCCTCAAATTCTTTATTATTTTTTCTGACATACATATTAAACATTAGAAACATAGTCCATCTACTATCAAATAGGTTTTTTCAAAGCCAGTGAGAAGGCAGAAGTGAATTTAATAAGAATTTACTTCAATATCTAACAGTCTTTTTTCAATTGATTAATCATTTCAGCTTTAGATCAGATGCTATATCTTAAAAACAACTTTTCGAACAGTGAAATCTAGAAACAGTCAACTTGAAATGGTGATGCTGCTTTAATTTGGACTGATTCACTGATTCGTAGAAGACTGTGTCTTCTCACCCTCTCGTCCCCGATTCTCTCGTTTGTTTATTTTTTTGTCAGAAGTGAATATTTGTTAAATCTCAATTTTTTTCCCGCAGGAATACTTCTATCCCAAATATGTTGGTAAGTTTTCTGGGTTTACTGTCTACTTCAAGATATTGTGATATAAATTAGTTTTGACTTTACTAGCCTATCCCAGTGAACACCACTCTCTGTTGCAGTGTGTCTTGGTTCACACCGTGTCGGCATCAACAACCACAACTCGGACTCTTCCATCCCATCTGACCTCCGCACCTGTGTGAACGGTGAGGGGCTTTGCCGAGGATCACAAATTACTATCTGTTTCAGAAGTGAAATATTTTCAATGACAAACCTCTGGGTTAGTGACTTAAACTGTTTGTTTCAGAGATCAGTAACCAGTGCACACCGTTTCCATGCTACAAGGAGGGTACAGTGGACTGCAAGGACGGCCAGGCCACCTTCACATGTGTGTGTAAGCCCGGCTGGAAGGGGGTTCGCTGTGAGGACGGTGAGACCTGATTCAACATTTCTAGCATAACCATCCTGTGGTTTTTCTTAGAATTGGACCTAAGACTGATATATTTCGCTGTTTGAAATGCTGAGACATTTTTCTGTGTGATGTGTTGACAGACATCGATGAGTGTTCAGATCCTGAATTTCCAGCAGGATGTAATCAAAAATGTTACAACGTCCCCGGCAGTTTCTACTGCATGTGTGAAGAGGGCTACCTCATCAATGACAAAATCTACTGCGAGGGTAAGACTTCATTGTGTTCATGTTAAAGTTGAATCAGAGATATAGATTCTGATACAGATAGCGGCATCGGAAATGCCTGACAACACCAAGTCTTAAAAGCACATACAACTGCTGTATTCTTTTTCTGGAACTCACTTTGTCTTTCTAACTGTTGCTCTGTGCTGACACTGGTGAATCCTGATCTTAGATTGGAGAACAAGAAGTGGTTTCCGGTAGAGTAGCATTAGCCAGAAGAGGCTTTTTTAGATATTTCATGCTAAATGTCTCACAAGTAAAACAGCAACAAGGTAACATAAAGCTGTTAAAGTACTTTAAAGAAGTTGCCATTTCTTTAAATGCATTGGTATTTGATCGGTACCTGGTATCAGCCCATATGCAAAGTCCATGTATCCTATCTATGTGTGTGTATTAGTGGCTTATGTCACATATATAAAGACATCCAGCTGTGGTACTGTCCACATGGAAGAGGAACATTTAGTCTGACTAAGCAGCTGAGAAAACATATGTTTCTGTACAGTGTATTATTCTTTTTAATAAGTTTTGTTTTTTAAATGTAATTATCTGGACGGTGGAACCCTGCGCACTTCATAACAAAACTGCTCTCCCAGCTGTCGTCCTCGGGGCCCGGAGTATTTGTTATTTCTTTAAAAGCTGACCAGATTTGTCCTCTTTTGGAACTGAATTTGAAAAACTTTTAACATCTGAAAAGATTGGCCCTTTTTTTTTTTACCAGTCTCATTTCTAGGAGCTGTTACAACCCAACCTATCTGCCCTCTTTTATGTTCAGTCAGTGTTTGTCTTCGAGTGGATCAAATGCTCATGGAGTTCAAAGTCTTGACAAACATAGACTGAGTCAATTCGGTCAATTTACCTTTCTCCTATTTTTTTGATAGGATTTAAGAGACACAAGACCATGAAGAGGGTTGTGCACAAACAAATCAAACTAAGTATTTAGTCGTTCACACAGGAACTCTGACCAGATTGAACAAATCAATACAGAAAATGTCCCGGGTTCTGATGAGGTGATTATATCCAACCAGTTTGCTACTCAGAGTTCACATCCAGTCATGTGAGCGTGATGACAAGAGTTCAAACATGACCACATGGCAGAGGTAGCTGGCTGAGCGTGGGAGGTTATTGCAAAGGCTAAGAACGTTTGTGATCCTAAGCAAAGGCCGAAACATCAGGGGTCAGATTTGGACGAACAGGTAGAGTAGCAAGACTGTTCCCAAAGGCCGAGTGGTGGGCCGACACATTTCAATTTGAAACCATCTGACAGGGTCTAAGTGGTGGAACCTGTCCCTAAAAAATGCCAGGTCTTGTTATGGATAAGACGCTGGAGCTCAGGTGTTTAGGCGTATTTGGGAGAGATTGGTAAACTTGAAGAACACCTGAAAACCCATTTCACAAGACTATACACATACCCAGAGTGTGCGTGTAAACAGGAATAAGGTTGTCTATTTGTAGTCGGTTACTCAGTTACAGAAAATAATACAAACAAACAGCTCCAACTAAAATGCTGAAGAGTAAGAGTAGAGATTTATTTTCTGGCGGTAAGTGTTAGCAGCATTTAGCATTTGTTGTGTGAATGGGGACAATCACACACAGCAGAAAACCAGGGAATGAAGTCGTAAGCAGCAAAAACTGAAAACCTAAATCCTATTGCCTCAGTGTCTCTTCATGTGTCTTGTTATGCGGTGAGATCTGGCCTCTGTGGGGCTGGACTATGTATTGCAGTACTCTTTGTTTTTCCTCACTGAAGATAGTTCTTTATGACCCAGGGACCAATCAGATGTTTCACCGATGATATTTCCTGATGGATAACAATCATCTGAAGTAGAAAGTGATAATATTCAGCAGCTTCCTCGATCCCGGAACAGTCTCTGCACTCCATTATGGGACAATGCTCATGTCACTTTTCCAACAATATGCAGGTGTCTTAAATCTGCATGAAAAGAAAGCTGTCAAAATGCAGCTTGATGATATATATGGTCTGATCCACCATAGTACAAATTCTCTTGAGACAATTTGTCCATTGTCACTGTTTTCCAGATATCAACGAGTGCCTCATATATCCCAGTATCTGTGGAAAACCGGCTAAATGTGTCAACACGCCTGGGATATATGAGTGCCAGTGTCCGCCGGGATTTAAATACAACTTCTCTTCCAAAACCTGCAGCGGTGAGACTTCATTTTATTGCTCCTGTTTTACCACCTAGTGTCTAAGATTACTTCCATCAACCAGCTGCCACAGGCACTTGAGCCTAACATCACTGCATGTTCATGTTTCTTTTTTTCCCACTGCTGCAGATGTAGACGAGTGTGAGTGGAGCATGTGTGACGGCACGTGTATAAACACAGTGGGCAGCTTTGCGTGTCACTGTGATGGTCGTCAGGGCTTTCGCTTGGTGGAGAATCAACGGTTCTGTGAGAAAATCCCTGTTTGTGTGGACCTGTACGACCACAAACACTCAGAGATGCTCTACCTGGGGGAGCATTTCTCAGGCCTGCCTGTCATCTACCTGCTTTTCCGTCTGCCAGAGAACACAAAGTTAGTCTATATATCACACACACACACACAGTCAAGTCAACGTGTTAATTTGACCTAACCTTAACCTTACCCTAAACCTTACTTGATGGTTGAGATCTATGATTAATTACAGTAGGCATCGTCTATGTCAGTTGTCATTGTATGGTATTGCAATTCAATTAATTAAAAGTGGATTTATTTAGAGTGAACTTTTGAGTGTGATTGTTGATTAGTAGTAGTAGAAGTCGACAAAAACAAAACCAACTCAAATGTCCATAAATATTAAACAATTGTTGGTACAAATATTGATGCTAAAAGATGCTAAAGCATTCATAGAGACGATGCAGTTACATTCATATTGTGTTAATTGATATTTCTGTCTGCTGATGCCGTTAGGTTTGCAGCAGAGTTTGACTTCCGCACGTTCGACCCAGAGGGAGTTGTTCTGTACGCTGAGTCCTCCCAGGACTCATGGTTCATGCTGGGGCTGAGGGACGGTCGCATTGAAGTCCAGTTCAAGAACCAGCACACGTTCAAGGTCACCAGTGGAGGAAAAGCCATAAATGATGGACAGTGGCATGTGGTGAGAAAGAGCTATAATTCACAAATTCACTAAACTGAATTGATATAAAGTGGAGTTGTGTTGTGATAACTGTGCGTTCTAGTTTCAAACTGTGTTGAGTAAAGTATCATGTGTAACACACAGATCTCTGTGGATGAACTGGAAAGCAGCATCAGTGTGAAGATCAGCAAGGAAGCTGTGATGAGCATCAACAGCCCCGAGAGTCTCTTTACTTCAGTTAATGGCAAACTGGAGACCAAGGTCTACATCGCCTGTCTGCCCAACCGCACAGACAACATCATCAAACCTGTAAGCTACACACACTCTACTGAATCACCCAGCTGACATGGTGGATGCTAAAATAACAATCTGGATAAAGTGTTGACTAAGATACTGGGCTGTAGTCCAGAAATCCCAAACTGCTGCACTATGTGTTTCTGTCCATCTGTCAGATCAACCCTCGACTCGACGGCTGCATCAGGGGCTGGAACTTGATGAATCAAGGAGCATCTGGGGTGAAGGAGGTCATCCAGGAGAAGAAGAGTAAACATTGCTTTGTGTATGTGGAACGAGGGACTTTCTTCACTGGGGCAGGACTGGCACAGTTCAACATTGACTACAGTGAGTAAGTTAAGTTATACATTATTAATCCCTACGGAAAAATTGTTTATCTCTGCATTTGATTCACCCAAATACTTAAGATTATTGAGCAGACGCAGCGTAACAAATTACATTTTGTGCTTAGTGCTTTGATTCAAAGAGAGATGTAAACAAACATGCCTCTTTTTTGGAGTGGGACGAAAATTGATGAATTAAGAAGCAAAATGTTCCACACAGAAACTGGCCAGTTTGTCCTGGTGGATTGAGCAGAAATTATTACATTAAATATTTTTAGTTTTACATTTTATTTTATTTCACTTTTTCGGGACTCTAGAACAGACCCACACAGGTGCAATGTAGAACCAGCAAGGTTCATATATTCCATATCATTTCACATTATGACAGAACTCATCTTGGCCTTAGGAAGACAGACTTTCTTCAGAGTTGCAACCCAGTGATTTTGAGAAAATCCAAACATGTTTTAATTAAGTAAAGCTAGAATCATGGGATTTACATTGGTTTTCTAAATGTCCAACCTGACAAAATATATGCAACTAAAATGTGTTTCTCTGTGTGTATGTGTGTGTTTAACAAGGTGATTCTGGAAGCTGGAAAGTGGATATAAAGCTGAACATACGTCCGTCCAGCAGCACAGGCGTCCTCTTTGCTCTTGTCTCCAATAACATAGTCCCCTTATCGGTCGCTGTAGTAACGAAGGGCGAAGGAGAGGCTGTGAGTTAATTTTGTTCGACAATTTTTCTAGAAATCAGTTTAGATTAAGTTAAACTTTGCGATGTTATTGTCCTCCATTCTCCAGGACCTGCAAGTGTTCTTGGACGGTGTCTCCGTTGCGAAGCTGGACTCACTGATGTTGTGTTACCCTGAGCGGCTGACACTGCAGCTGAGCGTGACTCCCACAGAAATCCAAATCTTAGCCAACTCCTCAACGGTTACGTACATGGCATCTGACGCCCTGCAGGTGGCACTGGAGCGCCTCAATACCACCATGCAGAAACCCATCAGTACATACATTGGTGGGATACCAGGTTCGTCAGAGCAACAAGTACAAGTTAACTTTGAGCAAAAAGTATATCAGCTGTAAAAGTGCAATGTGGCCAACGTGTGGGAACTGTCGCAGAGGTTTCAAATACCGGTTCAAAAACCCAAATATTGGACAGTTAAACAGATTTCAGCAGATGATACCACTAAATTAAGTTGTTCAAAAGAACATGAACATTTGTACAAAGTTTACATAAATCAATTTAATAGTTGTTGAGACATTTCAGTCCGGACCAAAGTGATGAAGCCACTAAAAGACTCACATTGCCAAAACTTTTTCTTAAGTTGATTTTTCCTCCCCTGAACGAACAACTCCCATAGATGTGTTTTTGATTGTATGAATAAACAAAGTAATTCAGTGATGTCAGTCTGGCCTGGTGGGGGGGCTGGAACATTCAAGGTTACTTTTTTCCTCTGCCAAGTAGGTTATGTTGTCATTGGTGTTTGTTAACTTTAACTTTGAGAGGTAAAGGGTCAAGTCCAACTCGTTCCATCTTAAAAACATCTTAATAGAGTGAGTTTTAGATTTCATATTCAAGGAATACATCCCAAGGCACGATTAAAATCCAATTGTGAAATGTACGCTGGCTTTTATTGTTACTTTTTGTTATTATACCATGTTTTGACCTTGGTCAGGTCTGTGTTCTCCTCCATCTCTCATTGTTGTCACATTCTCTCTCTCCTAAGATGAAGTCCCGTTACCTGCCACCCCTGTGACGGCGTTCTACCACGGCTGCATGGACATCTCTGTCAACGGCCGCCAGCTGGACTTCGACGAGGCTCTCGGCAAACACAACAGTATCAAGAGTCATTCCTGTCCTCCCTTCTCCCCCCCCGAAATCCAACATGATCCACTGCAGCCGCACAGAAAGTGACCTTAATTAACTGCAGTGTCACTTTGGGCAGCGTCCCACAGTGGCCACCTCCTGGGACATTTTGGAATGAGAGATATATATGGGATGGCGGGGGAGGGAGGTTTGAGAAATGGCAAGAAGAGGAAGTAGAGGTAGATGGTTATAGTCATTTTTGTCGACTTTCTCAGATCGGTTTATTTTAAGCTTTTGGTAAGTTCAGTATTATTGCTCCTGTTCTGGGAGCATTTCGTTCAGTTTTTCTTGTGCTTTTGTTTTTCTTAGTGAGGCACAGTGAAAGCTGGCTTGCCAGTGACCTACTCAGAAACTGGATGACGTAGTCATAACACTTTGTTGCAATGAATTCAATTCTTTCCAAGAGGCTTTGAAATAGAGCTGAGCTCTGTAGTGCACTTACCGTGTGTTGAGCAAGAGATGGGTGATGTTTGTGTAGAAGAATAAACAAATGGTCACATTGGACCAGGCTGTGAGACCACCTGCATCTTTTTTCTCCTTGCTGTTGAATCATAGTACGATGTCTAAATTCTCTTTCACTTTGGTCTCATTGAGGAAGACATCTGGAGAAAACCAGCTGCAATTGTTTGGGTTGGTTGTGGCGGGGAAAACCACAAAGGAGAAAGTGGAGCCTCCAGGCTTTCGATCCAACTCTGCTCCAATTTCTTGATTGAATCATTATCCCTAAGAAACATGTGTTATGGTTTAATCGTTCCCAGAACCCACTATTATTGTCACCAGATGTAGACACCTCTCATTGTGGCTGTAAAAAACCTCAGCTGTTCTTCTATTTCTGTCCTCATCTTCAGCGTTCTCCTGTGTACACAATTTGACTTGTATATAAAACAGGCCATCTTTAATATATAACTTAAATGTAGGTGTTCATTGTTGTTTGTTTGTTAAAATAAAACAAATAAAAATGGAGCAAAGCAATCTCATTTTGATGCTGTTGAATTTTAATACTGTGTTATTTCTGCCCAAGTGTCTTTTTTATATTGCACCTTTCAAAGTACCCAAGGCCGCTTCATAGAGTTAAGAAAAAAAGAAATAAAAAACTAGCCAAGGTCAGAAACAGCTAATTAAACTAATGGTAAAAAGCCTTTGTGTACAGGTTGATTTTAAGTGATGAGGCATTGAGGATCTGGAGAGAGTTTCACAGGGTGCAATACTTAATGTCAATTAGCTTCTCAGCCTACTATGGAGGATGGTGGGCAGACTTAAAGGTAGTTACTTTATATTTGTACCTGGTTTTAAAATAAAGTGATACTAATGCGCAATAGTCCAACATATTGAACAATATCGTGAGTCCACTCCAGTCACTAAATATACTTTCATTCAAAATTAATCAATGTAATAATATAGTATAACTTAACATATGTTGTCTTTTATTGTATTTAATTGTGTAATGTTACATTCCAAATAACTTTAATACTGCAACCATAGACTTTACATAAAGATGGATGACATATCAGCTCTCCAAAAGTGAAGCCATGGTTTCTCATCGCCACCTGGTGGCTGCAGGAAGGAAGGGTATACATACCCATACACCATTCTACGTATAGTGGGATTAAAACAAATCAAACAGGATTTGATGGGTAATAAAATCACCATCATTTCTTAATTTGCGGTGTTTTGAGTGTTGAATGCACTGATTCTAAATCGCTTTGGTGTCAACTGAAATGACATGTATTTAATGAAATGTGAATTTCAGTGGCTCTCTCTGCCACCACTTGAGAATCTGGAATAAATTATTTTGTTTGGTTCTTTTTCGAAAATAATGAATTCTCCTTCAGTTTTCTGTTTGTTAAAAAACAAGTTATTTGTTTTATTGGGGGGGGGGGGGGGGGGGGCCCAACCGCACATTTGCTGCCCCAGGACCCCTGTTTCGAGGTGGCTCCGGCCATGAGTGGTAACCGTGGGGCTGCATCACTGACAAACTCCTGCCCACAGATACTCCCCCTCCCGAGGCAGCTGCAGCCGAGGCGTGCAGCAGACTGAGTCCAGCCACAGAGCACCGAGCACCGGAGCGGAGACACACAGAGAGGAGGCTCGGGAAACTTAAGTAAAGCCCGCAATGGGGGACCAGCTGAACCGCAAGTGAGAGTTAAAAGGAAAACGAGGTCGCTGGTAGTTAATGCGTGAGAAGCACCGCACAGTTTAGCTCGCAACCTTCCTGCGGCGGTGAATTAAACCCGCATCTGCAAAAAAGAAACGTGGATCCACCTGAATACCTGCAGTGTGTCCTCGGGTGCGGACAGTGGTGACATTGAGAGACGCGTTGGGGGGGACAGAGACACAGAGGAGAAGCGGAGGACAAGGAGGAGGAGGCAGGGAACGGGACAGGAGAAAGTTTCCGGAGCTTGGCGCAGACACAGCGGCTGAACAATGCGGCTGACCCCGACGAAGTCCCTCTCATCGGCCGCCCTGCTGATCATGCTGCTGGGTGTCCGCTGCTCCCACGGCAGTAAGTAAACACTCGCATGCTAGGTGGCTAGCTAACCCTGCTAATTCCCCTTTGACATTTGTGTTGCGGCTGATTTATCAAAGTCATCAACTGCTGATGTTTCGCAACCTCCGTCCAATGTTTTGTTTTTTTTGGAGCCGCAGATTTCTCCAAACTCCCCCGAGCTGCCTGACCCCTTCCTTGCCCCCTGTTCCTTTCTGAACACCGTATTTAGTTTTCTTCTTCTTCTTCTATTTTTAGTTTCCTTGTCCCCTGAGGAGGCGAACCAGTTCCTGAGCAGACACCGGAGAGCCAACCAAGTGTTCGAGGAGACGAAGCAGGGCCACTTGGAGAGGGAGTGCGTGGAGGAGAGGTGCACCAAGGAGGAGGCCAGGGAGGTGTTTGAGAACGACCCGGAGACTGTGAGTACTTCACTTCTGTATACAGCCAGAGGACTCTAGGCATCTAGGAGGGTTCTAGATGCACACAGAGGGGGCAACTGTATGACCGACATCCATCCTGATTCAGTTAAGACCTTCAGACACGCCGGATAATCTCCTGACATTCTCCAGATGGGCTGTCTGTGAGAACGCAAATGTCTAAGGCTGCTTTCAGACATGCACTGAACTCCGGATAATCTCCTGACATTCTCCAGAGGGGCTGTCTGTGAGACTGCAAACATCTGAAGCCGCTTTCAGACACGCACTGGACTTGCACTGCGCAGTACCTCAGTATTCTCACCAGAGGAGATGCATGAGTGAAGGCAAGGGTCTCAGTGAGACGCTCCGTAGTTCCTGCAGACTTCATCCGCATGACCTCCTAGTATAATGACTGTAGAAGTCCAGGAGAAGTAGATGTGTGAACACAGCAGATGACACACACGTAGAAGACCTTGACGAAACAGTCAAGAGAGCTTTTGGTGATAAGAGTCAACGCCAGTGTCGATGTGCTGTAAACAAAACTGTGAACCCCGCAGCAGAAGTGATGCGTTACATCCTGCCCCTGCCCGCTGCGCCACCCGTCACGTTAAAACCCCGGCCATTCCTGTGTTGTTGTGAACACGTCTGAGCGAAGAATCTCCCGCTGCGTTGTTCCTTTGACAAAGGCCAGCTCCAGAGAATGTCCGGACCCGATTGTGTTGGCATTCATTGAACAGATTTGAGAACTTGTTCCTTGTTCAAGGACATTGTGTACTTGAATGCCCCCCTGGCCCCACCTCTGGATCCGCCCCTGTGTGTAGCGTCAAAACAAGACTTAAATGTCTTAAAGGTTGCATGTAGTTCCAACTCATGCACAGCATCACACCCCCCAACATCACACCCCCCTCGTCTCCTTAGGCACCAAAAAACGTAACTATTAGATCTTCAAAACACGGTTACAATATATAATGTAACTTCTGCCATTGTGTATTTGTCATTTACCATAAGGCTGTGAGGTTGGTTGGTTTCATATTGACGGCAAACTGATGAATGCAATGTGACACTACCCTAATGATTCACTGTCTGGGCTGGTGATGTTCATGCTCCAATAAGTCCAGATCGCTGATGGCCATCAGTGCACATAACATGTTCGTGTCAAGGACTTGGGATGTTGTTGTCGTCTCCTCTTAGTTTGTGTCTGTGACAGACGTTGAGTCAGTGTGACTAGGCTGGAATTTGTGAAAGTACAGTATTAGTGAAGACACTGCTATCCCTGTACATAGTCACTTATGTCTTCCATTTGCTAAAAGTGTCTCTGTCTGCTGGAGATCTGCTCGGCTTAGGTTCCTGCCAAAAATAGGAAACACCTGGATATCTCTTCTCCATCTCAACATCTGTAACGTCTGGACATGTCCACGACTACATGTCCTTACACACAAGGGCACGTGAATAATGAACAAACCCCTCTGATTGGTCTCTTTAGGAGCTGATTAGCAGTTTCATTCAACTAATGCACGTTGCCTCACTAATCTGCAAACACGCTCCCCCCCCCCCCCCTGTTTTTCTCATTTCCGTTTTACCAACAAACCAAATCCATCGCGCCTCGTGTACTCAGGAATATTTACTGCCGATTAGTTTCCCTTCTGGTTTCAAGAATGCGCGAATCAGCCTCTGTCCATGTGAATGCCTAAGCCTGCTTAATACTAGTTGTGTTAATTATGCAAATCAGATCCAGAGATATAAATAACCCAGTGTGTCAGAAAACATGCTTCAGCTTTTGAGCCAAGAGGTGTAAACATTCATTAGCTTAAGACCTTTAATTCTTAATTCTTAATTCTTAAAGCAGACGTCTGTGTGTGGTATGTTGCATGTGTCAGCGTGTGTGTGTTTTGTTAATCAACAGGATAAGTTGTGGTGCAGACTCCTGCCCGGACATCTTCAGAATGTCATCTGTCAAGAAATATGAGCAACAAGTATATTCTGGCAGTGCTAAATGTTTTTATTTTTGCATCTTGTCAGTTTGATTGCATGATTTGTAAGTCAGGGATTCGGAACAAGTTCAAACTGTGCGCACAGGGAGTGTTTGTTAGCATAGTGCCTGGCGATGCCTCTGCCGCTCTTTCATGGTC
Source organism: Platichthys flesus (assembly GCF_949316205.1). Lineage (NCBI taxonomy): Eukaryota > Metazoa > Chordata > Actinopteri > Pleuronectiformes > Pleuronectidae > Platichthys > Platichthys flesus. Next base: position 9,538,785 of record NC_084945.1, on the reverse strand, counting down.
GCCTTTACTCACTTTAGACACTGCGAATGGTGGCAGAGAGCGAGGGAATGAGGCAATCCATGACTCAGATTATTCGTAAGATTATCCAAGTGCGGAGACATGGAAGCCGTCGGAAGGGAGGATTAAACGTGGAGTAGAGCTGGGTTCAGGGGAAAAGGTGAAGCTAGGTCAGGCTGGACGCACATCAGCCGTGTAGCAGCGTGTGGACGCCTGTAGCTTTTCTACCATGTCGTGACAGAAAGCTGCAGTCTCATTCATAGCTGCATTATTCATTCTAAAAAAACCCGTCTCTGACTCTGCATTTTCTTCTACTGCAGCTCTCCTACTGCAGACAGAGAGAGAGAGAGAGAGAGAGGGGTGTTCCCAGATACTGGCAACAAAAGCGATTACTCCAAGTTTCTGGACTCTCATGTGTTTACTGACTTGTCCAGAGGGACAGATAATCAATAATAAGGTGTCCCACCTGAGTATTACGCTTACTAATCACCCAGAGCTTTGTCTACTACTGTCACGAATCAGCAATCCCATTGGGGTTATAATCAGGCTTCATGTGTCTGGCTTTAGCACAACTTTCCTCCGATTGCTGATTCTTTTTTATACCCCAGCTTGCTGCATCTGGTTCCTACTGCAGCATAAGCTCCCTAAAGTCTCTTTCCTCTGTTCCTTCTCCCAACATTTTGAAAACTGCAGCCAGGAGGAGAGAGGGATGCTACAACTATTCGGAATGCAGAGAATTCTCAGGAAGCCCCTGGCAAAAGGCCGCACCCATTAGAGAAAGAACACACACACACACAGATTACAGTAATCACTCTTTAAGCTCTGTCTCGATATAACACACAGACACCTACAGCACATGGACCAATGCCACACTTGAAATGAATGATTATTTATGAATCGCTCTTGCCGGCTGTGAGTACGAGCACAGAGCTCTGGTCGAAAACGAAACCAAATCCTTAGATTGTGTCAAGCATTAGCAGAGACATCCCTACCAGTTGTTAGCATCTGTTTGGATTACCGTGCTCTGTTAAGATTCGTGTTTATGAACCTTATTAACTTTATCCCTCTCTTCTCCCTGATTTAGGACTACTTTTATCCAAAGTATTTAGGTAAGTTTTCATTTTGACACAATCCCTTCATCTCTACTCATAACAGCCAGATTCTGGTAATACGTTTGTAATCAGGTCATTCAATTTCGTCACTTTTGTCTCTCTCTAGCGTGCATGGACAAGTTTGGAGACTCGGAAAAGAAGAAACAGGATCTGGTCACGTGTGTCCACAGTAGGTTTTTTCCCACCATTACTTATCTGTCTGTCAACTTCACGTTAATGGCTGATTATAGAAGTTTATGGATGCTGCTTTTTTCCCCTCACCCTTCCCCTCTCATTTTTCACTGTGCAAGTATCACTACTTCCAGAGGGAGCTACCTAGATGTAGTGCAGGGTTGGGCTACACTGCAGTATCATTGCTCTGCAGTCTCATGCCGGCACACACACTCTCCAAGTGTAAAAAAGGTAATGCAAGGAAGGACGATGAAAAGATGCTGGATTTTGTTTGCGTCATCTCCAGGTCACCTCCTGCTGTATGTGTCTCTGACGTTGGAGGGATCGTGCCATATGTGCGTGATCCCAGCAGGTCGCTATCAGTAACATTGCAGCACTTTGCCACAGTGATGCCGCACATTGGTGAATGAGCAACACACCCCTCTCAACGTCACACTCTCCCTCCCTCGAGCTCTGGGCGACTGCACCAGCTCCTCCGTGAGCTGGCTCAGCGTGCGCGAGTGACGTGAATCAAACGTCGGTCGTGAGTGGAGCACAGGATTTCTGCTGCATCAGGATACAAGAGACCGGCACCGACCCGGCTTCGCTGCGATTGGCCGAGGAGGCCGGGAGAGGGGTGTGTGTGTGTGTGTGGGGGGGGGGTGTTGGTTCCGTGACTCAGCTGCAGCATCGTGGCACTTAAAGATACGGTGGTTCTTTTTTTTTTTTGCTTATCATTCAGCGCACCATCGTTCTCTCTCACTGCAAATCTCTGTCCCCCTGCACCTGTTTCAGTCAGAGGGGGACGGTAAACCAGTATCTGTTTAGTGGTGGGTTGTAAACCATTATCTATTTAGTGGTGGGTGGTAAACCAGTGTCAAAAAGCAGATTCCACATATACAAATTATTAGATTTTTTTGGCCATGCTACCAACCAAAGTGTATTTATTTGTAGGCACAACAGAAAGAGTTTATTCTTACAATCCTTCCTGCATCTATCCCCTTTATCTGCTATCCCTACTTAGTTGCATCCATATTTTGTTTATTTCCATTTCATATATCACAATTATAGCGAATGACATTTGACATCAACAAATAAATTTAGATTTCTGCATCATTAAAATGAAATCCGATTATAGAATTATACAAAAGTTTTTCATTGCTGTAGTTGTCGAGAGAACTTTCATTCACTGATTCTCAATATTGCTGTTTATGACTGTGATGAGTTACATGACTCATCCTTTTGCTGAAAGCCGTGCATCTATTTGATGCCTTTGAAAATATACATTTTATTAATCATCACTATCTTCAGCACTTTCTAAATGACATAACACAGTATCCATTCATTTGTGGTTGGTATAAATTGGCAGTAAAATCTGGCAGAAATGCAGCTTTATACATCTGCTTCATGTAATTGATGCTCATTTTCACTACATTTATTGTCTATATGTAGTAAATATATATTAATTAGGATACAACCTTGCATTGTATTGTCAGCCAATGGAAAATGATTTGCTTGCAGATGTGAACTCTGGCTCTCTTGCTCCCCTCAGTTCCCCCATGCACTGTCCCTGTCTGTAACTCTCTCTTTCTGAGCTGCAGCTAACATGCCCGGACTTGTCGAGCACTCAAAACTCCTCTTCTAGGAAAAAGAAACTGAAGGGGGAGAGAAAAGATTTACACAAGCTCACTTACACAAGTTTGGCGAGAACTCAAGTGACACTATTTAACAGAAACAGGACAAGCCTTAAATGAAGAGATAGTTAAATACAGCTACAAACATCCGTTTCTTCTTGAGCGCTGGAGGTCAGGTATGCTGGGAAGGCCTGAACTAGGGCATCTCTGGCAGGAGAGCTTAGCCAGCATTAGGCTATTTATATTGATGTCCTGATATGCAGAACATCAGAGATGCCCTTCGTCTATCTGCTATCACTTTACAATCACATGTACCGAGCGCATCCGGTTTGTACCAATCACAAAACAATGATGACACTTAATTCCTTGTTTTTCCTCTCTCTTGAAGATATTCCAGACCAGTGCTCTCCCTCTCCCTGTAACGCCAGAGGTACGGTGCGCTGCGAGGACAAAAAGGGCGACTTCCTGTGTCACTGTTTCACAGGCTGGATGGGCGCCAGATGTGACAAAGGTACCGTCATCCTCGACTTTGAAAAGATAGAGAAAATATACAGCAGGAAAAAGTCGCATGCAAGAGAGGAGCAGAGGAATTTTTGCCCCGTCATACAGTGTCACGTCCAGCGTCACTGGGTAGATGTCAACACTGTGACCTTGGTTCTGACAGCCAATCGCTTCCCTGTCAACTGAGAGAAAGAGCTCCATCCCTCTCTTATATTAGTTCTATATATTATATTTCACATCATTTTACATCTCAGTGGTGCTGGAATTTATTTACCCTTGCTAAACTCAATTTTAGTTTTTATTTTATTATAATAGCTGCAGCTGTCATTGTTGAAGTGAATATTAAGAAACCAAGTGCTGCTGCTGCTGCTGCCGACACCGCTGTTATTAATGATGTGTGAATTGTGTGTCACATCAATATGAACTCTATGAACGGGAACTGTGGTCACAGAGTTCACGTCAGAAACCGAGCGAGTCTCTGTAGAGAGTCAAATCTGTATCTCCTCTGAGAAAAAGTGAAATTCAGAGCAAAGGCTTGCTAAACGGATCAGGAAAGCATACAAAACTTAAAAACACACACACTCTGTGAGGGAGAAATATGTTTGTCTGATTTATGGCACGGCCATTATTCCTCACATTTCCACTCTGACTCATCCTGCCACCTTACCGTGAGAGGAAACCAAAGCAGATTCAGTCGAACTCGGTCCGAGCCTTTTCCACTTGACAACCACACTGCTCCTAAAACACTCCGCCACAGTGTGTCAGTTACTTGTAAGCTGTTTTAACAAAGCACTAATTCATACGATATTTATGTCAGCTCTTCAACCTGTATCAAACTAACCATTGAGAATGTCAAATGTGATTTTTTAAAAACTGGTCTCGTTAAGTACATTTGGATCATGAATTTGCCTGCTATGGGAAATCGCAACACACGCCTAACAACCTAATGCTGTGCACGGCCCATGATGATGTTTTTCCCTGCGCTCACGCTGACTGCACTACCATCCTATTCGCAGATGTCGACGAGTGCAGCAAGAGAAACGGAGGGTGTGATCACGAGTGCAACAACACTATGGGCAGTTACCGCTGCTCCTGTCACCAAGGATACATGTTGGTAGGACGCCAGATGTGTAATGGTAAGCCACAAACCACAGATGCACATAACCTAACAACTGTATTCATGTAGGTCCTGCAGAGTTTGCTTTGGAGATTTAACGACTTCAGTCTCAGAGTTATTTATTATTATTACCTTATAACTTTGGTTGTTATTGCTAATACTTTTGTTGGTAGGTTTCCTTTTTTATTATACACACAAAGGATTAGATCATGTCTTTTCCAGCAGAGGGGTTGATGTTAAGGTCATCTTGGTTTTTATTGAGTCTCCATCAGTCTTGTGCAGCTGTGACCACAGTTTGTGTCTTTCAGATGTGAATGAGTGTGAGGACGCAGGTGTGTGTGGAACAGCGCGATGTGAGAATAAGGACGGCAGCTATGAGTGCTTGTGTGATGCCGGCTATGTCTACGACAACGAAACCAAGACATGTGTTGGTAAGCGACTAACATACACACACACCACACACACATTAGAAGAAAGTCACACACAGTTTGATGAAAAGTAAGTGAGGAGCAGCTTAAGGCTCAGCGGGAATTCGTGCAGCTGTGTTGCGAGGTCAGGAAAGGAATGCGGAGACATTTGCAGACACTGTTTAAGTAGGTAACAGGTCAATGTCTCCTTGGGTTAAATGTGTGCAATGGCTGCAGCAGTTCGGGTCAGAAATCTCGCCTCCTCCATGTTAATTAATTGGACATTGAGTAAACTCAAAAGTCAAAATATGTCAAATACATTTTTACTCAAAAGATGGTTTCTGTTATTGAGTTAGTTGTAATCGCTCTGGGGTTTATTCATGTGTTTTGTTTTAATTTGTTATTTGATGCTATAAGAATGGGGTGAAACATCACTATTGACAGCTGACTCATGATTGGTCAAGCACAGGTATCAGCAGGATCCATCCCCCAATCAGCACTGCCAAGACTGGCAAATGTGAAAGATGGCAGAATTTAAACTTTGGCTTAATTACTGGATAGAGGTAGGAGGTGGAGATGTTGTCCATCTTTTTATATAGTTGATGCTGATGTTGATGTTACAATCACACTCTTCTTATAATCCTGGAGCTGAGTGTAATGAGGAGCTCAAACTACACAAATCTGTTCTTGTGTATATCAAACAGGATAAATCCTTGTTCTCCACAGAATACATAGTAGTAAACATAAAAAATGGCTCAGTCTATATTTAAATACACAAGGACGATTTGGTTTTCCCACGAAAAAGCCATGTATAACAGAAAGATACAATTTATATTTTTCACTGACAACATGGAAAAGTCATCAGTCACTTCTGAGCCCTGTTGTGCTCTGCTGTGGAAACCAGACTTTTCATAACCTCCATGTCTCTCCTCAGAGAAATAACAGTAATTATAGACAAGGTCCTCGTGGCCATGTAAGGTTGTACATGAAGTAGAGAGACACAACCCCGTCACCGTCAAAGACCACTTGGCTCGAGTTTTGTTTGCATTCCCTGATAAAACACATTTTCTTTCATACATTCCTGTGATGTTTTTCTGATCCTCGGAAGTTCATGTTTTGACTAATTCCACCAATGTGGATCACCAATGATGTGATGTGTTGTTGTTAATTTACAGAACGGTCTGCTGCTCTGAAACTCTTTGTATATCAGTAGTCACTTTCATCTCTCCTTCTCTTTAATTTTTCTCCATCCTGCTCTGTCACTCTTCAGATGTGGATGAGTGCTTGACAGGTGTGTGTGCAGGGGAGTGTCTGAACACTCCCGGGAGTTTCCGTTGCTTCTGTGATGGTCGACAGGGCATGAAGCTGGGCCAGGACCTCAGGGGCTGTAAGGTGAAATACACTAACTGTTGTATATTGAGCAGCCATTTCAGATTTCAGCTTCCGCTCTAGTTGTAAAAGATCTATAAAACTATACATTTTCTCTTGCCTGCCATTGGCAACACTGAATGTAAAAATGTTTTTATGAGTGAATGCCAGATTCTGGGAAACGTCACACTCTTGTAAAAGAAGGATTGTTGTCACAGTTATATTTTAACTGGTAGGGTCATTAAATATGTTGTTGTATTTTTTCCTATATTAAAAAGTCTTCAATTGAACTCGGTGAACCTGCAGAAACCTGTTGTATGAGTGAAGCTGCAGCTTTGGGAAACTTGTGTGGTTCTCATGATGTGGCAGCGTGCCTGATCTCCAATTTGTTTTTTTCCTTTAGAATATAACTCCCTGTTTGTCGCCGTCTCTGAAGAGGAACTCTCGTTCTCTTTACCTGGGCCGCATGTTCAGTGGCGTGCCGGTGGTGAGGCTGAGATTCCGCAGGAGGATTCAAACTGGGTGAGAAAATTGTTCTTTGTTGATGCTCATCAACTTCAACTGTTGTCTTTTGACAGGATCATAGGACAATGATTGACCTTTTCCAGTTCCATGATTCTTGTTAAACTAATAATGAACAAAATCGTTTGTCCAGTAACGTTACTTTTTGCCAAATTTGTTTGGAAACGTGTCACATTACTCTGGCAACAAATCATCCCAGCACTACGATTAGAAAAGCATTGACCTTGAAAATGTTTTCAAGTTTCTGCATGTTTGTTGATTTTAAAATGCCTAAGAAGATAAGGGGATTAACTTTCTCTCAGAAATATGCTCCCACTTGACTCTTTTTCACCTCCTTTCAAAATGTAGTTCAAAGAAAATGCTTCAGGCAAAACCTTTTAAAATCTTTTCTTGTTTAAATCTTTTTTTTATAGAGTGTTTATCGTAAAGTGGTTGAACAGTTCATCCCAGGTCTTAAAAGAGACATGTTTTTTACCATACATAGACACCGTGAGAAATCGAGTCAGCCAATTCTAAAAATATTTTCTAATATTAGCGGGGAGGAAAATACCACCCACATTATCAGAGTGGTTAGCAGATAAAACTATTTTTGTCACAATTTTTTTTTACTCTGTCATTTAAACACACATGCTCATACCTAACCTCCCCTCAATCTCCACCTCTTCTCAGCTTCTCAGCAGAATTCGACCTCCGTACCTACGATCCTGAGGGGGTGATTTTCTTTGCCGGTGGTCACCTGAACAGTTCGTGGATCGTGCTGGCGATGCACCGCGGGAAGCTGGAGCTGCAGCTTAAGTATGGCACAGTCAGCAGGGTGACCAGCACCGGACCAATCGTCAATGACGGCCAATGGAGAAAGGTTGGAGGCTTCAGCCGTCGTGGAAAAATAAAACGCTGTCTACAGGAGCTTCATTAGCTGATCCAATGTTCCCCAAATGTCCTGTTTTCTCGTCAGATCTCCGTGGAGGAGCAGGGGCGGAGTCTAGTGATTAAGATCGACAGGGAGGCCGTCATGAAGATCGCAGTGAATGGTGATCTGTTTACACTGAAGAAAGGCATGCACGAACTCAACCTCACCGTGGGCGGAGTCCCATTCAGAGAGGATGGCCTCGTCAATCAGGTGTGAATTTGCATGTGCTCTTGTGTTTTCTTGAATTTGTACCGTACGTTCTTTACATTTTCCTCTAATGTGGTTTTCATTTCACAGGTGAACCCTCGTCTGGACGGCTGTATGAGGGAGTGGCGGTGGCTGACGGGTGAAGACTCCTCCATACAGGAGACCATTCGGTCCAACGACAACATGCAGTGCTTCAGCACAGAGAATCCTGGAGCTTATTACCCCGGCACAGGCTTCGCTCTCTTCAACATCAGCTATGGTACAGCTTGTGTGTTAGTGTGTTTGAAGCTTGCATAACTCAGTTTAATTACCTTCTTCCTGCAGCAGTTGGTCAATGTTTCATTTGTTTGGATCACTATAAGTCGATTTACATTACTGCCTACACTTTTGTAAACGGTCTTGTTTGTCGACAAAGTTCATGACTTTCTGTTCTCACGTCAGAATCACAGAATCTGAGCCTCAAGTTGACCCTGCGTCCAACCGTCGCTATGGGTGTGCTGTTTGCACTTGTTTACCAGGACAGAGTCCCTCTCTCCATCGCTCTGGCCAACTATCATCCTGGCACGGATGAATGGAGAGATGTGAGTAGATGTGTGCGGAAATAGTTTGTATAAAAGCTGTATGTTCGTTTTGGAAACTTACCTCTTTTGTGTGTCTTCAGTTTGTTCTGGTGTCTACCGGTGATGCCATCATCGCCAGTTCTCCCGCTCCACTGTGTGACGGTGAGAGTCATGAAATCCAGGTGACGATCACGGGCAACCAGACGCTGCTGCTGGTCGATGGCCAGGCTGGAAGAAGTGAAGACACTGAAGTTCCTACCGACCTCTTCTCTCAATCCACCACCTTCCTAGGAGGCCTCCCTGGTGAGGGCCCACATGTTTATGTGCACACTTTGCAGGATGTTATTCTAAGATAAATAGCAGTGGCATTCCATTAAGACAAGCAGGGCACGACCCGTTAATGCTCAGTTAGACAATACCGATGTGGAAGCCATATCTCTCCTTATATCTGATCTCACAACAGTGTCCTGTCCCATGAACGATCCTGCCTTTCAGGTCAAACTGCAGTTCAGGTCATTAGTCAGTAAATAAAAGCTCCAGCTCATCAAGACCCAAAACATGCTCCTGCTCCAAATTTTGCTCCGATCGCAGAATTTCTCTCACATGTTCTGATCCAACATAAACACCCGCTGTCAGATATAACTGTGACAATAGGATGATAAGTTTCAGAGAGGACTCTTAATTTCGCACTTCTGTCACACACTGGTTTGTCTCACTTCTGTGAGGAACCTCTGCTGCTGAGTAGTTTGGATGAACCCGGAACAGTCTTACAAATTCAAATTATTGAAATAGTAGAGGCATCTCAAGCTCTTCTAAGTTATCTTATAGTAAGTGGAAATTAGGTTATTCGTTAAAGACATATTGAAAAATTAAAATGAATGTCAGACATTTCTCCTATGTAATTGTTGGTTATTCTTGTATTTAACTTTAAATTCAGTCACAGCTTCCTTCGTTCTGCACAGCTGTGCAAGATTTAACTGGAAAGATAACATAATAAAGATTTTGTGGTTTTTGCCAAATTGTTATTCTGAAAAAAACTGTCACCACACTCGTTCACATGTTGTTGTTTCATCCCTCAGACGACGTCCTGTTGGTTTCCACGCTGGTGTCAGCCCCCTACAGCGGCTGTATGGAGGTCAGCGTAAACAGACGGCCTCTGGACTTGGACCAGGCCATCCATAAGCACAACGACATCCGCTCACACTCCTGCCCCCTGCTGGACTCCCACCAGTGACCAGCGTGTCAGTCTGCCAAAACTGATCCATAAGCAGTTGATTGAGGCAATGGGGATGATTTCCATATACTTATAAAAGTTTTTGACCAGTGGGGGAGATCTTTCAGATTGGAATGTAAAAAAAAACAAACTAGACCAGGTATTGTGGTGCAGGCTGAGCCTTAACCCAGGATCAGCCTGTCCCTCCACTGTGACAACACTGCTTCCTAGAGGTGTGTGCAGGGATTTTCACAGTATTGTCAATTAGTTGGGTTGTTAATCAGCTGGTGGTCAACATCCGCTTCACTGAGCAGAAGATGTGGGAATAAATGCTGCACAACATTGCCTCAGAACTGCCCATGTATCACAACCTTGTCAGCCCACAGGAACATACAGGGTCTTATCTGTAATATGTTAACTGGTTGATCTCGGGTCAGCCTATTGCGCCTGGCATCCTGTGCTAAAAATACAGATCTGACTGGAAATGACTCTTAGCTGCAGAATCTCAGCTGATAGAGCTGAGGTCATGTTGCTTACATCCAGTTCACCAGAGGCCCACGTTCACAAAGCTTCAAATAATCAAAGCCTCGTGCAGAATCCGATGAAATAGGGGAAGAACACAGGCACGGAAAAGAAAGTCAATAAATCAGCAGAGAGAATGTGGAATTAGGTGCTTGGATCTAGTGTTAGGTGTATAATGTTTGAGTAGTCGATGTGGACTAAATACATATTATTTCCTCCTTATAAGACAAATCTTGTCCTCTACCAGGCTTGATACTAGGCACAGCTTTGTGCTCTAGAGAAAACCTTGCACATTGTTGCAGGTAGAAATGGACTGCCACCTGAAGCCATTTTCTCGATCGAAGCAGCAATCCATGTCTGCCTGCAACCTTAAAAACCGACCACGTGCCTGCCAAGAACAACCAACCCAAACTTCTCGACAGGTCAGCTTTTCCACAGGGGTGCAGTGCTGTGACACACAAACAGAGCAGTCAACACACTATGCATTTTGGAAGTATTACAGTCCGTTAAAGAACTTGTCCGACACCCCGATTCTCAATAATCAATCGATATAACTTCATCACGATGGCCCCTTCTTTCCCTCAGAACCCCCCCCCAGACTCACAGTTAAAAACCTGCCACATACACGAGCGGCGGACTACAGATTAGTCTCAGAAGCACAGGGACACAGGAGGGGGCCCGCTCCATGAAGGAGAGAGAGCACTGCATCATTCGCACCACACAAGCTACTGAGGGTTAAGAGAAGAGTGCGCTGTAAAATACTGAATATGTAAATAATGTGACTGTACAATGCTTTTTAGAAGACAGAAAACAAACACTACCTTATGCTCACTGAGGTTTTCTGCACATTTTAAGTTGATCCAAAGTTAAACCGTAATCTGAGTCGCTTCATTTCATCTGCTTCTTTAAAAAAAAAAAAAGGGTTGAGCAACAAATCCATTCCCTTTTCATTTCTTTTTCTTTTTTGCATCAGAGCAATAGCCAGGGATCTAAGTACTGTCAATCATTAGGTACTCTGTTTTTAATTTAGATTTATAGGTGCTGAGCAAATCAAAACTCAATCAAGATAAAGAATGTCAGGAGCATTGTGATTGAGAAATACCAAAAGGCCTCCAGTGCTATTTGACTTCTCTCTGTAATGTTTCATTTTCCAGTTTTCTGACGAATGACTGCCGGAATATAGAGCTTGATGTCTTATGTTGTTTTTTTTTATAATATCTGTTGTTGTATATTGAACTTCTCTTTAGTTTTTATTTTTCACTTTAACTGCCAGTATGTGTATGATGCTGAGAGAAGTCTGCCTTTTCAGTTTTAAAACTTCCCTCGACAGTGAAAAATCCTATTTAAAAACAAAACAAAAATAAAAGCGATCGTATGAAATGTGTTTTCCATCAATGGATTTGTATGCTATGTGGTTATGTTACAAGATAAACTTTTCATTTCCTGCTGCGTGTGTGACATGTTGTTATTGTTCTAAAGGTTTAGCAGTATAGCCATGAGTGGTAATGAGGAGGTAAATGTAGCACAGCACTGAGTGTTGCTGGTACACTGATGCTGAGGTGACATCAGTAAACAAACACACAACATGTGGAAGGTGGATTTTATTACGTTCAGACAGATCTAGACTTTCCATTTCCCCATTTGAAGACTTTGTGCTAACCTAGGCCTAACTGGCGGCTGGCGCGTAACTTCTCTAACAAACGAGTAGTGTAACTACAGTGGCCCAGAAGTGTCAAACAGGATGCACTGATGACAGAAGTGAGTCTGCAGGGTAAGTATTGCCATGGAAACTGATCAACATCTATTGTTACTCACTTGCTTTGTGTTGTGGCTTTAATAATCGTGTTGGGACTTTCACATTTTTGGGACTTTTGCATTCTGATTGACACTTGTGGGCCACCATATCAATCTTTAAAACTTCTCACCTGACTTTAAGCAGCTAAACAAATACACTTTCCCCCCAAAATATAATAAATCCCCTACTCCACATGTATTTTTCCTACTTCATTGATTTCTTATAGGTGCATTTTCTATACATAATCTATCTCATTGGTAACAGCTACAGCCGCCCATCCCGCAGCCGTGAACATGCATCATAAATAATATATCCAGTGTATTACCTCTAAAGTGCACATTAAATGATTCACACAAACATAAGTAACGTCATTTACTCTCCAGTTCACATTACAAGAAAGCCCTTTTATTTACTCTACGGTAGATAATTTAGTGAGACAGTCCACACATACACCTGTAGAACAGAAACAAACAGTCAGATCACAGTTGATTTTATACAATCTCTTTATGTAATGTCTGAGCATCTGGACATCAGCTCTAGGGTTAAGACAGACTTTGTTAACCTTGAACAGAATGAGGGGGGCTATCTTTATGCTAAGCTAAGATAAACAGCTGATGGCTCATATTTATCTATAGATGTGTGAGTGGTATCAGTTTTCTTGATCTAGAACCGAGTCTGTGTTTCCAGAATCGATTCTCTCAATGAATGCACATGAAATGTATATATATATATATAAATAATGTCTATATATTCACACTATAAATCTGTTCAGTTCACGTCCACGAGAAACATGTAACAGCTTTTAAATCAGAAGTGGTGAAACTCACTGGTTGGTTTTCCTTCTATAAGGTCACCTAAGAAATGTCTGAAATATGCTACACTCTGCCTGAGCAGATCAGATCCCAACATGCCTGAGGGATCAGCAGGCATACGGAGGAGGTTTCTCAAAGGAGCCGAAGGACGATCCGTAGAGGACGGGAGCGTTGGGAGTCAGCATGTAGCCGCCTGGTTCCTGGGTGGCTCCCTGAGGCTGGGTGGAGGCCTGGGAGGGCGGCTGGTTCTCCTCAGACGGGCAGGAGGTGGAGGAGAGGCCTCCGTCTGGGTTCATCTGGGGCGTAGCAGGTGCCTGGTAGTTGCTGTTATGCTGCGGGTGAGGAGAGGAGACAGGGAGTGGTGTTTCATGTGAGATGTGGGGTTGTGTATTTTGTAGAAGCCAAGACATATCATCAAAAATTTGACATAATCAATAATAAATCTGTGAAACATAATCAGCCACAACATTTAATCTGGTCATTGATTGTTCCTGTTGTTTTGCTCCTGGCTCATACCTGCATGGACATTGGATAGTTGGGGTAGGCAGGCAGACTCTGTCCTGAAGGACAGAACCCAGCGTAGGTGAGCATGTGCTGGGTGGGGTTGTACAGGATGTGGGGTGGGGGTGCAGGACTGGGAGCCAGTTGAGGATTAGGCTTCTGCTGCGTGAAACAAAAAGATGAAAATTGAACTTTATTGAACTTTAGAAAATGCCAGATTATGAGTTAAGTGTGTCTCAACTTTCATTATCCAAACTTTAAACACAAAAGAGAAGGTTTGAAACAAGCTCTAATGAGAGATATTGAAAGTGTTCAAATAATACATTCTAGTAGTTCACATCCTGGAGTTGGTTTACACACAGGAAAGAAACAGAACTCGTTAGTGTGGAGTTTTAAACCCTCGACAACCATGTTTATTTTACTCAGGACGCAGAGGACCTTTAATATCTGTTTTTTCTTTTTTTCTGGACTCACCATGTCCTTGTACGCGCCGAGGATGGCGGCAGTGATGATGCCCAGGAACAGGCTGATCACGTTGAGCACCACCGAGGCCCACAGCAGACGGTACAGGTGGATCACGTCCCAGCAACTGCTGACACCAGTGAACTCGAAGTACTGTGTGTGGTAGTCTGTGCTGGAGGAGGGACGGGGATGGGTCAGGACATTAATCACAAAAGATTTATATTTCAAATTAATGTTCATTGTAAGTCTTTTAGTTGCATCGGAAAATTCGATTGTTTCAATTTCCTTTTCTTTGTGTATTTCATATATTTCTGAGCAGAAATGTGAGTCCCATGAGTAAGTAGAAGGTCAGATGCATTGCTCACCTATCACAGTTGTACAGGTAGCAGCAGTAGCAGGTGTTGCTCCTGAGTTTGAGCTTGCAGGCTTTGTCAAATGAGCGACACGTCACCTGCAGAGTAAAGATTCTCTTAACATCTTGTTATGTCAGCAGAGAAGCAGGAGCTGGACCAACACTTTAGACAGAGATACATGAGCTGAAGGTAAATATCTGTTTGTCATATCCATATCCTCTATTGTAACCTGTAAGTTGATGACATTTGGTTGTTGCTTTTTTTCAAATATATATTCTGTATAGCATCATCTGACCACTAGATGTCCTTACACCATCAGCTTATTATTTTGGGGGGAACACAAATCTGCTTGACTTATTTAACAATAGTGAAATTTAATGATTTGTTGAATGTAACAGATATTCTATTCAATATTTTGTGTGAGCGCCTCCTCCTGGGTATGGACGATATACCAGTCTTGCTCAAAAATGTGAATAGATGCACCGCTGTTCATCTGTTTGTGTTTCAGTCTTCTCCTGCCAAGTGTCCTGAGTCTGGGCGTCATCATTTCATTAATTATCTGTGATGACAAACCTGCATTCACAGTTTGTTCATCTTTATATGTCCTCTCTCCTGCACATGCAGCTGATCTGTCACGGAAACACCACTTTCCACAGATGGTTCCCTTTTGTGCAGCATCAAAAGCACTCATCCATCTCTTTCTCAACACAGGTTGTTCCTTCTCCCATCTTTATGAAATCTGGTCAATGACTTATTCTGGTAGTTTCCTTACTACTAGAGGTCAAATTGAAGAAGCTCTGATGTTCACAGGTACTTTTATAATGTGTAATAGTTTTTGTTGCCTCGAGGTTGTACTCTGGTGCCTGTATCTTCAGGAAGTCCGTCTGACTCGTTTGTATTCAGCTAGATCAAACACCCTACGGCACTTGATCTTACAATGTGATTATTGTGCCGTGATGCAGTAGGCTTTTGTTGTTTGTCGTAGGAGTGAGAATCACCTCTGTGTAGTAGTTGTCGTAGGCGTAGGCGTAGGCCGAACCACTGGTGTGGTGGCACATGTCCTCCTGAAGGGGTCTCATGTCCTGTGTGTTGGAAATATCAGAGAGAGATTTGTTCAATTCATGAAGCAAAATGTCAGTTTAGAGAAACCGATGTACGAGTTTATTAGACGACTTTGGTCCTGAATCTCAAACACGTCAATGTAATAAAACCTCTAAAAGAGCTGAATTGTGTCAGTTCAGGGATCATTGAGGTGCAAAGATTGAGAACCTCCGATTTAAAGGGTTCACTAATGTTTTGTGTGCATTGGAGCCCTGTGTGCGTCTGTCCGTCCTCCCGCTGTTTCTCTGTCACAGCAGCAGTGAAGGTTTGCTCTCACACCCTGTCCCCTGCATCCTCAAGCACTAAACCTCACTCGACTTGACACAGTGTGAAAGGTGATAAAATCATTTTCATCGTCCAGAGCTTGAAGGTGCAATAACTGTGACTTTTACTGTCCCGCGAGTGGAGAAAGAAAAGCATATCTGCAGGGCTTAGATTGCACTGGTGATCAATATCAGCGAGCGGGTGCCAGGTGCTGAGAGCTTCAGCTTTTTAAACTCTGCTCCAGCTCCATACTCATTAAAAACCTCATTAAAATTCATTAGGCCGATGTGACAAACTGAAGTGTTTGTGTACGTGCACGTGCACGTGTCCAAACATTAAAGAGCTGCAGGAGGGGAGCGGCTTTGACCTTATCTGACCTCTACGCGTTTTCGGTTCCCTAACAAATGCAGGTATATGTAGATGTGATTTTAAATGCATGTCGATTTAGCCTGGGAGACAAAGATGTGTTGTGCTGTGGAGAATTGTGGGTAAACATGTAATCAGCCCAGTTCTGCTGAATGTTTTCCGCAGCTCCTCTTGTGAACCAGCAGCTTCCTGCAGGTTGGACACTGAGATGAGTCAGACTGGTTTAACTGTGCCGTCTCCATTCTGTCTGATTACATCTGCAAAGTTCCTGATCTTTCTGTTGTGTCTGAAGTGTGTCTCTGCAGACCTGAGCACGTCTGATCAAATGTGATGTGTGAGTGTCTCAGGGAAGAAAGATTTATTAGTTTGTGTTTCTTTCTCCCCTCCCAGACACTAGACTATACATAACAAGACATAAGATGAAACTCACGATGAATTCTGAAGCGATGATCCCGTCCACAATGGCACAGAAGAAAGACGCGATGACCCCGATACTGATGAAGATGATCGCTGCCACAAGCTGCAAGAGAGGAGGAGGAGGATGAAGAGGATACAGTCGTTAGTACAAAGCATCAGTACCCATCATCTGCGTAAACAAGCAGCAGAAGAATAAAACTTTAAAGATCCAAGTCTCCTCATTCTAATCGGCAACACATTCTAGGATCTCATCAATTCTGCAACAGCTGTTGATGCAGAGTCAGTTCAGACCTCTCAGATGTTTTCCAGACAAAAGGTGCAACTGCAGTATTTTTTTTAAAGCAAAAACTACACGAGGCCAAAAACAATTCTGACTCTTCAATTGTGCGATTTAAAGTAATTAAAGTAAATAAAAGTATTTAACAGTAAATAAAGAGGATAAATTATGCTGTTTATGAAATCTAATCCCACTGAACAGTTTCTTTGTGTCTAAATTATACAAAAAAACAAGACAGGAACAAGAGGATGAACCCCGACGAATGTCTGGTAGGATAAGAATGAATGACTTTGGCTAAAAAATCTGTGAGCGCTAAAATAATATATACCAAAAAATCTGTTGTCCCCAAATCTTAACCAAGCAGTATTGCAGTGATTTAAATGAGGTCGGATTTTACCATAATACATTGCAAACTGGTACAGGATTTTTTCAGTAATACCAAGAAATATATATTTCAGTAACAAAGTGCTGTTTTCCTTTTCAATTTCCTGGTTATTCTTTTTCAAGATTGAAATTGTTTCAGACATAAGTGCTGTTATAGTTAAACAATTTAATCCAAATGTTTTTTTAAGCAATTATTACATCTTCTCAGTCTTTGGTATTTGCTTCGGACTGTTTATGAAACATATTGGAACTTGTATTACATAAAGGCAAAATCCTGATTGAGGCTAAAACTCATAAGATTAGTTTCTGTGCTTGTGTGTGTCCTAGTCTGTGGCGTCTCGACTGCAGGACGATAAAGGAAATGTACAGCCTCCTGCTCTGCCAACACAAAAGTGCTTTGAGGGTTATTTATGGAGAACAAAGGCAATGCACAGGACAGAGGGACGGCCTTTTGTACCAGCAAGGTCAATCTAATTCTCCCAATGGATACACACACAGAGGCACCCACACACAGAGGCACACACTCACACACACACACAAAGACACACAAACACACACAGGATGAAGACAAACAATCTCAAACATTCAGTTTTTTTAAATAATCCCAAGAAACTGATCACTGATCAACAAACCCAAATATGAATGATGTGACAAAGGAGGTTCTTCTGTAAAATGTCTAATATAAGACATATGACACACACATACACACACACACACACACACACACACACACATACATACACACACACACACACACACACACACATTTGGCAGAGCGGATGCAGCTGACTGATCACAGATGTCTGATCATAAACTTTATCCCTGAGCATCGTTTCCTGTCTGTTCAACAGCTCCTCCAGGACCAAAAAACCTCCTGCACTCCAACATCAGATTTAACACACACTTTGTTCTTTCAGCTGCTGCATTCATCTCCCTGAAGCAGCAGCTGGGACTCAGCACTTTGTCACAATAATTTACAATTAATGTAATGATGTCCATCTTCTAAAAATTGATTCTGATTCTGCATTAATATTCTGGAGTTTTCTCCTTTTGGAGAGAACACTGGATCCCAGTCATTACAGTCTTGGTGTACTACAAAGTAAATTACAAACGAGGACCAGAATCTATTTTCTGGAAAGCAGTCAAAAAGAAGCTGGTATGGATTATTGAGCTGGATGTCGTCAGTGTATTAATGAAACAAAATTCATAATATAAATATAACCCTGGTTGTACCCAGGTGGAGTTAGTGGGTAAATTATAAATATGACGGGATCCAAAACAGAGCCCTGGGGAACACCGCTCGAAACTGGAGATCTAAGATTTCGAACCTGAACAAATAGCTTGTGTGTTATGTATAAAAGGCCTTGAGCTGTGTGTGTGAGAGCAACACAAGGTGAAGTGACGGACATGTGAAAACAAGGGGATTATAAAAGAACTCCCCTCAGTAAGGTAAAGAGTCAAACTGAGAAAATGAGCTTTTTCTGACTGGGTTTTATCTGCCACTGGTCCAGACTCTCCAGTTCATTAGCGGTTTAAATGACTCTGCTTTTATGGCCAGCAAGTGGGAGATGAGGCCAGAGGCAGAGACAATAGAGCCTGACAACTGCATTACTTCACATTAGCACCGGCTGCCAACCCATAAAACACCTCAACACACTCCGTCGACCAAACCACCAAAACCTCCCCTGGTGCAACTGAAGCAGAGAGAACAACCAAGTGGTGTAAAAGATTAAAGACAGTTTCGGCTCTCAGGAGTCAATTCCCTGAAGATATATAAAAAATGCAGCAGGTAACTAAGGCTCTTCTTCTTTGACATTTGATTTGATTGCAAAATGTGGTAGTTACTGCCTGTATATATCAAAGTCTCCAGATTGGTACCTATGTTTATTTATTTGTTAAAACTACAGCTCCACCTTAATCTTCTTCAACACTGAAACACTTTACCGGAGCTGTAATTTGCAGATGTGTTTGTAGCCACCTGATGGATGTTAGGTCCAATATTCACTTTCTTCATGTTGCTCTTTAACCCCCTGAGAGAAATATCTGTCTCTTTAGCTGCTAAATGTTCTTCAGCATGTTTATCTGTTGTTCAGTTGATAATCTCACTATCCCATTGATTTTACACAGTAATGACGTGTTTTCATTAAGTATTGTGGATAAAAGACAAAGAGGATAAACATTTTAGAGGAGAAAACTCATCAGCCTTGGTCAAGATACCTAACAGGGTATGTAACGGAAGTCGCTGACCACTCCAAGGTCTTCTTCTCCTGCTCAGTGGTCAGGTGAGCGATCACGACCACATCTGGACACAGCAGTAATAAGAACCGATCGTACCGTAACCTGATGGGTAAAATAATACAACCTTTTGCAGGTTCTCTGTTCTGCTCTGAGCGCTGCAAGGTGACCAGAAGGACGACAGGACTGTGAGATATACAGGCAGAAGCTACAAGAGGCTGCTGGAGCAGAGAGCTGAAGCGACGTGAAGCCGGGTTCATACAGAGTGATGAAGAAATCTCAGAGCAGTGAAGCCTGACAGGGTGAAAGTGCAGATTTTCCTCTTTCGTCCTTTCACAGAGAGAATTTCATGCTCCACGATGCTTTTCAACGTTTGAGGATAAAACTAAATGAAGAGCGCAGATATATGAGCCGTTAAGGTTTTTAATGCTTTATATGGGAAATGTCGACGGAGCGTGAATGTGCGTTTTACCTGCAACAAGTTTTCTGATTCATAAAGAGAGCTGTTTTTTTATTTTACATGAAAAGTAAAACTACAAATAAAACCTCACCTTCACATATTATTGACATTTATACTAAAAAGGAAATAACCTAATTCATCACAGCAATTTAGAAATGTTGATAGGTATATGGTTATTATAGGAAAGTGTAGGGACATTTTTCAAAATGCGAAAATAAATACACTGAACTGGATTTTGCAATTATTATTGGAATTGTATATTCACCCCTGTCTGTTTATTTGTTGGTTGGTTTGTTTGTTTGTTTGTAAGCAAGTTTACACAAATGCTACTGGACGGCTCACAAAGCAAATTGGTGGAAGGATGGGATATGGGCCAAGAAAAATAAGTTTGAGTGTGATTTCTTTGCCATTTTCACCAATTTCCCAGAGAAGAATTCATGTACCGTGATGAAATAAATCATTGGGATATTCAGGAGCTGAAATCTTTGGTGTGTAAATGTCACTTGTGGATTTTAAACTGCTTTAAACTCAACAGAAGAGTACAAGTTTCTGAATTTAGATTTCCTCTGGTCACACTGGAAACGTTTCTGTTTGGCACTTGACTCCTCTCTCATCAAAGCCTGAGGAGTACAGAGCTGTGAGCCACAGGAAGCAGGAGAAGCTTCAGAGCTCTCAGATGTCAGTGTGGCATTGTGGTGAGCGCAGTTGTTCTTTAATGAGTGACCTGCCAGCTGGCGCTCATGTTACAGTGCTAAGCTGGGAAGAGGACACCTGTGTGAGGGCCAACGTGATGCCACATGTGCCTCATAGGAGACTCTGTAGACCGCTGGTTGTGTGGCAGCGATCACGCCATTAAAGTTTAACACACACGGAGCCGAGAGCGATGCCAGACAGGCGGACATGTGCAGCCAAGGCTGGTTTATCAGGCAAAGTGGGGCCTAAAAACCTCAGGTTATATCATCACTGATATGTCCTACATCCATCTTTTGGCTCTGGTCTGAAAGAGGAACTTTTTAAAGTTTGTTTTAAAAAAAATTAATCAGTGTGAGTCACACACAGTGATTATTATTCCCAATAGTAACCAACGAGTGTTTTCATTATCAATAAACACGTCAGTTATTTTCTTTAGGGTTGGGTTCGGTTATTTTAAGTTAACATTCAAATTTCTTTTCTTTACTTTTTTGTTTGGCCATCAGAAAACAACAAAGATGGTACCGGTGATGTTTTGTTTTTTGATAAAAAAAAAAGTGCAGTGAGAGTCGATAGTAACAACAGATAGTTTGTATCAGGCCTCCCAGAAGTTATTTGCTAAATAGATACTACAGGTGTCTTACACATCTTTCCTCTACTCACAACAAGTAGAAGTTCACGAGAAGTGAAACAACAAGGGCCGGCCCTAAAAACAGAACTTTCTAAATATGAAGAATGTGTTCATTCTTGGTAAATTATACTTTTAATTGTCCTTTGTCAGCTCCATGAACACGGACACGTCATTGTTTTTTGTGCATACTGTACACTGTGGTGTAAGGGAAGACAAAGTGATCCGACCGCAGGCCCACAACACCCTGCACGCCACATGAAATATTAACAACACACACTGATACACCACAGTCATGGAGACAGGGGACGTACACAGAGCCGCCTTATCTTTATGTGGACAGGTAGAGATATATTTGGGCAGGTTTTTATAATTTGGGGAAAGTTTTTTTTGATGTTTAACCCTCCAATCAACACGATCAACAGGCTTAGGTAGTAAAGGTAATACTGTAGTCTGGAGAAGACATAAAGAAAAAATTGGGTTGCCAGTTTGTAGCAGCATGACCAGTGAAAAGATTTATTGCAACGTGTTGGAAGCCTCGTTGCTGCACGATAAGAGGGAGGGTTATCTTATCGTGATTGGACACTGTCGTACCCGGATATTTTATACTCAGAGTTATAGACTGCTCAGTTACATGAAGCAAGAGAATGAGTTAGAGAAGCTCACTGTCAATGACCCTCAAGGATCTTGATGCAGTGTTGTTGTGTAGAGGTCAGAGGTCAGAGGCCTGGACCACTGTTTGAAGCATGTGGTAAAGGCCGGGAATACTCCATTTAATTTAGTTGTAGATCTGGATCCAGGCATTTATTTTCACTTTCCTTAACATTGTGAGATCGGACATTATTCAGCATTTTCCTGGACTTGTTGATGACACAAAACAGGCATCAGATATGTATGAGTCAGCAATGTGGTGCAGATCCAAATAAAAGTCTTGATCTAGTAAATTTAATTTATGTATTTTTTTGTGTTTTCATATTCCTTTGAATAAAGACACAAAACAATTGGAATCAATGTAATCAATGTAAATAGAATGTATTGAAGATATCATTTAAAATTTTCTCCAATCCAAAGTTGCTTGATCTGTCAGTTTCAGGAGTTGTATGTGACCCAAGATTAAATGGGTTCTTCTCTGACACACTGAATCCCTTCCACACAGTGTTGTTGAAGAAAAGTGGTTGATTTTTATGTTATCTTACTTACAAACCAACGGACAAGCTGAGGTTTCTGTGTCACTGGTGTCTTCTTCAAGGAACTTAACTCGGTCAGTCTCATGCTGGGTTTGATACACTGCGAATGTGATACTGATGATAAGACTTCAGTTACACACAGGGACAGGCTCAGTTTCTGGTTCCCACTGGAACTTGAGTAACATTTGTGCTACCATCGTCTCAACCTGGTTGAAAATCAGCTGATTGGAGGTTCTGGGAATAATCCATTTCAGGCAGGTCATTGGGCCGGTTCCTCTAATTGTCTCTTAACTCTTGAGTCACTGACCCGATTATATTTTGTATAATATTATATATGTTGTTGTACAGAGAGGTATTTGATGATATTCTATCTGTGTCCCTGTCTGAACTAAAGGAGCCCTGTGAGCGACTGACCAATACTAATGTCATTGTCCCCTCATGTCACTGAAATCCGGAGCCGCTGATGTTCACTTCCCCCAACCACAGATCCAGTCATGTTACACTGACCCGGGCTCAAGAACCAAGAACACATTATGCTGCCTTTGAGTAATCACATTTGCTTCTTGCTCATAACAGAGCAATTTCCAGTTTAGTGAATTTAATTGTAACACGATCCTCTGATTCCTGGTGTATATTTATACGTGTGTCCTGTTTTCCAGGAACAATGTCTCATTTTTAGAAAAGGAATCCTATTGACACAAGTCACCTTGAGAGAGAATAAACATAGGGCTATAGGTCAAATTAGGGCCAACTATCGAGATGAAGGAATTTTCTTATGTTAACAAACCATTAATACTGCCCCTCGGCTGCAGTAGAACAAGCTGGGACGACAACAGATTCATATCATCAGCAGAACCTGAGCAGCAGTAATTATCATTTGGATCCGTTCATTGGTTGATTGTTTTGGTTCATCCTATTATCTCGGTTTTGTTTTGGTGTCTGCAAACCGGTGGGAACATTTTTTTAAACTTTCTTCATCAGTTATAGGTGACATCTAAGTTCGTATTGTCACTGCACATTAATGACGCCATCTCTCAGTAAATAGGTTTACATGCTTGGCTGAGGTGTTGGAGTTGTTGAATTAATAAAAACAAAGTGTAATGCGATCAGACTTATTGAATAAATCATGATGTGCATGACGCATGTGACGACTGAAGAAAGTGGCTAGCATCAGGTCTGTGTCGGGCGTTTGGTTTGGTTTGACTGAGACTCTTTCGGGACTTAATCTCAATGCCTCCTCTTCTTCTGTATCAGTTTAGTGACTGGAGAAGGTTCATCCTCTTACCAGTGTGTCTGCAGTGATCCAGCAGGTTGGCACACTTCCTCTGTCCATTTTTCCTTCCTATAAAAGCTTCCATGCCATTTTTCAAGTTATGTACGAATGCAATCAATAATATGAGGTGTACTGAAACCTGATATAAAGCTGGAGGTGTCACGAAACACCAGAAATAAATGTTATCACTGTTTTCTGACAGGCTGAGGAACAGACTCACCATGGGTCTGCGGTTTTCCACCAGGTGGAGGCCGACAATTCCCAGAAATGCTCCAAAACTCAGCTGGAGGTTCAGGGAGAAACAAGGAGAAACATTAGGTCTCAGATACCAGGTCACGATCGTATTTGCAGGATTGAATGAGAGTGGATCTTCTGCGTCTGGACGTGTGAAGGTGAGACGGGAGGTGATCGTCACTCACGGTGATGCCCGGGTAATACCCAGCGACGGGCACATTGTCGGTGCGGGTGGCAGAGATGAGACCCACCGTCAGCACCACCAGAGACAGAGCCAGCAGACACACAGTCACCCACAGGGCCGTCCTCCTCCGGCGCAGGTACTGATCTGAGGAGCAACATGAGGAGGACCTCTTCATAACTAATAATCCACCATTCTGACCAGAAAGCTAAATCTCTAACCTGTTTTTTGAGAAAACAAGGACTGAATTAAATTATTTCACCTTCCATCCAGTATTATCTAAGCTTCAGTCTCCAACTATTCAATTCTTACCCCATTCTGCATGTCTTTGGAGTCTGGAAGGGTTTTTACAAAGTACCCAGAAAAAACCCATGAGGACAACATTCAAACTCCACACAGAAAGAACTCGGACAAACCGGGATTCTAACCAAGAACCTTCTTGCTGCTAAGAACTGCTGCATCACTGTGCCATCCCTGATTTTACAATACTCTTTTAGTAATTTCTCTCTTGATGAGAGAAGTATTCAAATAAATTACTCCAGCATATGTACCAGTAATAACCAGGGGACAATAGCTTGTAGTGTGTATTTAAGTAGCAGGTTATGGTGGGACTGATTCTACCTTGTACTGTTGGGTCGTTTTATCAACTGCATCAAAAGGAATAGTACTTTGTGTACTTATAGTATATGTATTTTTCAGACATATGCAGGATTTCTTAACTGCTAGTTTCCAAGAAATTAATGTAATTATAACACAATTTAGGAAGCGTGAATATTAATACTCTTCTCTGATGGCATTTCAACCTGTCACAACATAACAACGGCTGGATTCCATTTAGCTGCTTCAGTTTCGGGGTCTGAATGTTTTTTGGATCACTGAACAGGGCCATGTCAATATTATCAGTCACTACCGGGGCTTCTCCCTATATAAAGTGTAAAAATGTCTGATGAGAAAAATATATTTTCAATGAATCAGGAATACCATGGCACCACGTCCTGACAAGGCATCATTCATAAAGGGCTCACAAGCGGTAATTAATGGCTTTATCATCGGTTGATAAATCATTCACTCACACTTTACTGGTCAGTTATGAGCCATTAATAACAATAACAACCTTTTGAGTTGCCAGGTTCAGGAGAATTCATCAGGTAGACGTCTCCCAGTAACCTTCATTACTGTCATACGAAGCCCAAATACTTATTTATGGTTTACCAACATTTAAATCTGCATTACAGCTGGATATATACAGCATATACACACACTGTAAACATTACACTTGACATCGTTCAATAAAAAACAACATAATTAATTGTTTGTATTATTCTGAGTTCTGCAATCAGATCAGGAGCAAGTCAAACCCCTTGTCAGACTTAATGAATTGTTCTTTTGTAATATTTCTGTGCTTGCAAATGTTGTTAAGCTGTTTATAAATTAGTTTTTGGTCCATAATGTCCTGCAGCTTTATTTAAACATAATACATGGTTTAAAAGGCAACAAGCAAAGTGTCACGCTACCACAACCTGGCAACCGAAATTGTTGTATTATTAATGAATTCGTAATTTATAAGGATAGATTAATCGATTACAATTTATAACCCATTTATAATCAGTTACCTAGCTTACCAACAATAACATGAATGTAGTGATTAAAGTGTTTTCTTGTTGACAATATTAAACTTTATAGTATTTTCAGGATGAAGGTTGAGGATTTATTTTACCTGCAGGGTCCAGTATGTCTGTGGCTGTTTGTTGAGCTGTCTGCTGAGCTTCAGGCTGCATCTCCACTCAGTCTCAATGAATCCGCTTTTAAAATGAAGCACAGGTACAAACACCAGGAAGCAGCTGAGTTTTCTTTCTATGATGGAATTTGGTCTTCTTTATGTTGATTCAGGAAAGAGTCTTCATCGTCCGCCACAGAGTTGCAAGAAATACCTTTCCTCTTTTTCTTCTTATAACTCAAACATCTTTTGGATGTAAATATGAAATCATCCAGAGCTGCAGCTGATTCACACACAGCTTCAACTTTTCTTCTGAGAGAGAGAAAGAGAGAGAGAGAGAGAGAGAGAGAGAGAGAGAGAGAGAGAGAGAGAGAGAGAAAGCGCGCACGAAAGAGAGAGAACGCGAGAGGGAGAGAGAGACTCCCTGTTTTTTTACTCTGTGATAAATTATGAATTGTTTATTCGATTATTTAATCATTAGCCGTACGTAAGAACGCTGTTTGTATTTAAGGTTCATGTTAAACATATTGACACCATGTGACTAAACTCTGCTGCGCGTTTATTATATTTATTTTATGGTCGAGCTGCTGCAGCATTAATATGGAGGATGTCAGTGGTAATATGAGTTTACAGCGCCCCCCATTGGCCAACACTTGATGTATCAGCCGTTTACACAGTTTTAATCCAAGATCCACTGCACATCTTTTTTTTCACAGACTGTCAAATGAAAATGTTTGCCTTTTCTTTCTTTCTTTTTTAAATAGATATTAATATTATATAATACAAAACAATTCTAACCTCCCTCATGATTAATATAAAAGGGGAAAAGAGTTGAGCTGATAAAAGATTTGGTCACAAAGAAAATCAAGTATTTTCAACGTGGCGACAGTTAAAAAAATCTCCAAATATATTCACTAAAAATGTTTAATATTCGCTATGTAGGTAGTCAGGGAGGTCCTGGACACAGGCCTATCAGTCTCTCTCTGAACCTATTGAGCAAAATGTTTTTACAGTACCTTGAAGTATCCTGAAATGATCTATTCCACAGTGAAAATGTTGGACTTTACTTTGAAAAATTGTAAACAGTGAAAATGTTGGATTTACTTTAATAAAATAACAATCATTTGCAGATGAATTATTATAATCTATGACGAAAGACAGCTTTTTAAATGTAAAGATCAAAGAGTAGCAAATAAATTCCTTGGTAAACATGCTCACATACATTTAGATTAAAACATTTCTAAAATTATGGGTAAGACCTGTGTGTGTGTAGACTAATGCTGCATAGTTAGTGCAACATGTATTTATTTAATGGATTAGTTTATTTTACAGGGGCCATCAACAACACTACCAGAGTTAGCTCTGTTGCTAATTTCCATCTTCGGTCGCTATTCAGGATAATACAATTATGATATTAAATCAGTTATTCATTATTTTAAATCCTGGTAGTCACTAGAAGTCTTAAAGGTTTTGATTTCTGCTTGTCTTTTCAAAACTTATGCATTTAGGATCTAGCATGAAACCTGGCTGTAGTTGGAGCAGCTGAATCTGTAAATGTGTGTGATTTTAATGAGAGAGTTATAGAGAGTTATGACCACGTGAAACTCAGGGAGCTGCTAAACAGAACCAGAGATCTGCACCATGTTGGGCTTCAATGTTAGGAAATGTTAAGAAAACACTTTATTTACATTCAAAACTGATCATTCACACCTTAAATACAAATTTAAGAAAATGTAAGAAACAGACAATAGCGTTCCAGATTGAAGCTGTCTGCAAAAATCCAACATTTTCCACAAAAAGATTTTTAAAAGGTTGCTCAACAGTTATTTTTGAGGTAAATACATGAAAAAGTGCACCGTCATGATCCATAAACAGATTAATTTATTCATTTTAAACCCATATAGACAAACAGTTCTGCCTCTCATGAAACCGTGCAGGTGGACGAATTGGGCGGCTGCTCCAGGATGGATTCCCGCCACAGGTCGTTGGGCAAAGCGCCGTCCGAGCCCCAGACTGCGAGCTCACCGTAGATCCCCGTCTCGATCATCTCCTCCTGCCAGGGGATGGAGATGTTCCCTGAGGAGAACTCATTAAAAAAGGCCATGTCCTTGTCCTCCAGCTGCACACCTTTAACTGTGGAGAAGGCCCCGACATCATCTACGTTCTTGGCATAACCCGTCTTCGGGTCTGGGACGAAAGGAGGTGGAAGGATCCCTGAGGAGAAACAACAGGAGGATGAGCATGTCTGAGATTTTGATGTGAAGTTTTCAGATTGTCCCTTTTCTCAGTTTGCCTCTCAGCTGAAACTTTATTTGATCTTTTATAGATTTTATATTGTCTTTTTTAAAGGCTTTTTTGTTTTGTGAAACAACTTGAATTGTTATTTTGTTGTACATTAAATATTTACACAAATATGAATATAAAAAAGTGGTCATGTCTTGATTTGGTCAACTATGAAGGAAGCAGGGACTCCTAAATACTTAGAGGCTCATTGGAGGTCCAAGTCTGTTATTAGTGCAGGGCCTTCATGTATGTAATTTACAACACATCATACATATACTCACCAACAGGTTTGATTTTGTGTCAGTTATATAACCAGGCTCATAGATGACCACCTCTGAAGAATTCAAAATGAGAATTTTTAGTATTGAAGTCCCTCTCAAAAATCAAACTTTTCACATTATATTCAATATCTTTTATTAAAACAACTTATATTTAAGAGGTTAACAGTCTCTCAGCTCGGTTTCCAATCAATACGATCGAAAAACGAATATGGCCGGCAACACATTGGTAGTTCTAATGCATTTTTAAAATAAAAAAATTCTTAAAGCTCTACAAGGTAAATGTAGGTCTTGAAAAGTCATAAAATGCATGCAATTTTATATTAAATTAACTCAATTAGATTAAATATTGTAAAATATGTTTTGAAAATCCATACAGAAGCAGTTAAAAACATTGGAGTATATTCATAAACAACAGCAGAATGCAAATTAAACAGTGTATTAGTTTAAAATCAGTAACTGGTATTGACATGTGACTGACCTGCGTTCAGTTTCCACCAGTGGATCTCGCTGAAGAAGGGATGCGCCCTGAGCTCGTCACATGATCTGTTCCTGAAGCCGAGCCTGTGGTCGACCTCTTTACTCAGCAGAGCCTCACAGATGGAGCGAGCGTTCTCACTGAACTTCTCCGGATACGTCACTGCATCGTTCAGGATCCGCTTCTTCACCACCTTGTTCTCCACCTTCAAACAGCAGAGAATATCTCAATTAAATCTATATATCTCATGTTCGTTTAAAACATTTAAGTGTCTGAAAATGCATCAGAAATGAAAGTTGTTAGACGTTATATTTGCAGGAGGTGCAGGGGAGTTAATGTTCATGCATGTTAGTCTACCACCAATACAACTTTGAATCCTTGATAAAGTAAATACCTATAATTATGAATATGAACTATTGTGTAATTAACATTTTTGGAATTTACATGAAGGGGTCAGTGTTTCATATTTCATGGCAGTATAAGCATCAAGCCACAGGGAGGTGACACTGAGCTGTATAAAGTGTAATAAATGCCAGGTTAAACAGATTATATGACAGGCAAGCGCTAAAGGAGGAAATGAAGCAGAGGACCTGCAGCCGAAATAACCAACAAACACATTTATATTCAACACACTGAATTTACCTTCTCCCCTCTGGTCCTAAACGGTCCTTTGGCAGCCAGGAACTCGTACAGAGTGACGCCCAGAGTGAAATAATCTACAGAGTAGTCGTACTCTTCACCTCTCAGCAGCTCTGGAGCCATGAAACCTGCAGGTGACAGTGGACAACATGAATCATCCATTTTAAACAGATCTGTAAACAGTATCTAAATCCCTGAGACCAAAGAGTCAGGTTATCAGATTTCACTATAGCTGCTAGTGACACATGCATTTACTCAGGTTCTGTACATATGATCTGAAGTACTCTATTTGAGTATTTAAAGTTTGTACAACTTAATATGTATAGCACAGTGTGTTTAAGAAGGAATACTTTTTCTTATCGCTACAAATAAAAAGGCATTAAATTATCAACATGTAGTTAAGACTTTAGAGCAAAGAATCTAATTTAGGATTTTTCTGTATGACGTTGTCCAAACAAAAGTCTGAGGTCAGACATTGTGCTTAGTAAAGAGCTCAGGGGATGGAAATGCTTTTGGATGAATGGATTTTTCTTTTCAAATAGCTATTGCGGAAAAATATCAGAATGTGTCTTTCTTTTTTATCTGATGTTTTTCTCTGAGAACATTGTGGAGCTGTGGCCTTTGTTGGTGTGGTTGTGTTCACTGCTTTGAGAACAACTGTCACCAGGTAAATGCAAATTGTGGATTGTACCTGGCGTCCCAGCGTAGCCTTTGATTCTGAACTGATCGTCTGCGAGCTCCACGGCCAGACCAAGGTCGGAGATACGTACGTTACCTGCCAGAGCAAACACCACAGCAATGTCAAGAGCTGAGCACGTCACAGATACCAATGTTGACCTGCCCACTACGTCTCCAAGTCATTAACCCGTAGTAGAGTGATAACCCAAAGATGTCCTTGTATGTAAGACGCAAAGTGTACTGTAGGGGGTTTAGTGTGTGTGTGTGTGTGTGTGTGTGTGCGTGTGTGTGTGTGTGTGTGTGTGTCTGTGTTTGTGTGTGTGTTGGATCTCAGGAGGCCAAGAATGAGACACATTCTTTAAAAAGTCAAAGTGAGAGGTTACAGTTTAATTACAGTCAAATAAATTGGTTTTACTAAACATTACATTGGTATAAATAATAGACAGTAACACAAACATCCCAAATTAGCCCA
Source organism: Platichthys flesus (assembly GCF_949316205.1). NCBI lineage: Eukaryota > Metazoa > Chordata > Actinopteri > Pleuronectiformes > Pleuronectidae > Platichthys > Platichthys flesus. Next base: position 9,508,400 of record NC_084945.1, on the reverse strand, counting down.
GATATGGTCTCCTGAAATCATTAATAACCTTTAAATATGGAAATGGACCTCATCTGTAGAGTTACAATTACATACACAACAACAGTGAGAAACCTAGAACACTGAAGACTGTCTCTTTCCAGTACGTGACCTTCTGACCTTGATTATCCAGTAGCACGTTCTCTGGTTTGAGGTCCCTGTAGATGATCCTCTTCTGGTGGAGGTGCTCCAGGCCCTTGATGATCTGAGCTGCATAGTAGCAGGACCGTGATTCGTCAAACCCCGGGTTGTTTTCATCCACGTTGTAAATTTGAAATCTGGAGGTACAGTAAGAGAGGACACAGAGTCGTTACACACATTTATTTTATACACACTACTCTTCCCAATTTCTAAAGAGATATAGGTAGAACACTTATGTGGCTCTTTATGGACAGTATACGCGACAATAATCGATAAACCGGTAAGTCCACTAATTGACGTATCTCAGTTCATTTCCAAGCAAAATCAACAAACATCTCCTGCTTCCATTCTCTGAAATTTCAGGATTTAATTCTTGTTGCCATATATGATATTAATTTAATACCTTAAGGTTGAGGATTATTAAACTGACTGTTACTAAATAAAATAAATTATGACACAGGTATTTTCCCCATTTTCTGAATGTTACCAAGCAAGAGTGACTGAAATCTCACCTCAAGTCTCCTCCATTCATGATGGTCATGACCAGACACAACTCAGTTTTCGTCTGGAAGGCGTAGGACAAAGAAACAATGAACCTGCTGTGAACTCGAGCCAAGATCCTCTTCTCTACCATCGCCCCCTACAGGACAGGAAGAGGAAATGAGTAAACACTTCTAATGTTTACACCAATAAAGGCTAGTTCCATCTTTATTGGCCATAACAATGATCAACAGTAATACTGTCTCTACCATTGAGTCTATTTAAAGAATGGAGGACATGACTGCTCCCAAAAAGTGAAGCCAAAACTTCTAATGGGCCTCGCCAGAGGTTTACACTCTACTCTGCTCTACTGTGTGCCCTTCTATAGTTGAAACTAGAACTCAGTAGAGCATATACCTCCCCCTCCAACAGTTTCCTTAAATTCAATCAAGCTGCACCTTAGGTATCTGTTTCTTATATTATTTTCCATGAAATGTTGCCTGGAAAATGGCACACAAATGGTGAGTAATGCCTATATTGCAATGTTAAAGAAAATGAAACACCTGCACCAAATGTAATGGGTTCTTTCTTTACCAACACCACATATTTCAACACAGTTTTGTGGAAATCTGTTCAGTTGTCTTTGCGTTATCTTGGTTACAATCAAACCAACCAAATGGACGTGGGGGGGTATGGCATCCTTGGCGGAGGGAACCAAGGTAGATACTATTCGAACAATTTAGAGAGATATTGAAAAAGGGAACACAGCTGCTCCATTATATAGTTCTTTATGAAGCGGATTAAAAATGTATAAAGCTAAGGGCACTAAGCATACGAGCCAAAGACGCCTAATGTTGTTTGCAAGTTTCAATCTAGTTAGTGACTGTACTTAAAAGGGGACAATTACAAAGATAACAAAGATAAGATATAGAAACTCATCAACCCATAACTCATGTGGAGTAGCTAGATCAATAATCTGCCTCTACGGAAGTTTCACTCTTTTCAGAATGAACTAGTACTTTTCTATCTCCTGACTTTCCTCACAGCCTTTCCTCTTCTTAAGCTTCTTGCAGGCATACAGTTTCCCAGTGGCCTTCATCTGACAGGCAGACACTTCCCCAAAACCCCCTTTCCCCAACACACGGAAATCCAAGAACCAGTCCTCTCCCATGGGCTGCATCTCCAGCCACTTCCACTGCAGAAACCTCCTCAGATACATGCTCTCTGGGAAGAAAGTGTATGGCACTTCCTTGAGGAAGTGCATCACATTGTCCATGGTTTCATTGAAAAGATCGTCCCCAGCCTCCTGATGTTTCTCTTTGACCTTTGTGATGGCATTTTCTGGCAGGGAGGGGCAGAAATACTTGGTGCCAGGCTCCATGTACCGGGACATCATCTTGCTTGCTTTCTGTACACGATCCTCATCCTCAGCCCATGTTGTACTCCTCGATATCCTTCCACAGACGGCATATACTCCTTGTTTGAGTCTAAGAACTCTCGGAAGAGACGTTTGCCGATGGGCTGCTCCACACAAACCGTCTGAAAGCCAAGGTCTAAAGTCCCCCGCAGACCCTCGCACACCGTGATGTGAGGCAGCTTCAGGCGGGAGTGGTACTTCTTGTCTCGATTGGATGCAGGGTTGGCTGTGCCATCCACGCTCCCACGGGCTGAGATGTAGGCAGAGTTGGCCACCACAGTCGTCGGGCCACCAATATCCATGAAGACACAGTGGGAAAGTGAGGAGGGATGGGAACAGTATGTGAGATGGACCAAAAGCTACAGAGAAAAGGTACTAAAGGGATATAGAAGAGAAAAGGAGATATCAAAAGAAGAAGTTGACTAAAGCAGAAGAGGCTGGTGAATCAGTTGGGATATAGGTTTCTTGCTCCTTCCAATGATTTAGAAGGAGGCCACCTGCTAGCTACAGACCCCCACATTGAGCGCACCGTTTCCCACAGTGTCCCTCTCTTTCCTCTCAGCCTGATGCAGACACACATGCAGATCCTCCTGACTCATCATCTTTCCACAAGGGGATTTATCCACTCCGTGTCTCTGTAATGCTTTATCCTGTGCTGACCCATGTGCACGTTGCAGACGTAGAAGAGAGTGAAGCGATGGAACACTGTGGAGAGGAGAGACAGAAAATGAAAGATAGAAGGAGAAAGGGAGGAGAGGGATTGATGTGCTGGCATGTATTGGGCTGGTAAGGACAGGAATGCAGTGACGATCACACAGAGAGTGACACAATAGGCACTGATACAGTGAGAAAAGAGAGAAAAGCAGAAAGTGTTCACTGGAGTTAACATCATGCTTCCACTTAAAATTAATCTTGGGCTTAATGGAAATACATTTTGAGGTTTGTAGCTTTTATAGAAATAAATTCCTGAATATTAATTTTTTATAAAACCTCCAAACCTAAGATCAGTCAAGCTCAAAGGGAGGCTATTGTTCTGCCTCTTTGAGATACAAGTAGTGCCTAATGTATTGTGTTTTCCTTTTATGACTTAATTTAAAACGGTGAGAACTGACAATTTTACTTTGCATTTGGTTTATTCTCATCCAATACGTGTCTGCCACTTTAGTACAGACTAAACTATTTCAGCTATATTGAAATTTGGCCGTCATGCTGCAACAAACAACTCTGTACCTGTACTGTTACCCTCAAACAGATGTAGCCTGCAGCTTTCAGTGCGCTGGCTGTTCAAGGTGATCCTGATGAACGGAGTAAAGGACGTCATTGGTGGAGGAGGAAGTTCACCAGTTTCTACATGGACCCACCTCAACTTCGCTGCCCGCTTTTATCAAGGCCTTATAAATAGTGAATAAGAGATAAGACATGAATCACACTCTGGAGCGACATCCAGGGAGTCACTTTTAGCTTTTGCTGTGGTAGAGAATGAGACAGGGGACAAGACGGACAGCACACACCTGAGAGGGCCTCACAGTCTTTGGGGAGGGAGGAGAAAACAAGTATTACTGTTTGAAGGAAGGAAGAAGAGAAGTAAAGGGTAGAGTTAAATAAAGGAAGGAGAAGTTAACCGTGGATCCTGGTCAGCACAACTCGTCATCATGGCCACCTTGAAGGAGAAGAGGACCTGTGGGCAGCGATGTGAAGACTTTGGCCATTTTGTCTGGAACTCAGACAATGGGACATTTATGGGGAGGACACCTGTGAAATGGGGTAGGAAGGAAATAATAGGAGAAATAACAGGAATATATCTTGAAAATATCCAGAGTTTAGCAGAAAGATGTATTTTATTATACTTAGTTCTTTATGAGGCTGTCGTTTTATTCATTACTGTTGAAGGTCCAGTGTAGTTTTGTAATATTAACACATGTTGTCATCATCGTTTTCTCTTTTCCATGTTGCATCAATTTTCATTGGTCGTGACCAGAGCTGCCAAATATTTATGCAATAGCTACCTCAGCAGCAGTGACTTAGAAATACTTTACAGGGACTTTTAAAGAAACCACTCTTTAAGACACAAGTTGAATCGATAGAAGAGAAAGTGTCAAATGTTATCATGCTCATCTGGAACACCTGAAATTAAACTTCACCATATCTAGTTTTTCCCAAAGTGTAAATATTTGGTCAAAAACCCTAAAATTATTCATTCACTCTAAACTTCAACTTATATCAAGTGGATATTACATCTGAGTCACGTATCATCGTTGCAAATATGCACAGGAACAATGATTACTGCGATTTATTGTCAGTGGACGAATAAGCAATAATTGAAGATCAATATGTTTTATTACAAGTGAAAGCACTGCTTTCAAAATGTAAACGTAGTAAATATTAGAAGTACTCTCTACAGGGGGATGGCTCCTGTCAGTATGCTATTTTGGTAAATATTATTTCTAAGCAGAAATTTAAACTTGGAGTCAGTCGATGTGGAGGAATTTTTTTAGTACTTTATATTTTGTCGATTGGTTTATCCTAACCTACCTGTCCTTCCGGTCAGTTGACTCCATTCTGAAAATCTAAAATCAATTCCTGAAACAGAATAACGCATTTTCAAGCATATTTATTGCAACATAAATGTGATATATCCTGAAAGACAAGCATTGGCGTGAGCTCAGTCACGCTGGATGAACTTGTGTGTGACTTTTTCTGTCTTTTCAAAAATCCCCAGCGCGACTTGTATGTTCGCAGCATGTGGACGGGGAGAGATAAGGCTGGTGTCGTGAGATAAGCTTTGTTTATTTTGTGTTGGATCTCACAGATTAAATTCCCCTCACGTTGACAGAGGACACCTTGACCTGTGGAAATAACGACACAAGCTTTTGTGATCACACTAAAATGGTGTGTTCTCTTTAACTGCCTTGCTACTGTAATTAAAGGAATGATTTGTTTCCCCCTGTGTCTTTCTCTCTCCTTCACAGTGTTCATCAGCTTGTATTACGTGGCGTTCTACGTGGTGATGACGAGCCTTTTCTGTTTGGCCATCTATGTGCTCCTGTACACCTTGGATCCGTACAAGCCTGACTACCAAGACCGGCTACAATCGCCAGGTAAAACAACAACAACAACAACAACAACAACAACAACAAGGTGGCATGACAACAATAAACTCGAGTTCAGAGCTTCTGAATCATGTCTCTGTTTACTTGCTCAGGGGTGATGGTGTGGCCAGACACTTATGGAGAGGAGGACGTTGAAATCAACTACAACACATCAGACAAGAGCAGCTGGATGAAGATGACCAACATCCTTAATAAGTTCCTGGAGCGTGAGTATTTATTTATCGGACTATCAGCAAATATCGAATAGGTCCGAATTTGCTTTGGTTTGTATTTGGATGTGCACCAAATTGCGCACACTCACAAATATCAGTCTCCTGACCATGACAGATGGCAAACGAACACACTGTACATCTTTCTCTCTCTTTCCTTCAGCCTATAATGACACTGCACAACAAGGATGTTACAACCATAACTGCACCAAGGGACAGTTCTACATCCAGAACACCTTCTCTGCCCCTCACCACACAAAGTGGGCATGTCCCTTCACCAAAAGCATGCTGGGAGACTGCTCAGGACAAGAGGACCCGACCTTTGGCTACAACTGCAGCATGCCGTGTGTCATCATCAAGATGAACAGGGTAAGTTTTATTAATAACAAACATCCCTCTGAGCTCTATGGGAAAACAGTTAAATCTGGATATAAAAAAAAGTTCATATCACATTCAATCATCATGACTAAAAAGTACTTTATCTGTTTCTTCTCTGCAGATCATTAACTTTTTGCCATCTAATTCTTCTGAGCCTGCCCCACATGTCAACTGTACGATACTGGTGAGCAACATCTTCTTGTGCTAGATGTAACAACATGTGTTAAAGAAGACGAGTCTGAAATATTATATTTTTTGAATTGGTAAGTCAGTGATTTACAATATTGAAAGGTTTGCAAGAGTCCCCTTAAATCCATTAAATCAAGCTGCCCCAAATTTCTCACATTCATAGATATCAGTTCCCTAAATATGCCTAACTGTTTTCAACAAGGTCCATAACTCATTCCATGGGAGAACAGTGAAAATGTCAAACAACGAATGCTCTATTTCATAATGTTTCACAAAGAGAAAGAAATTCCTGGATTGGTCCCATTATCCAGATCCGCAACAAAAGTTTTGTAGAAATCCATCCACTAGTTTTTGCCCAATTTGACTTAAACAAATGAAGCAACAAGCAAATGGACAGAAAGGAATACAACCTCCTGAATTGAGGTAATGATGCAGAGGAGACAGAGATGTGACTGGGACAACGTGGTCTCAGCCTGACTCCAGGTCAATCTCCAAAACACTGGATTCTTCAACCCTGACCTTTAAGCCAATTATGAATATGTTGTCTCCATTAGGCATTACACATGACACAGCAGTTGTTGCAGGAGGAGAATGTAAACTATTTTTTAATGAGTGCATCTTTGAATATACATATTTTGTGTCCATTTCTATAGGAAGGACAAGGCAATGTGGACAAAATTGAGTATTTCCCTGACGGGGGGATTATGGATCGCTCCTACTTTCCTTATTATGGAAAACGGGCACAGGTAAGCATGAACCCCCCAGTCGATGGGCGCATGTCCAAACACAACTCTATAGTGCAGACGAGGTTGGGAAAAGTGGGCAACTACTGCTACTACGAGCCTCCATTTTTAAAATAGTGTTCCCCAATGTTATAAAATCATTTTGAGTAATTTTGTGTTTATATTCCACTTGATACAAACATTAACGTGTTGCATATTCTTAAATAAATAAATTTAACAAACATGACAGCAAAAATGATATGAAAACAACACTAACCAGCCGTCTTCCCTGGCCTCCTTCCTCCTTTTCCTCAGCCTTTGTATGTCAACCCGCTGGTGGCCGTTCGTTTCCACCTGGTCGGAAAGAAGTCGGCCAAGATCCAGTGTAGAGTGGTCTCCCAGCAGATCAGCTATGAAAACTACCATGACCCCTACGAGGGAAAAGTCCTCTTCTTCCTGAATGCAGGAAAATGAGAAACAGAAGAGAAAATACTCAGATATCTGACAGGCGTCATGTCGCCTGTCAGCGTGACAGACCGAGAAGGTGTCAACACATCAACAACCCTCAAACTACTAATCCTAAACTTAACCCAACACTGCAGACATACTTTATTCTCTGTGCTGTGTGGTGCTTTCATTTTTCAGTGATTTCTCATGTGTGATTCATGAACTTCTTTGTATACTGAATTTTAGAATTTGCCATGTATTAAACAGTGACATCTATAAACCTAAAGGATATGTGAGGAAAACTCAAGTGGAGTCATTATGACGAGATTCTTGAGGTTAATTGTGATTTTGAGATTTCTTTTGAAGTGCTAAATGTGTCCTTAGACTGCCATGACAAATGTATCTAAACAAAATAACATTTCTAAATAAAATGAATTCCTACTTCGGTTTGGTCTCATCAGTAAAGTGTGTTTTACCAGCAGCTCAAGATTTAGGCAAAACTCTCACTTCAGAAAGATGAAGCTGTGGCTCTAAAACTCTACTTAAGCACAATGTGTAGTGTGTTTGTATTTGTATCCTCACTAATAGCATGATGGGGGTGATAAGGTTTCTCATAAATCTGCTGACTGCAGAGTGTGAAGGTTATCAGCTTACACAGTTCAGACGTACACATACACAAAAACACACACGCGCAGGCACACGTTCATGTCTTCATGACTTCAGAGGACATTCGTAACATTGACTTACATTACATTGAGGCTACTACTTGCCTAACCCTAACCTGAAAACATGTCTTAACCTTAAGAGTGTAATGATTTACATGATGGAGACTTGCTTTTGTCCACACCAGCGGAGCAGAGAAGTGAACATAAAATAAGAGCTTATTGGATAATAACTATAATCAAGGGATGTGAAAGAAAAAAATCTAAATCTTTAATAAACTTCTGAATTTATTTACTAATATAAAATTCTGTTCAATCATCTTTGGGGCTCATCCCCATAATGCAAGTCAAAGAAACCATGACAGATACTGGCCAAGCCGAACGAATCAGGAGCCTCTCAGATGGTTAACATGAGCAAGTTCTGTTTCAGTCTAAGTGATGGGGCACACAGAAGTCAGTTACTTATAATCACAGCTTAAAATCCTAATCTTTTTAAAATGTGCCATTGACTTCCAACATTTGTCATTTAGCAAGCCCATCTGAGGCCCATGAAAGAAAATAAATACACAAAAGAAAAAATAGCTAATAAGGCTGAGCCATAGTATCACGGCCTGAGTTCTGTAGATCGGTAGATGTTAATCATGAAATTAGATCTACACAGATAAATAAAATATCCCCAAAGAAAGTACAACATGTAAAGAACAGAACAGAGCAGTAAACATTTGTTTTCTATTTTTTAATAAATAAATCACTTAATTTCAATAATTTAAAAAATACATGAACATTTTGATCCCATCATGTCTTTGTGCTCAGGAGCTTTAATCCAACGCACACACACATAAACTCAAATACCCTCAATGTAAATCTAATGCAGGAAAATATCAGAAAACATTCAATTGTAACACGTGGTAGTGTTACACACATTAACATTGCACACTATGAATCGTACGACAAGGAAATGTACAGTGTGAGATGCAGCTCAGAGGAGCTCTCTCAGAGTGAGATGACGCCCCCTACAGTCTCTCCTCTGCTGGGGCAGAGGAGTGATGAGCTAGCTCATTAGTTTTGACATTCAGTGGTAACCAGTGCTGGATGTCTCCTTAAATGCAAATGAATAAATTCCCATGACATTTAAATAATTTAGTGAGGTACTGCCTAAATTCCGATTACTTGATTAACTTCATTCCTTTAAAATACTGATGCGACAGGTACCATGATTCTCAACAAGACATTAGAGATATGTAAAAATGGTTACTGCATATTTAGCTATCACAATTGTATGGACAGACATAGAATCCGGATTAAACTACATGTAGCCTCTGTTAAAAACAGCAGAGAGAAGGTTTGCACTTCAATCAGAAACAGAATCTGACATTCATAATAAGCTCAATTTGAATAGCGTCAGCTGTAGTGTCAACTAAAGGAAAGACGGAGGACGTCTTAAATCATCCTATCAAGGAAATGTAGCAACACATAAAAAGAAAAACACCACATACAGTTGAAAGCTCAGATTTGGTCCATGTGATTGACACAATTAAAGAAAGGCAAACGTGAGGTTCAATGTGCAAACATGAATGAGTGTCGACTTCATTAATATAACCTAAAACTAGACACAATGTGTTTTAAATAAGACCTTATACAATAATCGTATTGCTACTGTACCTAGTGTACATGCTTGAAGAAGACGTCTTTCATAACAAAGCCAGAATGGAGCTGATGAAGATCCTCGCTCTGCATGAAGAGGGTTGCTTCTGCTGAATCGATAAAGAGAAACATTTGGTCCAACAGTCTGCGTCATATCCGTGTGTGCGTTAACATGAGAGAGTTCCTCACTGGACAAATAAGACTTGACTTCAGCTCCTCGTGCCGGCTGAGTAACAGTCAGTGCACACAGGGGCTGCTGGGGCCCTGAGGCCGCTCTCTGTTCATAGGACTGTTTTGTGCTCGACCCGGGGAACCCATCTGTGTGTGGTTACTCTCCATAGCACCGGAGCCAGCAGTAAACTCAGAGTGGTGACACTGAGAATCAGCAGGTACACCTGAGTGGAGGGAGACACATTAAAACACAGGAAAAGTGCAATTTACACATTACACCATCCCCTCCCATTGATCCTCTCATCAAAGGTATGCATCTTCTCTCTACGTACACCGCCATGTTTTTTACAATAGGCCAAACTGGACAAACCAAATACCTTTTGAGTTTAAATGACAAATGAAGGCTTCCACAAGTTCTCTTCCATGTTTGGAAGGGGAGGGTCAGTTGAGGGGTATTCAGCTACAAAATGAACCTTCACCACTAAGTCACTAAATTCTACACACTGAACCTTTAAATAATTCAAATGTAAATAGTTACCTATAAATGTGCACTGGGGGAAATGACTTTAAAAACTTGAAAGATAAAAGTCCTAACTGACCTCTCTGGAGATGATGCCAGCTCGACGTGCACGGCTGCTCAGGACGAAGGAGAATTCGCTGACCTGCGCGAGTCCGGCTGAGACGATCCATCGAATGTGTCGAAGGCCCGGAGGTAGGATCGCCGAGAGCACCACCACAGCCATGAAAAACTGGAAGGACATGAGGGGTAAAGGAGAATCGTGAAGGAATGAGAGTGCGTCATGGTGCACTCTGGGAAATGAAAAGAGCAAAAGCGACAAACCAGTTGTACCTTCATAATGACGAGAGTGAATGTAAGCACCAGCAGGATGGTGAGCTCATACAGCACGAATGTAGGGAACACGTGGAGACCTGCAGCGTCACAAAAAACACACACAATGAGCAAGTTTCACTGTAAATGCTGCAAAAGTCTAACACGATAATAAATAGTAAGATCAGTCATAAAAGGTCATGTTGGTTCTGACCAATAGAGGCAAAGAAGATGATAACGAGGAAATCCCTGATTGGCTCGATGCATCCCGTGATCTCTGTGGTGACCATGTGACCCTGTGTGGACAGCAATGCTCCAGCCAGGAAACAGCCTAGCTCCATGGAAATGTCAAGATACTCTGTTACCTAGGGAACCCCCGTCAGGAGGAGAGAAAAACTAAAATCAGACAATTGTATAAAAGAATTCGGGACGTCTGAAGAAAAGATCATACCGTCAGCATGAAAAAGACAAACGCTGCCATCCCAAGCACCAGGATCTCCTTGTTGCCTTTGCTCTCAGCGTGCAGTTTCTTGTAATACGGACCAATCACAAATTTCTTGAGAAACAAACACAGCAGCAGCACAGCAGCCAGGGACGCCAGGACCTGGAGCAGGAGGTACAGCACGCGGAGGCTTTCCAACAGGAGGCTGTGGTGCAGAGCAGAAGTGACAATGGGTTTTACAAAGCTGCGTGTGTGTCTGTGCATGTGTGTGTATGGTATGTATGTGTGTGATTAGAGGGAAGATGACACACGCAAGAGCAAAAACGAACTGACCTGTCCATGTCTCCACTCTGTGCCTGGATCAGAGTCGGCATTACAGCGATGAAGAGGCCAAGCTGAACATCCTGCATCACCAACATCCCAAGAAGAACACTGCTGTAGTCCGAGTCACCTGTCTCACCGACACACACACACACACACACACACACACACACACACACACACACACACACACACACACACACACACACACACACACACACACACACACACACACACACACACACACACACACACACACACACACACACACACACACACACACACTTGGTCATTCTTGGGGACAATATATAGAATTAACATTTCATATCCAACCCTTAAAGCTCATTTTTGCTCAATGTTAGATATGCAAATGTGCCAAATGAGGTTGAGCTAAGTGAGGTAAGTCAATTTTCTTACCACAGGAAGCAGTTCGTTGCCTACCTTTATGTAATTTAATGTTATCCACTAGACTTTAAGTGCTTTAATTTCAATGAAATCTGGAAAGATTATTCACTTTTGATTCATGGCGTCTGTTGATTACCTTCTTTGTCCACTCTGCTCCCTCCTGCGAGGAAGCGGGACACGAGTGGTGTGCTGGACAGGGAGAGACAGGTGGAGATGAAGACCGTCTGTGTGGGACGAATATGCAAGACTTGTCCCCACAACAAACCGGCCCCCACCATCAGCAGACTCAGGTAGCACGACCCCTGAACTGACGTCTTCCAAACCTACACACAATAACAATCAGAAAATCCATTTTATGGAAGTAATTAACTAAAAGCAGGTATTCCTGGAATTCTACATGTATCAAATGAAAATACAAGTAAAATGCCAAACAGGCAACCCACTTAAACCACAAAATGTTGAGGGTGAAATTCAATGACAACAAGACCTCCAGAATAAAAGAGACATAAAAGTCAAAAAAGCCTTTTAAAAGACATTTGGTGTCTATTTAAATGAATTGTAAAACCCTTTTATTTACCTTTCGAAGGCGCTCAGGTGAGAACTCCAGTCCCACCACGAAGAGAGTGAAGAACACACCCAGCTCCCCAAGCGTTTCCACCTGCACCATCGACTGGAACAGAGAGTGAGACAATGACGTCAACAACTAACCCAGGAGTAACTTTAGACTGGACTCGTCTTCGGACCCTTCAGTCACACACACCCTGATGCTGTTGAGGCCAGAAGGACCCAGCAGAACCCCACAGATGACGTATCCAAACATTGGAGGCAGACCGACTAAAGAGCAGATCCAGCCGCAAGGTAAAGACAGCATCACCACGGTCACCAAGTCCTGCACAAACACATAGCAACAAAAAGGTTTAATAGTATTAAAGAGGTAGAATATGTCTTACTCCAACCATTAATAATGAATAAGTTTCCTCACCTATAGCCAGGAGGAAATAGGAGTAACTGACCTTGATGAAGTGGTGGTCAACTCTCGGCATCGTGGAGTCTCGTGGTTTAGTTAGAACGTACTGGTTGCTCTGCGAGTCGATGAGCATGCTCAGCCCCATGTCATCCTCCACTACCTTGTGCCTGGACTTGTTTTTCCTCTTCCCTCCGTTCTCCTCATCTTCCTCCACTCTCAGCACTGCCTCTACGTTCACTCCTTTCATCTAGACACAAAACCCATGAGAAAGGACACAATCAGATACTTTGTTGATAATATGTGTGTTGAACTGCCAGCTGAATAGCTCTTACTCTACTTTCATTGTGTGATGTAGAAAAGCTGGGACCTATTCTGTATCAATTTGTGCTGATTCTAACATCCAGACTATTTATTTTCCAAGTTCAATCTTGTTTGATGACTGTGAAAATGTTTTCTTCCGGACCTGTTTGTTGTTGTCAAAGACGTGCTCCTCGATCTCCTCCTCCAGTCGGTCTGCTGCCTTCCGGACATCCTCCAGGATTTCATCCAGCATGGACAGAGTCTTGTTCTGTGCCAAAGCGCTCTTCAAAGCCTCCTGCTGGTGCTTCTCTGCGGCCACCAGCTCCATGTACTCCTGCTCCTCCTGAAGGGTGAGAAGAGAACAAGCATTAGATGACAAACCAAGGAAACACAGACTGAATACACACAGAGGACACATAGCAAACAAGTATAGCTATTACTCTGCCCTTGATGCAGGGCTTAGGGATAAAGTTTAAATTGGCATATATCAAAAATGACAAATAGACACAAAAAATTACTCAAATTTAACTTCACTGACTCATTTTGATTATTTCATATTCACAAATATTTGATTTTACTTAATCTCTCTGTTTTTTAACTAATATAAAGTCTCTTTGTTATAAGTACTTTACACAAAATGTATTATCATTATTATGATGATGATATGATAATATTTACAGGCATTTGACTGTTTTATATGAGAAAAAAACAAAACATTTCATTTAGACTGACAGAATACAGTATGTACCAGTCTCCTGACACAGTGCCCATGAAAACACTGCTGACCTCACCCCTCACCTTAATGGCCGCCTCCCTGAGAGCCTCCAGCCTCTGTCTGCTGCTCTCCTTCATGTTCACCACGTCCTTGTAGTCGCCCTGCAGCGCCCTCTGCAGGCTGTGCACCGCCTGGAACACCAGGTGCTCACTCTCATTCAGCTCTTTCTGGAAAACCTCCAGGGTGTGAACCTGAATGCACACAGACAGAAATACCAGTCCGTCAGCTGTAAAGTATGTGACATGCTCTTTTACTGGAGCCTCTGTATTTGGAGCAGTTGATAAGAGCCGTTTAGTCATTTAAAATAGTTCCAGGGAACAGTTTTAAACAGGTCAGGACCCAGATCCATTTGATTTGGCTGGAGTTTTTTTGTAGCAATTTAAGAAGGAGCTAATTCGCCTTGAGCCCGCCCATTATCTACACCGCAACTGAATTAATTAGTCAATTAATCAATTGACATCAAATGAATCAGCAACAATTCTGAACTCATCTATTTATCTTTACAGTCCCTAATTGACCAAAATGCTCGTTCCAGGTTCTCCAGAGTGAGAATTTACAGTTTTTTCTCTGTTTGAATATTTGTAAGTGTAAAATTTTTTGTTTTTAATTTAATTGAATAATCTCAAAAATAGATCACTTGTAATACATAGTGAAATTAAACTTTAGGTTTTTGTGTTGACAGTATGTGTCAACACAAAAACAACAACACAAACAAAGAAACCACCCAGAGGACCTTATGTGTCACACATTATGTACTGCACCAGAGTGATGGGCTATAAAAATAAATATACAGACACTAACTTCTGATCTACACAAAGGCCCTTTCCTGCATCTGGTATTTTTTCTCAGTCTGGTACCTGGAAGTGCCTCTCGGCCTCCGACAGCGCCAGGTCTCTTCCAACAGCATCGGCAGCGGCAGTCAGCTTCTTGACAACCACATTCTTCTGACGCAGGAGACCAACCATGCGCTTGCAGTTGTTGGCCACCCAGCTGTGGCCTTGTTTGACCCCCTTGCTCCGGTAGAGGTGGATAGCATTCTTGGCCACCTGGTCCCTCTGCAGCACAGAGGCTGCACTTGCCAGGCCAAGGCACAGCAGCCAATATACAACCTGCATCCAGACCTCTTCTGCTGCCTTCCGCAGAGTGATCAAGAGGAAGAGACCTGGGGGGTGGATGAGACAGAGCCAGACAAATTACAGTCTGAAGAGTGCTTACAATAATCAACAGACATTTCTAGAACGTCATTAGGCAGAGCACGATCCTCCGCCAAGCCCCAATAGTCCCCTCAAATTCAATCAAGCTGGACCAAGTTTCACACTTTCATAGATATCAGTCCCCTTAACATGTCTGTTCTTTTTTTTTTAAATCAAGACCCATTCATTATTTTCTGACAAAAAAAAAGGAAGTGTTGCAAACCGACCTACTGTATCTTGCAACTTTAAAAAAAGAGAAGATAAACTCTCTGGATCCACCCCCTGAACCCCGATCCGCAACTACATTTTATAGGGTCTTGTATGACCCGTACCACATACCACCACTAAGTTTCGTGGTAATTCATTAGATAGTTTTTGTGTAATCTTGCTAACAAGCAACAATCAAGCTGAAAGGGTCGAAAAAAGTAAAAATGTAGGTGCGCAGAAAATTCCCTTCGTATCCTTTGAAGCACAGTTAGTAACTTTTTCCTTTTCATGTTAGACAAAAGGCTTCATGTAGAAAATCTCTTTTATCTGGGCCACTGTGTGCTTCTGCTTTTGTGAGACACTTCCAGAGAGGCTTTAGTCTTTGGGCAGGGTGTGGTTACTGTTGAACAGCTTAAACAACAGCTGTGGAGCTGTGGCCTGTGCTGTGGGTGGCTAACAGCACCTTGTAGAGCTGTAGGGCCACTTCACTTGACTCTCCACGTCACGTGTCGAAATTCCAGTCGTACTCGATGCTGCCTTTCTTCCCATGCTTGGAATTCAAATATCAAAGAGCTGGGCCAAATAAAGAAGCTGCTGCTTGGCTACACATGAATCTCTGAGTACACCAAATATATGTAGTGAACTTACAACTAAGCTGGTCTGCACCTTTTTGAGCATGAGTCCCGCTGAGTGATGGTGATGTTAACTTTCCAAACTCCTCCTCTCTCCGTCTCCCTGGACAGCAGCCACTCTGCTACTGTTGCTGGAAATCAATAGCACCTCTGTTTGGGATCTGGCTACTGAAAAGAGCAAGCACACACACACACACACACACACACACAGTCACACACACAAACACACACAGACACAGACACATAGAGAGAAATTCCTTCAATTTTAAATTGTTTTAAGTTGTTTAAAATCATATTTCCACCTATTAGATTCGAGCAAGACACACTTACAAATTAACAAAATATTTATCTTCCCAGTTTCTCTTTTCACCTTTAAAAAAACTGCTGTAAGAGCCAAAACATCTGCTCCAGTAAAAATAAAAGTAGGAATACGAGATAATGAAAACACCCCATTAGAGGCAAACATCCTGCATCCTGAATTTACTCAAGTGGAACTTCAGGAAGTTACTACATGTGGTGTCAAAGCTAAGATCACGCTGTATGAGTAAGATGTGCTTTAAATCATGTTAGTTTGTTATGGTGGTGTTTCATTCACTGTTGGTTGATTTGCGTCACAATGCTGATCTTGAAACGTCCTAAAACAGACATGTACATTAAAACTTAATCTGAAAAGTAACTATAATAGCAGTGATTATCTGATTGATAGATTAGTTGAATGAAGGGAAATCAATAGTCAATATTAGTAATTTTTAAACCAAAAATACAGACCATTTGATTACTATTGCTATTACAATTTGGACAAGATAAGATATTTAATGAGATCACATTGGGCCTTGCATAGTGTAATTCTTTGCATTCATTACTATTTTCTCAAGATTAATCAAGAAAGCTAGAGCTGTCACAATTATTGGATTAATCAATATTAATCAGCAGAAAGATGTTTTAATTAGCTGCTATTTTGATCATTGAATCTTAGTCATTTTGACATTTTATTAAGTCAGTCATAAACATGACAACAACATCAATATCACTGGTCTTTGGACTGTCAAGGATGTAATTTGTATTTTCTGGTATTTTATAGATTAGAGCAGCAGATTAATCTTTTAATGACATTATTGTTGGTTCTTGTACTGGTCAAAAGTGTCATATTTGTCTGAAATATGGTGGAGTACAAGTTTAAAATGCAAACAAATGACAACAATCAAGTAAAACTGTCATGTAATGTGTTTTCTTCCACAAACCTTTGCATGCACACATTTGTATAAACATAAACAGACCTTGCAAATTGAGAGTGCAATGACAACACACACACACACACACACGCACACACACACACACACACACCGGACATACCCGGAAATCACTGACGATCTCAATCACAGATCCCTGACTTCCCTCCACGGATCTAAATCAATGTCTGACAGAGGAGCAAAAGTTCCCGAAGAGGCGGCTGGAGCTACCTGAGAGATCCGCGCTGTGTCCCCGGCTCGTCGCTCCGCTCCAGGACTGAGGAAGAGGCAGAGAGAAGAAGAAGAAGAAGTGGAGAACAATCATGTCGCTGTGCCTCGCTGACTCCCCTCCTCCTCCTCCTCTGCCACATAACTGCTGCTGAAGGCGATGCAGGCGTTCACCGGTTCACTCCGGTGACTCAACTCCCGTGTTTACTCCGGGAACCAGTGCTAGCAGCAGCAGCAGAGGGGGAGGCTAACGACACCAGCGCCCAGGTGAGCGAACACTTCTCCCGGGGGGGACTATGACCGTGTCACCGCTGAAACGAGCGTCCCGGAGCTCAGCCGGTGTGTTGTGAAGGCGAAGCGGAGTTAGTGGAGGTTTAACTCCGGGCTGTCACACTCTGACATTAGAACACAACCCGCAGCTGCTAGCATAACTTCGGGAGCTAGCGTTAGCACGGAGAGCGCCCAGCTCCTCACAGAGTCGCGTCACCACCACCGACACCATCATCACCAGCATCATCACAAACCCTGGTTTCTTCATGGAATCCGTCCGTGATAATCAGATCCGTGCACAGATGACTTCCTAATGTTGATCAGGTTTGATATTGGGAGTTGTAGTTTTCAGATGTCGGGTGTCATCGGGTTCATTTGACTGGAACACGTCGGATCACTTGTTACACATCAGGTTCTTTATTTTTTTTAACACAACATCGCTGTTTAAACTAGTTTAACAGAGTTTACTGGGTCAAACCTACAGGAAAGCTGTGCTAGTTATACTCGAGCTTTTTAAACATAGTTATCCTCCAATCATAGGTCGGTTGATCGCTATTAAATTAAGTATTCTGCCTAAAGTGTTTACTACAAATGCAGAAGCTAAAGTTAGATCTTTAACACTGGGCCTGTGAGCTCACAGCGTCTCAAAACTACATTTCCCACGAGCACCGGCGCCGCAATAGTAACGCATTCGTTTCGCGCATGCGCACCGGCGGTAATTGGAGATCAACTTGAGCAAAAACAGCGGGTGATAAAATGGTAGGTGATCTTTATAAAACAATCCCGCACACCGGCTCCGTGGCCCCGTGAAACTGGCGTGTGCAGCAGCGGGGGGCTGCCACGCAACGTCACGGTGGGGGACACGCCGGACGTGCGGGATCCGAGTGTCCTCAGCCAAGTGTCGCATTGTCAGGGCTGATGTGTGTCGGTGCTGTGGAGGGGCAGAGATGTGGAAGGTCAGTTGTTGGTATTTTGAGAGAGCAGCACGTACCTTTCCCTTTATGGTAGCTGGAGCCCCGGGGTCAGAGAGGGAGGGAGAGAGAGAGGAGCTGCAGGATCACACGTCCCCACCTCCTCCTCCCCCTCACTCCTCATAGGGAAACTGGGTCGCCAGGCACCGGCCTGTCACCGGTCACCGCTGTCCGATCCCCGGGTGGATCAGATCCGCTGCTCTGCAAAGACACGTGCAACCCTCCCGATCAGCGTCCGGATCACATTAACCGCGACGAGGTGTCAGGGCTTCCCCTTCATGCACTGTCTTCCACTAAACCACACGCTGTTGCGGTCAGAAGGAGTCTTACTTCTTCATTCACAACTCCAGCAGTCATGACACGTGTTACACAACATCCAGCTATTATTAGTGTGTATTTCTGTGGAGCGAGTTTGCAGTCACAGTCAGTCAGCAGAGTTAAATCAAAAATCGTCCCTTCTTATTCAAATGCATCAGAAAGTTGAGGCTGTTTGTGTGAATATTGATGTGCAGCCTCAGCTCCACGTGCACATCTCTGCACCACATGTTTTCCTATTACTTGTCCTCGGGACCCTTGACCTGATGGGGCCCCATTGTCATCTGTGATTAGCAATCCCTTTTTTATGGTACATTTTTTTTAAGTATGTGCAAATTCTTTACTAATATCCACCACAAACAAGTTGAAGTCTATATCAAAATCTGACAGTAGTTTAAATAACGTGGAGTTCATATTGTGCTTTAATGGTGATTTCTTTTTTTTCAAGCAAATTTTAATTTATCAAACCCAATCCAGATACTTTTCCAGTGCAGGAACTTTGATAGGTTTACAGTGTCTCCTTAATAGGAGCCCACAGCTTTGCCCTATAACATGTTACTCCAACCCCGTGTTTACCGTCTTCCTTCACAGCACAAGTTGAAGTCATCACAGAAGGACAAGGTTCGGCAGTTCATGTCTTTCACACAGGCTGGGGAGAGGACAGCCGTGTACTGCCTGACGCAGAATGACTGGAAACTAGAAGTCGCCACAGACAACTACTTCCAAAACCCAGACGTCTACTACAAAGAATCCATGAAAACCTTGGTGGACCGCAAGAAGCTGGAGCAGCTGTACAACCGATATAAAGGCAAGTGTTTCAGATCCTGCATTGATGTTGGACAGTTTGTTTTGTCGCGTCTGTCGCACTTGTGCATTGTTTTGCCCTTGTCTTCCCTTCAGACCCCCACGATGAGAATAAGATAGGCATCGATGGGATCCAGCAGTTCTGCGACGACCTGATCCTGGACCCAGCTAGCATGAGTATACTTGTGGTGGCCTGGAAGCTCAGGGCGGCCACGCAGTGCGAGTTCAGCAAGAACGAGTTTGTGGACGGCATGTCGGAGCTAGGGTGAGCAACTAGGATACTGAAACCTACAATAATCAGGGATGCTACTGCATTCTTTATATAGCTGTAGTTAAGAAAAACACATTAATGACAGGGTTTATTAAGGTGTGTAACTGTGCCGTTTGTTTCTACGAGTAAAATATATTGGATCTTAAACTGAATTTGTTGCATATGAACTTCAATGTTCACAAACCTCAGATTTCATTCAAGATTTTAATTTTAATCGTCTGTTTGTCCTCATTGTCTCCCCCAGCTGTGACAGTCCTGAAAAACTCAAGTCGATCCTTCCCAGACTGGAGCAGGAGCTGAAAGACACAGCAAAGTTCAGAGACTTCTACCAGTTTACCTTCAGTTTTGCCAAGAACCCCGGCCAGAAAGGTTTAGGTAACTGATTGATAGATTTTTTTTCACCCAAAAATATCCTGCTGTTTTCAAAAGTTCACCCGTGTCTTAATCTAAATGACAACATATCTAATCTGAATACCTTTCTACCGTAGACCTGGAGATGGCTGTGGCTTATTGGAATCTAGTTCTCACAGATCGCTTTAAGTTCTTGGATCTCTGGAACCGGTTCCTGGTGGTGAGTGTTGTCACATATGCAATGAATTTTTCACTATTTTGTAGTTATTTAAATTGTGTTTCTCTTAGTTAGCACATTATTTGAAGTTTATGACTAGATTCATACAGTTTTATTTAGACATGTTACTTCCACCTCATTTAAACAGATTAAGGATCAGAAGTTTTAGAAAAAACTAAACAGACAGACAAGCTCACCTCCAAAATGCTCAACATCAGTCTGGCGATATCAACAACAATATTAAAGTTATTTTAATCTTCACAAAGTTAATGTGTTACAATGTTAGACTTGCCTGTTACTGTGCTGCATTCAGGAGCATCACAAGCGGTCGATACCAAAGGACACATGGAACCTCCTCCTGGACTTTGGCAATATGATTGAAGACGACATGTCAAACTATGACGAGGAAGGTGAGTTTATTAAAGACTGTCAAAGTGATATTAAATTCACTCGGTTGGATTAACTTTGTTTCACATATGTCTGAGCAGATTGTGAAGTGAACGTGAACTTATCAAATATTCTGTTGTAAGATACCTCATTCAATCTATCATGGTGAAACAGTAACATACTTCTGTATTAACATAAACAAATACAATTTCCACTGGGGAAACACAAGACCACTAAACTGTCATCAAAGATGATATAGTAAAAGAGAGTGCTCTTTTTACTAACGAAATATATTTTGAGTTTAAAGATTCATTGTTGTTATTTAATATAATATCAATGTTGTTTATACTCACACTTCCAAAATATGACTTACTTTGTTAGCGGATGAACTTTTGCGAAATAAATATGTGTTGGAACCAAAAATTACATTCGATTTTTACGATTGTGTTTAGGTTAATTTGTGAGGACTATTGGATCGAAACCCAATCTTTTGTTTGAGGTTTTCTTCTTGAAACAATCTTGCTGGCTGATTGTGGAGGGAAACAACCTAATAACCCCAGCATCCTGTAAAGTCATTGTATTAGATGGCATCTA
Source organism: Platichthys flesus (assembly GCF_949316205.1). Taxonomy (NCBI): domain Eukaryota; kingdom Metazoa; phylum Chordata; class Actinopteri; order Pleuronectiformes; family Pleuronectidae; genus Platichthys; species Platichthys flesus. The sequence continues at coordinate 9,487,104 of NC_084945.1, read as the reverse complement.
GAATTAATATCCTGTCTCCTCTCCTCAGGGGCATGGCCTGTCCTCATAGATGACTTTGTGGAGTTTGCCCGGCCGATCGTGACGGGGATTAAACGCAACTTCACATAATGTTTGTCCCGGCTTCATGCAGCGGATGGAGTTTGTGTTTCTTCCAGTTTTTCTTTTTCTTTGACTGAGAATTTTTATACAAATGAGCCAAAAAGACACTTAAACTTCTCAATAAGCTCGTCCGCGGCTTGTTGTTAAGATTGTTCTTCCAAACTGCAGATGATGCCTCGGGTGAGGAGTGAGCTGGAAAGGAGGGAAATCAACATGAGATGAATGCTGACAAAGGACAGACTATATTTGCAATATGCATATAATGGGTACCCAAGAACTCGACGCTCAAGGGTAAATCACAGATGGGTGCGGCTTTGAACTGCTGCTGTGGACATGGCTCACTTGCCTGCACCCTCGGCACAGTAAAGAGGGGCAGTCTAAGTGAGCGTCCAGCACATGCAGGGGATTCAGTGGACGATGCAGTAGCAGGACGTGGCTTCTCATCTTGTAAATTTTGAATGGAACGGTGTGTTTTAAATCTGCATGTTTTTGTCGGCTCGTGTGAAGCTGTGCTGTGGACGCTAAGGAGGGAGAAAGTAATCTACAAAACTTTGACGGAGACTGTGAATGTGTAGATCTCTAACAATCACATTGCGAGTAGAGAAAGTGTGTGTGTGTGTGTGACGGGTGTGTTTGGGGCAGGGAGTTAAACATATTGCCTCTTTTACAATACATTGCGAAATATTTTTGATTTGTTTTAATTACTATAAGAGTTTAAGTGATGGTGAAAAGGTTCAGAAACACGTTTTATACTCAGACGGAGGATTGGGTGGAGCAGCATGCTTTTTGAGCTCAGCACCAGCAGAATCACTCTTGTTACAGTTGTAACACACCGTTCTCACTGAAATAAGAATAGAACAAACATGTGTATCTGAGAAAACAGGTAATGACGTTTATAATCTTTTGGACATGAGAGGCATTTAGATTAAGATCCTACATTTAAAAAAATGCTGTTACTTTACATTTGTTAGTGTTGGTTTCGTTTAGTTAAAACAAACATAAACTGACTGGCACATTGACTGTTTTATTCTATTACTACAATCCAGGTAATAAGGACTTGCCAACTCTGTAAACTGCACTGATTTACACTTTTTCTGTTGTTTTAGGACTTAAGTTTTTAGTGAGTTTACATCACAGTAGGTTTCATTTCCACTTTAGACTTTTTAAATCAAAATCCACATCCAAGAAAAGTTTGTTAGTCTTTATCAGCAATTGTAGGGCAGAAGTGGTATGTTAAAGCAGAGCCACTGCAGAGAAAAACAAGCGTTTATAAAGGTAGACAGGGCATCTCCACTTCCACCCTGTGTATAATCATGAAGTCAGAATATCCAGGATGCAAACGCGGCCATCTTGTTGGAGCCAGTCTGCGCTCTAGGGATTGTGTTTTAGATATTACTTTAACTTTTGTAATTTGGTCCATATCCCATCCACTCACATGGAGGAGGCTGGATTAATGACCTATACTGCAGCCAGCCACCAGGAGGTGATCGAGACACGTTGGCTTCAGTTTTGGCAGCACTCATTTCGTCCATCTTTATATATAAATGAGAAAATATGCCATTTTAAGAACACTGCTTGTTCTGCCATCTATGGGCTATAGCTAGATAGGGGTCACATGATTTGAACTGTTACCCTTGCGCTGAGTGCAGCAATGCTTCTCCCATTTCAGTGTCATTATAAACACTCAACAAGTCTATATGTTAATTCCATCCACTTTCCGAGATACAGAGTGTTACATGAACTAAAGAGGTCAGGTACCAGTCGGCTCGCAGCAGGCAGTCTCCTGTACTAACACAATTATTAACCCTACCTATGCTTTCTGTTCTAATTGGTGACGAGCCCAGTGTTGTCATCATGATCAAACCTTTGCCATGTGAGATATAGATGGATGCGTTCCCACTCAACAGCCAACTGCAGGGGGAGATTATCACTTTTCAATTCTCATTATTATGCAGACATGAGTCGCTGATAAACAACAGTGGTGCTCATGAATGTAGCTTTCATGAAATTGAGTCAAATCAGGATGGAAGCTAATTATGATTTCTGTCAAAGATTGAATGTGGATGAGTGACAAAATAAATCCTCTTCCCGATGACGGCAGAACAGACAAGTCTGTTGATTCAGTGAGATATGTTATAATCTGTCAGTACTGTTGAAATGTGTGTAAACCGATTACAGTCAGGACGACAGTGATGTGGTGTGAGAGCTCAGAAAGAAAATGTGACATCTTTCTGTATTCAGTGCTAATATGAACACATATGGTACGTTACCCACGAGTCTATTTGTCAAATATGTGATCAACTGTTTTTAGTCATGCAAATCTTTCTAATCAGAACAGTGTTATTTTTACCAGCAAGAAAACTGGTAGGTCCTATTTACAGAATATTATGTTTTGTCACAGAAACATACCTTACATTGTTTTCTTTCAGAAAGTTGTCAATAAAGCATGTTGTTTTTAACACGTCTCATTCATTCCATCAAGATAGATCGGAAACAACGTGACCTGCTGATTGGTTTAAGATATCGAATACAAATGTGTTCATCTTTTCAGACCTGCTCCAGAATTAAATGGGTTCATTCTTGGGCCATTTCCCACTCAACACAAAATGTAAAATAAATCAACTGAGCAGTTTTTGTGTAATCCATCTAAAAATCTAAGAAAGAATTTCGTCAAATGTTGAGATTTGTGTTTCAAAACAAACCTCTTCCCTCAACTTTTTGTGTTGGTCTGACTAAAGAATATTTCAATTTGTTGGATAAAAGTCTTTTGAAAACTGCTAAAGTGGAGCAGGTTTTGATCCAGGCACAAAAACTGACTGATTTATGAGACACGCGATTTAAACACAATTAGTGAATGGACTTGGAAAAAGTCTTCCTATAGCGCACCACTGGCCTTCTGTGCTTTTGTGCGTTTGTGTAAAATGTGTGTGTTAACAGTTGGCTCTTATCAGCTAAATTCCCAATTCATGTCCTCATTGTTGGCTCTAATGGTAACGCACTGTCTACTGTGACTCTGACTATGTTAAGGGCCACATACAAGAAGGTGAAGGGCCAAGTGAAATGTGCATAATAGGTCGTGAATAACAGTTTTGCGTCATGACTCAAAAACAGGTAAAATCTGAGGATTAAAGGAAGGAGGGAAACTCCCGGATGCGCTGCACATGACTGGAGCGTCGATTAGCTGATGTCAGGGGCAGGAGATGATTCATGAAAACAGTTTTAAATAGTGAGGTACGGATTAGAGCGGCTCAGTGGTTGGAGTGGTTGTAGGGGAGCATCAACTGGGATCACGCACCATTCTTGCCCTCCTCTTACGGGACGGGTGGGATGTCAACAAAGTCCGGCACCAGCTGACCAGCCCAGCAGCACACGAGCATCACTTCTTCCAGTGCATCCAGCCCCCCCCCCCCCCCCCCCCTTTACCCCTTCACACCCAGCTTATAGCCACTGGGGCCATGGGGATTGCCTTTTTAGGAGAAACCTGATCACTGCTGAAGTCCCCGCCGCCCCAACACAAAGAAGCTGTGGCTGATAGAGATGCTTTTGTGTGTGTGTGTTATGCCTGTGAGAGTCCACCCTTAATGAGAAACAAGCAGAGAGCTCTGATGGCTGGAAGGACGGAAGATTAATATATAGAAGAGACAGAAGTCTGTGGTAGTTCCACGTCTAGTAGGAATCTTAGTGGGCTGTTTGAATTCTACAGGAGTTAAGATTCAGATCTGTTTGGAACAGGAGTGGTCCAAATTAGAGAGATCCTGACTGATCAGCTGGGACGTGCTCACCTGAGTGGAGCCCCGGACATCATGGAGAAATTCAAGGCAGCCATGGTTCTGGGTGCTGTTGGCGATGCCTTGGGCTACAGGAAGGGCCGCTGGGAAGGCTGCATCTCAGGCAAGAAGATCCAGGAGGAGCTGGCCTCCCTGGGGGGACTCGGGGCCCTGAAACTGGTCCCTGACAGCTGGCCCCTGAGTGATGCAACGCTGATGCTTATGACCACAGCAGAAGGTTTGATAACAGGTAGGAATAATATCATATGAGGATTTCAGATCGTATTAGAGGCAAATTACTGAGTGAAAATCACAGCAAGTTTCAGAACTAATGTGATTCTTTTTCCTTTTTAAAATGTTTGAAATGAAAATCGACAAAAATCGACAAATCAACAATTGTAACAGTTATATCTACATGTATATTTCGTTAGCTGTTAAGAAATGTATCACCACAACCCAACAGATCCCTAAAATATACACTAGGCTTTGAATCTTTCTACACTTAGAAGAACCAGAATGGCTCCATCAAGTCAGTGGAGGCTGCTGACCCCGTACTGGTGACCAAACCTGACCCAACCATGAAACAGGACGTCAAAGACAAAATTTATGTTAAAAATCTTTTGTATGAATGGCGTCACCCGCATACCATCAGGAGATACCAGGCCAGAATATTCTAAAATAGACCACTCTGGAAAAGCTGATCCCCACAGCTCCGTCACTGAACAATGGTCAGACAACTCCATAATCTGCCGCTATCATGTTCGGCTGCAGGTGCGGCTCAAAGCCAGAGTCAGTGGTCCAGAGAAATGGTGGTGACATCTTTTGAGATTAGGAGGCCCTATATAGCCACAATGCATCATGCCTGTACACACACACACCAAACAGCAGACAGCCCAAAGAGTATGGAGTGGAATGAATGTTGTTACTGTAAACACTGACTCTTCATACCAGCTTGTAAAAATAAATGCTATAGCAAAAACTTGGCAATCAGTAGAAAGCATACCACCACCAACAGTCTCATCACAATCTGCACAAAATTCAAAACTCATCAATTCCCTAAATTATCCATTAATGATTCCCTGGGAAATCTTTGAAATGGCAATGTTAAATAATGTAAAAAAAAACTTTCTGGATTAGCCCCCTGATCTGTATCGACAACTGATACAGACCTAACACTCAGTAGAGATCATACCTGCTTGACCAAATTTCACACACTCATAGATATCAGTTCCCTAAATGTGCCTTTTTTTTTACAAAGCTAAAAGATCCTGAATCTGCCTCCGTGTCCACCAGGTTTTGTGGAAATCTCGCTGACAAACAAGCAAATACACTAATGGAGAAACCTTCTCAGAAGAGGTGATAAAAGCAAACTGGGTCCTGTGTTAAAAGGGATCATTGGAACTCAACTTAAGGGAATTAGTCCATTAAACATTATTACTCTTCTCTCAACTCCCTCTTCATGTATGGATGACTCCAGGTCTCTCCTGCGTCGCCCTCTGTGTAACTCAATCTGAACCACAGTCCAGTCACAAAGATGAAAGTTCCTTTCTTTCATCAAAGCGCTTAACCACTAAATCTGGTGAGGCTTCTTTGTCAGCGCAGCTCTCTCTCTCTTTCACACACACACACACACACACGCAGACACACACACAGACACACAAACACACAGTACACACACACACACAGTACACACATAAACAAACTCTGGCAGGGAGCTCGCGATTCTGCCCGTGGATCCCAATTGACCTCATGGTTTGTGGAACTGACTCCACTCGCTCCACAGGCATGCTGGTCCTAATCTGTGGTGAGGCAGGCTGAGGCTAAACTTAGCCTGCTCATCTCGCCTTGCATGCCAGTCATGAATGATCCTCAGTGTGTGTTTGTGTGTGTGTGTGTGCTTGTACTTGTGTGTTTGTGTGTGGGTGTGTGTGTGTGTGTGTGTGTGTGTGTGTGTGTGTGTGTGTGTGTGTGAGTCCAGATTACTGGTGTCTGGAGGACCTGTACCGGGAGCTGGTGCGTCTCTATGTTGATGCCATGGTGTCCCTCCAGGGCAGAGCCCCTGATCCTGCCACAGTGGAGGGATGTATTCACCTCAAACCTCACAACTTCCTGCTCGCCTGGCACACACCCTTCAATGAGAAAGGTTATTGGACATTTTTGATTTGTATTAGATAATATTAGTCGCTCCAACATGACTGCATCACATGAACATGTGTGTCTGTGTCCAGGGTCTGGCTTCGGTGCAGCTGCTAAGGCCATGTGTGTTGGAATGAGATACTGGCAGCCTGAGAGACTAGAGAACCTGGTGGAGGTCAGCATTGAAATCGGCAGAATGACACACAACCATCCCACAGGTGACAATGTTGGTGTTTCTTTTAACATATCTCAATGAATCCAGTAACTACAGGCTGATCACCGTGCTGCTGATTCACTGTCAAGCATCTAGTTTGTATTTTCAGAACATTGATTTAATACTTAATACATTTTCGGTGTCTTTGCCATGTCAGTAGACGGAACCATTGTGACTTGGTATCTCCCTTGTCTTCAGGTTTTCTTGGTTCTCTGACGACAGCACTGTTTGCCTCCTACGCGATCCAGGGGAAATCCCCTGTGACCTGGGGCCGGGAGCTCATGAAGGTCATCCCTCGGGCAGAGGAGTACTGCAGGAAGACCATCCGACACATGTCAGGTTAGACTCTGTTTCTGTGTTAAAGTGAATTAGGTGTCATCGTTTGACAGCTTAGTTGAGTTAATCCAAGTCAGTTGAAGCTCCTGTGTAAAAGACGACATTTACAGCGAGTTTGTTCACAGTGCAGTAATTTTTTAACGGTTGAGTCAGAGTTGTGTCTGAGAAAGCATGACTGTCTGTTGTTGTCAGTTCTGTGTGTGATTGTACATTTCTATGCAGAGTATCAGGAAAACTGGTTCTACTTTGAGGCCAAGTGGCAGTTTTACCTTGAAGAGAGACAGATAGAAACAGAAGAGCAGAACAAACCTTTGTTCGCTGATCGCTATGATGCTGAGGAGACAGACAAGGTAAGTTCCAACTCAGTAAACAACAAGACACACAAGGATGGATTCACCTCCACATTAACTATTATCTGTATCCTTGTCTGCACAGATATATAAACGTTGGAGCTCAGAGGGCCTTGCGGGCCGCAGGGGTCACGATGCGCCCATGATAGCCTACGACGCCCTTCTGGCTGCGGGGAGTGACTGGTCTGAGCTGTGTAAACGAGCCATGTTCCACGGAGGTGAGAAACACAGCACTCTGCACCTGTGAGACATTTTTAAAACTCATATTTAACCCATGCTCTGCTCACTGTGTGCTCACTGTGTGATGTTTCAGGTGAGAGTGAAGCCACAGGCCTGATCGCAGGTTGTCTCTATGGCCTCATGCACGGCCTGAGCCAGCAGGTTCCCTCAGGCCTTTACCAGGATCTGGACAAAAGACAGCGTCTGGAGGAGCTGGGGGAGGCACTGTACAAGGCAGCAGCTACAGAGAAAATAGACAAGTAATCCTGATCTTCACTGGCCTCAACCCTACTGGTTATCAGTGGGACTGCACATGACTCTAAAACTCCTTCCCTCTGTACCACACCACCCTCTAGTCCTCCTTGGTTGTGTCTCAATTATCTTAATTGGCTTTCTGTTCTCTCCTCACCTATCTTGACCTCTTCTCCTTGATGTTTGCTGCAGCCCACTGTCCACACATCTGACATGAATGTTTTCTACTAGATAATGACTGTCTTCCTACATCTGGAGTCAGTTTATATCAAGGGGATCTGGCACAGTTTGACCTCTAGGACAACTTAATCCTGCAAAGAGTCATCTCGCTTAGAGCAACACTGTGTAACTGAGCAACAGCACCCTCTGAAGCCACAAGTCTAATGCTGTTGGGCTGAGAACACAACTGAAAGATGGATATTCCTTCTTACTGAACACTAAGATCTGCAGCTGTAACAAACTCAGTATTGGAGATAAACGCTAAGGACTTCTGTGTCTTTTCAACTAATCTACCGCTCAGCGTATAAAAAAAAAAAGAAAGCTGCATAGTTTTGCTTAAAATTTAAATAACAGAACTGAGGGAAAGAAAATTCTCAAACCACTTAATTAAGAATTGTGCACTAACAGCCAGATGATAATTTCCTTCTCCAATCCGTTCCTTCTCTTAGGCTAACCTTTTTTAACATTAAGCACAAAGTTGTATTGTGGAGTAATTTTGGTAATTAATTGCTTCTGAGAATTGATTGTTAAGTTCTCAACATTAGGCTCATTAAACCTGATTTTCTGCTTTTATCTAAAAAATATTAACTGAATCTAAGGCGCCGTACTGTATAACTATCTTTAGCTGATCAGTTCATGTAAATGTGGTTGAAATTATGAAATGATTATGCATACCAGTATGAAGTTGTAGAATAGTAATTGTTTTCTTTTAATGTGTATCACTGTTTGCACTGTGATGCTGTTATCAGGTACAGTGTACTTTATTGTGAAAGCACCAGGACATGGTGGTTATTAATATGACATGACAATTAAAATTTACTCCGATATCTGTCACGCATGACGTGCCTGTGTCTTTATCTTAACTGCAGATCGCTTCTTAATTTCCTGCCAGATTTCCTCTTCTTGTTTCACAAATTTCCTCTATACTCCCCTGAATTAATCAGCTGTAACACGTCTGCACTGCTAAAACACTGCACTTCAGAAATGTACTTTACTGCATCTCAAGGGTAATTGATTAATAAGGAATAATGAAAGGAGGAAAAGATTTTAGAGATGGCTCAGAGTAACAGTCACTCGTTTTATATGGTCCCTGTGAACGAACAAATTTACTCTACTAGTATTATTTATTTTCAGAGAGAAGAAAAAACTTGGCTACAGGGATTAAGTTTGACATGTCCTTTATTCTCCTTAGACCAGATTCTTGGAACACCATTATCAGCCCTGATGCCGGTATGTTGAGGAAGTTGGTTAGAGATCGCAGCTGCCGTCCCGTGCTCCGAGGGATTTTTGAGAGTCTCCTGCACTACCTAACACAGTGTCTGCCCAGGCGGTCCACCGTAAACAGAAACCTGGAGAAGCCGGAGTCTGGTTCTGTGGCAGCCAGAACCACAACAAAAGATTGTCCTGGTCAGAGAACGAGAGGTTCCATGAAACATTCTCAGCTTAAGATCAATTCCACAATGATTCAGTTTCCTGAGGAGGATCAGAAGACGCAGAGAAACACTGAGACCGGTCCCAAGATCTTCAAAAGATTCCGGTCGGACCCGGGGAGAGACCGATTGCCAAGCAGGTGTGGAGAAGACGTAGTTCCTCGGCGTCTCACCACATTCCAGCTCCTCCAATCTAAATTCACCAGGTCTACACCTAAACCTCCCATCACCCACCAGAGGGAGGTAGGAGGCCTGTCCTCCAGCAGAGGTGTGACAGGTAAAAGGGGCCACAACCATGACAGTGAGCGAGAGACGCACAAAAGGGACCAAGCAAAAAGAGAAAAGGGACTGAAGAGGGGAGGCAGTGTGAAGGATATAGTTTCCAGGTTTGCAACAGCTGAGCATAAAGAAATGGGACTAAATATGAAGAAGAAACAGCCAATTAAACCAGGACTCATTGGGCGAGGGATCCTCTTATCTTCTTTGATGGAGAGGTTTGAGACCATTGCCACAGTGTGCAGGGGAAGGGACTTCAAATGTCCACTTAAAATATCCTCTAGGGGAAATGACAAGGCGGTGGCAGGCAGTATAAAACAGAAGGTGGCCTGTTACGAAAGAGGTCAACGAGAGGCAGCAGATCAAACTGTCCACAAACAAAACCGTCACAAGGTCAAGAAAAGTAAACCTCTACAGCAGTTGAAGGGAAATCAAATTGCTAACAGGCAAGAGCAAAGACCAGAGCCGACAGTGGACATTCTAACAGAACCAGACACAAACCTGAGAGAAAAAAATTATTTCACAGTAGAACAACGGAGACAAATGGGTTATCGGCCTCAAAATCCAAAGGCTGGTCATCACTGTTCATCAAAACTTTTGAATAGCAAAGCTAACGATAGTCTAGCTATGAATAGTCAAACTAATGATGGTCAAACTACGAATAGTCAAGCTACGAATAGTCAAGCTAACGATAGTCAAGCTAATGATATTCAAGCTACAAATAGTCAAGCTAATGATAGTAAAGCTGCGAATAGCCAAGCTAACGATAGTCAAGCTAACGATAGTCAAGCTACTAAAAGTCAAACTACGAATAGTCAAGCTAACGATAGTCAAGCTAACGATAGTCAAGCTACTAATAGTCAAACTAACGATAGTCAAGCTACAAATAGTCAGGCTAACGTTAGTCAAGCTACGAATAGTCAAGCTAATGATAGTCAAGCTACTAAAAGTCAAACTACTGATAGTCAAGCTACTAATAGTCAAGCTAACGATAGTCAAGCTACTAATAGTCAAACTAACGATAGTCAAGCTACAAATAGTCAAGCTAACGTTAGTCAAGCTACGAATAGTCAAGCTAATGATAGTCAAGCTACTAAAAGTCAAACTAACGATAGTCAAGCTACTAATAGTCAAGCTAACGATAATTACGTAAAGGACTTGAGGTCTGGAGGGGAATGTGGTCAAATTCGGACCATAGCTAATCAAACCCAATACGTCACCAACAGGTTAAAATATGGACGTCAGGAGATGCTTTGTTTAATATGTGTCTCAGAGTGGGCCCCACCAGAGCCCTGCCGGCTGTGTCCACTATCAGAACCCTTATTGAACAGGCATGTGGCGGCCATTGTGACATGTGCTTTGTGGTCCACGTGTGTGAATTCCTCTCCCAGACAATATCTGCAAGAAACCAAGCCCGAGACCTCAGAGACAAAACCAAATGTGAAGAAAAACAGTCCGAGTGAAGCACTGCCATACTCTCACGGCGAGTCAACTGCAGCTGAACTCTCAGATGTAGTGGCTGAAAGCCGTATAATACCTAAAGGTCAGGGACTTTCCCCAGAAACAGGTCCTGACTCCATGGAGAGCAGAGCAGTGGAGGATCCAATTCCGAGACTGCTACGTAAATATGTCATCCCACGTGTTCACAGACTTCACTGTCATCAACAAGGTCCGGATCTATCCAATTCTTACTCTCAATCAGCTCCAGATAGAGAAACTGTAAGTTCACCGTCACAGTCTGATACTTCCACGACTGCTCCTAATGATGCATTAATGAGAATAGAGAATCTTAAGGTCATTGATATAAGCCATAATAATCATATTATAACAAAGATGAAACCAGCAGAGACTAAACCACTAGAGAAAAACAAGAAGGCTGCAGTGGCAGAAGAAGAAGTAACCCTACCGGACATAATAGACACTAAAATGCAGCAAAGACTTTCCGAGGACACTGCCAATGAGGTTGAAGACTATAAGACCATCGATGTAACATTGCCTGAGATTAAACCTGAGCAATACAAGACAATACAGAGGCCAAAGTATACAACGATCAACTACGGGGATCCTTCAGTCAAACAAAAATATAAACCCAAAATCATACGTTTCACTGACACCTTCACTTTTTAGGTTGTTACCAATGGATAGGTGTTGACGGGAGGTCAGAGAAGTAGAATCAGTGTTTGCTGATCCTTCCACATATATAATGTTGACTTATACATCAGCAACAATCACAGCTGCAGCACCAGTAACACTGGTGTCTGTCTTTGTCTTTCCATCATCAAATATATGGAATTTGAAAAGAATATAGACAATAAACCTTTTTTAATGAAAAGTGCATTGTTTAATCTGTAAAGTAAAACTTTTTATATCTGCAAACAAATGCCAATGCTGATACTGAGTCTGGGTTTGTCTCTACAATAAAGAAAAATACAAGAAAACATTGCTAACTTTTATCATGTGTCACAACAGTGTTGATTAAAAAAAAAATGTCATGTAATATGTTTGTTTTGAATGCCTTTGAGTGAATGGGATAGAAATGAATAACGGGGTTCTACAGAAGGAAAACGATAATTTATAGTAATAATATAACACTGATGACCTCAAAGTGACCATCAACAGTAAGACTGTTTGACCAGGAGCTTATCAAGGTTGAATGGTTGAAAACAGTTCTGTCAACGTGGTTTCTTTTTCTGCACAAAACTGTTTTCTCTCTACTAGAGAGAAGATCAACTGACCCCTTTGCACTGTGTTTCAGCCTCTATGTATTATTCACGGTAACACAGTATTACCTGTATAGGTAATACATTTTCATTGATAAAAAAAAAAACCTTAGTACACTCATAGTGGAGTGTAGTAATTTTGCATTGACCTCAATTATTCTGCATGAAACAGCTCTAATGGGATTTGGGTTCGGATTGCTGTGTATATAAATCCCTTTTATAGGGAACTGGTGATGAAATACATGGTCACAGTGCTTACAAGGTTATTTCAAAAGAAGAAAGTTTTGTTAATCTTCTATCAACACTTGATTAACTGGACTCAGACGACCTTGTCAGCCTCTGGAACAGTGCCTAGCACACACCTACGCCAAACTGCAGTGTTTGCATGTGGTGACGAGCGCTAAGAACAGACGACTGGTCACACAGCAGTGTCAAAAATTTCAGTGGTGATAAGATAAGTGTGTGGTATTTCACAAGACAAAGAGAGAACGAAGCCTCATGGAACCTTTGCGGTCGGTCCAGTCAGGAGTTTTGTGTTGTAATTTTGCCTCTGTGTGTGTTTGTATGGTAGTAACACTCATATCTGATTTTAAGGATTTCGATTTAGGATATATGTGGTTTATGCGTTGCTCTTGGTGGCTCTGGGTGTTAGGTGATTTATCATCAGCTAACTTTTGGTTGTGTTTTTTCCTTTTTATTTATACTCAATATATATTTCTGACAGCTTCCTTCGTGTTTAAAAAAAAATTCCAAAAGGGCTACATCAAAAAAATGTACGCGATTATTTTCCAGCCTTTACAAGTGTCCTTCAACCTCTTTTCAGTACTTAATCGTAAATAACTTAATCTAAACAAATGAATACGGCCACATTATCTTCCTTTTCCCCCCAGCTTTAAAAAAAAAAATTTAGAAGAAAAAGGTACCATGAACAGCCTCAGTGTTGTCTAACAGACTTTCCTGGAGCTTGATGTCAGTGTTGGGACAGTGTCCGCGGGTTGTGCTCCAGTTTCTCTCATTTGCTCATAATCAAATTTAAAAAACTGGTGACTTCATTTGAGGTTTGCCTCATTTTCACACTTGTCACCTCTTCCAGAAAGACAGAAAGGTCCAACTCATGTACTTACATAAACTGTTCATAATATACTGTTAATTTATGTGATTTTATTATATGAACTAAAAGGTCATTAATTCATCATGTGTTATGTTTCCGTAAAGATGTGAAACTGTGCAGATGCTGGTAAAGAAGGATATGTTGGAGTGCTATATGTTTGTGTTTCCCAGCAGAGGCCCAGGTGAGTCGTGTTTATTCACCTGTGCTACGTGGCTGTGCTGAAGAGGGCGTTGTCAGCTCACCCATTGTTTTGCTGCCTTCACGTTTCATCAGACATATTTACACTGTTCAAATCAAACGGGGGAACCTGAAGGAATTCAAGAATCAGGGGTTGATTGAGTTGCAGGCTGTTATCTGTGTAAACAGTTGGAGGTTATATAACACATTATAAGCCAAATAAATATTGAAAACTTTTACAAAATGTTCTGAAATGCCTATACCTTTGTTGAAATACTGCAGTTGCTTAATGCAAAACAGGAATTGCTTCATGATGTGCTTGTTTTACATAGTTAATATACAAATATACGATAAATATATAAAAATGTAAAATTATGTTTTACTGAAAAGTTAAAAGAGTAGATGTTGTAAAACTGATCATAAGTCCTTCAACCACTCTCCTGTTATCATCCTCATTTCCTTTTAAATGTGTTTATGCACAACTTCCCGACTTTTTTATGCATTTAATTCTATCCTCACATGTCGTTGTTTTACCTCATATTATTTGGACGTTTCTCAGATCAACAAGTTATGAGCGAGTATCTGTTGATCTGTTGGACAAGCTGCAAACTCACAAGCCACATTTCACATCCTCAAGTTTATAAAACCCGATTAAAATTTTTTTATTGAAAAGTGCATTCGACTCAACTATTTCAAAAGGTCAAACCACCATTGCAATTTATTCTCTTTTGTTTCTACTTGTTTAAAATGTGGATACTGATTTATCCTTTTTATTTTACTCTTCTGTTTTACACCTTTCAGATTTATCTTCAATTTTGTCTCTGTTGTTTTGAATGTGCAAGCACCTTGAATCTCCCTTTGAGTTGCCTCGCTTTGCCTTTTTGAAGTCAGGGTTTTCACGGGAGTCACCTGAACGCACCACTAGGTCTGATTGACGTGGGTGTCCCGGGGCAAACGTCACGAGTCCCAAATCCTCCATGGAGCAAAAGAGGAGTCTGGACGGGAGCAATGGAGGAGGAGGACGCGTGAGGAGTATGGAGGAGGTCGAGTTGTGTTAGTGGAGCGACTCAAGAGTTTATTTCCGGGAGGAAGAAGAAGAAGAAGAGGAAGAAGAGGAAGAAGAGGGACCGGGAGCAGCAGCAGCAGCAGCAGGTGCATGTGGATGGCGAATAAAAACAAACTCGAGGCGAACTCTCCACGCGCTTCAAACACAACCGATAAAAACATTTGAAGAATTAATCTGAAGCGAGTTGAAGCTTCGAGGGAAACGCTTTACATCGCTTTTGAATCCCAGGGGGGGGGGAAGCACCAGGCACCAGGCACCAGGCTGAATCTCGTCCCCGGTTCACCGCCGCAAACAAAAACAAACATGGAGAAAGTGACCGGAAACTTTAAAGTCCACTGTCCGGCCCGCCGTGAAGTGTGAGCGGGAAGCAGAACTCACGGCAGCTCGCCTGGTTCATGGTGATACCGAGGCTGTGATTTATTTAGTTTCTGGGGAACATGACCGGGATGCAGGAGGCGATGGAGAAGAAGTACCGGGCGGCGAATGGAAGCTCCGCCGCCGGAGGAAGAGCTAAAGACCGGGTGGAAAGGTAACGTCAGCTAACGTCACATGGAAACGTTAAATTGATAAAACATAAGTCTTCCATGTTTTGAAGAAGGTGAGCGGTGTTTCAGGAACTTTCCTGGAAGCTCCAGCACGGAGCTCATTACTTTAATCCTCCTTTCGTGGGAGATGTGAGCTGCAGCCTAAGCTACTGGTTCTACTGTAGCTGCATCTAACAGCTGCTTCTTAAAACTACTCACTTATGAATTATAACAAATCATCCACACTCACTGATGAAAACTTTCTATTAAAAAAAACTTCCAAATATTTTAGGAAATTGCTAAAAACTGTAATCACAATGCAAATGATTTCACAATTTTTCAATAAATCAGTTTAAATTCTGGTGGGTATGATATTGGTATTTTGTTTCCCATCAAAGTAATAAAAAAGTTTTTATTAATACATTTAATAAACCTATTGAACCCAACTACACAGTTAAATGCAGTCTTTTTTAAACCCCATAATGCTACAAATTCACTTTTACCATGTTGTCATTACTTTCCGTATTTGATGATGGTAAGCTCAACATCTTTAGGTTTCCCATCAGACAAAACGAATGACATTTGCTGATATAAGTCTCCTAAATTCAGATCAGTTCATCTAAATCCATTATTTAATCTTTGGGAAATGTACCAAAAAAATCCCATCGTGCAAAGTTAAAGAAAGTAATTCAAGATTTCAGAAGCCACCCTTTTGTGTGGATCCAGGCAAACATCGATGGGTTCTTACATAACCCAGGTACCTAATACCTTCCAGAAGGTATTGTTGAAATCCATTGTGTAGTTTTTCATTAATCCTGCTGACAAACAAACAGACGTGGGTGAAAACAAACCTCTTGGTGGAGGTGATGGAACAGTGAAGGTTGTAAAACATGTGTTGACACAGGGTTCCTCTTAAGGGATCACTAGTTGGAAGATGGAGGGCTGGTCACTGCTGATCTTACACTTAAAGTGGTACAAATTTCTAACAAATTCAATCAAATTCTGTTGTAATGACTGAATGGAATTCAACACATAACAAAATGAATCATAAAGATGAATCATCACATACCTAGTGCAGTTTCAATGTTATGACCATTACAAGGGTTGGGTTTATTGCAGGGCGGTTCTCTTCTCTGTAAATAAACTGACAGCAGGTGTATATGGGAGTAAAGTTACATTACAGTAGTGTGCTTGTAGACACAGGCTATAGCATGTTGACTTTGTAGACGTGCAATATCGATACTTTAGTCTTCAGTATACGTATAGTGATATTTTCCATGGAGAAGTTTGGCTCTCGCACTGTTCAAACAAACGGTGATCACCAAAACCAGCCTGCAGTCAGGTGCCACATTCACAGGCTCCACACTGAAACATCCAATGTGTGCCCTCGCTTTTGTTTTGCCAACAAGGACACAACTTTACCTAACAATACCTTTTAGTGTTGACACAATTACACCAGGTAGAGCCTGGACTGTTGTTGGTTGGTGGGGGGGGGGGGGGGGGGGGCGTTACAGGCTTTGAGGGCTCGTGTGTGTTTCTTCTTCAGGGATGACTTTGCTCTCATGAAAGGGTTAAGCTGCCGGGAGATAATCGTGTTACCCAAGGCATTAGGTGGAGCCACTCACACCCACAGCCTTTTCATCTAGAGCCAGACTGTAGACCAAAGTAATGTAGATACACATGCTACAGTTCTATGACGTGAACACTGTGATGGATTAGATGTCAACAGTTTCTTACCTTATGCTTTTTTGGCCCAGGGTGGATCCATATGGCTTTGAGCGCTCAAAGGACTTTGACTACGAGTCATACGAGGAGCTCATGTCCGAGTATCTCGTTGTGCTCACCCAGCGGTCAATCAAGTGGTCAAAACTGCTGAAGGGCAAAAGCAAGGTGCAGAAGAATGTAAAATGTAAGTGTGAAAACTGAAGCACACATATCCTCGTAAAGTAAAAACAGAGGGACTGACCTTAAATGTTCCCTTCTTTCTTTTCAGTAAAGCGTTATGTGCGTAAGGGGATTCCCAATGAGCACCGGGCTCTGATCTGGATGACAGCCAGTGGGGCTCAAGACCAGTTGGAGAAGAACCCAGGATACTACCAGTCCCTTCTTGGAGCCAAACACGACCCTAAACTGGTGGACACCATCTGCACAGGTCAGGCTGCACACAGGCTCAACAGCTGTGAGCCCCGGTACACATCAAGCTGGTCTCGAAGAGCTTGCACCAGGAAAATAACCATAAGATGTTTTCAGATGGAACTCCAGAACATTGGGTCAAAACATTTTCTGGAGTTGCCATTCACATATTAAGAGCACAGCAGGAGTTTATCTGGCTCAGACGTGTTCACAACAACATGTTCCTGCTGTATCCTCCCATGGGCTCACTCAGATATTCCCTGGACATTTTACTAGGATCTAGCAGGAAAATGTCCAGAGCAACTGACAGCCCCTCTGGAATTCTTCAGGAAATTGTATTAACATCAGTACATGTCTGAAAGCACATATAGGTGGATCTCCTCATGTCTTCTGTTACACATTAACCCCCCATGTAAACCCTAACCAGGGGGAAAACAGTTCCTCATCCAATGATTAGCCAGTTGGTTTCACATCAGTGTGAGCCTCATAAAAAGTTGCAGTTTCACCATAAAGTTTTTTTTGTTATGTCTTTAGTATCATGCAGTTTTCTTTGCTAGTGAGAAAAAAGCCCAGCTGGCCTCAATGAGTGGAAAAAGAGATTTCTTTGTAACACACCGTCAGGGAATTCTTCATCATTGACGGCATCTGAGGCTGATTCAGCTCATCAGCTTATGCTGACCATAGCTTATGGTTCTGAATACACTGCAAAACCTACAGTGAGCCACACAGGCCACAATGATGCTCAACATTTAGGTGTTTCAGAGTTCATACAACTCATCATGACGTACTATAAATAAAGTACTGTATACTTCACTTCAGCCAGATCAGATAAACTGCTGATGTTCACTTAGTATACTGTTGTGTTATGGGTATTCAGGTTGGAAACGGTACAGCAGTGAAAGAACCCCATGGATGAGATTCTGTAAGAAACTGGGGAAATCATAAAATACAGCAAAGGAAAGTCAATTGAAGTGATAGGTACACTGTGGTTTTAAATTCTATGAGGAAGTCATTTTTTATTTGTCCGGCTGTGTAAACAAACAATTCATCCTTTATGGCTCTCGTACCTGCTTCAGTATTTTCCACTGCTGGCTCGAGCAGTGTGGAGTCCTTACTGTTTAACCTACACTCAAAGCATCTGGAAAAGTTCACATAAACGAGTTACTGTTATCTCAACATGAGAGTCCAGATAACAGAAAGTGTCTGTCACTCGCCCTCTTGTTTGTGTACACACAAGCACAGAGTCATTATCAGCGTGTGTTTGTGTGTGTGGTTTCTTTCAGACTTGAACAGAACATTTCCAGACAACCTCCAGTTCCGTAAGACGTCCAGCCCATGTCTTCAGAAAGCTCTGTTCAATGTGCTGGTGGCCACTGGTCACCACAATCCCACTGTGGGCTACTGCCAGGTAATACTGAACTTTAACGTAACAATATACCTATTCTCACTAAGTTCAATATGATTACTGTGAACTTATTCAGTAGTGGCAATGACTCTTATGTTTTTTGTTTGTAGTGTTAGAATGACACACTGTTCTGTTTAGTGCTGAAATGCAGTGAAGGGTTCAGCTTGTTATTTGTGTGGAATATAGAACAGAAAGTATTATAGCCAGACTGATATGGATTTTGGGGCAGATACTGAAGTGAAAACATTTCCAACACTGATAAATCCGCCAATATATTTATATGCAAGAAAGGTCTGATATTTTAAAGTTGAACCATAAACTTTACAAAAAATGTATAATATGAATAAAAATAATAACAAATATACAACAAAATGAATGATTTTGATGTAAGATAGAAAATGTAATGCACATCTTTTCTTGTTTTGAGGAATTCAAGTTTTCAGATCGGTAGAGATAAAGTGTCTTTGGAAAGCTCATTCATATCAGCTGTCAAATCTTTAACATTTAAATTAAATAAACAATACTTGTTTTGCTTAATGGATGCTTACACATAACAAAGCTGTTTGTTTATCATTTACTGAGTACTCTAGTATAGATTTATGTATGAAAACAGCTGTTTTTTTACAGCTCTGTCATGTCAACCTTACCAGTCCTTTTAGTTAGTACTTCCAGGCAGCCAGTTTGCTTTCGTAAACTTAGTGCGTCATATGTTAATGATCATGCTACTCATTTGAAAGGGTAATTTCCTTCACCAGACCACATTCAGCTTGTTTTGCAATTCAAACAGGCAGCAGGTTGCCAATGGCTACATCATGTTGTAGAACAATAACTCTTTCATCTCTAATCCTGCTCAGGTAGCCTGTGCTAGTCCAAATGGTTATTTGTCTCATGTCCCGAGTCCACTTCATGGTCTCTGTCCTTTTAATCCGAGCTCCTCATGCTCTCCTCATGTGAAGCCTGAGTGTGTCTCTCTTTCGTCTTCAGGGGATGAACTTCATAGCTGGTTATCTGCTCATCATCACAAAAGATGAAGAGAAATCCTTCTGGTTGATGGATGCACTACTCAGCAGAATATTACCAGGTGTGTCTCTGTGTGTGTGTATACGTACACTGTTCTGTTCTCCTGACAGGTGTGTGTGTGTGTGTGTACAGATGCTCTGGTTGTCCTTTTGCTCTCGGCTAAGAATAATCTTGTAAGAGGTCACATGGTCTTTATCTGTCTGTGGCTTAAGACCTACAGTGTGTTTTCATTTGGAATTTACACTCATTCAAATTAGTGAATGTCAATATGACTCAGACAGAAGTTGTTTGTCAGTCAACACACGCATCATGTTTTCCATTTAACCTGTTAATCCAGTTTTTGTATTACCCAAATGTATTTGTTATTGTTTAAGGGCAATTTTTAACTCACAGTGTGTGTTGTTACAGACTATTACAGTCCAGCCATGCTGGGGCTGAAAACGGACCAGGAGGTGTTGGGGGAGCTGGTGAAGATTAAGATCCCTGGTGTGTGGCAGACCATGATGGATCATAACGTCATGTGGACCCTCGTGGTCTCCCGATGGTTCATCTGTCTCTACATAGACGTCTTGCCAGTAGAGGTGATTGTTGAGACTTCCCTGCAATTAATCGCCTTTTTTTTTTTTTACAACATTTTTTGGCAAAAAACACCATTCATTGAACTCATTTGTGTATTTTTATGCCTGTGCTGCTTTAAATGCATTCCATACACTGATTATGGCCATCCACCACGTGGAGTAGTCTCTGTTGGTGCTCCCTCTGTTGGCCAGAGGAGGGTGTTACATGTAATACCTGGCAGATGTTCAAGATGTCACCCTCCCCACACTCTCAGCCACCATGGCTAACCACTCATTTCAGATTCAGAGTATCCACCACTGTTTTTCTTTGCTCCTCTTGAAACAAACATCCAAGTTACATGTTTGATAATAGCTGGCAAGGTAGTGCAACATTGAATGGTAGGATATATGGAAATTGTTTAAAGTTTCTCATTTTCAATTGTATGAAAATAATTGTACGTAATCTTCTTTAGTTTGCCACACCCTCTACCTTTTATGTTTTCTTTTTTCGGTGCACTGGAAAAGTCATTAATTTTAGATTCTAGTAGAATACAGGACAAGATGGTGATTATCGTCTTCTGCACATTTAAGTTAGCAACTACCAGTAGATGTTAGCAGGCGTTAACGGCCACCAGCAAAGGTTAGGGAAATTACTTTTCTGATCTCTGTTAAACTTCACTTTGTGTATCACGACATGTGGGATTTACTTCTGTCAACATCTGCAGACTGTTCTGCGGATCTGGGATTGCCTGTTCTACGAGGGATCGAAAATCCTTTTCCGCGTCGCTCTGACACTGATCAACCAGAACCAGGCTCTGATCCAACAGGCCCAGTCGATGCCAGACGTCTGCCAGACCTTCAAGCAGATCGCCCATGGACCATTTGTGGATGAATGCCACACTTTCATGCAGGTAAAAGAAAAACCGCTGAACAAACAGGATCCTTTTTTATAATTGGCTTTCTTTAATTCTCTAATCCTGCTGGGGTTTTTTTCCGGCCTTTCCCAGAAAATCTTCACGGAGCCACGAAGTCTCTCCAGGGCAACCTTGACTAAGCTGCGGGCGACATGTCGATCTCGCATCGTTGCAGAAGAATCCTGACCATGACCCAGACTGATTCACCTGCTGCTCAAACTCAAAAAAATTCCACTGGGAGGAGAACCCAGCCGCCTGTTTGCACCTTTTTAAGACTCAATATCGCTACAACTACTCCAAGTAGTTTATGACTTAAGCATGTGTTTCCATACAATCTACATGTTTTATATATGATCATATGAGAATATTAGTCATGTGCTGTATTAGCTGATGATTTTATTTGAACTCAATGTGCTGTAGTTTATCTTCTTTTGGTAAATGGGGACTAATGCACTTTACTCTGGTAAGTCGGAGACACTGAAGAGAGCTGGTTTGGTGGCAAATGGCCTGATCTGATAAAACGTGTCAACAGAGGAACCTGCCTGCAACATTTCACATTATTGTGTCTGGAATGAATATTATAGAGAGCGGTATGATGTACTATGCTGGCACAATCCAATGTGAATCATATTGATTTCATGACAGAAACATCTTTTAAACAATTCTTCATCTGATGCTTTCATCCTTTCTGCATTATGGTGAAGCAATTAAAGGGCTGCTCTCGTTTTCTAACAGTGGTTTGTCAAGTTTGTTGTGTGTTTGGGTTGTGTTGGCCTGCAAGTTGCTGCAGGGTTTATTGATATCAGAGTTTGTTGCTCTGGACAGAAATAACCTTGGTGTTGATCCCAGCTCTGGGTATTCTGTGTTATTTACACCTGGTTGAACAGTGCTGAGTAAACAACCATGATTATTTTCCATCGCACTTCCTTAAAACAAATCATAAATGTGAAATGTCTGTCCTGGACTTTTAAGATTTTTATTAACCTTCATAATAGAAACGAGATCACATCATTTTCTATAAAAATAAAAGATCAAATCAAAACAATTTCTATTAAGATTTCTTTAGGAGACGGTGGCGAAAAAAGCAAAAGGAGATAATTAACCCAGGCACCTGCTCACTGTAGAAAGTATTTTAGTGATGCAGAGTCGCTCATCGCATGACTGCCACATTTTTAAAGGGAGCAGCAATCCAAATATTTCACAAGTATCAGTTACCTTATTGTGCCTCAGCTCAGCGATGGGGTATCAGTCTCCACTGTGGAGGAATAGTTTTGGAAAAGATTCCGATTCAGAGCTCTCCCTTCTCAGAATCATTACATTTGTCTTTTAAGTTTATAAAACTACAAGAGAACACGAGTAAGAATAAAACTCCACCCAAGTTGAAATGTTTATACATCAGTGGATAATACATCGGAACTTTAAAAAACTACTTTTTCCTACCGTTAATTTGCCTGTTTTTCATCTGCACGGGATATTAAATAGGTTTCACAAAAAAGATTTACATGGGGAACAACAACAAACAGCAGTTAAAGCAAATTCAACTGAATCCTAGAACATAAGAGTAGAGCAAAGCAGCTGATGGTCAACTTTATCGAGCATACAAACTGTCCTCTCCGGCTTCATCAGCTTCAACCAGCATCTGTTCTCAGCAGGTATATTGCTTCTCATCATCATTCCACAGACGGTGAAAGGAAAATAAAAAGTCCAGAGGTCACATAGGACGCAAAAAAAACATGCACTCGCCACATCGCAACATCCACTCGCTCATGCTCGTGTCCAGCTGCTCATTCACACATTCATCTCTCCATTATTCAGTCCGTCGAGTTCAAGTTAAGCGGAGGCCCCACTCAGATGGTCTGGTATCCAGCATGGCTCCTCTTCCTACCTATTAGGTAGGCAATGAGCACAATCAGCACCAGGCCAGCGAGCGCTGCCCCGACGATGATGGGGATGAGCATCTGGTCCTGGTCCATCTGACACTCCTCCGCTGGAGACAGAAGAGGAGAGAATCAAATGTTATGTCTCAGAGTCAGTAAATGTCGTGTCCCCGCTGCTGCCTGAACAGATGGATTGATGAGGGGTGACTCTAAACTGTTGCTCTTGATCCTTATCTCTAAGTTATTTCAGTAACTTGCATGGTTCTAGTGGGAGTGTGCTCCTTGCATGGCTGTTATTGACAGAATAATCGGCACTCAGTGGGTAGCGAGTGTGGATGAGCTTGATGCAGCAAAACAAGTTGTCAGTCGGCCTCTAGGAATAGCAACTCTGAAATCAACAATTTGCCACCTCCTTATGAAGAGTGAGAAGAGAAGATCAATTACACTCATGAGCAATAAGCTACAGCCAGCAACAGTCGAGCGCTTCTTGGATTTAACACTGGGCCTGACTGACAGTCCCCTTAAATTCACCAGGCGGCACCACATTGCTTAAAACACACAGTTATTATTTTTTTTCCATCAAGATCCATGAATTATTCCCTTGGAAATTGGTGAAAATAACAAACGTCCTGTTTCACAAAGTTGAATGAAAAAAAAGTATGAATCTGCCCCTTTGTCTGAATTCATGCTAAAACATAATGGCTTCTTTCATGGCCTATGTCCCATCTGTTCCTTCAAGTTTCATGGAAATCTGTTCTGTAGTTTCTTTCTACGAAAGTGTTTAGGCAGATCCACTTCAAAATGTAATGGGTTCCTCCCTGGGACATGCCCCCAACCATGGTAAACATTTCAGTGGTTTTTGAGTAATTCTGGCGACCGACAGACGATCAGCGATGAAGACATAACCTCCTTGGTAAAGAGGTCAGAGGACAGAGATAGAAGATGTGATGGCAGTTGTACCTGTAGCAAACTGGTCTGTGATCACTCCAAACGGCTGGACCTGCAGATTGAATGTGTTGAGAGACAAGGTTGGTGCCACGATCAGAGTTTGCTCTGCCTTACACATGTACGAGCGGCCCATAGAACTCCGCAGGTATTCCAGACTGGTGTTACTGGCGGAGAACTGATCTGTAGACAGAATTATTAGAGAATTATTCTTTAAGCCAAACCAGTCAAGGCAAATAAAAAATAGCTTTTTGTTTGTTATAGAACAAATCACTATACCTGTCATATCAGGCCAGGTGGCGAGCAGAGATAGTCCACTCAGGTGGTACTTGTTGGTGGTGGAGTTCTGTGATTGAGAAGAGAAGCTGAATAAATACGTGTACCGCACACAAACACAATAACAAACTGATGAGAGAGAAATTTACCAGGCTGAAGGTGAAGCTGAGTGTGGTGTCTCGCTCTTCTGTCAAAACCAAGGTAGCTCTGCTGGCTTCACATGATCCTGATGCATTTGTCTGACTAGGGGTCAGGTTTACTAAATCCTGGACAGTCTGACAAAGTAGAGAAAAACAATTTCAATTTTGATTTGACTATTTTGACTATTTATTTTGACTATGAGCGGTCTCTGTTTGTTAAGCTTTAAATTACCTTGTTCTGAGATTTAGAGAAGTAGGAGATGTTGAACTGAAGTCCAAACTGAGCCAGGAGACAGTCCGTGCCATTGCTGTTCTTTACAAAGTAAATGCCGTGGTCGGGTGTTCCTGCAGGCGTCGGTGCTGGAGCTGTTGTTGTTGAAGCAGCACTGGTGGTGGGTGGAGCAGTAGTAGTGGGGGTATCCGCCGAACAGACGCTTTCTATGAAAAGATATATTAAATATAAACTCCACCTTTGAGCAGCAGGTCAGTGATTCTGGAAACGCAGCCACGACAAGAAAATCGGAGTCCTACCTTTTGGACTCAGATCATTTCCTGGCATGAAGGCCTCCAGCCTCACGCCAGAGAAGGTGACAGTCGCTCCACCAACTCTTACAGCGACGGGGCTCACACAGCGGTAGGTGGTGTTGATTGGCGCAGAGATACCGACAGAAGCCGACACCACTGTGACTACACCTAGGACACAATCACACAAACAAATAACTATTTAGTTCCATCTAAAATGTATCTTCTGCCGTATATGCAGGGACGTTCAAAGGGGCTTTGGGGCCCCCGGTCAAAAGCAATGTGTTTGTTCTCACCGGAGCTGTTGGCCCCAGGGAAGATCGTAGAATCGCTGAGATTGTACTGCAGCGTCAGGTTGGCGACGCTGTACAGACCCGCGTTGGAGGAAAAGCTCAGTCCCAGAGCATGGCCGGGTTCGAACACCGCCACCAGCCACGACAAGCTCTCGTCTGTGCCGCACGAGCTGCTGCCGATGTCGACTGCGGCGGAGTCGGGCAGAGTAAACTGCGCCGTACTCTGAGGAGACAAGAGTGATTCCATAAACTGGCGGGTATATGTCATGTTTTAAATTCCCTCAGAGATGGAAACCGGAACGCTGCCCTCGCTGCGTGGTACGTACCGTGTTGCTGGTGGTGTCGTATGTGATGGAGAATGATGCTGAAAGCTCCGCCTTAATGCAGGTGGAGTTCCCCTCTTTCACCTCCAGAGTCACGGCCTGAACACAACCTGAGGAGGAGAAGATAATGAGCAAGGAGGAGCAATATTAAAATATAGGAAAAAATATGTTAATAAGAGTAATACATAGGATTCGGGTTCTTTCAGCTGCATTTCTCCCATAATCGGAGCAAATACCCAAGTAATTACACTTGTATTAATTTGTGTGCCACATAGATGGAAGAC
The DNA here is from genome assembly GCF_949316205.1 of Platichthys flesus. Taxonomy (NCBI): domain Eukaryota; kingdom Metazoa; phylum Chordata; class Actinopteri; order Pleuronectiformes; family Pleuronectidae; genus Platichthys; species Platichthys flesus. Next base: position 9,461,519 of record NC_084945.1, on the reverse strand, counting down.
TTCTTCCCACTTCCAAGAAATAAAGCAAAAATTATCGCAGATACAAACGCTGCTGTCTGCACATTTACATTCTTAGTCTGCACAGTAGTGATCGGGCGATGGAGCCACAGTATTGAGGACCTGCCGGTTCCATCTCAGTGGACAATTATGATGATTCACCCTGTTTTTATTGCATCAAATACATTATTTTTATCAAACAACCTATATCTAAAATGACAGAAACCATCTTTTATATGTTTTCTGAGTTTTAGATTTGTCCAGATCCCATCCATAGAAGATGCAGGGTTTATGACCTATACTGCAGCCAGCCACCAGGGGGCAATCGAGATGCTTTAGCTTCACATTTGGTGAGTCATCATGTCGTCCATCACTGCTGATCAACTCAAATTATATATATGATTAATTTAAACAAAGCGGGACGTGATTATGAGCAAAATAAATACATATTAGTTATCAGATTTGTATTTACTGCAGATGATAACAGGGGTGATTATTGCAACATAAACAGTTGTATATGATGTCCATGTTGGATATATACACTGAAGCAGTTCACATGAACCACCAGCAGGGGTCTATAGGCAGAAGAGAGTAACAGACTCACACCACAAACTTCTCCCTGGTTGTTTGTTACCAAAGACTTGTTGTCACATGACAAAAGTAAAACCACAAATACAATTCTGTACAGATGACAGCTGTACTGCATGGAGGTGAGCAGGTTCAAGGGTTTGTTGTCTTGCATAATACACAATGAGGTGAATAGGAGACACTTCCTGGGGCACTTGATAGAAGCTGACAGATTCAGGAGCCATACTTGCTTTAAGTCAATGTGGCCCCTCTGAGCAGATCAAATAAAGCAGTCAGTCGACTTGGCAACTTATATACACTTTTATCTGTTATTATCTTTGTGCCCTAGAAACTGCCAACTCACTGTGATGTGTCCATACATGTGACATTCTACAGTGGCTATTCAGGACTCATTTACTCATCAACCCTACTTCTCGAATCCTTAAAAAAAACACCTTCTTACCCACGTTATAATGCAGTAATGCAACACTGGAGTTCCACCACTTAACTCTCACTTCCCAAAACGTCTACAAAGATGATGATTCAGATGCCTTAAATGTGGTTGATTCCCAGCAGCACAGACAGTTATTCTACTTCTGTTATTTAAGTACTTCTCAAATGTTTGGGACTATTAAAATAATTTTGCAGCTTCAGTACACTTAGATTTGTTTCCAGACTCGTATGAGGTCAATGTGACGTTTGACCACTAATTAGTTCCTCTTTGCATCCAAGTGACAAAGGTTGAAGAAATGTCCTAATGGCAGACTTGAGATATTATGCTCAAGAGCCCAAAGCACGTTTTGTGAAGCCAACATGACCTTTGACCCTTGACCACCCATTTCCAATAAGTTCATCCTTGAGTCCAAATGGAAATCTCTCCCATCGTTTAGAGACGTTCATTCAGCTTTTGGCTGGTTGGTGGTGTTAGTTGCCTTCCCCCATGTTACTGGCAGTAATTTCATAACTTATGACACAGCTCACTGACTCTTCTCTCTTTCACAGTGGCCTCACTTCCCCTTTGTCTCCAGTGTTCTACATTATTACAATCTACAGCTCCTAATGGGAATCTGTGCTTCAGTCCATCAATCAGATGCCATCTCCCTGAGTGCCTTGCTGAAACTTGACCCCAGCGTCACCTCTCAATTCACCGTGTATCCACAGAGCCGACAGTTTACACAACACTATAATCTGATCACAAAGTAAAAGTGTCTGTGTGTGCAGAGTATGAAGCTGCAGATATAAGTATTATACAGTCGGTGAGGAGAGAATAACGAAAAAGGATTTGAACAGTGTTCCATACTACCAGGAAGTTCTGGTGGACTTCAATTCTGTCTAAAGCAGAAATCCTCAACATGTTGATGATCCATTATAATTATAGATCAATCCAGTTATATGTTTTATAATGAGCATTTAGAGAGAGAGAGAACTACAACGACATGGGCCTGTTTTCCTGTTGGCAGCCAGCTGTCTGTGTGCGTTCAGGCCGATTAAACAGGTCATAAAATAACACTGTCAGCCCCCAGTGTACAACACAAAGCCATCATAGAAGTCACACAAAGCTCTCAGATGGCACAACAAAGAGACCAATCTGCTGCTCCCACACACGGACAAAACCCAGGGATCATAGAAGAGATTAGAATAAAATAGAATAGAAAATAATAAAGTCCAGGGACTTCTTAGGTCTGTTTTGACATCAATACCTGAGGACAGCTGACCTTTAGATTTGGGACTTTGGACAGATCTTGCTGTAACATGTTGTTCTCCTTAGTTTCCACTGGTTATTGAACCACACCGGGAAGTCTTTTGTTTAATCATATAAACATTTTATCTGTGTGTTAGGTCAAGTCATTAAAAACTGTAACAAACTTCTACACTCAAGAATGTCCATCCATCTGGCCTCTCGCCCAAAGTGGCATCTAGACAAGTGTCCAAACTCCATCATATTAAGTTGACTATCAATGAAGACTATATGGAGACCAGTGTAAGTAATCTTCAGATCCACTAACACAACATTTTAAAAAGTCTTTACTACAAGGATAATTACTGATCCCATTGTTCACCATTGTTTTCAAATCGGTATTCCAAACCTCAATACAAGTTATTGTTGGTTGCAATTATTAAAATGATACAAAGAGAATGAAGCAAAACCTGAAATAAGATAATACAGCTATGTTTAAACCATATTCTTAATAGTTTCATGTACATTTACCTGGAGCTTCAGAAATGTCCTATATTTTCTACTAAATTCAATGGAGTTAGGGTTAGGTTTTTCTAAACCTGATATAATAAACGTAATGGACTACATGATGTTTAAAAGTTAATTAATATTTAAATTGATCCTTGACTATATTTACAAATTTGAAAATAATTCTGCAGTGAAAAAACCATACTGGTCAAATTTAATGTAATGAAAAAAAATATTTAATTGGAATTTGATTTTAACAAGTACATGTCATAGACTATATTATTTGATTACATTTGTTTATTTTATTCATCTATTTGAATATACACAATTAAGTAAACAAATAGAAACAAGAAAGTTGCCAGCTTCAAATTTGCTTTGTTGATTCCACAGCTTAATGCTGTATGCTCTTCTGTCTATCAACTGTAATCGATTAATAGATCGATCCTCTACTTGTTTAACCGTGAACTCGACCAACCGACGACAGTTCTGGGTGACGTCGCTCGACATGGAGCTTTTACAGCCCAGGAAACACTCACCTAACCAGGCAGAGCAGGCGACGAGCAGCGCGACCACCGCGCGAGAGAGTTCCATCCTTCCCCTCGGACTCGAGACGCCACACGGAGCGGACCTGACTTCTTCTTATCGCCGGGGAAAGAGGAGGGAAAAGCCCGGGGAGCAGGGTCGTCGTGACGCCGAGTCACAGGCGCAGGTTGACGCACGAACCAGCTGCACTTGTCCTGACGGAGGAGCGATAGCTTCACGAGGCAGCAGCTGCTCTTCTTCTTCTTCTTCCTCTTCTTCTGGTTTCCGTCTCTCTATTGAACACACTAACAGCGCGGGTGTTCAGCGCGAGGCTGGAGGAGCGCGGGGGAGCGGAGCTGGTGTCGGTCAGAGACAGTGACGGAATAAACCAGGTCTGGTCATGTGAACCGAGAGAGTCAGCGCTGAGCAGTCACGTGAGAGGCCTCCTCCCCCTGTTTGTGTATGAGCTCCATTCACAGCAGCGGTAACACACTGATACACACACACACATAACACAACTCATCCTGAGGAACTGCAAGTAATACACGGAGTTGTTGCTGATAGATGATGTTTTTAAAGACTTTAATAATGTAGGTGATGGAATTAAGGAGTAAAGAGACACCGGATGAGAATTTTTTTTTGTTTTTGCTTGTGAATAATATTATTACGTATGACTTGAATAATGTATGTGAGGCCAACAAGGTGTAAAGAGACATCTAGTGAGAAAAGAACGAGCTTCCAGGAATTATATTACAATCTAAATTCTCGCAGGAGTGGCATGTCAAGTTTATTAAAATCTAAAGTGATTAAAATGTAATAACATTGCAGGGACAGTATAAACAGACCAGATGCCGATTTAACATTTATCGGCCCCCATTAGTTGATTGGTTTGACACATTTTCTCTGCCGTTACGTTCAATATTCAAAATAGAATTTAAAATAAAATACTTATCTAATGTAATAGAGAAGCTGTGAGGGGGGTTACTTTAGGAGAGCACACTTGAACACAAGACGTGACATTTTGCATTAACTTGCATTCAACGAGGACAACCTCATCTCGGACCTTAACCCGAACAGTCACCGTTATCATAACCTAAACCTAATTCTAAAAGCAAGTACTTATCCCTCAATATGTCGTCACTTCATACGGTTCATACTTAAGGTGGCCCTCACAAAGTTATAAGTACAAGTACAAGTACACACACACACTGTACAGTGTCGGCTGCAAGTGCATGTGTTGTGGGCAGTCAGCTGACACCTTCGTCAATTCACGAGGGGGTGCAAAACCCTTGAAGGAACGCAGAGGCTGCTCACTTGCTGCTGTCCAAGACTGTATCAGGACCCTGCCACATTCTCCCTGCATACTTCTGCCTTGCTCTTTAACCAGAGACGCACAGTTTAGTCGTCTTAAATCCAGACTACAACGCCCGAGGGATTTTAAAGATCTTTTGCTAAAGTAAAGGATAAGCTGCATGTTTCTTTCTGTGATAATGAAAGTATTGAAAATTTCCCTTTTTTATTTTCAGTTCCATCTTCCATTAACTTAAAGTAGGAGTCACTTTCTTTTTCAATGTGTTATATCTTGATTTTTAAAATGTCATAAATACTGGGCTGATATTAATAAGTGTCTACAATTTGGCCTAGATAAATTTGTATCAGATTTCTTGACTGTTTAACTGGTGCTTCTCTAGTTGACATAGTTTGTGTTGCTATGTAAAACTGTGTTATGTTTATTTCTTTTGACCTGAGGCAGGGAATTAAGAATACACATTACATTGGTTTGTGGTCATGAGGCTGCTTCCTTTTTTCTATTTCATTTCCACAATAAGAACAATAAAAAAGCACGTGAGATTGTTCCGCCTTAACGGAGGTATTTGCTATTTGCTCTACTGAGGGTCATGCTAGTTATTCTATGTTTTAAAGCCCAAAAAATTGCAAGAAAAAGACAATCCTCCTTGTTATTCACTTGCCTAGACTGGTCATGATTTCATTACTATTAATTTGTTCATATTTTTTATTTTTCCTTATCTTTCTCATTTAGCAAAAACTGAATTGATTAAATTCAATTAGATTGCAGATGTCAGCATGAATAATCGCTTGGCCTCTGCCACAGCCCAACAGTTCCCTTATGAAACAGAATTCAAATTCAATAGATCATCAAGGTCCTTGAGTTACTCTCTGAGAAAATAACGAAAATTTTATACCGCATTTTTCCACCAAGTTTTGTAGTAATCCGTTCAGTAGTTCATCTGTAATCCTGCTGACAAATAAACAAGCACGGACACAGAGTTCACCTCCTCAGTGGAGGCGACAAGCATCAACTGATGACCCACAAATCAAGATCTGAATCATTAAATATCCATTTATTCAAGTTCACTTTTCTCACTCGTACATAGAATACAATCTGATCTACAAAAACATCAGCACATGACATTGGACATTTGGACATTTTGGTCAAAACATACAAGAAACCCAAAGACATACCCAAGTGGCTTGTCTGCAAATCATTTAGCATCTGTGTTACAAGTTATAACCCCCCCGTCTTCCCCTCCCTCATCTGACCCAGCCCCTCTGGACCCCTTCATCCATCCTCACGTCTCATCATGTCCTCAACAGCTGCTTCTCTGCCAAATCACGCAACCAACCAATCAGATTTACACTCAGCACTGTATGCAGCCATTCATGTGGAGAAAACCTTGAACAGAAATTAAAAACCAACAAAAAAAAAAAATCTTTAAACTCATAACAAACCAACTACAGTAGAAAATAAGCGATTTTTTTTAGAACAAAGGGATGCGGGGGAACAAAAATCCCAACCCGGAGGAGGAAAAAACAAAACAAAAACAGAGGAAAGTGCTCGTTATTTTCAGTTGAGTTTTGCATTAGCAGATTTGTAAGTCACATAAACCAACCATCAACCACCTGGGCCGCTCCTCCAGCCCCGTCTCACAGTCCCACAAAAAGATATCGCTGGGTGGGAACTGAACAGCCAAGTGTCTCTCATCTCACTGGAGCTCTGTGTGATCTGGACGCTGTGTCCAGGACTGTGGATGGAGGGAACGGTGGGCACCAGAGGAGAGCTGGGTGGCTGAAGGGCTGTAATGCTGTTTTGTGGGGGGGCAGCTGTCCGCATGCTGTGAGAGAAGCATGGCACTGACAATAGAGCCCCCTTTAGGCAACATAGTGGTACTGGTTTGGAGTTTCCTTGTCACGTTCCATGTAGTCTCTGTCTATGAGCGATTCAATGCGCTTCTTAAGATCGCCCGGCTGGGGAGAGGAAGGCAAAGCAGGTGGTGATGAGCTTTGTGTGTGTGTGTAAAATCAAAATCAAAGGAATGAGAAGCTTGAGAGGCCTCACCTTAACAGGGAACTTTAGCTGGTTGTAGAGCTCTGATACGAGGAGGTTGTGACTCAGGGTCTTCCTCATCTTCATGATGCGGACAACAGCCGCATCAATCTGATACTGTCGGTCTTGGAACACACGTTCTGTTGTGCTCACCTGCTCCTCTACCTGTGAGGGGAAATTGGATTTTAAATATGAAAAAGTGTGCCCTGGCTGAGGAGGATACTTTGATGAATGAAAGAAAGAAAGGAAGGAAGGAAGAAAGACATTTGTGAGTGTTTTTACCGTCTCCTTCATCTGGATCTGGTTGATCTTGATGCGGAACAGTTTGTGTTTAAAATCATTGTTGGAATTAAAGCGGTCTCCGTCCTCCACATCTTTCCCTCGAGGGTTCTTGTTAAGGACTCTTGCTTTACCGCATGCCAGGGACTGCAGTGTACGCTTGAGCTCTCCCTCCTCTGTGCACGAATAGACAAATGTCAGACAGTGTGATACAGCAGGTAACTCTCTCCACTACAGAATATTGTACCACATATTCAAAGACATAGTATAAAGCATAACCTATGCCGGTCGCAGTGCGGATCTCATCAATGCTGAACTCCTCTCCCTCATTAAACATCAGCAGCACCAGAGTCTGGAACAGGGAGACCTGCAGCTCCTTTTTGCCCTGCAGGAGAAAGCGATCATTGTAACTGCAGTTTATCAAGCTGTCTCTCTCTCTTCTTCATGCCCCATTAGAATTTACCAAGCGTTTACCTCTTTAAACTCTGCCTTTAATACAGCGTGACCCAGGGTTGGCTGCCACTGCAGCTTCCTCCCACTGTGCTTCCCCAGGTAGAACAGCTTGAACACCTCCTGGAGTTTGACCATCTAACAAAACATAGAGAGAATACATTTGTACCAAGTTGATGACCAACATCACTATCATCAACATACAAAGAACACAGATATTTAGTTTTGACTGTTTTCCTCAATAACTTGACTTCATGCACAAATAGTCATAAAGATTCTTACCTCTGCGGGCAAGTGGACCTCCATGGGCGTGTATGACGGCCAGTAGCCCATCGTCAGGATGTTAACTGTAAGTTCTATGTTGCTGGGTTCACTCTGGTTCTGCATATACTGAGGAAAAATATCATGTCAGCTACGAATGAAAAATCCATTTAAGCCAGTACAGCAGAATTAACACGCACACATGGCATCAACCTCTTCAAGCTGCACTTGTTTTCCTCGTACCTGTTTGAACTGGATCATGATGTCTTTGGACAGCTCCATGTCCTTAAACATCCCCTCAAGCTTACTGGTGAATGCTGCTCCGCATTCTGCAACCACATTCAAATTTTAAGTTGAATCTTACAGACAGGACAGGTAATGACAGTTAAGGGTTATGCGTCGTTAAGTACAATAGACCGCATGTAGATCCATTTCTTTAAACTGTCCTTATGAATCTGAGAAATTAACTGATTAATTGCGACTTGGTAATAAAAGCTATAAGAGATCGGACTGGAGATTTTACCGTGCTTGAGTTTGGAGAGCATGGACTTTTCAGCATCTACAGAAGCACTCTTGCCGACAAGCAGGCGTTTGGCCAAGTCCTTCTTATAAAAAGCTTCAAACACGTCTTTACCTGAAAACAAGAAAACAGATATCAAGAATTCTCCTCAAAGTCTAACAAGCTTCAAGGTGGTTAATTAAAGTAATTGACTGAGAGAGAAAAGACAGACATATACATAAACACTGCAGGCACTCACACACACAGATGGAGAAGTGTAACTGACCATGAATGAAACGAAAGATTATCATTATCTTGTCCAGGATTCTCTCCAGCTCCTCCTCTGTAGCCTCCTTGTTCCCCGCTCTTAACTTAGAATCCACATATTTAGCTGGATAGGAAAACAAAAACGCTGTTATCAAGACGCAGAAATCATATCAACCATGTTCAAATATGCAGTTCTGAAAAAAACAACAGCCGTGATGTACAATTTCTTTGTCTGACCTACCAATGAGTTCTGCAGGTTTGTTCGGCCTCTTGTTGATAAAGGTCTCAAAGGCTTCCTTCATGGCGTTGATGAATCCCTCGCTCCTTGTGAAGCAACTCTGTGCCACGTTGTCCATCTTGTCCTTAAAGTCCAGCAGGTCCTGCACCATGTCCTTGTCTTTCTCTGGAGTGCACACAATCTCTCCACCGAAGGTCTGAAAGCAGAGACCGTTTACAATGAGGTGAATATGATGCATTCCTCAGACAGAGTATGTTTGTTGATCTACAGTATGTGTTTACCTTGATGTAATCCCTCCAGAACTGCAGCAGTGTAGGAAGTCCCCCCTTCACCTTGCTGAAGAGCTGGTAGAGGAGGGCCAGCTCAGTCACACGGTTCTCATCAAGCAGGATGCCCAGACCTGCCACCAAAATGTTACAAATTACTGCATACATTCATTTATATATATATATATATATAAATACAAACTGTAAGGAAAAAAACGCTGTATCATAAATAATAATAAAAAACAAATCCATAAGTTGGAAAATGAAAGGATGTTTATAGCTCGACAAGAAGAGTAGATAGCATTGTTTGTTTTGGTCAAAGACAGTGGTCGGGTACATTTTAATCACAACTAGTTCACAGAGAGCCAGAAAACAAACGAGTTAAATAAGCCTAAATAAGATTTGAAACAGAAAGAAAAAATCGGTATTGTTTATTTTGAAATGTTTATTCCCCTAGCGCAGTTAAATAAATATAGTCCACATTGACACACACAAAAACACATGCTAATGTAAAGGACTTTCTAAATTTTTCCACACAAACACATACCCTTTTGTAGCATTGCAGTCATATGTTCTCCTAAAAGTTGTTTCTCAACACAGCTAATTAGAGGTTTCCTGTGAAATCATAAGAAGAGAATGAGTGGGAGGGTATAAGCAAGCAGGTTCAAAAGTCAAATAGATATTTATAAGTTCCTGCGCAACAAGCTCTTCACTTAGCATCGCTAATCATCAGTTATTTGTTTCCATTTACTCTCTGAGAATTTGTTTGCACATGAGATGGATGTTATTATTTAATGTTAATTAAGGAACACAGTAAGCCAGTTGAACATTAATTATTAATATTATTATTATATATATATATATATTGAGAAAGAAAACAATTACTGAGTGCTCTGGTCGAGGTAGCTCAAGATACGATCATTCTCCTCCTCCAACCGACGAGCCACATGATGCAGATACTCAGGCACCTGGACAAATACAAACACACATATTCAGTACGTTCGTCAGCTGAAAACACATCCTTGGCATTTTGTGTAATACGGGTCACTGAGGACTAAATGTGACCACATGACACATAGATCCATTGAGATTCTCACTCACATCTCTCTCCTGCATCAGCCGCTGTCCCTCTGCAGCGTACAGACGATTGGTCTCAATCAAAAATCTCTCTTCGAAGGAATCTTTGTAAACCTGAACATGAGGATCAGGAGATTAAATGACGCGTGTTCAATCGATCTACTGATTATTAACAATGCTGACCAGGGGATCAGGTACCTGCAGGTCTGACAACATGCCCAATAGGCTCCTGAGCAGACTACGATCCACTGTCTCCCCGTTCCGCTCCTGTTCTACCTGCTCCAGAATGCCATCGACGGTCCGCTTCTGCACCGCACTGTCACTTACAATGTGGGTACGGAACAGCTCCAAGCCAGTATCCCTGCAACGTACACCTAACATCAGCCTCCACAAAACACCTTAACAAACAGAGTGATTTGAATAAACTGTAGTTTTACCATATGGAGGGGAGAAGAGAATTCTGAAGCACGTAGGTACGATCCAGGAAGAGAAAGATACTTCGGATCATTATCTATAAGCGAAAAGTGGAAGCAGTCTAAGCGTTAGATGATTTACACTCTTGCAAAGCAAAGTGCTGTTTAAATATGTGAATGTGACAAACATCAAACCTTACAGTTTGTCTGCAGTGGTCCTGCCAGCAGCGATTCATTCGCTTAAGGAAGGAAAGGTTGTCCAGAGACTCTGTGAGATCCATGTTAAGGAAATTATCTGTCATTCACTGAAGTCATTCAACTAAAATATTGAATGACCATTCATCTCAGGAAAACATTTTAATCACCTTGGATGAATAAACACGTTTCAGTGGGCTTAATATGTATCCTATTCATAAAAAAGGATATTCTCTGAACTGGTAGATCTGGGCTTGCACATGATCTTCACAGACCTGCCGTAGCTGCTTGTATAGCGTGGGGGAGACTTTATAGGAACACAGGTTCTCCACCGCCTTCCAGAAAACAAAGATTGTTAACAGCTCTATGCAAACAGCCAATGTCCCCCATATTACAGTAGCAGACATAAAAGTAGAGATTCTCTTCAGACAGATGACCGAACTCAGGCAACTCACAGATTTCTGCAGGTGAACTTTAACCCTGACCTTAAATTAAACACTAGCATACAATACAAGTATGTGTTGTATGATCTGCTGAAAGATCACGTGTTGGAAAACAAGTAACTACAAAGCATTTGCTATTTCATGTTGTGTGGTTGCGCACTGACAGTTTTCTACAATCCAACATTTCAAAATGCTAATCGAGGCCTGAGAAAAATCCTCACAAAGAATGGGTTGAGAAAGAAGGTCGGCAAACCTGATAGAGCTCCTCCAGGTTGTACTTTATAGAGGTGCTGTTCTGAATGGCTCCCACCGCATCTCGTAGCTTCAGCCATGTGTCTTCAGTGTAGTTCTCTGCTAGTTTTGGCCTGTCTGTTTCAAAAAGTCCGCAATAATGTTCATTTATACCCCCTCCACAACAGGACCGACATACTAACAACAACCCAATCATCCAAATGAAAATTATAGAAGTTTTTTAACAACTTTTTCCACTTACTTTTCTATTTCTTTAAAAAAGATCAAACAACTTCCCACTTACTGCTGTCAAAGGCAACATTATATCTGTCTGGGTTAAATATATATTACTTGGATACACAACAATGACCTAAAGCAGGAGCATTTCATACACCACACACTTTGGACCCTTAGATAAGTTGGTAAAAACAAAAGTTGAATGATGGGAGGAGGTTTTGTTATGTCAAATTAAATGTAGTTAGATATAGACCTCTGGTATTTTGAACTGCACGGCTTGTTTTTTACTTTCTGTAACGTTGCGAAATTCTGCCTTTTTGTTGATTTCGCATAGAATAATTCATGGATCTTGCTGAGAAGGAATAATCTGACATTTAGGGGTCAGGTGTGTATGTGTGTGTAATTTGAAGCAGATCCAAATAAAAATCCAGCTCTAGTGAAGTTAAACGTGGTTTCATCAGAGGACTGTTGGGCCTTGGTGGTGGTTTGTAGTCTAACGTCCTAGTTTAGGTTAAATATTTTTAATTGACATGAGAAATTTCCAATAAGGGTCCTCAGTGCCCCCTGCATTGATCAAACTGGGTGAATACCTGTTATATAACAAGGTTATATGTCTTCTATCATTGGACCCACACCTGGAGGGCAGTGGCTTTTTTAACACAGGCTACGTCTAATACCAGATGTGCCAAAACCAGATAAAATAACTGAGGGGATAACCCCCCCAATGTGCTGTAATGAAAACAAACTCTGTGGAAGAAACAGCCTAATCAACACATCCAAGACAGCATGTTACACTTGACCTACGTAACTCAAACCACAGGCGAACAACTTTTTCGTTTTGACTGTACGATCTAACAGTTGGCTCACATGCTCTGCTTTGAAAGACAACGTAGGAGGAGATCGATCGTCCAACAATACCTTTGAAATTTTTGATCACTAACTTCTTTGAGGCACCACTTTTGCCTGAGGCCACGGCGGAGGTCCGGCCCATCCCGTTGGTGCTGTGCTCTGTTATGGCAGAGAAGCTGGCTCTCTTGTCCTGTCGAGTGTCCTCTGCCATTATCAGATTAGCGCTATGGCTTAACGCTGTGTGGGTCCAAGTGTTATGCTAAGTAACCGCGGGGTCTTCCCTCTGACACAGCACGGTCCCTGCCGTGGGAGCAGTGGTCGGACGGCTCGGACACTCGCAGTCGGCTCGACACGCACTCGCAAACTAACTCAGACTAACGTAGGGTTAATTAAACAGAAAACATAACTGCGGTCAGCTACATAAACAAGCTAGCAGTGTGTTATCTGAAACTGTAGCCCCCTTTAGCTTCACCGGCTAGTCCATGCTAGACTCCGCTACTTACACGTTTTAGCGAGTTCAGTTATTGTGTTTTGCGACAGTACAGCAACACATAACAGCGACACATTCAGCGGTGACACAACAGATCCATGTTTTGTTGGTGGCTTTCTTTAGCATGTGGCTAGCTAGCACAACAAAATGGCTTTTCTCAGGCAGCTCTGTTGGACAGGTGCATCCTGGGTGAAAAGCGGCGGAGTCACGTTCACGGACCGTTTGGGATTTTTAACGGCTTGTTAACGTTTTTTCAGATTTTCCGACACACTGGTTTAACACGAGGACACAAATGGGACATTAATAAGGATTGTGTAAATAAATAAATGAAGGAATAAATTTAGGGATAAATCCATGGACGAATCCATAATAAGTCAAAATAAAACCCCAGAAATAGCCTTTTTTCCTCACAAGCTTTATTTATTTATTTGTTCATTCTTTCATTCATTTATTTGTTCATCTTTATTGTATATAATTTGACCCGGCGTGTTATTACTTTTGTAACACGTTTCATTTTGACTATCAATACCTAGAGCACATTTGTTTAATATTATCATATTATATTTTCCAACACTATCCCATTAGAACCCATTGTTATATGGGGAACCATATCATTCTTGTTTTGAAAGTCGTGTGTATCATTTTTAATCCTGGTTTCTCGTATAGAATCAGAGACTATAGCCAATTAAACGTAATCAAAGCTATTGTGTAATCAACTTTACTGTTTGTACTATGCAGCTTTTAATTGGTAAGAATTGCAAACTGCAAAAAATAAAAGTTAGTTCACAGATTTTAACACTTTACTCTCTGATCTCAGGTGGCTGATTGTGTGTTTGTTTGCTTGTTTCTTGTGACATTGTATCTCAAAAAAGATCCATGACTCTAATCTGATTCGAAAAAATGAATTTTTAAATGTGTTAACAAATCGTCAACAACCCCCTCCCACAGTCTTGAACGCAGCCCCGCATCACCTGCAGCCAGCAGCGGCTCTGTGTCACTGGGTGTTTTCTACGGGACGAGGAAGGAGCCAACGCCGCCGTTCAGGCTGTCATTTCCGCTTGTCGGTGCGGTGCCGACCCCCAGCAGCATGGAAGAAGTCATCCTCATGTGTGAATCTATGTCGTGGCCGCTGTTTCTGGAGTAGAGAGGCTCGCCTGCGTCTGGTGAACCCGCCTGCCGTCCTGAGCGCTGCCTGCAGCGGTAGGTATGCTAACAGCTCCCGGGGAAAGTCGGGAGAAAGCTGATGCGTAAGAGCATCGTCTCAGGGGGAGAGAGGACGGGTGGAAACAAGCAACGAGCCGCTGGTTCTTTTTGGTGATTCAACAGCACAGCTCCTGTGTTGACATCAGTAACAACCCATCCTTTAGCCACCCTAGAAACGTAGCCTAGCTTCATTAGCCTGCTAGCATGGACATCACTGGGGAGCAGTCTCTGTAAGCTAACGTTATCTAGCTAACTTATTCGGCTAGCTGGCCCAGGAGCAGCTTAATCAAGTGTAAAACCGACAACACCTTCCTCACATGTATAATATATGTTACTATCAGTTGACTCCACCTCCTGGCAGGTTGTGTTAACCAGTGGACTTCGTTTTGTTGCTATTGTTGGCCTTTGTGGGTTTGACAAGCTACCTAGCGTTAATGCTATTAGCTGTCAACACTGGGAAATGATAATAAAGTGGATTATCCGCTTCTATGTAAAGAGCAGCAATTTACCTAACCAGCACTGAAATGAATGAGACACCCTTGATAATATTTGCTATTGAAAGAAACCTACTTTCGTCTAAGATATAAATAGTTACAGATGTGAATAAGTGCTTGACTCTAAATAATACGTCAAATAAAGTTCATACACAGGCAAAAATGAAAAACAAAGCAAAACACACACTGCAATTGATATTAATGTATATCAGAGAAAATACATTATTAACTGATTAAATAATAAGCACAAACCTATGTTAACAGGAAGTTATTAAACCCTGTGCACAGTCAAATGTCTAACGTGTAACACACTGTGTTGTGACAGTCACCTGTTTTGTCAAACTCACAATGATGTTAATGGTTTACAGAAATAGTGTAAAAGATCACATTATAGTTTACTAATACCATAACTCCAGATATTTGGCATTTTATAGTCTTTATTCAGAGGAAAACCAGTCAGAAAAAAGAAAACCTCTGAGCTTCCTTTAAAGCAGATTGAAAGCGTCCATACCTCATTATGACTCAGATATTGCCAGTGAACTCTTAATGTTTCCAGGACGTGGTTTGCACTACATTCTAATATTGATTGTTTTTGACTCGACTGCAGTTTTCTTGATGCCTGTCTGTTTTGTATCCTCTAGTGTAGATGCCTTGGCTGAGATGAGTGTGAAGGCTTTTGAGCTTGTCCCCGCTGTGGAGCGAGATCTCCTCATGGGCGACAAAGCTCGGATCAACATCGAGTGCATTGAATGCTGTGGGAAGCACTTGTACGTGGGCACCAACGACTGCTTCATCCACCACTTCCTGCTGGACGAGGTCACGTCTTCCAAAGGGAAACTGAGTTACTCGCCTCAGAAGCTGCTCCACAAATACCTGGGCCTCAAGAAACCAGTTGCTGAGCTGCGTGCTGCTTCTGCTTTGGAGCGCCTGATAGTACTCTGTGATGGAATCGTGTTCCTCGTTGACATGGTGACGTTAGAGACTGTGCCCTCGGCTGCAGGAGGCGGAGCCAAGATCAGAGGTGTTACGTCGTTTTGCATTAATGAGAACCCGGTGAACGGTGATCCCTTCTGTGTGGAGATGGGAGTACTCTCCTCCAAGCGGCGGACAGTGCAGATTTTCATGGTGTACGAGGACAGAGTCCAGCTGGTCAAAGAGGTGACCACTCCTGAGCAGCCGTGTGCTGTCAGTCTCGATGGTTACTTCTTGTGCTTGGCCCTCGCCACACAATACATGATCCTGAACTACAACACAGGAGCTTCTCAAGACCTCTTCCCTTACAACAGTGATGAGAGGAGGCCGATTGTAAAAACAATCGGCAGGGAGGAGTTCCTCTTAGCAGCACCAGGTGGTCTCGGTAAGTCGGTAACAAAAACAAGGTATCTGCAAGTCTTTGAAGATCCTTAGAAGCTTTCATATAGTTTTAACTATCATATACAAAGATTCTGAATGTTTTTCTCGTCTTCCATGGTTGGTAACAAAAGTTATGGCAGATCTTAAATAATTTGATTATTTCTTAATTGGTTAAACCATCCATAAATGTTTGGTCACTTATCTAGGTCCACCTCACGCAAACTATTCTTCAATTTAATTTGGTGAACCCTGCTAAATTGTTGCTAGAATTTTAATTATTAACCGTTTCCAGCATTTATGTGTGGTCAGCGTTGGCAACCCACAGTTATTATGCACAGTTTTTATCATGTAATAAATCAAAACCAAACAGGCTTCATACATTTTAACATTAACAAATGTTCACTACCTTTGTCCCCTGCTCCCTCCAGGAATGTTTGCCAATGCAGAAGGGGTATCTCAGCGGGCTCCAGTCAACTGGTCAGAGAGCGTGATTGGTGCCGCTGTGTGTTTTCCATACGTGGTGGCCTTGGATGAGAGCTTCATCACCATCCACAGCATGTTGGACCAACAGTTAAAACAGACCCTTTCATTCAGGGATGGACACATTCTGCAAGACTTTGAAGGTAATAACACATGATGCTTTCCTAGGGAATCAACCCGTCGTTTAATCAAACCACTTATTAAACAGATGAAAGAGTAATAATCGAATTAATGTCCATGCCTTTTTTACATCATTCATTAAACACCGTGACAGGTTTAATGATGAATAGTCAATAAGCTCCCTTAATAATACACACTTGTGTGAGATGATGTAAGAACAAGGTGAAAGAGGTCGTGCCTCCAGCAGGTGTAATAATTAACATGAATCAACATTGTTGCTGTTTAGGACTTGATTTCATAAACCTCACTCGACAGGTGTGGTGCCACAAAAGGCTTTTTACATATTTTTTCAGATATGCAGTGATTCTCCAGGACCTGTAAACTTTTTAGTGGAAAGCATTTGTTTTTGTCCATCTGATTCATAGGGATGTGTTCTTTTGAGGAAAACAGGCTGTCTCATTAAAATGCAAGTTTTCTGGACTGAGCCACCAAAATATTTTATAAGGAAGCTGTGACAAGCTGTACACTGGGGTCTTGACTTCTCTCATGGGATCTAAAGCACGGGCAACCTTTTTTCTATTCCAGAACTTCTTTCAGTGCAGTGGCAGAATAAATAAATATTACACTACATAGCTTTAAAAACATGCAACTGGGAGGCACTGGTAAACTCACCTGTACTGCAGGTTCCTCCACTTGTTTGTTGAAATATCTACAGTTCTTTGAAACTGACCTTCCGGCAAAAGCTTGAATCCCCCGGCAGCGGCCGCGATTTGTTTCCGATCCAGCCTGTGCTGAGTATCTTTCCCCCGATTCTCTCTTCCCATTTCATGCTTTCTGTTCACTGTCCTATCTATAATATAAATGCGTGAAATGCCCATAAAATATCTGAAGAGAAAAACCAAGCAGCTGAAAGATGATAAGCTTTGGAAAACAGACACAACATTCATCCTGATAGTTGATGCTCAGAATAAAAGCTCTGGAAACACTGTCAGAGTGTTTTAACATGCTATTTGTTACCTCTGGTGTCTGCAATCATTCAAAAATGATATGTAAAGACTAAAGCCACCTGTGATATCACGATACATATTTCTGGTTGTGTGAGAGCGCTGCTGAGGTACTGACCTGTGAGTCTTGTATTTTTTATAGGGAAGGTAATCCTGGCTTCCACTAAGGGAGTGTACGTCCTGGTGCCTCTGCCACTGGAGAGACAGATCCAGGACCTACTGGCCAGTCACAGAGTGGAGGAGGCACTCACCCTCACTGAGGGAGCACAGAGAAATATTTCCAAAGACAAGTTCCAGGTAACAAACTGTATGTTTTAGATTTTAATGGCTGCATTGAAACGATGAGTCATAGTCAATACAGTGGCATTGGTATCATATCACTCAATGATATTATAACTTTAAATTAATCTGAATCATACAATTGTTAGTATTTTATCTAAACTATACTCTCATACTGTCACTTTCCGCATGTTCAGATTTTGCACAAACGAATCCTCCAGCAGGCGGGCTTCATACAGTTCGGCCAACTTCAGCTTGTAGAAGCAAGAGAACACTTCAGGTAAGAGTCATTGATCATTTACCACCTTTTGTTCAAACATCATTTGCTGGGTTGTGAGATAAAATTAAACCATTCACACCCAAGGTTTTATAGCCTGGATGCCAGACGAACTTAGCCCCGCCCACAACATTTTAGGTCGGGAAGTTCGGTCTGGAGTCGCTCCGTTGGGGAGAAATTATGCCCGACCGGGCCAATCAGATTGTCAGGGCGGGCTTTATACGATGATGGACGGCTGATCAACGGTAATGTAATCAACCACGTCATCAAAGTGCCCTTGGGTTGAATTCGTTTTCAACAAACATGCCTGCCGCTGGAGAGCTGAGATGTGTAGATGCTGCCATTGAGTCTGTTTTAGAAGACATAGACAGCTCATTCATTTTGAAAGAGGAACAGAGAACGTGGAGGCGACGCCAAAGCACCGCGCTAATCCCTATCGCGCCGGTGCTTGGCTGTTCACACCGGACACTGAAGCGACGCTGAACCGTCGGGCAGCGCTAATAATATCACCCGTTGATCCAGTAGATTAAAAGCATATACTTACTTGTTGCTCCAACATTAAGCAACAGCGTCCCAACATTTGTCTTTCTTGGTGTTGTCTTTATACAACATGTTCCGAGGATCATACAACTCACTGCACTTCTCCACTTCAATTATTAATTTAATGTCATCCATGTTGAAGAACTTCGCTGTTTGCTCTGTTAAATGTCGGGTGTCGGGGGTAAATTACGTATTCTCCACTCAAGCCTATGTGGAGAATACGTAGCCCCCTCTCTCTCTCTTTTTTTTATCTGTATCACTGCTTGTGTGGCTGTAGTGGATGGGCAGAGGGGGACATTTAATAATGTCATTGGTCAAATTAAAACTCCAGGACAACAGAAGGGGACTTCAAAGTATGGGATGCATATTTGATCATTTATATCATATAAAATATGTCATCTATATAGTTTAAGATCGTTTTTCAGTGTGTTTCCTGGAGCGAAACACTCGCGTCAAGCGCTAAAAATAGACTCGACGCCGAAACGATCACTGCACGGGGCGAGGCAGCCTTGGTGCAGGGCGGCGTTTCAGCCTCCGGTGTGACCGGCACAAAGGTTTAACATGGGAGTGGATGGGAGCCGGCTGTTATTTAAGGCTTGGCGCTGCGCTGAAGCGTCCGGTGTGAAACCGGCGTTAGTAAATAACTCACAATGCGTTGCTTAGCATACGTCACATACTACGTTGCTCTGATTGGTTGTAGGTCTATCCAATTGAGCGACGAGGAAATTTATTTCCTGGTCAGTTGAAACACGCCCCATAATCACAGCCCAATGGAGCGGTCTCAAACTCACATTCTGACTAGAATTGTGAGTCTGACAACGTCAGGCTAAAGGTTTTACTTGAAAAGTCAGAATGTTCTCGCATCTACAAATATAATTTTAGTAATTCATTTTTCTTGAGCGTTTAAATTCTTCCTTTTAATTACCATTGTTGATGCTTTTGACCCTCACATGCCTGCACATATTGAGCTGTGTGCGTTCAAGGACTGAAATCAAATCGAAAGTTGAAATAAATTGTAAACCCTTGAAAAGCAGTCATACAGTTTACAGGGTTATTCATTAGTTACAATCTTTTCATAAGACCTATTTTATTTAGACGTCAGGAGCTTTGCTCTCTCTGTATAAAGTGATTTTGGAGATTTGACCAAAGCTGATGGCCCATTGTAGTCCAAACTGTTACAGCAGTAACTGATGTTTATAGCTCCTGTAGTTGAACCTTTAGTTCCATCTCTTTGTGATTAATTTACGACTTCATAATTTTATGGATGCCACTGCCAAGGAGGTCATGTTTCCTGTTTCAAGGTTTGGCCACGGACAAATATTAAGGATCAAGCAGTTTTGAGTTATGGTGTTCATTTCTTGATTATGTATCAATATATATATTTTCAGGAAGGGTCAGCTGGATGTGCGAGAGCTGATATCTCTCTACCCTCTACTGCTGCCATCTTCCTCTTCTTTCACTCGCTGCCACCCTCCTCTCCACGAGTTCGCCGATCTCAACCATCTGGCACAGGGGGACCAGGAGAAGGTGCTGCGGTGCAAGAGATTCCTCATCAGTTATTTGGGCGAGGTAAATGGAGAAAAAATGTTTTTTTTGACACCAGATTTTGCAGAGTTCACATGACAGACGTCCTTGTTGCACTGTTAATGTGTTACAAAAAGTATTTCTTCATCCTCACACACAGGTACGAAGCACAGAGGTGGCTAATGGTTGCAGAGAGGACGTGGACACAGCACTGTTAAAGCTGTATGCTGAACAAGATCACGACAGCCTTCTAGACCTGGTAGCTTCAGACAATGCCTGCCTGATGGCAGACAGCGTCCCGTGGCTAGAAAAATATCACAAGTATGTATGCCATCATTTTCGATTTAACATGCGCCTTTTTAAGTTCATATAATTTAAAATGTGTGAAAATCTGTGAATTTCAACACTGATACTGGCGTTGACACATGAAAACGGTTAAATTAAAACATCACCCATTTATTTCGACTCCAGATGGACGGAGTTTGTTAAATATCGTCTTATTATTTGAATTTGGTTTGAGTGTTTTATTAAGATTTTAGTAAAGTAGTGGTCTCAATTTATTCATCTCCTATTTGACTTAACACTGTGGTAACTGGAGGAGGAACACTCTTGTGGGCACTGTGGGGATCAGTGTAATTTCCACTAATTATTGAAAATCTTACAGGGACGACAAGATTTTGTTGGGTAAATACTTTTTTTTGCCCTCCACAGTTAATTCCCACCCGGGTAAAGCTCCAGCTCTGTGCCCAGTTTAGTTAATCCATTCAATTATGTGTTACAATATTTGAGTCTTGAAGGATCAGCTTTGCCTCATTCGTGCTTCTTTCTCCCCCTCTTAGATATTTTGCACTTGGGCTGCTCTATCATTATAACGGTCAGGATTCAGCAGCACTTCAGGTTTATACGCCTACACATTTGCCCATCATTGATTCCTACAGAAGAATCAGCCCCAATATAATGTTTGACAATGTGAACTTATTTGTTTTTCTTATGTTTGTGACAGTTGTGGATTCGTGTGGTAGATGGGGATCTGCAAGACTCAACAAGATCTGATCTTTATGAGTACATTGTGGACTTCCTCTGCTCCTGCTCCAATCAGGACCTTGTATGGAAGTATGCAGACTGGGCCTTGCTGAAGAATCCCACCGTAGGTTACCTGTACATTAAATGGCCTCAGTAATGTTGTTGAAGATTAGTAGGGCCAGTCAACTTGGCCTTAAGTTGATCTTTAAACATGTTTTTCTAATATTGTACATAAAGTGGTATTAACATGCCTCTTTTTGTTTGTAGATAGGCATCCACATCTTCACTAAGAGACCTGTCTGTAAAGACCACCCACAGTTGAATTCTGACGATGTCATCAGTTACCTGGGAAAGCACAGCCAGGCTCTGCTTCTTTACTTGGAACACCTGGTGCTGGAGAGAAAGATACAGGTACAAATAAAAGGATGAATTATCTGCTGTTAATGCGGGTGAGAGGCTTTGCTGAGAGAAGGTTTCTTCTTCAATTTCGTATTCAGAGAAATTAATCAAGATATTACCTCCATGTTACCCTTTGAGGATTTAACTTCCATTTTGTTACATTACAGCAGCTTGCTCGAAAAGTTCATCTTTTTTTTGTTTCTCCATGTTTGCGGACGCAGAAAGAGAAGTTCCACACACACCTGGCTGTGTTGTACCTGGAGAGGGTCTTGTCTCTGCTCTCACAGTCCCCCACAGATGAACAGCAAGTCAGCAGTGCTAGAGACAGACTCCAGTCCCTGCTCAGGGAGTCCAACCTCTACAGAGCACAGTCTCTTTTAGGTGAGACACGTGTTTGTATGTGAATAAAGAGAGATCTTTCTGTTGCCGTCACAACTTATAGTAAACGTTTTTTTGCAATATTTTAACCATCTCTTATTAAGTGACTAAATTGTTCTGGTGTTTAGCTTATCTTAGTACAATCAATAATTGTTTTGTCCTAAATGTAATGCAGACTTAAGTGCAGTTCTGGATTAAAAGCAAATCCTCCAGAACTGTATGACCTTTTTCCAAATTGGCTTGTAAAGTCATCGTGCAGGTTTTGACCACTGATGTTTTGTGCTCTCTGCTCTGCTTAGGTAAGATGGAGAACTGTGAACAACTGCTGCTAGAGCGTGCAACACTACATGGGAAACTGGAGGAGCACGATAAAGCTCTGCATATACTGGTGCACAAGCTCAGAGACTTCCCTTCCGCCGAGGCCTTCTGCATATGGGCATCGTCTTGCCGGGACAATGCTTATCAGCAGCAGCTGTTTCACATGCTCTTGGGAGTTTATCTTGACTCGACGAGCCATCCCGGAAAGTCCCAGACTTCAGCAGAAGGTGGCAGTGGAGACTTGGAGATGGCAGCGGTGGACCTCCTTAACCGCCACGGCGAGGTGTTCGACGCCGCCCGTGTCCTTCGCATGTTACCAGAAGGCTGGTCGATGCAGCTGCTGCGGCCCTTTCTGGGTCGAGCGGTCAGGGCCAGCATGCACGCCTGCCGCACCTCTCAGATTGCTGTGGGGCTTGCCCACTCCGAAAACCTTCAACTGCTGCACGACAGGGTGAGAAATGCATAATATAATATATCATTTAATAAATGTGCAAATTAGATGAATAAATGCATGTGTAGTTTAAAATGCTAGAGTTTTTGGTTAAGTGACCAATTTTGTTTCTTTATTCAATCTTTTATTACTGACTCTTCATACCTTTTCCAATAGATTATGCAATCTTGAATAAACCAAATAAAAAGCTAAAAGTAAAAAAACATTAATTGGCAAACATTTTTATCCTTGAATGATTTTATGGTGTCACCTTCGTGTCCACTGCTGCTTTAATTAATTGTCACCCTTCTGTTGTGTGTTTTCTCCTCCAGTTGAAAGAGCGTAAGAAACCCATCTTTGTGTCTGAAAAGAAAGGATGCCACCTGTGCCACAACACCTTCAGTGAGCCCGATGTGGTGTGTCTGCCCGGTGGAGTGCCTGTCCACACTCACTGCGTCGCCCAGAGAGTAAGAGACTCTCCCACAAAGAGACTGTTAACTAATAACAGTAACCACACGTGAGACTCGATCCTTTAACCTGTCATGTGATTTGTGATCAGTGGCACCAAACTAAAGCAGGACATGCTGCGATTTGGGATGGCTGAGGACTGAGGGGGTAAACAACAAAAAAAGCACAGAGCACACTTTGCCAATGAAGAATATGCTGTGGAGTTAATGAGAGATGCAAACAACGCTGTTTTGGCCTTTGTATGTGTGTGAGGGAGAAACCGATGATTTCAGCTATTTATTCCTGTGCTTCAATAAAACCACACTTTCAGATTGCAAGTTTTTATAGAAGTAAAAACACAACATCTAAGTCATCTTGCCGTTTTTAATATATTTAAACAAAGACGGGCTGCTTACCTTTTTTGTGAGTTCAGTACTGTTTCCGTCCTTGTCTTCACACTTACAGTTTTACACCTGAATCTAAGAAACCGCTTGAAATACAGAAAACTCACAATATTTGAATTATTTAGAAATATTATTGAAGCATGAACAGTATCACCAATGGTATGTTTTACGGCTGATCAACTCATATGGGTAACATATTAACAATGTCCTAACTTGCTCATTGAAATGTCATGTTTCAGTCTCTTGTTCCTGAGATCTGCTCTCGGTGCTGCTTTAATTTCTCCCTCATCCATTTGGGTGGTCCAATGCTATTGACAATATTTCAGTCAGTGACTTAACGGCAGCAGTTTATTCCAAACCTTTTCCATGTTGAATGTCCTGTTTGTTTAGATTATAGCCCATTAATCATCATCAACAAGTCAGTTGTGGAGACCTTCTAAAAACAAAGCTCAAATCAAATGAACTACTGATCAGCACACATGGCAGCAAATATTACGGCTCAGTTATATTGTGAAATAATGTTGAAATCAAGCTTCAGATATATTTGTTTGATATCAAGTTACTGAATGGGATCGTCACTGTCCACCTGCCATCGTGTTGTTTGTTTATTACAAACAATAACATAGATAAAGTTAATTTGAATCCTGCTTCTGTCAACACTAAACAAATGTCCTGTCAAAATGTGCGGCTGATAAACTTCTATAATGTGTAGTAAAAGAGGTAATTTGTTCCAAACAGGTGAATAAACATTGTCAATCAGTATCTGTGAGTATTTCACTTATTTTATTCTTATCTTGTAATTGTTATTTTTGTGTTTAAGCTGCAAAAAAAGATTCTGCCCACCAGATGGCAGTACGGTGTAATCTGTTGAAAAACAAATGCAATCAACCACAGGGTTTTTATGGAAATGATTTAATGTTCTTATCTAAGATTCTGCCCTGGATCTGAATGTCTTTTTATTATGGAGAAACAAATCATATTTACCTGTTTGGAACAAATCCTCCAAACCTGTCTACGTTTTATTCCATCTCTTATCAACCACCCTGATCTTGGTTCAAGTGAAATTCTTTTAGAACTTTGCTGTTAAAAATATCTTCCTGGAAGTCCTTAAAAATTACAACCTACCGGGACAGAGCATTGGAAAATGAAACGCTCAATGAGGATGCAGTGCTCCCGCATTCCTAATGAAAGTAGTGAATGAAACGGCGAAGACAAAAACTTTTATCATCCGTGACTTTGATGGCCCGAGAACATATTGCTTGATACATCTCAGCTTTCATGACTGTCTCCCCCCCAAGTGCTGGAGTTACGGCTTTAACCTTTTAATCCTGACACCTCTCGCAGAGACGGGAGTCGGCCCCATGGTATCATAATGAAGCCCTAAAATTCTTTACAGACTTGTCATCACAAAGCACTGCCTTTTCCTTTTAGCGCTTTCCAAACGTCATGTTCGTGTCAGAAAACAATAAAGTGCGTCTTGGACCTCGTAAACGTTTCTTCCCCCAGACAGACATAACTAATATCAGGCTCATAATGTGCCCGTGTTGCTAAATTGTGAGAGCAGTCACAATCAGGGACGTCTTCCTTAACATATGCCGGAGGGGATGCTTGGCTAAAAAAAGAAATTCTCAACTACATCAAACTATGTCACTTCGAAAAACTGTTTTATACAAGAAGGCAGAAGACGCATGAATTTACAATGGAGGAATGTGAGAAACCCCCTGAACACGATGATGTAAAGCTGCCGCACATGGGATTACACTCTTACATCAGTGTGGATCCATGTTTTCATATTTGTTTCTTGTGCCATTGTCCGTCTCACTGAAGATGCTTGTTCAGATATAAAGTAAAAATAAGAAACGTTTGCCGTTTTCTCTCCACTAAAACAAATCTTAACCCTTAACACACGGCAAACTCCATAAGAAGTTTCATCCAATTGAGTTCTGAAAAATAAATCTGTCAGTATCCTCAATCTAATCCTCCAAGTCTTTATTATTTAACTTATATGCAACTCTCCACCTGACCAAAACACATCACTGTTTTGGGTTTTGCTCGTTTCCTCCGGTGCCCTAGCTGTTGATCCTCGTATTCTGTGAAGGTAAACCCATTTCAGTTGGGGAGTTTGTGAAACATGGGACGATTTTTCCATCATGGAGATCTGATCTGTTGTAGATTGGGTTTGGTGACTCCTTTTCCATCCGTGACTGAAATTCACAGCTTATGCAGCTTCTATCCAAACACCTTTGAGTGTAGCTTGCTTTAAAGTCCTCCTAACAACGACTTCATGAGTAAAAAAGAATACAGTTAAGCTCTGTAAACTAAAAAACAATGCTATTGTATTTTATATATATATATATATATATATGTATACTGGTATGTATACTGCATTTGTACTTGTTGCTTTCTCAATCAATGCCAATGTGGATGGATGTGTAAAAACTGTGAATCCGTCCCATTTTAATAAACATGTGTATCAACTCATTAAGTCCCAGTAGAAGTGAATTTTCGTGTATGGGAGTGATGATGATTGTCAGATGTAATGTCATCATGGATAGATTGGATCGATAGAAAATACATTGATCAACTTGTTAAGATTCAGTTGTCCAGTTTCCAGCAGGTCATATGACTGTACCATCTACAGACAAAAATTAAAACGCATGGGTAAATACACTATAAAGTAGGCTGGCACTCAGGAGAGCAGATACCTCCAACCAAAGCCCACCAGTCTCCCTTTGAAACCACATTACAATTCACTAGATCAGGATTTGTATATGGACCGGCACCAAACTGCTCACGCTCATAAATATCAGTCCCTTAATTGTGTTGGATTTTTTTCATCAAGATCCATGAATTTATTTCCATTTTGCTCAGCAAAATAATCCACAATGGAAACCCGCAGGAGGTTAGTGTTTACAGCCACCAGATACATTGATGCATGAATATTAATATAATAATGCACAATATAATTATTTGGGTTTCACATGGGACATTCTCATCAGAATCAGAATAGCTTTATTTATCCTTCCATACGCTCTGCAGCCATTATTGTTGTCTTTATTATTGGAGCATGATAATTGGATATTTTCACTTGTTGTGCACTGTGCATATGTGGCCCTAAACTTGGTTGGTAACATCTGTGTGTTTCAAGAATCAATGAGATAAGTAATAAAGATTTTGGATCCAGAAGGAGTGGGACTACTGTGTGGTTCTCCTTGATAGTTATTTTTTTAATTATTCGTTTTGCTCATTAAACTTAAATTGTATTCTTGAATTTACGACTAATTTTCTTATTAAATTAAGAATTTATTCTTGTAAATTTGTAGCCTTACTCTTGTAATAAGATGGCCTTTTAAAACTAAATTGTTACTCTACTTCCTAATATAATATGACTTTTTCCGATTAGATGATGGCTTTATCAAAATTAATATTGTTACTTGATTCTTTCAATATTATGACTTGATTCTAGCTAAATTACCTTTCTCATTAAATTACAACTTTATTCGTTTCATGATACTTTCTTATCAAAATCTCTAAAATGGCGCCAATTTTCAACATGTAATAATCGGCTTTCATGTTGTTAGACTTTATTCTTAACAGTTCGACTTTATGTTCTTAACTTTATTTTTAAAAAGTAAAATATAAAACTTAATTTTTTTATTTTTTAAATAATTATCCCCCATACATGTGTTTGGTTTGAAGCTGAAAGTTTACAGAGTGACCCGCCCCCAACGCCCCCTGCCGGCAGGGCGGTGGAACAGCAGACCAGCCCACTCGCCGCTACAACAACAACAACAACAACACGACCGCCATCTTTCCTCTGACAGCCCAACCAACAGCAGCAGAGAAGAGGGCCAGGCTCCTCAAACAGCAGCGGACTGCGAGCAGCTCCGTCTCTCAGCTGGGCGCAGACCCCTCCTCGCACCGCAGAGTCCTATGGTCCAATGTGTTTGATCCGTGCACGAGCTAAAACGCACTTTTCTTGTGTCGGCCCCGGCTGAGCGATCGACTCCTGCGACAAACATCCGACGAGTGCGGCAGGCAGACAGGCAGGTAGGGGCTGGCTCCTCTACTGCTGAGCTCTGCGTGCGGGAGACTGAACACAGACATGTCCACGTGTCCACTTCACAGTCACTACAACTTGTTTGTTGAGCTGTTCGCTAAGATGCTGGGTTGGGCTAAGCTAACCCGCTTGTTTTGATGGCAGTGCCACTTAACGTGAAAGCGTGCGCAGGTTGCGGCAGGAGGAGAAGTTCATGTTTGATGAGGAGGGGGCGTGTCCCCTCCACAAGTACGTGTCACTGTGCTTGTGTAACTTTACACATTTGAGCTGGTCCTCTCTGTGTCTGCAATGAAAAATAAAAACATGGATCATCCAGTAGAGCTTCTGGTTTCTGCTCAGTGGTCAGAATATCAATCTGAAGTTTTTAGATCATTGCAAAAGAAAATACCGGACATGTGTATATTTTTTTCTCCCATCAAATCCTCTAAATTCTCCAACGATGGCCTAAAACATCCAGATAGAAAGTCAACTTAGTGTGAACTGCAAAACAGATGCATTATTCTATACTGTGAATATAGCAAACACCATGTCCTGGTATAAGATACTTTCCATAATGTGTTGTACTGATATATTTGATAGGCTCGTTTGTCATTGTCATGATTTAAAGCTATCAAATACACAACAAATTAGCACATCATGTATTATTCTAAACCTCATTAATTAAACAAAACAAATGTATCTTTGTCTGTTACTAAACTGAGTGACAGTTTAAAGTTTGTTAAATTGTCATTAAGGCATTTGACAAAAATGCCTTAATGACAAAAAATTTTTGTTGAGTTTAATAAATATTAGGAGTTCATACAATACTATTGTATCATACTTATGAAATACATTTTAAGACCTTATTAATAATGAAATGAATAACTGTTAATGAAAACAGCTTTTCATCCAATGTCTAATTTCACTATTACCTTCTCTATGTCAAGTTTTTTAATGAAGATTCCCTGCACACACTCTGCTGTTTACCCAGGATGAAGCGAGTTCTCCAGGGGGATGAGCAGGAGGACAGAGGCGGCACCAGCGGTGGGTCTCAAGAGTCTCTTCAACGACCCTGCAAGCAGACGAGGGAGGAGGCTTCGGAGGAGGAGGAGGCTTCGGAAGAGGAGACTCCCCGATGCGAGTGTCTGCCTCAGGAGATCTTGCTTCACATCTTCAAGTACCTGCCCCTCCTGGACAGAGCCTACGCGTCTCAGGTACCCACGCAGTATGGCCCATCAGTCACCTACCTAGAGGCCGGCTGCAGTATAGGTCCTGTACAGTATAAAGCCGTCTCCTCCCTATTAGTGGATCAGACATGGAACAAACCAGAAAGAATCATTCTCATGGTTTTTAATAAGCTGCTTATCATTACTGTTTGATGGTGTAGCATGTGTCACGTGTGGATTTTATTTAACCCTGCTAAAACAACATGGTAGTCATCCATTGAAAAAAAATTATTATTGCAACTTGAGTTTATTCCACATTTGGCTTTACTGAGTACAAAGCTGGATTAAACATAGTCGATTTACCATAGACTTTACAGAGATTACACACAAGACAACCTTGTTTTTTTACACATGACACTGATATTGATGGGTTTTTTCAACATTTATCTGATCTTATATGTAAAGTATTACAACTAAGAGCTTCTACATGACTATTGCTACCTTGTATGAACAGTATTTTTGTATTTAAAATAGAGAAAGCACAACTTTAAACTCAGTTCTCCAAGAAACTTCAGAGACACCTAAAAACGTCACATTCAAGCCAAAACATTAAGTGAAACTCTGCAGCAACCCAGAAGAGAAAGTTGAAATTACTAAAATAGAGTTTTGAGGCTTGTATGTGTTGCGTAGCTATTAATATTTTTGGATACTGAGTCTCCCTCTTGTTTACTTCTTTTCATACTCATGACTCAGAAAACTCTGTAATGTGTGCAGGCAAATTCTCACGACAGGTCTTGTGATTTTCTTCTTTTCTGGAGAATCCTTTGCGGAAAGTCACACAATCTTTACTCATTTATTATTGATAGATCTTTATTAATTGATAGATCTTTTAGTTCATCTCATTCCTTTGCAACACATCATTAATACTAATACTACTAATAAGTGACAAGTCGGCTTAATGTGATGCATTCACCCAGTAGAATTAGTCCATTAACAAGATTTTCAAATCAGACAGTACTGATCTTAAATGTAAGGATTCTGCTCTCGCCTGGGAAAAGCATTTTGTCAGCTTGCTTAGGGATCGTTTTAATTTAACTTAAAAAATAATGTTATTGTTTTTATTGCTTTGAATAATCTAGGTTTTGAATCCATCTTGATTTGACCCATAGGTGTGTCGAGGCTGGAACCAGGCTTTTCACATGCCAGAGCTGTGGCGGTGCTTTGAGTTTGAGTTAAACCAGCCAGCCAGCTCGTACCTCAAGGCCACACACCCAGATCTCATCAAACAGATAATCAAAAGGCACTCCAAGCACCTGCAGTATGTCAGCTTCAAGGTACGAATTGAAAGTGAAAAGGAGAGGAAGCAGTGTGGAGGAGGGTGGTGGAAGTGTGCAGTGGAAGTGAAATTATTATGTTCTGTTCAAATTAAGGTGTCACCTGGTTTTCACATTTCTCTCTCCATATTGTTAAGGTGGACAGCAGCAGAGAGTCGGCGGAGGCAGCGTGCAACATCCTCTCTCAGCTCGTGAACTGTTCTTTAAAAACACTGGGGCTCATCTCCACAGCCAGGCCCAGTTTCATGGAGCTGCCCAAAGTAAGCTGCAGCAAGATATACATTGTTTCTGTGCATCTACTGTTTCTAGTTTAGAATCGTAACATCCTGTGGTGGGGAAACAATGCAACAGTCAGTACTTGTCAGAAAGCAGCTTAAGATGCTTGTGAGGAAGTCTATAACTAAAGATTTTGAGCTTAATCAACTAAAAGCATTCAATTAAATCAATCCGATTTTATTTGTATAGACCTTATTCACACCAAAATTGTCTCATAGGAATGAAAAAGCATTCTACTCAGCCATCTTGAATGAAGCTGATGAAAGAAGGATTAATTACTGTGTCTGTCTGTCTCTTTATCCCTTTTTCACCAGTCTCACTTCATCTCAGCGCTAACGGTGGTTTTTGTCAACTCCAAGTCCCTGTCGTCCCTGAAGATTGACGACACACCCGTGGATGACCCCTCCCTCAAAGTGCTGGTGGCCAACAACAGTGACACACTCAGATTGCTGAAAATGAGCAGTTGCCCTCACGTTTCCCCTGCAGGTATTCAACAATAGAAGCGCTGATAAGCATTGTGAAAGTTAATGTTGGATAATGACTAATTGGGACTTAACAGGGAATGGTAAAGTAAAAGGAATATTAAATCATCTTCATTACCTTTCAAGGCTTAATTGGGATTAATAGAGGTAGGAGATATTTAGATATGATTTTTCGAAATATATATTATATAGTTTAGGGGGGTTTATATAGCTGTTTAAACAGATCTGCCTTCCTAAATATTAAACCTACAGAGAGAATTAATAGTGTCTGGGTAGTTCCATCTTTCCCGTGCTCAGCCCTAAACTGTGAGTAGATCTGTAGCCTACTGATTTACGTGTGTCTCCAACCCAGGCATCCTTTGTGTGGCTGATCAATGCCACGGCTTGAGAGAACTGGCTCTCAACTACCATTTGTTGAGTGACGAACTCCTCATCGCCCTGTCATCGGAGAGGCACGTTCACCTCGAGCACCTTCGCATCGACGTGGTTAGTGAGAATCCTGGCCAGCAGTTCCACACCATCAAGAAGAGCAGCTGGGACGCCATGGTGCGTCACTCTCCTAAATTCAATCTGGTCATGTACTTCTTTCTCTATGAGAACGAGTTCGGCCCTTTCTTCTGCGAAGAAATCCCCGTCACACATCTGTACTTCGGTCGCTCTGTCAGCAAAGACGTGCTGGGCAGAGTCGGGCTGAACTGCCCGCGTCTGGTCGAGCTGGTGGTGTGCGCCAACGGGCTGCGGCCGCTGGATGAGGAGCTCATCCGCATCGCCCAGCGCTGCACGCAGCTGTCAGCCATCGGCTTGGGAGAGTGTGAAGTGTCCTGCAGCGCCTTTGTGGAGTTTGTCAAGATGTGCGGAGACAGACTGACGCAGCTATCCATCATGGAGGACGTTCTGGTCCCAGATCACCGCTATGCGTTGGATGATATCCACTGGGAGGTGTCAAAGCATCTGGGTCGTGTCTGGTCCCCAGACGTGATGCCGACCTGGTAGAGCTCTGGAAGAAGTTTAGGTTTGAATGAGGTTATGAGTGAGTGTATGTGTGTGCGTTTGTGATGCGTGTCCTCGTCTTTCTACAACTTCAGACACCATTCATACTGCTTCTCCTGTACAACTTCATTAAGAAATATCACATATCTATCTTAGGTTTGATGAGATCAAACATATGTTAATTTTTTTCTACAGCACCATTTTGTTCCATTTATAAAATGTTTATATTTATATGTATATTTATGTCTACATTTATTTGTCTTGTCACTCAAGTAGCATCTAGTTTTCTGAGCCATTTTTCAAGGGCTCTGAAACCCTGCAGATTGGTAATGTTTGGAGTCTCAGGTGTATTTAGGGGCGGCACTATACATGGAAATTATCAAGAATGTCATTAAGTTTTTAAGTTATTATTCTATACTGACAAATGACGTGCAGGCATAAATCCCTTTCAATGAAATCTGAAACTTTACATTAATTATTTTAATTTCGGTTCACTAACTTATACATAATCAAAAAAATGTAATGTGCACAGAATTGCAAATGTTTTTCATCTTTATCGCATTTTGGAGGTTTTGAAAACAGTCTGGTTCCTGGAGGATGTGCATTACGTTAGATGTGGAAGATCACCGTTATAAGCTAATATTTTTATTGAGATTTAGTTAAAATAACTTTGATAGAAGGTTTTTAGATTTGTCTTGTTTTATTTCTGACATTTTAAAACCCAAGTACTGACACATTGTGACTGTAAACGAATGAGAAACATTTCATCACAAAGGCACAGTTATGTGTGAAGCTTGTTATCGAGGTGGTTGATCACTGTCAGGAAGAAATGGCACATATAGGTTCCATGTTAAATCCATAGGTTTTTTGTTTCCATCACAGCTGATTGTCCTGTCTTTGACTGTGCTTCTTAGTCACTGCATCTTATTAAGAGCAACAGAACTGTCTCTTTCTCCGTCCTCTGATTTAATGTCAACCGGACTTTAGACAATTCCATCCCCTTTTTTGTAAGGACACTGTTAAGGTTATGCTCTTAGGTGACTTTGTTTGTATGTGTGTCTGTGTGCGAGTGTGTATATACACGTTTATATATATATATGTAACGTGTGTGTTTATGAGAGTGGTTTTATTTTTGTAGCTACAGTATATTTCCATATTTCTGAATTACCTGACATGCTCCTATTTTAATTCTAAATATCAGTGTCAAAGTGAGAATCAATTGGGAGGGAGAATTTTTAATGGCCTACTTTATATAAATATATATATATTTGTACATTGACCAAATCTTACTAAAGCACTTTTATTCTAATGAACAGCACAAGATGAGCTACAATGTCATTAGGGTGTTAAATTCTGTAAGTAAATCTGCCAACCTTTGGTATTTAATTAACTTTGGTCAGTCAAAACTAAATTATGAGATGATGCACTAAAATGGAAAACTAATGTGAAAGGGATAAACCAAGCCTGCTTGACAGCACAATCATTCACTTTGCTAACAGGCTGTAGACCAACTAAGAAATATATATTCTGCAAAGCTTGTGTAATTTTACAGGATGTGATTCATCATTATTGTGTTTGTAAACAAAACTAAGACAGTTGAAAAAAAATACTAAAACTCTTTCACTGTATGTGAATTAAGTTTAAATGTATTATCATACAATGATTGGTGATTTATATGCCAGCACAGGGCTGCACAATTATGACCAATTATGACCAGGGTTGGAGCAGATGACTTTAAAATGGAGCCAGAATTCAAAATTCATGACATGTTTTTGGCAAGTGGTAACATAATTCATTGAATTTCCATCTAATCTGAGCAGTTTGAGATTATTTTTACTTGCTCTTTCTAATATGGTATTTTAAACTCGATTACATGTACATCTACCAACTGTGTATATGATTAATACTAATGCAATTATTTTTTAGCAGGTCTCTCAAACAGTTTGCTGGCCTAAAATAAGGACAGATTTAACAGAAATCAATGGTGGTACCTCAAGTTTTGTCCTCATTCCTAAAAACAAAGTGTCATCAGGAAATCCCATTTCTTATTTGGATGTGGCAGCAATTTTAATGCAGATGGTAAAATGTAGATATAGTGGCTTAAATTGGGTAATTGTGCAGCCCTGAGGACAGGATGGTGTGGGAGCTGAATGTTGTTGTAAATTAATGTTTTGCAGAAATGTGTAAGAGTCTAATATTTATATCTCACTATTGTTTTGAGGCAATAGGCTGAAAGAAAAGTCACTGGAACGTGTCTTAAGGTGGACTTATCAAGAATGTTGCTTGTGGAGAAGTTCATATTTTTCACAGGGTTGATATGTTTAGTGTTTCAAAATGTTTATCAAAAAAAAAAAGCCAATCACACAATTTCTTCAGTTAACCTTTAATCTAACCACGATCATGTCTTCATTTTATGTTTTCTGTTCCTGAAGGTCAGCAAGGCCTGGCAATGAACACAGACCTTTATTGACTAACCGGATGTTTTATTGTGTATTCATAAAAAACCTGCCGTCTGCTGTTTAATATTAACTGCATTTGCGTTCAGTGCTTATAGATGATTATTGTAATATTCAACTATAGGCTGAGTAAGGGCTGCAGTTTTTCTTAAGTGTACAGTGGCAGTGGGTTGTTTTTATTGTAGCTTACCAGGGCTGAATTGTACTGAGATTTATTGGAAGGTAACCTCTTGTACTTTCCCAAAGATATATAATAGTTAAGTTAAGCTCATAGCCACATTAAAAATTATTGTTTGAATATGTTGTCTGTGTTTTAACTATATGGACAGCGCTGACACTTCAGTTAGCTGTTGTAATGTTTTGAAGAGCTGAGCTGAATTTTTCCAGTTTGACCTCTCTTTCTAAGATGCTTCACAAGTTGAGCAAGAAAGCATTTAGTGGGATTTAGTAAAACAGTCACGCAAACAGTTTTGGGGAGTGGAGAACATCAAATTAACCATCAGAAATTAATTACGTTTAGACAACCTCTTTGAAATGTTGCCCTGTAAACTTTCAGATTAGCGTGTTTGCACAAGAGATTAATGGCTCATGCTAAAACAAGACACATCAACACAATTAGTCTCCTCTGCAGCCATGCTGGAGGCTGTGGGAGGTTGTACTTTGGCCCATTGGGGATTTGAGCTAAATGCTAACAATACTAAGCTAACAGTAAGTTAATCTTGATCACAATCTCAAGTGTGAACATTTGCTAATTAGCATTTAACTCAAAGTTTCACCAAGGCGGATGAAAATTTTATTTTTTTCCAGACCGGTGGTTATTAATAAAAAATGTAGGCAAAATGTAACATTTTATGGTTTTATTTAAATACTTAAATAAGGCTGGACAAACTAAAAACCTTTAGAGTTTTTACGACAACTCAAGGCTACCACAGGTTCTCTGTCATGTTGGAATGGGAGGGTGAGGTCAGGAGTGTCAGATGCAACCTGCAACTTCACCACTAGATGTCCCTTAATTCCACACTGCACCTTTAAGAAAATGTTTAGAAAATGAAATGAATGATTTGAATCAAAAAAATGCACAAAAACAGAAAAGAAAGAGGTAAAACAACAGAGTTAAAACAATTATAAAAGCACAGGATGGCTGGAAATTGCAAGATCTAAGTAAAGGGAAATGTTTAAAGTTTTCTTTTAAAGAACCGAGCTTCCTTTATTTGAACCGAACAAGAACACCAAGTTATGATAAAGATGTTTAAAACCCTCACCAGTTTCCCCCGCTGCTGCTGCTGCTTCTCCTCCGCAGACTCTCCCCGTGTGGGCGGGTCGGAGCCGCCGCCCCCTGCCGGCTCGCGGGCACCGCTGGGAGGGGACGAGGGGCAGGACGAGCCCATCGAGGCAACCCGGAAAAACTTTGGTAGTTCAGCGGGAGGGATTGGCCTCAACTGTTCGTGTCACCGCATCCACACCGGACCTGAAGCCCGCGGCGCTGAGAGGGGATGCTGGGGGTCGCAGGAATGACGGGCAGGTAAAGTGTGATCTCTCCGTTCCGCTCGGGAAGACGTTAACAACTTCAGGCCGATGGTCCGTTAGCTCCGGAGGCTCTCAAGCTCAAGCTAACGGTGCGTTAGCTTGCCAACGAAAGCATTGGGGCACAGTTAGCTCACCGCTACCTCCATGCTGCTAGATGCCCAGGTTGCTAAGTATTTGAAATATGTAAGTAACGATATATGTTTATGTTCATAGCAAAAATCCAAGCGTTTGTTCACTGTTGATTTGTTATTGTTGGTTAATCAACATTAGCGTAACTGGACCTAAGCCTGAAACATGCTTCTGCGTGTTTCTAACTGTTGGGACTGTTGGGTTAGCATGCGAGTTAGCTCTAACTTTAGGTAAAATTAAGTTTATTATTAAAACGTTTTGCCATCATCAAACGTCTCTGAACTTAATTAAAGTAAGGTAGTTAAAGACTAATGTCATACCTGAACTAACTTCATATTACGTTTGGTTGGGTTTGTTAAATTCAATATATAATGTCACTTTATACATATTTATGTTCAAGAGGAAGCCTAAACTGGAATCATGATAATAATGAGGTCAGTTGTCGCTCATTTTTTAACTTGGTTAATATGCATTTAACTTAGATAATTGGTGGGTTAATCTGTGTGTCTCTGAGGGTGTATAAGGGCTGCAACAATTCCCATGGTCAACTAATATGCAGATGATTTTTCTATCTGGAATAGTTTAATTAGTTTTTTTCGTAAACTGCCAGAGAACAATGTAAGCTGCAACCGGGTTTACCCGAGTCTTAATATAATCAAATGAATATTCTAAAATCTGCAAAATATTGAGATACAAAGATAATCAGTAAATCATTCCACTCGAAAGGCTTCCACCAGTTGTTTGGAACCAATGTTTACCGATAATCAATTATCGTTATAATTGGTGATCAATTTTCTGTCAATTAAGAGGGAGTAAATCAATTTGATTGTCATAGCTCTATTGTTTATATGTGTGTAAGGAGGAGAGGCTGCAGTGTCTCAGCTCGGCTTCAGTACCTCCACATCTTGACCATATTAGGCAATGACTTTGCTGTGAGTAAGTGTTGAGCAAGTTCCTCATGATGCACACATCATTTGTATTCCCTGAGCTGACGGCAGCTGAAAGGAGCTCAGCTGCTCGTGTGGGAGTGATGTGTGAAATGATGAACACTGGTCCAGCCTCACATCCCAGTAATTTGTCACCGGGGCTCTGGGGGAGGTAAATGCACTAATAGGTATTTTCTTGTCTCTTGCAACAGCATCGCTAATGCCCTGGCCAATGCGGCCTGCGAGCGATGTAAGAGTGGCTTCGCTCCGACAGAGAAAATTGTCAACAGTAATGGGGAGCTGTACCACGAGCACTGCTTTGTGTGTGCCCAGTGCTTCCAGCAGTTTCCAGAGGGACTCTTCTATGAGGTAGAGCACTCAGATAAACTGCAGCCATCACCATAATTCATTTCACAATGATGAGCGGTGGTGCGAGTGGTAACGATTTTTCCACGGCTCTATTATACAGAGCATGTTGTCTGTGAATGTATCCTAACCTCCTTCTCCTCCCAGTTTGAAGGAAGGAAATACTGTGAACATGACTTCCAGATTCTCTTTGCTCCTTGCTGTCACCAGTGTGGTGAGTGTTACAGTTTCTCATAGGGTCATTTTAGCAGGGTGTAAAAAGTATAAATTCCATAATCTGAATTCTAGGCCCTGAATATTATTATTATCATTGTTTTTATTATTATTGTCTTAAATACATTAGTTATGTTTTAATGTTAATGTTAATTGAACTGTACTCCTGTCACACTGAAGTCACATCACAGTCAGACCATGTGTACTTTTGATTTTATTATATGGGGACTGAAGCCACATAAGAAAATATGACTTTCCCACTTATAAAGAGAGAAGAGGCTTGTTTTGGCCTTTTTGGATTTGGCACAGATTAATATGAAATTGTTACCTTGTCTGGCATTGGCAGATATAACACGATTAATACGGTGGTCTGCCAAACTTTTCGGTCGGTCCCTGATAAAGAACATAGAGATGTACAGTATCTGGAGATGTCGCAGACATTTCAGAACAAAGCACTTTATAACAGAGCATTCACAGCACCTCCTCCTCTCTATACCACTGGACCACAGTGCTTATGTCTATCTAAGAATCCCTGACCTTCATATTTAGTTTGTGAGATCAGCTTCAAATGTGTCCTCACTGAACCTCAAGTATATAAACACTTTCACTTAGAACCTCCCACTTGCATTTAGATCACCCAAGATACCTTTTAGTGCCATGTAAGATTAATTTAAATACAGCTCGAGGGTGTCCAGGGACAGACACATGCTCTGATTAAATTAAATGGACAATTAAAATGCATTCACCATTCAAGTGTCTCTTTGAGAACACTATAGAAAGCACTGCAGTGCATTGTAGTAACTGCAGGACTCCTATGTGATGGACTGCACGTTATTGACTGCTATACAGTAATAAAAGAAGAAAAGCTTCTAGCTCAGGCAATATTGGAAAAGACAAACTTATACTTTCCTTAAGATGACCTCTCACTTGTGGTTTCCCTCAGGGGAGTTCATCATCGGTCGTGTCATTAAGGCCATGAACAATAGTTGGCACCCAGACTGCTTCTGCTGTGACATTTGCCAGGCGGTGCTTGCAGACGTGGGATTTGTCAAAAATGCTGGCAGGCAAGTATCCCATCTTATTACAGACTTAATATAAGACTGTGACAGCCTGTGGAAGATGTGGTTACGCACACAATGGGCCCAGTGACTCACTCACTGCTCCTTCCTAGCGAATATGTTGGAGTTTGGAGCAGCTGTGACTGAGCCTGCAGACCACTAAACTTTATTCTCCTCTATTTCAGGCACCTCTGTCGCCCGTGCCATAACCGTGAGAAAGCTCGTGGCCTCGGCAAGTACATCTGCCAGAAGTGCCATTCAATCATAGAGGAGCAGCCACTGATCTTTAAGAATGATCCCTATCATCCGGACCACTTCAACTGCAACAACTGTGGGTCAGTCTCAACATTGCAGCTCATTATTTTTAACAGAAAACCCCAACTCGAGGGAATATCCACTCAATAGGGTCCAGTCTTTCCCTGGAGTTTGCCTTTCACATATGAACAATGCAGCAGGATATTCTCTGGTCAGACATGTTCCCAACAACACTGAAATCTCCCGGAGCATTAAGGCAAGGAGTGGTGCAGCAAACTAATTTCGCTGTGAAGATCAAGGTTATTTACAGTTCATCATCAAAGGTGTCGGCCCGTATCACCAGAAGCTCTTGAATGTCTCTGTCTCTCCAAGTTGACACCTTTCGTCTGGGTCTTCATCGAGTATGAATAAAACTCATAATAGCGACTTCAAAGACGGTTTTCTTTTATTTATGTTTGACCTTTTCTCTATCCACAGGAAGGAATTGACTTCAGATGCCAGGGAACTAAAGGGAGAGCTTTACTGTTTGCCCTGCCACGACAAAATGGGTGTACCAATCTGTGGTGCCTGCAGGAGACCCATCGAGGGGCGTGTTGTCAATGCCATGGGCAAGCAGTGGCATGTGGAGGTTTGTGAACAAGAACTCAGACTATTTATTATATAACAGTGGCTAAGGTGTTGCATTCCTGCATTTTCAGAGTCATGTTTATATGCTTATATTCCTGCTTGTTATTTTGAGGCCTACGCATTTGTCCCTCCTAAATAAAGCGTAAAGGCCACACTTGCATGCCAATCATGTGTTCACGGTTTAGCATTTGTTTGGAAGAAATAAAGATAAGCATTGTATGTTTATTTTATTTTATTCAGTAATTGGATTGCACAGAAAATTGAAAGTGTTACTCATCCAAACATAATCTTTGCATTAAGCTTCCAATTTGAGGTGTCCAGATTCCCAGAGTTGCACATAATGGGCTATTAAACACAAAAAGCTAATAGAATAATTAAGAATGATTAACAAAATGATGTGCTGTTAATTTATGCAAAACTTAGCACATGTCTCTGTGAAAATTGTATTGCACATTGTCAGCTGGACGACAGGAAATGGGCTTTAGAGGGACTCCTGACACATGAATAAAAGTGGACAAATGTCATTAAGGCCACCTTTTTACATTTCATATTATGTGCAATGTTGCCTTGGCACAAAAGCAGAATAAGAATCTATTTACCATTACTTATGCACAGGAAAATGAATTCATTAAATTAACCACTTTAAAACCGAAACACTGTAAATGAGCTAATTTGATTTGAGGCAGTCGGAGAGATGTGAGCGCTTGTAAAAAAGATTGTTTCTCCTGAGGCAGAGCATAGCAGAACAAATTGTGTGTTCGTCTGTCTGCCTGCAGGCGGCAGAATTTTAAACTGCTCAACAAAAACAACACTATCAAAAGTGTATAGAAGTCGGATTCATTCTGAAAAACGGTCATTAGCTGGAATTAAATTAGCGACCAACTACTTCATGAACTTTTATTTAGCGGGCATTAGAAAGGTAGCATTGCTCACGTAGTGTGGCATTGCTCACGTAGCATGTGAAACCTGAGTCAGTTTCACATGCCTTTGTTAGGAGTCTCCCTTCTTGCCTTCAGCAACCTTTTGTTTTTGTCCACAGCATTTTGTGTGTGCCAAGTGTGAGAAACCTTTCCTTGGCCATCGCCACTATGAGAGAAAGGGGTTGGCGTACTGCGAGACGCATTATAACCAGGTAAGAAAAAGGCCCAGAGAAAAGAATGGCTTCAAGCACATGACGGACATGATGATGTGGGTAAAGTCCCAGAAAAACAGAGTACACAACTAATAGCATCTTATCGCTTCACCAAATACATGTTGTGTTTGCTGGCTGAACCCCTAATCTCCTTGTTTTTCTATTAAGCTCTTCGGCGATGTGTGCTATCACTGCAACCGTGTGATTGAGGGCGATGGTGAGTATAAATATAATAAAGCTCATATCTAGTACAGAGTTTAATAGTAATGAGGACAGAATGTTGCTTGAAGATACCAACAGTTTGGGGATTCTTCTTCTTTCGCCTCCACAGTCGTGTCTGCCCTGAACAAGGCCTGGTGTGTCAGTTGTTTCTCCTGCTCCACCTGCAACACCAAACTCACTCTCAGGTAAGTGATGCTCATTAACAGCTTCTTTACTAACATGTTGTGTATAACACTAACAGCGGATCCTCTCAGACCTGGTATTAACATCTGTCCTGAGAGATCACAAGTGGTCAGCCTTAGGGTTGTGTATTCCTAAATGTGTCTCATGTGACCACTTGTGATCTGATCCCACCTCAGAACTATTGTTAAAACCAGGTCCGAACAGAGTCACAGTTCTATGTAACACTCCCACTTTGCGTGTCCTGACCTAACACCTGGCTCCTACGACTCCTCCCTCTTTGACTCCTCTCCCTTTCCTGCCCCCCCACCACCCTTTTCCTCCAATTTCTCTTCTTTCATGCTTCACTTGCTGCGTCTACGGTAATTCAGAGATAAGTTTGTTGAAATTGACCTGAGGCCAGTGTGCAAGCACTGCTATGAGCGCATGCCCGAGGAGCTGAAGCGCCGCCTGGCTCGACGTGAGCGTGATGCCAAGGACCGCAAGAAAAAACCTGCTGTGTGTCTGTAGAGTTATTATTCTTTACGAGTCGCCACTCCGTCCGTTGGTTGGTGTTATCTCTGTCTTCCTCTTTTTTTCTGTTCTGCTCCTTGTTCTCTCCCTTGACAGTGCTGCATCATATCATTCTTTATTTTCTTAGGTCAAACCAGGACTCCGGATATGTTTTATTGGTATAAATCTCAGGACTAGAGCCGTATATTAAACACAAGTTTTTCCCGATTGCTTCTTATGAGAAGCTTTAGCTTCCATCAAGACTTTAAAAAAATTAGATAAGCAATTGCTACATTGCAGTAAAGGGCAATGCTATAATAAGGATAATTTCAATGGATCCCATTATAAATCAAGATGATAAGATGGTGAATTACCTACTAAAAGTATGGCTTTAATTATAACATAATTCAAAGTGAGGAGATGATGACTTTGAATAAATTCTAACCTGCTGTGGTAATAATATTTATATAAAGAACTATGCAGGTGGGGGGCAGATCTGGAAAGGTTAATGTATGCCAGAGACAAGTCATTAAATAAATATTTTGCATTTACATGGTGTGTTGTTTTTCCTTTGCAGAAATAAGTTTGTTGAGTTTGACATGAAGCCTGTCTGTAAAAAGTGCTACGAGAAGTTTCCTCTGGAGCTGAAGAAAAGGCTCAAGAAGCTCGCAGAGTCGCTGGCACGCAAGTGAGCTGCGTCCGGGAGACGACCTTGAAAGTAGGGTGACTATAGTCCTGCTGTGCCTGTGGTAATAAAATACCTGCTGCCTTACAACACGAGAGCCCGGCATTACACTAGTATATCAATATGAAATCAGGGATCCATTAAAAAATATGGACATATAAAAATACACCAGTGGGGTCAATGTGTCTGTTAGCAGATAGATGTATTTTTTATACATTCCTAAACTAAATTGTTCACATTTTGTTTCCTCTCCTGTCCAAGAAAAGTGACTTTAATTTACTGCAGCTCTGTCTAAAACTTTTTATTGAATTTGAATCTTGCATTATAATTACCTTGAATATATGAACTGTGTCTTACAATGCAAACTCATGCCTTAGTGTAGCTGTCTTATTTAGATAAAGTATCGACTGAAAGAAGATGTTTACTCGACTTTTCACCACAACCACTGTAGTGTCTCTTCTCCCGTATCCTCTCGCATTTAAATAATGTTGCAAGAAAACAATATAAATTCTGGTGTCAAGACTCATCTGCAAAAAATTAAGTGTCAATTATTCCACACCTGGATGGATATATATATATATATATAATATATGTCAGAAGTTTCTATGTAATGATTGTAACTGTTTGCTTCTTGCCACTTATCAGTCTGTCGTGACAGATAAATAATCCATCGGTACTTATTTTATTCAAATAGTTAGTCTATGGTTGTTAATTCTTCCAATCGTCCCATAATCTTAATATTTACAAAGAGTCCATTGGGAGAAAAGATAAGGAAACAAAGTAATCTTTTAAGGTGACCTGTTATTTGGACTGTATGCTCAGTGTAATGTTATTGCTTGTACTGTGAATGCCTGGAGTTTGCCACTGTTATATTTAGCCAAATTTCTGCAGGGAAACGGTTCAAAGCGAAACGACAAAATTAACCTTCTGCTTATTAACTAACATGTGAACGCTTTGATGGTAAAATATCATGAATGAGTCAGCACATTGTTTGCAGATAGGAAAGTGCGCTTTAAAAAAGTGGCCTACAACAAAAAATATATATTTGTGTAGATGGAGCATTTTTTATTACGGTTTTGCATATTTCACATGTCAGAGTTTACATTAAAATGTTTGCATGAAATGGAGAATGACAATTCATTGCAGAGATATACAGTGTTTGGTTTTCTGTTGAATGATCAATAAACGTTGCCTGAACTCATCACAATGGATTTGAGTTGATGAAAGGACCAATTAAATTGTGGCCGTGTCCTTTCAGGCTCGGAAAATGAGGCCTCCTGTGACTCTGAATCATGGTGATGTCCACATCCTAAACTTTCTCCCACTTTAATTTAGGCTTTCAAAACTTTTGGGAAGCGTTTTGAGCGTACGAACATCAAGCACCTAGAAACTCTTTTCAGATTGCACAGTAAAGTTACAGTACATATGGAATGAAAGCCATAAACTTTTTAAAACAAGAATAAAAGACATAAAAACTACCCTCGTGTGGGAGTCTTTTGCATGAGCGAGCCTCTTTTTCAACCTCAAAGTGAACTACATCATTCTGTGAATTGTTAATGGACTAAAAAAGATTTATTTCCAAGTATGGAAGTCATGAAATATGTAATTTTACACTTAAACAGAACTTAAGTGGTTAAGCAAGGGTCTGAATTGCATCTCATAAAGAGCTCACAGCTTTAATTCCACATCCCTTCTTGTTTGGTAGCTATTCTTCTCACAAAGACGTAAAAGTAAAACAAGAAAAAGTAAACAGTGTCTCATAAAAGGCCCCTTTCACTGCAGACATTTTGATATGTCACAGTATTCAAAGTTTTACTGACAAAGTAAACAACAGCTCCGTTCTTTCCAATTGTCACAATAAGCCATAACAGTGTGACAGTGACGCAATATGAGCACAATACCAGGACTTAACAAATGAAATCTAAATGCAATTTATTGAGTCATCAAGGCTCAGTAGCTCATCGTGCTCCTGTTGAGAACACAGGGAGTGATGAGCTGATATCCCTTCATGGGTTTCGGGGGGGGGGAGTTAAGCAAAGTGGTGCTCTATATTTAGGGAGAGGGGGG
Organism: Platichthys flesus; assembly: GCF_949316205.1. Classification (NCBI taxonomy): domain Eukaryota; kingdom Metazoa; phylum Chordata; class Actinopteri; order Pleuronectiformes; family Pleuronectidae; genus Platichthys; species Platichthys flesus. The sequence goes on along the minus strand of NC_084945.1, from coordinate 9,417,412 downwards.
TTATCTATTTTAATGACAGTGATCCTCTTCCTGTGTGCAAATGTGCCATCTTGGGCTTTCTGTTGCCCATGATCATTTTGAATGACTGAAGAAATATAATTAAGCTGGAGCAGAATGACAATGGGTGCAGTCGGATTAACCTGCGGTGCTGACACAGGCGTTATTCCACACATCATAGTTAGAGTATCAGTATTCCCTGACCTACTCCTAGTCTTTATGCTATTATAATATACAATATTTACCTGCTGGCTATAGTTTCACATTTACCACTGACACCATAGACTGAGACATGAGAGCGGTCAGGATCTTCTCATCTAACCTTGGCAAGAAACAGATAACAAACCTTTAATCATTCATCTGTAACACAAACATTTATCAAATATATATTTTCATGATATTTGTCGCTAATGGTTCACATGCAGATCGTGATTTTATGCACATCCGACTTACTTCCTACATAGAGCTGCCAGCCAGACTGGCACTGGACGAGTAATGATGCTGCTTATGGGCTTTGAATCTCAGGAGCTGGTTTTGAGGATGAGGGGGAGCCGGCAGCAGGTTCTTGTTCTGAGCTCGGAGGTGTGATGCTGAACTCAGGAAGTGCAGTCTGAAAGACGCCCACTCTCCGTAGGTCATGTCCAAGAGGTCTTTTAGGTCGTCTATGTTACCAAAGAGCAGTGCCATACCATTGAGGCCATTGCTCTCCACTTTATCGATATACTTGCTGGGGTATTTCATCCTCTCCAACTAGGGCGAAGAAAAGACATTTAAATGATTGTAAATGTACTTCCTGTTACAAAATGAAATGATCTAAAATAATCACCTTCTGTTGCATCTGATTTTGATTTACAGCATCATGAGAGGTGACAAAACAAATTACTCTGAATAAATAACAAGTCATAGTTAAATAGTTCTATTTGTTGTTAATGGGGAGGTCTGCTGTTGTTACTGTAATGATTTCAAATAAACTATTCATGCACGGGGGATACACAGGGAACTACGCAGGTATCTAATATTTTTTAACCTCTTTAGGTCTATTACTGCGGAACTGTATTGAGTTAACAGCTGTTCCGGTTGCCTTTAATGTGAAGCAATCTCTGGAAGCTTAGGTTAGTGCAAAAACAGACTTCTCTGTTTTTAACAGTGGGTGACTATTCAATTTTACAGGGAGAAATTGAGACATTGAGAAGCAGCCGCCACATTGAGCTGTTCGATGAAGAGCTGCAGGCGCCGGGCGGCATGACTCCAACCCGCTCGTCTGAGTGCGCTCTACAGTTAATGCTCATGGCTCGATGGGAAAAGGTTGATTATTGACCGACTTCAAAACGTGACTTTGTTTGGCACGATTTTAACTTTAAAAAAAAGGGTCTTACCTCTTTGCATACACCCTCTGTATCCATATTGATAATAGTTGTGATTGGTAGAGGAGCCAGGTCCCTCATCCAACCAGAATCCTTCAGCCTGGACGTCCCTCTCATCTGAGCCAGCTCCTTCCTGATTGTGTGATCCAGGTTCACCGTCACCCCTTCAAATGTCTTCAAGTCCTTCACGGTGAACTGGAAATCTACAGTGAGAAACCTTTCAAACATCTCAGGATCTCCGTCCTGCTCGAGGAGGTCCTCGATCTGTGCACTCATCACGTAGAGCTCTGCCTTGGACTCTCTGAAGACTTCCCACAAGGACTTTGAGTCGTCCGTGTCGTCCGAGCACTTACAATCAATAGCTGCTCTCTGCTCAGCATCTTCCGCGCACTGGATGATCCAGCTCAGGCGGCAGGGCCACTGATTGGCTAAGACCACCCATGCTGCAATGTTCTCTGGTTGAGGAAGCTGTTTTTTCAAGGCTATCATGATGATCACGGTCACGCGAATGGCGTTGATCACCCTCCTCATGGACATGGCATCATCTGACATGTACTGGTCTATATTTCTTTTATTGTTGGTCAGGATGCTCCTCAACAGTGTCTCTACTTCCTCTTCATTTACATCCAATTCTGCTGTAGTTGTATCGGTTAGTGAATTTAACTCTTCCAGTGGAATAAGTACTTCTGTTATATCTGAGGAAGATTTGTTTTTGGGCTCCCCTGTTCTCTGATTATCTTTCTCCACGCTCATCTCCTCAGGGATTTTTGAATTGCCAATGAGGCTGTAATATAGACTGTGCTTTGAATCAGCGCACAGTGGTGGGATAGTGAAGGCCAGAGTAACTATGCGGTTCAACAACGCATGAGCTCTGTCCTCTTCGCTGAAACAGTCGTCTGCAAAGTTCACTTTCTGCACAAGAATATCTGGGTCCACTGCCAGGATAGAAATAAACGGACTCTCCTCGTCTGAGAGCAGAATGTTGATGGCATCCAGAACTGCCACAATTTTCTTAGGCGTGCAGCGGTCCAGATTGGTGATCTTCAGCACCACTCGAATCCTTCTCCTCTCAAATAACTCCACAAACTGGATGAAGCGACACAGGAACCACATTTCCTTTCTCACCTCATTCATGAAACCAAGTTGGTTGCTCACCTTCTTGTTGTCCATCCCCTTGTTAATGTTCCGTTCCTGGTTGACAATGAGGTTCTTAACCATTAGAAAGGTGAATTTGACTGCACCTGCTGCTGGGACTCCCACCATAGCAATGATCAGGCCCTCTAGCATATCCACATCATTCTTTTCTTTATTCGCATCCCCATCTGGCTCATCTGGATTGAGAAGACCAAATATCAAAAGGAATACCAGGATGATGACTGGTACCAAAAGAAGGACCAGAACGAGACACCACAAAGGGCAGCAGCAGATCTTCTTGGACCTCCAGTTGTTCGAACCATTCTCCACAATCTTCAAATTTTTGTACAAACAAAACAGAACAAAAAGCAGGTTACACACCACAGGCATGCATTTAGCAAAGGAGACAGCAATTCTGATTGGTTTGTTGGTTGGTAGTTCACTGATTGAAATATCTTGACAATTATTTGTTGGCCATGTAGTTTTGTACAAACTGGGGGGTAGAGTGGGCGTTCTCCAACATGAATGTTGCCAGTTCAAACCCCACTCTTCCCCATCTGCATGCTGAAGTGTCCTTGGCAAGATACTGAACCCCTAAGTGGCAGTCATAAATGTTGAGTATACTAAAAATGTAAGTTGCTCTGGACAAAAGCATCAGCTAAATGATATGTAATGTAATACCCCGACAAAAAATCGGTATGAATGTGTTGATCCCTGACTTTACCTCCATCAGAATAAGCTGTTTAAATTGTGAGATTAAAAAATGAAATTATATATCATTCTTGATATATTGTAAATTTTACCTGTGATTTTCTGACTATTCATCAGGGACCATCAATAAGGCAACATTTTCCTTTATCCAAAATATGTCTTCTATATCCAGAAATATGAAAGGTCTGCCACAGAGATTTAGTTTACCTATCAATATTAAATCTCTGTGGCATCAACAAGCCACATGTGTGAAACTTTAACAGTGATGTACCTAACTCAACAGAACTAGTTGTCATAGCGTACAGCACTTCCTTTATGACCAATGGCCGTATAGCCATTAACCCTGGCTTTGCTTCTTCGGTTCCACTAACCAATAGCTCAACCTAAGTGACTCCTGTGTGAGCATGTTAGCATCTTGATGTCAGCATCTGGCTGTGGCCGTAGATTCTGTCTTTGGTCGCAGTATAAAAAGATACAAGGATTCACAAACCTTCTTCTTTAATTCCTCCTCTTCATCATGTTGAGCCACCCGGTAGAGTCCAAGCTGTAATTTCCCAAAGTTTATCTGCATGGCCTCGAACAGTCGTATGGCTAGCCCGGCCCAAAGCAGGTCACTGCCTGCGAAGTGCCAGGCACTGAAATCTACATAAATGAACCGGATGTTATGGAGCTGCTGGTTGGTCTTGGTCCATACAGGCCTGTAGAAGAGCAGTCGACCAATGAGTCCAAAGAAGCCTGTGATTGAAGGTTTAGCCGAGCAAGGTTTTCCTTTGTGTTCATTCTCGATCTTCACCGCCTCCTCGTCCATGAACACTAAGGGAAAACATATGTTCATGTTGGGATAAAATATACATATCACGGCAGATAAATCTCACAACATGTTAAACAACATGTTGTGAGGCTTGTCACTTAAACCACAGTCTGCTTAAGCCTGACTCCACTGCAGAAACACAAAGTTATCCACAATAAAAAAAATTATTATGATGTGACCATCAAGTCGGTTCCAACATCTGGAATATTATCTTCCAAGGTTTAAAAAGAAATCATTACAGCAACCCTGTAGTGTTAGACCTTCGGGGGAACAAATAGACAACCTTAAACTTTTCTCCTTGAGCCCGTTGCTGCAGCTGCACATGTTCCATTCAGCCTGTTCAATGTCACGTACGGCACATATGAAATAAAATCTTTTATGTTGGAATCCTAAGATATTCGAATGTACAAGGTGACTACGTGTTCTGACGTCTCTGAATAGGTGAGTTGTTACAGGCTATGTCAAGGATGTTCTGACCTCAATCCTTGTTTTTTTATGGTTGGTTTGATTGTCAACAGGATTATGTAAAAACTACTGAATCGATATGTAACCAAGCTTAGTTGAAATGATGAATGAGCCACGAAAGAACCCATTCGATTTAGCTTTGGATCTGAAAGAAAGGGGCTGATCCAGGAATTTTTTTCGTCAATTTCATTAACATTGCGTTCTTTATATGTTTTTGATTGTCGAGTGTCAATGTGTGAATCATCCAGCACATGAAACCACAACATGCTGGGATGCACACGGTCAGACACACGGTTCACCCACCTTCCATTTGCCCGAGGATCATGTTGATTCGGTTCTGACATGAAGAGTAGAGTCCCACGGTTGCAGGCGATGAAACCTTCGTCAGGGTCTTGGAGAGGGCGTACGCAAAAATATCATCTGCAAGTTCAGGAGAGAGAAAAACAGCATGGTGTCATTTTTAAATGTTCACGTATATTTAACCGAAGCCTTCATTCAGAGCACACTCCTTCCTCAATAACCTCCTCAGTGAGCTTAAGCTGGGAGAATTCTTGGCACACCTGTTCGATATGGGGCGTCAAACATGAGTGCACGTTAAACCTGAGAAAACAGGATCTCCAGTAGAGACGCTCACAGGATTAATTATTACAGACAATGTTCCTGATGAACGGAAAACGTGTTTTTCCTCAGTTTAGCATAATCATAGCGCAGGTACATGACAGGTGTTCATTCAGCCATTAATAAGGGTAACATTTGCACGAGTGAATATGTTCTGAGCATTAAACTTTCCATGGGCATTCAAATTTTCACAAAGCGAGAGTGGAGCTTATTCTGTGTTCTAAATATACACTTTTCTGTATAGTATTAACTGCCAAGGCTGCAATTTAGTCATTCAGTCTGTCAGTGTCTGTTTACTTTGCCTCTTCAATAATCTTCATGTCATTTCAGATCCTGCCACTCCCTCAGCCCTGCAGTGAACCCAGCCCACTCCATTGATTCCCCACACCCACCTGTGCATCTGCCTCCCATCCTCTCTTTACCAGCCCACCCCCACCAGAGGCCTGTACTACGAAGCGCTATTACAACTTCAAGTTTAGTTGTGGTTTCTCGCTCCTACAAAGCTGAATCCCTTCTTGCAGCCCACTCAACCTGCCAGGTCAGAGTCGGTCAACAGCCCAATGGCCAATCAGATCACTGGAAAACCAGAGTCAACATTATAGGATCTCAACAGGGACAAAAGACTGAACCACACGGGGAAAAAACTAAATAAAGAGCAACAGATCAGTGAAATTGTTTTTGTTTTTTGTTCCAGACTTCCAATCTGTCCACTTTGTTTCTACACAAAGAGACTTTATTTATAAAGACAGTTTAATCACACTAAATATATACATAACTAACAAAGACTTCTGGATTTTAAAAGTTTTCATTGAAAGTGTTGACGCTTTTACTCTTATTTCATCGCTACAGCAACATGAGGCGAATGATTGTGATTCTAATTGGAAATAATAATTAAACCCCCCCCCCACACACACACACTATATTTGTTTCTAAGGATTCATTAAATTTGATAGAATAGCTGCATACATTGCTCCCATAGAAATGTTCTGATGTGTCTTCACAGCTGCATCTTTCCAGCCTCCTTTCTGTCTGCATCCTGCACATGTGTTGACTTTCACCTTTTGTCCTGGTCGCCTGCGGTTGCTGTTGCTGCCTGCCTGTTGTTAAAGTCTCTCTCCAAGTCATATACTGTGATATCAATTTCAGTTATTATTGAATTCACCATGTTCATTCAGTTATTAAACTGGGGGAAAAACAGTGTATCATCGGCAATGACACTGTGTGGTGTCATCCAACCTTTGTTTTTGAACATCAATGTAATGTGGGATAAAACAAAATTTAATACAGCCCATAGGAGCCTGTGAAAACTGTAATGAGACTCCAATCAGCTGTGTGTGTATATGTGTGTGTGTGTGTCTGTGTGTGTCTGTAATTAGTGAAAACAACAACAAATGAAGGTTTTGATTAACCAGTCTGACAACTAGGAGCATCGGGTTCAAGAAATAAACCGATGTCAGATAACAAAGACAGATAGGCATCACATATTTCACTAAAACCACAATACTTTCCAAATTTCCATCCACATTATAAAGGTTAAAGGTAAATATGGACCCTATGTGCAGCATTGATAGAAACAAAGTCACTGAAAGAAGTTAATACAGACATGATGATGATACCACCACAAAAAAAGAATGAGCTAAACCGACCAAAGTATCAGAGTCTGGAGCCACTTATAATCACTGTGGTCCCAATTCAGATTCCTAGAGTGTTCACAAGTCGTCGGAGAGCATTTCAGAGACAATGTGAAAGTGAAAACAGAGCCCGTCTGAGGAGGCTAGAGAAGCTGAGTCACAGAGGTGTCATTACCTGCAGATCACTCACCTTTTGTTGGATTATACATGATGACTGGCTGGTGGGACGTGCAGCTTTCACAGAAAAGACTTTTTGACCTGAGGAGAATGAGGAGCAGCAGAGATCTCAGCTCAGGCAGTGCAGTGGAGAGCTGTGTGTGTGTGTGTGTGTGTGTGTGTGTGTGTGTGTCTGTCTGTGCGGGTTTGTGTAGTCACAGGTCCCTCCTCACTTTCCTGGCTCTATGTGAGGAATCGAAATCACCAAATGGGACAAACTGTGTACTTGTGTTTTTTTTTTTTAAATGGTGAGACTAGATATTATTTACGGTGTAGAAATATATTAGTAACAAACAAAGGAGAGAAGAAACCATTATAATTTAGGCACTATTATACTGAATGAGCCGTCTTACATCACAACTAAAGTTCAATTCATCTGCCAATGGAATAATGTTTGATTGTACTTTGGACTGTTTGGTTGTAATAAAAATTACATAACAACAACTTAATTAATTTGGTGGAAAAATGGTGTGCTGGTCAAGGAAGAACCCAATAAATCTTGGTGAGGATCCGGAATTGTTTTTTACACTTTCTTTAACATTGGGCTTTTCCAGGGAATCATTCACGGATCTTGAAAAGTCTGGCACTTTTAGGGGACTGGCATCTATGAGTCTGCAACTTTTGTTGTAGATTGATGGAGGTTAGTGTTTTAACCTACTTCCCGAGCTAACGGCCATGTTTCCCTTCTTCAGTAAATGAACATTTCCACTCGTTACTTTTGGGAGTTGTGCACTAAAGGCTGTGTAATGAATATTGTTGAGGAATGCCTGATGTGCCAGTTTGGGAATCTGTGACCGCTGGATTGAGGAGAAGATGTTTTTTTGATGTAAAATGCAACTTGTTGTTATTCTCATAATTTTCTTGAGAAAACAGTTCAAAGGAAATTCAGTCTTTCTTTTTTTCATGATCAATACAACTGATTAATTTCTGTATTGACACAGTTGGAGTGAATCTCTGCTTGTTCACACTGCAGTCATTTCTAACAAGAGCTTTTTGCATTCAAGTTGCACATCCAGCAAATATGCAGAGTTGGTTTTAATTAAAGAGCAAATTTATAGAAATGCTAATATCAGCCTTATCGAGCGTAGCAGTGCTCTTTACTTGTTCAGCAGCAAACGACCTGACAACATTAGTGTTTTTTATTGAAAACGCTATGGGGCCTCTGTGCTTTTACCAGGCTCATGGTGTCAGTGGATGTTTTTTGGACACTTACAGGTGATGTCTCTCTCCCTAACTCTGTACACAGCCTTGTTTTGTATCATCACTGTGACTAGCTGCTGTTTCTCACTGCGATATGTGTCCTTTCAGCTGCCAGAGCAGATAGCTGATTATCAAAGGTGAGGCTAGGGAGTGAGTCACATACAAATTTACCAGTAAAATGAAATTTCATGGGCTTCCAGCCAGCTGCTTTATTTCTAAATGGTGAAAATGTGGAAACGAATTTTTCCAACCTAAACATGTAAATCCAATGTGTCTATGCGAATCATGGACAGATAGAAATGATGTCAAAGACAGTTTCTTTATGAAGATTGATACATGAACAATAATTAAACACTGTAAACTGATTTTTGTCTTTGACAGATGGATGGATACACGTTTAGACCTCATTTCTCACCTGAAATAACCAAATATCAATCACAGCACATCAGAAATTAATCAACATATTGTTCATAAAGCTGTAATGTTATGCGTAATGTTATGTTCCCCTGTTTTGATCTAATTCTGTTTTTTATTATTGTTTTGGGAGGTCATGCTTAAATGCCTGTCACCCATTTAGCGTTTATATTCTTTTATTTATTCTTTCACAAGCACCATGTATCTAAGTTTTGAGAACGGCTATAGAAAGAGGTGTTGTACCAAACTCCTCTGCAGCCCAATGGAAACCAACACGAGGGCAATGAAGGTCCTTCAAAGTGCTAACATTGCAAAGACAGAAATTCACAACCCCTGGGTGATTGACAGGCGTTTAAAATGAATTGTTTTATGATTACTGACCGACATTAACGTGCACGGAAAAGCCAACAGTTCTGCTGTGTCAGTGATTACCTTGCAGAACAAGTTTCTCTCCCCAGCTTTGGGCTCTTGCCTGCACATGCCTAACAGATCCCTTGACAGCCTGAAAGACCAAAGAGAAACATGAGTTACTCACAGACTTTTATATAAGGTTTATGTTACTTTGATTGCACCACCTCTGATCAGCGTACATGAAAAAACTGCAATCTGCACCTTGGAAACTTGTGTAAAACTTGTGTAAATATGTTTAAAGCTCCAATATAGTAAATCAGATATGTTTAATGTGTTACTGATGAAACCAGCTTACCTGCTGCTGCTCTGAACGTCCCTCCTGAGCTCTACTGCGACTTATCTTCAATTATTAGGAATCCAGAAGACACAGAGGAACATGTAGCAGCGGCAGCTAAGGTGTGGCGAACCTTAGACCAGCGAGAAGTCCGAGTTGTAAAACTTTATAACATTGATAAGAGAGAAAAGCCACAGGCTGTGTGTGGAGCTCCAGGATGTGAGGTCACATCCCAGATCAAGCTGTGTATTTCTCCACTCTCCTCCGTAATCCAGCTCCCAGTCTTCCCTCTGTTCACAGAATCTGACTGAAGTGGGGTAGGTCCTGAAAGCGATACAAGGCAGAAGAATCTCCTTTCTCACAATAGCTCCTGGTATTAACAGTCCACTGTTTTTTCGAAAAAGGAACAAATGAGAGAGTTCACGTTGTAGGCTTGGGCCTGCATGATTCATGAACTGAATTCCTGGTTTGCAGAGCCTCAGGTTGCTCTGCTTGGCCTGACCTGACATGCAGAGCAGTTAAAGTGTCAGAGCAGCAGCACCAAAGAATTCCCTCCCCTAGAGCTACATTTATTATGACATAAGTGGTTAGTCAAGCTCTGGAAAACAAGCTCAGCTTGAAGCTTTGAATGTTAAGTATTTTTTTTATTTTTTTGCATGAGCCTACTTTTACTTACTGGTGTCACAGTTTAGCCCCAAACAAGAGCACTGCACAAACTACAAATAAACTTGTGAAGATGTTGCTTTGATCATAGACTGTGGACATTTAGACTGCGGGGGCCTGAAACCTGTGTTTTCTCGAAGGAACAGCAGAGTGGGACTCCGCCAGTTGCAAAAAGAAGTTTCCACTGAAGTCTATGAGAACATGGATCAATTTCTCACTTGATTTATGTGTCACTTATGTCAATAAACAAGTTTATGGTCTCATTCACTAGTTTCAAGTCTTTCACAATACAGCATAATGCTCATTTGGTAAATTATAGCCCCATCCAGAGTAAAATAGGCAATAAAGCAGTTTGCATTAGGACGTGGAAGCCGTGTGATTGCAGGCGCAGGTGGGTGTGTCTCTGTCGGGCTCATCCAAAGAGCCAAGATGGCGCTGTATAAAAAGCCAGCTCACAAACCAATGGGTGACATCAGGGTGGGCTGACACTTGGCTTTAATGTCGTTTCCAAAGTATCTGCATGCAGACAAACACACAACAAAAGCACGTGTGGTGATCGTCAGAACTTGTCCTCTTCGTTACTGTCACCAAGCAGTTTTGTGTCGAAGCCATGCGTCAATACCGTGTTTATACATTTTATATCTGGGAGCAAAACTCCTAACTTTCAGGTGAGCTGCTGAGATGAAGTTTAATTAGTGCACTTCTGATTAAGATTTAAAGTGCCCGGCCTGAGGGAGACTAATTCTGTCTTGACTCCCAGTACCTGATTGTTCAACTACTTTAATTAAGTTGATTGTCATGGAGAAAGTGAGGGTGTGTGTGTGTGTGTGTGTGTGTGTGTGAGTGAGGGTGTGTGTGTGTGTGTGTGTGTGAGTGAGTGAGTGAGTGAGTGAGTGTGTGTGTGTGTGTGTGTGTGTGTGTGTGTGTGTGTGTGTGTGTGAGTGTGGGTGAGGGAGGTTGGCAGTTATTGCTTGGCCAGAGGTCTTTTGCCAATCAATACTGAATGAATTGGAATTTATCTTCCCTTTTATGAACCCTCGCCACACCTCGCCCTTTCACCTCACAATTAAGGTTAATGAATTCACCTTCATGATTAATCCCAGATAAGTATCAGACACAGATAAATTATATTTCAGAATTGGAAAGACTTGAGTGAATTTCTTGATAAAGGCAAAGGGGAAATTAAACCAATATTCTAATATGTTTTCTGTCAGGAGCTGGTGGAAAATGTGCAGACTCACGAGTGCACCGTGATGCATGAAGATGATGGGGAGATAGTTTACTTTTTCAAGAGTCCTACACACCAACAGAGGGCGCTAAAGTATTGTGCATGAGAGCAGGACGATGACATTTGAGCAGCAGCCCTTCATCACACTGCTCTGCTCTGTTTGGTATGGAGGAGCAGACCCCGGAGAGGAGGAGGAGGCATTCACTGAGAACAGGGTGCGGTCGAGGGCTTAAGATGAGCTGGAACTTCTCTGGGATGATCTGACGAGCGTTTCATGTTAATCAACTGCAGACACACACACACACACACACACACACACACACACACACACACACACACACACACACACATACACACACACACACTCACATTGATTTCCTGGAGACATGCTCTAACCATAACCATAGTTACTCCTTACCTAACCCCAACCCTTACTTTAACCTTACCTTAAAACATTAACCTCAACTTGACCTTTAGTATATCTTAAGTCACCTTACAATTAAATGATTCGCTTAATGGGAACTTGTTTTTTGTCCCCCAAAGGAAGACAAATCCCCATTTGTGGCTGTGTAAATGGATTTTGGTCCACAGAACATGAGTTATATCAGGACCACATGCACACACACACACACACAAACACACACACACACACATGTACGTTCTCCTCAGGACATTGCATTGACGTCTTAACCTGAACCTAACCTGAACTAGACCTCAGTTCACCAAAAAAAGTCCCGGTTAAAAAAAACGGACACACACCCACACACACGCAGGCACATACACCCCCACACCCTCAGTAATATCTATCTGCCTTTATTCCTTATCGATTATTCCTAAGGGCAGACAAGCTCCAGTATTGACACGTAGCCTGACACCAGCTTGGCCCTCGCCCAGCTTGCCCGGCCTAATTGGCCTCGAGACCTCTTGTTGGTGTGATCTATTGATCAGTCTCACTGCAGAAGCTGCTAAGTCACAGGGAGAGGACAGAGGAAAGGGGCGAGACATACCGAAAGTAAGCACTGCCAGATCTGGGCATGATGTCTTAAGCTTTTGTTACTCCCCTGGTAGCGCTGTGCAGCAAGCAACGGCGATGATAGGGTCCTAACCCCGAGGTGCTGGGGTCCGGATTCTCGCCTGCAGCCGATTCACACACACGGATTGTCCTTTATTGTTACCGAGGGGATGAGGGCACCAACAAATGGAGGTGTCTGAATGCTGTGACCCCCAAGGATCTATTGACACTGTCTGCTTTAACAATCCCACCAGAGAGAGCGAGATGAAAACTCCTCCACTTTTTTGTTTGATGCCTCTGCGGCAAATATTAGGAGAGGAGAAAACTATGAGATTGCCGCCAAAGAGCCCTTGTGGGCCAGGGGGGTGAGTGAAATGGTATGCATGCCCATCTTGTAGCCATCAGGACAAACATCCCGTACATGATTATTTTTTGCCTGCACCTCCAACCTCCTCTCCATTCACAGTCACATCCGCGGTCGCATCATCCCATTCTCATCTATTTCCATTTCGACTGCTCCTCCTCACGCTCTCTCCCGTCTCAAGCAATCCAGCCATTTCAGTGTAAATAGTGTCTGTGCTTGTCTGCATCTAAATCCCCCCCCCCCCCCCCCCCCGACAGCCGTCTTTCAAATCCTGGAAAAACTCATAAGAGAAACATACGTGCGTCGATGGGGCCTGCCACACAATATGTCCTTCGTAAAAGGCTATGCATTCCTCTTTATGGGATGCACACGTTTCCACTTCTCTACTGCGTGTGAGAGCTAAACCCCCCCCCCCCCCTCCCGTATGGTATTATATTTATGATGCATGACAAGGCTTACAATTCACCATCTCCTCTGCAGCACACACCGCGAGTAACCAGAGCTGTCCAAAAGTCATGGCTGTGACAACGGGAATCATTACACATTTTTCCGTCTGTGCGGCTGCCGCTCTGTATTCCTGTCCATGCCTCCCTCCCCCGTCTTCATCCCGCTCGCTGGGTGAGAGCAGAGCTGCTCGTCGAAGGCTCTTCTCCGCGTGCTGTTGTCGGAGTGAGTGTCCACTCCTGGACCTTTCCACCAACACGCAAACATACACGCCTGTGTGCACACATTCATGCCGACCCGCTGATCCTGCCTCCTGTTTTATTGTCAATATCAGCAGACTCAGGGGTTGTAGGGGTTGACGGCTGTTGACAGGGGCTGGATTGTGGAGGTGAAGATGATGGTAGCTCTTGCAGGGATAGAATAGCTGTATCTTGAGACCTCTTGGAGGGTGTTATTAGGCCGTTATGAAGTCTGCTCCCTATCAGACCTTCACCGAGGCAAGTTGGGGGGGGGGGCTTATAGCCAATCCAGTGCAAAGTACAAATGCTGACTCTCTCCCTTCTTCCCACAGCTCTGTTCTTATCTACCCCTATACTTCCCTCTGCCACATACAGGGGCACTCACTTTTCTTTTGTACCATTCCTGTATTTTTCAGTCTGCACAGCCTGCTGTCCCCCTGCTTTCTCCCATGATGGAATTTCTTTAACATGTATAGAAGGGCACAAATCTTGTTTGTTTTATATTTCATGAAGATATACACCAACAAGTGTGCAGCATGCACTGCATCAAAACTCCACTATACCCGCTGACAGTTGCTCAGAGGCCCCTGACAAGATAACTGAACCCACACGGTCGTTTTAGCTCGTTAGTGATAGAGCTACTGTAACATGATGTATCAGCCAATAGTACAATAAATATATCAATATGCAAACATGCTGCTTGTACGTGTACTAGAGATGAGAGTCAGTGAAAAAAAATAAATCACAGAGGAACCAAAGTCAACATTAAGGTATTGGACTTTTGCCTGTGTGCTTTTGTGTAATGGTGGAAAATTAGATGAATCTCTGGATTTAGTTTTCTGCCATGTTGGTGGTGGAGAGACGGAGGGGCGGGGGGGCACGTTAGTCCATCACTTGGGTCCAGAATAAAATATCTGTAAAACTTGATGCATTGCTGTGTAAGAAACTGACGCAGACAATGGTCCCCACAGGATGAATCCTAATGTCCTGGACTATTGCTAATTTCCATGTAGTGCCACGTTGGCATTTGTGGTTCTCATTGGAAATATTGGCGGGGCTGCAATGAAATTTGATTCATGTTCCCCTCGGGATGAATTTCACAAACTTTGATGATCCCTTCACTTCTCCTCTAGCTCCACCATCCATCTCTCTGTCATCCCTCTCCTCTCTGCCCAACAGGTGGGGGCTCATGGCCTTGCACGCTGAGTCTGGTTCTGACAGAGGTTTCTTCATGTTATAAAGGGAGTATTTTGTCATTTATTCTTGCTTGCAATGTGAAGTGTTGGGTTACTTCAGAATATTGTAAGGTTTTGAACTTACTATGCAGAGAGCCTTGAGTGCCTTGGATTAATGGAGGTTGTCATTCAGCGCTATACAAAAAAGATAAATGATTTGAAATGATTTGGCACTACACAAATAAAACTGAAGTGAATCGAACCTCCTTATCCCTTGATACTGCATACGTACGATAATTCAATACATTAAATTATAGGTCACATTCACAATGATAACTCACAACCATAAAACATAAGCAGGGGCAATTTGGGCTTCAGAATCTTGTCCAAGGACTCTTGAAAGATCCAGGGATCGAATTGCCAACCTTACAGTTATTGAAAACCCGCTGCCACAGGCTCCCTATTCATGACTAAATATCTACAGAACTAATGACATGACCCCAGCCTTAACATCTTGCATTTGTGATCATGTCAGAATGCTGATGTTAGCATTTGGCTGCAAGCAGCTTCAAGCCGACGCATCCCCTCACACAGCTGCCAGCGTGGAGGTGCTCTCTTGTTTTTAGACCTCTGAAGTGCATGGGTGGAACGGATATGTGATAATAATACAAATAATGAACTAATTATCGATATAATATAGGAATCATAGAATAATTTGGAAAAATGTATCTGGCTTCTCAAACCACTTGACCTGTGACAGGCTAAAGTGTAAATCATTGGTCACACAACAACAACAACTGTGCGGCTGCTGCAGCAACAGCAGCACGACCTGAAATAAGTGTTCGTACATTATTTGTATTCTGCTTTAGTGTTGTTGATGACTTCCACGTGTTTTCCATAATTGCAATAAAAAAACATGCGTGGTTACTAACATTATTGAAATTGAGCAGCAGGGTTCTGCGGTGGGATCCTGACAAAGGCCGATTTTGAAATAAAAGAATAAGTGCTGGAATTGTCACAGCCGGCCGGCAATGTTTACAACCACGAGGGATAATTTAGCATTGGCTGTGAAAAGGCTGTCAGTTTATAATTATGGACATTTGAATTTTTGTAAAGGAAAGAGTCCTCGGATTCTCCTTGAATACGTCAAATGCAGCACAACTACGCGTTGTCAGATACATGTGGATCGTTCAGAGATTTCCATCAAGGTGACAGACACGTAATAACGCTTAAATGAAATTTTAAAAACTTTGAATGACGCACGAGCTTGACAAGTTTGTGTGTTATTGTGTTGACAGGGAAAAAACAGGTTGCATCCACTCATCAGGATGTCATTTT
Organism: Platichthys flesus; assembly: GCF_949316205.1. Taxonomy (NCBI): domain Eukaryota; kingdom Metazoa; phylum Chordata; class Actinopteri; order Pleuronectiformes; family Pleuronectidae; genus Platichthys; species Platichthys flesus. The sequence goes on along the minus strand of NC_084945.1, from coordinate 9,401,703 downwards.
CATTTGCGCAGACCTACATTTGGAGGTTTATGTGCTCCAGAGGCATCAATATGAAATAATCTGATGAATAATATTTATTTTCATGCAGTGCAAAGGTTGCGTCTGCTCTCTTTCAACTGCTTCAACTTGTATGAAGCGCTCAGGTGTCAGGTCTGTTTACACGGATACGGCAGCTACTCAAACAGCCAGGCTGCAGAGAGGGGAATAGGTGGACACGGAAATCTTACTGTGAATTCAAATCTGATTTGTGAGACAAGAATCATTTAAAGCGACTCTCACAGCTCACTGTAAAGCCTCTCTGTCAGCTGGGAGAGAGCCTGCTCTAATCCATTGTCACTGGGTGGATTCATTTGCATAATTCCACTATTGTGCAGACCCAGATCTTTTTTTCCCCGTCTCCTCCTTCACACTCAAGAAGAAGAAGAAGAAGAAGACGAAGAATAAGGAATACAAAAGAAAAAGAGGAAACAACTTGTTGCTCTGGAAACAGGGATGGAAAAGCACAGATGTGGTACAGTAGGGCAAGAAGAACGAGAGAGCCGGCAGAACAGAGAGGACTCAGTTGTGCGAGGATGTAGAGATGAAGAGGGCAAAGAGGATGGAGGTACGAGGAGCAGGGAGCAGTGAAGGAGGAGGAGGAGGACCGAGGGGAAAGAAAGAGTGAAGTCAGATAGAGAGAAGAGAGGAAACTACTGTTCAGTGAATGGAAAACAGAGCAATTTACTGTTACTTAAAAAGTCATTTATCTATGTCGACAGTCTATTAGTCATGTATTCGACTGTGAACCCCCCTCCTCTTTGCACATACACACCCTTCCCTCTATTACACCCACACTGTGTGCACGTGCACATGTGTGTCCATGGGGGCGTGCTCGTGTGTGTCCGTGTGCATGATGAGGCTGTGTTGCTTATCCTCCAGGGATGGGAGTAGCAGGGAAGAGCGGCACTGCTAAATTGCACAGATAAGATCAATATGTAGTTAAGGGGTGGAGCTGGGCCCTTTCAGAGCGAGCATTAGGTAATATTGCATTAGGCCCCGTGCAGTGTGAAATGCATTATTCTTCAGAGTGCGGTGTGGAGAGTCTACCTGTCAGGGAACAAGGACGGTCACTTACCACGGCACGATTTCTTTCTAAAGGATGGATGCATGAAAGGAGAGTTACAGTGACACCGTCCTCTCAGGAAAAATCGACCAGCGCCCTGAACAATGTACTGTATGTTTATGTGCAAGTGACAAAGCCATCAGCGGCCACTGCAATTATGGCTCTGGTCCGCTGGGAGCAGAGGTCAGGTGGTGTCAGGGAGGTGGCTCTTCACGGGGGAATCGACACAACGATGGACGCAATTACAGTTTCCTATTTTCTGTTTAACCGTGACCGTGACTGATCCCTAAACTTCACCAAAACATGATCATGGTGGTGAGAAATCAGAAAATTGTATTTGTGCAGCTATTTTATTTGCATCCTCCCTTTTTCTCTGTGATATTTGTCGTCTTAGATGATTGTGACGGCACCAAGTGTCGGGCACACGCACCGTCATGTATTGAACGTTAAATTCATATTATTTGGCATTGTCCTCATATTCATTCATATTCTCATTGATGTTTATGTTAAACAGTGGTTTTTACTAACCATACCGTTTTTGGGGAATGAACCCATTTACAATTGATTCATTTTTGTGGCCCCACCTCTACTGTGATGAAGTAGCCAAGACTCAGAGGTATTAATGAAATTATTGAGCCCACAGCCATGGAAGCAGAATAAAAAGAAGCAGAACAGTGGCTCATACTGGTTCTATTCCACGTACGATATAATACGACTAATATGAGCTGAAGGAGCTAGCATGAAGATCTCTGGGAATCTTGAGTGGCAGACATGATGACGGTCAGTGTGTGGTCAATCTGCCTCTGTCACAATGAAGGTAAATGGAATTTCATTTGAGGAACTCATGGCATTGAATTATATATTTTTTAAAGAAAGTCAAGAGCAAAATGAATTGCATTATAACATCCAATTGACGTTTTGACAGCATGGATGTAATGTTCACATATCAGACTTTGAATGGAATCTTTGATTTGCAACTCATGTAAATATCAATCTATAATGTCTTATTCAAAATAAGGTAAATAGTTGGAATATTGCTGTCTATGTCAACTTAGTCAGTGTACTGTGTGAATAGTCCAGAGTAACAGGGACACCGTTTCTTGAAAGAAATGTTGATCTTTCAGATGTTTTTGTTTGCCTTGGTTCATCACAAAATAAATGCCATTTAATAAGATTGTAAGATGGTGGAGGTCAATATGTCAGAGACCAGTATAAACCCATAACTAACTGATTGGTTGAATCTCAGAGTTCAGGGAGGAAACATTATTTCATTCTGGGTGAAGCAACCCTTTAAATGGATTCAGGCTCTGTGAGAATAACCCGGAGTAAGTGTCTGTTGCCCTCAGCTGAGAGACCGCTCACTGTTAACCTGCTGGTATGGGGTGAAAGCCCCGCAGAGCCGTGTCCTCTGTCTCCCCTGCTGCCTGTCTCTCTCTCTCTCTCTCTCAGCTCACCCACTGTCTTAATACGCAGAAAAGCATGTCCTGCTTTTATCATCATGCTGTATTAAACATAATCAGGTGGGCTAATTAGGTCATAATTAAGATTACTCGTGCATCCATTAGCAAATATTTCTGCGTCAACGCGTAGCTCTAAAAAGTCCAATTGGATCTCTATCTGTGGACACAACATCCTGAATACCTGAGTGTTCTTAAATGATCCAGTAAATCCTGTGTAAAACTTGCATCTCTGCTAGACGTCTATGTGAGAGGTGGTAACTGACACTCGGAGCGCTGCAATACTTCTAAAGGTGTTTCTTTTAGCGCCATCTCCTTGTAATCACTCTAATGAGGATCAAGAAGCAACCGGTGAGGCTCAGGCTGCACTCACACCACTACAATTTTGTTTGCTGTTGGAAAAAGGAAAACAAACTCTGTCCATATGCTTGTTTTGCCAATTTGAAGGCCCCTGTGAAATAGTTTCTTTCTACCCTTTCACTCGGTCCTATCTCCCTACATCATACGTTTTTGTTAATATAATTATTCCTTGAATTCTGATTATCAATTAAATGTTGCTGTGAGACTGCAGATTTTGCAGGTTTTGTTCCTTTTTTCCCCTAGTAGGATTTTTGTTGTGTTGGATTTCCTAGGGTTCATTTAGTCTTTCTGTTTTAGTACCTTTTTTGTTCATAATAATCAAAAATAATTTCACTCCTCCTGGATCTGCTTCTTCAATATTCCCTATTTTCAAGTTTTCAATGCCAAATAACATCCTCCTCCCCCTATGTGGGGTTGGGGCGCTACAGCCCTTCTATATTCATACACATGAGAAAGCACATAACATTCCTGTGTACACTGAGAATGCACGGTCCAGTGAACACAGGAATCATTTTGTTGCATGTGGCAGATTGTTCGAATAATACTTCCTAAGCAGTTCATTGTAAATTCCAGAATATAACTGCACAAAAGGGTCAGTAGTGGTTGTAAATGATTATCCATGATGCGTTCTACTGGTAGCTGAGGCTGATGCTGGTTGTTTTCTTCCGGATGGGGCTCATGTGAAAGGAGCTTGACCAATCAGCAAAGGCTATGTCATGACCAATAGAATCCAATCAGCAAGCGGCTGTGAGTGTCCATGTCATAGTTTCCGAAAAATCTCCATTTCTGCCTGTCCATCGTTTTCAAACTGAAACGGGGCCAGAAGGGTTTCTCAAATTCTGTTTAAGAGGCTTTAAAACTCTGGATTAGTGTGGACACCAGGTGTATCCATAGCAGAGTTTATGTGTTTTCAAACAACTGTAGTACTAGTACTACATTATTACGTTTTAGTATTAATGTGCACAACTTCTGCTATTGATACGACTGGCGTCCACACTACTCTAGAGTTTTAGAGCCACTTAAATGGAGAAGTAGGCAAAGGCTGTTTGCATCTTTTTATTTTGATTTTTTTTATATCATGGATGGGCAGAAACATGGTAGCATGTGGCATAGGGCTGCGGTATCGAGTTCCCATCGATACACATACTCAACCCGTAATGAGTCAGTCTCAGCTGTCAATCAACTGCAAGGAAGACACTGCTGGGAAACCTAATCCCCTGTTAAAGATAACGTGAATGAATGGTAAACCTTAGTTAAATCACCGACACCACAGGGTTAGGGTGGTGCAGGGAAACGTGACCGGTGAGACGTGAGCATTGGCACGAGAGCATCAGCTGAATACTAGTGAGGAGTGTGAGGTTTTCACGGCCATGCCAATCAGCCAACACAAGCTCCACTGCTCAGCCTGAACTGACACGGCGCTCCATCGGCTCTAAAGGGGGTTGCAGGAAACAGGGTACAGAGGATGTCTTCATTTTGTGTCTCTTTCACGTAGTAAAACGAGCAGAAGCATAATGAGAGTTGGACATTAAACTGGCCACAATCAATTTTGTGTAATAACAAAAGATAGAACGACGAGTGCATCTTTTTCAAAGCTCTGAAGACCCACCTGGATGCTGCTTGCCCGGCACACGGCTGACAGGAAAAGTTATAGACTATTCTGTAAACGTATCGGAGCATTTGGTTGCTAATGAGCCTGGAGTTGGTCTCTCTGGAGATGGTGGAGACCAAAACAGCCCTGAAATTAACATTAATGTAAATAATGGACAGTTAACACAGCTCCCGCTGAATCACAATGTTCTGTATCAGTTTGATGCAAATAAGTAGAGATCAATTTAATAGTTACTTGCTATAGTTACAGGACCAGGAAAGCCATGCGTGATATGTTGTCTCACAAGAGTTTACTAATTCTTATTCGTCCCAAAAATATGACCATGCATACTTATTTTGCAACAATGCCTCACATTCAAATGCTAATCCTCTCAAGCTGTCCGGTGCAACGACAGCTCTGAAGTGTCGGCCAATACTGGAACAAGATTGGGCCTCGGTGTGGGCCTCGCTTCAGGGAGACGGAGAGAAACTAAACCAGAAAATCTATTTCTCATAATTATGAACGAAAATTAACGTCCATAATTCACTGAGCGGAGCCGCACGGGGAAAAGGTTGGGGAAGGTTCTGCAGTAATGTCGATTGGAAGTATCGATCGGGGGGATCCAATACATCACATACCTACTCTGTCTTGTACAAGGTGCAATACATAAGGTTGACAATACAATCTGGGCGTTAAGAAAAGGGGACAAGGTGTAGTCACTTGCGGTGTTCAATTTGTTTGGAGCTGGAGCAAAAAAAAAATCCATGGTTTAAAATTGTATCTCTCAAGAATATCACATTAAGAATTCGTCTCTACCTGAGTCCCCTTTGAGCTGTAGCCATAATCCGATTAATCACATTTTGTGTGTTACTTTTTTTTAAATCTCATCTTGTTACATAATCGAACATCTTGTGTGTGTGTGTGTGTGTGTGTGTGTGTGTGTTTGTGCAGCGACCAGCAGCCTTATATGTTTATTCATGTGAGCTCTGAGCCAGACCGAGCCGACCATCCATCAGCGCACTCTGGATATAGGAGCAACCTTCTTCATCCTGTTTTCTTTTTCTCATGCTGTTCCACACCTCCTCCCCCCCCGCCAGAGAGCCTGATAGTGTTGGCTGACGTGTGGATGCGGAAAAAAAATGTCGCCCCTGGTCCGGTCGACTCTCTCTCTCTCTCTCTCGTCATGGATCATCAAGGGGAGTTCATTGTTATCACTTCCCCTGTCAAGCTTAATGATGGAAAACAGACGGGGGTGTGGTGGGGGGGGGACTAGTTGTGATTAGTAGTTAAGACGCATCATGCTAAGACCACCTGCTGGTTGGTAATTGTCACAACATGGCAGAGGGATACAACCAAGTGATGTGCTTTGTGCTGCGTGCATGAATTAATTTGCTCTTATACACACACACACACACACACACACACACACAAAGACACACACACACAAAGACAGTATAATGGGCCAGTGTGGTTTAAATTCTCTTTGATGCGGTGGATGCCCCCTGCTGCTGCCCGTATTACTCTGCACACTTCAAACAGGTAGTTTTGAGAAGAAAAAGGGACATGATGACAAGAACGCGGCTCGCTATTCAACTCATCCCGACACTGGGCTTCTTTATTCAAATCAACAAAATGGGCTCCCCCACCTTTTCCTCCTCTTTTTGTCTCTGTGTTGCTCTGCCACGGTTTCCACTCGTCTGTGCTCTTTCCTCACAATATCACATCCTCCCTCCTTCCTCCCTTTGTAACTCTTGCATCGTTTTTCCTCACCCGTCTGGGAGAAAAACATCCTTCCATAAATGTTCCAAGCCAATCCTATTTTTTTATTTTCTTTCGGTGTCCAGGTCCGTCTTTACTTTTATCATAAAAACGCCTCCCCTCCTCTTTTTCCCCCTGTCACCTGGAGCTTGTCGCAGTATGCCACCGCATGATAGCTGACCATCCAGACAATGTCAGCGTGAGTCACAGTTCACAGATGTCAGGGGACACACCGGGGTCCTCCACCCCGCCGCCTGACCCGTGTGTGCCTGTGCATGCCTCCACCAGTGTACGTGTAAATGGGTTTGTGCGAATTCCTGACGAGGAGGATAAAGAAAGCCGGGGAAAAAGCAACACATCCTCGCCCCTGGTGTTGATTTGTGTTATGTGTGCGAGTGCATCCATGGGTGCAGTGGATTTACCGAGCAGGAGATTTGTATGGCGATGTCTGTGCACAAGTCTATTGGTATGGATAGCGTGGCGTGATCTCCAGCATGATCTGTGTTCGCTGCCTCCCAGCCGGCCCCTCCCCTTCCCATGATTCCAGCGGCGCCTCCAAAGCCCCTCTAACCTTTCTCCTGCGCACCCATCTGTCAATCATGCTCATTGCAGCATAGCAACATCGGGACACTTGGTTCGGTGTTAATTGAACCTTCACAGTTTACATTGGCATAAACCAACATCCCTTATCTGTTATTCCTGAGGTAACCCTCCACAGAGGCATTATTAATCATGGCACACGGCGCAGAGAATATCTACTGGCTCAGAAAACATTCAGAGGCTGGAGCTGGTTATACTTACAGATGTGTTTGCTTAAAATTGACATGCAGGTTTTAGTTTGGAACTTAAAATATTGAAACGCGCCTTGTCTCCGCATTCCGATGATTCAGTAGAATGGGTTCTGCTTAAAGAGATGTGAAAGACTTAGCCTTTTCCCCTCCTGAAAGGTCATGCTTATAAAGTCCTGGGCGTAGGTGGTGCATATTGTATTAAAAGAAAAATTACATAGCAAAATTTTTTTTAAAGTGTTAAAATGAATATTTGTACTTTCAAGTGCAGAACAAAATGATCCCTGGATGTTGAGGTCAGCTTGTTCACTCGGTTGAGACTGTATCCAATGCATCTCAATCGCCCCCTGGTGGCTGGCTGCAGTATAGGTCATAAACCCTTCCTCCAATGTGAAGTTTAATTGCCGGGAAATGGATACATTGAAATGATGGCCTCTGTCATTTGAGGGGTAGCTCTTACCACACTGAAGGTTTGTCTCGAGAATAATTTTCAGACATGTCCCGCAGAGGATTTCTGGAGAATTGGGTCCCGACTTTCTCTATTAGGGCTGAACAATCATTGATATATCTTCCTCCTCCTTTTTCCCATTGAAAGTTTGTTTATTATTTATTGTTTTGTTCTTCCTTTCTGTTTTCTACATTTTTAAATGTTTGCAATTCTCTGCAGTATTCAGGTGAGGGATGGTGCAGCAAGCTGAACCAGGAAGTAACGTCTTCTGCTGCAAAAATGACGTCTTTGTTAGTGTCTTCCGATCCTCCACATCTTTCCCTCTGTCTGTAAGAAGCGTCATCAACTGCTCACTTCCTAGCTGGGGGCTAGGCAGAGGAAGTTTGTACAAACTCCGGAGGCCTTCACTCGAAAATTTGCGTACACATATACACTCCTCAGGACATGTCTGAGAGACGCTTAAGTTTATTAAATGCTTCTGTAAAATCAGTTGACTTGTGATTGGTTGAGTTGACGGAACTCAATCCTCAACAGCTAGCGCACAGAAGGAAGAAAGTGGAGATGTCTCGTCCATCTTTATATAGTCTACGTTTTGAGTACATCAGACCATGTAACAACTCTTGAAACTCCTTTCCCAGCACATTCTCAACACTGGGGTAACAGTGTTTGACAGTTTATTTTGGGAACTTTTCTAACACCAATAATAAAACAAGTACACCCACTTGACTGAGCAATTAGCCAGCTGTGAGGAGGTGATAAAGTATGCAAAATATGAATCTCTGTTTCAGCTACTTCACACAGCTACATCATTTTTTGGGTACACGACTAGCGCTCTTATCCCTGTGATTCATTGTGTTTAGAAATGACCCACAAAAAACACAGTGGAAGTCAGATTCTGCCAAAAGGAGGCAATGGCCACCGACTAACAGCTTCTGTCTTTTGAGTGAGACCAGTCTGAATACACGTTAACACTGTGGACAACTTAAGACACAAGGAATGATCTAGTCCAGTTCAAGCAGACTCTTGAGAATCAGGGACAGAGTCTGTTTGGAAGCTCCATTTCCTCAGGGATAGTTTCAGAACATTTTCAAATCAATTTTATTTGAATAGCGCAAAATCATAACATAAATCATCTCAATGCACTTTACATAGAAGGTGAAGACCTTAAAGATGTGTAGAGAAACCCAACAGTTCCAACAATGAGCAGCACTTTGGCGAATGTGGAGGGAAAACGTCTTCATTAAATTGAAGAAACCTCCAGAACTTCACCTTCCTTCAGACTAAGTGTGGGCGGCCATCTGCCTCGAACCGCTGGAGTGAGCAGAGGAAAATGGGGAAGAGAGGAGAGATGTGTGGAAAAGAGGGGAGAGACTGTTGTGCACCATCAGGTTTCATCTCTTGACTCGTTGTTATAATGAAAACAATAAGAGTGATAATTATGGATGTAAAGATGTTATTAATCATCGCGGCAACAGTTCATATTATATAAATAATAGTTTATCATTATCATCAGAACATGTTTATCTCTGAATGTGTATTCAGTCCATGCATCCTCATGGTCTCTGTGTAGCTCACGCTCATCAAATAACTCCAGACATCTTTATTTTTCGGCCCGTATTAAATATTGCATCATTTAAAATCTATATTTTTTAAACAGTGCTCTTGCAGATGGAGTATTTGCTTGATAGAGAGTATTCACTCTGTCAAACTCCATCGCTTCAGGGTGAGAAATTCTCCCAGTTGATCCAGATTAAAGACGAAATTTGTTGATGTACGAGTAGTTTGGGGTGTGAAGACGAGGGATGAGCTTTATTACTGTAAAGCGGAGGCATTGCACTAACTTGCATCATGCCTGTTGCCTCACTGAACTGAAAATAAATGTGAAACACGGAAATCTTAATGGATCACGCTGATTGTTCTGTGACAGCAGTGTGTTTCTTGGAACATCCCTCTGCCTCGCTCCGTGTGCTCTTCTAACGAAATGACGGTACTGCGGTGCAATCCCGGTGACAAAATGTCATGTCAGTAATTTCCCCCAGCTGCTTATCTGCTCCGGAGCCAGGATGGACTTGTGGACAGTACTTCCTGCTCTGTCTCTCTCTCTCTCTCAATCAATGCACCGAGAGAAGGTTAAGTTCTCTTCTCACAAGCCGCCATCGCCCACCTTGCGGGAGAGACTTGGATAGAGATCAGACGACAATCAATTAACTGTCTGTGTCATTACAGGATTAGCTCTACCTCAACGTGGTCACATACATTTGGAAGCTTGCCCAGTAATGGGCAGGCAATAGAACAAGTGACTGCATGTCCCCTGGGAGAGATTAGCGCTCCGGGAACAAGACTGTGGAGTAACAAACGGCAGGCGACGGGAATAGTGTGGAAAACGAATGCAACCCGAGCATTTTTCAATAAATAAACTTCATGATTTGTTGGATGGTTCACAAACATGAGCGGACGGGAAAATTAAAAAGAATACAAATTATGATCATCATCAGCACATCATTAAATAATATGTGATACATGACACGAGAATGACATGAATCAAACTCTGTCTAATTATCGTCGGCGTGGTTGATGAATAATACGACGTATTGTTGTTTGAGGCCAGTGCAGCTTGAGGATACAGATATCTGTTGGTCACTGGTTCTAATTGAAATATCTTTGCAACTATTTGATGAATTGCAATGGAGTTTTGTGCAGAAATTCAAAGTCGTCAGAGAATGGATCTTAATGGCTTTGGTGATTTTCTGGCTTTTTCCTCGATGATAATGACAAATGGGGTTTTGAGTGAACTGTCGCGCGCACACATCGGTCACAGTTATTCACTCATTCTCTGGCTGCCTTGCTCCCATCTGCACTGCAGATACCTCGACGTCCAACCGCCGCAAATCCTTTAAACATTGACACACTTATCCATTCTGTCAATAACCGTTTCTTCTAATCAATGTTGTAAATATTGTCCGCTGTCCGTCCTGGGAGAAAGACCCCTCACAAGTTTCTATGACCCCCCCCCCCCCCCCCTTTTGTAAGCAGACTACCAAAACTACTTTGTCCTTACACTTGTTGAGGGTCAAGAACAGAGGATGTTGCACCTTGTTAAGCCCTTTGAGATAAATTGTGATTTGAGAATATGGGCTGTACAATAAAAATTTGATTGATGACAATGAGATTGGATTTTGTAATTACTTTTTTCATTAAATCACAATATAACTGCTGTCACGTTATGACATCGTTAAATAAAGACTTTATTCTGGTATTCTATATATTTTTTTTCTCGTTAAATAACAACTTTGTTCTTGTAGTATCACAACTTTTTCATTATGGATTTATTCTCGTAATGTTTTGTAATATATCTTTTTAAAGTGTCATAATGCTAGCAGGTATTAATGTAAGGATGCTAACGGGGTAGCCTAATCTGTTAAGCATTGGAAACATTACACCTGCTAAACATCTGCAAGTTTGAAGGATGGGACTCACACAGCTACTTAGTCTCAATCTTGTTGCTTTTCAAAAATCTCCTCGCGCACATGAGTGAACCCCCCCCCCCCCCCCCCCCACATGCGCACACACACTTTCATCATAACAGCTCTACACATTTAAGGTACTTTGCAGTGAGAGGTGTTTATGCTTTCTCCATCTCCGAGTTTGCATATGTCTCATTCCTCCCGATACTTCCTCATTATCCAGCCTGCTGGTCTTGGAGTTTGATTGATTGTTCATAAAACATGCATGACCCTCGTGAATTACTGTGAGAGAACATCCAATAAATTGCTTTAGATGGCTTATTACAATAATGTAACTGGCCTGGCATATTAAATTATTTGCAATTCTGTAAATCACAGAGGTGATTTGAAAATAACCCATTAAAGGCATCATGGTGACATTTCTTCACTCTTCCTACAACATAACCGTTTCTGTCACAGCTCGTTTTAATCACAGGGACTTTTGTCATCAATCACATTCTAATTGGGCCCTTAATAAAATACCGACAGAATGTGAGGAGAGGAGGAATCTGCAGAGTTTGGAGGCGAGTTTTACGAATATTATTATGTTAACAGTGATGAATATTACTCGATTATAAAGACGCAGCTGTGAAATATTAACTTTCAACTTTTTTTTTACCAAAATGCATGACTACAATTTAGTAATATGCAAATAAAAAGTCAATAAAAATTAAATGAAATGCCAAACAAGCATATTTTTATACAATATTGCAAAGAAAGAAAAATTCAGGGGATTCATTATAGACTATTCCTATTAAGTGACAGCCTTGATTCCTCATTCAGTCTCTAATTACATTTTTGCACTGAGAATTTAGGTTAATACTGAGTTTAGATTGTGACACAAACATAGCGTTGCTCGGTGAAAACGGACATCCAGAGTTGCCCATGCGTTTTGAGTTGTGTGACCCCCTCTCCTCCCTGAGTCCCATGGGTGAAGGGAGGAGACAGTAGGAGGGAGCAGAGGTGGACGGGGCCAGAGGAGAAGGAAAGCAGAGTTCATCTACGACCTTTGGGTCCCAAAGGGACACAGGTCAAACTTTGAATACAGAGTAAAGTTGAAGGACTGTGTGATGTGGGCAGCAGAGCAGCCACTGGGATTACCCAAAACTGACTTGAGTGGCCACTTAGGAGGCAGGTTCTTCAGCTCGTTGCCTCATCTAATATCAGATTTGTGTTCTGCGCTAGTGTTTTGATAACTTACAATTTGTCATGCGAATGAAATACAGAAAACAACAAATAAATGTTGTGTTGTTGTTTAGGAGGCTCTTTTTCTAAAGGCTGTCGGCTTTGAAGGTCCACGGATCCACTGAGGCTTTTTATTTTTTTTCACACTTTGTCCAGCGGAGTCCTTGAAATCATATTATTTCTATGACCAACGGCACAGGGTCAAGTATCACTTTACAGTCAGGTTCCAACATCAGATTTATTTGAACCGCATTTTCATTTGATTTGAGCTAATTTATTCACATTAAGATTCAAGAGTAGTAGTGAATGTGGCTCCTGCAACCACAGACATGAAAAGAGGCATAGATGAAGGGAGCGGAGCCGTGGAGAGAGTTGTGTACATTCACCACCTACCTGCACCCTCTGCGTTTGATCCAAGCCCCTCGCCTTTGAAGCGTGTATGCCTTTGTGCTGGGCCAAATAGGGGTGTGTGTGAAAAACCTTGCATGCAAGTGATGTCATCATTAACACTCTCTCACATACACACACACACTCACACACACACACACAGGTTTTTTTCAGAGATTCACCTTCATGTGCATCCACACAAAGTCACACCCACATGGATGGAAACTAAATGGGAAAATGTTCTTATCACCTACAGGTATTTGCTTTCAAAATTGAACCTGGGACCTCTTTCTATTCCGACTCAGACGATCTTCAGAGACAAGGAAAATGTTCATTTTATCAGATTGCACTTTTAAGATGGGAAATGAAGAAAGGCCTCAAAATATATACTCTTCAGGCACAAACATGGTTTTGCTCCCCCCCCCCCTCAAACCGGCCACGAATTCTGGATGATGAAACAATATCATTAATGATTTCAGTATAATTTTCATTAATCGCAATGTAACAAACTTGATGACTAGCTGGTGAAGAGTTATCAAATAAAGAGGCAGATGTTTCCCTTAAGAGTTGATGAAATGCAAAAAGACCTTGTCGGCTAATGTGGCTTTTTGTTGTAAGTGATTTTAGTGCCTAATTAAAAACGTTCTTTTGTAAGTTGTACTTGCATGACTGATGGGAAATGTTCTTTGTAGAATAAGAGTAGAAAGACTTTCAGAGACTTTGGAAGCTGCAGACTTTAGCTTGGTCGGGTTTAATTCGTTCTTCACATAACTTCACACAAGTTACTTTTACTCAACAATACGATTCAACAAATCAGCCCCTGCCACCGCTGCCCATCTGCGCCCATAGCCTACTGCATTGCTACTGGTGGATGTTGGCAAACCTACAGACACATTCAGCAGGAAAGCTATCAGCAGTGGCTGCTGCGTGCGGTTGGGAGCGAGCGAGGCGGCGCAGAAAGCTGCCAGGGCCGAGAGAAACCAGAGGGATCTGCTGTCCGCCTCAGGGCCCAGTAGCAGCAGCTGTGTGAAGCTGGTCTTGTCACGACGATAGAACCAAACTTTAACAAGGTTAATTGTTTGTTTCCTATTTCCTGGCGATAGATCTCCGGTCTCTCATGCATCTCCTACTGTTCGAGATGAGAAGCTGTGAAAATGTTCATCATACATTAACAGTAACTATTGCTGCCTTTGATCGGGGGAGACGTCATGTGTTATTGAGCTGCATTGTGGGTCTTTGGAATTGCATCGCTTGCACTGTGAATGGAAGAAGTTGAACCAAGGTCATCTTTTCATACGGCAGTAAGGGCATCAGCCAATCAAATCACTGTGATGGTAAAGCGGGCAGCAGCTGGACCTGGTGTGTGTTCATTGATATCTAGCATCGCACATCAGCATGAAAATCCTGCGTGCTATGATGATTGTTCCAGCACCAAGCGTCGTCGCACACCTGGTGCTTAACACAACACATACGTGTGAACTCAACATTACCCATACAGTCTGCAGGCTGCTGTTCAATGCAAAAACACCTCATGTAAATTTTTCAACCAGCTCCCACTCTTTATGTATTTCTGAATTTGATTGTCAAGAAACGCTGCATTATGTATAATAATTATATTAATGCAAAGAGACTTTTTCACAGATAAAGAAATTAAGAATGGGAAAGAAATGACCATGTCAGCGGCAACTGTTAAGAGCAGAAAAGACTCTAAATCTTTGCAACAATTGCTTTAACAAAACATGAATTCTGGCTTCTCTCGTATTAAACAAAGAGCTTGTGATTGGTAATGGTGTTTCTCAGGAGCTTTACGTTCCCATCAGATTAAAGAAAGAACTTATAAAGTTTGTTTCATAGCCGACACTTTGATATTGACTGATCCTTGCTATAAATTAAGAAAATACAAATAGACTTGGTGGGTTATAAAGATGTGAAAAAGATTTAGGAGGTTTTATTCTCCATTATACTCCTGTCTGTGACCAGCTGTTACCCAATAAATCAAGCTGAATAGAAATTACCAGATCAGAATTTCCAAAATAAGATGCCATTTGTTCTGCAGGGAACAGAAAGTTTCACTCACAAAGAGTGACTGACAAAAAGACACCAATATAATTTGATTTTTAACTTCTCATAAAATGTTGTCATGGGAGGGTGAGGGGGGGGGGGGGGGGGGGGGGGGAGAGGGAAAACAGCAAAGCAACTGGCTGATGAGTTCAGACAGTCCCTGGTTTTGATCTCCTCTGATCTAAAGCCCAGATCAGTCGGAATCGTTCGAAATGTGTTTTGCATGCTTGATTACTCGTGTAAACACAGACGTGTTTTATGTAACTGAATGCAAGAGCCTTTCGACTGCTAAAAAAATGCAGTTTAATCACGACCCCCCCTCAGAGGGACGCTTCCTGTTGTGCAGTTAACTGTCAGATGACAGAGAGCGCAGGGGAAAACAACGCGGGGAGAAGCTGAGCCATGAAGACGAACAGGAAACAAGAGGAGTGGAGGAGCTGTCAGTCACACTCTTGGCTTCTCAGGGTTTAATATCTCTTTCTCATGCACACATCTTAACCTCCTCCTCATCTGCTGTCAGCCGACGCCAGCGAGACGTCACTTCAACTCTGGATTCTCGGCTCATGACGGAAAGAACTGAAGGTCAAATCACTAACAGTGGGCTCAGTTGAATGGGACTGAACATAAACCCTTGATAGTCTTAAAATACACTGAGCCGATTCGTTTCTAGGGGATTGATCACATTTGTCAGTGTCTGTTGCACATCCGCAGACCCCCCCCCCCCCCCCTCCCCACACACTTTATTCATTATGTATAATATAGTGAAAGATAAGCTTTATGAAAATGTACTCCCGGTCGACACTGCGGTATAAATAGGCAGTGCAGGTGAGATATGACACAAGTGCTGCACTACACTTTATCCAGTAATGAATGAAACAGGAAAGCAGACATCAAAACTCACTCAGGAGAAAAAGCAAGAAACTGAAAATACTTTTTTTCAAGACACCAAAATCCTAATAAGATAAACTTTACAATAAAATATTTTCTAGCCCTTTTCTCCTCAAAATTATTTTAATTTTAGTAAATTCTGTTTAATCAAGCAATCAATCATATTTTACGCGTAGGGCCCATATTCACAAAGTGCTATGAGCCTCGTAGGTCTTAAAAATGGGCGACATCCACTTTCTTTAACCGTCAGCAGCATGACTCAGGAAAAACAACGAAAATAAATAACAGAAACCTCAGAGTCACATGAGGGATCTCTCTCAATAATAAAGATACCAATAATAAAAGTCATAGACAACATAGAAATGACAAAAAGTAAATGCAGAGGTTTATTATTATGTTTAAAGTATTTATACAAAAGAAAATATCTGACAGAGATGAAGGGAGCAGTAATGGCGTATTGTAATGATAGAGGTATTACCAGTAATAGTAGTGTATGTGGACAGGCATTTATGTGGTGAGGAGTGAGAGGAGGAAAGCCAATGTCTGTTTGTCATGCGTACTCTGATTATATAGGTCTAAAAAAATCGACTACTCTAAAAGCATTTAGGATGTGACGTGTTTGTGTGTTCTGTGTCTGCCCTGGTAACAAAGGTCGTGAGCGGCAGGTGGGACAGTCACCTGGTGGTTTTCAGTTAAAGCAACAGGATTAAACATGGGCCTCAAGTCACTTTGGACTTTTGAACTTAAACAAATGCTCCCAGCATCCGAAACATGCTCATAAATAAAGCAATTAATGCTCGAGTAGCTGCGAGTGGACACTGAATTGCACGAATGGATAATGGAGGGAAAACATCGCAAATGTGTTGTTGAATGTTTTGAAGATAAAATATTTTTTCTATTAACATTTTGTAACTTTGCAAGTAGGTGGATTCATTAAAAGCATTTCCTCATTATGCTGATGAAAGATCTAATCTGTTTAACATATTGGGTGTTGCAAATTAATATTACATGAATTTAGTTTGTCAGAAACGGGAGGTGTTGTTGAGACTTGAAAAAAGCAGGAGAAAGAGTCAGAGGAGGTAAGAGACATGAACGCTTCGACAAATCACACAGGATTTATTCATTCTCCCGGGGATACACTTATTTAGGAGAAGAAAATGAAAGCAAACAGCAAAGTTATCACCTGACTCTCCTTTGAACACATTCGTCACAGTTTAAAACAGAGGCAGCTGTTTCTTTTTCTGTAAAATAAAGGATTATTACTGCTTTTATTGTGGGTTTTCAGTTTAACCTGTGGTTTAGATAATCTGCCTTAACGGTTGGCTTGTTTACAACCTAAAGGGAGGCGTCTAGCATCTCACTTGAGTGAGTACTTTGCAATCACACGTAACAAAACACAACACAAAGCTGCAATAAATCAGAAAGTTGCTTCAAGATGCTAGAAAGATCTATTGTTCCGTTTAAAAACTGGAGCGCATACACCTCCACCAAGGCCCAACAGTCCCATTTGTGAAACCACATTTAAATTCATGGGGATCTGCACCGGCTTGCAAATATCAGACCCTTATTTTTCATCAAGACCCATGAATTATTCTCAGAGAAATCAAGGAAAATACTGAAAAAGGCCCCCTCGCGTATCTTCGGTAAGTAAGAACATTTTCTTTTGGGATCTGCCCCCTGATCCAGATCCGCACTAAAGTGTAACAACTTCCTCCCTGACCCCCGACCACATCCTCCCAAGTTCCGTGGTAATCCTTCCAGTAGTATTTGCTTAATCCTGCTCGGCGACGCAGGTGAAAACATAACCTCCTTGTGGGAGGTAGTGATCCAGCTCCTTGCCCCCATCTCATCCCATTACGGGAGTTTTCCTCCATCTCCACTCTGACCATCAAGTACAGCGGCGGCAGTAAAGATCAATTCATACATTCTGCATCAACAGCAGATTCATTTCATCCCGGCTGCTCGTCTACTATGATCAAATAAAACAAACTGTTGAACGAGAGTATTACATAATAATAATCAGGATCATACACATCAGCCATTTTTCATTGCTCCGGTCATTTATTAACTCCCAAACGATGCATTGATCTCTGATTTGGGTCCATTATGACCGATGACAAAATGGAACTAGTAATGGATTTTTGATTTAGACTAGAAGCTCACTGAGGACAAGCAGCAGCTGACATGACAGGGATATATCGGTTTTCATTTGGGCCAGAGTCTGTGTGAGGTAGTTTGTGTGTGTGTGTGTGTCGTGCTTTTGATTTTGAGTGGGTGACTGAGTGTGTTTTTGTGAGTAAGGTCACACTTTGTGAGATATCAGAAAAGCAATATTCCTTCAAGTTCAGCGTTATGTGTTGGAGAGAAGAAGACCACAGCAGGAAGAAATGGATTGTGGGATGTGGCACTGATAGTCATCTGTTGTTCACTTGGACTGCGTGTATTGCTGCTGGCTTGTGTAAGTGTGTGTTTGGATGTGCATGCGAGCCTGTGTGTGTGTGTGTGTATTGTATTTGTGCAGTTTGGCCATTGTGTGGCAGCAGCATCTGAACCATTTGTGATGTGACTGCATTTTACTTATGTAACTGAAAACTTTTAACATATGAAAATGAACCAAAGACTCATTGTTCCCACCTGTATAATTATTAATACCTAAATTAGAAAATTATATTTTTGATTTGACCTTACTGATCTGGTGAATGTTGTTTTACACTTTTAAGAGGCTCAAGCGTTTCTTCAACAGAGGGAAAGATGTTGAAAACACAGAGAGGAAGGATTAATATTCTGCAAAATGGTGGATGACAGTGAGTTAATGAAACGCTGCGGTCTAGATTGTGCTGCGATAATTTTCATTAGAGAGGCGATCACATCCCCCAATCAGGGCTATGATCATCAGAAATACAAGTGATCGCAAAGCTTGGCAGCAGGAAGAAATTCAGCAGCGATGACTTGGCTCTGTCACAAATTTCCAGCGGCAGAGTGATCGCACAAACAATTACAGCTTCTTCACAATCACATATTGTTAAGTTTGTTTACACTGGATGTAGACAGAGCAGGCGTCCCCGGGGTTTGAGGCCGGTGGAACACACATCTACGTCATCGTGCCATCAGAAAATGAATCCAACTGCATCAAGTCTCAAACTGCTAACACTTAATAAATTAAAATTTTGGATATTGTTGCAAAATGGGGGTCAACAGTACTGCTACTTATTTTATATCTTTTTGCTGCTGTAACCTTGGAAATGTCCCCATTGCGGGATAAACAAAGGACTCCTTATTCTTATTCAAATTAAATTTAAGGTGCAAAAATATATTTTGAGTTTCTATTCGTTTGAATATTTAGCCTCGGTGGTCATGTGGGGGAAATTATTCACATTATTATCGGAAGCTGTGATTTAAACCCTGCTGATTTATTTGTATGGACGCTTGGAGCACAAAACAAAACAGCAGCAGTATCCGAAAGTGGTATTGGCCAACTGAAGAGGCAGTGTGCTACATGCAGAGGTGGCTGATGCTAGACAAGGCTTACCCAGTCATTACTGCCTGTGCTATATTTTACTACAGCTGCACTGCCAGAAAATCCCAGAACCTCTCGAGGACACTTACGGTGACGGAGATGAAGACGAGGATGATAACGAAGAGACTCAACTCCCACAGGGGAGGACCCTGTCCCAGAGTGAGTTTCCTCACCGAGCCTAATTTATAGTTTTTAAATTTCAGACAAGTTACAGTGAAGATATATATAAAAAAAAACTGATGATTCTACTGAACCAACACACGGAGCAGTTGTACTAGGTATGCATTATAAAGGCCTGCTCTTACGAGGACACATGAACGCATAGTTCCTATTTGTCATGGCATTTAATTTTTAGAAGCTTTATTTTTTTATATGCAGTCCCTCCTCCTGTAAACACGGGACCCTGGTGCCATCTGAGGACATCCATCTCCCCAATTTTCTGTCCAGCAGCGATGGTGTTGCAGAAGCATGCAGAGTTTAATTGGGACACTAAGGCTAAGGATCGCACAGCTGGGACGTTGAAGGCCTCGGCTGATGGCTCCATGCAGCAGAGAAGGGTGGAAACGTGGCAATGAGCATGTAGCTGTACAAGAGAAGTATGAGTAATGGTCTATTTATGTCCCTTAGCTTGAATAAAAATGCTCTTGCCTGTCATTCTGTTAATGAAAACCAACTAACCCATCTTCCTTCACATATGCTGCAGCCGAGTCTCTGAGACGTCCATCTCTACCTGCAGCCTGTTGAGAACAACCGCACCCCCCCCCCCCCGAAAACAATCCAGTATATGGGCACATATACAGTAACTCTGCATTAAAGTTAATTTAAATGCAGGGCAATGGCACTCACCTGCAAAAAACCTGTTTGTGTGCTGCAATCAGCTCTTTCACTTTCAGACTTCAGCACACGTACCACTACTTTCCAGACTCCTAACTGGTTCAAACACGGAGGGAATGAGGCATTTATCTGCTGCTCTCCATTCTCCCTTCATCTTCTTGGCTTGCTCTTAAAATGGGTTTGCGCTCGTCATCTAATTGAACGAACAGTAAAGACTGTTCCCCTGTCCAGTTGGGTTTTATGGTTCTTTAACTCGCTTCCATCGCTGTGTGCTTGTTTGCTGTTTAATAGGTGATTTATATACCGTCCAACTTTGCTACTTTTGTTGGCTGGCCAGAAATTGGCGAAACTAATATAAAACACATTAAGCATTAAAGTTACCAGCATTGTAAGTAAGGGTATAAACAAAAAGAGTATCAGTATGTGAATGGGGCACTGAGCAAGTAATGTGCTTTCATTTGTTAGGATACGTTTAATGTCCTAGTGTGGTGCCCATTTTAAATCTGACTGATTGGAATGGGCTGTTGGTTTTCACCTGTGGTGATGCTGGGGACAGCCTCCTTTTCTGAAACTGCAAAAGTGACCTGCAGAGCCCATGATTGACAGCTTCATTAATCCCAGCCATTGCTACTACATAGAACTGGTCACTTATTTAGTTGTAATGATTGTAACTTGTGTCCAATCGCACCAATTACACAACGCTGCACCTCCTTGGGCCCTTTACATGACACATCCCGAGAGGAAAAGTTCTCTAGATAGGCCTTCCACGTGCAGACAGACAGATCAATCAATTCCTCTGTCCATGCTATAGCAATTATCACCACGATATTTTGCTTTTCTCAATCACACCCTCTAAAGGAATGTGTTACACCTTGCAAACAGGGTCAACAACACCCTGTCACCAAAGAGAAGTTTCCCTTATTGAGAATCCTAACTCACTCCTCGGCTTGAACGTCTTGACAGAAATTTTTAGGCTAATCTGGGCTTTCCGAGACTATTCTGTTAGTGAATACAGCCCCTGGTGTTTTGCCATTGTTCATTTCCCCGATGTTGTCATTTCTCCCAGGGTTATTGGCTGTTGTAGTTTTCTTTTGTTTGTCAACCATTTCAATATTACTGACGAATACACCCATGTTTGAGTATTTGCAGGGTTTCTGCTGTATTGAGTTTAGCGCAGTATGATTTAAAAAGAAGTTATAGTTTACTTGGTCATAGATCTGAAGGAAATATCACAATTTAGGTTGGTGTTTGAGGTGAAGGGCAAGCAGACAACTGGCTTTGATGCAACATGAATTGTTTTTGACATTAGCATGATTTGCTTCTCCATGAAGTGAAGATCAGGTTGAGAGTTGGAGTAGATTTTCCATTTGGTTTTACAAAGTAAGATTTGCCTTGTCTGATTTCTTTAAACATATAAATGACTCAGGTGGTTAAGTAAGGGATGTATCATCGGACAGTAATAGTCCGATGATGACTGAGTCTCCAGTGGGAGTTTTAACAGCTGACAGATCGAACTTGACTAATGAATAAAAAAGGTGAATGGTGTGAAACGAGTATTATTGAATATTGAATAGAAGTAAGGCTTTGTCTATAGAATGAGTCGGCTATGATGTTTGCAACCTCTGTCGTCCTTTAGTCCTCATATGAATGATGTTAGTGCCGTGGCCATTTTTCAAAGTGTGGTAACCTTGGGAGTTCGAAAAAGAATTAAATAATGTGTATCTACCTTTCAGAGGGTAGAAGCACAGTTATACATTTTGAATAATCAAAATCTGAAGTGTACACACATTCTAACATAACTGGTGTATAGCAAGAGCTTGATTTGCTTATAAAAGTAGAAATAGCTGTTCCTCTGGGCTTTAAGCTAAATAACGGACTGTCCCACCCATGGCCTCCTGAGCCTTGTGTGACCAGACAATTTAAACCTCTTATGATCCATGAAATCAGTTTTACATGCAGCTTTTTTTACACCATGTTACCTTTAATATTAGTCACAGCCCTAAATCCTACCAACTGTATTCACTGGGAACATTTATATAATTCACCAAGTATATGTTTAGTATATACCAAACCACCGGCACCTCATCGCATAACGAATACTTGATATTTATATCAAAAGTGTAACCGATGTGTGAACCTCCCACGCCTCATCCCATCCCAACCAAAAAATTAAAATAGAAGAAGCTCAGCAGCGTGAGTCTGTTTAGTCAGTCTGCTAAAGTTCTTCATCCAATGCTTGTTCTGTGGAAGTGAGCAGCAGGTCTCCTCCACAACGCTCACATACATGTTTAACCAAGTAAATACTTAAGTACTCTAAACATTGAAATACCTTTCCATTATTTTAGTACTAAACAGTTACTTCTAATCAGTGTTGTAAACATTGTAATTTGTTCTCGGCTACACGTGGCATCTATTGCACTTTTGTCTGTCCTGGGAGAGGATTCACTCTCTGAGGGTCCTATGTTTCTGTTTTCCTCACTCTTGTTGAACCCTATGAGACAATTTGTTAATCAGAATCAGTATCAGAATTCAACAAACAAAATTAGATTGACTGATTTATAACTACTCCATAGTATTAGTCATAAAAGGAAACTAGTCTATGTATAGAGGATATCGTTTGGATTTTAATCATTGAGATTCAAAGTCCGATTTTGCTAATCAATCTTGGTTCTTAACAATTACAATTCTATGAATGGCGGAGTCACAAAGTAACACTAGTCCTCACATCACATACTTATATTCTCTTATATTCTCATCCTCGTTCGCCGTTCCTTCCTCATCCTCTTGACTCCTCTCGGACTGCATTGTGACATCACTGTCCTTTCCACGATCATCCTGTGTTGACAACGGACAAGGCACTTGGCATTTACATCAAACAAATGACGGAGGGAAGCCGGCATGAACGACATTTCATCTGCTCAGAGTCAGTCAGCTTTGCAGAGAGAAATTTCCTTTTGATCCGGTCCCAGACAGTGGCACTGTTGTCCATCGTTTGTTTGATGCATGGCTCCAATGCAGGGGTTTATCCTCCAGAAAGTTCCTCGTATCATCTCTCTAAAATAAGCAGAAAGCACTTTACATGCGTACTCCCCCTGTTTGTAGCCTCAGTCATTTACCGGAGAGAGCTTCGACAAGTTTGCCCAAATTGCTTCTTTAGGTCGGATACAGATAAAGAATCTCCCTCTTCAACATTAAAAAAAGCATCTCAAGCTTTTGGAGAATTGAAAGAATCTGACAGCATGTGATGTTATTTTCAGAAGAGACGCAGAGCGTGGACGTGTATAAAACTCATCATCAGATTGATGAAGTCCCCCGACTTCCTGAAATCTTCATCAGTCAGCCAAACAAGTCTGGGAGGGAAGGAAAATACATTTTCTGAGTTCACACAACAAACTGCCGATGGAGTTTATCTGCTCAACTTTATCCTTGCATTAATTCTACTTTTAATCACGTTACATTTCCTGATGTGTCAGCTATATTAATCTTTCTTGATGTTGTTATCCAAACATTTGATATTGTCCACAGTAATCTTCATTTTTGCACAGTTTTTACCAATAAACCAACTATTAGTTCTTTCATATTGTGTGTGTCTGTCTCCATATGCTCTCTCAGCCATTGATCCTAGCTGCCGCACCAGTTCTCACGACAACAAGGAGCGAGCATTGAGGCAGCTCTGATGTAAACAAGAAAATTGCAAATGAGATTAAATCAATATGACATGCAACTTTCATATGTATGCAGGTGTAGTTACATAGTAAGAGATTCATGTCGTGTTGTTTTATGAATGTTGACACCTGCGAAACAAATTATCCTTTAACTTTAACCATTAAAGAAGAAACAAATTGTTTTGTTTGTATTTTTTCTCTTGATACTTTCTACATGCTCCAAGATCAAAATCCTACATGACATCAAGCTCTGGGTTAAGACAAACTATCTTGCATGAATTACCAGATACGTGTATAAAACCAGGGATCTATTTTCCAAGGAAGATGACCTTATGAAAGCTTTAATACTTGCATATGAATTCCAGTCACCAGAACCCCAGACACAGATATCATGTAAGCGGAGGTGTGGAAGGGATTGGCCGAATGGACACTGTAAGTTTTGAGCACATTGTGTTGTTTATTACCCAAGACCTCAAGATTTCTGCCTCACTCTCTAAGTTCTATTCAACTTTTTTTTTAAACTATGCTGAACCAGCCACAGCCTGACCGGGAGGAATTTTATTCTTCCACGACCTGCACAAGGGCAAAATGAAAGGAACTCAGTTATTCTTGCATAAGCCTTTTGCTCTCTTGTGGTCAGAGGACAACAAAGATACGCAGAACTTTGGATTTATCCCTCTTCTGAGGTATCTGGAATCTATTTAGAGTCGGTACCTGTGCACACAACACAACCTTTCGCTGTTATTCAAATAAGGTTCCTCTATGACACCTCTGAAAAGAACATTTTAGTCATTTGCACTAATTGGCATTGACCACAGAGTTCTCCCTTATCGGTCTATTGATTATTTCTGCTGCAATAGTGGTGTGGAAGTGGTGCTTGTCAATGTCAGTGGTAATGCAGAGATATGCACAGGGCCGTAGGGCAAAAGTGATTCCAGCTTTGTGAAGGTTATTCTCGACATCTTATCCTGAGTGCTGCCTGATGCCCGGCGAAACTTGTTCCAATGTAAGGGAAGAACCGGTTGCTGTTGAACTGTTTGTCTTTTTGTGCATCCCGGCTCAACATGGCACACACTCGATGTTGTGGAAGCGGTGGGATGTTGTTGCGGTGTTGGCCCAGGGATGTTTGGGTAGGCCGTGGAGCTGCTGTTCTGTGTTTTGGGAAAAAGCTCACTTCCAATGACTTTGTGGATGAGCCACGAGACGAATTCTGACAGCGAACTTCCTTCAATCCCTGTGGTAATCCAACAGATCTCAGATTTGTCTGACTTGATTTCCGAGGCGCTCTGAATGCTAAAGCAGCGTTTGCCTTTTCAAGCTGATCACTTGCATATGTCAGCATGGCTATAAGGAGAGGGTCCTTTCTACGGTGGTTATCTGATCTTGTTCATATAGGTTTACTAGGAGGACATGTTTCTCAACCTCCTGCTGTAGGCTATCAATTAGCAAATCCATTGTTTTCACCACAAGAGCTGCTTGAGTTGCACAATTATACTTTACTTCATCATATTGTTGTCTCATTGCTGGAGGAATTATTTGAAAATGAAGTCTGGAAAAACTAAATCTAGTTCGACTTCAATAAAAGCTGCCTTATTCTTAACTTATACTTGCTCTAATTTATGTTTAATTTAATTCAAGTTGGTTTGAGATTAGTTGCTTAAATTACAAATTACTTTCGA
Organism: Platichthys flesus; assembly: GCF_949316205.1. Classification (NCBI taxonomy): domain Eukaryota; kingdom Metazoa; phylum Chordata; class Actinopteri; order Pleuronectiformes; family Pleuronectidae; genus Platichthys; species Platichthys flesus. The sequence goes on along the minus strand of NC_084945.1, from coordinate 9,376,480 downwards.
TGGATTTGTAAGATGTATTACGTATGACCTTCGTTGTAGTTAAATAAATTCTGTTAAGAGGAATTTTATATTAATGTATTTTATATTTGCATTTTGCAGCTCTCCTAATTGTATTTTCACCAAATGACTGTTATTTGTGTGGCTGATCATTCGTCTGAGCTGCAGCTGAAGTCTTTTGGCTGGTTTGCATTGCCAGACTCCATTTGCACCTACAGAAATTATTTTAGCGCTATATTGTTATTCACTGCCATTGACATTGGTGTTCTGGTGCTGCTAAGCAACAGACCCACACCTGCTGCTCCAATCAGCTTTCCAGCAGATAGCCGGGGCTTTTAATAACCCTAATACTACAGGTCTTCCACATGCGCTAAATGCAACAAATGTAATCATAGCAGCTTTAATATCAATTTTTTTAATCATTGTTCAGGGTTAGAATTGTTTATAAGTTAAGTAAGCCTGTAAACCCCCCCCCCCCACGGAGGCGGATGTCTGGTGGAGGAGCAGAGCCGGCGGCCGGGGTTAAGTTACGAGCCACAGCCCCCTCCTCAGCTTGGGGTGGCGGGTGTTAGCTTGGAAGCTAGCCGAGGGGTGACGCTAACCAGCCGGGGAGCGGGGTGAGATGCGGAGGTCTGGCGGAGGAGCGGAGCCGGCGGCCGGGGTAAGTGCCGAGCCACAGCCCCCTCCTCAGCTCGGGGCGTTCCTGTCACGGTGCTCGGGCTCGCACGGTGCTGTCCTCGGGCTGCTGGCTCCTGGGCACTCAATACAGGTCAGTCTGAGGAAGGCTGTTTTAGACAGGGTAAAAAGGGTGCTGTTTTTAAATGATCCTTGTAGTATTTTGACCAAAATACATTACAGACATTTCATTAAGACCCCAAGGAACCATATCAACTGTGGTAAAATGGGCATAATATGTGCCCCTTAAACTCTGTTGATGCGAGAGAGAGTTGCTTAAAAGGTCAAACTTTTATATTTCCATGTTTCCGTAACAGAAACTTGTATAACTGCAATTATTCCCTCTTAGGTGTGCAGCGGTATATTAACTATTATGGCGCTAGAGGTGATTCCAGGCAGCCAGTTGCACTGAGATGCTCCTCTCTCTTTGGGTCTGTCTGTGCCGGCCCTACAGCCAAATCCCCATTATGGACAGAACATTGGCTCATTGAGAGGCCTTCAAAGAGTGGGACGTCTCTACAAAGCCACAGTTCGAGCCTCAGAAGCAGCTACAAACAGGGACACTCGTGGCCACAAGCCACAATGGGCCTTTTGACTGGATGGGAATGTGTGATAGGATGAGGTCCGTCACTCTGATCAAAACAAAGGGTTTAATGTTGAATGAAGGTGAACTTTTCAAAATTAGAATTCACTGGAGAACAGCGAAGGCAAACGAAATAAACGTAACCAAGTGATTGAAGAACACTGATGATGAATGAAACCAGGACATTTGCATACAGTTACACACTGAATTGTTATTTTTCACTGGAGAATATGAAGATCAAAATACCTTTGTGGTACTTGCCTACGGCAGAGTCGAATGCCGAACGTTAGAAATTAACTTATCCTCAGACTGAGGAGCAGTGTTTGTCCTCTTTGTTTGAAGGTTCAAACTCTGTCTCACCTCTGACCACACCCTGTCAGAGGGGAAACACACTTGTATTGTACAATTCGGCAAAAAAGTAGCTTCACTGCGGCTTTGCTGGAGTTTTAAAGCAGAAGAACTTCACTGTCCCATCAGACCTGGCGTTTGAGAGTCTTGTGTTCAGACCATGAAGAGTCTAAATGTGTCTCTTTTTACCACACATGGACCAAAGTGGTGTTTTTTTGCCTGTACACTTATAAATCAAATTATGTTAATTTAAACCAGCATGTCCTCAACATTACTTTGTCCATCTAGTGCATATAAATATCACCAAAAAACTGTTTGTGACATGCTGTGAGCATGATTGCATTCAGAGACCGATCTTTTAGAAAGCAATGTAGGGAACAACGAAATCGAATAAACAAGTACATCAATCTCATTTGCGCAATCTTATGAAAAATATTGAAATCAGGATTCTAATTATTTATTCAATTAATGCTTTTGTTTATTTATTTAATAGCGATGAGCAACTTAGTCGGCTGAGTGGATTCTGGATGAATGACTATATTGTAACAATATATGTAATTTATTATATATAATTATTATTATTATTATAAAAGACATTTTATTTTTGCCACCGTGTGATCCTTGCATAGTAAATCCTGATGTTTATAATAGGATGGAGGGTATATATGTTTTTATGTGGTGCCCTACAGTGACCTTGATGTAAAGTAATTTCGTCCCCTGCTAGTACAGCTGCAGCGTGGCAGTCTGCAGATGGGGAATTGGTTGTTTTTTATATTTTATGATTGATTGCTGATTTATTAGATATACACGAACCTATCTTTGTGAAGTCATTAGAGACAGGACTTGTGATGATATACTTGCAGGCTATCATCATTATCTCACCGTCATGGATCTGCATTTTCTAATTGTCACCCATCTTTCTTCTTTCTCCACACCTCCACAGTGGATGTGCTGTAGGACAAGCAGCCCCCATGAAACAGTTTGAGGGATCAGGATAAATTATAATCATTTTTTTGATCCCATATATTTTTTTTATCAGCAACACCTACAGATGAAAAGTAAATTTTGTCCAATTAATTAAATCCAAATACTAATAAAACTAACATCGTTCCCATAAGCCTGTATTGTAATTTGTAATTACCACCAATTAACATAAAAAACATACGCATGATCAGTGGGAGCATGTTATGTCTCATTCTTCCTCTACAATGGCGGCCAAGCTCTTCTAAATCGAGTGTAGTGCAAGTCATCTGTTTCTGGCTCAGAATAACACGAAGACAAATCAAAGACACCTCAGAAAGTTTCTGTTAGAAAGTGTTACTGACAGTATGAGGTTCAGGGAGATATGCAACAAGGAGGGGATTGTATTTTTTGGCATTATTTTCAATCAAAGTTATATTGACCCTTAGAGAATTTCAATAAAGAACTGCTGGTTATGAGTGAAGCTGTAGCAGGCCTCGGAGACTCTAAAGAGTTGCGCATAAAGTAGATTTATCACAGCATCTTTCTGGTTCCCACAAGTTCTCACTTGCCTCTGAGAAACATTTTCCTAAAAATAGAAACTTAATTAAGCCTATCATCAAGGCTTTAATTTAACCATACAGAACACTTAAATGAATTACACTGCGTTCATTTGGCAGATGCCTTGGTCCAAAGCAATAAGCACACAACCTACAGGAAAAAGAGTATTTACCACAATAAATCACGTATAAGAAATCCATCTTGTTAATGCTGAACTGACAGGGTGATTTAAAAAGTGTTCAAGTTCTGTTGTGAATAGATTAATGTGCAAGCTCATTCTCTGGTGCAGAACTGCAACCAAGTCATTATTGCAGGGTTATAACTGGAGGAAATACTAACAATTTTTTGCAGGTGATTTAATAAGTGCAAAATCACCATAGTTACTACTCCACCTTGCCAGTAGGTGTCGATGGCAAAACAGCTTGCAGCATGGAGGGGGTCGGGGGTTTCACCTCGCACCACCACACTGAGAACTCCAATAAAGAAGCAGTAAAGCTGTTTTTCATCTGAGTGTGTGTGCACTTGCGATGACTCTAAGTGCGGCACATCCGGAGGATCAGGAGCTTTTCTTTTTCATTTTACCAGGGACTGTCCCTCTTGTTCAACGATGCGCACGAGTACACACCAGCACCAAACTGTCTTCCCACACTACTTATCACTGGTCACAGATCATCATCTCCTGTTACTCGGATATTTCTGTCGCTGTGCAGATCATAAAACTCATTACAGGAGGGGTGTTTAAAATACCAATTAAGGAGACTTTTAGTAGTTTTAATTTTAGAAAATTAATAGGTGGGAAAGGGATCATGTGAGTAAAAGTATTTTTAAATAAGTCAACAGAAACCATGTGGAGTCAAAGATGGTGCAGCGTGTCTTGACGATTCAGAGCTGCAACTGATGTACAACTCTTTTTATTTGATGTTGCTCCTGCATTTCCCTTCTGGTGGTGAAAAAGTGAAATATATATCTGCTGAATCATTTTGCACTGGGGGTGTGCTATAAAACTACACTGCAACCTGTTGTAGATGGGGTTACCATGAGTCAGAGGCATGTGTTTGGATGCTGGAGGAGTGACTGCCTGTGTCTATGGATCTCAGATTGCAAAATCAATATTTTAATTCAATTTTGAAAACGTACTGCCCAATTCCTTTATTTCCTTAGGGTCATTTTGTGTATGTGTGTATGTTTGTGTCTCTTCAGGCAGGTGTGTATCTATGAAAAACATTGAATGCATGTGTGTATACAGGATCATTTTGGGCCATCAAGATACTCCAGAAAAGGCCTTTTATTTACTGAATGTCATTGCAGGTATTATTAGGGGAACCCCAGCTTTCCTTAATTCCATTATACTACAATTTGACACAAAATTCAGAACCTTGAAAAATCCTTCCTTTGTTTTTTGTTTTGCTGCTGAGGAGACGTGCAGTGCATCAGCGAGGGGAACCGTGAACCATTCTGTTTACAGAACCCAGTCCTGTTTACTTCCTTCTAATGCATGTTTGTGAAATATGACAGGGATGGGCGTGTGTGAGTGTGTTTTGTGTATGTGCGTGTTTCTGTGTGTTATAACTGAGGGGAAGCAAGATGAACATGCTTTATGGCAGTAGTAAAATTCTCCATGGTCCGTCTGCTAGGGAAGAGCCAAGGGCAGAATGTTTATGGCTCCCAAACATTATAAACTACCTCTGTGCATTTACCTCAAGCTGCCGTGTTTGGCCAGCCATGTCCCTCCGCTGCAGAACAGGCGTCGCAGTGGCGTGTCTCTTCATGAATACTAACTATACCTCTGTTTCACTATCATTAAATGTATCTTTACTATTTCCAGCCTCACCTCCTCTGCTGGTAAAGTCAGGAGCACTGAGGTGGGATTTCATGCAGTGAATATCAACCAGTTCTCCGTCTACACAGCCATATTGGTTGCATGCATGCATGCATATCCGCTGCTGTTATTATTGTTTATGCAATGCAAATAGAAAAAGAGACAGTCAATGTCTCAGTGAGCGGAATACTGCTGGAGTCAAAATTCTGAAATTACAGAGGTGCCATTAAACAGATGAAAATCAGACGCAATCAACCAGCAGTCGATTAAATGGGGCAGCAGCAAAATAATTCAACAATGCATGGATTGATTTTTACTAGTGTTTGCCGTGACATCCCTGCAGTTAAGAATGATAATAGTATTAATAATAATAATAATAATTATTGTAGTACTACTCAGCAATGCCAAAAACTAATATAACTATACAAATGCTAGTCTACAGGAATGTACAGTGAAAGCAGTATCTATTGATTTTATGTTGAATCCTGCGTTCCTCCTTAAAACGGTAAAGACGTTGCAGATGTTTAAATGGACCCTGATGTGAGTAGAATTTCTCCTGGTGCTGCTGATGGTCAATCTGACTGACAAACCGTCAAGTATGTTTACTTGGCGGAAAGAGGTGGAGCTAGATGCAGAGCACTGCCCTCCTTTTTTTGATAACCTTTCGATTTAGATTTTCTTTTTAAATAAACCGGTTCCCACCTTTAGTTATCAGCATACACTAGTTATAAGATGCTCATGCGCACACGCAAATAATCAAACACATGCATCTCTCTCATAGGGAATGACAGAATTGACAGGTTATGAAGGAGGAATCTTTTTTGATCATGTTGGTTTAAAGGAGACGACATCCCTCCCCCCCATCTCTCTACAAATCGCCCTCTTTCCCTTCAGGGCCGTTCAGAGCCTCCCGGAAAATTATATTCAGTAAAGCTATTTACCTACGTCAGCACATTATTGATAAATAAGACATTACCAGACTACACCCCAGAGCTAAAACCTGTTGTGCCAGGTTAGAACAGACAGCAAAATTATATCTCCACATGAACACCCAGCAGCCAGAACACACACAAAAAAAAATCCCTTTAACTATCTCTACTCATGAATTATAGTAGGTTCCCATATGTTTGCCAAAATAAAAGCATGATATGTTTCTAATGGTCTGCAGCAGGTGGAGCGAGCAGCAACAGCTCCTGGTAACAGTAAAAAGGACCTTCCTTCATCGTGTGCAGAGTACATCATGCACGCCCAAGTCCTGGTGCACAGAGGCACTCCATCTGAATCTTAACACCATTTTACACTCAGACTGAAAGCCGCTGTCAAGGGATACAAGATTTATTTGCCTGTAATTGCCTAATTTTGCCGTTCCTGCCGCCTCAGAGGGAGCCACAGCCCACCGATAGACAGCCTAACCTTGCCTACTGAGGAACAGTCCAAGGATATAATACTGTCAGCTTCACATGGTACTCGCCGGTGATTTATCATCGCTGCCGCCCTCCCTCTCTCTTCTCCCCACCTTCTGCTTGAGCAAACACTTAGTGAGTTGTTATGGCTCCGCTCATTGGAGGTAAACTCTGCTGAATGTTTGCCTTGCAACGCACAGGAGGGATCTGTTGATAGAGGCAACTTAGAAGTGAGACATGAGGGCAGATGTGCTGGAACGACTGCAGCACACCAGCGGATGGGTTGTTTGTCAGGATCAATAGCCCGGTCTGAACAAGCAAGCGAAGGAAGTGACTTTGCCGTCGAACTGAATCCAGTCTGGCATAACACAGGTTCAGTGATTATGAGTGTTTTCTGCTGAGAATGGCAGCTCGGGGAAAAAAAACAAAGGCTATTTTATTTCCAGCACCCATTTTCATTTCATGAAATCTTGCCTCTACATGTGCATTTGAAAAAGTAGTAGAGACGTAGCAGCACTTCAGTCAGACATTCACATACCGGGGTTCAAACAAGACTCTGCCGTTGTCCTACTTTAGGAAATTCGATGAAGAATTCAACGTGTTTTGTGGGAGCCTGTAATGAAATTTGTAGCTGGGACATGTTGGAATAACACATCGACCAGACAGTAGCCTGCAACACGATCGCGTAGAGATGATGTATAAGCTGGGGTACATGATGCGTGAAGCCTATAGCCTATTTTCCACAGTGCATGTGGCAGAGTATGCTCAATTTTACTGCTTATCTACAGTCCCTCACTGGCTGCAGCGGGGATAAGACGCCACTTGCTCTGTACACCGCTTCAGCAGTTTTAAGACATTCTGGGGCTTGTGGCTTGAGTGCAGAATTATTGCAAACAATTTCAGTTTTAACATTTTGCTGTAGCTAGTGAGACAAACAACATGCCTAATATTCCCTCTCATCTTGTACAGGGATATAAAAATATTAAATATGTCATTTTTCATTGATGGCACAGATTTTTTTTTTGTAAAAAGACTTGGACTTAAAAAAGATGACGTTTAATTTGATTATAATGTGTAAGGTTGAATAAATGTATTCATAGTCTCAGGGTAAAGTGTTTGTTATTTGTAATGTTCACTGGTAAGTTATAGTGTCATGTTTTGCATAGTCTTGTAGTCATGTGGAAAAATCATGCTATATCCCACAGTTTGTGGCTTTTAGCGTGTTCACTCAAAAGGTAGAGAAATTAATTCCACTAAACAAATAAGCTGCAACACAAACTGGGATATGAAGCCATGGTGGGGGCACAGTCATTAGTCACCAGATAATGTATAGCAAGCTGGTTATTATCTTTGAATAAATCCTGACAGGCTGAATCCGAATCCGATTCACCACAATAACACCTGGTCCTCCTGCCATATTATCCTCAATGAAACATATTTACGAAACAGATTCATCTTTAAAACCGAGGCCTCGTTTTTCACTGTCTGTTTTATACGTAAAGCAGAAGTGGAAGCATCCTTCAAGGCAGGGAGAGAAGCTCCTGATGGCAGAGTGATACGGACGGCCCTCCTCACATTATACACTTTAATTAAGGTGCAACCTGTGACTTTAATGAAGCCTCTGTTCTCTTTATGTGAACCCAACCTGTGGTCAAACATTTAAAAATACCAGGTGTCTGGAACTCCTACACCAGAAAATGGCTTCTGTAATTATTAACTTTATTAATCACAGCGACTGTTTCACATGTCACACTGCCCGCTGTGAGCATTTCAGAGACTTGGTGATTTTACTGTTTGGTTGGACAGTGACTTTTCAGGCCGCCACACGCTCACGGCGCCTGCACAGAAGTTTGAACTCATCATGTCTGATTAGCCGTCATCTCAGGACAGTAACTGTCATCCCCCTCATTTCCCCTGTAAAGCCCTGTCTCCTAGTAAATATGTTTTCTTACAAACTGCAGCAGCGGAAAGGTAATTGCTACTGGATTCAATTTTTCATTAACGTAATGAGGATATGTTGCTAATTATCATATTTGGCAAATCGTAAATCCCTTAATACTTAAAGTGGCAGTTCTCAGACTAGATATTTGTTTCGCAACAAAACAGACAATATCCCTTTGTTGTTGCCAGAACATTATTATACTTGGTTTATTGGTTCATTATCATACTAAGTACTACGGTTTTGTTCAGGCACTGACAACACATTGTTAAGGGAAGCGAAAGTTTGTGAAGTGGTTTGCTACAGTAAAGGTCACAGTAATTTCTGACACTGCGTGTTGTTCACGCTTCCTGCAGGCAAATCCAGTTTGTGTCTCAAATCGTATCTTGAGGACAGACTGTCCGTCCTGTTTCTTGCCAGAGAACAGATCGGATTTGTTTGTCAGGACGTAACCAGCCTGGGTGGTGACCACCCATCTGCGTGGGTTGCTGTGTAGGCGTATCCACGCTGGTGGCGCCACTTTCCGATGTGGAAGAATGGGAAACGGAGTCACAACGGACAGCCTCGTGTTGAGGTACCTATTGATGTTCATTCCTGTGGTCATGTGGACGTCACGGGCGGAACATCACCGTGTCGTGTCGAAATGCAAATGGTCGGCTGTGGCTCAGGAGTTAGAGCGCACGTTCCTCTAACCAGAAGTCCAACAGTTCGTCCACATGTCAAAATGTCCTTGAGCAAGACACTGAACCCCAAAGTGCCCCTGCTCTTAGACAAAGTGCTGACCATATATGCACTGAATGGAAGTGTGTGTGGATGTAAATCAACAGTCTATAGTATGAGCACCCCCCACCTCCATGTGACAAGGCCATGTTAACAGATGTAAAGCTTCAGTCATGCATTAAAAGGAGAAAGAACAGCCTGGGCTTATTATGAGATCTCCAGCTACAGCCTTGTGATTACCTGCTTTAGAAATGACCATAATCAGTTATAATAATAACAAGGCCACAATCAGATGATTGACTAATGGATGTGGTAAAACTGAACAGTTCTTTCATGTTCACATCTAGTGAACGTGGACACACATTTGAAAACCATCAGGACTGATGGAGAGAACGTGTCTATATGATATAAAGAAGTGAACATATCAGCATTGCTGTTCCATGTAATTCTACACAACCCTGCTCTCTTCGATGAGGAGCAACAGGACAAACCTTCCACTCAAACAGTATTCACTACGGAATAAGTCATTTCAGTCTTGATGGCTGTTGACCCTATTATGTGCTTTTTCATTTTCTTCTCCCCTTGTACGCTGGTTTACACAAATATGAATAATATATACACACATTGGTTATTATGAGGTTCAAGCACCACCTGTTTCACGAATACATTTCACTGCGTGCCGCAAAGTCACCTCTTGTAATTCACAGCTAACAGTAGGTCAGCCAACTTTAATCAGAACACAGGTCTAATTAGCCAGAATATCCAAAACAAAATCTGTGCAGCTCTGCAGGGTCTTGAATCCAATCTGTATTCACAATAAGTCTGTTTAATACCTCTGTTGCTTTTTGTGTTGGGTGTTGTCCCACACGTCCGTCGCTGTAATGTGGCTATCACACCCTCAAACTGGCGTTGAGAGGTGCTGCATGAACTTCCTATCACTAGCCCCCCCCCCCCCCCCCCCACTCATGAATATTAATCCCATCCAACAGGGGCTGTGGATATGAAACACTTTGTCCTGTGAAACAATGCTCCCCTTGACCTTTAATAATAAACTTTGGCATCATAAATAACCGCTGATGGAGGTGAGAAATCAAGCTCTGTCAAGTGTTGACACTTTTCCTTTATGGGAGGGTCCCGGTTCCCTGAGCTGCCACCTCAGTGTGACCTCTCAATTTACCATCACATTGATAATGGCGTCATTCATCAGTTTGAAATTGGCTGGGTTAATTTTTTTCCTCACAGAACTAAATGGGACGATTATCCAGGCAAATTACAACTGATGAATGACCTATTATGAAAAATCAAGCATCAAGTGCAATGATCATGTTCCGCTCTGTGCTGACCTGCCGCCACTAGCCTTCAAACCGTGATATTTCTTGTCTAGTAACATGATTAATTCTACTATGTGAATGTTGCTATATTTCAAAATGATTTTTGTAATAGTGTCTATGGAGATTTTCAGTCATCCAGGTCATGGTGTAACCAAGTGCTAAAACAGGTCAACTGGACTTGGTTGGTTTCTCTAAGTTGAAGAAACTCAACCATGTCCAGTTGACATGTTTTTAGCACTTGGATAAAGAGTATTCTGTTATCAGATTATGTATTCTGTTAATTTTAATTTATTGAAGCATGAGGTTAATTTACAACAGAGGCCTCTAATAGGCGAACTGCAGTCTGCACTCAGACCCGGGCCTATAACTTTAAAAATGTAACTGGCTGCTCAGTTGGGTTGAAATTGTTAAAAAATTGGTTGAGAGATAGAAAGAAAAAGAAAGAAAGAAATGTACACTTTGATGTGCTTTTCTAAAAATACTTTTTAAAGATGCCGTATCTTATGTATTTAATTTTTTACTTAACATGACAAAATTGCTTAATTTTGACTCGAGTACTTATCTATATCCCTATGTGAATAGGGAATGAGAAATTTACATTATTACTATTACTATTACTAAAATATTTGCATTACACTTCAGTTGATTTGACAGTCAGTTATTGACCACACACTGCTACATCTTACCTGTTAAGATACAAGCTAAATGGCGGATTCTTAGGCAGAACACAGGAGAGGAGAAATAGAGTGCTTTTCTAAGATTTAATGAAAAACTGGTAACAGGAATATTGAATGTGCTGGCAAAGCAATAGTTCACAGTTCCCAGAGTCCAGAGGTAATAAAGCAACATCCACAGATCCAAGTCCAGGGTCCGTCTTTGGTGGGTGAGCTGGCTGAGTGAAGCAGGAGCAGGTGGATGATCCTTCAGAGGACCGGTGGAGATGAGCCCAACCAAGGAGACATGGAAGTTTGGGATAATGTCATGGACCAGAGTAAAGAAAGTTTGAAGACTGAGGGATTGATTTTTTTTTTTCAATGATAAAAGAGTCAATAGAGGCTGGTGACATTCTCAAAGAGTCTGTTTTCAATGGAATATTTCTGGAGGAAAGCCCAGCACTATGACCCAGAGAGCAGTCCCGAGCAGGAGTCTGCCATCGGTCAGGCAGGCGCTTATTGGTCTCAGAGGAACGGAGGCGAGCAGCCCTGGTCTCTCTGCAGACCTCCCATCAGTGCTGAAGGTGATGCTGGACTTAGGGCACAGCGGTGTCACCTTCCTGTGACGGAAATAACGGCAGCTGGTTGTCCAGTGAGACCTGGAAAGGGGACAGCTCTGTGGCGGAGCTGACAGGGGCACTATGGAATGTGCTCAATTCATGGAAGATTTTGACTCTAATCTTGATTAGTTCTCTCAGTCTGTCCATCAGTCTGTGGGTGAAAACCTGACGACAGACTGAAGCACATAATTAACAATATAATGTAGTTGTACAGAGCTAATAGGACATTATTAAGTTTACTACTGTAGACTTACTTCACATATACTTATCTTATTTAATATTCCCCACTTCTTCACCCTGAAAACTGTTGCTTCATTTGAATTTATTTGACATTGTTATATGTTATACATATATTTATATTATTTTATTTAATATTCCCCACTCCTTCACCCTGTAAACTGCTGCTTCATTTAACTCTGACTTTAATTTGACTATGTTATATGTTATACATATATTCATATTACTTAATTTAATATTCACTTGACTGTGTTATATGTTATATGTTACAGTGTTATGTTATATGTTATGTTACATAGTATGTTATTTTTTTTGCATTTTGTAAAGTCGCCTACTGTGTAGATGTTTGCCTGCAATGTCATAAGAATTTCACTGCTCCGATGACGCTGTCATTGGTGCATGTGACAATAAACTTTGATTTGTTTTTATTTGATAAACTGGATATCAACAATCATAGCTCATTCAAGATATTTTACCACTACGTCTATATTTTACAAATATTCTTGTTTTTACCATGGACTTGATAAAGATGGACGCTTCTCTACATCAATCCCACAGTCCAGCAAAGAAGCCAAATATCAACAGATACGAAAGCTGCCATCGCAGATGACATCATGTGGAGCCAGAGTCTGTGCAGCAGGGAAGTCTTGCCATTACAGGCACCCGACCAATCATGATATTTCCCCCCCGGTTTTAGAGCATTAAGTAACTAATTTAAACCAAACTTACTAGAACAACATTGCACTTGACCATGCATCAGTGCAAGATGTACTGACAATGACAGAAACTATCTTGCATCATTGAGTTTGGTCCATGTCCAATCCACTAACATGGGTTTACGACCTTTACTGCCGCCAGCCACCCGTGGGCCATCAAGATGCTTGGGCTTCACATTAGAGAAGCTTCCATGTTATCCATTGTTATATAGCCAACAGTCAATGGTTTATACACCAAACTCTACTCATGAGAAGTACAGTCTTTGACTAAAACTAAACAGCAGAGCTTTTAAATACTCAGAAGATGTTTTCTTATTAAAACATGATAGAAACATAGTTGCTAGAAGTTTTTCAAAATAACACTGTCCAAAAAATGCAGATGGGTGAGAGCGGGGTTTGAACCAGCAACCTTCTTGTTTGAGAACCACTCTAACCACTAGGCCACACCGCCCACACCTCATATTGAACTAAACGTTTGTGAAAAATAAGTGTGTTTCAAAAAACAAAGCCAGAGAGTTTCTGCCTCAGGATGGATTCTATGTAAGTGTTGTGCACACCTGCTGGTTTCACAGCACCAGGTAGTTTCTCTGGCCTTGTTTCTAAAAATGTTGTAAGTCCACCTGCTTAAAACTCAGTAAACAAAATGGCCACACAATCTCAGATCAAATGCAAGCTGTTATCCATCACCACCCACCGGCTCTAAAGTGTAGGACCTGTCTTTTCTCTTTTTATTATTCTGTTTACTTCTCTCTTCCTCTAAACATAGAAAGTCAGATTCCTATTTAAGTCTGCAGAACCTAATCAATACATGATGCATTCTACGATACCAAAATGTAACAGTGGGCGTATGTGCACTAACAATAATAAAGATTCAATAATGATTTTTTTTTTTACTTTAGATTAAATGATAATACAATGGCAATCAAACTGAGTCATTGGATGCCGGGAGGTTGTTATAATCAGATCAGGACGTATCAGTTGTAATAGTGTGTCTCCACGTGAGCCAGTGACAGGAGACAAAATGTTTTAGGTTGTCTATCTGTCCCATTCTTGTGAACACGATATCTCAGAACATCTTCAGGGAATTTCTTCAAATTTGGTACAAATGTTCATTTGGCCTCAGGGATGAGCTGATTAGAATTTGGTGGATAAGGGTAAAGGAAAATTCCGGTGCCTGCGTATAACCTTGCCCATCGGACTAAATACCAAATGGTATGAAAAACTAGGAAAAAATTACACTTCATTGCAAAATAAATGTTTTTTACCTCTAATTATACACAATTCCTCTCTGACCCACTGCTTATAGACTGAAGCAATGACTTTGGGTTGTACCAGGGATTGACAACAATTGTAATACTCGTACTGACATTGCTGATAAGCAGCTTAAATAGTATTATAGATTTTTCGTAATGGTTTTTAAGACAATTAAGGAGAAATAAGATAAAATATATAAAGCTGGAACACTGAATGATATTTTGAAGTTCAGAAGATCAAAGCACTGGAATTCTGGTACAAATGATATCACTCTGTTGCATAGACATCGTTATTATCTTCAATGTTCGCTGCAGGTTTTTTTTTGTTTTGTCGTGTTCACAAACAACATGAAAATCAAACTTATTTTGAAATCAAAAGTTGTAAAGTCGACGTCCAGCTGCACTTGCACCTTTGCTGAAGTGTTTCACTAAATCAAATTAGATAAGGGTTCACGCTCATGAGTTATTTAAATCCTCCCTCTTGTCTGTCTCTGAATTGTGTTAACATATGTTTCCTGTCACACAGGATTTGGAATCTGTCACACAACACGTCTGACAAAAGTTATTTGTTATGAACTCAAGAGAATCTGTGTCGTTAACACGTATCGTCTGTGTTCTCAATGCTCCTTCTCTTTATCCCTGCTTTAGCATTTTAACTAGGAACAAATCACACTGGTATCACCTCCCACGGTTAATAATGAATGTCTGGCTGTTTGTGCCTTCTGTGCAATCATCTGGTATCTGGTGTAAACATCCCTTCTCTGAGTGTCTGTCCTTTAAAGCCGGGTGGAGGAAAGGGCCTGGAGTCAGGAAGTAGCCAAGCTTCTGTGTTAATTCATCAGCTGGAGATCCGTCGCACCTCCCGTTAGACGGAGCGGTGTGAAGAGCGTGAACAGAGGTGTAAGAGATGATGCATCACACGTTACATCAGTCTTTATTACGCCAAAACACCGGCTTATTTTAAGTTGAGGAGATTTCAATTTACAGAAAACATGGAAATCTTGCGTTTCAGTCAGAAGCAGATGGTTTGCACAAGCTGCAAATAATTGTTGCATTGAATTAAAACGGTTTTAATTAAACATCCCTTTAATTAAAGGGATGTTGACTCAGACTTTTATTCTACCCCCACACCTCAAGGATATGTTAAATTAACACATTATATTATATTATACTGCATTACATTGCATTTTGCAATTTGACACTGTTCACTGTTTTGCATTTCGCATTTCACTATTTACTTCACTTTTGATATCTTTTATCTTTTATATATTTTTATTTATATATGTTAATGTCTAAATAAGTGTTACTTTGTATACATATTAGAAAAAGTGAGTAAACAATAAGTAAATAGTGAGTAATATATATATAATTTTTTATTGCTTTTCTTGTGTGTGTTGTATTAATTGTGTTTTTATGTTTCTATGTTCATTGTATGCACCAATAACCAGAGCAAATTCCTGGTAGGTGTAAACCTAGTTGGCAATAAATACCTTCTGATTCTGATTGTTTTAGAGGTTATATTTATTTCTCAGATTCAGGCATAGAAGGGGAACATGGTGAAGAAAGGCATGTCATAACAGCTTGTTTGCTCCCGGAAGAGGAATCATTTAGCAGAAGAGACTCGCTTATTCAGTTACTGTCGTCTTAGGCTTCTGGATAGAATAAGACTCAATGAATGATATTTTAAATCAATGTTTTATATTTCAAAATTTTTCAGCTCTGAGCTGCAAAACACAACATCGCCAGACAGAGGACAACAATGTTGCAAATGTCAAATTACAAAGTTCAAACCAAATGGTAGAAAAACAGAGTGGTTTGGTTTATTTGAGGTTCGTGTTCACACTGACGTTTTATCGGAGCTGATCCAAAGGAATCAGTGACCTTTAAGTTCTTTTCTTATTCTTAGTAGACAGCAGTGCAGGAGCAAAGGCATGTCGGACTGTACACTTTATAAACTTACAAAAGTTGTCTCCCACAAATGACAAAACCACAGAACTGTTACAGAAGCGGCACTGAGGGCAGAAAGATCTTTGATTCCTCTCATCTCTGAAACTGACGATTTGGAGCCGGTCCTCCAACCTGAACGACCATATAGCTAATTTATCTTTCCCCTCTGTATTGACCGATGGTGGAAATATCCTGAAGTCCTGTTATTCATCAAGTGGCTTTGGAGGCGAACACAGTTATCATAGAAACACACACAAAAACCCCCCCACTATTTGTACATGTCCTTTTCTTATTCAAGACAGTTTATCATAATATATATTTCAGGGACATTTTCTCATGACTGCTTAACTACGTGACATGTATATAGCTCCTTATTTTCTTTCGGAGGTAATAAGGTTTACTTAACTAACCGAAATACTTGCTCGTATTCACTTCTCGCTCCTATTTCATGGAGCACAGGACACCGTCCACAGTCCTCAAGAGTCGTCCGTCCATCCTGACCACTTGTCCTCCGATAGTTAAATAAATAATTGAGCCCCTCGGGTGCAGGAATGCTTCTGGCTCAAGGCGAACACCGGGCGCTGTCTGGAAGCATTTATCTTTTAAAAAAAAAAAAATGAGCTATGATCAGTCCCTGCAGGATTTTTGAGTCAAATCCTCTCAATACGTATTACCTCACCCAGAATGAAATATGACATGCATCTGTCGGGCAGGGAGAAAGTGTTGTGTGATTTTCCACAGCGTGTCTCTGCTCGTTCGCCGTGAAGCTCGGCTATTCAAAGTGGTTATAATGACAGCTCAAACAGGGGGCCTTGTCTGGGAATAAAGATAAGGCATGGCAAGCTTGTGTGTGGGTGTGTGGGTGTGTGTGTGTATGTGTGCGTGTGTGTTGGGGTGCAAGGAGGGGTTACAAGGGAACAGGCGGTAAGGCGAGGAGGAAAGACAGATGACAGTGGGGAGAGAAAGAGACGGAGAGACAGAGGAAGAGAGAAATAGAGGAAAATATCAGGGATACGGCCTTTATTACTCACAGCAGAGTAATTTAAAGTGTGGCACTCATCAGAGTTTATCTATCGCCCTTTCTCTCTTTCATTAAGCTTTTCTCTCATTGTCTGTCTGTTCTTCCCGTTTTGTAACTGTGGAAATCAACTTTACTATCAGCCCTCCCTCAAAAGCAGTGTCACATCACACAAATAAACACAAATGTTCCTCGAGAAGGTCGAGCTGATGAACCAATAAATGTAACTTATATAAAAAAAAGAACATCCTGCTGGAGCCTTTTTAAAACGTGTAAAAACCACTTTCCCAGCAGCGTCTCACCAAACAGATCCACTGAGGAGGCGGCGAGCTGAGTGAGAACGTGGCGAGATTAAAGACGTCGCATTCTGTGGGAGAAAACTTTTCTATTTATATCTGCCTGAGCCCGTGCTCCATATAAACTAAGAAGAAGTATACCATCAAACGCAGAGTCGAGCAGGTTTCTCGGTCCACTCGGTAGGTTTATTGCAAACTGCACAGGGAATTCAGCCCGAGCTTCACGACTACTTTGTACTAATTTTTTTTTTTTTAACGTGAGCTCCAGGAGCTCCTCGCGTGCGTCACAGCACCTGACATTTCACTCCTCTTCCTGCCTCGTGAGCCGGGCGCCGCTTTTTTTTATTTTGTATTTTACCTCTGGACTTTATCATTTGTTGTGCTTGACAGGTCAAATCCTGTTTTGACAATAAACTGCTCCCTGTTTCCCAACTTGTGGCATCTGACTATTCTAATGGGAAAGCTCACAGGCGTTTTGTTGCACACGTGCATCGGCTGGATGACATTTGCAAAACATCCCATCTCTCCTGCCCGTGGGCGACTTATTTCAGACTTGCATTTTTCCACATTCTCAGCACCAGTAGTTTCTCTTTCTAGGCTATTCATGCAATTGGTTGTGAGTATGTGTTTCAGCCCGACATGCTGTTCTATAATACCTGATTTAATCCTCTAGTTTCCGACATACATAAGGAAAATAAGTTTTAATTTTACTACCAGCGCTATAATCTCCTACAAGTACACCTTTATTGTGACAATAAAGTCATACAACATCAAACATTTTTTAATATTCATTTAGTCGTTAGGGTTAGGGTTGCCTCAGTAAGAAGGTTCTCGGTTCGATTCCCAGTTTTGGACGACTTTGTGTAGAGTGCTGCTCGGCCTGCAACTTTCTCTCCGAACCCGATCGAGCCAAAGAGAAAACTAACTGAGCCCAACTGACAGTCTCTTTTTCGTGCCCTTACTCAACCCAGCGTGACCTTTTCGCCAAGTACAGGCAAATGCATTGTAAAAAGTTACACCCCTGATAGCCTTGCACATTTGACCAAACCTGACCCAAGCCTTCATTTCAGGAGAAGAGGACATGTACCTTTTAGTGTCTGGATCGCACTCAGACAATGTTTGAGCTGGATGAACATGTAATATGTAAATATATATATCTTTTGATAATAACACGTGCAGCATTGATAAAGCAGAATTACTTCCTTTTAGCACACCCATTACATTTTTTAATTTTTTTATTATTGTAATGTGCCAAAGTGGCCAATGTAAACTCCATTATGACACTCTTGTTACAATCTGGCACCAGATCCATTTATGCACACTGCTAATAAGTTGTGCACCCCCCTGGAGCATTGGCACAATCCAGTGTTAATCTATGCAAATCTCTGAGGGAAGAGGTGTCTGTGGTACTTCAGCTGCATCTCACAGTAAGGGAGCTCTGCACAGCCAAAACAGAGAGGAGGAGTAATACAGCTGAGCAACAACTCTTTCACTGCACATCGCCAAACAAATACAATATTACCTCCTCCAAGATGTTCTCACTGCTCTATACGTTTGTTTGTTGCTTGGTTAGTTAGTTTGTTTGTCAACACAAGTACTCAAAAACTGAATGGATAACTGAATGGATTTCTAAAAAACTTGTGGAATGATGGGCCGAGAAAAAACCCAGTACATTTTTGGTGCAGATCTGGATCATGGCGCTAATCAATGGGTATCTGTATGCTTTCTTTAACATTGCGAGTTTGGCACATTATCCAAAATTTCCAAGGGAATTATGCAATGATCTTCTATGGGAAAAAAATCAAACATTTTCAAGGGACTGATCTATCGTCGTGTGCACATCCCCCAGAAGAAATCAGGATCTGGGGACCTTGGCAGGGGGTAAGAGCTGAGTGCCACTTGATCCTGATTTTATTAATATAGTTATTAATAAGACAGAACTGTGTATGTAGGTGTATGCACTTTCATCTCAAAAAAGCTAACAATAAAGAGATGCAGCAGTAATCTGTCCAACTAAATGATACAATTCCCACAGCCCTGATATTCTTCGTTGGCAGCTGACTTACTCTCAATAAATCACATTTACCTGAATAGTATAAAAACATCACCAGTCAGTGCTCCATGATCCTGGTGCTTGTTTTGTATTCTTACACCAAGTGTAAGACTGGTCCAGGACTTCATTCCTCAGCAGGCACAGTGACACTGTGGTGCAAAGCTCCTGCTGGCCGCATGCTATGAGAAGGCTTTGCAAGGCCTGCCACTGTTTGGTCAGGCTGGAGGCTGGGGCTGGACCTGTAGGTGGATATTATAATTCATGCAGCTTTGCACACCCAGCCAGGGATAAGCTCACCTCAAGGTCAGAGAGCTGTGAGTGGAATACTCATCGGGAAGTCTGGGCTTATTTTCACATCTCTGCAGATCCTTCTCCATCTCCTCGTAAATGAGGGGAGATTCTGTGAATGTGTGTCAGAGCCAGTGTTTCAGAGCACTTGCAAAGGATGAATACTTGGCCATCGCTGTTTTAGTGGTAGGTAACTGTTTAGCGTTTTCTTACTTAACATGCGTAACATGGAGGCGATGCAACTAAATAAACCCCGGTGACTTCTTGATGCAATAGATAAAGATCATTTCCCTTTCCTTAAGCCATGCAGATTTCTTAGAATGCAAATGTCCCGCTACTTTCTACAAGTGTGGGAGTCTTGCATGCATTTTTGATTCTACATGTATATTCAAAAGATATCACCATGCATACATGATGTGCACACGGTATAAACCCACCACACCCCTGCCTACATATATGCACTTAAAGGAAAATAAATCCTAGATGACTACACTCACACAAACACACACACACACACTTACACATACTCACACACAAACACACAAAAGGAGATCCCAGGGAACACTGACAAGTGTGTTTACCATAGCCCGAGGTAAAACAGCAAAATAGAAACAAAACAGAAACAGGCTGCTCTCTAGATATCCATGACAATAACAAATTGATGGAGTTTACATCTCATATATTATTCATTTTATTTGATAGGGTTGTCATCATTCTACATGGGGGGTGGGGGGGAATTCTGGAGAGAATACAGAACATCTCAGTGGTTTGAACAGCCCCCTCTGAGGCGTGTTGGATGTATGTTTTCATCTGTCCCCCTCTACTGTACATGTGAATGAGACACCTGCTCCTATCCTATTCAGAATCGCAGCGCCAAACCGGACCTTATGATGCACTACACCACTGGTGCATATGAAAAAAGAAGTTGTGGGAAATAATTACATATTTTCTTGAAATCATATGTACCTGAAAGATTTGTACTCCACATGGTTGATCTAAAGAAAAAAAAAAAATTTTTGAGGGTAGAATACAGCAAGTTGATGAGATTTATTTTTTGAGGCTCTGTTTAATATAATTCTACCTGCAGGCTAGTGTTCCACAACGGGCTCATTCGAATACTTGTTTCCTGGATAAGAAACAAAGTCTGTCAAAGTCAGTGACCAAAGAAAAGTTAAATGGTAATATTGCTGGAAAATACCCAGTTTTACATCCATTATACATAACTTTGATCTGTGCTTTAGTTGCTGTGATCTTTCTGAAGATGGTGGTGTATGGCAGCCGCAATGCGTTTCTTGATCACAGAGAACAGGGCCCTGTGCTACAGAGAGAGTGCAACATAACCACAATATGTGTTCTTTAGCCGGCTTTACTTATCCTAACATCAGCCGCCCTGATAACCTGCAAGGAAGCTGGTTATCAACTGTCTCTATAACCCTGTGTTTTCTTATCCAGCTGAGACGGTGTAAATGAGACAGGGGCGGAATCACAAATTCACAGCGACATCGTCAGAACAAGGAATCTTAATATGATATGAGGAAGAGACACTGACATCCCAGGAGACTCTGTAACAGCAGTTAACATTGTTTGTCACTGTACTGTAAACTCTTTTGTCCCTGTCAGGATCCTGTAGATCAATGACTCAGATTTCCCAGGGTGTGATTGTTTAGTAATCAGGCCGTTTGGATCTCTTATCAATAAATGAACCTGCTCCGGAGTTACCATAGGGATTTATCCCAGTAAGGACTGAACCAGTGAATCCTGAAGTTACCTCGATTACCACTATTCCTGCTTCCATTGTGCAGGCCCCAGAAGTGTTCAATGGTATGTCTTGAACAGATTACCTGTTTATCTACAAGCAAACGTCATTCATAGCACGTTTCCCAGTCACAGTTACAAACTGGTTCACAGGACTTAAGTGCAACCGAAAGCTTTGGATGAAAAGACATTTCTGACCCGATGATGGCGCGAGATGAAAAATCACCTAAGTTATTACATTTCATCCTCTGGGGACGGTGGAGAACGATCCATTCTATAGTTGTCAAAATATTTCAGTTGGAACCAAACTGGTGACTAGAATTCAGGAGACTCCAAAATACAATGTTTTTAACCCTCTGGACTCACAGACGTCATCAAATCAAAAGTATTGACACGGTAAACCTTTCTTTATGTGGTGTTTATGAAGGTAAAACCCAGATCATTCAAAAAAGGGAGAAATATTCCAGGTTCTTCCGAGGTTCGAAATAAAGGAAAAGCTCTAGAGAATGTGCACTGATTCCCAACACCCCCACTGTGCCGATAAATGTTGTAGTCAATTCTGAATCGCATTTCTAATGGAGCAAACGGGAAATAGAAACGGAATAAAATGCTCTTTTGTGTGTTTCGTTCTCGCGTCCTCTTCATGTGTGGTTTGTGTTGAATGCAGCGACACACAGAACATCCGTCGCACACAAAAGGTTCATTCTATTTATGGTGTATGGGAGTGGGCTCCAACACAGACGGTGGTAAGACTGTGTGGGTCCACTGTATTTCTCGGGGAATCATATTCCAAGTACTTGCAGGAACAAGTGTGTGAGTTTGTTGTTGTGTGTGTGTGTGTGTGTGTGTGTTTGCGTGTAAGCGGGACCACCTGCTGTTGTTATAGCGACTTGTTTTGTTTAAGGAAGTCATTTGGCCTTGATATGTCGTCCCACTAATTATTTGTAATTTCCCAGTAACAATTCCACCGTGAAGAAGCAGCTGCTGCGTATAGAGCCTGAACCGACAGAGTTGGTGTATTGTTATGAAAACTCAATTTTCCTGTGAATTGGCCGCAGGGTTTTTCACACAGAGGTTTGATGGATTGCAGAAAAAGACGTAGATGAGAGAAGAACTTTCCTTAAGATGCTGTTAATGTTTGCATGTGTCTTTACACAGGCAGTAAATCTTACACCTCCTCTCTGAGCCCAGTGTCCTCAGTGTTAATTGTGTCCCTGTGTTTGGCTTTTTGTGTATATGGATGTTTCTCTGGCTTTATCAAAGGAGCCCATAGTAGATATTTCCCTGCATTGTGGTTCCGGGTACGGCGCATGTTTTTATGTGACAATGGAGGACCCCAAATCACGTCAATGGGAAAGAGGCAGCAGATGAAGCTGGTCATCTTTTAGCATAGTAGCAGTAACATAAGCAGTGCACTTAAGCCCCCCAAAAACTTCATATGTTGTGTTTCCTGAACATGAAACTGTGACATCTTGATGATCACACCCGCATCAAGTGACGACATGATATCGATTTAGAATCCTGCGTCGCCAGTAGAGTTTATTTTCTCAAACGATGAGAATCTAAAGATAAAACTAGTTGCTGTTTTTATTTTGTTGTTGTTTGTCGTACAGATGTTGCTGAAGGCTGCTGAGACAGACCTGTGATTCTGAGCAGCCTAGATAAAACGTGGATGGACTCGAACTGGCCTGTAAGTGAATAAGTATAGACGATGCATCACAGTGGGGTTTGATCCCTGTCTATCGGCAAGGCGGCAGCACTGACCACTGACCAATCACACCACCCAGAAACCATTACCCTGTACCTGAGAGAGAGAGAGAGGGAGAGAGGGGGGGAAATTACCATCATCCAAACCCTAACCGCCTACGAGTGCTGCCTCTATAAACTTGAGACTTGTGAGTTTGGTTGTAAACAGAAATCACACCTTTGAACTTAGGTTTTGACATTTTCACATAATTTATAAAAGTGGTACAAGGGACGAAGGAGAAGTAAAGTAGAAAATCGAGGGATTTGAGAATTAATTTAAAATGGAGGATGACGTGGACTAGTGGCGGAAAGTGCAACTATCCGACAGTGTTCTCTGGTTCGAATCCACGGAGTGACAACAAGAAAAACATACCTGGATGGACAACACCTGGACAACACCTGGATCTGTTCCACACTGTCGAAGTGCCTACCCCACCCCACTGTCTAAGTGCCACTGAGCAAGGCACCTTACTCCCCTAACACCTGCTCCCCGGGGCGCCATGCATGGCTGCCCACTGCTCTGTGTGTCCTCCTGTGTACACCAGATGGGTCATTGCAGAAAACAAATTTCCCCCCTTGCATGTCGTGTGTGTGTGCATGTGTGTGGGACTAATAAAGTGTATCTGTATCTCAAGAGTTACAGTGCAATTCTTCATCCTTACAGGGATACAAGAGTTCTTCCACAACGTATTAGAAGACAGAGCTGCAAAACTACAAGCCCTGTGGGTTCAATTTTCACTATTTCAGTCCTGATCTTACGTGTGAAGAGGGGAAAACGATGAGATTACCCGCTGAAGATTGTGTTAATACATCATCCACTAATAAACCACACACACTTGCTATGATGATGCCTGAAAACATCTGAGGAAAATGAGAAAACTTGGAGGATTTTCTCTCTGAGAAACCGTTAAAGAACGAAAGGCTGTGACCCTTTCACAGTTCTAATGAGGTTTCTATAGGTTTACGCATGTTGTGACACACTTATTCTTTATACCTGAGGTTTAATAATAATGTGATTGTACAACATGAGGAAACCGATTTCTAGTCGATAAATTATCTAATATAGACTTATTGACGGGAAATAAGGAATGTATGAGCGGAACAGAAAAAGAGAAAAGATAGATCACATCTTGAGGTACACCGTGACCGGAGCCTTCCATCATATATGTACTTGTCCACACATAGATTTCCCTAATTTAAACAAATGAACTATCTGAATCCTGCCCTGTACTGTACATCAATACACACACGTCACATCCGTTCAAGTCTCACATAGTCTGTGTAGCAATGAGTATTATTGGTGGGACATTCACAACAGGTAAAGCTGAAATAAAGCAATGAATCACATCATTAATTGCCAATTTTCAGTGTCTCAGGGGTTTTAGTTAATTATCGTATGATTTAAACTTATTGATAATAACTGTTCTTTGGCTCCATTTGTTCAAAATACTGAGGGATCTAATGTAAGGGCACCCAGAGAACTCCGCAGCAATGGTTTTATAGCATAAAAGAGAGAGAGAGGGGGTGGGGGTGGGGGTGGTTCCATCCTAATTCTAATTCCTTTTTTGTTGATCCGGTATTCAATAACCACTGTGGGCCAGGATAATCTGAAACAATGAATTATTTAACAGTTACACTTAGGTAGGAATGATATATGGGTCTTCAAGATCTGGGACCTGGATACCTGTTACCAGTAGATCTTCCCAGACTCACTTACATTACGTTTCCATACAATGTACTTTGCATCGATTGAAGCAGCATTTAATGTCGTAATGTTCCTAATTTGATAACGAGTCCAGAAAACTGTTCACCAACAGAACCAGAGAGTCGACAGACCTGTGGCAAGGGGCTGAAGGGTAGTGTCCATTTTATCAGCTCGTTTTACATTCAGTATTATATCGGACATCTGAAATACAGAGTCCAAGTTATCGTTAGTAAACCTCGCCCTTTTTCATTTTAAATCAGTTTTTACCTGACTGAAACTCTGAAACTCTTATTTCAAATTAAAATAAGATATTTAAATAAAATGTGTTTTATTTGATCAAAGCTCTTCTACTCTCTATAATTTTTGTCCAGGAGAAAGAATATATTATTTAAACCTTAGCAAATTGCCTTCTAATAAGGTTTCCTCCGACTAATTTGAACAGTATTGTCTGGAAGGATGCGACAACGTGAGTGAATCCAGTGCGATCTAACTCAGTCCCATAATGGTCCCATTAATCAGGGCTGAGCCAGAAAGATGTTGATTTTCTTCTGTAACTTCAGTTGTAGTGTCGTTCAATATCGTGTTATATAGTAAGTGTGAAAGTTGTAAACTAACACTGTTATATATCCTCTGCACACAGAGCTAAGTACCAGACAGAGACTAGACATTGTATTCAGGTCCATTATATTATAGACTTCATTATAATAATAATAAATTGTATTTCACAGCGCCTTTTTAAATACTCAAGGACACTTTACAATACATCATGAATAAAGCACTTGAATGATCCTAGTAAACCAACATTAGAGTCAGATTAGGAGACAAAGAATCACAAACACATCACTACATCAAATGTGAAACAAGATACGTTCAACGCAGAACTGTGCATTTTAATAAGCAGATGCTGCAAATAGACTATTCAGAAAGTTGTGTCGTACACGTTATACTTTAAATACACAAAACAACCAAACTTTATGGTAAGACTAGTAATTCACATTTGACTGACTGATTTACGGTGAGAATTAATCCCCTCGTGCAATGTGACAATGATCTGCCTTAAAAAATAAAGATGTACAACTACTAAATGTGGGCTTGTACAGACAGACTTCACATAGATATAAATGTGTATCTGCAGTACGTAGAGTGTGTGTAGTGTGATCAGTGCTCGGCTGACCGATGAACAGACTGACCCCTGACGTCCACTAGGGGACAGATGGTCTCCTGCAGAGGATCGATCTGTTGAACTGATGCTCATCAGGGCTCTCTCTCTCTCCCTCTCTCTCTCCCCCTCATTGTCTCTGCTGTGACCCTCTCACATTAAGCACATTCCCAGACAGAACCCCCACCGACCGGCTGTGCACGGAACTCATATTAGATATGCTTAAGAAATGCACGCAAGCTGAGATTTGGGGAAACAAAATAAAATAACTTTAATTGTGTCCATGGTTTTATTTTACAAGTGCACACAT
Organism: Platichthys flesus; assembly: GCF_949316205.1. Taxonomy (NCBI): domain Eukaryota; kingdom Metazoa; phylum Chordata; class Actinopteri; order Pleuronectiformes; family Pleuronectidae; genus Platichthys; species Platichthys flesus. The sequence goes on along the minus strand of NC_084945.1, from coordinate 9,350,388 downwards.
TCCCATTTTCTGAATCCAGAGGAAACAATGAGAGATACACTGGTTGCCTCTTTGTTTCCACTCATTTGTGCCTTTGTTGCACTTGTATCAGTAACAAGCTCGGCATTTTCCAGCTGCACTTTGCACTTTTTCAGGGCCTGAGTTGAAATTCAACTCTAATTTAAACACAGAGATAACCACAAAGAGTACGCGGAGAGATTCTGTCTCCTGTTCTCGGCCCTAATGATGACTTTATATCAAGCAGCGAAACAGGCAGAGAGACAGCCTCCCATCTGTGGGCTCCGGGCTGCCTCTGACTGCAGAGTAGATATTTTCAGCAGGGAACTCTCCCCTTATTATGGAGTTATAGGTACGACTGCAGGAATATAAAACACACTGTGTATTGCTTTGGGGGAAAGGACCTCAAATCCCCTCATCTGATTTTGGTTCTTCACTGCAATCCTTTTGAATAAATAAATATAAATTAAACAAAATTTCCTAATGTGGTTTAAACTGCTTAAAAGATTGTTCAGTATATTTTTCTTATTTCACAGGAGAAGAATTTAGGAATACAGGACAACAGAAACAGCTCGATTTCATCAGCCTATCTTGACTTTATACATTTCAAATTAGCCAGACCAGGTCGGGGGGGGGGGGGGGGGGGGGGATTCGGTGAAGTCAGGTGTGAGTAATTTGTATAAATGCACGTTCACGTCTTTCTCGAGCAGACCACAAGGTCAATCACAGATTCACCGATGCAGAAATGAAGACAAACGCATGTTGCATACTTTTCACCCGTAAAAGCAACGGCTGCTAATGAAAGCTCACAAGGAAGTGAAGCAGATGATGTGTGAAGAAGGAAACACGGCCGCGGCACCAAAGCGGTGAGAAAAACATGTGTCAGAAAAAAGCAGAACGAGTGAAGGTGTGAGAAATCTACAAATATACATTTACTAACCACAGGTCTTAATCGAAGCCGTCGTAATTATATAGAGTTGAAGGAGTTAGTTGTAATTTCCCCAAATTAACAGTTGAAAGTGAGAAAAAGAAGTGAAGATTACTCAGGACATGGAGATTAATTACAACCACTAATCCTTAATGCATAATGAATATTATGTGCAAATCTCTGTCTCTTTATGTAATATCTGTTACTCTCCTTGGTACGCCTCATATAAATTATGGAAGAAACACGACTGGACAAAAGAGGAACGGGCAAACGAGTCGACATTAAATATAAGAACAGTCTGCGTCTTTTCATATCTGTTTTGTCTTCACTGGTTTTAGCAGGTGGCCCACCCCAACCCCAGTATTCACCTGTATGGAGGGAGACAGCCCCTGACTCTGTCCTCTTCACACCAGAGCCATCAGACGATAACTTTAATCCAGTGAGTATAATTCATTAAAGGCATAGGCCTGGCACCTGTCAGCACCAGGTCAACACAGGTTCTATTGAATGTGGCACTTGAGGAGACACGAGGAGGAGCCCGTGTCAGTGGACTTCCAGCAGGTCGGAGGTTTCATGTCAGTCTTGTGAAAATTCTTATTTAGTCAATAATGGATAAGAAGTGAGAAGAAAAAAACTGTTACCAGGAACCAGATGCTGTTCAGCCTGACAGCTTGACACCCGTGCACCAAATGGTGCTGGGCTACAGTTATTGACATGTGTTTGTGTTTTACAGCACACACAAATGACAGAATCGAATCGTTCCAACACATTGATAACAGAGTAGAAGTTGCCCTGTGACAGCCGCTGGGACATTGTACAGGCCTGAAGATAAATGGCAAATGGTCTTTTTTTATATAACACTTGACGTTCTCCCCTATAGATCTTTACTGTACAGTTTTGCCATCCAATGATTCACACACATTAATGTAGCACATCTATGAGAAGAACTTTCTCAAACATTCATCAATATCCTTTGGGTTCCCAAGGACAATTTAGCATTCGGGATCGGGGAGACAAGGACCTAACGGCTGACGTTCTGGTTAGCAGACACCCCGCTCCACCCCCTGAGCCACAGGCGAACAGCCAAAGATTCAGTCAGCACCACAGTTCACCTGAAACAATGTGAAGTGTTAATGGAATTTAAAGGATTTCAAACCTCAGGATTGTAAACTGGTAATGTGGAAGGCTCCTCCCTTCATGAAATCCTCTTCTTAGTGCAGTCAGGTAATAACAATCATAATCAAATCAAAATAACATTGTTTTAAACACAAAAAGATATGAGCTCCGTGACTGTTCTTAAATCAAACACTTTTCAAACCTGTAGCCTAATTTAAGTTACTACCAATTTTGTAGGATTCTTCATTCGTGTAACACATTTTTCTGTTGCCAGAAAATGTGGGCGAGAGTACTTTCAATGCCAAATATAGCACTATAATAGAGAATCCAATAAAAAAAGAGAACTGTATTCAACATGTTTGTTTGACTTTTTAGTTTGGTTCTTGACCCAAATATTAACATGGAGGAGGCGGGAGTTATGACCTACACTGTAGCTGGCCACCAGAGGGCGATCAAGGCGCATTGACTTCCATTTTGAAGAGCTGTCACGTTGTCTATCTTCATTCTCAGTCTTTATGAATCTCTCAAACATCTCTGAACAGTGATTGAATAAACAGAGAGTTCCTGTGCGTGGATTGTGTCATCATTGTGTTCCTCTGCTTTGCAATCCTGTGACTACTTCCTTCATCAGGCCTCGTGTTCTTCTTCCTCACGTGTTTCTTGTTGTCTCATTATCATTTAATTTAAACCCTGTCTTGTTTGTCACTGCTCTTGTTTAAGATCCTCTGTTGCCTTGACACTGACCTCATATTGAAGATCTTTACCTGTGTGTTTTATCCGCAGCCTGTTGTCAGGTGTTTACATTTGGGTCTTGCTACCCGGAGTGTGACATGAATTTATTGTCATTGCACTGATACTTATTTCATTAGTAAGACTCGTGTTTTTGATTAACAATAAATTTGTCTCAACAAGTCACCTGACAAAGAGTAATGAATTTGATAATTATATTATAGTCAAGGTAACATAATGGAATGCAATATCTGTTGCCGTTCACTCTGACAAGGATAATGAATAACAATCTGCTCAAAAATAAATTGCGTGAACATGAGCAATTTTATTGTTTAGCATATTCAAACCTCACATGTCAATCAAACGTCAGTCACAAACAACACATCCCCTGTGTAGTAATCACGTTAAGAACTTAAAACGTGCTGAAACCTGTTTGTTGTTTGGCTTGGTGTGGTCAACAAAAACAATGTGCCACTGTGTCACTACGCCCCGATGGACAAAGCACATACATGAGAGGAAGCACAAACACTGAGGGAGAAACATGCTCTGAATCCAGAATCCACTCATCCTCAGGAGGGGGGCAGTGCAGTGGCCCCATGGAGGCGCTGCCTTTCAAAAATGTATAGATGAGAAACAGCATGAGAAATCATTGAACACTTTAATCGACTATGTTGTATATGAAAATTATTGTTCAGCTCAGATGTTCTTTGACAGTATGAAAACCCTCTGCTGTGCTGCCATGTTCAATGTGGAACAAAGTTCATCACATTATTAAACTGCTTTTCACTTCTTTATAAAACCTCTCATTAGGGACTACAGGCATGTGACTAAAGACAATCAGTTTGTTTTAAAAGCAGAAGCTCAGCAGCCAGCCATAATTGTGTAAGAATTATATACAATTACATTGGCAAATTATTTTGATACGTCTCTGTCGTTTTTTTTTTAGAATGTATCATTACCTCTGCCAAGGGAGGTATGTTTTTATCCGTGTTTGTTTTCTGTTATTTAGCAGGATGACACAAAAAAAACCTTGAAGTGAGTGAAAGGATATTAATATTTAATATAATATAATTGAATGGATCCGGGAAGAACCCATTACATGTTTGTACAGGTCTGGATCAGGAGGTGGATGCAGAAATGTCATCTCACCTTTTTAACACTGCGAAAATGAGGATTTCTTTCACAGGTAATAAGCTTGATTTCTGTCATATCTAGGGGACTGATATTTATGAGTGTGACCAATTTGCTGCAGATCCCCTAAAAAAATCTGTGTTTATTTAATTTGAATGTGGTTTCATAAGGGGGTTGTCGGGCTTTGGCGGGGAGATAAGCCCTACTGTGCCCTGCTAGTTTGAGGTTTCTTGGTCAGGTACAGGCTTTAATATACAGTGTATTGATTTATTTGTAAGATACTGGTGGATCCCCAGTGTGTGTCTGTGTGTGTGCGTGTGTGTGTGTGTGTGTGTGTGTGTGTGTGTGTGTGTGTGTGTGTGTGCATGAATGAGTGACTGATGGACACATTAACAAACTTCTCTTTCTGTCTCCCTCGGCATACATCCCCCCCGCCTCTTTCTCTTTGTAAATTGCGTGCAGCTTGTCAGAGGGGATGCTGGGATAAGGGAGGCTTCAGCTTCAAGTCTGACAAAGGTAATACCAGTAATTAGCAGTCACTAAAAGAGTGTGGAAAGATGGACATGATCTCAGACTTTTATACAGACGACTGAATAAATCAACAAGGCATTATAAGAAAGGGAGTTTTGTAATTTCTGAAAAATGACTCATGGTGCCTAATATGATTCTCGTGAGTGGGAAAAAATGTCGAACAGTTCATATTCAACCGAAATTACAGAACAATAGTCTGGACTGCTATTTTCATCATTAAAAACATTACTGCCAATGGCTAATTTACAGAGATTGTAAAATCTTTGCAAAGCAGCGGAGTAATCAAATTGAATTTCATATTTAACCAAATGAGGTGAGCCATTAATCTTCATTACAGACTCATTTTTGTCACATTAACTGAAAACAATGGCTGGAATGAAAAAAAACTCAATTTCAGCAGGTTCATCTGGTGACACACGTTTTCATCCTGGACGAACTGAACGAGGACGGATGGAAAAAATGTAGTTTGAAATGAGCACCCATAGAAAAACACAGAAAGAAAAGCATGGCTGAAGAAAAGGAACTTGTGAATCACTGAGTTACGGAACGTGAGCTGCCTCCTAAGTTCTCCATCTACCAGCAACGCGTTAGACGCATTAGTGGCGAAATTACATCAGGCTAATTGTATGGCCCAAACCCTCATTTGTTAATACTGTGTTTAGAGGTGTGATCCAATGACGCCACTTTGATTCTCAAGGCCACATTTCCAGGGCCATTTATGTTGATTTGTTGCACGAGTGCTGCAATTAACGGACGCCCTTCATTGGCAGGTTGACTTACATCCACTTAACAGCGCTGCTCTTCTGTCGACCCACTGTAGCTTTAGATTTGTCAGAGCGGGGGCCGTCAGTCCCAGGGAGGGGGAAGGAGACGAGGGAGCGAGACCTGTGAATTAAGGGTGTATCCATCAATATCCAGAGGAGTGGCCTTGCCCTGAGCTGCACGGCCACATTCCTCTCCATTGAAGCCTGTCTGCACAGCACGCCCAGTGTTCGCCAGCTGGGCGGCCTCATGTTTTTTCTGACCGTGACTGGGCAGGAAATGGCACCTTTCAGCTTTTACACTGACAAACAAGGTTCTTGCTCGTGTGGTGGGACATTTCAGGATTATAAATCTCTTTCCTTTTTATTCAGCAATTCATCTTTTTTTAAAGCCCCGGATTTGTGGTGAAAAATATAGGGAGACGCTTTCAGGGGCGAGCGAAAAAACCTAGACGCTGCCAGTTCAATCAATAAGACTAAAGTACTTATGACTACGTGACGTCTATGTAAATGTCTGTCTATGCTATGTAAATACCTCTGTATTGCTGTTTAACATTTCCCTTACTAATGCAACACTGGAAGCCTCGTCAGCCCCTGTTGGGCAGTCTGCTGAGGTCAGCATCAGCAACACGATAGGTCCTGCTGCCCGTCTTCTTCTGGGGCACGGCATTACCATATAAACTTTGTTAATGACCTTGTCATTTACACAACTTAATTACCAGAGCTGCGTCCCCCGAACATCTTCCCATATGAATTATACATCAGTAAGGTGGCGTCAGACAAGGGTTTAGTAAAGGTACTGTTTGCCAGCTCAATGCTCCAGTAAGCAAAATGAATAGCCAATTGGGAGCAACAATTTTAGGAGGGTACGGGGAACCGATGTATAATGGATTCGAAAAGCAGCCTCGGATAATGTGAGGTTGCTGTAGTTGCATTATTGTCTTGGCAGGTTGGCCAACTGAATGTTGACATTTTATCATCACTGATGCTGATCGGGTGAGTCATGTCGTCGGTCCGCTTCAAATGAAGTGTGATGACAGAATTAGGGAGGCTGGTGAGTTACACTCTGCTTCCACACTGTCACTCTGCTCATGAGCAGCAACTAAACTCTAACTCACTGGTGAATGTCCTTACAAGGTGCACATCTGGCCTTTAAAGGGATGATGCTACATTCTTTTTGCTACATCCCTGCACTTGGACCTTTTCCACAATCATCCAGTAGAAGTGGTGAGGGACACACCCTTAATGCTCCTGCGACATGCAAAGCTGACTCTGCAGCTCAATTAGAGAACAAGAGCCCTTAAGGCCGGTGCATGCTTCTGCAACTGCTTTTCACGCAGCTGTGTCGCAGGACTCTTTGTCATTCATGCTTCCCCAAGCTTCCCCAAGCGTTGCGCCTCTTAGAAAGCAATTCCCCGCCAGAACACTAGGCGGAGTAATGTTTTTTGTCAAAGAAGACCTTAGAGATGCCTTTCTTCTTCGTCGATTGTTTATTTACATAGCCAATGCGGCTCCTCGTAGCCTCTTTCTGGCGGACAAGTCAGTGACAGGTTATACAAGTGATCATACTATCGGATCTCTTCTGCCAAGTGCTCTTCTATTTGGTCCATATTCGTTCTTCTAAATCTCCCCTGATTTCTGCCGGTGTTATGAGGCATGAAACCTGAAACTAGACTCCGGACGGGATGTGGTAAGCAGACCAATCACAAGCCTTGCGGGCTGCGTGAGGCTTGCGTCGTTTGTCGTGTAGTTAGAAAAATATGGGGCGACGCAAGTAAGCACGTAAGAAGAGATACATAAGCACGTAAGGGGCCCGGAAGGGCTCTTGCGCTTGGGGGCCTGTTAAAACGCAGAAGCATGCGTCGGCCTTTACTGACCAATTGTCTAAATGGCTACCATTAGTAATGCAACAACTACAATGGATCTTATAAAACCACATTTTATGTAAATACACCAGATTATTTTCTGAGGAATGAATGAAAATTTAGAAAAATGCCCTATTTAAAAAGGCTACACAAAGTGAGATTTTTTCTGGGATCTGCCGCTTCACCCAGATCCGCAACAACAATGTTTATTAGATCTTCCTGCTGTCTTACCCCTTCCATCCACGCACTTTCATAGCAATTGCTTCAGTGGTCCCCTACAGACAAACAAAAAATAACAGCTCATCAGAAGCATTTTCTACTAACAAGGCCTTTATAAAAGAGACGAAAGTCAAACTTTTGATAAGACGACTTATCAAATGGTACAAACTAATGGGTACATTTTTATCACTTTGTTTTTGTGGCACCAGTTTATAACGCCTGACGCTGTAGGAACATAACTTCACGATGTGCAATTCAATAAAACAAGAACATTTCAAAAGAAAACAGAGGAGTCACTTTAGTGTAACAATCGTCAGCTATCAATAAAGCATTTGAGCTGAGTGCCACGTGCAGCTGATGGCTGGGAGTTCTGTCGCAGTCTTAAACCCAGGGTCTCGCTTTTTTTGTATGAATTATGGAGTGACCTGATTTAATGGTTTAAAGTAATGAGGAGAAAAAGCTGGAGCCAATATGTTCTTTTAATGAGCTAAAACTAAACAGTGATCCCCGGAAAGAATTAAAAGGATTCGTGTTTTATTTAGTAATCACAAGGGCGACCGATACGCAGCAGAGACGCTGACTTTCTTCACACTCACACACGCTCCAGAGAAACACTGTGAACAGCCCTTATATTGTAAAGGTGTTTTTTTCTATTAGATCTTTCACCTATCATGTTTGCGATTCATGTAAACGCTCCAACGCTTCTACGCAACACCTCTCGACACGTGTAAAGTTTTACACTAATGAACTGTGGTTACATTCTTCTTATATTGTCTTGGCAAAGCTGCCGTGTTTCTGCTTAATTCTCCAGGAGCCACCTCCACGTTTCACAGCGATAATATTAGAATTATTACATTTTCCAAAGGGAGGGTGATCAGAAGACTAACTTCCATTCCTACATGTGCCGGTCACTTGCTGGGCCCATCTCATCACATGGGATCTAAGAACAATAACAAAAAAAAAAGATATCTCACAAGTGTCACTGAGCTTTGAAGCTGCAGCAGCTGAGCTGACGTGATAAACAATGCAGTACTTCTCCTTGTGCATTGCTATGTTCGGTACAGCCTGGAGTTCAGAACTGAGCATGGTAATGAAACTCCTTCTACTGCAGAGATTGAGGAGAAGTGATTTTCATCTTCCTGCTGTCTGCTCTTCTCAAGTAAAAACTCATTCAGATGACTCACAATTGTGTGTCTGGAAAAAACTTTAAAAAGTTGTACACCTTTTGTGTATTTGTCAATTTTTTCGATTTAATCTTTTATTTTTGAGTCACTTAGTGTATGTATTTAGTGTAACACTCTATGCAGTCATCATCATCTACTTTATGTACATTTTACTGATTGATCTATTAAGCTTAGTATTAAAGTAATATAATGCAATATCATATTGTGTTTCTTTCACTTGACTTTGAAAGAAACTAAAATAATGGTTAAAAAAGAATTGTGATAATAATTATAATAAACATAAAAAGTGTGGATTTCGTTTTGATGCAGAATGAATATCTGTCCTCTTTTAAAAGCACCAACAAAAGCCACATGTTACCCTGTGATTATGAATCATAACAATGTGCAACAGCGTGCGGTCATGACATGACAATGTGATGTTACTATAGGTTATGGGCTCAGGAATTAAGATTCCCTCCGAATGATGAGCTGGAATTTGAGTAGGAGGATGTGTTGGAAGGTCAAGTCACGCATTAAGACATTCAGTCTTTCTTTTCCAATGGGCTCACCCTCACTAAATACACAGCAGCCTCTGACTCGTTGCATCGTGGCCAAACTCATCCCACAGCTCTGGAAATTTCTGACTGAGGCCAGCGAAGGTGTCAGGCTGCGTCTCCACCGTGTTCTAGAAGTGGTTAGTCAATACTCCGGCTAATCACAGCATATTGTTTTATTTCCCTTTAGTGTCTCTCGGCTTATCAAACTGGGCGTCAGGGTCCAGGAACACAGTCACGTTTGGTTCATATGATTCAGACCCCACCTCTTCATAGTTTCCAGTTTCTCCACAGCTGCGCCCACGGATCATTTCCCACCACAATAGACAGGCTGCTGCTGTGGAGCTGCTGTGGTGCATGATGGCAGCTTTGATTGAGCTGCTGGAAGAAGAAACTTCCTCTCAATGCAGTTCTGTAAATGATGTTGATAAAGTATTTGTATTATTTGTAGTATCGAAAATTATGAAGCTATAGACAAAATCAGAGAAGCACAAAAGTCATTGTTATTCATCCTCTTGGAACCATGACTGTCTTTGCCTAATGAATCCTGTGGTTGTCGAATCATTTGACTCATAAGCCCATGGCACATGTGGAAAAGCTGTGGGAGTCATTTAGAAACATCATCTAGGGAACGCGTACAAGATATTTTATTTTGGATTCAAAATGATGGATTCACATAGAACAACAGTAATAACATTCAATCGATACTATGGCTCAACAATGGTGCCTGTGTCTTTACGACCGTAGGGAATAAAACCTGGTTTATCAAGCCTCTGTGGGTGTTACCTGTAATTACGGCACCAATATGTTCCAATTTCATCTTGATAAAATAATTTATTACATTTGAAAAAAATGTCATCGCATTTGAATAATTTCTTTCAAAAGATATTCACGCACATCCGTGGCAGCCAAACCAGCCTCTTTTAGACAAAATAAATCTCACATCTAAAATGTTGAAGTAAATACTTTTTTGCAGTGCAGCTTGTTTGTTTGTTTTTATGGCCCCATTTTGCAAGAGCCCTTAAAGTTACCGGAGAGAATTTGACAGGGCACCTGTGCCATTGAATGGAAGGAGGACTATTCACCACATGCATAGACCTTATTGGTGAAAAGGTCATTACACTCTAAATAGTCAGTGTTGCTGGAGCCATTCCCATGATAGATCTGCTGATAACTCTCGAAAATGAAATCTGTCCGTGCCTGTGTTGCGTTGCTGTTTCACCGCCAGCCGCGTTAATTCATTTCAGAAGAACCAGGTAGAGATTACAGCTTTGTATTCCCTGACAATGTCACGCGGGCCTGCGCCATCCAGATAATTATGAGTCGAGAGCTGCGGCCTCAGAATGAGAACGCTCTCTGAGCTCATCTCATTCTTCTGAACGGGGCCTCTGTCAGATACTGACAATGACTGACCTTGTGCTTGGAAAATCGCACTGAATTAAGCATGCAACAGATATCACTTATACACCCTGGCTGCATTGCTCTTGAGGGGCCTGGCGTCATCTTTCAAAAATGAATCAACTCAACTGACTAATCACGTCCCCCTCCTCCCACACAACAGAGACAGGCCGATTTACTTTCCTTTAGCTGTGTCTTTTAGAAACTAAAATAATGTGATTGTCATCATTTTGGATAATTAGTTCTTAAACTGTGACACTTATTAGTGAGTAGAAAGCAGTCTATACTCTGAGCTTAGAAAAATGGAAATTTTACATCAGCGACTCATGTAATATGCAACATATGTCTGATTCGTCTCAGTAGTTTAAAGTCTGTCTAGTGTGAATTGGGCAAAACAATAAAACACAAACAGTACACTTGTTGAATATCAATATGTTGCAGAGATAAAACCACGGCAGCAGCAGGGCTCTCGATACTTTGCCCTTTCTGTCAAACATCCGTGTGGGAGTAATCAGCCTTTACTGTATCTCCCGAGATTTGTCCTGGTGACGACAAACAAACCACAGATCTTGCTGCTCAATATTATCCCTTGGAACCATTTTTCTACTGACGGCAAAGGCATGAGCATGATACCACGGGTAATTTGGAACACTTATTTGGATGAATTGACACAAATCTCGCCACACCTGCATGTTGCTTTCGTTCTCTGTAGACGTCTGTCACCTATTAAATCCACTTTACTCAAATTGACAGCACGCAATGTATTTCTTGCAAAGACACAGAGAAAAAACACAAAAACCTAATTTTCCCTTCCAGTTGCTCTGAACGCACCGTCGCACTGTTGGGCCTCGGTGTAGCGTTGGTTAATTGAAGTTGTTGACTGAAACCCGGGTGCCCTTGCTGGTTTTCTGGAGAGAGCGAGTAAAAGTGCAAATTGAGATGTTATTACTGCCCAATTGAAAACTAAATAAGGGCTGTGGTTATTCATTTGTTTTGTTGGGCTGTGCAAGGGATATTGTTTTACAGAGTTACCGGAGAAATCACTGCACCCCGGCACATTTGTATCACTTGCTTTTCTTTTGTTTTGTTTTGTTTGTGTATGGTTTTATTATCACTGCTAGATCTGAATTCTGTATCATTTTTGGGATCGTTGCAGTTATTGCAGCCAAAGAAGAAAGATCAAAGGTCAAAAGGAGTTTTGAGGTCCTACATTTCGCACTATTCTAATGTTTTATTTGCGTTTTATATATATAAGAAGACACATTTGTGGTTTAAAATACCAAACATATCTTTGCAGTTCTATGTCTCCTTCTCACACTTTCCCAAGAGCTCCAGCAACAACAGATCACTCAGCCAATCAGAAGTCCTCATAGAAGTGATATATCAATGATTTGTTTGAGCTGTAATCTGAGACGTAACTCTGACCGTAATTTATTATGAGTGAAACCTGATTTCTATATATAGATAATGAGACAGTAAAACCAAAGTTAGGCTTGATGCCATTGAAAAGTCCTCTCTGATCGGCTGTCCTGCTAAATCGGTCATTTTAGACATTAACTTGCATAATTTCACCTGTGAACATATAGATTTACTAATCATAGAATGTCGGTTTATTAAAAAAAAGCCAATCAAATCCAGCGCACTGTGGATTTATCACTAAAGGTTTTTTCCACCATCTCGCCTCCATCCCTCTGGATGCAAGTGAAAACATGCATGTTACACAAGATAATATTGGCATTCAGATCAAATTACAGCCAAGCTAAAGTTACAGACTACAAGCACAAGACAATCTGCAGAAAATTGGTGAAGGAAATGTGAGTTAATTGATTTCCCTAGAATATTAGGATTTAATTTATTGTGGAAGTGGTGTTGGTGCTAATTCTCCTGTAAGGTGCCATTAAATGAAAAGGAGGAGAAGAGGGAGCAATGAGATGAGTCCATTGAAGGTGCAACGGTCAAACCTCACGATGGACGATATTACCGGCACCACCCCCACACCTCTCTCATGTTTCCGAGAGACAGAAATCTGGTAACCAGTCGACATTAGCTGCATTACAGCCCCTTTAATTCAAATTTGATTTACAAAATTGCAGAAATTGACAAGATGCAATGAGGCCTGAGCGTGTGAGGCTGGTTTTTTCTCGGCTCTTTGATGACGGTTCTGTTTCATTAGATCTCTCTCTCTCTCTCTCTCTCTCTCTCTCTCTCTCTCTCTCTCTCTCTCTCTCTCTCTCTCTCTCTCTCTCTCTCTCTCTCTCTCTCTCTCTCTCTCTCTCTCTCTCTCTCTCTCTCTCTCTCTCTCTCTCTCTCTCTCTCTCTCTCTCTCTCTCTCTCGCGCTCTTTCTCTCGCTCTCGCTCTCTCTCTCTCTCTCATACATGCACACACACACACAAGCTCCAGAACTGAGATGAAATCTTGAGAGAAAGTTGAGATACATGTTACATTACAATATAGTAAATAGTAAGAAACACTATTTTGTCTATTTACACCAAGGAGACAAGACAATATTATTACATCTATAACTTCATGGTTATTTTCACTCACTGTTGTTCAATATAAAGGATTCCCAGACAGAAACAACAAACAAATAAATGAAAGATTAATAAAGATCTGAAAATATTACGTCTCCCTGGAAACAGGAGCACAACTGTGAATTATATATTGTCCATGTAATTGTGCTCTGTGTCTTCATAAAACTTGTGCGCAAATTAAAACCCGAAATTTCTATATAAGACTACAAGACTATACGTGTATACTGAGCAAAACGTGAATTTGTGACTCTTACCTGTCACATGATGCCCAGGCTCTCTAAAGAAATAATAATTGCACAACATCAATAAAAAGATGCTATTTTCGAGACAACCGCCTCTCACATACCCAGTTTCTATTTTGGGCCTGGGACACTTATATATGCTTGGGTTGAACGGTTCACACACTCGGTCTAAAACACTTTTAATGTTTTTCCAAAATAGTAACAACGATTAAACTCGAGGGAAAAGGGGATTAAAAGCCCATCGCTCTGGGAAGGACTCATCTTCTTCTTTTTTTCTTTTTCGTTCTGTATATTAACAGGCAGGTGGCGTCCTGTCAGAGCGCCGCTTATATGTCTAGTGCATTAAAATGCAGCATCAATAAATGAGCACACAAGTCTTTTAGCTTGTTATCAAAGTCAATTATTAGGTTGAGGATGTCAGCCGGCTTTATGTAAACAAAGATGTTCGATGCAGCTGAGCACCGAGGGGATTTCATAAAGCCAGAACAAAGGCCAAGCAGTTCTCGTCTGAATGAGAAATGGGATTGCTTTGTGTTTGTCCCTAGGCTTGTGTACCAATAACTTCAAAACATGAGAGATATGGTAAATATAGCCCCTCGCCAAACTGCCTTTTTGGGGTAACGACAGAGGGAACCACAATAAAACCCAGGAGCAAACATGTGTGTGATGTTTTATTAATTCATAAAAGTCATCGGCAGCTTAGTGTTGGACACAAACAAAATATACATAATTAAATATAAAACCGTTGCATTTCGTGGTGGTAGATTTCACTGAATGTTGTTTTTGTGAAGTCTGTGTTGTGAAGGACAGATTTCTCTTTCCTTCTTTAAACGCGCCAGTCACCCCTGGCAAAACTGCAGGCGTGAGCCGCTGTAGCCGTGAACACAGGCTTGCTGGAATCGCACCCTACTGTGGCTGCAAACATTACACCAGGTTTCTCACCCCCAGTGTTGCAGCTCCACGCTGCGCAGGCTTTGATATTTTACATAAACAGCACTTGTTTGGAGAATGAGAAACTGTTTATGCAGGGTAGTTGCTTAGATTAGCTTTAGTGGCAGTGATTTGAGCAGTGGAGTTAAAATTTAAGTTACGGCACCGAGGAGTTGGAACTTTTTTTAAAGTTTTGTTTAGAGCTTTCAATCAGTACGAGCACCATGGAGCAATGTTTTTGGGACTAGGATTGCATTTTGTTTGTTTGTGGTACACACATGCACACAGACAGACACACACACACACAAAGGCATGGTATTGTTTTCACCTTGTGAGAGTGTGTATGTGTGTCAAGGCAAACTGCGCTCCTGAAGACTCCCACAGAAGCTAGAACCACCACAGGTTGTTTTGAGGATTTTGGCAGGCGTTTATTTCTGTTTCTGTGGACACATTTTTTCACATGATTCAGAACCATGTTCGATGTACAGGTGTGTAGCTGAGATCAAAATGGAGGCAGGGTTCATAGACGCATGTGGTCTAACCTGGGTACTCACATATGTAGCTGTCTGTCATCTTATGTTGTGTTTTTCAGTCTATTTGTTAAGAGTGTTTTCTGTTTCCTGTTTAATTTTGTAGGCCCTGCTCCTAGTGTGTTCTTCACTTCCTGTCTCTGTGATTGGCTGCACCAGTCCCCATGTGTTACACCTGTGTTCAATTGCCCCTGCCTTTGCTGTGTGTGTATCTAAGCCTCTGTGCTGCCCTTTGTCCTCGTCAGATCGTTGTCTAAGTTAGGCTAAACCTTTGTGATGTCCTGTCCAGCTCTCCTGTCCTGATCGCCCGTGTTTCTGAATCCTGTGTCTCCTGAGCCTCTGCACCTCTAAATCCCCTGTGAAAGCCTCCTGTGCTTTCTCCCGTTTGTTTTTGTTTCTTCAGTTTTTACCTTTTGAGATTCCTGTGCGTCCTGGGTCCATCTGCTTCCCTAATCCATGACAGCATAATAATAATCCAGAAATGACTACTGAGAACTCGTTGGGGTACAATGTTAATGGACTTTTGGGATAACTATGGTGTGAAGTCGGACTGGAGCCTAATTCACACACCAGTGCCAAAGCAGCTACACTCAGAATACTCACAGATTTCAAATAGAAAATCTGCAATCGCCCCATCCCCTGGAACTCAACTCCTTCAGGCTCATTCGTGCTCGACATTACAGAAACGGACGGAGCCTTCAGCCCACACTCTGCGTTCATGTCATCTGTATCTGTGCTCGTCTTCTGAAAGCTCACAGATTCGTTCAAAACATAGGAATTGGGACAGCACCATTCTGGGGGGAAGTGTAGCCAGTGGTTCGAGCTATATAGCCATAGGGCATGAGGTAGACATTTCAATAATAGTGGCATTTTTTGTGGAGAGACATTCTTAACAGGTACATTCTCATAACCTTCTCAACTGCTGCCATGTTTGTTGGAGTCAGGACTCACGACTTTACGCTGCCCTCAAGTGGATGTATTGTTTAACACCCGCTTCAATGTTAAAGGACGCTTGGAAGGATGTGTCAAAGTCAACTTTATTGTCAATTCGAACATATGTTCAGGAAATGGACAGGATTGAAATGACGTTTCTGTCTGATCCCCGGCGTAAACATAAGTAGACTGAAGTACGCAACATCGTGAGTACTGAAAACATAGTACAGAGTATGACAGAGAATGCAATCATAAGGCACACAGGGGATAGGATGATTGTAGTGCAAATATTGCAAAAAAAGGAATTGAGATACTTCATGGGAAGCATATAAGTAATGTGGGTAGTGACACAGATGCATCTCTTGCTTGTCATGTTACTCTCACTTTTACTTAATCTTAGCATCCCCCTCCACATCATGTTTTGCTATGCTGTAAAAACATGCATGTAAACGATGCAAAATTCAAAAAGCTTTGAGTTTTAGACCCAACATTCCCTAAAGTTAGAAACAAACATGTAAAACTTTTGTTTGTATCCAAGTAAACTCCACAGGGCACCTTTTAATTGAGTCTTTAGCGTCATGGCAGGTGACACAAGGCGATACATCAAAGCTGACATGGCACATTGCATAAACTGAGCTCGGTAGATAAACCGAAACAGTGGCGGTGAACAGCAGCCCCTCGACGTTATCCGCGAGGACTAGTAAAGAATTTATTATTGGAGCCTGACAAGCAGCCCTGTAGTGCTTTACTTTCTGAAGAGCAATGGCACTCATGCAATTTTTAAAATCAGTGGGAACAATTGGGCTTGATGTCGTGTGCGAGCAGAGAGGGAAACCTAATAAGAATAACATCACATGGTGGATGGGATGATAAGAGGGAATCAGACGAGCATCTACAGAGAAAGAAAAACATAGACTCTAATATAATATTGGGCATTGCTTTTATAAGTGATTATTATATAATGTACAGTGCATTTGTATGCATCCGGTCATATTCTATAGATTCCCATAAAAAAGAAGTACGTATGTGGGTGTTTGGAAAGTGCTTCCGCTCTGCATCTGTATCATCAACATTAACATTATCCTTCATGCACTTTTTTGGCTTTGAGCGCGCGGCAGAAGAAGAGATCCTTAGGGTGCCCAGGTTAATTTAGTTTCCTTACAAAGTGTGAGCGCCTTAGTCTTCAACATTAAATCCAAAGGGAGGTATTTTTCAAGAAGCCAAAAGGGTGTGAGAAGGGTAATAAATCCCCAGCTTGACTCTCCAGAGCCTGACAGAGGTTTCAACACATGCTAAAAACCTGGGCCCGGGGCTATATTGTGAGCGGAGTAACAGGTTATACTGCTCACCTGAATAATGCACAAGGTTAAAAGGTCATGGTGGAATTTCCATAAAATTTAAGAGAGAAGCAGGGTGGGAAAGAGGTCCACTGCAATTACTTTCATTTACAACATTTCGGAACCATGCTAATTACTTGATGTATTAATAACTGCCCCGGCTGCTGTAACTCAAGGCCTTCACTGGGTTTCCATCTTTAAAATCCAATCTAATATAAATTTGACTCTTTTTCCACCTGAGCAGAGCTGCTCTGTGGTATTCATGGTATTTCAAACTTGAAAGTTGAATTGAAAACATGTCTGTCTGGCCAGGAGCTGTACAGACATTTCCTTTCTGACCAAAACACTTTTAACACCCAGCGAACTCCAGAATTCTGAGCTTAGCTCTGTCCAGACATTCAAATGTGTTTTTTTTTCTACAGCTGAATCTTTGAATTGCATAATAAAAAGAAAATATTTCACAAGCTTTAAATTATGAATCATTCAAGATGGATCCTCCATTCACATCATGTGCATAACGCAAACCCAACATAAATTGCAGAGAGATGTAACGACGTACAAACACCCTTCATCCATTGTGCTACACAGGCTATGCTTCTGGTAAGTAGCATTGCTTTGGTACAGTTAGTATATTCTATAACTGTGCTTCAGGTGCATATTAATTTAAATAATCTAAGTGAATACAACCCCCCCCTCTTCTGTGCTCAAGTGCCAGGGACATGGAAACACGACACAGGGGAGATGCTCTACATGTGCTTTCAGGTTTGAAGGTTAAAAATATGTGCGACATGAGCAATGTGACTATCTGGTAGAAGGACATTTCCGAACAACTGGACACACAGAGTCCTTCTCCGCTGTTGTTATGTTAGATGCAGCGGCAGGAAACCTTGCTGTTGTATGGAGAGGAGGGATCGATAATTTCAATGGAAACTTCTATATTTACTTCACACAGAGATGAAAACTCCAAGGATCATCTGCCGATGAAACACATTAATTATTCAAATGATGTAATCTCTTGCCAACTTTCCTCCTCATTTAGCCTCCACTGCTGTTTTTCAGTGCACTCGGACGCAAATCCGACATTTTCTCAAGTTTATTATGTTATTAGGGCACACCGACTGACCTTGATGTTTCCTTGGAACATTTAACCAACCCCAAGGTGGCTATTATAGTGATGAATATTCAGCCCTGCTGACAGCACCATGGCTTATTTATTTATCTAGTGAGAGGTAGCTCGCTACCTCGCCGTGACCTCACGCTGTGTCTTCCTCCCTCATTTGTCAACACGCTCCTCCTTTGGTGGCCGTGCAGCTCCCAACAAAGAGAGGAGAGAGAACGCAACACGAACGCAACCGAGCAAGGTGGTTGGAATTTACACAAAACCCCCCCGAACAAACAAAGAGGCAAAGCTGATGCAGCAACCTCCTCGCACACACCTTAATCTTGTTGTTCATGCTTGCCAGCCTGTGGTGTTGAAAGTTTCAGGTTCTCATGTCTGGATTTTCCTGCATGAAAAAAAAGAAAGAAAAAACGTAAAAATAGAAGACTGCTTAGATACAACCTTTCCTCGTGGGAGTCTGGTTGTGAGCAACAAGGTTTAACTGTGAGTTGTTCATGTTCATCCTATTAAGGTTCTATTTTTTAACTATGGATTTTATAGACGACTGATTTAAAGAAATAAATACGTTATGAGCGTTATGATTTACTTACTATTATAACCACAGATCGCACACTGAATATCAAAAACTACATCTCAACTGGGAGTGTCCCTTGAAACTAAACAGTCTTAATTTAGATCGCCCTTTTCCTCAACCTGTCAAAGCGAAGAAATGAGGGTTCAGAATTTTGCTCAAAGACACGTCCTAATGCAGATTGGAGGAGCCGGGGATGGAACCACCGACCTCCTGAGCCACAGCTGCTCTATCCACACACTCCAGTCTCTCAACAGGAAGAGGAGCGTCAACTCTCGACCCTGCAAACAACAAGATCCAGAGATTTATTTAATATTTGTTAGTTAACAAAGATAATTTCTGTGGCAACTTCACAACTGAATTTCCAGCAGAAGTAAATCTTCAAAGTCAAAAGTGTCTGCCAGCAAAAAAGCTTCTCTTCTATCCCATACAGAATACACAATTATAATTAAGTACTGGCACGCTTTGTCAAAGGATCAAAAAAACAAACATGTGACGCATCTTTAGGAACTGAAATGTGCTTAATTTTTTTTTTGTTTTTCTTCTGTCCTCAGAAGATGTGCTACATTTTTTGATCTCTTGACAAAGTCTGCCATTACTTAATTAAGCAGAGGAGCTCCACATTGGTGTTTTCTGGCTCCTTCTCCGAGCTTTGATGCTGTTTACTTTTCACTTTTTATTCTTATTCCAAGAATTATAAGAGGCTATAAATAACTCCTCCAGTGGGGGCCCAAGCACAAGTGAAGCATGATGTAAAGAATTCATTCTGGACAAATACTGTACCTTAACAAACACTTAGAAATGTTTATCTCTGATACCAGATATAACAACCCAGAGTATACAGTTTGAAAAAATCTGATAAGAAAATATTAATTACATGACAACTGCAGCAACTAAAACATTGACACACTTTTTCTGTTTATGTCACAAAAGGAAAGTGACTTGACTGCTATAGGAGAGGACCATGGTCTTGTTTTTATCTTTTAATCATCAGGATAGATAGAAAGGACCTTTATTCATCCCGCCCATCATCCAGACCACCTTTCTCTGATTCATGTAGAAACAAATGCTGCACTTCCTTCAAGGGAACACTGGCAAAATGAATGATTAGTATATAAATCTAATTTCTATGAGACTTTTCATCGGGATACAGTAAAGGAGGGGTATTCATACACAATTCAGGGAGGTCAAGCAAAGGTCTGGAAGATGTTTTCTAACTAGCATTATGAATCATTGCAATATATATGAAAATATTAAGATGTATTTGTATGTGGTGAACAACTTACTAAATCAAAGAGTATAAATGAATATATATAATGAAATTCAACAATATCTAGGCCATTGCTAGTTTCCACATTTCAGTGGTGGGATAAAACATAAGAACTCTAATAAAAAATAATCATTATTTCTGGTGCAATCTTAAAATAAAGTGCTTTAAATCCTCTATTAAGTAAGTCTCCTTATTCCTTCTTAACTCATTTTCACTTAATGGTCTCCAATATTATAACAATTTCATCACACGACTGAACGCCTTTCTGTTCTTCGACTGGTTTATCCCTTGTCTTGTCTCTTCCTGCTGTGATCTCACCAAATCCGGTCAGAATGCTCATTGGAAGTCACAGATTTGATTGGCTGAGTGGCATCATGTGAGAGGATTTATTACACATCCAATTGGTCTGTGAGTTTCCTAGAACGGCAAACCAGTTGCGTGCATTTCAAAATAGAAAATGCTCTGTCAAACTGGGAGAACAACAGAATAAACAATAGGCGAGACAATCAGGTGTACCCCTGCACAATGAGAAATCTACAGCTGCAATAACACCAACAACATCAAATGCACCACGCTTCAGTGATTTAAATGTCAACCTGGAATCACTTACATTATATATACCATCAACTCCAGAACTTTCAATGTAAAACTTGTTTTTTAATCTCTGCGATGAAAAAATGAGAATTGATACTTTTCTCAAAGTGCTTGAAAGCTGGTGCACTTATGCTGCAATACAGAAACACAAAAAGGTCAAACTGAAGATTCTCAATTTAAATCAAGCGATTTAATGTTGAAAGAAAAGAAGGACAATGCACCTACACGGCAAGCACTAATACTGTTGTGCAAAACAACATTAGCCCACCCTGGTAAACATCTAATTCAAGGGGGTAAAATAACACATTACATTATGGCATAGAATTGACGACCTAACTTTTAAACTATTTCTTTATATTCTGACCCACAGAGATATTAAATTCTTTGTCTTTGTGCTCTGAGTAGATAAAGAGCTGCGCTTGTTTCTTTTAACTTCTCCTTCAAAAGGACTTCAGACATGCGCTTCATCTCAGATACAGATTTCTTTCATTTAACTCCTTTGCTGCTCCCATATGCAGCTCATTTTGGCCGCTGACCTCTCAAATTTGTGGAGCTTTTTTATCACTCACAATAGATGTCTCGGTCCTATTCTGCACGTCAGAGACATCTCTTAATCTAAATGCTGGTCGGAAATGTTGAAGTTGGGAGTGTGCATTCACATGAAAGAGAGAAAGATCTGAAGGATGCCATAAGCTGGGCTCCGGGGCCTGAGCAGAGAGACCCTGAAGACATGCTGGGAATATTAGAGAATGATTGATACACACAGCTGGGGAGTGGAGGAGTGTAAAGGAATATTGAGAAGTTTTTATCTGTCTCAGTTCCTTTGAAATATGGTTTACAATCCCTCGCTCATCCCCCTTTCTCCACTAAGAACATATAGATTATAACACAGGACAGCTGAATGTATCCCTTAATTCTCATGAAAAGCCACATGAAATGCACACGCACTTCCAGCTCTGTACTCTGAACCTCACACCCCAACACAAACATATCTCTTTCATGTACTTTCTCCCAGTGTGCCTCTGTCTTTCTGACATCAGTACATCCACCATTCACAGAAACCTCCTAAAAATGAAGATTTTTTCTTTCAGAAAAACTCACACGGCTGCAGAGATATCTGCATGTTTCCTTTCATTCTTTGGAACATGTTCGTAATAGATATTTACCACAGGTTCACTTCACTATAATTGACTTAGGAGAAGAACCTAGTAATTTAATTATACAGTGTTACATCAATAATATTATTCAAGAAGAAAAATGGACAGAGTTAAAAACAGCTTTAGAGCGAATCAATAGTTACAACAGTGACGCGGCAAATCACCAAACGACATTCTTTTGACTTTCACTAGATTGTGCAGAGTCCCTGACCCCTGACCTTGTTAGCAATACATTAATACATCCATTAGAGGGCAGCGCAGAAGCAAGAGTTTCCGACGACAAACATGGCAAAGGTGGAGCATGTGACAATGTACCTCGTAAGACATAAGCTAGTGTCTGTTTGTCTCTGATTCCAGTGAAGTAACATGATGACGAGGACTGTATCTTCTTACTTACTTGGAAAGTCTCTCATCAAAAAGTTCCGCTATTGTGGAAATTTATACCTTGTGTTCTATGGTCGTCTCGCTATTGGCAACACCGCCCCCCGCGATTTCCAGTGGTACTGCTCAGTTTCGTCTGCTAGGAAAGTATCTGTGAGCTTTCAGAAAACGTATGAAAATGTTAACGCAATGAACAGCCAGAAGGCTCCATCCGTTACCATATACAAATCCATTATTAAGCATAAATTAGCGCTGACCCCGTCACCATCGCCATCTCACCTTAATGTTTTGTTTCAGTGGGTTGTGTTTATTTGCGCAGTCCTGGTCGCACTCCAGCTGACGGTCTCACACAGGGTAAAGCATTAACAACAGATTCGTACCGAGCCTGGCAGGCTGTTTCACTGACCTTTCGTAACCTTGAGCTGATCTGGTCTCGCTGAGGTACTCATTCATGATCAATAAGCAATCAGGGAACTTGTCTCTGCACGCTTTGACCATTGAAAGTGTTTACGAAGCAAGCAATCACTTTTGCAAATCACTGTTTTATTTGCTGCCATGTAACCTTACTTTCTGCCGTATCAAGCTATCAGGCTGCCGGTGTAATATCCATTTGCTAATGCAGTAATTGACCTTACACCACATGATGCGCTTTCATCGGGCAGAGGGAGGTTCATTGTGTTCATGATTTGCCTTTAACACACATGCATCTGTTTTAGCAGACTGAGGTGTTGCATGTGGGATCAGAGCAGCGTGACGACACATGGACCTGTCAGGCGATCTTATAATGATCAACCCCACCGGAGTTATCTTAATATTTGGCATTCACATACGAACTCTGCAGTAGATGACAATCTCCTCTCGTTTTGCCACCGCAGTGCAAGATTTTCAGTTTCAAGAGATGGGGATGAAACCAGACACAAAATGCCATGTTCCTTTTATAGAGACCTAATAAGGGGATTCAGAGTTCTTCTAGCTTCTGGGCGATTGATCTTTATATGAGTTCCATTACGGCCTCCCTCTGAATTCTTAGTGAAAACTCATTAAAATGTCTGATAATTTGACTTCGGAACTTTTAAGAATGTATTTCTTTGCATTTTGACTGGAACGACGTTATTATCCAATGCTATGAATATTATTTGCCGTGTGCATCAACAGAAGTAAACGACCCAATCTTTCAAATGAAAGAACCTCATTTCATAGGGTTGATGGTAGACAATGTTAACATTTAAATAAGATGTTAACATTTAAATAAGGTGTTTTTATAGAGTTGACCTTTAATGTCTTATTAAAAGATATCCAGCAACATAAAGAGTGAAAGCAAAGTTTTTCACAAAATATGCAGAAGTCGTCCAAAAAGCAAAGCCGACAACTCCACGCTGAACCAATTTAAATACTAACTAGACACAGCACAGACAGTTCCTTGTTAAGTCTGTCGATTGATTCTTCTTTTCGAGTTTAAACTCGGAGCCAGCCGTCATCAATACTATTTGTTTTTGAACTGTTGGGAACCTGGACGTCCGTGTGGCTCGAACATGTGGACACATTTTGTCTAAATTACTTCTCTGACCTGCATGACACAAATGGCATTAATTCAGTTAATTCCTCCGGATTAGGGCGCAACATAATAATTAGGAAGAGGCTGAATTTATTCTGTTTAATGCTTTTGAGCTTGAACTCGCCTCTCAATCATAATGACCTAGATATTCTGTTTATTCGGGGCATATACACCATCACATATGTGAAACAGGGAGTGCTGATTCTTCCACATGTTCCCGATTCAAATATCTGTGTGCTATGATGAACTTTCCCTTTACTTTCCCTTCACATTCAGTAATTTTCTAGTGTTATTTGAGGTTGATAAATTACACAGCTCTACAGGGAGTGGAAGTTTCTTTTTTCTAAACAAATTCCCAGTCACAACTGTTTCAAAAAGCTAGATGAAGAGACAACGCTGTCCCACCACTTCAGAATCTGTCACCATTAGATAACAAATTGAAGGATGTAGTTCAGATTCTTTGCTTTATATTTTCTCGATTGGTATGACCCCCTTCTGATTTTTTTGATAACAGTTCAGCGTGACTTGCTCCATTTATCACAAACTCTTTACCAAGCTGAAGAAACTCAATAAATTATTCCGTTAGATTGCGGCAGCGTTTGAATCGCAGCTTTCTTCTCGCTTCCCCTTCAGATTCTCCCTCTCTCTGCTGAGGTTTCACCCGCTCCGCTCACCCCCCCCCCCCCCCCCCACTTACTTATCCTCACTTTCACTCATTTCCCTGTTTCACACAAACTTCTATTTCTCATGGTAGCGAGCAGGTAATATCCCAGGGTATTCTGACATAGTTTGATAGTTTGTGTGGCCATGCAATAGAGAGAAGGCACTAATGTACTCCAACGTGGCATCAGGAAACCTCAGTAACACTCGGCAGAGGCAGTCACGATGCCTAATGCCATTTCGAATCGAGCCGGTGTGGCAACTTATTGGCAAACACATTACTTTAAGTTTCTTTTTCTCAATCAATTCACTGGAAAGCTAAAAACCAATCTGGAGCACAGCGGCTCCCACGAGGCCTGATTGATGAGTCTGAGCGGGAATGTGCATATCCAAGCAAGGTTTGGTTTATGTGTCCTCAAGTTCCATTGGGTGGAAAATGTGGATTGAGTGAGGCCGTCATGGATTTGGCATCGCTAACTCTGGGGCAGATTGCGGCGGGTGGATTGATGCTCAGTGGGATGTGACAGTTCATCTGAAGGAAGAATGGGAGTAAGAGGGGAAAACAAACAGGCAGATCTATATAGAGATTGACAGCGCCATGAGGCTGACAGTGTGCAGGAGCAAATAGCAAAAGCACAAATGGAAAAATAAAGTAACCCAGACAGAATAATTGGAAGCTGCCACAGTTGCTAAATTAGTTGCTAAATAACTAATTAATTTTCCTAATAAAAATTTCCTGATGTGCTCAATAGCTGTGAGCTAAAACAGATATTTCCTGCTGCACTTGAACCCCCCCCTGCCTGTTCTCCATCATGTTCCACCATTTCACGGACGAGTCGTTTGTGTCTGTCTTTCTCGGTCCAGACAAACCCCCTAATGAGACTAAAGCTCGCTCACAGTGCTTCATTTGTCTGCCATGTTAAGGTGCTCATAAGAAAAAGACCACAGATGTAAAGTCGCAGTCAATCAGAAATCAATCCTGCAATTAAACCACAGGGTGTAAACACTGGAAGGTTGTTTATTGCTCGAGTTTCCCATTTCCAGAGGGGCTGCAGAGGCCGGTCCGTAGATAATCGGTGAATGAGGCTCCATCTATTCTACTCCCTTCTTGTTTGGAAACGCTCCGACTCTGCGATGAATTCGCCTGGTGTCCACACTACTCCAGAGTTTTAGAGACTCTTAAATAGAGAAGTTTAAAAAGACTGCTGACCCTGTTTCAAAACTTTGTGCCTTTTCAGCCACCGTTAGAGATCACGTGGATCGTTTCAGCCATCACCCACCAGAAGGAAATATTTTCTCCAATTTAGAGACACGCACCCACAAGCAGGCATGTGCACAGATAGGCCAGTGGTGCTCAAGCACTGGCCCTTTTGCCCTGGATGAGAAAAGTGCCCCTTCTGACGGGGCATTTATTCGAGTTCTTGTGAGAATTTCGCCCCTGACATGCTCCGCGGCACTCACAAGTAGTTTATTAGTTTGTTGACAAAAATAAATATATAAGTTGAAAATATCCTACTGTGTTTTTTATTCATTTATTGTTATTTTTTATTTCATGAATAATTTTGGCGATGGGTGCCCGTTTTATTTTAGGTTTGAGCACCTGCCCCCCAAAATGTCTGTGCACGTGCCTGCCCACAAGCATTCCAAAAAACAACATAGCCTCCACTGTGCCAGGATTAACGCGACTCCGCTTCGATTCAATGACGCCCAGAATGAGCGCTCGCTTGCGAACCCTTTTATTCAGAACTGCTCATTTTCAAGACCCTGCCAACCCGACCTGCAGATCAACTGCAAGTCTGAGGGTATAACTGCAATCCACTCATCACCAGACACGATATATCCTTCGCTGATTCATCAGATTCCATCACCTGACACCCTTTCGGAAGAAAACACCCGGCATCAGCCGAGGCTACCAGCGTGGGACACAACATGGATAATCAATTACAAGCGTTGCTGACCCTGACGTCTTTGCAAACAGCTGTTGTGCTGTTACATTCTGCAATGGTACATCTGGTGCGTAGGATGTGAGTTATTATTCTGGTAATTCCTGTTTGCACCAGCACATGTACATTCCCAGTGTGTGTGTGAGTGGTCAGGTTGTGATGATGAGCACCCTTCATCACTTTACTGTCATTGTCTGCCATGTTCACATCCATGTTTACACCCACATCCCCGCCTGTCACAACTTCAATCATGGAGACCTCGTCACCCCTCAGGTAACTCCCACTATCCGGCCACGGTCCAATCATGAAAGCCTGAGAGTGGCTCCTTGTGTGTGTAGTTCGCTGAAGCAGTGTGACCCTCGGCATGGGCGTCTATACACGCAGTCAGTCCCCGTATCGACAGCCAAACCTAGGGAGCAGGTCTCCGCTGTCGAGTCCCTGGAGGATTGTGTGTTTCTTCGAGTGGATCGTCTGAATCTCAGGATGAAGCTGGCAGCCCAGCTGACCGACCACCGACCTGACGGACTGACTGACCGGCGGTACTGTCAGTACTGACTGTGTACATACAATATCTGGTTAATGTAACTGAGCTTTGAGAAGATGCTAAACTTGATTTCAAACTTTGATTTTCTGGTTTGTTTGGGATTCCGCTGAAAAAAATCCAGAGCAGAGTTTTGAGTTCCACTTATAATTTTTTTTATAAGTGGAACAATGGAATTGAGACTTATGAAATTGTGGAGCGGAATTCAAGGACTGGACTCTGAAAAGACTGGTTCATGCTCACACTCACTCACATGCTCACGTTTTATTTGTGATATGCAGTTAACTTTGGGGATGATATAATCCTCTTACTGGTTTATTTGTAATGTTTTTGTGTGGGTTGACAGAGTTTATTCCTTATTATTGATACGTATAATTTGTTGGACTGGACTCTGACCCTTAAACAAAGAAATAAACGGTGATAGAAGATTTAAGGTGTGTTAAATTGGGTTTGAAACTTATACGGAGCCTAAACGCTCATCTGGTCATTTTAGTTTGAAAAAGCCTTTTCGAGCCATCACGTAGTAGAAGGATGAAACCAAGCGATTGGAAGCAAAGGTCGGGTCCAAAAGAACATGAATACATCAGGAAGTTATTTGTGTTTTAAACATTTGTAATTGCAGGAAACATTGTGATGATACAAGCGTGAATCAGTTGTAACAGCAGTGATGGGAATCACAGGTTTGCAGTAATTGTTTATTGAGTATATATTGGGTGGCTGCAGTAGATCTCCTCCCCTGGGCCCGAGCCATGTTTGTGTTGGAACCTCGTGGCTCTAGAAGCCCCTGCACATTACCTGTGTTAACTGGGACCGGCGCCTGTGTTTGTACATCAGTATCTGAGCTTACAGCTGGCCCATCTCTTAGCAGTCTGTTGACAGTGCCAGTGGTGCTGCCACAGCGCTCACTGTAGCCAGTGAAACGCTGCCAAGTATCACGGCTGGCTGGCAGACTGGCAGATGCGGGCACAAAGAAAAAGGAGCTTGTCTGCCCGTGCTAACTGCTGTATCCATCTAAGCAGTGGAGGTATAATAGAAGAGCGGAGTAAAGGTTTGCTGAGCAGCTTGCCG
This sequence comes from Platichthys flesus, assembly GCF_949316205.1. Lineage (NCBI taxonomy): Eukaryota > Metazoa > Chordata > Actinopteri > Pleuronectiformes > Pleuronectidae > Platichthys > Platichthys flesus. The sequence goes on along the minus strand of NC_084945.1, from coordinate 9,322,632 downwards.
AAGACAAATGAAGCTGGACAGGAACATTATTTTATTTGCTAACAATTTAGAAAAGGGTAGAGGAGAGTTCCAGACTCAGTGGAACATGGACGTCTCTCTTAATGAAGGTGTTAAAAGATAAACTCACACTGAATTTCTCCAAATCTCTGAATCATCATGTATCCAAACAGACCCATTGCTTCAAAATCAGCTTTATGTAAAAGCTTGAATAGTCAAATTGTCGAGAGAGTACTTAAGATGACAGGTTATTAATACTTCGATGATTTAATTTCATTTTGCATGTTTTATTACTTTTAATTGAATGGAAACCATAGTGGTAATAGTGTAACCTCTCTGAATTCCTCTGGACTGGTCGAATGTCTACATCCATAGATAAATCCAAACAAATATCCAAATTCTTCATATAAGGCTTAATTCAAAGCGTCCCACAATTTCACTGCCCTGATTTACCCGTTAGTATTCCCTGTTGTTTTGTCATTAGTTGAGGTACACATGTCCTATTTATTTTATATTTCTATATGGAGAATAGCCGCAGTATAATGAATATTTAAAATGAGTAAGAAGCTAAATATAATTGTGTGCAGGTAGGCTGGAGGTGAAGGCGGACAGGGGGAAGATGACTCCACTAATCAGCTGTCTGCCCTCAGGGATCAGTCTGCAGAGGCATGGACCTGTGAATGAGAGAAAGCAGAGAAAAAGAGGACCGACTGGAGGACGGGGGGGGGGCGGACATTTCCTGCATAAAAAAAACCTGAATTATTAAATGATAGTGCTATAGTGGGGGACAGGGACAGAGACGGCGCGAAACAGGGAGACAAAGACGAGGTGTGGAGGCACGAGTCATGCATTGCATCTCAAGTGAGAAGTGAGAGCGTGAGGACTGAATAATGAAACAAAGATTAGGTATTAGGTATGCCAGGTAAGTCTGTGTTGGAGAGCTCTTGGAAATATTTAAAAAGGTTAGTGTATGAATAAACATAGCTTATCAAGGTCCCTTTAAACGTGGAGAAAAGAAAGAGATCCTAATGAATAATAAAGAGCTGATGTGACAGGAGAGCCAGCTACCACCCCCTCCCCCGCCCACCACCACCACCACCTCAATGTAATGCAGTAATGGGATGTGTTTCCTTCAGGACTTTTTTCCCCACGAAGGACAAAGCCTTAATCATTAAAATGGGGGAGAGCAGGGAGGAGTCAATATTCCAAAGAGCTGTTGTTATTCATCGTGCAGTCTACAGACGGTCTGTGTCTGAGGAGCGTGGCGTTCCCATTGGAGACTCCACTGACACATGTTCACACACAGTCCCATTCAACTGCTCCCAGGATCTCTGGTACAGTTCTGTCACACATGTAGGACACTGAAACAGAGAGCGGAACAAAGATGGGGCGGATATAAAGGAGTCTCGGCTGACACCGGGAAGTGGTTCTTGCATAATTCTTTATGAGCCATAGTTCATATAATGAAATGGATTGTGACATGCGTGTTAACTGTGCACTGGTGCACTGTACAATAAAAATGAAGTCGTCTCCTCAGCGGCAATCAGCTTAAGATAGTGCGGCATGCAATGTGGTTAAGGTTAGGGTTATGAGATTCGGTGACTTAGACTTCACAGCCTTCTATTGTTACTTGATGAATTGTAACCTCCATTTTTTTTCATTTGTTAAACCAATGGAAGGGTAATTTGTGTGGGATTTTGCTTTTCTTGCCAGACTGATTCTTTAGTGTTTCTTCATTTTTTCTGCCTCTTTTTAAGAAGACAAAATGAAATGAAACATGGCTCGTACGATAAAAATGGCTTTAGAAAGTCTTCAGAATGGATCCAGTAAAAAGGCAGAAGTGGAGCTGAAATCCGGTAAAACCACCAGACATCATGGTAAAAATACGATATGAGTGAATGACTCCGCCGAGGCCCACGCAGTCCCCTCATGAATCCCCATTTCAATTCACTATTGATCTTGATCTTTGTTTGGCTGTGCACCAAATTGCACACACTCATATATATCAGTCATCATGATCCATGAATTACTCTCAAGAAATCAACACAAAGGTTGAAAAACAGCTCGTCTTGCAATGTCAAATAATGTGGAACATGTCTACATTCAAAATTTGAATTGGTTCTCCCTTTGGCTGCGCTCCACCCCTCCATAAAATTCCATGGAAATCGGTTCAGTTGTTTTTGCGTTGTCTTGCTGACAAACAAACGTGCAAGCCAACCGACGAACAAACAAATGGACAGAGGTGATCATATAACCCAACATTTAGAGAAAACAGAGCAGGGTGACATCAAGAATAGAAAAGAAAAATTCCATAAAAAAAACAAATTGTCCATATCCATTTCCTTTTACCTGTTCAACTCTCAGATATCGCTCTTTCAGAAAAGGTCTCTGGTTCGTCTCTGGTTCGACTCGACGGAGAAACAACAAAAAGACGAACCTGGATCGATCTGTCCATAAATACAAAAAGGATTCTCCCTACCCTGTCTAGTGCCCCTGAGCAAGGCACCTTACTCCCCCAACATCTGCTCCCCGGGCGCTGTACATGGTTGCTCACTGTGTGTGTGTCCTGCACCAGATGGGTCAAAAGCAGAGGATAAATTTCCTCTGTGCATGAGTGTGTCTGCGCATGTGTTTGGGATAAATAAATGTATCTTAATCTTTCAGGAGTTTCTCTCACGTTTGGATCAGGGATTGTGCCTCCGATACATTCAGGAAATGTAAAATCTACCATCCGAGCCAAATGATGTGACCTGCCTCCTCAGAGGCAGCAGAGTGCCACAGATGAAGTCGTCTGACGCAGTGTAGAGGAGGGCAGGTTTAGAGTCCTCCGTCGGCTCAGTGCAGTCTATGAATCACTCGCAGCCTGGAGGTCAATCGTCCTGTTTGTCTGGTTGTTTATCCATCACAACACTCGGGGCCAGAGGTGCCCTTGACGCTCTCCACTGCTCGTACAGTATTTCCTCAGCGTCTCACCTGCTCGGCGTGTTGACCTTGCAGCGCAGAGAGGGACTGAAGAGGATGGTAATGAGAGACGTTCACCAAACCAAAAAAAACAATAACTTCTGCTGTGGCATTCATGATGGCGGGTAATGTGATACAAAATGATGATTTTGGCAAAAGCAGCGAGCCTTCGTTACACGACGAATCAAAATCCAACGAGGACATGTGGTGCAGTCAAATTCACATGATGACTTTCTTAGAGTGTGAGGCCGCTGAGTGTCTCAGTGTTGTTGTGTGCCTGCATCTCTCTCATCATGAATCTCATCCCTCCTGTTCAAATATGAATTTAATGCAAAATTGTGTTATTCCACGTTGAGAAGGTGTGTTCTCTTAGCGACTGGGTCAGGCAGGAGGAATCACATTAAGAGACTCAGATCCGTCACAAGTAGCTTGTGAAACTCTGTCACTGTCGCCGTATATCAATTTGCAAACACTCTCAATTTTATTGCAGACAGATTATTTTCCGCACGCCTTCACGCCGCCTCACTCTTTTGGAGGGTCATCCTGTTTTCTCATAGCAAATCATAGCTTTCTATTTGTTCAAGGTTTATCGCATATATGGCATTTGTACATGAATGCATCATCTGAGCAGCCTTGGGATATTCATGTCGCTGAATTGTGGATCAACACACACTTGCCGCCACCGTGTTCCCTTTTGTCTCCTGGCTGCTAAAAGAGCTGTAGCTAAATCTGTGCTCCACAGGGAACACTTCAGTTATGCTTGTGACTTTTCAAATAAAAAGAATCAAATGCAGTGATTGTGTAGATTCTTTGCAGAAACAGCTTGCTCAAACTCACTTTGGCGGCAGAAAGAAGACGTAAACACGACGCAGACAAACATTGACAGTGGCTTATTTACACATCTTGCAGATACAGAGAAACATGAGTCAGTTGTGGTCAACAGATGAATGTAAATCCGATATTGACTCTGTTTTTTAGCTTTTATGTGGGTTATTCACATACTTCTTAATGCACAGAGTGACCAATGCACATAGTGACCATCGGAGCAGACTGCAAATCTCTCTATGATTGACCCTTTATACTCAATACGATTGACTGTCTTAGAGGTTTTCAACTTTTAACATCATTGAATTAGGCTGGTGAAACCACTTGGTAAATGAATACCCCACATCACATGCCTTTCCGAATGTGTTTTTCTATTTACTGAGCCTTCTACACAAAGATGACTTTAGTTTTCTTAAGACTCCTCAGGTGAGACAGAGGGGGGTGTATGGTGCACAGCAGGAGGGTTCTGGTATCAAACCCGCCAGCAGACCAGGGGCTTCCTGTGCACGTTCCCCCTGTGTCTTCATGGGGCTTCAGCGGATACTCCAGCTTCCTCCCACAGTCCAAACTCATGCAGGAGACTCTAATTGGCTCGTAGGTGTGAATGTGAGGGTGGATGGTTGTTTCTCTCTACAGTATAATTCAGTTCTGTGGTGGACTGGCGACCTGTGCAGGGTGTATCCCACCTCTCGCCCCATTGGCTGCGATTGGACGCCAGCTCCCCATGCGACCTTCGAAGGATAAGTGGTAAAGATAATGGACGGCTGGATGGAGATAAGATGACCACATCTGTTCTAGTGATTCCACCGAAACAGAATGTCAGTCGGATCGATTGCAGTCAAATTCAGAATCTGTTTAATTGTTTAAGTTGTAGATACTGAGGAGAACAGAGTGTTCGCTGATGGGAATCATTTGCAGTGTGTCTCACAGCTATCGAGCACAGAAACCACAGAGTGGATAAAGAGGGATTTGTTAAGCATTCCGAGTGTGTCACTGTGGGGAAGTCGGTGGAGTGTGCTGCTGCTCGGTTTTGGTACAGTGGGCGTGCCATAGTGTCTTTTTAATTGTGCTCATGTGTGTAAGCAGGTGAGGGGGAGGCGAGTGTGTGTGTGTGTTTGAGTGTGTGTGAGTGCATTATACTTTGATGAAGTGTGGGGTGTGTGGGCACATGTTTATGAGCTTTCGAATTGTCAATGCAGATTTACAGAGAGCGGCGATGTGATAGGTGGAAAGCCGATTCTTACTCTCGGTGAAAAATGAAATGTGCCAGGTGTCGCACACAGTTTATGTCTAATGCCAAAACGTGAATGCTCCACTGTAGAAAAACAGATGAATACCATTTCATGGATGACCTTGCTGGGAATTATCAAAAGATGCTACAGCGGTATGATTCTAAGAGACAGTGAATATCTTTAAATGTGTTCAAGGTGTTTTTTGCTGCTACAAGTTTCTCCTCTCTCCTTATTCACATTCAAAATGGGCTAAATTAATTCTGGAAGATTGAGAGCTTAACGATGCCGGAGGCAGAATCCGCAGAAAATGTACATAAAAACAAGCTTGCACACAAATGGGCGTCTCGATCCCTCATTTAGAATAATGTTTAACACTCCACAGAGCAACTTGTGAGTGTAAATAATAAAGGAGATGAAACTCTGCCTCAAATTCTGTCAACCAAATCAAATAGGTAAATAAATAAGAATATAAACCGGTCTCTGTAATTAATGGGACACACTTATTCAGTTATTTGAATCTGAATTCATATACGTGGCCCATAGACTGTATATAAGTTAGATGGATGACGGGTGTAGACATATCTCTGATCTGAACACAGCGTCACAGCGTCACAGAGGCTACGAGGCTGCAGTCTGCGGGCAGAGGGGTGGTTCATGCACTGGATCGATCGTGTGTCAGGCTTACCGGTCAATCATGATGTTTCACCCCGTTTTCATAGCATTAAACAACTAATTAACACTAAACTTACCTGAAAAATGAACACATTCATTTGCTCCATGACCTGTTTGCTATCATGGAAGAGGCAGGGTTTACGACCTTTCTAGCGGCCAGCCACCAGGTGGCGATGGAGGAGTGTTGGCTTCACTTTCGGAGAACCGTCGCGTCGTCCATCTTTATATCACATTTATGATTTTGGCCCCGACACCAGGCTAGTTCCTGGTGTTAGTTTTCAGGTAATGACGATCCTCGACCCTTAGTTCACATCCTCTCTGAAGGGCGGCTGTGTGCAGAGCCACTGGAGTCAAGGAAAAGCTTTTTTTGGAACTTCAAGTAATGATCTTTGCAACTTACACACAGCAGGAGAGCAGCACCAACACCACGCTCTGTCCAAATCCTCCGTCTCCTCTGTTGTTTCCCCTGTTTGCTTATTTCTCGACTGTGCGAGGCAGCATAGGTCACGATAGCACAGAATATGTCCCTGTCTATTTTTACCAGCGTACAAATACATGGACAATGAGTCCACAGGTAATTTGTGGCGTCTTCTTGACACTCCTGCGACAATCGAAAAATAAATACTTGTATATGTGTCAAGCATATGAGTTTATGTATTCGCATACAAGTTTAAGTATAGTTCCTCATGTAGAACAAATAAATATGAGCCAAGGAAAAAGGTGTAATTTCCATATATATAATGTACAAACATTTTTAACACACGTTCATCTCTGAATGTGACTTATCCCTGTTTTAAGCTCAGAGGAGAAACAGTGAGGATCATTTGTGCTTCTTCCTGAAAATAAGGCCAAGGAGGAACAGAGCATTCTTTGTTTGCATGCTTTTTGTTTGCTATGGGAATATACTGCAGTCTTATTATTGTGTTTACTAATTTAACATTAGCGAGGTCAATTCTTTGGCTTTGTTTCAGTCCCAGTAGGTCTGCTCCTCTGCTTGGCGATTACACACCGACTTTGCTAAATAAAAAAGACCACTTGACTGGAAGAATCTGAATTTTCTTCTCACAGTAGATTTGAAATTGCTTTAATTTTCTTCAAGTTACAGTAAAAAGTGTCTTAATGTCTATAACAGTTTTGTTTCTAGTCTATACCTTTAGTGTTCCCAAGAAACACAGTGTTTCTAGACAATTAAACTGCAGCAACAAATGTTTTGCAACCAGATTATGTTTTCATAGGGAACAACTTATGTAGATGTTGAATTTTGTATTTTCTCAAACAATGTAGTTATGGACCTCAGACCTGTGTTTGTGTTGTTAGGTGAATTCATAAAGTTGGACGAGGAGTTTTTTGAAATCCCGATTATTTTTCTTATTGTGACTGAAAAATAAGTTTATGAAATGTTCTCAATACCGACAAAGGGCCGAGCTGCATTCAGCGAGCACAATGTTTTTACACCATTATCATGTGACGCTCTCGATCTCTCTCTTTCTTTCTCACATAAAACCCTTTCACATAGTCTATTCAAAACGTGAATGTTACACCTTTATTCTGGTGGTGTGAGCTACAGGTACAAACACAGAATGGGGGCACCGTTCAACCTTCTACCAGCAGTGGAGGTAAATACAGAGCCCGACCGAAGAGCCTGCGTGGTGTGACGCTTGTTTTCAGCGGAAAAACAGCGTGCTATTAAAATCACACATGAGGGTGAGAATCAGCCGGCATGCGTAGTTCAGTGTGAAGAAGAAAAAAGACAGCATAAAAACAGGTCTCTCCAAAACTGCATTATACTGGTATCTCTGTTTAAAAGGGGATTAGAAAGAGGGCCACTGCCTCTCTCCCTCCTCTCTCAGTCTCTCTCTCACACACACACACACACACACACCTGAAGCACACACTTCACAGCACTCTCTTTACCTCTGTTCGGCTGTGCTGCACGTCCTCGCTCTTCCCTCTGCAGCTGTCCCTCAGACCTGCAGGCAGCCTCGCCCTGGTTAATGTTATTTCTGATGTCCTCTCTTTGCTCTTCATGCTGTCAGTTGAACCGGGGACATCGGGACGTTCAGATGTGTGCGAACGTCCTCCACATTAAAAAGTGCATTTGCATGGTTCCTACTCAGAGGCTAATTTGACAGTTTTTCCCCTTTGGTTAAACACTAACCTGCATCTCTCTGGCTAAGTCTCACTGTTGCTGGGCGCACCTGAAGTTAAAGTGGCACGTTCATTTATTTCCTGATGTAGAAAAAGGGACAGTCATCATTATCGCTGTGCGGGTTAGGTTGTGTTGGTTTTTCCTTCAGAATCTCTCACCTCATGTGAGAAGTGACTTTATTAAGAAAAGAATCAATTGACTTAAATAAAATCGTTCCTGCTCACATCTTAACTGACTGATCACATCAATTCATACGTTGCCACTTAGTCAGTGTTGAGTGACTTGTGCTAATTGGCAGCAACATTTTACCAATTAAAAATTTTAACGCATTCAGGCAACTCTACCGTAACCTTGTTTGATGTGTTTTCCTCTCGACAACGTTAGTGATTATAAGCATGATTAAAAACGCGGTATCTGCTCAGAATTTACTATAATTTGAGAGTGGATGGAAAAATGAGGGGGTTGTGTTTACAGCAATGTGCATGAAGGTGAGAAGGAGAAAAACAATGCGACACCAATCAATTTGAATCACATTGTTGATAAGAAGGCTACTGGTCCATTAACATGCAAATTGAATTAAATTGTTTTTGTAGTTTACATTTTTTTTTTTATCTGTACTTGACCTGCCAGTGGCTGAAAATGAGCATACACAAAACGTGCACCCACCATCATTCACTCTACTGAAAGACCTTTGTGTAAATGATGACTCACCGATTTCCAACTGATGTTTAACTGACCCAAACAGCTCGATCTGTAATTAGTGATCTGCCCACAGAGCCAAACTATTCAATTAAAGTTTATATAATTCTATATTAACATCTACTACATGGTGTGTCAACATTGTGCCAGTAGACCCCATGTGGACGTACTGAAAATGTCGATGAGAGCATACAAGTGTCTTGTGAACTCTGCCAGCCTCTGTTAATCCAATATGCCGTCCTTCGTTGTAATCTCAATGTTTAAATATCCAACTAAGAGTTCATCAGTACACCGACCAAGTTCCTTGCTTACTGTTAATTTGTGGCAAGAGCAGTTCAGCACAGGCCTGGAGTTTGTTGGTCCCTGACAACACTCAAACCTCTGTGGCAGCAGGTTCACAACCCAACTGACACCAGAACCGTTTACTCTATGCGTTTACTATCAAATGTATTATTTAGTATATTTATCTACGGTGCGGCACAGTGGTGCAGTGGCTGGCACGGCTGCCTAAAGGCCGATGTATGCTTTTGTGTCACAGCCTTAGCCTACGCTTAGACGTGTACCCTATACGCAGAGCCCTACACCGTACCCAGATGTGCACCTCCCCGTAAATGAAACTGTGTTGAGGCGGCGCAAGAGATGTGACTGGTTCGCTTGGTAGCATCGCACTTCAGGCACACTCACCGCCATTTTTGGATTGAGTTCAAGAAATAAACACGAACGTCTTTCTTTTCTTCGTAGCTGTTCTTTAAAAAGATCCGTCAGCTGCCAACACGATCCACTTAGTAGCACTCGCCATTGCTCTGAGGTTAACAGACGCCACCTAGTTTGTTAATAGTCAGACCAGAAACTGGAAGACACTCAACACCAGAGTAGAAACTCAGTGTAATAGCAGCACAACTCACACAAACACTGACTCACAACTATGAATGCTCGGCCTCATGTGTACCTATGGTGTAACTTCGACGCATAAGCATGAATTGGGCTTTAGAGCAAGAGGCTTTCTTTATGTTGGCCCTGCGGTACACTGGCGACCTGTCCAGGCTGTACCTCAATGTCAGCTTGGATTGGCTCCAGCCTCCACGCAGCTCTCAATGGATAAACAGGTTCAGATAATGATGGATGAGCGTATTGTACTTTTTGGGTTGTCGGTAAAGAAAGAACAGGGACATATCCTCAACAGCATTATATGGGGATGTAGGAGAGACTGCCTCTCTCTCCTCCTTGTGTCACAGACACTCTCACAGTCTTTATCACTGACTCTCTCTATCTCTCCTCATCTCTCCGTTCAGGTTTGGCAACAGGTCCTCTCTCCTTCCCTCTGCAGCTGTCCCTCAGACCTGCGGGCAGCTTCATCCTGTCTGATGTTATTTCTGATGTCCTCTCTTTGCTCCCCAGCCCGTTAGCTCAATAGGGATTTAATTCTGGCTGAAGTAAAGTACTTTTTGGGTTGTAGATAAAGAAAGAACAGGGACAGGTTCATCTGTATATCTTGGTCTACTTCATTTTTCACCTCAGTAGTCGTACAACTGAGCTCCGATGAAACATTACATCGGATTATATCACTTGCCTGGTTTTAACTATCGTGAACATAATAGGCAAGGTACACTTAATGGAGGGACACCATTATCTACCACCTATTCTTTGAGGGTCACAGGGAGAGCTAGAGCCAATCCTAGTTGACTGGGCGAGAGGCGGGATACACCCTGGAAAGCTTGTCAGGGTACGGCAGGGCCAACCTGCAGAGACAACATTCACTCTCACATTCACACCTATGGTCAGTGTAGAGTCTCCAATTCCCCTAACCTAAAACTGCATGTCTCCAGGCAGAGTAGCGAGAGAAAACCCACAGACACAAGAAGCACAAAGCAAACTCCACACAGAAGGTCTCTGCACAGCACAAGGCACAGCTTGGGTCCTATTTCACACCTGGTTTGCAAAGTGCCACAGAGCACGACACAAGCGTCTTTGCTAGTTTCAGTTCGATGCAGTTGTGAGGTAGAAATGCTGCTGGCTCTAAAGGGGAAGGGAGATTGTGCTCTAATTGGTGTTTATTCTTGTTCATGTTATGTCTAAAACGTGTCAGTAATTTACACCTTTTTTCAGCTGTTTAAAGTGGATTTGGACACGTAGCGCTTTTCCTGTCTTATCGACCACTCAGTAGCGCTGTACAGTACAAGTTTCATTAACCCATACAGATACAGCACTCCTATATGCAGAACTTTTCCTATCACATGCCCTTCATACATTGTCAGTTCAGACGTCTTTTGGGGTTTATTTTAAAGGGACACTTTCAAACCCGGACTGGGGAAGCTGGGACACAAGCCCCTGACCTTCTGGTTAGTGGACCACCCTTTCTACCTCCTGAGCAGCCAGCTGTCCACCATGTGTTTTCTATCCTGTTCTAGGACAATGAGATGTAGACCAAAAGATATTTTCCTTTTTTTGCATTACTTATATTGAACTCTTCAAGAAAGCATCAATCCATGCAGGGGTGTCATACGTCATTAAAATGATCCAGTATCAATGGGATGTCGACGCTGCCTGGTTCTGATTCAATGCTCTTCACTCGCTGACTTCCTTTTTCTGGTTGCTTTATTAAATATTCACTGAATGTACAACTTCCCTCCCCCCCCCCCCCCCGATACTACTTATTTTGATGAGATTCTCTTTCGTTCTCCCTTTAGATTTCTGTGCCTTTTACTCTGAAAACACTTTTCATTAAATCCAACCTTAATATTATGAAAGGAAAAAGAAAAAAAAAATGGAAACTTCTAAAGTTAAAAGTTGTCAAGACGCATGAGCTCACAGTCTCAACTTACTGTGTAAAGTGCTTAAAACTATGGAAACTCAAACTGCGGTAAGAAACCCATCACAAGTTTTCTTCGCCTCAGATTGAATTCAGTGATCAAATACATCAAAAGAAGAAAGCTGTGGGCTCAATGTCGGAAATACACATAAAGGGACATTTACAAAAACGTCTGTCCTGTCTGTCACAGCATTGAGCTGAATTAAATTTAAAGGGGAAACAATTGTGAGTGGGTTCAGACAGTACACAGCTAAATGCAGACTAAATATAGCGCAGGTTTGCCTCCACTAACATTAGCACAGGTTAAATGAGTCTGTTAGAGCCAGCGGGTCCATCAGGGGCGAGCTGTGGGAACTGTGACCATATGGCAATGATAGGTCACACTAGACAGAGGTCCAGAGAGACCACCTGAACAAACCTACGCTGGCAGGTAAAATTAAAAACACCCTGTCAAAATGCAAACAAAATTAACTGCCTGCTTTAATCCCAAGGGGTTGCTTACCTTGCAGGTGCATATCTGTTTGTGTTACGGCCTCTAACCTGTTCTGGCAGAGGAGCCGAGCGTAAGGTAAATGAAGTGGAGAGCATGGTCAGGCCACGGCGGGTGGCAGGCGCGGGGCAGAGGGGTGCCAGCCTGCCCGTCCCCTCCTTGGACGGGGAGGGTTAGGGGGCAAGTGAGACAGAGTCGGAGCTGGATGAAACCGTCCTAGACGTCGAACAGCGTGAGGTATTTCAAGGCTCATTAGGAAAGAGGCTGCGAGTATTTTAGGCGCCTTTTTATACCACACACATTTCTGTTCCCATGGTGAACCATACCGCTCACCTTGAGGGTATGAAGTGTTAGGAACATAAAGGGGAAGTGAGCACACACGGACAAAACAGCACAATCCAATGCAACAAGGCGGCTCTATGAATGCTACGTGTGAGGGGCTCAGAATGTTCTTTTTGGTTGCAATATACTAAAATCTCAACTGTAGAAAATGTTTTGCTACATGTCCGCGCCTCCCTATTATATACTTATTACAAACCTGCAAAAAATCAACAAATTACAATTGTTTGCACTTTATAAGACATGATTTGATGGCTGCATCACAAAATACATATTATGTAATATTAAAAATAAACATATATGTAATAATATCAGCATTTACTTAGTTTTACTTGATTTCTACCATGATGTGTTTGATGTCACCAAGACGGTTGTGTTATCATCCTTTTTTATGTTATATGTTTAATTGCATAAAGAAATGAATTTGCTGTCACTGGAATGTTTTGTATTTCTGAGTTGCTTGTTTGGTTCTTATGAATTGTGCTTTTAATCATCCAATAGTTTTCTGTAATGTTTTATTAAACATACAATATATATTGACGAAAGTGAAACGTCCGGTCACCTATTAGTATAAATGTGGATTTCTCCAGTTTGAACATTGTTAGAAACATTTCAGACAATGTTTACACAAAAATACAAAATATATTACATAAGTCAAGTTGTTTTTAGACATTTTAATGAAGAACTGTTGTATCTGTAACCGAGAATACCATCCTACGACTCCTCTTAATAAACAGGCAGCTCTTAACACTATCAGCTTCTTCCTGGAACTGCTCCATAGCCAAAGTAACAGTTACTGTACTTCAGTAATCAACATTCATTTGTAACTGCATGGAACTGCTGAGGATTAATGTGTGACACTGCTCTTAAAACCTTCAAAGGGTCTCTACCTCTAATTCCTCTTATCCAGTTATCTGTATATGCAGCTCTAGGTTTTGTCTTCTATCTGGAAAATCCAAAAGACATAGAAATCATCAAACAGTCAATCAAATATTAACGTCCTCATACAATGTAATGACTTTTCAATAGAGCAGAGAAAGACTTGGGCTATATTTCCAACAGTGATGATGATTTATCACTAAATATGTTTGCATACATACAACCAGGCAGAAAGCGCTAATGTGTTTTCCACACTTAATTATTTTAGCAGCAGAGAATATTATGAATATCTGGAGAAATGTCCCGGGGCAATTATGAATCTGATCTGGATGTACTGGGAACGAGCTAATGCCGGTTAAAATATCCACATTTTGCATGAATTGTATGAAATCACTTTGCTGTTTAATAGAAAATCTAAATACTGGCGCCCTCCTCTTGAGTGTAATTTCCCATTGGTGAAAATTAAATGGAAATATGCAACAAAGACATGGGAGATCACTAATGGTCAAGTGTGTGCTAACAAGCCCCCCCTCCCATGTGAACAAATATCTTCTATCATATAAAATGCCTATTTTTACTCTGCTAAATGGGCTGGAGAAACTGTGCCGAAACAAATCAATCATCCTGTATTTTTACCATGTTGCATGCGGTGTTTGACTCGTGTAAATAAGGATGTCATTTCAGTTTTCTAATGTTTTTTCATGGATATGCTCAGATTTTGCTTCTGGGTTTTCTGCAACTGCCCATTAACTACCGGCCGCCTCCGGAAAAGAATTAGTTTACTTATGTGAATATTAAAACCCGCAGAAGTTGTTTATATCAGTGTGCTTGTTTTACACAGACACTCTTCTCCTGGTATCACTCCTGATGGCTGTGGCAATTTCAAAATAAAGTGTAATTTTTCCCTTTTGAATTATTGGCTATTCATTTTAATTTGAAATGAACACTCTTATAACAGGTTTGAAAGTACATCAACAGCGGTGATAACCACTGTTTTATTAATAGAACATGCCTTTCGCCAAGTCGGCACACAAAGCCAAGGAAAAGATGGATGTCTCGGCTTTAATTAACCAGAATTATTTACTGACTTGGGCTGGCTTATGGGAGCATCACTCATGTAATGGATATATTAGCGAAAGACTGAAGGGATTAGCTTCTGTGGAATTAACAGACTGTGGGCAGTTCATCATGTGGAGTGAAGGTACTATACAACATGGATACTATATTTACAAGCAAGTGCCGAGGCGAAGTTGGTCTTTGCATGTATGCTTTTGCATGTGTGTGCAAAAGTGCTATTTATGATTTACCAGCAGAAAATACTTTGCATCCCTGTCAGGATGGATAAGGGAGAGATGCCATCTGTTGTTCATTAGGAAACTAATGCCACGTATGTTATTCTAAATCCTAAATGAACTATATATAAACTGCTGCTCACTGGAGTTGCACATCCATCGGGACTAAACGGCTGTTTCATTAACATGGCTTTCAAAAGTTTTTGTGTCCTCTTTATTATTTCCTGTCACATTGCTAACTTTATGCTGATGGAGCAGTAATCCGAGCTCTTTCAGCTGCAACCCCACAGCTATACGGTGAGCCTACTCCTTTTCTGACGCTATGCGTCTCCCACTGTTTGGCCTTCGTTCCCAGAACCATACAAACTCCCTGCTGGGTTCAGTTACTTCACATTGTACAAGCAGGGAAATATGAAGTGAAGTGTGTTGTATATGAACTGTACAGAATTTTCCTAACTGTTTAATATCAGCTTCTACTTCATCTGCATTGTTAAGATGCTTTTTCAGCCCAGGGTCCCGTCTTGTGAAATTCCTTCATAAAATAATCAGTCTGGCCTCTTCTTCACTCCTGAAGAGATTTCTTCTTCTGTTTGAATAAAGATATCTCCGTCTAGGCGAGAACACAGTATAACAAAGGCTTAAACATGCATGCTGGGCCAGTAGGTGGCGCTCAATTCTACACCATCCTTTGCATACCAGAGACAAACGCTGTGCTCCAAATAACAGTGGAGGAGGCAGGTGCTTGTGAATGGTTATGTGGTGCAGTGATGCTAAATTTAGCTGAAAACTTGCAGTGCTATCCAAACACACAGAAAAAGTTACAAAGCTGTAATTGTTGTTGCAAAATGTCTGCATCAGTGTGATCACAGCATCTGTGTGACAGTCACAGTACGTATTGAAGCACAGCTAGTAATTATTCTGCTTAGAGAGAAGGTGGCCCCTTGCAGTCACAACCACCAGGTGCTAGCTGTCTGTTCAGAACGTCATGTCCAGAAGCAGTCGGATCCTCCAAAGGCTCAAGGTTAGTCGCCAAAAAACGAGTCGCTGGATGTTCATGGACAAAATGTTTTGCTGTATATATTCATGCTCGTCCAATCCTTTAAGCCACCTCAAGCACACGTGTAGAGGCAGAATCTTTACTTAAAGTGGAGGTAATTTTGAGGGGCATTAGTCTCGTTTCAGCCTTGAGTTAATCTCCTTTTTGTTCTTTGTTGTGATGAAAAAACTCAATACCCCCTGATGAAATGCATGGGCACTGTGCTACATACAGATTTGTCTTCTTTGCACACACACACACACACACACACACACACACACACACACAAATACTTAAGGTTCATAAGTAGTGTCTTCCTGAATAACCTGTGTTGTCTGTGAATGTCGTGAAAAACAGAGTCACATTTGAATTCAGGATTGAATTCCAATCACTAGTTTTTTTTATCTGAACCAAGAGCAATCTATACCACTGACTATATGCTTGAATGCAGTCGATGGTCTGGCATACAGAAATGAAATGATAGCCGACTGGAAAGACGGCAGCAATGAAAGGCGGCTTTATGCTGACTTAGATCAGCCTCTGCCCCCGGTGCTTGTGGCCCATAGTGATGTGGCCTGGTCATACTTTAACTTGTGGTAAATGTCAGATGTTGTTGCTGTGATTGGTGTGAAAAGAGAACGGCTAGAAATGGTAAACATAAAAATGGCAAAATCAGCAGGAGATCGGTCAGTGTTTGCAGTTGTGCTGCTGGTCACCACTGGACCTTGCGTGCCGTTTATCTAACATGACACATTTCAACTGCACCTGGGCAACAAGGTCACAGCCACACTGAAACGCCTATAGATTCCCCAATAAACCTTCATTCTAATAATCATTCATTTTCATATTTGACATTCCTGCAGCTGTCTGAAAGAAAGCCACTTCTTTCCAAATCCCGAAGGCCCGCATGTTTTTAATTATTGAAATTCAGGTGAGGGTTAGCATTTCATGCTGTCTGACCCCGTAGACATGAGTGGCAGTGGGCTGGGAAGGCAAGAGGACAGGAGGCTGGCAATTTTCAGGGACAAGGAGCCTACAAAGGAATGGGCCGGGGAGGTGGAGGTGCAGTGATTCACATGCAGCGCAGGAGGGCTCTCCGTATCACCCCAGCCCCTCCCCCAAATCCCAGGAGGGCACGGGGGAATTGATGAAACGAGCAGGAAGGCCTAATTAAAGGCTCTCAGCTCAAACGCATTGATGTATTACATCTATTATGCCACAGTTCGATAGGTCTGCCAGGCCGGGGCTGCCGCGGCTACTGAGTCCCGCCAAACAAACTGAATAAATAATATCAGCTGAGAGGGAGAGAGAGCAAGCGACAGACAGACAGAGAAAGAGCGAAGGGGAGAAGAGTTCAACAGGCGAATGAAGGTGATGAAGACTGCTGTGGCCATAGGCAAGTCGAGCCGGCTCTTCAGCTTTATATTATGTCCGTAAAGCTCCATTTACAATCTCTACATTTGGAATCGCAAACAGGGAATAGAAAAATAATACAGTGTAATTTGATTTCCTGATGATGAAAGGTTGACAGAGAGAAGGGAAAACTGTTTCCAAATGTCATCCAGCATCTCCCATTTACATCTTCCAATCAGAGGAATAAAAAAGCATCCGGCCAAAGTCAATGACTATTGATTAAGAGATTGCTTTATTCCACCAAGGTTCAAAGCTGCAGTGGTTTTGGATCTGACATTCAAACACCAGGCAGATCATCTCGGGAAACCCTCTCTGGCTCCAACTACGCCTCGTAATGCTAGGATATAAAATATGAGGAAAATCAAAACAACCCATGTTTGCCATGGTCGATCCGTAGCCCGGAGGAGAAAAGAGCAGGGCCGGGCACAGGGTTATACATCCTGGTTCTTAAAAAACCTCCCACTCAAAGAACTTCAAAGAAACTCCCACTGTTTGCTAATAGGGCCACTCATATTTGCACATCTCGCCTTGTTGATTAATATTTAAACCCCGACTGTTAAGCTGACTTATACTAATTCTCAAACACATGTTTGGCTTTTAGGGTTGCAGTTCAAATCCACCACCAACAAAACTGCACCTGTATAGTCGTTTGTCACTTAGGGTACATGGGAGGAGTGGAAGACATAATGGGGTTGAGTTATGCATTCGAGTTCACGAGGGAGGAATGAATGCGCTTTGATCTGGTGTGTGCAGGGGCATGTGCTGGAGAAAAATGTGCATATATAAAATGGGGAGAGGGGTCGGGAGTTGCAGTGATGAGGAAAATGAAAGGCAGTGTAAGAAATTATGTAAAAAATGAATGTAGTTGCATAGGGAGGGATGGGAATGAAATTGGCATGGGGTCCATAAAGGGACTTGACTTAGTAGGTCTAAAGATATTCAACTTTCAGCAGTAGCCTCTCGCTTTAAATTCCACTCTTCACCTAAACTCAATATTTTTACAGGATTTACAAGATTTGTTGCAACATGTGTCGGGAAAAGAGAAATGTGTGCGGTTATTGTGAGATATTTCACAATTTAATATCTCAACATACCAAACATTCACATTATTTGGAATCTGACGGAAATCAACAACAACAATCTGACTGCACACCCACCCACCCCTGTGACCTGCACCAATTGGTCCCTGGGTCTACATCCCTCATTTTATACCAAGCTCAACAATTGAGTCATTCTTACATTCTCTATGAACATGTTTGCTTACAATATAAATCAAGTGACTCCTTTAGAAACGTATCTTTCCTGCAAACAGTGGAGTCGTCCTTTGCAGGTCATCTGAGGGGATCCAGGTTTCTAGCCCTTCTGCATTGACTTCACTCTCTGACCCCGGAGTCTACATCCATTTTTATACAAGGTCTGTGTGTATCCACACAATGAGGACACGAGGTAGATTCTCCGCCGTGTAAATCCAGAAGTCAACTACATACAGAGGGGGATATTAAAAGCAGGACAGCGACAAATACAGTCAGCATCTTTTTAGTATCTGCAAAGTAGCGGAATAATTCTGTATGTTTGTCTTTGCATGTATGTACGTGGGATTGTGTGTGTCCGCGCGTGTGAGTGTGTTGTTTTGACGGTGCGTAAATATATGTCTTTGTTAGCAGAGCACTCGGAGAAGCAGATTTGAAAGGCAAGCTCGAGCAGTTGCCTTCACAGGCGTGGTGAGACTGGAGGCGAGCGGTTTCTGAGCCAGTGTGACTGATGGCGTCTGTTGATGGCGACGGGCTGCAGGGAGGACGTCTTGTGCTGGCGGCAGGGTGAGGCGGAAGCTTCCGGAAACAACGCTGTCCTCAGAGAGTCTTCGGAAAGGACAGGGCAGGGCAGGGCAAGTCTTTTCATTCACAGTCCTCTCAATCCTGTGACATTTTTCTCACATCCACCTCTCACTTATTATGATGCCCCTTAACACTCCTCGCTTCCATGTCTCCCTTCTTCCATCACCTCCTTAACGTCCTGTAGCCCTGCCACTGTAGCTGAACTGCCTGTGCCACAAACAGGCAACCACCTTCACTGTCCAGTACTCACAAGCACTCGTTTACCTCGCTGGAAAGGTTTATAATTTTGTATGCAGTCTTTCTAACTGGCTAACAGGTACTTATAATGTTTTTTCTAGATTTCCTACATTAGTACTACAGTAAGATACATCTTTATGACTTTGAAGGTCATCATTCATAATATCCATAAGTACCGAACTGTGTCCTACAAATTAAATTGGATTAATTTGTATATATGGGTGTTGTAAGTTGTTTATTAAAGCTTATATCTGGAATATATTGTCTATGAATCTTTTGCATATTGAAAGTGTGTGATTGGGCATGGTCTCAAGTTAAGACATTTTTTATTATACAAATATTTAATGATGTTTAGTTGTTAAAAGGTCGAATTGCAGAGTTCAGGTAAACAAGCAGAGAAAAAGTTTTTAAGCAGAAACCCTATCCTTAATTGTTGATAAGAAAGCATGTGTTACCTCTGCTACAGTGATGGAGGTGAAGACTGCAGGGCCTTGATCAATACACCCGGGCCAACCACTGACTTTCACATCAATGAACTCCGTCGGAAAGAAATTCAATCTGTTGTAAAGGCTGCCAAAGTCAGTTCAGCACCTAGACACAGCGGGTTGCCTTAAATGGTATTTCGAGAGGTGCCCAAAGCTAACGCACTGATTTTGAAAGATCCTGGTGTTGATCTGGAGAAGGTGCTCAGGCTCCCTCAGGAGCATCTCAGTTTTGCTCATCTTAATTGTTAGTGTTGAGGGGGAGATGTTTTTCAATAGATGGCTGAGTATCTCCGAAATAACTCCTCTGTGCAAGAGGGGATGATCTCAGGCGTTTCTGGATGTTTAGAATACATTTGATAGTTAACAGTTGATTAGAGTAGCAAAGTCCAGGTCCTCAGTGCTGAGGAGAGGGAAGTTGAGAGACCAGTTTAACTTTTATTTTGAAAGTTTCCAGATCTCAGTAATTTAAGAGCAGATGCAGGCCAGAGAGAGGAAACAGGGGAAATGTCCAGAACAGTTGGAGGAACATTTTCCTTCTTTTCTTTAATGCCGTCAGCAACACAGGAAACTCTGTCAGTCTTTCTTCAACTTGTGTAACGTGCCCGACTTCAGGTGTGAATCACCACATGTTTACCTGTCAAAAGAGTTTTGAGGGATCCCGATGAAGCGGAAGAGTGGCAGTTATGGAAAACATCGAAACTATTTCCCATTGGGAAGCTAGTGCAGCTGGTGCCATAATACAACACATGGCACCTCACCGCCTGCTAAAGATTTGCTTCAGTGGAGTATCTGACATCTCTGCAACTATTTCCTTAATTGATGTAGTTAAGTATGCACCCGCAGTCTCTGAATTGTAAATACCTGCCGTAATGTAGTGTAAAATGATTATTCCGGCATCAAGAAACAGCCTTAATTTGCAGCTGTCAGTTCCGCTGCATATTAATTTCCCAAATCTTCTGTTGCACTGCTTTGCCACCATAAACTGTTCATCACTCAGTTAAGTTGGCTGAATCAAGTATCCATTCCTTGTTTTTAATTTTCAAACGTCAATTATTTATTATTCTTTTGAAACCAAGGTTATAGTTTGTGCGTTATAAAGGCTTCGCAAATGTTTTTTTTTAAATTTCATAAGGGCCCAGACATGTTCACTGCAGATTTAAAATGGTAAAGTGTCAAGTCCTGCAATAATTATGTGGACTTTATCCAATGTCAGTGTATTAATAGTATTCTAACCTTCAGAACAGCAGCCTTCTCCTACAGACAACAGGTTTGGAAAGGGAATGATGGAGATGCACTATTAATAATAGGTTAAGCTTGTCTCTGCACTATTTCTAACCGGCTCAGTTTGTTCCCTCTGGGTTCTCAGTGATTTGGAGTGTTACCCTGACCCTCTGCTTCTACACAAAAGTGGACACACACACGCAGGGACACACACACACAGTTCTTTACCCTGATGATTGCTGTGCTCCTTGCCCGAACTAAATCACAGAGAATGTACTTGTCGGTTTCACTGGCCCCTCACGAGTTCTGTGTAGCCGCTCGTGCCGCATTGTAAAGTGCCTGGCTGAACGTGATTTAGTCTCAGAGACACATTAGAGACATTTAATGGAAAGACAGATGTCACCTGTCTGATCAGGTTCACGTGAGCTCTGTCTGCAGGTCCTCTCACACTCACGAAGACAGAAGTAACCACCACTGCATTAAAGGTCATAATATCAGTAGGTCATACGGTGCAGTGCTTGAGCACTAAATAAATGGCGCTAGCGTGATATAGCTTCAACTCGCCACCTTTAAAGTCTGTTTTCTCTCTTGGCTTTAGATTCTTTCAGCTAATGTTAAAGCACAAACATTTAGAAGATAGATTTGTGACATTTATTTGACCCTTTCAACTATTATCTCTAAGCAACCATATGAGAATTACATATTAGGTATTAATCCAACCATAGGATCATCAGTTCTGTCAACAGGAGGAGCATTAAGTCTAAAAAAAAGGAGTGTTCTTTCCTGAAGACATGGGCATGCACCGTTACTGATCACATCTAAGTGAATCTTGGCAGCGGTAACCTCACTGCCATGAGACTCAGCTCAGCATGGGCAATAAATCCACTCATTTAATATAGAAAAAGGAACATTTTGAGAAAATTATCCCTTTTGAAGATGGTCCACTGCACCTCAAGCTATGAGATCTAAGCAGTGGACTTCAATGATTTGACATAACTTTGTTCTGCACATAGGTTACTTTTTAACCTAAAGTATTCAAATGTGTATAGAGGTGATGTCACTCACTCATGCTCTACCAAAATGACACAACTTTTTTTCATATCCGACACCCTTTTACTATTTTATTATTCATGCAGTTGAACTAATTTGCTACAATTGTGGTGAGTACTAATCTCTACAACAAGAGTGTATTCACTCTCTAACACCAGTGTGAATAGTGGATAATAACAGTTAGGTTGACTTTAATTAGAATTGTTGTTGTTGTTGCCTGTGGTGTTAAAGACTTAATGCCACACTCAAACCGAAACCATATTCAACAAAATGTCAGAACGAGGATAAGCACGATTTGTTTGACTTATATTTCTCCTGAATTGAATAAACCTGCTTTATCGGTTTTGAACTTACTGTTTGAAGTGCACCAATACTGGCAGCTTCATGATGTGCCACAAATAAACTAGTAACCAGGGTTGAAAAGAGCAATATATTTTCTGCACTTCCTAACACAATTCACTCCGTTACGCATCTAAAAATAAAATGTTCTGTCGTTAGGATTATGACAAATCACATCACCAGAGTTGATGTTGGGTACAGCCTCAGATCTATTCTGTTATTAGACGTATTGATGCATAGACCCAAGACTGGCGGCAATCAGACAGGGTCTGGACCCAGACAGTCCTGGGTTGTGTTTCAATCACAAGATAATGAGTCTATCCATGATGGCCACTAATCTATAGTGCACGGCTGTTTGCTCTGTTGTCTCTACCTTCTGCAGATATGAATAGATTCTGTCCTCGCCATATTAGTCTGACATCCGGCAATCTTGTTTTATAGCAACATGTTAACCACATGAGCTGCAACAATAACACAGGCGTGTGAATCTCACTGATATTCAACGTGAACACACACATAAAAAGCTGTCTGAATTATGTCCTTAATGGTCCTTCACAGGCAACCCTTTGATTTACTGAGCATATTAGTGCTACTACAATATTATCTGCGAGGTTAGAGTTATTTATTTCATCTATTAACCCACGGTGGACATCTGATGAGACCGAAAATTAGTACAGTAAATTAGTTGCGCACCAGTAAATTAGCTGCACACTGACCTTTTCAGAGGCTCACACAAGCCCCAAGATGCAGCTGAAATATATCCTCCCGCAGACAGCAGCCTATAACACGGATCTGTGCATGAGGGTCAGGATTAGGTGTAATTGGCTTAGGCTGGGGTAACAACCTGGTGAGTGATGTGCAGTTGCTGGGATGGAGCAACGGCTTATAAAATACTGCATCAAAAACAAGGAAACAAACAAGACGCAGGGAAGGATGCTCGTTTAAATGTCCGCCACGTCTCTCTTCCAAATGTTAAACAGAAGATGGAAATTACATTTGTGAGTTTGAACAATAAACATCAGTCATGATCAATAACAATCAATTCATGCAATAGAAGCGGGCCTACAAGGGAAAGCTTGACATTTTGAATTTAAATGTTATTCTCCTATACAAGGGAATAGTAACTCTGGAAAAACATGTTTCTATTCTTGTCCTTTAGCTATGGCTGCGTGGCTTGAATTTTTTGAATGTGTCCTAAACAGCTAGCAAGCAAACAACCGAGCCAGTGTGTGGCAACAACATGGTAAATCATGGTGTAATCAAAACCAAAAGATCAAGAAGAGCTTTGGCTGTTGCAAGAGCTTCCAACTGTTTCAATAGAGGGTTGTCCAATAGCTGTGTAAAAAAAAAAAAAATGTTGTGTTGCATCAACACATATTTGTGTTTTTGGGCCAGGATGTTCAAATGGCAAAGACACAGTAACATCAGTTAAGACTAAGTGAAATTTCCCCATCAGAAAAGACGGAGAGCTGCTCAGTCGGCTGAACAGGAGAGACAGATGGGAAACAAACAGGCGCTCCGTCCGTGTTGCTCTGCTGTGCAACATGCTCTTAGTGTGTGTGTGTGTGTGTGTGTGTGTGTGTGTACGTGTGTGTGTTGGGCACATGGTCTCTGCGTCATATGTAATCTGCTGCCAAATGTTAGACACCCACTGATAGTCTGCTGAATTGGTGGAGGAAACAGTAGAGCAAACATCTAATGTACAAATATATGCAAACCTTTGGATTTGGTTTTTGGATAACTCAAGTTTGTTGTAGGTCATCATCATCATGTTGGTTAAAGAAGCCCCGGTCAAGTCTTCTTCTGGGTCTGGGAAACCAAACATGCTGGTTTGGCCAAAAGAGGCTGGATACTGTGGCAGCCTCTCAGAGACTAAATGACTGGTGGGGATCTATGTGAACGCAATCATGTATTTTGCCATTCAGTACATTATCTGCTTTATCTTTCTCTATTGTATATTATTAAGTACATACTACATAATGATACAAGAAACAACAACTTTTAATAATTTATCAATTAATCATCTCCTTGAGTGTTATTGACATGCTTATTGTGATTCCTGCTGTATCTGTTAATGTCACAGACAACATTTTAATGATGTACTGGAAACAGGGATATAAAACACTAGGTTATGTCACAAAATATTATGCAACATCCCAAAACCCACACAAATCACCAAATACATCAAGGTTTATTTGCCACTGAAAGATGGAGGTCAACCTTTTCTTTTCACAGATGTTGAACACAATTCTGATTTCAAACTGGGCAGCACGGTGGTGTGGCGGTCAACCCAGAGTCTGAACTCTGGTTTGGTCAGGGCCTTTCGGTGTGGCGTTTTCATGCTCTCCCAGTACAAGTGTTTTTTTTCTGCAGTCACTCTGGCTTCCTCCCACAGTCCAATGACCTGCAGCTTGGCGTAGGTCGGTTATTCTCAAGTGCCCATAGGTGTGAATGTGAAATGTTCTTTGTCCCTGTAGATGCCCTGCGATACGCTGGTGACCTGGTTGTACCCCTCCTCTTGCCCAATGTCAGTTGGGATTGGCTCCAGCCCGTGACCCTCCAAGGATACGCAGTATAGATAATGGGTGGATGACTTCATCCTTCAATACAGATTAATTAAAGATATACTACATAGTTAAATCAGATGACCATATGTGAAAGTGACAGAAAGTGCTTCTGTCTTTATTCTTGTTCCACGGTCAGAAACTGTACGTCTGCATGTTCTACTGCAGGCTTGCTTTGCCTCCTTGCTGTGTTTGGCTCACACATGAACTGTTCATGACTTCCCAATGATGCATTTACAATTTTCACTAACAAATGCTGATAGGTACAGAATCATTTGTAATGATTTAAAGTCTGTTCGCAGAATATCAAGCTTTATTATCAATTTGTGTTATGTACTGAGTGTTACGCAGTACGGAATCAGTGCAGGGTTCAGTTGTTGTGGGTCAACCGCTTGATTCGAGCTTCCAAGCAGTGTACACGAAAAAATGTTATATCTGCCATCTGACAGAATATTCAGAGTTCCACAAGGTCGATTGAACAGACTGAGGAACTCTTTACTTCCTCAGTCTGTGAAACTTGTTTTTAAAAGTTCGATGCAATGCCATCTGTTTGTGTATAATGTTTGTGGCATTTTTTAGGGGTTCTGTTGTGTAATTATATGTTTGTCTTTATGTGAGTTAATGGACATCTTTTTTGGGTTTATCATTTTTTGGTTCAGGCATAACTAGGCTAAAACAAAGAATAGGGACTCACATTAAAGGTATAACCCTATTGTATATCATCAAATCAAGGAAGGATCACAGAGATCACTTGTCTTTGGATATTGTTGGTTTGCCATGGCTGACACGTCTCATCACTATTATGTAGATGTGAAGTACATTACCCTTACATCGGCTAACAGGCGCTGGAGGGCGTGTTCCAACCTTTAAATAGTGTTGCTCAGCCTCTGCCTATGTTCTGGAAAGATACGGCAGATTCGGGAAGAAACACTTTGTTTCCATTGAATTCTAGTGTTTGCATACAAGTTGCTCCTTGTTACCTCCCCAGTTGCTGATACACATGGGTAAGACATTAAGTCACAGCCTATATCTGATGGGTTTCAGTATTTGGGGAATTGTATATGGATAAATACTGCTTACAGATAACATTGCTCTTCTAGCACAGTAGAGAGCTGATGAGTTATGAGCAGTGAAGAGGTTAGCTGACAGTGACATGATCTCAATAAATAAGACCAACCACAAGTGTAAAAAATCACTGGGTGAGACTACAAAAAATAAGTTTTAGGACAAGAACAATCAGATTCCAGAATAGCTCTCATCCCAAAGTTGCCTTTCTCCTGAACACTGGATCTAGCACTGCAGGCCACTCGGTAGCTTTGAATAAAGTGCAGTAAAGCAGATGTTTGCTTTATTTTTAAGGCACTTTATCTGGTAGGATCCTGCCTTTGCTGGTTACAGCCCTCCAGGTGCCAGTGTATTATCTTTACCTTTTATGTGTAGAGGTTTCATCTATTTAAAATGGAGTTTTTGTTGTTTTAACACCAGTGCAGTGGCTGCTCTAAACATCCCATTGGCTGTCTGCTGGACCTTTGGTGGTCTCCTCCTGCAGTAATTTAATTTGAATTTACTGGACTCATCTGCTGCGCCACCACTGATGCAGAGTTGTTTATTCAAAGTTCAGTAAAGTTTGACTGCGTATGCAGATCCTTAGGCTGGTATCAGGTTGTCGCTGCAAAATAACAACAGATTTGAGACGAGACTTGGGCCCTTACCAATACACACTAAGTATGAATCCGATTTGCACAGACAGCTGCAGACAAAGATTTCTCAAATTTTAACATGGTCTGGTTTTATCATTCTTCAAATGAAGGGATCCGACTGTATGAATGTTACATTTTCCATGATGTATCGTGTGTGTAGGTGTTTTGTCTTGTCTGTGTTTTCGTGAGCCAAGATAATTCCTGTTAACTTCGTTGATATTTAGGATGAAGAGAAAGTGTCTTTGTCCCGGAAAAGGTAGATGGCTGAGCAGAAGACCCGCAGCCCAAGTGGAGTAGATGAAACTGTCCCATTTAGAAGAGACTGAGCATGCAGCAAAATAAAAACACCCTTAATACACTTCAAACGTTTCATAGGTGGTGCAGTGGTTAGTATTTGCCTAACAGCCCGAAGGTTTCCCTAATCGGCCATGGTGGTTTGCATTCTCTTCTCTGTCTGCGTGGGTTTTCTCCAGGGACCTCCAGCTTCCTCCCATGGACATGCAGATTGGGGTAAGGTTAATTGAAAGGGTCTTAAGGTGTGACTGTTTGTCTCTGTATATCAGCCTTGCAAAAAAAAACGCTAGCAATCCTCGCAGGGTTTACCCCACCTCTCACCCCATGACAGCTGGGATTGGGTCCACCTGATTCCCTGCAACCCTCATAGGGCTTTCAGTGTAAGTAATGGAAGGATGGGTAGTTTAAATATTTCACCCCGGTCTGTGTAGTTTAAGGGTCAAACCTGCAGGGTGAATGTATGCGTGACTCTGAAAACAGTCCTGGGATTTGAAATGACCCAAAAGGTTTGGGCGTTTTCTGCTACCCTACATAACTCAACAGACTCTGAGATGACAGGGTGGATTCCCCACTCGGATCAGGCTGCCATTCAAATTGACTTAGCTTGCAAAACTATGAGCTAATAGCTTTGCCTACTGCACAGTTTCGTCTGACAGATTATTGCTGTAGCTGGGGGCTGATAAGTGACCTGCCAGACAAAAATGAGCGGTAACTTAGTTGTGAAAGTTATTGTGGCTTGTGTCCTTGTTTCTGTTTTTTTTTGTGTTGTTCTCCATTTTAGTCTGGCCATCCAGTGAGGGAGAGATTTCCCATTAACAGGATTTTCTCAACTGGTATTTATTCGTCGATCAAATTACTGAGGCAGTTAATAAATCACACTAGCTTATTCCAAAACTAACCCTAAAAAAAACCAACTGTCATATGATAAGTGAGAAATTGAGTCAGAAGATGCACACTGACTGTTCACACTTTCTTTCATCAAACATAAACTATCATTCGTTGATAGACTGGGACCTTTTCCATCCTCTTGTGCACGCGGCAAATCAAAATGGACAGTTAACAATTGGGGCACGAGGCACATGCCACAAAACAGCTCATCGTTCACAGTTGCATTCACAACATGATTTGTTTCTTTCTTCCGAATGCGATATATATTTACTTGCTAAATGTGAACCACACTGTTTCAAACCAAGCCGAATGTGTTAGGAAAAGGGCAGAGAGGAAATAGGAGGCAAATGGTTTGGCATGCATTTTTTTTTTTTTTTTCGAGCTTCCCTTGAAACAACCTTCATGCTGAAGTTATGCTCACTCAACTTCAGTTATGGATGGCTGGTTGCTGACTTCCCTAAAACACATTTGTATATTTGATCCATGATATATCGCTGGGCCCCCAGCCGGCAGTATTTATAGCTGGCATTCTCCGCTGTCAGGGAACGGTTGCTGAGACAGACAGTGCGTTGGAGGGTTCAGACAAGCCTTATTTACGGAACAAGTCAAGATATTGACCCCTATTACTCAGCTCTAGTGAAGTACTGTATATGTACAGTACACACGGCCAACATGTGCGGTATCACTGTTCCTTAATCCAAATTTAGGTGTTCTATTTAGTCTATGCTGAGGCTTGTCTATTGACGGACACTCTCCGTTTATCCTTTATCGTAAATTCTTTAAGCAAGTATCCAAGATCTCATTACACCGCTTTAACTGTCTCCTCAATACGACATCCTCACAACCTCTTTCCAATAATGGCTGCTCTGGGATGTACATTACAGCCACGGTCTGCCTATCTGTTGTGTAAGGGCTCTCTGAGGTATTGAAATGTGTGTCTGAGCCTTGTCCAGGGGCTGCTGATGAAAATGCATGAGGGTGGCTTTGCCCTTCACTTATCAAACTTAGTACATTAGAGTGTGCGCTGAATCACAGGGGTGCTAACTCAAGTGTTTATCAACTTTGGATTTAGTGCACCCGCAGGAAGACGTGGTTTGGCTTTGTCCTCACTGAAACCCACCGCTCTGGCTGAGAAAATGCCGTGATACCTTCTCTCTTTTGGTAGCAGGGCTTTATTCTGATGCATTTAAACTAAAATCTGGAGCACTGGGAGATGTCTGGATATTGGGGACAATGACTTTGTCTGGGGTTTGCCTTTCTCAACAACAGAAACATCTCTGCAGGTGATGAGAGGCAAAGCATGCAGGAGGTAGGACATACAAGTGTTAATTCCTCTGTAGAGGACATGTGTTTCCCTGTTTAGAGCACATCAACACTGGTGTGTCACCAAAACCTCTCGAATCCCATCGTCTTTGTCGTCATCATTTTTTTTTTCTACACATGAAACTACAGATTTGATTGTTTGTTTATTTATTTTTTTCGTTTCGTGTCTGTTGCGTAAGAGACGTCATCAGCAGGCCCACTTGCTTGCAGTGATTACTCTGGATAATCTCCTGGATCCATGTAATCTCTTACATGGGCTCATTCAGACAGTATACAGAATATTCACAAGGGTTGGGCAGCAAAAACTCAAGGCTAATGTCTGATGCCTCTGACTCTGACATTTACGTTTTAAATTAGATTTATAGATTTTTAGTTCAGAGAATGTCTGAAAGCAGCTAGGTGGTATATTCAATTTACAGTCATTGTTTACCTACAGGAAAAACTGTTTTTTTTTGTACAAATACTTTCCAATTGCATGTCAGACGTCTTTTTCTCCTTTTCTTCAAATGCCTCTATAGGTCTCGAGAGGGGACGGAATAATTCATCATACCATCACGATAATGATCTCCAATTAGCCTGAGTCCATTCAGGGTATTAAATGGTGAAAGGGGGAAAAGATCAGCCTGTCCTTACGAGTGTGAAGCTGTCAAACCACAGTGCTCAGCACTCTGAAGTCTTTGAAGTAAGTTCTAAAGACAAAGGCTGTGGTTCAAAAACCTTTACAGATGAGTCCCAATGACTCCTCAAATGATGGCACCCTCTGTTATGCGAGTTTGACCTTTGGAGGCAAAAATGTCTTTTCATTTTGGCGAAACCATTTGGAACAAATTGTTCTTCTCAAGCAATCAAGTGGTTCGTACAGATTTTGGAACCTCGGGTATGCTTTTCCTTACTCACTTGAAAAGCATAGTCTTGTTTGTTCTGAAAGTTAATATTTATTTAATAAATTTTTCATTTTAATTAGTCGATAATCAAATTCACAGCAGTTTTATTTTTAAAAAGCCCTTTCAGGATTGCAATTATAGGAGCGTTATTAATTGTAAGCTTATTTACGATGTGAAGATAATCTTTGGTTGCGTCAATGTCTGTGTACAAACTCGGGAGGGAAACAATTCAATTAAATCTCAAACCTGATATAACTGGTGTTTACTGCCGTAATATACTGTAGTAGAGTTGAATAGATTCTTATTTATAGTCTCCAGAGGAAAAAGCAACAGTAGCTTGAGAAAACAAAGTGATTGAGAGCTTTACGGAAATGTCAGTTGACTGGAATTAATTTCCCCAGCTGCAGGCGTTGAAAGAGCAGGATAACAAGCACACTGATTAACATCAACAATTTAAATTGTCATATTTAAACCCAACAACGATAAAGCTGAGTAGCAAATAGTTTTCAAACGCTGGAGATATAGCAATAGGAGCTAATATTCTTTTAAGAGGGGAAACCACTCGCATATTTTCCATCGCTGATGCCCAGGCATGATGATCCTTGTGCCGACATAAATTAACTTTAGCTAATAAACATGACAAGACTTGTGTGTATAATCCATATTTTATATAACAGCACTGAATCAACTGTGTGTCTCTGAAGAATGCACAGACACGTATTAACAAACTGCCGTTTCTCTCAACTGTACAAAGCGTGTACATTCCTGCAACACCAAATGGTTTCTGTACAGAAATGCAATTTCTTTGAACGTAATGAGGATATTTAGTTTATTGATGTGTTGGGTTTACTGCAAACATGTTGATACTGAATATATAAGTAATATTTTCATGGGAAGCATATGCAGCAAGGCCAGTATCAGATCTACATTATTCACATGTGGTGATTACAGAATTATTATGTATTATTTATCATTGGCACTTACGGCACTTGTTTAATATTATGGAAAGATCATGGTCTTTCATAATAAAGAAAAACTCCACAGTATCTTCAGACACAAAGCTGTAAAAGCAAAAGTTCTGCTTTCATTAACGTAAATTTCCTCCGCCAACTGTGCCAACTGTGTATGAATGCATATGAATGGGCGAATGCAACTTGTGCTATCAAGTACTTTGAGGACCTTCTAAGACTGAAAACACGTAATACAGTTCATTTACATTTCCAGCTGTGTTATCAAGCCGCTCAAACACGCTCCACATGATTAAATCATATTTGTGGTGTAGAAACCTTAACTTCCATAGCAACAAAAACACAGAGAAACCAATAGATGTCAGTTAATATGGAAGGTTTATTCAAAACAATAACAACCTTCCTGGCGTACTCCCTACCCACTCACGAACAAAGGCTCCCCTCCAGTGCGACTGAGTGAAAGAAAGTACACAATTGCATTAATCTAATCAGAGTTGCGTTGTGTATATAACTAGAATAGATGGGAAGGGACAAAGGGATTGCTGGAGACTGGGAGAATCCATCTTGAGCATCACAAACACTTAATGAAGTCCTCGGCTGCTAAACAATTAATATGAGCCGAGACTTTATTAAATATGCAATAAAGACTATTATGGCTAAGTGTGGAAATAACAGCCATTCTAGCGAGCATTAAAATGTCTGGCTCCATTTGAGGCTCATTCATGGAACCTCTCCCATTAAGGATGCATTAATACTGCAGGCACAGTTGAAGGGCATTGGAAAGTACTCTTCTAAATATTAAAGATGGCTGTCCCTGGGAAAATATGTTGTCAGCAAGCTGAAGAATTAGGGCTATGTAAATTTCATCACATCCCCTCACTTATGACAAAGGAGAGATCAAAATGTCACGAAGGACAAAAAAGCTCTCCATATCTGATTTAAACAAAGTCAGACACAAGATGATTATTTAATGACCGCCCTGAGTTCCTGGCATTGCACACACACTAACACTTTGTCTGGCATATTCTTTTCCCTAGAGTTTGTCTTTCACATCTGAAGAAGGCAGCAGGAGTTTGTCCTGTTCAGACATATTCACGACAACAAGACCTTTTCAGGAACATCAAGGTGAGGGGTGGCACTCGGGCAGAGCTTAGAGGAGGCAGGACAAGACAACACGTGAAAGGAGAGTTTGACGCTCAAAGACGCTGGCAATGGCCCTCTTCACAAGTGCAAAGTGTTGGCATCTCATTACCTTTTTGATTTGCCTTCTACGTGTGTGGCACCTTCTATTCATCCTGAGATATTTGTTTTCTTTTGTTATATCTGTTCATTTTCAAACAAAAGCTATAAGACAGATGACCAAGAAGATTGTGGAAGGATGCAGAATGGGTAATGAAAGAAGCCATGTAATTTTGGTATGTTTTTTATTCACTTTGTAAAACATTGTGTTTAAGAAATATCTATGCTGTAGATCAGGGGTCTTCAACGTTTTTTCAGGCCAAGGACCCCCAAACTTGTGGAGGGATGGAGCAGGGACCCACTACTATATATATTCTATAAAAGTGTGTTTTATTTTAAACTGGTCCTAGTGCCATATATAAACATAGCTACCCTGTTATTGTGCATTCAATACTAAGCTATTCAAATATAACACAGGTTCATATATTCATGTTTTATTTTAAACATACATGTCGAAGAGACAATGTATCCTCAAGCCATCTGTGGCACACATACTCCCACATTAGTGAAATGTCGGACCCTGATGGGTTTCACACAATAAATCAGCCTCTCAACATGTAGGGTTGCCTGTTAATGTGTATTTAAAGACATTTCAATTTGTGGGGGGGAGATTTGTTAGAAAATAAATAAAAAAATTTATCAATTTGTCTAATCAACCAAACATTTTGCGACCCCCCTGCAGTACCTCCGCGGACCCCCTGTTGAAGACCTCTGCTGTAGATCCAAATAAAAATCTGTTCTAATGAGTTGCGAAAATGTGGTTAAATTAATGCGAGAACTATTGGTCCTTGGCTAAGTTACACGTCTTATTAAGTGCTACTCTCTCATGTTATAAACGTCATCAACACAGCCACTTGCTCACTTTGAATTTTCCAGATATTTTGCTGCTGTATTTTCTGACTCTGACATTTGAGTTCTCACCTACAGCCCCTCTGGAAACACCTAAGGAAAATGTCCAAACTTCAGTGCATTAATTACTATGCAACATGCCGGTTGCAAGAGCCAAATAACTGGATATTTGCGAAGGTAGTTCGTATAATTAAAGGCTCCAACCTCATTAATGAGCCTCCAACGTATTTACAGTCAACATGAACGAGCAGCACGGTCACAGATGCTGTTATATACAAACAAATGAACACAAGTTCAGTGCTGGTTCAAGGCGCACCATGTGGGAGTTTAAAGCATAAATAATGCAGTATTGTTGTCATTAGGTTACAATCGGGTCAGTTCGTATATCAAAAAAGAAAAGCCCTTTTGCAATGCCTTTTGAAACCAAATCAACTAGTTGCCATGTGCGATGAGAAGCCTACGAGTGAACTTGGACTAAAGCGACATTCTTTGTTCAGCCAGCCCACGCTACCTCCTGCTTTAATACTTAATATAAATCTACTGCGGGTTGTTTTAACCAGTTTCTTTGAGTCACACACACACAAAGACCTACGAGCGTTTCCTTGATGTGGAATATGTGGTGGTGAACTCTGGAATAAAGGTCAGCCTTATTGTCTGATATATGATGTTTGATGCTTGTTGCTCTGAAGGTAATGAGTGGTGATTTTTGGGTGTCTTCAAATTCAAAAGATGGTTTGGAGCTTGGATAGTTTTAGGACCTTTGGTTGGTTATTGACATCAAGAGGATGTGGACATCAAAAGTTTTTGGGAAATTTGAGTTCGCCAACTCCTTTCAAATTCACCACCGCTCTTTTCCTTTGGTCTGACATAATCGTTCAAATGTAACACAGACGGCATCATTATTAGAACATCGTGTTCACCACAGCACTACACATGGAAATAAATCACAGGGACTGCAATAAGTAATGACTGCGAAGGGTAATTGAATTTGATCATATTCATCTTCATCACATTAGACTTTACCCCCAGAGAAAGAGGAAATGTGGAGCCCCATCTTTCAATGTCAAACTGAGATTTCTTAAAAATAGAGGGTCCCATTTCACCTGGCTGACATTTGAAAGTCCCTGACAAAGAATTAGGATGTTTAAAAGAAAAACGGGGGCATTACACTTGGGACTATATAATTTGGTAACCTGGAAATCAGAATAATAAAATTACTAATAGATAATGATATGTCTGGTTTATGACACAGGTTAAAGCACTCAAAGCATTAGCTGTAGTCTGTTGGGGGGAAATTGTCTTGACTAGTTTCAGGTTGATTACTAGAAGAAAAAAAAGAAGTGAGGTGAGTTGAGAAAAGCCTCAGGTAGAATCAAATTATTATTATTTAATTTTAATAATTTATAAACAAAACATTAGCTTATAACAAATTAGTTGCAGGGATGTATGAGGAAAATAGGGATACAGAACATCAAGCATATTTATTACAGGTAAAGTGCCAACAAATATATACAACTCAGAGAGAGCGCACTGTCCCCTTATAAAACCACGTTTAAATTTACTATATCTGTTTTGATTTGATATGCAAACTGAAAAAACTCAGAAATATAATTTTCATCTAGTTCCATGAATTATTCTCTGAAAAACCAACAACAAAAATCTTGAAATGCCGAAGAACCTGACAAAAGGCAGATGACATACATGAAACTACACGTCCTGCTGACAGGTGGCTGAAATGCTGTGAGAAAAAAAAAAGGATATTGTTAATAGACAGTCTGTGCTGGTCTGTTGTATTAGTTATCAGTAAAAATCACATGTCGATCCAGCAGAGGTTACAGATCCCATCAAACAACATTATCTTGAAGCATATTTTTTGTGTGAAGTGCCTGAACAGGAATCTGTTTTAATGTGAACTAAACGCTGCTCTCTGAGTCACAGTGGGAGTATGAAGGGAAGTAAAAATAAGCTTCTGAGGGACTGAAAATATCCCTGGTTGAGGAAGAACAAAGAAATCAGGTTAAACACTTGACCGCTGCAAGGGTAAATTTGAGGCAATCAGCGGGAGATAAAGTGGATTATCAACTCGGCACTACACCCCTGTCAGATAATGGAAATATCATTAGATGCAATGTTAGCTCAGAAAATGTCTCATTTCTAATCTTGAGGTTGACAGCCTAATCCCGTCCACATGTCAGTGAGCCCTCGGGCAAGACTCTGAACCTCAGTTGCTCCCGATGCACAAGCTGGCACCATGCATGGCATCTCTGTCGCCATGTGTATTTGAGCGTGTGTGTGACTGGGTGAATGAGAGGTAAACTTGTAAAGCATCTTGGCAACCGCTAAGGCAAAAAGGTGTTTCATGCGTGCAGTCCACTGTAGTTGATGTGAAAGCCCTGCTTCTCCTGAGCATTATGATACTCTTAGAAATTGAATATAGAAGAATCCTAGTGATGTTTTCCACAATCTTCTCATCTAAATTGTACCAATCATTGTTCACTTTACCTTAGAATGGTCCTTTTATATTTAAATACTTTATATTGACATCTGGACCGTTTCCTCTCTACGGAGGCTGCCATGTTTTTTACATTAACCCAAACTGGACAAACTAAACATCTTCAGAGTTTTAATGACGTTTAGAGCTACCACAGGATCTCCTCCATGTTGGGTGAGGAGAGGGTTGTTCAGCTGCATTATGAAACTTCACCACTAGATGTCACTATATTCTGCACACTGAACCTTTAAAGTTTGATGCCCAAAAAAAGAATCAATAGATCTTGACGAAAAACATCAGGCACATTTAGCGGACTGATCTCTATGAGTGTGTAAAATTTGCTTCAGCTTGATTGAATTTAAGGGGGCTGTTAGGTCTTGTGCTCTGCTGAGTGCTATTCTAGTTTTTATATGGATATTTCTACTAGTTTATACCTGGAATCAATATACTATAAGTTGAAAGCCTCAGCAACACTGCAGGCCCTGCTTTACTAAGCAAACTCTGACGCTGCATTTTAGTATGGACGGGCAGAGATACGGACCTTTTGGAAATGATGATGCCGTTAATTAAACAGTCCCAAGTCGATTACCAGCAGTGAATAAAAAGTGTTTCTAACACTTAATGTCAGGGATAGTTTCACTTCGCTGTCATTCTAGAAACAGCTTTTACTTTTAAACTTCTTGTGGAATTCTTTTAAAAAAAAATTCCACACCGCTTTGGATAAAGCATCAGCTACATGAAATGAAATGAAATGTAATGTAATGTTCACACCAACAAGCACAAGCCCCGTGGATGTGAACAGTCTATATACCATAATGTATTTTAAAACTTAACCGTATTAGTGTGGTTGCAGCCTTCAGTCAAACCTTTGAAATCTGATCTAATGCTTTTGTAGTTAATTTCCGATTATTTTAGAAAATGGCAGTTCATTGGGTTGACAACAAAACTACAGCTTCCACGTTTCATATGGTCAGGCCCTCTTACCTCAGTGAAGTTGAATCTCTGAGATTAGACCCAATAAAAACATTCATGTAACAATGGCTTATTCCAGCATGAGCTGCTTAACTCATAAAGGATGGTTATAATACAAATTGGCTCGACTCCCTTATTTTACATTAAGAAGCTATTCACTTGTTGGCCTATTGTGACGCTCCATGCAGCATTCACTTGTTACACAGCAAATAAACAACACAGTGGGCTCCTTGTTATAATACAGTTACTGCTGGGGGTTTTGTCGTTAAGAACAGTGTCTCTGAAAAACATAGAAAATAGAAAATGAATTACGTCACACTATGTTGAGCTTGGTTAGCAGTCGAACAAGAAAAACCTGATTGCCTTTGTTTCCAGAATAATAACTAAGGGAACGACAAGTACTTCCATCATACAGAGCCTCCACTTGATAAACCTGTGTGTGTGTGTGTGTATGTGTGTGTGTGTGTGTGTGTGTGTGTGTGTGTGTGTGTGTGCGTGTGTGTGTGTGTCACAGCTACAGCAAGGACAGATAAGGTTGTAGAGGGGACTGTGATGCCAGATGATCACCATCCCAGTTTAATCTTCAGGGACGAGGGTTGAAATCGAAGCAGAAATGACTTCCCTGAGAGGGGTGCTAAATACCTGCCTCACCACGATGGAGCGGGATACAGTCGGGACTGATCATCACAGGTTCAGATGTGAAGAACCCAGAAGCTGAAAAACTAAAAGGTCTTGAGTGGGCGAAGCTATTTAAAGGGGTGAGCGGGGGGGAAGCAGAGACAGCAGAGGCTCTCTGTGAGGACTGATTTATTAAGATGTGTTTAGGTTAATTTTATAAGTAGATTGCATGTGTTGATATTTGCTTTATCATCTCATCTCAGGTCCTACATCTTGCAGACTTTATTAATGCAATTCTTCCTCCATGCTGCATGTTCGTCATTCCCTTTAAAAATCTTTGGGGGGATTTAAGGCCTTTAATAAAAAATGAGGATGGAGAAATGATACCCTTCAGTTTCCCGACCGGTTTTGAACTGCAGTTGATGTGTCCTAATCCCAAAGCCACAGGGATTCTCAATGTTTCTGTTTCTGTTTGAATCCACTCAGTGAGTCCTTCCTCTTTGTAAGGATCCTATAACACCGAAGGAAGACTTGACTTTTCTTTTTGCATCACGACACACAACTTTGTTTCGTAACTTTCACAACTGCCACACGTAGGTCGCAATACATCAGCGACTTGCAGTGACTTTTACAGAATGGAAAGAAAAGTCCCCAGAGTGAGGGTCCAGTGATATAGAGAGTGAATGAAGTGAAGTAGCACTGGTAACGAGGGCAAAGCAGTGGGTCAGAGACACAAATCACTGTTGGTTTTGTTCATTGGAATTTATTATAACTTATTAATAAACACGATCACATCTTTGCACGACTCTTTTTGTTTTGCTTTGCAAGGTTTTGTCTGAATGCAGCCGAAGCACACTTTCTTCTTGTCCCCTGTGGCCTCTTGGCTCAGTGTGTTTGTGTGTGTGTGTATGTGTGTTTGAGAGAGAGTAGCTCAGCCCCACCCTTGGTCAAACAGACACACAGAACTGCAGCTCCTTATATATCTATGATACTGACAGAGAGCACAGAGAGCGGGAGAGTCCTGCCTTCACACCCTGTGCACTGTAATTGCCTAGAGGAGGCTACACACACACGCACACACAAATGTGAAAATACAGGCCGAGAGCAGGGTCTGTGCAGTTGAAGACACAACCACAGTGGTCTATAAGAGATGATTAAGATAATTTACTGTGGTGTGAGTCTATACGCTGTTTTCATTCCACACAAATCCTGCAGGTTACATCCCGGAGGCCTGGACCTTGGCCGCCCTTGGTCGGTTTGTCAACCTGAGTCCCGACAAGAGAGTGAGCGGGAAACTCTGAGAGGTGTAAGATCTCCTCGCTGGTCGCCTGTGTGTTGTTTACCTCATCTTCACTTCCTCTGGTCATGTGAAGATGCTGACACAGTTCACTGGTGTCTAGCCAGCTCTCCTCACTCACTTGACAGTCTGCCTCTCCTGCAGCTTATACCCCCAGCTGGTGTTCAGTAGACTCAAGCTCGCTCTCCACATTTGCCACAGTCTTTCCCAGCGGTGTGCCCACTCCGGGTCTTCAGACCGTCGTCCCCGCTGTCTCTCCTCATGCTTTTGGCTCCTGTCACTTGTTTCCTTGAAAGGGACTTGGGGCCTGCAACTGCACCCAGTTTCTGAGAAGCGCTTTTAAATGTTTCAATTCATGAATGTTGCCCTAAATCACAGAAAATATATGAAAAGCCTCAGGAAAATAAGATATAACCTTCAACAGAAACACAAACCACAGCTTCCAAATTAAACATTAAGCAAAATAAAAGAGGATTTCTGGTATTTTTATAACTGGTTTTGATGTGATTAAATGTGGGTGCTTGGTCGGTAATTTTGTAATTGGTTCAGTAGAAAACCTCTGCCTTAAGCTGCGACACAATGCCAGTGTCTCTAATGTAATCCTATGGGGCAACTACGGCAGTCCACAAAGTGTCAAATTACATTTTTGTATTCGCCAACAAAAGGCTGAAATTGTAATTGTGGGTCTTTGCTAAGAGTCTGTCAACATTACACATGTCTGACTCGACGAGAAGCCTCACTCTCAAGTCTCCCTGGTTGCCTGCTTGTTGACTCTCTCGCTCTTTAGTCTGCTCTATACTCGGCTCAAATAAACATGGACGTCCATCGAAGTCAAAGGCCTCGCCCACATCGTCCACATCAGAAAAAGATCGAGGCCGTTTCTCTCTGTAAAATCCACTCTCTCCCCTCTCACGCAAGTATCGACCTTCCTCTTGCTACGAGACTTGGGCGTGAGATATGAAATGTTGCCGGCGGAAAAAACCCAGAATAACAAATTAAGTCGGATTTACAAGTCCACTCCCACATTTATAAACAGAGAGCACAAGCTGAAAAATACCAGGATTCCCGTCCTCAAAAAGGGAGGATTTACTGCAGAGCTGTCGTATATGAGGCGACATTAATTTTTAGATGAATCTAATAATAAACTGGCAACTTGGTAACTGAGTGTATATTAATCATAACTGTGGTCATTATGGCTCCTTGTAATAAATGCAATAAGACAGCAAGGTCAAACATCAGTGACTAGCTAATGAATGTTAATTGGTTTGCACGACCTGATGACGTCCCCAGCACGAAGGGGTCAGACAGGGATTGGGTTCATTCTGATTAACAAACACTTCAAAAACAGGCAATCAAAGTATGGATTTTCAAACCTGGATCCAAAGATCCTTTTTCATTCCATTAGATTTTCCAATTTTGCGAAGCACTGAAAAAAAAGTTATAATGCCCTTTTAAAGTTTAAGCTGCATATCTTGATCTGAACTTTCTAGAAGTCACAAACCAATTGAGCCGGAGTGTTTCCCTCTCTCTCTCTTTTTTTTTTTTTTCGTTTGTGTGCCCTCAGTCGTCAGTGTGATAAAAATAAGTTTAAGATACAAAATGAATTGATGCATTTAGTTGAATCATTTGTGATTTGTTCAACAGTTTCTGTTCAGAGTACTGTTAGAAAACCAGTTTATCAATAGAGGGAACATAGCATCACCCCAGTTTTACCTTTGCAACTGTCACATAATAGCGTAATCTGTCCAGAGGTGGAGAAAGTAATATGGCCACATATCTCAGGGGGTTTCAAAATACTGTTCCTCTGAAATCCCAGAATTGGACTGATTTCATGGCGCGTCACCCCAGATATGCCAATGGAGCGTGAAATTGAGTCACTCAATGTGAAAAACGAAGAAGAGAGAAAAAAATCTTTTCTCTTCCCATTTCTCCGCAGAGAAGAGCAGGGACTTTTTTTGCCAGTGTGCTGGCACCGCTTTGGTCTTTCATTTCCAAAGCAACCAAGTGAAACAAACCTGTACATTCGAGACAAAAACAGCCATTTCACACATCGAGAAGTGGATGATTTTGCACCTAATCAGCGAGGACATTGTGGTGACAAATGTTGTTACTCGTGAAGCGTATGGGGAGAAGATGTTGCAGTTGATGGATAAATCCGACAATGGAGGTAAGATCTGTGCAACAGGTCTGATCGAATCTGCATTTTTTCTGAATAATATGTTTTCATTAGCCAGACGTCATCATTTCAGTATCAAAGCCAGGTGAAACCGTATATATGAGACCAGAAGATTTCACACTGTGGCACACCGTTCCACTTTTCACCAGGGACATGTGGCAGTGAGTCCCGAGAGGAATATTCATCTCTCTCTCTTCCTTTTCCTTTGTGGGAGC
Organism: Platichthys flesus; assembly: GCF_949316205.1. Lineage (NCBI taxonomy): Eukaryota > Metazoa > Chordata > Actinopteri > Pleuronectiformes > Pleuronectidae > Platichthys > Platichthys flesus. Next base: position 9,282,194 of record NC_084945.1, on the reverse strand, counting down.
ATAGCACTCCTAGTGGCTGGTACTAGTGGCTGGTAGAGACAGTTGTCCTGCATCATCGAAGCTCTTACAGGTCTAACATGCACAAGTTGCATGATGTATTTCAGGATGAACTTCTACTTCACGTCACCGACTTACTGCCACATAAATATCACATTTGTTTGAGTTGAAGTGTGTTTATGTTTTCAATACTTTCCTGTCCTGTCCATTTTTGCATTCTAGTAAGTGACCAATGGCTCAGACTTGTTTTTAAGGAACCTATTCCTCACTTCCTCAGACCAGTTAAAACTAATATTATTGCACTAAAGCATAACTTTGAACTGGTAACGTCAGCTGCTTTACCACAGCTGGTAGACTGAGAAACTTTGTGCTGCTATAATGCTGTTGTTGCTTATGGTCAGTTGGATTGGTCGATAACTTTTTTTGTAAGCCAACAGTCTATAGACACAAACTCTGGGAAATATCGGAACAATTGGGTATAGACATTCTCAGGACTTGGCCTTTCAATAGACAAATGTCAGGGGCGTTCAGGTTCATGCAGGAGGCAGGACACGTGTTAATTCTGCTCTGAGTATTACATATATTTGTCTACAAAACATTGACACTAGCGTCGGTTCCTCTCAACAGAAAGCTCTCAAATCTCGTCTTTTCAACTTGACATCTTCGTCGGCGTCTCCTACATGTATGACACCGTGTTAGAAATGTGATCAATGCACCCACTCACTCTCGAAAGTATTCTCTGCACGTTTTGATACTGTGCTCTCACACGGGCTCACTCAGACTTTTTTACATTTTACTTGGGGGCTGACAGGAAAAACTCTGGAGAACTACTGTAACAACTGACTCGGACATTTGCTCCCTCACATACAGCCCCTGCGGATAATTTCAGCTGAATGTCCAGAATTTGATGAAAGTCTGAAAGCAGCATTTCTCCACTGTTGTTCACACATGTTTTGATCCACAGCTGGAAATTAAGACCTCTGCAAAACTAGCATAACTTCCTTTACGTTCATCTGTCAAAATACGGAACTTATTTAAAGGATCAGGATCCTGAGGAATGACAACATACAAAATCCCATTTGATTTAGCCCAAACAATTTCCTCATGCATGTACTATTTACACTAACGTCCAAGGTTAATATAGTAAAAATGTTAAAAAGACAGTATTAGCTAAAAGGTTGATTACATCCTGCTTGGTGATGTCAATACTTTAGGAAATAAGAAGCTGTTAAGGTAACTTTAGTCTGATTTAAAACAGAAGCATATCACAGTTGTGAGGACGATAGAAAGCAGTTCACACACACGATTGAAGAGGAGGGAAAAAAAGCCAGTGGCTCTGAGGACTCTCATCTTACCATCCATTGTCCCTCAGCCTCAGAGAAAACAGATGGTGTTGGTACTTGTGAAGCGTATGAAAGGATGGCTAAAAGCAGGAGGACAAATACGTAAGCGAACATGTGAAGCAGACGAGCTCCAGTTAATGTTTTTGTGAGAGTATTTTTGGAATAGTTTCAAAAAAGATGTGACAGTCTGATGTTTTTTTTTTTCGGGGTATGAGGCGCTTAATTAACAAAATAAACGATATAGCAAGTACAGATCAGAGAGACAATAATAGTTTAACGAAGAGACAAAAGAAGGATGGAAGGGGCGGCTCTTCTGATGCATGTAGTTTGAGGATGACCTTTGTTGAACCCTGGCAGGACCGAAAACCCGGAATGAGGTCAGATAAAGATATTATTAATCATACATTTTTGCTCTGAGGGCACATTCAGACACAGTCAAACACACTAACACAAGACACCACATTGCCATGCACCAATGTAATGTCTGCATCATTCGAAAGGATTGACTGAGCGGTAACATAAAGGAGATACTGGTCTGAAATTGGTACCATGCGCAAAAGCATTTTTGAAGGGTTTACACTGAAACTCATTTATATCAACCAGCTTATTGAAAATATGGATAATAAATAGAGATCCATTGACAAAGTCTAGTAAACATACATATTTGGAGCTCATCTCTTCTTGTCTGGTAGAGAATGTCATGAAAGCAAAATAGCCCTAAATCCCAAAATTGGCTTTTGCAGGAAAATACTTATTTTGCCTGTAGGCTAACAACAACTGACTCACTGACTCAAGTTCATGGGTTCGGACTAAGAAATGATTTGCATTCTGGTCTTGTCACATTGGACTACTTTTCTTATTCATTTATATTTCTAAGTAATTTATTTGTGACAATTATTTGAATCTATCATCACTCCTCCATCATATGTTTAGCCTTCGTCCTTTGCCTGGGATTCTGATGGTACTTCTTCTTTGTTTTCCACCATGGAATCGGAGATTGTGTGTCGTTAAACTCTTCATGCAAGGCACCGTCATCTTCCCGTCTGTGTCTGACAACAGGAGAAAGTTGAGCATCACTGATGAGGGAGGCAGAGCGGGGAGAGCTCATGCCACTGCTCTGCCACATGGACGGTAGGGTGTCATTTGTTTCCCCTGAGCGGCGTCGAGTCGTCTTTGTCATCAAGAAGTGTCTGTGGAAGTGCATTTATCACCGCTGTCATCTCCCACCTGAGAGATGCAGTCGGTACAATACAATTTGTGTGCAATCCCAGCAGTGGTGTCTCGGCATAGATCAGTGTGCCATGAGCCAAAAGTGATCCTTGACTGTCATTTTGCCGCTGTGAAGAAGGGTGCACGCGGAGCACCACTCCTGCTGCCCCTTTCATACCGACAGCCTCTTTCATACTTATTCTTGTTGACTGAGCACATACAAGCAGATTTCAGTCTCTGCTCACACAGTGTAAAGTGCACCTGTGCAAATATACGATACTGAATTCAGAGCTGAATCTTGTGAACAATAAAGTTGGATAACGTTAGACGACTAAAACTCAAGGATTGTTCACCAAAATCCTGTCCAACCCCAAAGTTGTTTTTTACCAATCTCACAATGATGGAGCTCTTAAATTCTCCTGATCACATTCATAAATATAAGTCCCCTAAACATGCCAGTTCTTTTTTTTCATAGAGATTCAGGAGTCAATGGAAATGTCGAGAACGTACTATTTTCCAACGTTATAGCAAAATGACCAATGTCCCATCTGTGAACTCCGTTTTGTGGAAATCCGTCGTGCATTTTGTTCATTCTTCCTTAACATCGATGAAACACAAAAACAAACAAATGGACAAGGGTGAAAACATAACCTCCTTTGTGGATGTAAATATCATAATATTTGTGACCCATAGACGCATTGACTTCAGGCTCCATTGTGAACATGTAGTCAAATGCTTAGGTGTAGATGAGTAGTTATGTGTTGGTCATTGCATTGTAATAACACACAGCCTCAAACTGTTCTCTTAATTCCATTGGTTCGTAGAGATTGTCAATAGCACCTCTAGTTGAGGCTGAAATTAATTAAACTGGGTTTGAGATTTGGTCCAAAAATTCAAGAATTACCATCAAATTTTGCCTTTTTCACATCCTACCTCTTCACCTGTCAGCATCAAATCCATGTAACAAATGTTTCTGCTCACCGCTGATTCCCTCGGAGGCCGCCGCACAGACAACAGAGGATAAAAAATAAGTATAAAACCATGAACATTTCATTACTGTGTCATTTGGCAAAGGAAATATGACGATTAAAAAGATAAATGTCCCTCTGCCTGGTTAATGTTTTATGGGCCATGTATAGTTTAGTTCCAGGATTTTGATTATTGGCAACAACACACAGATTTCTTTATTAGCATCTGCTGGGGGGTGAAACGATTACCTTTGACTCACTGAGCAATGGCAATGATTGTTCATTGAAAAATTAAGACTTTAATAACTTTACGTATTAAGTTTGCTTGACGTAAAGGTCACAAATTGTTGAAACACATCAGTCTGTTGGCTTCAGTGTCAAGGTTGCCACTATGCATTGATACATATTGTTCTGGAATGTGCTCCTACACAGCAAATTAAAGGTCATTACCGTGCTGTCAAGAATAAATATTGTATTTACAACACGTGCGTACATGTTTGTGGATCTTAACAACATTCACGCTTTGATTCTCTGACAGGCCGACAGTGTGAATGGAACATTTAGTCTTGCGTAAGTGAAACGATGAAAAAGCCCTTGACCACGAACCTTCATCTTTTGCCAGCGTATTAACTTGACTTTAAACATTATACGCAGCCTGTCACTGTTTCATTATAAACTGTACTGTATAGACGCCGAGATCCAGTGACAGTATTAAACATAATGAGATTCGCCTTCTGGATTTATTATAGCTGACACAAGTTTCTACTCTGGGTGGACACAGTTTGGTGACCTCCAGTTATAAATCCACTTAAAGCCACTTTCAAACTCCAAAAGTACGGCACATACATTTTCGGGCTTCGCTGTTCCGCCTTATTCTCAGACACTCATAAATAATTGGACACCAAAGAAAAGGGACATGAAACATCTTCTGCACACACACACAGAGGGCCGGTTTGTTTTCGGTGCTGGTTTCTCCCTCCGTTCAGACTCTGATACCTTGATAAGCAGTTGCCACAGATTTCGTAGTCAACACTGCTCTTAACCCCAGTGAGAACATATTCATTTTGTTTTGATCACTGGTATTTCCAGTAATGAAGTAATTTCTCCTCACCTCTTTTTAAAAGAGTATTGACTTTTTAAGTCGCGCCGGCTCCTCGTCTTGTGTGGAGTGTTTATGGATTTACGTAGCTTGCAATTGTGTCGTTATTCAAATAACACGTTCTTGTCAGGAAAATGGAGGACTGAATGAAGGCGGCAGAAAGTATAGTGTTCCATTGCTATTTTCTCTCAGGCTGAAATTAAACTGCTGGACTGCTGTAGTGGACTGAAAGACACTTTGACATCTTGTCAACGGTCGGTCAAGGCATTTAATGGACAACTGATTCAGTGGACTTTTTCCAAGATTGTCAAATCTAAAGTTGTTCGTCAAACAGGGCTGACGATAACACAATCTGGTTAATGTTGATCTCATGTATTTCATTGTCCCCTTGAGGACTAATAACAATTTCAAAATGTGTCTATGGTCATTAAGTTTCAACATTTTACAATATAAAGGATTAAAGTGGGCCTTTTTTAAATAAATAAATAAAATAAAAAGGGAACTGATTGTGAATACCGAACCTAGTGTTGAAGTGTCGTACACACAAACACATCTGCGAATAAATAAGGCAAACAGCATGATTCCCTCTACCTTTCTTTGCTGTTTTTTTTTTCTCTCTCTCTATTTTCTTTGTTGATGGTGTTGGTGCTAGTTCCCCGACATGCGAGGTGTCATACGTGTCCTTGTGCTTTTCACTAAACTGTATTGCACTGTTAACAACACCGTTAAATTTAGTTTCTGCTGCTTAACCTTCACGTAGAGTGAACATCTGTTTTTCACGCAGAGAAGATTGACCTTTTGTTTTTTGATAATTGATCAGCGTGATATGTGTTTAGCAAATTACCTCTGCACCAATTCTGGATAACCGATTCATTGTAGATTAAAACAAATCCAAAGATGGCATTTACCTCTCTTGTTGTTCTTTACTAACAAATATCCTCTTCAGGTAAAAAGAAAGCAAGGTTTACTACTATATTATCTCTAATGTATCTAAAATTCATCGAAAGTGGCTCTAATCAGTGATGAGCCCTTAGGTAAAAACCTCAGATTTTTTTTTTTCGAGAGCCTTATCAGATTCGTGGAGCTCTTATCTCTGTGACTCTATTGATCGCTCTTTGCTCTAACAAAGGAGTATATGGAATGTCGCTCGGGAACAGGAAGGAGGTGCTTGTATCTACAGAACCCATACCGATGTGTCATCTGTGAAGCACTGATGGTTATCTGTTTTCTATCTCATACTTACACTACATTACACTTCCGCTCTCCTTTGCACCGCATGCAGATACGGAGAGAGACCCGCGGGACTTTGACGATGTACATAGAAAAGCAAAGTAGGAAAATCCAGCATTGTACATTTTATGCTTTCGCGGATGCTTTGCGGAACGGTTTAACTTTTGTGACTTACATCATCGTGCTTAATAAAGAAAATGTCCGTCTCTTTCTGAATTGCAGATGACACATTCATTCTGCGAGTCTTAATCTTATAAGCGTATTACAGAGTATACGCCCGAAGCAATTATGTGTGATGAGAAAAGGATGTCTGTGTTGTGTCTTGTTACATTACCAATCTAATTCTTCACACAAATCATTTACATGTGACCTTACGGGGACCTACAGCATGTGTCTTCTGCGCATCACCGTCCCAGAATTACTGTCACCTGGTGCCGGGACGAGTTCTGAAACTTTTTGCAGCTTCCACTTAGCAAGTTAGTTAGGAGAAAACTTAATTTAGAGGTGTCGGTGAGGAAAAATAAAGCATTAGGAGAGAGATTGTAAGTAATGATTTAGCTACAGGACTCATGAACGAAAACAGTTTCAATTATCATCATTATTTCAGGCGATCCGGACCGCAGTGGTGCAGTGGTTAGCGCTGCAACGGAAGGGTTCGAATCCCAGTTTGCATGTTCTCCCCATGTTTTCCCCATGTTTGTGAGGATTTCATCTGGCTGTCTCCCACAGTCTAAAGACATGATTGGCGTCAGGTTAATTGAAGACTCTGAATTAGCCTCAGGTGTGAATGTGATTGGCTGTTTGTGTCTGAATGTTGGCCCTGAAACACCCTGGCGACCTGTCCATGGTGTTTCCTGCCTCTAGCCCGATGTCGGCTTGGATTGGCTCCATCAATCCCCCTCGCGACCCTCAAAGGATCAGCAGTTAAGATAATGGATGGATGGATTACTGGCACTTAGTATTCTAATGCAGTGCGTCACACTGTCAGGCGAGCAGGGTGTTTTTAACCTAACAGCGAACAAGCACTCTCAGAAAGACATTTTTCATAGTAAATAACATCTAATTGTTTGTTTCGGTTTGATGAATCATTTCTATGAGTGCATTACTTATTCAAAAACTAGTTTAATTGACCCGTCACATCAACTTCACCAACTATTACGATCAATAGGATTTTTCGTTTTATTCAGATCTGTGGAGAATAATTCCTTTTTCTAGTCCTAAAATGAACCCACTTCACCAGAGTTAGTCAGATGTGGTTGATTAGTGGTGCCTTGTGTGAACTCTTTCCACTTCATTTGTTCAATCAATCAAGAAGTACATTTATCACACTTGAAGAGAGCGAGATCCCAGTGTTCACAAGGGTCCTCGCCCATCTTCTCCTGCTTAAATATTGTCAAGATACCTGATATGGATCAAGCACTTCGCTCCAGCTCCCGCAACCCAGCCGAAGTTGACTCGACCTCTTTAAGAATTCAATGTTGATCAGCCCTCGTAACAGTCGTATAATGTGGACCAGGATTAGCGAGCTCAAATAACGAGCAGGAGAAAAAGAAAAAGCAGACGGGGGTGGGAAAGAAACTTTTCCGCTCTGTTTAAGAGACACTTTTGAGGGAAAACTTTAAGGAGACAATTATACCTTGACGTTGCTGAATTGTTTCGCAGACTGATTTGAGATTTTGAACGCAGCGGAGCAAATCAAAACAATTATTTCCCTCAGTCACGACACACTTGACATGAAAATGCAGAAAGCCATAGTCATTTCAGTCCTTAGCCACCATAATTAATAATAGTCCCTCTAAAACAGACGCTTAGGAGCACTCTGCCCCACAGGGGACAGGCATATGTAATTATTCTTCTTAATTAGTGGTCTGAAAGTGTATCTGATTAAGTTGTACGACGGGTCTGTGACTAATTCAATTTGGACTGCAGTCTGCAGCACTTTGAGTGCATCAGGCCATTGACTGAACATAACAATTCCGGCTTTGCACCAAAGGATAAAACACTGGGTCCATTATGTCCTACCTGTGAGATGCAAACTAGGTGATCAGGCCGTCGGAAGTGTTTGTCACACCACAGTTGGTCAGCCAAATTACATTTTACCGTTTCTAAGAGATGGCTTCAGATATTACCTTATTAGTGTTGTCACGCTGAGCTTGATTCAGACCTGCAATGGCCCCCAACATGCATGAACACAATGTGTCACGGTTTGATCATTTCATTATCGTTTGACAGGTCCTATCCTTTGGATTGAATTCAATGAAGTAAAAAAAGAGGGCACACTTCATCAGTTTTCATATTATAAGGCCAATGAGACATATTATACAGGGTATTTTGAGTAAAGATAACAGATGTGATTACTGGTGGAGCAAAACAGCCTTGATCATAAATCCTACCTCCTCCATGTTATTGGACAGGGAATGGAACAAAAATAAATTTCAAATAAAGTTCTCCCAAATATGAAATGTAATTTTATGTAGTTACCACACTGACGTTTTTTATTTTAATTATACCAGTAAGGTTGTTTTTGAATTTGTGATTTGATACTATACAAACAAGGTGATGCGTCATGATTGACAGCTGAGACTGACTCACTATTGGTTGAGTGTTTGTATCGTCCAACATTCAATCACTGCTGCAGGGACTCTGGTTCCAAATAACATCAATAGAACAAGATGGCGTCGCCCGTATCCAGGATATTTTGGCTTCATTTTTTTCACAACAGGAGGAAGTGGAGATGTAGCGCCCATCTTTATTTACAGTCTGTTGTTTCTTTAAACACAATAAAAACAGTTTCAGGTTATCTTTGTAATGGTTTAAATAAACCAATGTTTTGAATTTAACTGAAATTAATTATAATTTTCCCACTTTTTTTGCTCTACAGAATAGTTCACCCAATTCAATCAAGCATTCACCAAGTCAAGTCACAGGTAACTTGTTTTAGGGTATTGTGAACCGTAAAATGACTATGCAAAATTTAATTAAAAGAAAATGGCACTTGAGGCTGGAAGATAACAGCCTTGAGTTCACAAAAGATTCCTGATGAGAGTTTGTCATTGGGCCTGTCACCTGGACGCACGTTCACAAGCTGGGCAGCGTCATAAAACAGCAGGGCTCCGGAGACACACACAGAGGCTGACAGTGTTGGTGGCGCAGGGAACAGGGTCAAGCATCAACAAACTGCAATGACTGCTGCAACATGTCAGGCGGGTTATTAAACGCACCAAGTGGGGAGAAGGAAGGTCTGCCCCACAGAGAATCCTAATCAAAGCACTGGGATAAGTAGGTGGACTCAGGTGGGCTCATCATCGTTACAAAGCCATGTATGCAAAAGGCAGACGCTGGAGCACAGGTTCTACTCTAATCCTCTCGCTGTGCGTACTATCGGCGCATGATTCATAATGTAAACCGGAGTCATCCTGAAATCATGCGCACATGAAAGAGTTTAATGTCTACATGCTGCCAGCTCCCATGGTTAAAAAACCACAAATTGAAATGTACAGCCCCATAAATAAACCACAGAGGGCAGATGATGTTAAATTAGTGTGGGAGAGGATTTCACACCGGGTCAGCGTTTTGCATTTGTTGCAGGAGAGCGGCTCTCAAATGTGAGACAGAGGTGAAAAGCTAAACAGAATAATGCAGATACAATTAAGATGGATAGCAATAGTTTTAGCCAATGGGCCCCTGACATCTACAGTGCAGAGGAAGTGACCCTCTACACAACAGTTCTTATTAGATGGATTTGATTAATATTCAAATCACGGTTAAACTCACCGACATACAACTAATAAAAGAAATTGGCTTGATTGTAACACTTGCATTGTGCAAACCTATGAGACACACATACACTCCTGATCAAAATCTTAAGACCAGTTAAAAAATGTCATGAATTTGCATTTTGCACTGTTGAATCTTAGGAAGGTTCTAAGTAGAGTTTCAAAATGCAAAAAGAAGAAATGGGAACAAGAGCCCAAAAGTTAATTTATTGAAAACAACAATTTAACTGAAGTAGGCTGTTCATCAGCTCATCAAAAGTTTAAGACCATAGCTCAAAAAAAAAAAAACTGGAAAAAAATCTTGGTCAGACGGGCATTGTGAATTGGAGCGTTGTCCTGCTGAAAAACCCAGTCGTTACCACACAGACGAGGGCCCTCAGTCATGAGGGATGCCCGCTGCAAAATCTCCACATAGCCAGCTGCTGTTTGACGCCCCTGCACAACCTGGAGCTCCATTGTTCCATTGACGGAAAAAGCATGCCAGATCATGATGGCGCCTCAACTGTGCCGCGTAGAAAACATCTCAGGGGGCATCTCCTTGTCATGCCAGTAACGTTGGAAGCCATCAGGACCATCAAGGTTAAATTCGTTCTCGTCAGAGAATAAAACTTTCTTCCACCTTTGAATGTCCCATGTTTGGTGCCCCCTTGCAAACGGGCAATTTTGTGGCGTTGAAGGAGACGTGGCCTTTGAAGACGTTTCTTGTTTTTGAAGCCCTTCTTTCGCATATGCCGTCTGATGGTTATTGGGCTGCAGTCAGCACCAGTAATGGCCTTAATTTGGGACAAGGATCGTCCTGTGTCTTGACCGACAGCCATTCGGATCCTCCGGCTCAGCGCCAGTGAGATTTTTTTGGGTCTACCACTTGATTTTTTTGTTCCATAACCCTGAGGATCTTTTAAGAAATTCAAAATGACTGTCTTACTGCGTCCAACCCCAGCAGCGATGGCACGTTGTGAGAGGCCTTGTTTATGCAGTTCAACAATCCTACCACGTTAAAAGACGGTGAGCTTTTTTGCCTTTGCCATCAAGAGATTTTCACAGTGTGATTACTTGACAGGAAATGACATGGAATCCAAATTTTTGCACAGATTTTGGCTTTTAAAGGCTGTGGTCTTAAACTTTTGATCAGCTGATGAACATCCTATTTGAGTTAAATTGTTGTTTTCAATAAATTGCCTGCTCACAACTTTTGGTCTCTTGTTCCCATTTCTTCCTTTTGCATTTTGAAGCTCTACTTAGAACCTTCCTAAGATCCAATATTGCAAAATGCAAATTCATGCAATTTTTTAACTGGTCTTAAGATTTTGATCAGGAGTGTATCTCTGATCTAATCAGAGCGAGCAGAGGATGTGAAAAAATAATCCTAATAATAATACTCTCACAAATTTGCACCGCGATGCTTGAGGCACCTCATTCTGCCACTTTGATGCAATGATGATTATGCTAAACAAGTAATAAGTGAGAACAAATCCCTTCTCCCATTGTAAACTGTGATGCACACACACTAAAAGGGAAACCATATATCAAACACTTGTGTGCACAGGGTTTAATTCAGAACAGTCTAGATGCACCTGATGCTATATTAGTTAATTTAGTCTACAATGTTGTAAAGACAGAACAATCTGTGCGTGTGTGTGTGTGTGTTATCGTTCTCGTTTTGTTGCCAAAGCCTGGCCATAAATCGTTCTATTTCACTTATAATATCCTTTATTCCTTTATCTATTAATTTTTAATCTTAATTTATTGCTTTATTCAGTGTACTCATAATATATTGTTCATACTGTAATATTGGAGCAAGCTGGCACGATAATTTACCTTTTATCGTAATGAAACAAAACTTCATTTTTGAGGTCAAGGTAAGGGATAATGTTTTGGTTGGGCCAACAAATGAATGGGATTAAATGCAATGTCCCAATAATCATAGCCAATAATGTATGTATGTATTTGTACTTGTGTTATTATATATTTGTGTGGACTCTACTGAGCATTTGCCTTGCACAGAGTGAGCACATTTTGTCCGTTACTCAATTTCAAGAAAAGCTGTTGGAGGGTTAAGACTTGGTTGTCCGGTTAGGCGTAGAGTTTGTTGTCCTCACCAAGATATACAATGTTGTGTGTGTGTGTGTGTGTGTGTGTGTGTGTGCAGGTGGGTGTTGAATATACAGAACCCTCTGAGTTAAGCTCAATTTCAAAACTCAAAGTGCGATACCTGCCAATATTTTACTTGTTCATGTGTGAAAAATGTAGCTTCATTTAAGCAGATATGATTGCTTGAGGGGCTCACACTCCACTCCATCAATATGCTTGTGATATCTTCCTGTTCCTTGTGGTCATCAGGTTTTATTTGATGACTCGTAATCATCATAAATAGTTTGCTTCTCTTATTATCCTCTTATGTCCTAAAACTTTGTCACACAATTAACGGTACGAGATTACACATTTTGTGCATATCATTGAGACACAGTTCAAACTGTTGCCTATTTTTAAATTGACTTTTGTTGATATATCTATGACCAGTGGAGTGCTGTGGCCTCCATAAACATTGAATAAACAAAACTGAAAGAGACAATGAGAGAAGGCTTCTTCATGAAAGGTGATATCAACAGAGGCAGGGTTCATGAGGGTGCTTGACTGTAATGGAGATGGACTGCAGATAGCTTCAGGGGGCTCTGATTTTATTGAAGCCATTGTGACACTCCAATATCACCTCTTCTTAGATATGAATTATTGCACTGTGGAGAGAAACGGGATGAGAGACATTTAAAATCCAGATGACAGCTTCAGCAACTCTGACCAGTTGGTTTTACCCACGTGTGCTTTGTCTTTGTTTAAACTCTTTGATTTTGGGGTCGTCTACCTTTTGAAAATTGCTGGAACATAAGCCAATGTCTTTGGGTGGGTGCTGGGTGTTTTCCTCGTCATTGTTAATTAATTAGCTGGCTGGCAAAGGGCCAGACGGGCTTTGCCCTGTGATCTTCCAGACGGACACCGCTTAGAGCCAAACGCCCTTTTACCCTCTATTCATTTGTGTTTTGAAATTCCACCATACCTCGGCCGCCCACAGAAGTGGCAGAGGTCAAAGGTTATGGACTCGATGATGGGTTATACTCGCCATCTTTCAGTGCGGCATGTTGAGATAGGACAGGCAGAAAAAAGAGCTGTGGGGGGGTGGCCGTAGGAATAGACCATGTGACTGTGTGGAAAGCATCACAAGGTCAAGTGTGGTCCTTGCCAGCACCTTTTAAAAAAAAGGGTTGTTTTTCACGCTGTCATGTTGTTGATATTGATCGTATGTCTCCTCAGAATGCTGCACACAGAGTGATAAATATGTAATTCAGTATTTAGCATGTATGCTGACAAGTGATGGATGCATCTGTCAGTCCTGAGTCAATCAAGCAGTGACCAGTAGCTTAACCGAGGTCAATAAAGGCAGATAAATAACACGCTGCTCTCTTTTCTACAGCGAGTTGAGGTAATAATAGTAACAAGGTATTAGCTTCCTTCTCTATAGTCTCTAACATTTTGCAAACACATAAATACTGCAAAAAAATACCTATGTAATATCTATGTTCCTTCACAGTCTTCAGTAACCACGAGCTTTGACATGTTGGATTGACGCCATGAGGATTTTATGCTGAATACATTTGACGATACATTATTTCTGTAAAAAACTCTGAATTTTCGCCAAAGCGATGTCAGTTCTCAACGGAGGAACGTGTTACACAAAAAAGAATTAGCTTTTCCTCTCTCTGAATATTTCAGACAGTGAACTACATCTCAACTTTCAGCCCTGAATAGGAGTGGAGTAGAACAAGAATAAAAACACTGCGGTTGACTGAAGTTTTTTTTTTCTTTTTTTAAATAGCCCCGGGGATTATATGCTAATATTTTGACAGTCAATTTCATTCAATATTGTATCTGCAGTCCGTGATCTAAATCTGCTGAGGACACTAAGTCAGATGTTACTCTCTATTAGTGCTCGTGTTTTGTGGAGACGTCTGTACTTTTTCTCAAATTTCGAATATATTTATGTCACAACTCTATCCTATGATATGACATCACCAGATTTGTAACACCACCAGCACGTAAAGGCTTGGTCTCATTCAATACATTTCCAATTAACAGTAATGGTCTAGTAGGATTGCTTTCCATTTCAATAAAACAAATGAAAGAGCACAGGGATATTACCATCCTGGCTTTCAAGGTTTACTGTTTGTGAGGTGCGCTTAGAGTGACCTTGGCTTTTCCTCCTCTTTTCACGGTCGACCTGGAGAGAGGGAATAGAAAAAATGAAGCACAACGGAGTCGCAGGCTTTATCTTTCACTCATCTGTCACTGACTGTTTCTCCTCCACCTCACTGGCAAGGCAAAACAAGGCCTGTGGTTCTCCATTCCCTCGACAGGGGCCCTCGCTGACCCCCCAGCAGTAATTTTAGACTCCATGTCGGCTGTGCCAGGGAGTCAGCCCCAGCTAATTCAAGGTCATTCCAGTGTTTATTATTCTATTTTGGAAATTAGAAGGCAACCTGGTCTCTGCCGCCGTGCCACGAGACATCTGAACCGACGCATTGTGTTTCTCTAATCCTCCTGCCAGTGTCTGTAGGAGTCTCTCATCCATATGTCCATTTTTCTGTTATTGTTTAATAGAATATTTGCGTGTCAATTTCACAAAGTGTGCTTGTTTTCGGAAAAAGAATTAACTAGAAACAACAATCCCCTCTGAATTAAAAATGTGTGTAAATAAAATCCTATAATGAGCAGAAAGGAGGAGGAATAAAGCTCCTTGTGGCAGAGTCCGCCTCAGAGAGAGATCAGACAAACATGGGTGACACATGAGAATTGCAATAGTTGGCCCCGACTGGCTCCCATGCTTATGAGCAAAATGCAGGACACTGGTTTTTGGAGAGACTAATAAAGTAAAAAAGGCAGGTCTGAGTGCCTGCAGGGAGCCGGGCCTGCAAGAGCAGCGGCGCTTATTATTCTCGGATGTGGCTGTGTTCGACATTTACAGTAAGAAAGAAAAATGTTGGAGAGAAGTCAGACACCTCTCATTGTCATGCCATGTCAGAGGAGTTAAAGCGTGACCGTGAAATGTGTTTGGACAGCTTTGGTGTTACTAACCATTCCAGGGGACATCATCCTTCTACAGGCGGTGCGGTCAGAGGGGTCTTTCGTAAGGACTCTGACATCTACAGAGAATCACATCCGTGGTTTGCAGCGACAGGTCACTCTTTTATACACTAACACTTGCCACTGGCCGCAGCAAACCAACCGGCACTTTGCAAAGGAAGTTCTGCAGACTGCAAACATTAAACTCCCACAGCTCGATTCAAATTGAAATTACATCATAGTTTCTAACATGTATTTTGATATCTTGTATATTTTATATAAGACGTTTCTAAATTATTAAGTCCGTTTGACAGCTTATGATGTTTATGTTTTTTGCTTACGCTGTCAGCAGAGCATTTTTTATTAGGTTGAGTTCTCTCGTGAGGCTGCACGGCACACCGTTTTTTTATTTATATGTTTAGAATAGAAAGATGTTGCCTCTGAATGACTGATGCAGACCCTGTGGCTCTGGTGAAGCCAAGTACTGTTCAACTTCACTCACAACTTTTCCCAGATCGATTTCCCTCCTCCTCACTTCCACGGGATCACATGATTAGATTTGCCTGGTTAGGGGACACCTACACGTCTGATCGGTGATGGATGTTTCATATATAAAGACCGAATAAACCAGCCCCTACCAGAACTCCTGAACCCCCCCACACACACACACACTTCCACACAGCGCCTCGTCGTACACACTCACGCCACAATTCCGATGTTCCTCCTATCATCTTCTATCAGAGACGCAAGATAACCTCAGAGCCAATGACAAACTTTGACAAATGGCGTGTCTCTGAGCACCTGCGAGAAGATGGAACTGACAGCCTCCTTCACCTTTCCTCTTCCTCCAAGCCTTGGGCTGTGCCAAGCAGGTATAAGTGATATACTGTAGGACATGTCTGGGTGTAAGTCATGCTCCTTCCGTTTCCTCCAGATTGTGAGGCTCTCCATCTATCATTGTCAGTCACCTCTCTCTCTCTCTCCCTCTCTCTCTCTCTTTGCCTCCGCCGGTCTCACGCGCTCTGTCTCTTTACTCACTCACCCAAAGGTCACTCTTCCATTCTTCCATCCCCAATGCCCACCCCCCGCCACTGGAGCGGTCTGCAGATATCTATAGCCCAGTGCAGATGGCTGGTAATCTGGCCTGGGGTCATTATGAATCCTAGCCAGGGCCCTGACCGACGGCTACTCTCCCCTTCTGTCGGTCCATCCCCACAAACATGACCTGAAATCAGCCATTCACCTAAATTTCCAGACATTTTGCTTCTCTTGGGAAATAAAGCCGAGCTATTCTGCCCCGAGAATCTGAATCTGTACGCTTTATTTAAGCAGACTAAGATGGATATGCACTTGAGTGGAGGATTAACTGCATAGACGCGCACACACAGAAACAAACACACACACACACACACGCACCCACACACTCACACGTGTCAACGATTACCCCACAGTCCCATTTTGTGAGCTTGTTTATCATAAGGTTCTAATTAAGCGGTGCAGCATTAAAAGACTGAACGTTAAAGATTTAACACGCCACCTGGCAAAACTGTTATGTAGTTTCTGCCTTTTTAATAATATTCCTGATAAATGGAGCCGACAGGCGAAAAGTAACTTTCAGACTCGCGTGAATTATTTATTCTGATTATAAAAATCTCTGATGATGTCAGATGTCGTATATTTCCCGGCTCGTGAATTTGCCGTGAGTCCTCAGCCCTGCTCCCTGTCCCCTCGCTGTCTTCACCGTGGATCTGCTTTTCATAATCTCAGCACCCTCCATGCATCATTCACGCTGTTGCCTCCTGTGTCTCCCCCCCCCCCCTTCTCCTCATTATCCTGCCAATGTGCTTTGTCCCTCCGCCAACCTCGCTCCCCGTTCAGCGCAGTCACCTGACAGCTTCCCGTATAGTCTCCGCCCTCCTTCCTCTTAGTGTTCATCACCGTGCGACATTACTGACCTTCACTGGACATTGTTTCCATTAGTTTGACAAATCTGGAGCGTCAGGGCAGCTTTGGTGACATGCAGGTGCGGAATCACCTCTGAATGGATTCCTCATAATGAAAATGCCAGAGGATGTGATGGTCTGTTTTTTTAAGGGGGTGGCAATAAGGTTCAATCAAGGGCCACGGTTTTCAACTCCATTCAGACGGAACAACACAAGCCAGATTGTTTTCATTTTATATTTGTCTGTAAACTGATTATGCCAAAGGGCTAACACGTGGTTCTTTGACACAGTGGTTCAGGGGTCAGGGGATGGATGTGGGTTTTCTCTGGTTCTCCTGATTCCTCCCATCTTCAGTCGACATGCACATTGTGGTTATGTTAATGAGAAACTCTTAACTCACCATAAATGTGAATGGTTGTTTGTCTCTGCATGTTGGCTGCAATACTCCTGTCCAGGGTCCAACCCGCCCCTCGCCTATTGTTATGGATAATTGGTGGATGGAGACCATTTCTGCAGAAATCTTAAGGTAACTCAATTGCTGTAGATGAGTTTCTTGTTTTAATATTCCGAAACAAATTGTCTTGAGATTGTTGTCAACGATTGTGATCAACCCAGATATCACAAGTTCTAATTTACCGTGAAATATTACATTAAATGGTACAAACCAATAGATGGCTATCAGTATAAACGGATTTCCAATTTACAGACAACTGACGCACATAATTAGTGTAGAAATCACATTTACACGCTGAATATATATCCGACCCACATCTTTGCATTGCACAGCATTTTTGATGGGCATCTGTCAACCCTGGCACCTGCGTGTTCCAGTGAGATACGACAGCTTTGTGTAGCAGTGATGCTACACAAAGCTGTTGACAGAGAGATATGAAGTGTCTGTCCCAAAAACAACAACTGACAGCAATTAAACTGACATTGTCATGCTGTTGCCCTCCTTTAAAAGTTAATAGTGTGCTCTCTGTACTCGTACATTCGTAGCATTAGCATGTGTAAAAATCCAGCTTTATACTCACTATATAAGGTATGTCAGCTGTGAGAATTGGAGGTGACTGCAGTGTAAACATGCAGCACCTTATTGATCAGCCTGGCAGGAGCGTGAACAGAGACTGCACGCCTACACACAACAACAACCCGACACATTTTTCATCCAAAGCCATCAGTCTGCTGTGATCAGCTGTCACCAGTTCCCAAACTGAAACTCTAGCCCCATGTCAAACACAGAATACTTATTAATCAGCCCTGAACACACAGTAACAGTGGGAAGCCGTCTTACTTTAAAACTGGTGTTTATCCCCAAAGTTTCAGCGCCGAACCATCCACAGACTTCCCTAAAACCCAGAGCTCTGGCCCTGGATCGCTTCAGCTAACAGCTAATTCTGCTCTCGGAGCTACAAGGCAGGTTTCCCTCTCGGGATAATAAACATTTTCAACTCATTACTTTTGCAATTCATGCAGTTTTGGGCACGAAAAACAACTTTTCATTTTGATCTCCTCATGAGCTCACAGTCATTTCAGGACAATTTCTGTTCACTGAGCTCACAGCTCACTGATGACGCTGAATTTGTAATTAAGATTCATCCGTACATTTTCTTCTGATGCAGGAAGGAGTGTGAGGTTTTGAAGCAGAACAAATTATTGAAGTTAATAACTTTAATTTCATACCATAACTCAGTGTCGCTTTGTATGACCATATAAACATTATATTACCATAATGTATGTTTTTATACTGAACTTATTTGCAGTTACTGTCAATAATGAATCATTATGTTGATAGGGAACGTAAAAAGGTTATTTATGAATCTATTTAACTGGAGTCAACATTGAGTTGGTATCTATAGTATGTGTGTGTGTGTGTGTGTGTAGCATGTCATTCCCAACGTGGATATGAGGGAACGTATGTCTGCCCAGGGAAATGGTATAGCCCCATGAACAGATGACTCAATGATAACACACTATATGTTTTTCTCTGTGTTTGTGTGTGTGTGCCTGCTGCTGCTGCACTCTCTAATGGGACCATAAGATTACATTTTATTTATTGTCTCGTGGTTTGCTGCTGTTGCAGAATCCCACCTTTTAATACTGACTCGGCCCTAAGTAATTTTCTATTCTATTAGCTTTCTTTAAATGCCCAGAAATCTAATTCAGATGCTTAACAAAAAGAAACTCTATTGCAGAGGACAATGTTTAGGTAAAGCACGAATGCAGCTCTATAGGCTCCACATGTGAGTTATTAAACCGTACACATTCATCAGCAGTAAGTTAGTTGAAGTACAGAGAGCTCGGGGCCTTTTAGAAAACTGTGCGTTTGTGTGTGTGTGTGTCAAGGAGAGTGTGAAAGAGTGAAACCGAATTTTACAGTTTTTCTCAGAGTCCTCGGGGCAGTCTGTTTTTAAGGTTCGCATCTCCCAAGTGTCTTACAATATGTCCTCTTTTTTTTTTTTTTTAAGTCAGTGAAGAAGCTTTCTCATGATCATTCCACAAACTGCAAAGGGCAAGGCTGCAACCTCTGTATCCCGTTGCCTGTCTCTCCTCCGAGCGTGCACTTGATCGAAACGCAAAAAGACAGCGCAAACCTCAGATCTGAGCCAGGATGTGCAAGCAAGCCTGCCCCTTCCTCTGCTGCTTCCAACCACATGCTTCTTTGTTTTTGGGAGGGGGGGGGGGGGTTTGTGAGCGTTCTCAGTCCAAAGCCTCCAAAGCACATTGCAAACCCCACTCTCGGGTTTCTTAGAGGACAAGGCGCGTTTGCTCTTTCACAACAGATATGCTTCTCAAAACAGCAGTCAGTGGAACAACAGTGAAGTGTGCCCTTTCCATGACAGAAGCCTCATCCATCACGAGGACAAGCATCCAAGTTTATTTCCACTCTGCTTCTCAGGTTTACGTGAGACGATTGCACCTTAAAGTGGGTCCGTGCCCTCTTATAAACCTTTACCGAACCCCTGGAGTTTTTATGGCCTCAAATTTACAATCACGAGCCGCAGCATCAGTCATTGAGTCATTTCATTCAAAGAGCAATCCCTACACTTTAAGATGCCGCTGTGAACCATCACTACAACAATGGCTTATATATCAGGTTTTTGATCAGGACCATCAACATTATAAATCAATGTTACAGCTACACAAATGATAAACAATCACAAAATTGTTTCTTTCCCAAAAGGCAATATTTTGGAACACACACAATCTTTCTCGCACACACACACAGACACACACACACAGTCCTGTCTCCATGACTTCAGAGGACATTATGTTGACTTCATTGATTTCCAGAGAGAGAAACAGACAGAGACATTTTGGGCGGTTGCTGAACCAGTTGCGGAGCAGATTGTCCCTCTGGAAAGTCACATGCTGCCCAGATGACAACATACCCAGGCTGCTGGGGTCCACCCCTCTGCTCGGGAGGAACCAGGATGCCATGTTGTGTGTTGGGGATTTCATGAGAAAGGCGGTGTTGTAGGAACCAAGTTGAGTGTGATGATGGAGGATGCCTCGCTGGCTAATGGCTGCGCACATGGTAATATTTCCAACACGCTGCCCAGGGACATTCACTATGACCTGGTGATCAATGGTGTTCTGTCCTCATCCCATTTTTTTGGGAGAGATACAGTTTCCTTCCTTTTTTTCTTAGAAACAATTTTCCTAATGGCCATTTTGTCTGAGTTGAATAGACAGACACCAGGGGCAAATGCAAAATACAAAAATCACGTTCGGTATTTTAGAGTTTAGAGTTTTTCACCTACAAAAAGTATAAAATATGATTTGTCTTTAATTTTTATATAAAACTACATTTGCATGATATTGGCCAGCAATCTTTGAGTAGCATGATCCTTCACAAACATTTTACTCCAGGACCCTTTCGTGGCAACAACACTGATTTCTAAGTGAACAACTAAGCAACTAGTGTTCACACCCGGGGAGGAGTGGGTGTTTCCACTTTGTAAATAACAGCTTGTCAGTGTGATTGCTTTCCAAAGCAAGGCAAGATTTTCATTTTAAATCTTGCGCTGGATGTGCTCAATGTGTTTAGTGCTTTGCAAGTGTGATTAGGAATTCAAAATGAGTGTAAAACAGAGACTGTAATTTTGCAGATTTGGTTCAAGGATTTGATGCATGAGCTTCAGGTTCCAGTGATTGGGTCTCAAGTTGCAATGTTAGCGTGTTAACACTCATGAACAACTGTATCAAGTTCAGTGGCACATTACCCTGCAAAGGCCCAACAGTCCCTCTCACAAAATCACATTTAACTTCAGGAGAATTTTTTGATTTGGATGTGCACCAAATTGCACAGTCATAAATATTAGTCTTGATTGCTTTCGGTAAGATCCAAGAATTGAGCTCTGAAAAATCTATAAAAGGTTGAAAAACAACCTATTTTACAATATTAAAGAAAGTGAAATACAAATTCTGGATCCAACCCCTATCAATCGCTACACAAAATGTTCTGAAAATCGAATTGAGTCGTTTTGTGTGTAATCCTGCGAACAAACAAACATTAAAGACAATATAAATTTGGTGGTGGTACGGACAATGTCTCCCAACCAATTTAGACCATTTAGTTTTCAGTTCCATTTTTTCGCTAGAAGCAACATCTGGCTTGTTTCGCCAAAAACAAAGTTTGCTGTGTGGCCTTTCACAAAGAGTTCCACATCATTTTGTCTCATTTTTCGGTCCAGCAGAAAACTGACTGCTTGAATGTGCAAAAGCGTCGGGGTCCTTATGTCTATATATTTTGTTCTGCACAGCCAGTGATAGCAGTAAAATACACAATGATGTTATTTTACACAGGCGTGATCTTCGGGCTGAATCTGGGAAATGACGAGGCATCAGTAAAGTCTGCACACACACACACACACACACACACACACACACTATCGTCAACATCACACCTAATTTCTGTATGCTTTATAGCCTCGCAGCGACTGTGTTTATCTATTCAGAGTGTGTGTTGCTGATAGATGACAACAGCCAAGCTGAGAATGGTGATGCGGTTTTGTTCATGGCACAATGCAGAGCTAGGTATCAACAAATACAAGGGACCTGTCATTATCTAAAACACCACATTCCCCCTGAGGTTCTCGGAGAGGTGCAGCACTCTCTCTCTCTCTCTCGCTCTCTCTCTCTCTCTCTCTCTCTCTCTCTCTTCTCTCTCTCTCTCCATCTACCTCTCTCCCTCGAACGCGCCTTCATTACACCCAATAATTCATTTTTCAGAAACAGTGATGCATTAGTTGTTAAGTTATTTTGTGTTCTGAACTGAATGAAGGGTGCATTCCACGTCTCCGGGGACCTTGTTTGTTATCTGTGTACATTGTTAGAGCCGCGCGCTCGTAAGTCTATTATAAACTCAAAGCACGTGTGTGTATTTTCGTTCATGCGTTTGTGCATCTTGGTATACATACCTGCTACAAGGGATATTTTTAACTCAGTCCTCTGATTCTACCAAGTGATTTGGTTAAAATATGGATCCTTGTCTTGACGTGACAGCCGAAAGAATGATGCCGTCGAGAAGGTTTAAAAACAAAACCTGACACATCACGTTACGGGGATTGCTAAAGGTTCAGCAGACCAGTTGTTTTTCTGTGCTGCCTGTAATACGGTTCTATTTAGGATGCTGTTTCTCTCCCCCCCCCAACTCCCCTGCATCCCCTTCCCCTCTCCCTCTGTGATCCATATCATTGTTCCCCGGAGAGGGAAGAAAGGTGACAAACAAACCTATTTATCATGAGCAGGCTCTCCTGGCTAAACTGTTATCCGAGCTGAACTCTCTAAACTTTTCCCAGCGGCCTATTGTTTACGGCTGCATCCTCTAAATTTACACCCGCTGTTTGTTTTATGAAGTGTCCGTGGAGGGTAAGAAAGGTAGATAGAGGCCTGATGTCAGCATATTTCCCTGTCCTGCGTCCACACGGTGATGTATGGTCGAACAGAGCCTCTGTGTAAGGGCCCTCTTTCTCCATTTTTTTTTTTTTTAAAAAGCTTGGAACTATTGTTTTATACCATCTAGTTTTAGACATACAGCATCATCATATTACTAAGCACTCTGTGGAGGGCTTATTGTAAATGATTGGAGGTTATTCACAACACCAAACGGGAGGGAGAGGAGTACGGTGATTTGGAGGAGATGAGGAGAAAAGAAATCTGGGAGCCTTTCCCTACATTGGCTCCGGAGATAAACAGAGGTATTATATGAGCTCCGCCTATTGTCCAACTTCTGCATTCAGCCTAATGAACCCAAGCTGCTGTGTAACAGCTTTGATTTAGAGTGAGTTCATTATCTGTAATTGTTCCTTTTATTTGGTGAGTTTTTGTTTCTCAGACGCACACAAAAAGAGAAAACCCTAATGCAGATCATTATGAATAGTTCTGCTAAAATTCAACTTGCAGCATCAGCGGCCATTCACTGAAGAGTCCTGCAGAGATGTTGCAGAGACACAATAAAATCAGGCTCGCTGGCAAACAAAGGGACTCGTCTGTTTTTACTTTACACTCAAACAATACACATTAGCACCGAAGCCATCGTCCGCGAGTCCTTTTTAATCAAAGTCCGAATTGTCACCGTGACAAATTGGATTAATTCCAGTCTCGCTCCCGCTGACTGACAAGATTCCATTATTCTCACGGGCAGGCTGTCTGCAAATTGTATTATGACCTGATGTCTCCATGTGTATTTCCAAAGTCCCCTTTGAACCATAGGGAAAGGTATAATTGGATGATTCATTGCGGTGGAGGAAACAATGAGTTGTATTGTTAATATTATCTCAAACATTCCACCATACTCACAAATGAAACACACTATTTCATCATGTATTGTGCCGCACACACACTGGGGTATTATTGAGTCGTCACGTTTAATTACTTAATATCAAATAAATACACTTGAAAATTAAAGAAAATAATGCCAACGTGTCGATATCAAAGACCTGTGGGGTGTTTGACAAAGATTCTTAACTTTTACAGTTATATTTTTCTTCTGACTTTTACCCAGCTGCCATTGTAGTGCCGGATCAATGAATGACCTTATCCAGGAGAAAATCTCTGGGCAGAGATATCTGAAGACTGACGAAGAATTAAAGAGTTCCTTCTCTCTCTCTCTCTCTCTCTCTTTTTTTCCCCCTGTCCATCTGTCTTTCACTCCTTCAAACCACTGGTGCACTTCATACCACGCTATCTAAAATGATCCATCATTGTAAATCTGCCAGCTGTTATTACAATAAGTGCTCTTGGTACCTCTTTATGACATCTCTCCAGATGTCTTTCAGACATAGCGAGCGCACAGCGCATTCACAAATCTTCAGCTTCTTAATTACAACAAAAATAAATAATTATTTGCTGAGTATGAACCTCTCAGTTTATTCAAACCATAAAACAAAGACGGCTTGAAATTCAATGTTTGGCCCAAATCTCTTTATTATTAACAAATTGTTGTTCTTTCACTGAAAAACCCTCAGACATGTTTACATGTAGGTAGTATGTTGGGTTGTCATCCCGCCTCTACACACACACACACACACTGCCTCAAGGCTCTTAGCTGTCAGGATGCACTGCCTGGCTTTGAAAAGGCTATTTTGCATATACGATTGCTTTGCTGGACATATGCAGTACCTTGTGGCAAGCTTTCTGCTTATGTAGTTTTATTGCAGACACACGTAGGGGTTGCTCTTCTCAAACAGGGTCAACATCTTCCCTATGGTCCTTTAGTGCACAGCTATTGGGAACAGTGGGTGTGTGTGTGAGTGGGTGTGTGTGAGAGTGTGTGCGCAACAAATCAAGGCAAGGCCTTGGACAGCATGGCTCTGTCACAATTACCACTCAAAGCACAGGCATTTACTGCATGTATGGAGTATTTTCAAATATATGTAACTGTATAATTTTGTACATACATGGCTGAAATATATGTCCATGTCCCTCAAGTGTGTGAGTGCCAGTTGACCCTGACCTTTTGCTGACAGGCCAGGAGAAAAAAAGACATGTGTAGTCCCCAGCTGCTGCGACACAGTATGGCCAAAAGGCCTGCGTGAGGGCTATTCAGCCTGTGGGAACCAGCAGGGGGCAGGGCAAGGGGGTCCAGATGTGTGAACACCCCTGAGCGATGCATCAACCATGGCCCCGGATGACATGACCTACCCTTGGGGCAGGACACTGGTTCGGTACAGTGTACTGGCACAAAGGGAGTGCGCTGGTGGCTTCGGGTGTGTATGTGTGTTTGTGTGTGGGTCTGACTGTGGCTGAGCAGTCACATACCAGACAAATCAGTGCAGAGGCCTGATCGCATAAAAGGATTTCCCCCCCGACGCAGCCGCAAATATTTGGCTTGAATCAGGATGAGTCTGAATGAGACTCAAAAAGTTAGTTCATGAGGATGAAATCGTGTGAGCGGAGTGAGTGAGTGCCCGTTTGACTATTTCGGGTCTCCTTTACCTTATGAACCACAGCACACAGGATGCCATTAGAGAAGGAGATTGCTTTTTAAGTGCTATCACTACAGAGTACACTGTTTAATCTGAAGAGATTTATCGAAGGAAATCACCCAAGTAAAAAATCCTTGATGCCATTTATCAGACAGAATGGAAATTACAGCCATAATTTTCACAACCGGACACAGATGAGACCTTATAACTACATAAACCCCCCCACGAGGTCCCTGGGCACGTCTTTAATGTACCTTCCCTGTGTTAGTGTGAACTGGAGGACCGAGCAGCTGACTAGCTACCAACATGACCCCCCCCCCCCAGGTCCGCTCGTTACCCGGCCCTCCCTTCAAAGTGTCACTACGTGAGAGGGACTAGTTTATGAACAGGGAGAGAGGCTGTCTGGGGCCGCTGTGATTTAATCAAGCGAGAGATGGCACGACTGATCATTTCTCCTCTACCTGTCTTTCTTTCTTTTTTTTTTTGTCAAATTGACAAATGTTGAGTGTTTGTTGTTTGCTATCCCATAATGTCTCCCCGGTGTGCCATCGGCAAGGTTAAGAATGGAGGATGTGAGGTGACTGCTGCCGGAGCCAAGTGCAGAACACTTCTGTAAGTATCTGCATATTTTAAGATTTTTAGGAGGATAAGATAAGAATAACAGAGTGAGGGGTGTGGCGGGACCATTACCTCTCTCCCCCACCTTCCTCCCAGCCGTAGTGCCTTTGCGTCTCCTTGCTGATGAATAACCATGTCACACAAAAATGGATGTTTCAAGTAAAAAGCACCCTGAAAATACAGTTTAGAACAGCACAGCAGATGAAATAGGCTGTAAAATGGACCATCCATCATATTGTCTAACAAAAAGTGACACATGGGGAAGGGGTTTAAGGCACTTTTCATTAGGCTTTTGCGGCACCGGCTATCCAGATCACAAGACTAAATAATGACCTCTGCACCAAAAGTGTTTTCCAACGAATGGGAGACAGAAGACTACTGTACTCCATACTCTCTCCATCTTGGTCTGTCTCTCTCTCTAACACACACACACAAAGACACACACACACACACACAATCTCTCTCCCTGCAGGAAATAAAATGGCATCTATTTTTTTCCCTGCCTGTCTGCCTGTTCTTTATATAAATCCCTCCTTTCTGGCCGCAGACAGTGAATGATATAGATTGTTCTTGGAAATGTACGGCGGCCCGGCCCTGGAAGAGAATTTCCACTATAAGTGTCCTTGACTTGAAATCTTTTGAGACTGGTTGGTTTCAAAAGATGAAATTATTTTAGGGGTCTGGCAAAAGGCCTTACAGGATTACACTCGATACGTCCGCACACTGCAGGCATCCGGGCTGAGGAAATGCATCGATTTGCAAGTGTGCTGCTGATGTATAAGTATGACAAGATGGCAGAGGATTAAACACAGTGTTCGGAATCTTTGTTTCAAAGATTGGTGCGGTGGGACTCTTCAGCCGTTCACTGATCCTCCACCTGTTATTTTAAGTAAACAAGTAACAAGTTGAAGGACAAACAAACCTAAAGTGTCTGAGGTGCTGAACCACTAGGAGCCACCAGAGCAGCTCCAGCGGGCCTTGATAGTGAATCTGTACTGGAGGGGTGAACACCATTCCTCCAAAACAAGTTTCCTCATTCGGGGTTTGGATGGTGGTGGCCGTCCAACACGTCAAAATAAAGTCTACCAAAGATGGTCAATCTTGTCATGAGGGCTTAAGCGTATGATTTCACTTAATTTCCATGGCCTATGGACTGCCAAGATCTCATCTCCACTTCCTGCCCAGAAATTATATTAAATTTACATACGTGTTATAAAAACTACCTTAAACTGACAAAGACTACTTAGGAGAAACATGTATTTGATGTGTACTTTGACTTTTTAGTTTAGTTCGATTTTTTTATTTCTGGTTCATGTCCCATCAACATTGATCACAAGGCTGTGATGAAGATGCTTTTGGGGAACTGCCATATTGTCCATCTTTATAAACAGTCTATGATGAGATCATCCTGTAGGAGACCACTCTCATCAGGATAGAAATGCTTCATCTTAATAAAAACCTGATCAATCAGAACAACTTTATATTGATGTGAGTTTTCGTTTTCCTCTAACACGACAAGTGGATCTGCACCAATGGCAGTAAAAAGCCCCCTACATCACAACAGAGTCAACTGATCCCCAGACTGCTGGGGTCAATCATTCAGGCCTGCACCGTTCTCACCCATGTGTCAAGAGCATTTTGACGAATGACTCATCTGACCATATCCACATGGCTGCAGACCAGTTTCTATAGTCTTTAAACCACAGAATTCTCAAAGGTGCATTCATCTTCGTAATGAGGGGTTCATGAAATGCAACCATATAATATGCTGAGATGTTCTTGCTGACTCAATGTGATCCTGTCATCCTCTAAAATGTCCCCTAAAAAGAGTTTTGCGCATCAAATGTGCTCCACAATTTCAGACCTTATTTCGAGACATATTTCCATCGATCTAAATGCAGATGTCTTTTAAGTCAATGTTCGATTCAAACGTTCGACAGTTGCACAGTTACTGATACTTTCTTCTCCCCACAAAATCAGAATCAACTGGTCCAGCTCAGCGTTTTCATACGTAACACAAGACGTGACTGGAATTGAATCGTATCACTGTACCGTGCAGCCTCTGTGGACATTCTCCTCTCATTTGTTCGGTTGTTTTTCTCTTTGTATGTGCAGGTTTAACACATTTGTAGATTAACCTCATTTGACAGCTTCAGCAGCTCTCTCCTCTTAGCACTCAAGATGTTAGGTGAATAATTAATCATGACCTTTTACCTCCCTTTCATGAATTATACAAACAGGCATAATTGGTTTAAAGTAAATGATTTCAATTTCTCTAGGTTCTGCCTTTGTTTCTGAAGTGCATTCGCTATGAATGACCCATCAAAATGAAAAGGTTCAAACTGAGCACATGATCTGTTTTGGTAACATGTAGATCAAACACATGGGCTGTAGTGTACAATACTTTGTCTCGTTAGGATATATATTTAAAGTTTTGTTTCTTTCACATTATGACGGTTTTAAATGAACACTAATTTTCTTTGTCTTACAGCCATTGCTGATTACTTCAAGGGATGCTCATCACAGTGTTAAATGGAGGAATATAAGAGTAGGCGAAAGCAATGATACCATATCATGTCCAGAAATAATATCTCTTTATTAGCAGCAAATTATTTCATGGGATTCAGTGACTAAGAAGTCAGCTTGGTGGACCCCGTCTGCTTTAGTTAAAAGACTTCCAGGTACCTTCCACTACTTTGAAAATATTATACAGCACAGTCATCAAAATTATGATTATTAAACTGAATATGTATTCGGATATTAACCTTGGCAACATTTAAAAAATGTATAATTTCCCCCAACTGCAAGGTCATAAAACTTTAATTTCTGTAAAAAAGGAACTTGAGGTTGTCAAAGACCAGCGGAACATTTTTAGTCATTGATTTATGAAATAGAATAGACTAATTACATACTGGATAAATGAACCATGCAGGAAGCGGAACATTTGCATTAAGCTATGAAAAGAGACAGTGTGTGCGTGTGTCTGTCTGTCTGTGGGGGTGGGGGGGAATATGCATGCTACTTCTTGCTTCCTCTCTGTCTCACCCTGATCCATTCCAGGTCCATTGTAGTGTCAGTTTGATTTATGTGGCACCACAGTTGCATCTCCCTACAATGTCAACCCCATGACAAATATGCAGCTGTTCATATAATGTGTGATGATATCAACGCTCTGATGAATGCCTTCAGCTCGGTCTCCCTAAATAAGATGATCCCCATCCAACCCATAGTGCCAGCCATTAGCAAGCCATTCGGCATGCCTGGAATGTTAATAGGATTAGCATTAGCATTTCACTCAGGTCCCTTACCTGTCTAGCATTAATGCTTTGATCTGCTCACAGGAAGAATAGATACTAGGCCTGTAACAAGGGCTCACACGTGTCTATTCTCCTTCTGGTACTAAGTACAACAAGAAAGAGAACAGGTGGAACTGTGTACACTCAGGATTAATTCATGTGTATAAGAATAACAATAGGGATGTGGGTGAAAAGGGGCTGAATAAAAGGTCAGTGCTGGTTGTCTCTTCGAAGTTGCCTGTGGATGTCTACAAACACACACACGCACACACACACTCTCACACACACACACACACACACACACACACACACACACACACACACATACATACATACATGCATACACACACACACACAAACCGGTACATTGGTTCTTTCCCTTCAAAGCAGTTAGAAGCTTACCATGAGCAATGAGAAGTTGACTTTGAAGTTTGGTGGGCGTTCACATGGTGTCTTTGATAAAGCACATCTCACACAGATCAGCCGCTGAGGAGCCTGACATTCATTTCAGGTTTAAATATATAAAATGTATTTATAAAAGAGAGAAAAAGAATAAAGGTCCGAGGCTGTCAAATTTGAATAACAGACGCTTTCCCGATCTGCGTGTGGACCATTGATGCCACCCTGACCAGTGGCTGAGACCACACAACAGTCACGAGATTAACTGCAGCCCTTTGCCAATCTACTTAGCTGAAGAGAACTCGAATCTATCGGAGTGGCTCCCGGGGGCTGTTGAGACAAACAGCTCGGAGCTGTTGAAACTTGTGCACAGTGCCTCTTGTCAGGCGTTTTTTTTTCGAGCGTGGGTTGGCCTCCCTGGCACTTGTCTAAATAGGGCGATGTGAGCAGTACCAAGGTGAATTTTTAGGTCACTTGTCAGTTGGAATGACAGTGGAGAAGGAGATGGGGCCACACCAGAGGAGGCTAGTTGACTGTGTGTTCAGAGGGCAACTTATGTTAAATGACAGCTAGTCACCCTCTCAGTCTCGACAGTTTGGCTCAGTGCAGAGAAAAAGAACGAGGCGACGAAAAACTGAATATACCTGAAGTTTCTGGTACAAAACAGACAAGATGGATTCAAGTCATACAAAGGAAATAGTCAACAAACTTCACGGGTCGATGCTAATCATGAGATTTAATCTAAAAGGATCTCATTTGGACTAGTTTAATATTTTTGGACTAGTTCAAATGTAACAGGTTCTTCCCTGACTCCTTTCACTAAGTTTAGTGGAACTCTTTTCATTTGTTTTCGTGTAATCTTGCTTACGACCGCCCGTGGAGCCAATGTCTGATATAACGTATTCACCTGTGCTATACACACCTCCATTATTTTCCCAAAACCTATTAAAAACACATTAATGACTCACACTGCTGTACTGTCTGACATGTCCCTTCATCATAACAAATTTGCATTCATTTCTGAATCAATCCTCCATACCCCCTCCTGCTGCCATAAAAACTGACTTGACCAAAAATAGTCCACAACAAATGTGTGTCTACTTGTGTAATTTGCTAAAAACTAAAGTGTGCGGTTATTTTAGAAAATTGTTAGATATAAACAATAGAAATATTTATGAATTCAGCCATCATCCTTTAAGAAGATTAGTGAAGTGATTATTATAGAAATTAATACAAATTACCAAAAAATGCACATCCAACTACGTCCTGGTTCATGTCCTGTAGATACCACATATATATATGTCTTACATTAGGCACTAAAACCATTTGAGGTATATAATGTGTCGTCTGAAAAATCCAAGGTTAATTTGAGGTTCCAACCCCACCGTTTCTTGCTCTTTCCTTTCTCCCCCTTTTCCTCATGCCTTGCACTTGAAGAATACAGTACATCCATCTACACCCACACTCCATTACTCGCGTGCATTCACCCTCTCACTCCCCC
Source organism: Platichthys flesus (assembly GCF_949316205.1). Classification (NCBI taxonomy): domain Eukaryota; kingdom Metazoa; phylum Chordata; class Actinopteri; order Pleuronectiformes; family Pleuronectidae; genus Platichthys; species Platichthys flesus. Next base: position 9,251,271 of record NC_084945.1, on the reverse strand, counting down.
TTTCTGTCGCTGCGTCTCCCACATGGAGATCCCACCTCTTACTCTCTCCCCCTGATCTCATGCCTGCTGATGAGGGTTAGAGGGGACCGTGGAGGGGTAGAGGATGGGAGTGGATGGTTTGACCTGCAGGTGTTTCCCCGTGAGCACAAAGACCTCTCCACAGGTCGATAATGCACACACTAATGGCTGTGAAGTGACTGGCCAGGAATGAGAAATAGCCCTCATCAGTTAGGGTAATGGTGTCCCTGGGCTCTCTCAGAGCATTCAAGGGGAATACTGTCAGATCTGTGGGCTTTCTGTGTGTACCTGCTCATGTTAATTACAGACAATGGCAGACAATCTTGTGTTCCATCGGGCCGACCCCTCGGTCGTATATCATCCTTATGAGGGCAGCAGCAGAGGGTGGGAATTAATAAAATACGAAGGGACTCTTGAAAGTGAAGTGCGTAAGAAAACATGATCACCATGTGTGCGACTTAGTTATTCACTGAGCCCCGCTTTCCGAGAAAAATTTGAAAAAGAAAAGTGGTGAGTTGGTGCACGGTGGTAAAGATGCATAAAATAGGGAATAACAGCCATGAACAGCATCACTCATTCTGTGTCTAATATTCAGTCTTTAAATTCACTCAGTGCATTCAAGTTGACACACACAGGTCTGTAAATCATCAGCCAGCAAACAGTTTGTCCATGAAGATAAAAAAAGAACAATATGTAACAGCCGAAGGACACTGAGAAAGCTGCTATCATTTTCACCCAGTGCTGCTGACCTGAGCAACACACCTATAACTCAGTTCTGGTCCATTGTGCTGAGACAGACTTAAAGCCAATCAAACATCCAATTTTCTTTATTCTGTTACTTCGGTCATTGCACTAATAATGGCCGTAAAGTGAAAGCTTTTAAAAAATTCGGACATCAGCTCGAAGCTCTCACGATCGGACTTGAAGTTCTTCTCGTAAACTGAAAGAGAAATCTCATTACGTCTGTCTTTATTTCGATTTCCTCGTCAACCAGTCATCCAGACTTCACTGGTGTATTGTTGAGGACCCAAGAAAGTGCTCTGTTGATTGTGAAGGTTGTTTTTTTATTTTCTTTGGAAGAGTGGGAGTGAGATCTCTTCATGTATTTTAAACTTCAATAATATTCCATTTTGTATTTGTATAATTGCAAATGATGTCATGCATTAATCTCTGGAATAAGGTTGAGACCTTACCATATAATAAAGAGAGACCCAACAGTGGCCAACAATGAGCAAGTACTTTGTGAAGGTGAAGAGAAAAATAATCTGTCCCTTCTGAAAAGAAAGAAACCTTTATTAGAGGGCATGAAAGGATATTTATTATCATGTCCTGGTCAAAAACAAACTCCGAGGTTCCACACAGCAGAACTGGACGCCAAGGCAACGCCATTCAAAGTAACTGTATGATCAGATAATGATGTTAGAGCAAGTACAATCATTTCAGAACTTACATTCTGAAATGATTGTACTTGGTCTAACATAATTCCAGGCCTTTTTGTGTTTAATACATAGTAATAGCTCAATATAGCTGTCGAAAATAAGTTTTTTACTTTTCATGAGTAGATGTCCAATGCAGTCATTAGAAGGTTGTTCACCAGTAATGTTTGTTTGCTATTATATCCAATAAATCCTTACGGGAAATCTCCATACATGCAATTCCTGTGCAAATAATCACATATTTTGTTTGCTCCGGCTTTACTAGGATATTAGAAATGGAATTAATGTTTGGATATTGGACTAGATGGCAAAAACATCTGGTTCAATTGGCTTCAACAGGCTTATTAAGTCAAGGTTTGATTATTGCGACCTTTTCGAGCCTGTGGTATGAAGCCTGATGACAAATATAGATTGATCGGATCTAAATGGAAGTGCTAATTAATGATAAACTATAAACTGCACTTGATGTTACCATGATAACCATGGGTGATATGCAATGTTTTGATGATGTCACCGAGGAAATCATCAAAGGTCATGCTCCATTTATTTATTGCATACTTAGTGTTGAGACGTTTTGTACACCTGAAAATCCTTTGTGTCCATGGCCACATTAATGATTTCAACAATATGGCTCCCTGCATTCACCTCCAGTTTGACACTGACAGTTGGCACAAAGCAGAACAGCTTGATATTATTCTAAAAATTGCATCGCCGGTTGTGCGCCCTGTTGACATTGCTCATACAAGTCTGTGTGTTTGAATGTGCATGCATGATGTGTGACTCAGTGCAGCACGGTGTTGTGGGCATGGGAACCATCATGTTGCTCTATTTTAGGCGACAGAAACAGATGCCACTATATGTCTTTGTTTTTATTTTCATTAAAATGTTATAAACAGTAAGTAGAGAGATGCATACATATACACATGAATTGATAAATATATAGACTGTGTAATGTGATGCCTTCAGCACAGTTGGAGTTTGAGGTGTCTGGTGGATCATGTAATCGAGTGAGTCAACCTTAACAAGACAAGCAAATGAGCAGAAGAGGTATGAAGAATCTTGTTTTGGGTAAAAGGAAAGCTGGGAAATGGACAGAAATACTTGGATATTTTTTATGTGACAAGAATTAGAGCAGTGAAGCATTATTTTGAAGTCTTGCTGTTATTGTCTGATTGTAACGCGAAGCTTTAGGGCTGTAGTATTATCATTTCTCACCAGCAACAAACAAAGACTTGCTGATGTCAGGGGAAAACATCCCGGATCATTCAAAGAAGAATCATTACTAGTTTATGAATGTCAGTGGATTGTGGTGTTGGAAGGTTCAGGGAATCTGAGGCACAGGTTACACGGAATGTTACGCTCGTATACTGATACAAAGCCTTATATAGCCTTGAAACAAATGAGGATTCAGATCAATACATTCATTTCTGTGGTTTAATTGCACCTATTTAACTTGCATGACTTTGCTTCTTTAATTATGCCTACCTCCTAAACATCCAATATGCACTTGAATTTAATTAGTGAGGAACAGTTAATTTTGTAACTGCATATCCGCTTTAACGCCAAAATTACATATTCAGATCAGACGGCCCTTGGGATCAAAGAGCAATTAGTCAGTTGGTCCTTCCTTCCTGTTGGCGACCTGCGGACAAACAAAATGAAACGGAAAAGAGGACTAACCATGCTTTGGATGCTGCTGCTGTTTCTCTAAGACTTTCCTTTCTGAAAAGCATTTTTTAATTATAGGTTCTTAAATATACATTCGACCTCCACGTGTCCTCCTCAACTTTCCTTTATTTCTATCAGGGTGAATTTGGAGTGCGCTGCAGGAGCAGTGGAGCAGCAGGGGGTCCTGCGCCCTTTGAGAAAAAGAAAGAAAATCAAAACCATATGATAGAAGCGCTCCAATTACAGGTCTGTTTACCTGTATCAAAAAGGGAGGAAGAGCGGTCAATTTCAAATCAAACAAATAAAATATTAACCAGGAACATCCAAGAGAGAGAAAGTGCTGTTGGCACTCTTTTTGATGCCCGCTGAGTCAAAGCTGCTGAGGGAGTTGTTTTTTTTGCAGGACTTGATAACCCAGTTTGCAAAGACAAAGTCAAGGAAGGAGAACTCATGGATGTAAGAAATATTGTGTGTGTGTCCACATTCTCTGTAATGTTTGATGTGATCCTCTATGTGCTGATCAAAAAAAGATCACAGCCGTCTGCGGTTTGTCCTCCGTGGAATTTCTCGATGCATCAGAGCTCTGCTGGATGGATTCTTCAGATATGTGTTTCTTTATCAGAGCCCGAGCCATGTTGTCCGGATCAGATGGTATTGTCATGTGTTGCATTGTGTGCAAATTGTATTGTGGCGATCCTATCATTTTGTTTCACTTTTATAGTTATTACAAATTCACATAAACAAACATCATTGCACCAATGGTTTTTAATGAATCAGTTCATCATTTGGTAATTAGCTGGTTTACATGTGCGGAGCAATTAGCGGATTAATTAGCAAATATATCTCCCTGGAGATTGTCGAGATCAAGGCTAAAGGCTGCAAAGGGAGCCAAGTAAACATTGGACTAACATTCATCAGGTGGATACAAGCATGTCTCCAAAAGCTTGAACATAATGCTACAAGTGTGCTTGATGTGTACATGGATGTGTGTTTCACAGAGACGCAACGTTTTCATAAAATCAGTTATTAATGCATCAAGGGAACCTGAGCCTTTATTCAGTTATACAGTTTTCAATGGTAACTAAGTACTTTCCAATACCAGTCATATCTGAATTGATGTACTAGTACATGTAACAAATGTCAGTATCGCTGAACGCAGAGTTCTGGGCATTTTATTTCTTTCAGGCCTAAGTGGTAATTTTCTTTGCAAACCTACTCTTATGTTTTTTTTTTTCTGCAATTACACAATGCATGCTAGTGTGTATGCGTGTGAATGGATTAGAGCCAATTTGCGTGGGAGCCCTTGAGCGTAAAGATCCATTGTATGCGAGACGTCAGAAATAGGAATCCAAAAGGACAAATGCCAAAGAGAGAGAAGTGTTAAAGATAAAGTAAACTTGTTGGCCAGAAAACCTCAGGAATGCATTAGCTGGTGACTTGAGAAAAAAACAAAGGCCAGAGACTTATTACAAAAACAATGCAACACATCCAAACAGAGCTCCTGGTCTATATTACAACCCACAGAGTGGTAGACAGTGCTGTCCGTGACATTCAGGGCCATCACTCATGTTGCAGAGTCGGCTGAACAGCAAAAGAAAACATCTAATTTAAAAAAGAAAAAATGTGTTTGCAGCCTTTGAAATCGTGAAAGTTTTCATATAATCCAGGAAAGCGGTGCATGAGCTTCACGGACTTTACTGTTACCTGGTCGAGTCCTTTACCTTCAACACACTCTTGAGCCTGTAGTACCTTTATTTGTCAAGATGCCAATTACTGTTGTTAAAGTGCCGACTTTGATGGAAGTACCTGAAGCAGCTCCATTCAACGCACAGCAGGTTGATTGATTAAGATGATCATATGGAACCATTACAAGAAGCGATGGAAGATTTGATGACCTGACATAATAGTTAATGTAGCCTCCTTTTACTCGTGAGATGGATAACTGTGAGCAGCGTGACTCTGAGCACGCTGCGAGACGTTCTCCCCCTGGAAATTGATGCTCACGCTCAGGAGAAAGTATCCGACGCTCAACAGGATCCTGCAAGTTATGCCACTCGTCCTTAGCTAATACTTCTCAAAGTCAGTTCCTCTGTTTACCTTGCCCCTCTATGAATGAATACACTTTCATTATTTCGCACAAAGCCAACACAATATGATTCCATTCTGCTGTGTCTAATCCACATTTGAGTTTATTAGAAACACAGTCGTTTTCCTTCAGCTCAAAAGCAGCCCAGTGATGGAGAATGATCAGCCAGACACACCCCAGCGTTTTTAGAGTGATACAGCCATGAAATTGGATCCGCTTCTCACACTTTCATCCCGATCCGTTATTAATATTCTATATCATCCTGTGCTGCATCCCACACTGTTTAGTGGCCTTGAAGGAAACATTTGGCTTTTGATTAACCATGCAATTAGAGTGTGTTTTACCCTACAATAATACAAATGTTTTGAAATAAAAAGAACCGTTTCAAAGACAGGTCTTAAAGGCAGGATTTCCCACTTTGAAAGCATCAATGCACCCGTAAAATTCAATCATTGCATATGGCCCATTGGTATTCATGTACATCAGCATCTGTCTCTGAGGAAATTGTGCCTTCTGCATATATTGAATACTTTGCTGCCATCATATTATTTATTGAGTTATTTTATTATTATTATTAAAATTTTGAATATGTGTCAGGGACTCAGCTTTCGACAGTTAGTTTATATGGGCGGGGGGGGGGGGGGGGCACAACACACATTTAATGGCCTGAATTATGATTCTTTGGAAATAAATAATAATAAAATAATCTTTAAGATATTACTGAATAGGCACTCAAACCGTTTTTTTAGATATAATAATCTATTAATACCAATGACTGTTTATATAGTGGGATGGCATGACAGCCCCCCAAACATTTAGCCCTCTCTCAATCGCCACCTGGTGGCTGGCTGCAGTATCGTTCCCAAACCCCACCTCCTCCATGATATCGGATGGGCCATCGGCTAAACAAAAAAGTCCAAATACAGATTATATAACATTTTCTCAAATAAGGTTTCTATCAGGTTAGGTAGATGTTATCACACTGATGTAGGTTTTTTTTTCAGTAAGTCCTTAATTCCACAGCTACATCCCGATCACTTCTGTGAAGATTCTAGCTCTGAATGCCGTCATGAAAGATGGTAGGTTTCGTATCCAGGATATTTTGGTTTCTTAAATAGTAGGAGGAAGAGAAGATTTATACATTCACCCTGATTTACTTTTTGTAGAGTCTTTCAGCTTATTGTTTTATTTGGTTTTGGTTTTAATTTGCTTCAGTTGTGTTGCATTAAATCAATTTGACTGCTGTCCAGTTGTAATACTTCCACATATTGATTTTTTACAAAGTTCATAGAGGTGTTGTCAATGGTTGTGCCACAACTCCCCAATTATTTTCCCCGTCTCACAGGGAAACAAACACTTGTGCCTCCTGTTTACACCATGTAGGTTCCCAGCCAATCTATGAATCAGTTAAAAAATGAGTGGGTGAGAACCTAATGAAGCTTTATAAAGAGAATGTCTAGGTAATAAAATGGTGTGCTTCCATTATGAAAAGACATGGAAGGCTCAAGTCTCCCATCACCATCCCTATTATTTACTCGGTGACTGAACAGACCAGGCAGCCAATTACAGGGCCCGTCAAACTGTCAGTCATCGTGAAGCAATTCATAGAAATCAAACAGTAAACTGTCACAGCAACATTATCAGGTGCTTAGGAGAGAAAAGGGGATCCTGGAGCACCAATTAAATGAGCAGGATGTGTTGCTAAGGCAAAATACAATCGATGTTGACTCGGGAAAATGGAGGAAGATAAAAAAGACAACTGACCTATAACCGTATGACATTTCCCACACGTGGGGGCTGCTTATCTCCTATTCCCCAATTTATTCAAAAAGGGTGAAATCAAGTAGATTTACATGGAAATGTGTCACCACTTGTTACACTCAACAAGAGGATACCACCTGGTGTCAGCCGATGTCAGTACAATCCAGACTGCATGCTCTCAAAGCTCCAATTTAACGTTTTTTTGAGTTTCCATGGTGAAAACAATAACCATCCAGTGAGAGGGAGGCACACAGACGGAGACAGTGCAGAGCAAGGCAGCTTGGGATTGTTCCCATTTATGTGGAGGTCTGGTCACCTCCTGTCCTTGTTTGGGCCCTGGAAGAGTAGATAACCAAAACTGAGGTACATAAATACCTTGGTGAAAGACGATGTCTGCCAATGCATGTTCAATTATTCACTGTGTTGTCTCTTTGGCAGTGTGAGAATCACATTTCATCCCTAAATCATTCATAATTTCCTCCAGAGCTGCTTTCAGACACTGGCACTGAACTCTGGATGATTTCAGGAGATTATCCCAGACGTATTTGATGTTGCGTAGGAGAGACACACACCAAGAAGTTGCAGACAAAGATGTCAACTTGGAAACACAAGATTTGAGAGCTTTTGTTGATCCGGGTTAACCTCGGTCTTAACAAAGGTACAGGATCTCTGCAGCAGGATTTATACGTCATGTCCTGCGTCCTGCAGGCTAGCTGCAGGCTGGACTACTATACTAAGGAGATTTTCCTCTTATTGTGAATGTGCCTGACTGGAGAATCTCCTGCTGCTTTCTTCAAATTTGAAAGGCAACGTCCAGAGGAAGTCCAGACCAAATTGTGCGGACATTTTCTGGAGTTAATGTCTTAAAACGGCTCAAATCTATTAAAATTTTTATCCCTGAATCTGCCTGAATCCCTCAGGTCCATCCCCGGCCTCTGCTCGTCTTTGTCTCTGTCTCTCTTCTAGTCTTCAGTGTGTTTTTGTTCACCATCAGATTGATCCGTCTGTTTTCTCATGTGCTATCGACAGCTCGCTCTAGCACCCGCAGCTCTGTGACTGATCGCCTCTTCTGTTTTTACGTTCTGGTTACAGATACTCTTTATTGCCGGACCCTCAGATGTACCCGTCTGACATTATGCCCCTGATCTATACTGGTTGGTTTATGTTCCTATCAGTTTGTGATCCTCCTCTGTAAATCTGCTGATCGTGTATCCATCTGTTGGCTGTGCTCTGCACTTGGGCTCTTTAGGAATGTTACAAATCCATTCACAGGTTGACAGGGTGTGCTTATATTTGCAATCGGAGCCGTTTGCTGTCATTCCCGCGAGCTGCAATCACGCATCGGCCCGGGTGGCGTGCAGCTTTCCAGTTGACCTGATCATCCTTTGATCAGACCCAAATTCACTATTGCTTGTGTGTTCCTGACAGACAGCTGAGTAGTGCGCTTCAAAAGATAAAGTAGTCAAGAATCAATGGCTGTGGCTTTTTAGAAACAGCAGTGCAGCAACACTAAATCTCTCCTTTTAGGTGTATGCGAGACATAACAGAGCCGGGAGGGTGAAAACAAGGAGTTGTTATGAGAACTTGTTTGCTTGGAAGAAGTGTGTGTGTGTGTGTGTGTGTGTGTGTGTGTGTGTGTGTGTGTATGCTTGTATGTGTATGACTTTATGTTTGTGTTTGTGGGTGTATGTCCTAATACAGCTTTGGCGTCACGGTCCTCTCCAGTGTATGTACCCTGTTTACTTTGTTCTCCATCTTCCCCATGCTGTGTTGGCTGCCTCTCAACTGGCTGCCTTCCAAAAAGAGCAGCTTCCAATATTAGTGACGCGCACTTGAATGCACACAGACACAGGCATACACACACGCGGTACAGACACACACACACACACACACACACACAAACACACACACGTGCTTTGAAAATGATCTTAGACAATATTACTAAGTCTGGTAAAAGAAATTGGCTCTGACACAGCCATCTAAAAAAACTGTGGCTCTGCCAATGGATGTTTTATCATTCTATTCCTAACTTGTTTCTTTTTTTGCTTAAGTGGAAGAAAGATACAGTGGCCTTGAGTTTGTGAGCAGCCCCAAATTTACTGCAAGATCATTTAATCCAAGGACAAACCTGCCACAGATTGTATAACATCAGTACATCTGCTGCTGGCTCCGAGCATTATTTAAAACCACTCCTGCTCATAGGACAGGTGCTACAGTTTGCATATTTGCTACTGTACATATCTTATTTATTTACATTTCATATACGCGCAATACTCTGCACTTTAACTCCTTTTTTTGCACTTCTGGTTAGACGCTAAACTGCATTTCATTGTATAAGTACTTGTACTGTGCAATGACAATAAAGTTGAATCTAATCTAATCAAAAAAAAAAACTGCCATAGGAAGATCATGTGATTTTCCTACCACGACTAACTGGGATTACTCCTTTGCCCATTGCTTTGGGATTTATCACCTGGATGCAAACGTGTCATAAATGCTGAAGACTCTAATAGATACGGACCCTGGGGTTCAAGCCACAGGTGTCTCGGCTCCTGAGGTTATTTCCAGGCAGGGCTGAGGTCCTGCTGTTGGTTGTTCTCGCAGCAGAACGTGTCATGGCTGTTGAAGCAGCCACACTTCACTATTTGTTGGTCTCTCCTGGTGCTTTCCCTGGTGTTGTTCCCACATGCAATTCTGCACCTACCTGTCACCACTGCATCTAATTAGCTTCCATCCCCAGTGTATTTATGCCATGTTTAAAGTTAGACACGAGGAAGGTTGGAAGTGGGAGACATGTCAATACCTAAGTTTGTGCATTCCAGCAACTGGGCGGGAAAGACGTTGGATGCCCGTTGCAGTTTCTGTTTGGCTTCTCAGGAACACCAGAAAGAAGCAGATCCAGTCGATTAAAGGAATTTGCAAATCAAAGGTTCGTCAATGACAACACCAATAAGATGTGTCAAGCTGCATCTTTACACCTTTTCCCCTTGAACGACTAATGGCAGAGGAGCTGTTTCTGGAAGTGCAAGTTATTCATGTGGTGTGCGCGTCTCAGCCAATCTGACCTGTGACATCTCAAGCATATGGACACGCTGCATGTGTGCATGTACATGGACATCCACAGCAAGTATCTTGGCATTCATGAGCTTGTGGAAACAGGTTGGTAGATGACTCAAAAAAAAAAGGGGAAGCAGAAACAGTTCATGTTTAGTGTAGATACCTTCATATATCTTATAAAATAAATTGACACCACGTTTCCAGAGGATCATTAAACATTAACCGAGCCAAACCCCCTTGTCCCACAGAAACAATAAGGAAAACCGCCATCACAATGCCAGACAAACTAATGTCCAATCCATTAATGCAGACAATCTTTTTCCTCTTGCACAATCCATGGCAAAACCTCCCTCAGTCCCTGTGCAATAGCCTCTCCAGTGTGCTCCTGGGAGGAGAAATGCAGTTTGCGGACTTCTCATTGTTAAGTCACCGCTGATATAATGAACTGTGCGGCTCCTGCAAGGCCCCGATGTGGCAACGTTTCCTGCTTTCCTCAGATCCTTTAGAATTCTTCCTCTACATCTTCCATCCTACAGCACAGCTTCCGCGTGGGAAATTGCAAGAGGGGATTATATAACATTTGTTAAGCGTATTAATCATTTTCTTTAAACCCCCGTTGAGCATGGCATTGATGGGATCCCTGTCTTTTGCCAAGTAATAAGTGATGGCCTCTGTACTCGCCTGGTGCTCCTGGGAGCAGCGCAGACACAGGGATACATTAAACAGTGTCTGCTCGGCTGTAATGGGAAGTAATGGCGGGAGGTTGTGTAAAGAAAAGAGACACCAGTTTGCTCGGTCTTACACAACTAAACGTCTTGTGTTGAATAATTGTGTGCATGAATATTTTGTACTCAAATAGTGTTAATATTCCCACTTGTGTCCATCCGTCCTTCCACCCATTATCTTTACAGCTTATCCTTGTGAAGGTCACAGGGTCGAGCTGGAGCCGGTTCCAGCTGACATTGGGTGAGAAGCAGGGAGGTCCCTGGACAGGTGATGAAGACAAACAACCTTCGCTCTCACATTCACACCTACAGCATTTAACCCTCAACCCAATCTGCATGAAAAAAAACACGAAGAAAACATGCAAACTCTGAACCATGATTGGAACCGCAAACATTCTCACTGTTACGGTGAATTATTATATTGTTCTAATATTCTTTATTTCCTTTCCCACATTGTAAACTTCTTGGGGTCTTTCATGTTGTAAAACATAACTTCTTAACATAGTTAAAGCAAACGAGGGTAAATGACAGCATGACTTCTTTTTTTTATATAGGGTGTGACTTTTGAAGAAATACAGCACTGGTAATAACGTGCCTATATGAGCTCGGGTGAATCCCCCTTAACGAGCTGTATAAGAAGCTCTGCTGCCACATTTGCATGTTCTTTCCAATTCCGGGGCGAAGCCAACATCGCCCCGCACAGTGCCGCCTGTGCTCATGTCTGATCAGCAGCTTCAAAGCACGTCACTCTTTGAGGTGAGAGGGATTTGTCTGTTCTCATAGACCGAGGGTTCCACCGCGTAACCTTCAACAGGTTTCCCACTGGTTTCCACTAATGGATCCCGCCGTGATCCCCTGTTGTGACACCTGCTCCGCAAGAAACGACCATGAACCGGAATTCACAAGAGCTGGCCAGCCTTTCGAGCCCCCCCCCCAACCATGTACCAGGGATGAAAAGACAGATGGGGGAACACACTCCACGCAGTCTGACTCACCACGCACTTTAAGCACATAACACTCACCTGTCACCCCCAAGGAAAGGGGGAGGGGTTTCAGCCAACTTTCATAACAGCCCCTCAGAGACACACACAGGGATGAATATGCCCGCTTGGTCCTCAGCTTTCAATACCTCTCATTCCCGCTGAAGTAAGGAGGGAGAGGCAAGCGACCTGTCACTCCACTCAAATGTAGCACTGCCGTCAACAATGTTCAGCATTATGCACCCGGCCTCATTTGCCAGTGGAGACACAGGTGGGAGACAGCAACAACCCATGTAGCCCTAGCTCCCACCTGTCTGCCACACTGGTAACAACCATGCCCGGGGAGACGTCTGAGACACCACGGAGAACCACAGACGGAACCGCTGTCACGAGAAGCAGCAGGACAGCAGCCCCGTGTTTACACCGTCACCCGGCTAATGGACAACACCCATTGGTCCAGCGTCCACCGACCTGAAGAAACCCACAGTGGCTGAGCGGAGCACACGGCTCAGTGAGGAGTTTAAGGCTTTAACTGAAACCTCAAGAAAATCCTCTCGTGTTCTAAAGCAAAAACAAAAAGCAGTTCAGGCGAAATGTAACACATTCAAATGAGCAAACTGACAGAGTGCATTTATCACTTTGTCAAGGTCCCAGCCAGAAAAATAAACCTCACTATTGTGTTTGAAAAGGATTTACATAAAAAGTGTTTGCAGGTCAAAGAAGCTATGAAAAACTAATTATATTAAATTATGTTATCTATTTATCCAATACATATTGGCCTCTAGTGCTCTTGATATATGTAGTTCTGTTTTGGATTAAAATATTTTGATTTTAATATTACAATATTATCATCGTTGTTTGATTGTAATTTACTTTTGTTATTTTTGATGCTTTGTCAATATCTACAATGGATTTATTTACATTAACTAATGATTATTATTTCAGTTTTTATTCCTAGGCAATACAAATTACATGAATTAATTGATTGATGAGTTTTATCTTATATTGTTAACAATTACTAAACTCAAGGAACGTTTCACATATGGTTCAAATTTGACCTGAACACATCTTCAGTGGCATCAAATGGCTCAGGAGAGAGACCTGAGCACCACAGAGAGCGCTCGCCTGAGGGGAAACGGGCAAGGAGTCGATTCACTGAAGGCAGAAACCATGTTAGGAAAAGGGTGACAGAACAATGCGCTCTGACCAAAACTGAAATGACAGACGGAAATCGCTGATATCTGTGCTTTAAAGATGGAAGGAGAAATGTCTCTGTCAACAGAAGTTGTTTGAAAGGCGAGGTTTAAATGCTGAAACAGGACGGTGGCCCTTTACCCAGAATTTCTGTTTCCTCCCATGACCTTCAATTTCCTCCTCCACATTGAGGACGCCGCACAGCTCTCTAAATCTCTTTGAATTTCAATTCTTCATTTTCTTTTCATTTGATGGTAATAATTTTGCTAATTACACAAGATGCAACAAATCAATTCATACCTGAATCTAAAAGCCTCTTTTAAACATGAACTCTCCCAAACTTTTTTATATTATACAAAAGGTAATAACAGAGGATGAAGTATCTGTTAACTCAATTTTATGATGCGACATGCAAAATCTGTATGTTTTTTTTTCCTTCTTCAAATCTCTATATAAAATGACCCCGAAGCTAATAAATACAAAAAGTATTTGAACACGGTAAGACAATACAGTTAACGAAGCAGAGGATTGCTGGATAGATGGATGTATAGCCGTTATCAAATCTCTTTTCAAGTTCAAAATAAGGATATGCAATAAACCATCTGACTCCAATTATATTGGGCATGAAACATTGACAGCCCACGATATAGGTGCGACACTGGAACTTTATCACCACCTGCACCTTAAGCTGAAATGAATGAAATCCCTTGGTTGTGGCCTGAGGCCCCGAAAAACAATCTGGATCTCAGAGGTGACAACCCGTGGATAAATAATGTAAATACAAAGAGACAACCTTTTATTGAAGTTTGTGTGTGTGTGTGTATGTGTGTGTGTATGTGTGTGTGTGTGAGGAGACCATGAACTAAAGCAGTGACACTATAAGAGCAAAACAATCCTGGATAGAAAAGTCCATAATGTTGAAGTAGCAGTTATACAGGGCAAACCCTTCCACGTCTGCTTCATAACACCTGGATGGGAAACACATCTAACCAATCATGATGTTGCGTTAACTCTGCACAGCCGAGCATCTGAAATGATTTCCGCATAACTCGAGCGTTCACAGTTTATATGAAATCCCATGTAGGTAAGTACACTTACCCTCTGCCTTGGCTCCTGTGTCTGTAGCGTTAAGTAGGAAAGGCATTTGCTTAAGTGCTCACGCGGGATGAGTTGACGGCGTCATGTCACAGCACTCGAGACTGAAGAAGCTGGAGTCAACAAGCCGCACACACGGGTAGTAAAAGGGAATCTTCGGTAAAAATGGGTAAAAGTCACCAAAGCTTTTGAATAGTTTTATTTTTTTTATCAGATTTGACTGGTGATTCCATTCATGCATTTTAATGGGACCATTTTAATGTGCAGTTATGGCTCCCTCCCAATTCATTTAGATAGAGGCCTGTTGTAATTAACCTGAATGCTCACTTGACTGTCAGGACCTGCCTGTGCTGACTCTGACTATGGCGAGCATCCCTGTGCCATGCTCCATGTGTGAAGGGCCTCAAGTGACATTTGTCAGCCGGGTCGAATTACATCATACATTATGCATATAACCTTTATAGAACGACGAATCAATCACATATAATCAATTATTTCAACACAACACCTCTAAACAACAACACAAAACTGTAAATATGAATATTTTATTCTTTGAAGGTAAAGGCACGGTGCTTGTGTCAGCTTACTCCATTCGGCCTCGGTATTCTTCTTGCCTCTATAGGACTCACAGTATTTAGTAGCACTCATCCACACGTTATCAAATGGTGGAACTAGATAGTGAATGTTTCATTTTGATGCAGATTAATCAAATGTTCTTTCAGAGATTCACAAATGATGCACAATTAAAACCTACAAAGTACAAGACTGAGGCCAGGTATAATTGTGATAGTCAGTAACCAACCTCACTGTGTTTAAGGCCTGTGGATATCCAGCTTCAGCACAAATAGCCTCTACGGACACTGGGCTTTAGTTGGATGAAAAGTTGGATGTCACTAGAGGTGCGTTGTTGCAACCATGTGTTTTGAAAATTTGTACAAACATGCTTAGTAGTGTGCAAACCACATTTCTATCTATGGATCATTTAATGTGCAAATTAGTGGTTTGGTTTATACTCAACAAGGTAAAAATCTATAAATCTAGACCATGTGGTGTTGATACTGTGCATAAATACAAAACGAAAAGAATATCAGCTCCTGTATGACGCAACCTTAATGAGGTAAAGAACATCATAGAGTAGTGAATGAAAGTGAAGCTCAACCAAATTCATCACCAAACATAACCTTCTCACAGCTCTCTTCATTAAGACTTGATATTTTGTCAGTGGGCTCCAGGAGCCACTAGTCATTTACTTTATCCAAATATACATGGCTATTTTTATGCAATAAAATGTATGTATATTTTGTGAAGGAGCTGGCACAGATCAAGATGAAGCTTAAAATCATTTCACATATGATGTGTTGGCAGATATACATGATCATAGCTGATATCTTAAACTTCCTCTCCATTAACTTTAACCATCAGAGAAATGATGTAATTAATTCTTAACTTTAAAAACTGGCTTCAACCTCCACAACACACCGGTTGCATCGAGTTCTTTAATATTTAACTCTTCGTTACGGCGATTGCTGAACGATGTAATTCACGAGGAGCTGAGTCTAATCAACATGGCTCCTCTCTTCTTTGTCCCGAGACGTTTCCCCATCAAAACCCTCAAAGGGCTCAGGTTCAAACGAGGGAGGACGTATTGTTCTGCGGCAGTTTATTACCGACAAAGATCCCATTCATGCATCAATTCAAGAAGTCACCTTCAATACTTCAAAAAAAAAAAACTCCAGTGAAAATGATTCTGTGCACAATTGATAAAAAGTAAACATATCACAAGAAACACTTTAGAATAACAAACAAAGCATCCATCTTGATGAATTGACTTTCGAGTCAATTCTCCTGCAAGTAATTATAGCGGAGCACTTGTTATATCGCGACCAGCCAGAGAGACGCCATTCGGATGAATCCCGCTGAACAGCTCTCTTTCATTCCTGTATCCCGAGGCCGCTCTCGTGTAGCCGAGGTCACACGTGGCCATTACACTTTAATTTAGTCAAATCTAACACACTGAGAAGTAATGGCGACTCATCTTTAAATATTTATTTATTGTCAGTGTGACTGATTTTACAGCTCAAGACGAGCATGCAGGCTAAATAATTCATACAGTTTCGTCGCAGGCTGTGAATGCCCACACAGACTAATAACAGGCCCGCTCCTAGTGTAATGAGACAGATGCTTTCTTCTGTGGCTGCAGCAGGTTCTGATGGCTGCCTCAAATGTAAATCTGAAAAAAGATTTAGAATTAATGATTTCTTTAGAAAAACAAAGTGCTTCTTTTCTAAAAAATCGTAATTAGCAGTCCTAATGACCTGGCCGCCCGTGCTCCAGTTTATTAATGACACTGGAGTTCAGGTATAAGTGTGGGAGGCACTCTGTCAGTGTGCGGTTCTCAAAATCGGACAAAAAAAGGACACAAACTAAACTAATTATCAAAATAGAGTAAATAATTGATGCAAAAGTCGGACGAATAAATTAAATTAGACAACCTTCGAACAAACAGCCAACTTTGAATGGGATCTCTTCTAATGAAGCTTCCCATGTATCTCATCTTTATCTCAGCACGAAAATATTATATAATTCATTGCATCCGCCATTTATGATTTTCAGGGACAAACAATGAGCAACACAAAAGCTGGAAGTGTCTCCAGGACGAAACACAGAGAAGACAATGGGAAGTCTCTCCGCTACCAGGGTGGGGACAAAGTGTTTTCATTGTCCAGACAAATGGAAGCTTTCTGGGGCCCCGAGAAAAAAGAAGGGTTCAAGTTCTCCGAGCTGCTGACAGTGAGGGATATTGCTCAGGGTGGGCTGGTGGCAACCTGGTAATAAAAGTACACTTAACAAAGAAGAGCTTTGGGCTAAAGCTCAAAAAGTGAAGGTAGCAGGTTCAGCCTGTACTAGCTTCGGTTAAAGGAAACACATTATACTTTTTCAGCTTTTTCTTTTCTCGAGTGTGTTAAATAATTTCTTTTTGTGCAAAGTGAAAAAAGGCAGAGCAGGGACTAGAGAGCAAGCTGGGCTGTATCAGGGGGGGGGGGGGGGGGGGCAGGGAATAGAAAGGGCATTTTGAGTAAAAGTGTTTTCTGAACATTAGAGCATGTGAGTAATGACCAACACTAAAATTCTCAACCTAAATAAGAGCAATATGTCTCTTTTAAAGACTCTTAAGTCTCAACTAAGTGAGACCCCCCCCCCGTGTGTCCCTAAACTCTCATAATAAGGTGTAAGGAATAGTTGGCTGTAAATATTAATACAGTCAGTCACATGATAACCTTTATGCTCTCAGCCGACGTTGGTGTCTGTTAGCTTTGTCAGTTGTCCTCTCACATCTGCACCAGCTACACCAGGAAGGTGTCAGACTCCGTGTTGCCCTGTAATGGGACCTGTGTAACACCCCCCGCACTCATGTTCTCTGTGACACTTACCATTTGATTATGAAATAAGGAGCATCACGTCTGATCCAGCCCTCGCTGGTTTACAAATGTGTTAAATTATAAGCATAACCCCCATTTTTTTTTTACTCATTAGATGATATGAGGAGCTTCACTTTCACAGTGATAATGGAGAACAAGATACTTACTGCTTATTTGAGAGTGTAAGAACACGACACTGTGGGTGATGTTGCTCTTTCTCCAGAAGTTTAATTAGTGAGATTTATTATATGGTGTTGAGACAAGTGTGACACAAAACCTTGGTGGGAAAGTTTATATAGATTATGCAGAGAAAAGTAGTTCCTTAATATAGTGGAGATAAATTCCAGAAGCAATCAGTAAAATATTGCTCCATCCTTAAGCCTCGAGAGAGGTCACTGTTTTATGTCCACTTATGACCACAATCTCTCATGCCACCAGTGAAACATCAGAACGCCGTTGAATTGTAGCTGACCATAAACTGTGGTTGGTTCGTAGCCACGAGGGAGGTCCTGCTTTCCTGAGAGAAGGTGCTTGGCAGCTAGCAACTCACACTGGAACTGCGTGATGCCAATGTTGTAAAATCCATACTTTTCATTAAACACCTTCTACGACCAATCAAAAACTCGTTTGGAAATTCCAAGTCAGTAAATTTGACAGTGTCATTATACTCCAGTTTGTCAATGTGAGAAAAATGTGGATTACACAGGATTTTCCACACATGCAACTTTGATCAGGGGTTTATGAAGAGAAAGGTTTCAATATATAGATTGTGCATTAAAGAAGAAATCTACAGTAAGGCCACTCCATTGGCAGGTGATGGGTATAATGGTAACCAGAGATTTTCTTTCTGTAATCGTTTCTGTCCACTCTCACATTCTCTATCAGTCTAATTTCCAGTCCAACTTGTACAGGTGGTTTGGAAGTTGCCATTTACAGTTAATTAAATCATGAGTCTTCATTTTACCGTTTGCGTTCAGCACCTCAGTGCCTAAGGGGATGAGGCATGCTCTCAAGAGCTGGATGTCAAACAGGCGGTTTGAGATAAATCATTTAAACTCTATAATAATAATTTTATCAACGGCGAATGCAAACCCTCCCCTAGTGGAGTCCCAACATAAAAATATATCACGTGTGTGAGTATCAGGTCCTTACAACAATTGGACAGTACAATTGAATATTATTTAGTGTTTTGAGTTTGAAAGTAATGTTTATTTAGGTTATCAATTTAATATTACCATTTCACATCAGATCGATATTATCGTTACCACGCTTGACCATTTTATTTTATGCAAAAAGATAAGCACATCTACATAGAACCATGAATCAGCCCCACTTGAAAACCCCATATTGGTTGATCGATATCATATCAAATCATTCTTTCTCTTAGATAAATTCAATAAATAACATTGTTTGTGTCACGCACATAAACACTGCAGGATTACTGTAGAAAACAAATAACGTGTGTTCTGTTTCTCCTCACAACAACAGCGAGACATGTTCTACTGCACAAGACTCTGTGAAAAAAAGTTTAGTCTGAAAACAATTATATCAACAGCCGGGGAAGTTTGGGATGATGGATAGGCTGCAAAGATTTTATCTCATAAGCTGACTTATGAGATAATTTCTGACTTTTTCAGAAACAATATACCTTCTTCAAAACAATATAAATGATTTGTATTGTACTGTAATTAGAGGGCTCTGGAGCACCAGAGGCCAAATTATCAGGATTTAATAGGATCTAAAATAGGTCAGCCACTGCCTTGTAGGTCAGATTAAATCAGGCAGAACTCACCTTTTCATAAAATGGAGCATAGTGCAGATTTTACAGTTTAACTTCTGCTCATCGGGGTCTCGCCGATTATTTGCCTTTATCAATATCCTCTACCTAAGTTAAACCGCATCGGCTTATTTGAATTTCATAACCGAACACTAATATTCCTCCTCATAAGATCCACAGCATATTATGTAAAAGGCTCCAGGGACCACATTGCTTTTCTTGAAATGGCAGGAATCTGGGAAGGTGCTAATTTCCATTCCCTAGAGGTGAATGGGCCACTCATCCTTTACCTTCATTATACAGCAGATGCAATGATGGACTCTATGTCTTAGAGGCAAGTCATTTAACCTCCTCCTCCCCGAGACATAGCCTTTGTCAGCGTACAGTCAGGCCAGAGGGGAGCTGGGGGGGATGAATGTCAAATGAAAGGCAATGGACAGAAAGGAATTAAGATGGCAGGTCAAGACGAATTTGCTACTATGGAGCTTGTGATTAGAAGGAATTATAACGCATGTGGCCAGTGGGGACTTAATCACATGGAAAATACATGAGAAGATGATGAAGATAAAATGAGATCCAATAGAAAAGAGAGAGAGCGAGAGAGAGAGAAAAAAAACCAAAAGGAAATTGCATAGGCAAACTTCCTGACACGAGTTATGGAAATTGAGCTGAACACTTACCAAACAAACATCTGGATTCTGGGCTACACACACAAAACTATCGGATTCAGTCCATATTACAAATCAAAAATACAGAAAAAGGAAACAACTATTCAAACAGACAGAAAAAGTAGGCATGACAGTAAATCGTTCTTCTGCAATAAAATAAAACGATATAAAATAGTGAAGGGGTCCCTTCTGGCTTCATATCCTGTAATGTTCAGTTGAGACTGAATCTTCTGGACCTGAAGATCTTACCTCCATCACCATTAGGGATATTTTGATTCCCGGAGAAGATATTGTTGTTTCAAGAGCATCTGACAATCATCAATCAATGGACGGACATATAGAAATATCATAAATTAATACAACTTTACAATCTCCTAGAAATCTGGGGATATGTCAAAAATCAATTAATTTTTTTCTGGTATTTCAACCACTTATCCCTGCAAAGACAATGCACATAGAAACATGTGAATGGAAATGCACTTTGTGTTATAATAACTCAATTCCACTTGAATGCTCTCTGCTGCTTTGTGTGAGCTATTAGCTTTCATACAATGCTGCTTTTAACGTTTTTTGCGAAGTAATAACACTTCATTGTTTCTTTAGAGATCTGCTGTTGTACATGCACTGACAATTGAATTCAACATTAAAACAAAATTGAATAAAAGTACTTGTGTAGGACGTACGACTTGTATTTTCCATCTGCTTAATGCAATCCATTTATAACTGGTGAGGTCTTATGTTTGGATTCTGTTGAAGGGGAATAAAAGAAAACTCCTGGAAAGGGGAATACACCATTTATTTTGCTCCGACAGTGAGATGTATTTTAAAATTTTGTTCTCATAACACTTTTTTTTTTGTTTTTGAAGACCAAAGGCTCTTTGTCAATTGGATTGCACATCTAAACATTTTGAGATTTGGAAAAGGCCAGGATCAGCAACAAGCAATTATCAGTGCACTCAGTCAGTGAGAGTAGATGTGAGAGAATGAACACATTAATCATTGTTATCAGGACTGGTAGCAGTGTCAGTCCACTACAGTATGTGGGTTGCATTAATGTGAGTGCGACTGTGTGCGTGCATGTGTAAGGAAAAAAAAAAGGACTGCAGAATGTATGAAGCAATGAGGTCCACATGGAAGAGGTGCATCTTTGTAGGTGTGCATAAGCAGGTTATCGCCAAACTGTGGGAGAGAGGGAGGGAGGGAGAGAGAGAGGGAGGGTCATATCGATAAAAACTGTTGGAATATTTTCCGTGCTAATGATGATGCAAGAGGGTCAGATGGAAAACCCTGTGGAGGAGAAAACGCTGTGGCTGAGGACCTCGGCCCACTCAGCTCACATACTGCAACATGAGACGACTGGAACGGGATCAGTGTTCACCCCGAAAGAGTTAAAGAGGCGCCCGAGGCTGCGCTTTCAAGAGAAACCAAAGTGTTGTCAGGAGTCATTCCACACATGCAGCGCGCTTTGATAGTTAATGTTCCCGGTGTCTCTACGTTGTTGCCGAACAATCTTTTCTGAGTATATTTTTTTCTATAATTTTATTCTACATTTTTATCCTCACAGAGAAACAGTTGTGCACGATATTTATTGTTTCCTGGGATGACTGGTCATACGCACGCCTACAAAACCGTACTAAAGCGTGACTTCTTCTCCAAAAGTCACCGCAACAAATGGAGAATCAAATAGTTTACGCTCGGATGTTGTGTTTCTCGTCAGTTACTTCTGAAAACAGCCGTGATAACCTTTGTAAGTCTCATTTTCAAGAGCGGGCAGAAGAGCGTTTTTCCGGCTGTTGAGCGCGAACGCGTCATGTTTGGATTCACTTCTGAGCAGTCGGGTCGGTAGCATCTCTCGAGTTTTGCTCTGCATATTTGATAACCTCTATCATGAAATAAAAATGATGAGGGGCAGTGACTAGATTAATAAAAAAAATATACACGGATATAGCCGCCGTGTGGGTTCTTCTAATTAACTTATTAACGAGTAACAGCGGAGAACGAAACCCACGGTGGAGTTTCAGGTAACATTAGTTTCAGATGGAAACCACCTCGGTGTAACAGAGCTGCGTGATGATAAACACCAAACAATGAGCCTCATGTTTAGTCACACACAAAGAGAGAGAGAGGAGTGTGGGAGGTAAAGTGTGATCCTCACTGGCAAGAAAGGAATATGTCACTCTTTGAAAGACTATTCATCCCGTTAATAGCAGAACAATTAAAATGGCAGCAGCAGCAGTGACAAGCAAAACAAAAAAACTACAACTGCAAAACATCAGGTTCATGATATTTGCGGCTCAAGCTCATCTGGTAGAACCATAGTGTGAAGATCCTAGGTGTGAATATTTGTGCATATCGGGTCAGCACAAGGGTTTTTCATATTGGTACATGACACTTCTAATTCTGCTATGAAAATTCAAAATTAATGCAGCTAAAAAAAAGTCTGTCTGCACAGGATTCATATAATCTCAATTTAAAATGTTCCTTTCAGAGCTGGAATGAATTTTGAGAATCCGTTTTCTGGGGAAATGAGATTGTGCTTTAATAGGATTTCTCTGAATCATTGTCCGACTACAAAAAGCATCTTGACCTCTGACAAGAGGTTGTGTTTTCACCGTTGTTTGTCTGTTGGCAGCATTACACAAAAGGTTACGGACTGATTACAGAGAAACTTGGGAGAAGCATCGGGTATCGGTCAGAACCGGATCAGGAGGTGAATCCAGGACGTTCTTTAACATTTGTTCTTTTTCATTTTCTAGTGTCTTCACCAACTTCCAGGGTAATAACTCATGGATCTGGATGAAAAGCATCAGGCACATTTGAGGGGATTGATATCTATGAGTGTGTGTAATTCGGTGCAGCTTGATTGAATCAAATTCCCTGTTTAGCCTTGGCGGAGATGTGCGCTCTTCAGTGTGGAATTTTATAGTTTGAAATGTAAATGAGCTCTCTTCGATTATTTTATTCAAATTGTAAAAACTGTCTTCCCTCTCTGTATATCCTTCTCTCATATTAATACAAAGTCCAATTCTCTCTTCCATACTAATATATCTCCTCTACTTATAATTTGGTTTGTTTTGTATATTTTAGCTTTGGATTTGGTTTGAGTCCCACACACACTCCTGCATGTGTCTATCTATGTTGTGTGACATAAACTAAACACAAATCACAGTAGTTTTTCAATGAGGTCAATATTTGTATGGTAAAAACCTTCATTACACAACAGTCTCTATTTCTCTGAATTAAAACAAGAAGCAACTGGGGCAACTCAGTCAATCTGATTCGAGGGACATCAGCCTTGAATGAAAATGCAAAGTAGAAACCCACAAAAAACATGTCAGAACACTTTAATTATACAACAACATGTAGATGAAGATTATACATTTCTTCAGGCTGTCGCCGTGACGCCAGATCCATCATCTGGGAAACAAAACAAATCCTGTCACAACCATCAGAAGATGGAGGGGAGAAAAAAAACGATTCTTTTTACACTATTTCTACACTGCTTCAATAATATAATACGATGGGAAAACGTTGACGTATTAACTTTACAGAATATGGAACGATGACCATTTAAAACCTTATATTGTGCATTTTATGAGAGTTATTTTTGGAGCGTTAATTCTCCCAAGATGCTGGGAACCCTTTCCACAAACAGGATTTTAGATTTTAATAAATAAATAGACACAAATAAAAGAAGAGCAATTCAAGCAACAATCACAAGCAGCAGAAAAGAGTTGTAAAGAAACAGCATAAAACACGTCTCAATGAGAAATATATATTTTAAATTGAATAACTTACACAGCCTATCTGGATTGATTAAGCAGCCCCTGATGCCGTAGCCCACCATGGCCTGCGAAACAATTTCAACATTTATTATGTCATTAAAATGTATTTGCTCGGGGGAAGGTCACTGCTTTTTTTTAATTCTTCAGGAGGGGTCATGGAAAGCCCTCAGTTAAGGTACGGCCATTAACATTTAATCAGGCCTCAGTTCCTGCAGGTACAGCAAACATTTTATTAACAACCCCATACCGTCAGAGGTTTTATATGTCACACAACAGCAAATGGCCTCGGGATGAACGTGATGCCGTATCTGCATCGAGACACATGTGCTGTATCTGTTGCTGAGGGAGCTTTTCCGTGAATAGTTCATTAACAACGCAAAGCCCATGCAGGGCTGTGCCGCTGTAAATGAGAATGTCGTCACCGGGAGAAAAAAAAAGGAAAGAGAGCATTGCTCGTTCATCTAAATGCTTAAAATGACAAGCAACCTTTATCAGCCGCGTGAATAACGATTTTCCGTTGCAAGGATGGAGGTGGCACGAGTTGTGACGCTGCTAAATGCTCAGGGAGGAGGTTCGGCCCGGGTGGTTGCGTGCACAAGGTGTGTGTGGCTCTGACTCTTGAGACGGTGGTTTGTGTTCGGTCTGCAGAAACACGTCACTGTCGATTTCAACTCATCATAAACACCGCTCTTCTCTAACCTTAACCGAGCAGTGTGTTGTACAATAACTTTGTGACGCATGCAGGAAGTGAACAGTGGGTTTTATCAGGGCTTTTTCTGAGAAAAGGGATTCTGTGAAATGGATGAATCAAGTGGCGAGAGTGAAGTAAAGAGTAAAAAATGCAGTTTGTCCAGTGTAAAGAGGGTTGAGTCTGTGTGTGTGTGCACCTGAGGAACAGAGTGGTGATTATTAGTGTTGTGATCATTTTTTATGCTGCTTGCACTCAGAAGAATTGCTCCAAAAACACAATTTACAATCAATCCTGCAGAAGAGTGGGACTTGACCCGGGAAAGAAGCAATACGTAAAGATCCGTAAAGAAATGTTCGACTGTCTTGAACACCTGTTTTTCATTTTCTTGAATCTCAGAATGTTTTTTTTATTTCTGATCTGGGACCTGATTCCATGCGGTGATAAAATGGCCACTCAGCCTTGACCGAGCGCCCTCCTGGTTCTCCTTGTGTTTACGACTATGAGTGAACCCTCTCATATCACACAAAGCAATTTGTTTCATTGTTATTATAAAATATTGATCATTGCAGATTCGACCGATCCTTAACAATAAGATGACAGGTCGGATGAATCACTGCCTGTCTACCTGTTCGTGGGTTGATACACTGATGCAGAATATAGCAATAATCGTAACTGGTATCTATGAGTGTTGGCTCCTCTATTGAGTGCCATTCTGGTTTAATAATGGTTTCAGATAACATGCATGACATCTTCATCAAGTAGTACAGGTCCTAACTGTATTTACTGTTATAAACATGTATTAGCAGTAGAGTATATATTTCATTTTGAGTATGTATACTCATGTGTGTATAAAGATTAAGCCTTGGATTCAATTACAAGAAAATAGTGTGTGTTAGATACGAATATGGATTTTGGAATGTTGACCATTTAAAAACAGAACATTGTATATTTCGGCATTTTATGATGTTACTTTTTAAACATCCCAAGATGCTGGAATGCCTTCTTCACGAGTAGGTACAGGAAAGGATTTGTACTTTCAAAACAATCGTTCTAGATAAATAGAGACAATGGAGACAAGCAATTCAAGCAGCAAACAGAAGCAGCAGAGAGGAGCTAAAGAACAACTGCATGAAAAACTGTCTCTGTGACATATATTTAGAATCGAATAACTTGCACACAAAATAGTTTGTGTCACAATATTGATTTTAGACGACAGAAAAAAAGAAGCTTGAGGTGTGTCGCTGATCAGCGTGACAAATAACTGTCTGCTTGATATTCACAGGTGAGACGCTTGAGCTCACATTCGAATGTTTCTTTTTTGCTCAGGCCTAATTGGGTCGATTAATCTCGCTGCAGACCCGGGGCATAATGAGATTAAACATTATCAATGGCAGTGGACGTTTCCAGCCCATCAGATTTACACTCCCTGGTCCCTGGGATCTGTTCTGTTTTCAATTAGGTTCTGAGAATGAGGAATGTTCTGGCAGAGTGCGGAGGAGGAACAGCAGCACCGCTCTGAGAACCTGACGTGGCCGGCTGCTCATGTTCACACCTTCCTCATGTTCTGTGGTGACTCCTTCTTCCTAGGCCTCAGTCCCAAAGCAACACATGTACGCATGTGCACACACACGCACACACACACACACACACACACACACACACTCAAAATAAGACACACAGACAGACAATGCATGGCAGGAATATGATATTTACAAAGAAAGAACAACCACATACAGCAGTGTACTGTCTACATCCTATATAGTACCTTAGTATAGTTTATTTATCTATAGAAGCACAGTTCAGATATGTCCAGCATATGCTGGGTGTACTGGTCATCTAGATGCAGATTAAGTTCACAAGTCTATGAAGGCCACAGACTGAAGGAGCATAAACTTTGTCCGAGCTTCTTACTGTGGCTGAGAGGTCAAAGTCAATGAGTGTCATGAATATTTATGACTTGAATAAACACTCAGTCAACATAGCAACACTGCAAATAACAACCGAGTCTAGATATAAAGAGTGTTTCTGTTCACAGGGTTCCTGGACCTGGTCGTGTTTTTGCAGTTATGCCGTACAATAATAAATAGAGTTATTGTTTTATATGATATATATTTTAATTCATTTTATTTGACGGCACCTCTATAGACATCTTACAATGTATCATAGATAAATACGTGAATAATGAGAATTATAACCAAGGGTTAAAGTCAGATTAGGAGAAGCAAACAACGTTCTATAACAACAAGTTTGACACAAGAAAAACAATCAAACCTGCCTGTCTGCACCTCAACCTGTTCTCCGTCTTCCCAGGATCACCTGCTCCCCAGCCACACTACACCTGGGCTCTGGTTTCCATTTCTCTTCCACCCGAGACTCCCCTCATCCTTATGAACTTATATTTGTTGGTTGTTATCCATCAACATTCTCCTCATCATATCATTTTGCTAAGCATATTCTGTACTTTGTTGTTCATTTAATTCTTCATTTGTACCCCTCGTCTCTGCCTCTGGGCTCCACTTCAGAGTCCCACATGTATTAAAGTCAGAGAATTAGCAAGAAAATAATCAGTCACAAAGAAAAACTAAACATATCAGCCTCATTGTTCGCTTGGTCATGTTTGGCTTTAAGCGAGTGACATTGACGTAACAGAAGTTATTGAGTTGTGACTAACGCCGGATAATAATAACACAAACATCACATTTCCAATCACCCAGTTCGGCTCCTCTGATTGTGGACAAATGCCAGCACCTCTCACTGGACCTGCTTCTGAATGAGCTGCTAAACCCGGTGTGCTTGGGAAAAAGGCCATGCTGTTGAGTCATGCGTCAGACATCATGCATCAGACATCATGATGACTGTTTTCATAATATCTGTCACAGCGGTGGTGGTGGTGAAAAACTCGTTGCTATGATCCGGAAGGAACCATATTCTACTCCTGACTGAAGACCCAAATCATCCTGGTGGGAATGAATCGTGTGAAATCTAGTCAATCAATCCAGTTATATTCACAAATCACAATTTGTCTCACAGGGCTAAACAAGGTTTGACATCCTTAATCTTAACCCTTAACAATAGTAAAGAAAAAGTACAACAA
Organism: Platichthys flesus; assembly: GCF_949316205.1. Lineage (NCBI taxonomy): Eukaryota > Metazoa > Chordata > Actinopteri > Pleuronectiformes > Pleuronectidae > Platichthys > Platichthys flesus. The sequence goes on along the minus strand of NC_084945.1, from coordinate 9,223,817 downwards.
AAAAAACGATTAACTAGGGAAAAATAACCTAGAAGCCTCAGAGTGAGCCACGTGTGACGGATCCTTTGGAACTACAGTATTTATAACATTGATTAGAATAAACATTTAGTTCTGACGTTTCAAGGCTACTATCACTATCACTAATTTCACTACATCGTCATTTCCATCACTGACGACACTTAAGATCACTGAAGGTTGCAATTCGTCCACCTCCGAGACGCTGCTTGGATCCTGAAATATATTATTTTTGGTGTCAGATTAATTCACTCTGGTTAATTCCCTTTTCTAAAAGGTTCGGTGTAGGTGTGTGAGCCGGCTCTCACATAAGGAAATCAAAATAAAAAAATAAAACGAAAGCTTTTTCTCGTTGAACTTCATTATTCCGGTAGTTGTCAGCAGGGAGACTAAAGTCCGGAGAAACACCCGGCGCCTTGACGGTGATGGGAGCAGTCGTATTATAAATTATATGTTGCCAATGTTGCTTTTTTTCAATTTTGAAAATTGACCGTCACTGGTCTCAGAGCTTTTTTTCCTTCCGCTGTGTGACAAGGGCTCTTTTTCAACCGCGATACATTTGAACTATGACAAACTATTAACTCTGTGTCTGTTCTGTCTGTCTAATCCTCTCCTCTCCTTCACCTCCGCGGCAGCTCCATCAATTGGTGTCTCGTCTGTCCATCGCGCTCCTCGTCCCCTCCTCCTCCTCTCTCCTCCTCTCTCCTCCTGTCTCCTCCTCTTTTAAAACAAAAGGATGCAATCAGAAAATGGCAAACAAAATCATACGGAGCCTTTTTGTTTTGACTTTGATATGATGATTAGAATCTTAAGCGTAGTTATTTGAACACAATATATATACAAAACCAATGAATGCATATTTCGTGTCATAGGGGCTAAAGAGTCATCATTGGTTATTTTTCCATATGGGCTGTTGGTCACGTGACCCCTGGTGGATGCCAGCTACAGGCCCACATTCAATGCAGCAGCAGATGTACATCAATCAGGATATTATTACCACTGCAGTGTAATCAGTGGACTCCGCGCTCTGATAACATCTGTCTGCCATAACATCCTCTGACCTCATCCCTCCCTCTGTCGTGCTCCTTCAACTTCTGTCTCCCTCGCTCTCCCTCTCTCATCCTCTCTCTCTCTCCCTCTCTCTCCCTCTCTCTCCACTGTATCTGCTGACAGTGTTGGTCTGAGTCTTTGTGCACCGGTGAGCTTTGGAATGAATCTTATCTGTGATAATTTACACAGCTATAATCACATGCAAATGTGTGCCTTGGAAATGCTTCCGTCGACGGTGTGCCTTGTGGCAAAAGCATTTGAGAGCCACTGAGCCCGACCGGCTGCAGCCGGGGAGCCGTCTCCTCCGCCACCCGCTCTCGCCCTGACTCATCTGCTGCTACAGCAACAGGAGCTGACTCCTCCTGCTCCACCTCCTCTAGCTCTGCCCGCGCCTCGTTGACTCCATCCTTTTTATTTTTGAAGCCTCTTGTATCCGTAGCCTTCAAGTCTTGCCTCGGTGAATTAGCTGGCTGGCGACCACCAGACGCCAGAATGACAACTAACTGGTGTTCTCTCTCTCTCTCTCTCTCTCTCTCTCTCTCTCTCTCTCTCTCTCTCTCTCTCTCTCTCTCTCTCTCTCTCTCTCTCTCTCTCTTTCTCTATCGCGAAAGGCCAATGTAGTGTGAAGTAGATCTGCTGCTTGAGTGACACTCAGATGACACAAAACAAATCAGCAATGTCACATTACTTCCGAGGGCTTTAATGCATGAATGACAGATTAATCATTTGATTGTCGTTGTTATTTTTTTATATATTAATACCATGTGTTTACGTGAGATGGACAAGAATAACAACAATTCATTTAAACCATATGTCAAAGCCATCTCATATGCCGGTGCTCTTACACACACACACACACACACACACACACACACATACGTGCATATCTATAATCTATCCTTTTAGAATATTTATTTACTCCAATCTGAGCCTGAATTCTCGGACAGAAACTTGCCGGCCTGCGTGCATGAATGTGCTCGTGCACATGCAATCGAATCCAAAAGAAGGAGGAAATCATTGAAAGCATGATGCTTGGCCGTGCTCAACTTCTATTGATCTGCACCCTCGATGAGGGCGAGGGGAAGGACACGGCCATCAAATGGACATAAGGAAACCTGGATGAAGAGGTAGAGGAGATGATGAGACATGGGGCAGGAGGTGCAGCGAAGCAAAGAGAGGATCTGCAGCAGATTGACAGAAAAAATGGATCGGCCAGAAAAGTGTTAAAATATTAAAAGAGGAAATGTGTACAAGGATCAGCCTCTTTAGGTTGAAGTGGAAGCAGACCGAGCCCACTCGATAGTATAAATCACAGATGTCCTCCTGCTGCAGGAGGAGGGAAAGGAATACTGGAACAGACTTTCCGGATATAAATAATAATGTCTCCTGACCACCTCTTCGCTTAAATCTCAAAACACACACTCATCGACCTCTACAGCATGTCTACAACAAAAGTGTGTTTTATTGATGGTAAAAGCTCGTCTCCACTATCCAAAATGTCAGGGCACCAGTGAAAATATATATCACAGCGAGGAAGCAGTCAACTCCAGCCTCCACACTGACAATAAATCTGGGGTTGAGAGGGCCTTGTAGGATATGTGAGAAAACCCGTTCTCGCTGATGAGAAAGGTACGTGATGCAAAAGGACACTCCATCTACAGCGGGGCCTCTGTCAACACGGACGGAGGTGGATGGAGCCGGAAGAGAAGGGCTGGAGGGACACGAGCTGTGGCCACGCAAAGGACAGCCGCTGAGCAGGCGTCTCGGCAGCGGATTCATATTCTCCGAGCCTGTCAACAAGCCACTTGGAGATTACGGTTGATCCCACTGAAGGGATTCAAACAACAGGGGAGGTGGAGTATTGAGGTGTAAAAAATATAAGAGGCATAAATTTGGGGAAAAGAGGTGAAGGAGAAATAACAGCTGCCGTGGCAGACTGGGCCAGAGCGAGCGAGCACTGACAAATGGGCTGGAGGAGGATTTTTCTGCTGCAGGCACTTTCCAGACTCACCTGACCTCTGCGTGTCTCCATGTTTTACTTACCTGTCATGTTTGGGACAGGAATGTGTGCCGTTCTTATCGTGCCCAAACTTTTTGTCTGTTGCACGGCATCAAATGAAACACAATGTAAACGGAAAAAGTGAAAAATACAATATATATTTCAATCTATCCATCTAGTTGTTACTGTACATATCTTATTTATTTACATGCCACTGTCAAAACGCACAATACTTTTACTGCCTTTTTTGCACTTCTGGTTAGATGCTAAACTGCATTTCGTGTACTTGTACTGTGCAATGACAATAAAGTTGAATCTAATCTAATCTAGTTGCGTGTTCATGTAGGGATAAAATAACAGAGTACAGTATAACGGCGAAAAGAAAAGAAAAGGACAATTTTGTTCCAACTCTCTAATCATAGCTATTGACTACTACATTTATATTCCCGCTTTCTTCTCCTTCCACTCCAGAAAACTATGGTATCACACTGTGACAACATATTAACATTCTCGAAATTAAGCCACATCTAATTTAATTAATCGGAGCAAACGACCAGGGAAGTGATTTCCATGAATTTCGAGGCTCAAAACTGCTCAAAAGCGTCAAGATTCTTCTGGGGAGCGGATCCGGTGCCTTGGAACCATGTGACAGCAGCCGTCTCACAAAGCCTCCGTGGCACACAACGATTTGTAATTTGTAATTACAAGGATTGATTAAAATGACCTCGGTAGGTTACAATTTATTTAAAAAAAAAAAAAAAATCCAATTATTAGATTGTTGAGGCCTTCAGCTGACAGAGTGCGATTCGGCAATGAATTTATAGGGAAAAAAGAGGCGCAGCCGTCTCCTTCCAGGGGTCAGATGTTATGAAGACCCTGTCAGCTCTCGGAGAAAACCATCATCGCTGTAGCGCATCTCCGAAAATCCGCATTGATACAGATGGCAAACATGCTACATGCCACACAAATTGGATTTTTTTTACCTTCCCCCGAGGTGGAGGAGGGATGTCTGTCACTGGCAGACATCACATCTGTCACCACTCATCAATAACGCTCCAAATGTCCCTCTCCCCTCGCTTTTAATCAGAGCCTGCCGTGACGCCACTCAATTTGTCTCTGGGTTGGTTTCCGACAGACTCTTAGTTTGTCTCGACAAGCTGGCGTGGTGTGAATTATGTAAAAGACTCCATTTGAGAGCTGCGATAACTAATATACATGCATCAGAATTCATATCTCTTTCAGGGCCCCTAAATTATTTGTGTAGCTTTTACAGTGCAAATTAAATTCCACAAAGATGTGTGTTTGGCTGCGCAGCTCCATCCATCTTAGTCGGCAGCAGTAATTAGATTATCACTCAGCTGATGAGCCTTCATCAGTCGGCCACCCACTAACTGAGCTATACAGTATGTACACACCCACACAAACAGTATTATTCAGACTTTTCTAAGACACACTAATTCTAATCAGTGCACATAATGTTCAGAATACTTTAATAAGAAGTAGTTAAGCAAGTGTCAGTGGTAAATTATAGTTTTGCCTTCAGTGAAAACAAATAGTCAACAACATGTCAAGCACTTTCACTCCAGTTTGTCAGCCGTGCAGTTTCTATGTGAAGCACTTCCTCCCTCACTCATCACTCATACACTGCCTGCTCAGCCGTCAGGGGCAGTTTGAGGTTCGGTGTCTTGATTCTGCACCGATTGCTTTACCTCCCGAGACACAGCCGCCCAGAAATAAAAGGTTTAACATTTATTATCTGCATGGAGGAATAATCGCCGTATGTAGCTTGTGTTCACTAATTAATGAATCATTGGGTCATTAAGCCAGAACCAAACTTATTTGGAGCCTTTAGCTGCAGAGCATATTATCCACCGTCTGTATAGTATAGCTGGTGTGCAGTGAGTAGTGACTGTAGGGCGAGAGAGGAAAGAGAAAATCAGAGAGAGAGAGAGAGAGAGAGAGAGAGAGAGAGAGAGAGAGAGATAGAGAGAGAGAGAGAGGGTGCAGTGAATAACATAAAGATGTGTTGGGAGCACAGAGCAGATCTTCCATGAGGCCTTTGAGGGTTGTTAAGTTATTGATGATGGGTGATTGTTGATGCTGCATGCTGTTTACACCCGTTCGGACGCCCTTCAAACCAGGTTTTAACTTTTCACTCCGTGTAGTGATCCATTACCAGGAAAGCAAAACTTCAAAACTGGACAAAAATAGAAGTTTAAAGCAAACAAGTGGAGCCTCCTCCGGCTGCAGCAGCGGGCGGACGCAACTCCAGTAATTTCTCAGCACGATGAGAAACTTAAAAAATACTCCTGTGTGTTTAGAAGCTTGTGAAAAGTAAGCTTTGGATTATTTTTTTATTTTTATTAGTCTTTAAATTATTATCCAAAGCATTTATAACTGGAAGCAATGTTCAACAAAGACTTTGAGCAAAGAATCAGTCCGTGCCTGGCTCAGGCTCAACATGGCTCTGGCCGCACCAAACGTTAGCCTACAATTAGCTGGTAGCTAACTTAAATTGCATGCGACAACAAAATGTCGAAAGCTGAACGGATGAAAGTGGAGCTGTATCTCAATACAATTTGAAACAATTCCTCAGACAGGATGAATGTGAAATCTGAGGAATGCTCCATGTTCCTCTGCTTGCGTGACCCAATGAGTAGCTTATAAGTCCGCAGGGATTTGCATCCGTGGCCCTGATGGTGGAAAAACAATTGAGTATTTTGCTGTTTTAGGCACTGGAACTGTTATTTGGTCTTGAATTATAATTTGTTTGATTTGCTGTGTGATTTGTCATGTAGAGAGATTAGTTACATTAGTATATATTTAAGTTAAGTATAGTTTAAATAGATAACTTGGTAAATTTCAACTTCCAACTAAAGATACTCTTATAGTGGACAAATTAATTTTTTGCTCTTTTATTAGAACAAAATGAAGGAGAAAGGTGTGGAGTTACATTCAAGCTATTTCAAGGGGATGACAAACCTTTTGAATACGTAATTCTGAGGAGGTGTAAAAGTGGAGCGGGACGTTTCCATTCATCACACCTGGACGTCTGAACACACGCTGAAGACACAGGCTGGGCGAGTGCGAGGGAAGACGAACAACAGCTGCGTTACAAGAGGAATCTGCGGCGTAAAGGCCGAGGTCTGAAGATAAAACTTTAAAGTAAGAAAAGCGCGAGCAGCACTCAATACCAAGAAACCCTATGATCTAATCTTTTTTGGGAGAGAGAGAAGAAGCACATCCTCTTGGCAATCTGTGGGGTGTGATCTATGTGTGTGACCCGTGCAGGACAACATCCCAGTTTCACAGCTGGCTCCCAAAACAATCCATCTTGCCTTTTCATGCTTTTCTTTGCACACATGAAGAAAAACGCAAGGGGGGGGGGGGGGGGGGAGATTAGAAAGACGATATCTACATCTGTGCCTACCCCTATCCAAACTATTAATCAAAGATTCATTTTCCCCTTCATCACGAGGACTGTTAATTCCTTTAGGGGATGAGAGCATTACTACATCCTTACCTCTGTAAGCTCTTCATTTCTGCAGATTTAAAACAGCATAGTGTCAAAGCTCACAACAGACCGGCAGCTCCACTTTGTTCTAAAAGCATTAGTCTCTTAATCTCCCCGTCTTTGTGTTGCAACAGGAGTGGTGCAACTAAGCCACAACCGCTCGCAAGTTAAGATGGTGAATAAATCAAATCCGCTCAAGCGGCTTATAGATGTGGCAAGATTGCAGCGAATGCCATATCTGAGAGAGTCTACCTTTATTTGTTTATCGAGAGCGCGTCCCATCAAGGATCCAGTTGTAGATACAGTGCATAATTTGTTCAGAGCGACCAAAACAACTGCCATTGTTCGGCGATTGCGAGGCGGCTTGTGTTGTGATGAACTGCACACGAGGCAAAACAACAGGTTTGACTTTCTACCCTTCTGCCGCCGTCAAAGAGAATAAAACAAAAAAGGAAATCCAGAGAGGCTGTATCTCTTCTTTTCCTTTTTTGTTATTTGAATTTTTAACCTCATTTTAGCTGGAGGAAATCCATAATCATAACTATGTTGTTTTCTACCATGCAGCGGTTTGTTAATAACTGCACCATTCTGTGTACCCAACCAATAATTGCCAATGGGATTATATTGGTCGGGAGCACCTTGGAATTGATTGTGTTAGCCGCGAACTCTGGTAGGACTCTGTTAACATGTCACTGCGACACACAAGGACAATTATTTCTATTGGCCGTGCACATATGGGGTAGTTAGTGTGCCAATTACAGGCGAGCGCCACTGTCCTAGATCTTGAAGGATAATAGAGGCGGTAATTATGATGTGTTCATTTTAATGGAGTTTTATTGACAAGCATGGTGGTGGCTCAGCCTTCGCCCCCTTATTGCGACTGTTTGTGAAAACAGCTTTGCAACTCAATTAGATCTGACTTTGTGTTTGACTCCGCCACAGCAGATACAGGTAGAGGTGCACCGAGGAGTTATAATCTGTTTAGACTGAATCGCAATGCAGGATTCACATAATATGCACTCAACGGAAAAGAGGATATTTCCCCCATTAATTTGTCCCTTATAACCATTTAATAAGCATTCTGCCTTCATTAATCCACACTCTAAATGATTTAGTTGAATAGATGAGAATGAGAAGGCCTTGGTGTCTCATTCCTGTCATATTCAAATATATATAAGAAGAAGAACCTTTAAATAAGTCCCAGTAGAGAAAGTGAAACGCAAGAAAATGTAACAACAAAGCAAACACACAGTCATCTGCCTTTTCATTTACCTTCCCCTGCTCTCGCTCATGCTCTCTATTAACCTCTTTATATACCGTATCATCAAGTTGACACTCTCGCTTTATCACTGAACCTCACTCTGAGCAGTATGTCTTTAAAATCCTTTTATATTACACTTTTACATTCTCTCATTTCCGTCCCTTTCTTGTCCTTTAAACGCTTTTACATTCATTACTTCAGCTTTTTGTTTCTCGTTCTCCTCTCTTCCTACCTTCCTCTCCTTTTTTTTTTGTCTTTTCATTCTCTCCCCTCGAGACTTTAAGGTCATGGTCAGCCATTTATAACCGTGTGCTTTAAATGCTGTTTAACCTTATCTCTGCATGCTTTATGGATGCTTCATGACTGATGGCATAAAGCCTCAGTTCTCTATTCCAGCTGCTGCAACAAGCCCTTCTCTTTTTGTGGCCGTGTGCGGGTGTCTCTCAGTCCCTCTCTGGACGCTACTTGTCGCACGCACCTCTCATGCATCATCCCCCCCTCCTCTCAGAGCACAGCGCCACAGCCGACACGCTGACAAATAGAGATAGGGATGGCCAATCACATGATTCAGCTTGCCCACATCCTGTGCGCTCCCTGACGAAGGACACTGACGTCACGTGCCGATCCGGAGCTGGTGCAATGACTGTGTCAATGTCACCTTATGTTCTGCTTAGCTGTTAGCATAGTGTGCTGGGCGCCGCTGCTCTCGTCGTTACTGGCCCGGCAGCCTTGGGTGTAGCAAGGTGGAGGCAGTAGAGTGAGTGACAAGTCAACCTAAACTGCCACTTTAAAACCTGCTGTGGCTAATGATGTGCATCTAAAAGCGGCGCGAGAGTGCCACTTTAAATGTGCGTGCGTGCACATGTTGAGTGCCTGTGCACCATTACATCTGTGGGTGTCGTTTTTAATGTGCTTTCATTTGGTTTAGCAATGAAGACATTGTCCATTAACCCCCTAATATAAATTTAATCTATTTTAACCCTTTGGTAAAGGTCAGAACACAAGAATAATCTAAATAATGACCAAATAATGTTGTTTAGCACAAATTCCTTCTTGCGTTCGATGAAGATCCATTTATATTTCAAATTAGACGGCATGTTCACGGAGAACAAGCGGCGCTCTTTAGCCTAAAGGAGTCGTGTGTTTGTGAGGTACAGTTACCATGAAAACTTCAGAATTACAAATGTCTCTGATTGTGAACTAAATAGTTGAAAGGATTGTGTAGTTGCTCTTCTTGCACATGTCTTCTTCCTGTCACCTCTACCATCACGAAACCGTCTCTAGAATAGATGCAAATGACAATTTCTGAGTGTTTGTGTGTGTGTCCATGTTTTATTGTACTCTGCAGGCAGATGTGTTTACTGAACCTGTGCTACCTCAAAATGGTAGCTTAAAAGTGTGCAGCCCTAATTGCGTTTCATTGTCAGGGGCACACTCCACATCAAAAAGAAACCAATCTGTTCTCCTGCAAAGCACAAAGAGATGATAGGTGGTGTGTCACCGTGAGTCTGTGGGCTTGAGTATCTGTGTGTGGCGTTAAAGTATTGTGTGTGTGTGTAGGTGTGTGTGGGAGAGAGAAATAGAAAGGAGTGGAGGCTGCACGTGCACATGCGCATGCACTTAGTAAAGTATATGTGGTGGGAATACCAAATAACAGTTGTGGAAAGCCCTCCAGCCACTGTCAAATTTATCTTCTGAAGCAAGTCCCTGCAGCGCTGCTGGGCTCCATCGAGAGCCCGTGGGCTGGACACACAGCCGCTGCTCTGCTTGCATCCTGGGCAAACCACCACTCTCGGTTTAACCCCCATTTCACTAAGTCCTCCTGTAACTGCAGACGTGATCATACGAAAGACATAAGTCGATGATTCAGTTATGAAGGGGAAATTTAACACATCGGTTATGGCATGTGCTGTACGTGTGGGGCCCCTGTCTCCCTGTGTCTGTCTGCTTCTGCATTGCCATGCCCAGTTGCCAGGATACCACTTCTGTAATGCACGGTCCTAATTGTTTTGACTGAGTAACAAGCTGTTTAATAAAGGCACCTTGCACAATGTTGTGATTCAGGTCATGCACGAGCTCAGTGGATTCATCTGAGGAGGGGCTTGCTGGTGGTCGGGGCTGGTGGAGATGTCTGAATGTGTGTTGTTTTTTTTTCGCTCAGTCAAAGCAGTTACAAATAAACATGTTATCGTAGAGACTCGTCTAAAAAACGCGCACTGTTTCCAAGAGTAACAGTGTAAAAAGACTTATTGAAATAAAAGGAACCGATTTTCAATTTCTTTGCTGTAATGAAATCCGCTTCTCCGAGAAGAAAAAACATGTCTCAGCACGGAGCAGAAGGTGTTGAATGTAGGTGTGTATGTGAAAGTTACCAGCGCTTCTCAGCTTCTGTATGCCAACGATGGCCACAAGCCAAAAGCGAAAATTGTGCCAGCGTTAAGCCTTAATACCTCCACGGACCTCGGTGCTGCTGCGTTCTGTGGGATCTTCCACCTCAACCCACTTTCCAATTAACAATACATTGCTCTTTCCAAAAAGCCTCTCTAAAAAGTTAACATACAGTGAACTTCCAGGAAGAACTAAAATCAATTTCACCATTCAGGGTTTGGAAACATTTCTCTCTGCTTTATTCCATCACTGGTCAGCCGGGTTTTTTTTTCTATCCCTTAGTTGCTCTTAAGAATCATAAAGACATATGTTGATGACAGTTCTGATTTAATTTAGTCACCCCTAACCTTTGAACCAAAGTGTCTCCTGGGAATTTGAAAAAGGCCATTTGTTTGCAAAAGCTATGCCATCTCAGTTGTCTAGCTATGAGTGACAACTCTAGAAGCAGGACACACAGTTGTGGACTAAAATGTCGTACAAAGTATACATAGCTTCTTCCTGATGGTCACGGCCATCCTGAACTATTAGAGGGGCTGACGCAGGTGGCCTCAAGGATACTCTGGAGAAGCCATGTTGGAGAACATGGAGGCGCAGGACAGGATGGGGGATGTCTCTGAATGGTATGATGTGGTTAGTGGTTTTACTTTCAACATTTATTTGATGTCTTTTAATTAGTGGGTGATAACCTCTTCATGTCTGTAAATGTCATGACCTAGAGACATTCCAAACGGTTGACCCCATGTAAGCATTGGCCCCACCTTGTGTTGTTTGAAACACAAGGTGGTCTTCTGAGCCACAATCATCCCATTAGTGTAGATTTGTTTTTAAAAATGTGGTAGTTAAAATGACACTAAAACCAGCATTAATGTGTTTCATTAAAGGAACAGTCATATAATTGAGTTTACATCTTAAATAACACATGTAATTATGCAGCATCTCTTCAAAGTGCAATGTGTGAAAGCAGGAGACAGACTGGCTGCTCCGGTTAATGGCTGAATGCTGCGTGGAGCCCAAACCCACAGCCACCTAAGAGATTTGAAGTAAATTTGTATACAATGTTGTGCCAAAAGAAAATGACTTCCTGTTTATATTTGTCAGTCGGTCTGAGCACAGGGAGGCGAGTGTGAGCGCTGCATGCAAATGACCAGGACGTCTCCGGCTGGCCTCCACGGGGGATGCTAATGCGGGCGTCGAGCTTTCTTTGGAATGCAACTCAGACTGGAGATGAGTGCACACAAACATGAACTCGTACCTGATGAGGTGAGCGCTGTCATTCCCCTGCATCCCAACCAATCAGCATGTGACAGCATTCCTCCCTCGCCCCTATAGACGCAGGTCGTCTTTATCTAAGGTATAGCTTCAGGAAACCACAGATTGTTTGTCATTCGACTCTGATAGACGCCTCATTTGTATTCCTCGCCCCTTTTTGCATGAAATATGTTTTCCTTCATAACGGCTACACATTTGATTGTCTTAAACCTTTTCACCGTGCAGGTTCCATGAGTCCAGGCCCACTGGCTTTTTCTTTTACTAGCTTCTTTTAAAGGGAGAGACTGAAATGAGTATGAGTTGGATTTGATATATCAGCAGAACTTTAATACATATTCTTTGCAGTAGCTGCAAAATATAATACTTGTCTAATTAGCCACATATTCAAATAAAGAGATTATCTTTATGATGTTGTGTCCACATATCAGTTTCAGTTTCACAAAGCTAATTTAACGTTGCTAATCACCGCTGCTGTTAGTCATTGCTGCGATGACTTATATTTAACACAGATGAGAGCAGTTTGAGTTCCCTGACGTCTTTGACTGCTAAGGTCCACGATATGAGCCGTGGCTGCTTCCAGCCAGGTGTGATGACAAGATGCTTTATTATTAGATACACTCTGGGGATTACTTTTTTTGTGTCATAATTCTCTGTGTCATTCCTGTCTAATAAAATGTCTCCACCCACAGTGAGTCACGTTACAAGGACTGTACGCAGGGAGTCAGACATCACGTCTCCTTTTCTTTTCAAATCCTGTTTCTGTAGCTTTTAAGAGTTAGATCAAATGGTCCCCAAACTGAAAGGGTTTTTGATTTTGTTTGACCATTAAATATAATTATAACACTTGAGAATTAAGTTTTCGGCAGCGGGATTAAATCAATGTTGTTCAATCAACAAGAGCAATGAAAAGAAAGAATAGAAGTAAATCTAATTATTAATAGTCAAAGTTAACATTTAAGCATTTTAACCTGGGAATCAACTTTAACACTAACTTTATCAAGCATTAGACTTGGTAGAAGTGGATCTAAATGACTGCACCCCCCCCCCCCCCCACACACACACACATTCAACCTTAAAGGCTAATGAAATGAAATAAATTTAAGATATTAACAGTTCATATTATTTTTCCAATTCTTCATTAATATTAAATAATTTTATGTTATCACTACAGCCATGAACTATACTTGCATCTGAGTCGCATCAGGTAGATTTCCTCAGCAGGGGGGGTGAAGACAACAACTCGTGTAAGTACAACTCAGGCCGGGAATTTTACTTCAAGACAGTTATTACTATATTTCCTGATATATTGCTTCGGAATTCTTATAATAATTTATCATTTGGCTTTTTTTTTTCACTTACTCTTCCACCGGAGCAAATCAATACTATAGCATCAATTGGGTTTTAGTATAAAACATAAATCAAATGTCTCCAATCATAAAGCATCCTTGTTAATATTTGAAAAGTGAAATCAAACATTGCATTCCATCTACCTTTAAACTCTTAAAGCAGGATGGCTATTAAATCCTTGAATTTATGTAAACTGTGTGTGATCGTGTCTCGACTTTATTTATGCTTTCAGTCAGTGTTCTGAAGAGACTCACAACTGGAGCATCAATTCTGAGAGGTCCATCAACCCGATACCCCTTCGCGGTTTAATCGCCGGACAAGTTGACTATTTACGACAGGTCAGAACAACCACATAAGAACCGATGGGACACGTGCCTGTGCTCCAGAATGGGCTGTCCCCATGTGATCTATGGAGGGGGTTGGCCACAGTAAAGATTTCACTGAGATCGGTTTCTAATGATGTCCCTACTGTAACAACAACTCTTGTTATGATCTAAGTCATTCCGCGACAGAATAGGACATTCCTTTAAAGTCTGAATGAATCTTTTCTAAAAAACATCAGTATACAAAATTTCCCCCCAAAAATGTATCGGCATATTTTTCTTTTTTTCTTTTCTAGTAGAATGACCACATACGAGCAAATGAGCTGCATTTCTTTATCTTGCAATGTATTTGAGGGTACTTTAAGTCTGAGGAAAAAAGGGCCTTATTGCGTCACTGTTCAATTTCTTCTAGCAGTGTCCTGGACAAATTAAGGAGAAATTCACAAAAAGTCCTTTATCGACTTTATTCTATTCTCTGAAAATCACCAGGGAAGTTTTTTTATGTGTCAACCTACAATGTTGAAAGCACTGACAACTCACAGAGCGAGTCAATTTTAGTTCAGAGTCTCAGGTTAGACAAAGGAGGAAGCAAACAATTGTCACAGGTACAAGACATCGAATCACTAACCAACGCTTGCGCAGAACTTAATAACACCAGTACTTCTTTTTTTAAAAGCAAAGTTAATCCACCAGAGGCCTAGTTGGGCTAAGAGGCCATCTTTGAAGCAGAGCCCCCCCCCCGTGCTTTTGGCAGATAGAGAGACACAGAGACGTGGATTACTGCCATCCAAACACCTGGCCCCTCAGTGCAAGGAGAGACGCCATGAATCAGCTGAGATCCCCATTTACCCTGCACGCTTGTTTTCATTCCTATCATATAAACCCATTCACTTCAGACTGGGATATTGAGTTTGCACTTGTATTGAACCTCTTAAAATACGGACCAGTAATGGAGAGTGTGTGTGTGTGTGTGTGTGTGTGTGTGTGTGTTTGTGTGTGCTCTTTTCTCATCTGTTGTGGACTGACTGTGCTCAGAAATGGTGGTAAATAGTGACTTGACTTACATAAACAGAAAACACCTGAAATGGCAGCTGGATAAAGTGAGGCCAAAGTCTCCAATCCAATAACTGGTGAACAGCAACTGAGGATTTGAGCATTGGAGTTTTTTTAAGAGCGTGAGATTCCGAAATGTGGGCAAAAACTGGGTATCAATGTGGTCGTGCAGTATTAAATCAATGTTTTACTGAATAGCCGGACTTGTAAATGTAATGACTACTTGTTTTAAACAAGGGTAATATGTATTCAGAACGTGTGGCAGTCTGCAAACATCAGATATTTCGGTTAAGGTGTGAAACCTATAGGCTTTGCACTATTTGATCATTATAAAATTCTCCTGGCACCAACCTGAGGCTGCCTCGCTGCGATTCGCTTTGGAGACCATCTGTGCACGGTATTTCTGGATTTGTGCTCAGAAGCATCTGTGGTCGCGATGAATCGAGCGACGGGAAACGTTCATGCAAAGAAGCCACTTCAGCTCCGTCTCTTTAACCCAGATTGTTATCTCAATTAGCTGCAGTTTGATCCTGTAGACATTGACGATCCCGGGCCTAGCCAAACTGTTCTTCTCCGAGTAGCTTCGATGTTATGTTTGGGTTTTTGCCTGTCTCGTTTCAGGAATATTAATTAGACAATGGGGAAAATAGAAGAGGCGGGATAATCAATACCCAAGACTTGTAGCCGGAGACCCTGAAGGACTGACTCACACTAATGGGAAGTGCCCTTTAATGAGAAGCGCTGGAGATTGTAGGTGGTAGTATTAACCAAGGCAAAGGGAATTGATAAAAAAAAAAAAAGAAAAAAAAAAAGGGTCACACGTGTTCACCTCCTCGGGCTTTGTTCTGTGAAACCACGGTGGTATCCGGCGGTCACGCGGCTGCTCGCATTACGCTCCAACATCAAGGAGGAGACTTAATTTCTGCCTGTTTTGCAGAAGACCCGGGGAAACGGAGATGCCGTGGAGGGAGTGCAAGGGAATGGTGCTGCTGAGGGTTAAAATGTGTTTGCAGTTGCTAAGGAACTGTCTGGCAGACCTTTAGAGGAGACAGAAGCAGAGAAAAGATCAACACACAAAAAAAACTCAAGAAGAACCTTTTAGGATTTTCAAAAAGTCAACAAGGAAACCTATAAACGCTCCACAAGAGTCTGCCGAGCGCGAGGAGGGACCGAGCTCAGATTTTGGATCTAATATCTAAAAATGTTTTATAGGTTAGTCAAATTCTGAGCAATCACCAAAACACATAAAACTGTTCAAAAAAAAGACATGAACGTTTTGTCAATCAAAAGAAACAAGTGTAATTATCATTATTCAAGGCGTGATCATTAAATTACACTTTTATAAATTTTTATATTTGCCAAAAATCTCGTACTTTATTCATCAAATTCTTGTCTCTGGAAATAATGTTGACTTTTGATTACCAGAGAACTGCATCTCTCCGAAAATGGACCATCTGCTGCAAAGTGCATGTTATTGTTTTGTGCCATCCTCCTTCTGCCATCACCTGCGTTCACCTTAAAGATTGAAAAGGTGGAGCACTGAAAAGCACTGATAACGGGGGAATATATACGTGTTCCAGCCCGAGATAACTCAAAGATAAAACTATCCTGCTAGAAAAAGAAAAGGAAATGGACTAAAATGGGTTTGGAAAAACACTCAACAATTTCAGTTTTGTCCTTAAAAGTCCTTTGGCCTTTGAATTTATTGTGCTGCCAATGTGCTGCTCTCATTCTCATACTCAGAAATGTGTCCTTACATTAACGATGTTACAGCAAATGAAAGTCTCCCATCGGCAGAGTACTTTCAGAGTAAAAGCCCAGTAAGATTATTTTCATAAGAGACTGTGAATCCAGAAATCAAAGCGGCTGCCTGGTTGCTACAGTATGTTAGAGAGCAGTGCGAGTGAGAATTTACCTCAGACAGGGACGTTATATTTGTATTCCTTTCTGTTGGTTTGTCAGCAGGATTATGCAAAATCGACTGTTTTGGGCAGAGAGAGAATCCATTAACATGTGGTCTTTCTTTAACTTTCTTTAACAACATGAGAGGCGTTTTTTCATATTTCCATCTATTTCTCCCGTATATATGTTTCGGACTGATGTCTATGAACGTGTCTGATTAGGTGAAGATCCATATACAAATCTGATCCAGCTGATTTAAAGGTGTCCTCATACAGGGGCTGTTTGATAGAAGTTTGTGTTCTGCTTCATGCCAGTCTTGTTTGGGGTCGAACCTCCAGAGCTCGAGGCCATGGTTAAATCTTGGTCTTGTAACCCTAAGCCGTTAAAAGAAACCTCCGATGGTGTCTCCTCTTTCTCCACCTCTGATTATCATTCTCTGTCGGTACCGCTGGTGCAATATTAATTAACTGCTTACCTTATTAATTTTCATCTTATCATCAACATTCACCATGCCTCCGATCCAGGGAGCGGAAACACAAATGCACAACTGAAAATGGAAGACAGGTTTTATTCTTTTCTTGCCCAATCACCGATACTGAGCTCAAGATGTTTTGTGACGCCACATATGCATTTTCTCCTGAAGAGAGAAGAATCGTTATTATCATGATAACAAGAATATAAACACAGATCGGTGTGAGTGTTTGCACGAACATGAGGTCGGGGTCGACTGAAACTTCTTCTTTTCTGTTGAATGTGTGGGAAATGAATGAATAAATGCATTAAGGAACCCAGTGCAGATAGAAGAGGCAGGAGGCTGCACAGGCAACAAAGTCATTACCTTTTGCAAAATGTAAACACTTCATCCAACATGACAACGTTACACAACCTCTGGGATCAGTGGCAGTCGGTTGAGAGATGAACTCAAGAATCACTAAGGGAGGTAGTTCTGTTTCAGGCAACAGGTAAAAACAATGTTTAGTGATAAGTCCAGCCAGTTCAAACCTCAAGGTCAACACCACGGAGGAACAGTAAGTAATAAGAGATAATAATTAGAATGTGGATAAATGAATAAACTGAAAGAATCGTGGTTTTATGAAATGAAGGTTGACCCTGACCAATGCCTGAAGCATTCTCCACGGCACACCTTCCAAGGTCCTCGATAAACTTCAGTCCGTCCGGATATGTGCTGCTCGTATGCTCTCCCATGCTCCCGGGACTTCATCACCCTTGCCCCCCCCCCCCCCCCCCCCCCCAGAAACCCCCGCTGCCTCCTGCTCCCTCGGTGCATTCAATTCAAATTCCTCGCCCTCCTCTCCGTACCACACAGGACCAAGCCTCAGACGTGGGGTGACAGAGCCTCCTCCTCTGCCCCCGTCCTCTGGAACGCTCTCCTTTTCAAATTCCTTAACTCACCTCTTCAGAGAAGCTTTGATTGTATAGAGACGATGTTCTTTTACATTTGACGTAAAGTGTCCCAACAAATTAAATGTATTATTATTATATTTATTATTAGGCAACACTCTCAGCTTGTTTTGTGTATGAAAAGATATATATATGTATATTTTCTCTCCTTATTAAAGGACAATGCACAAAACTTACATCTCAAAGGAGAAGAGGTGATTTATACCAGATTTTGCTACCAGCTAATTATCTG
This sequence comes from Platichthys flesus, assembly GCF_949316205.1. Classification (NCBI taxonomy): domain Eukaryota; kingdom Metazoa; phylum Chordata; class Actinopteri; order Pleuronectiformes; family Pleuronectidae; genus Platichthys; species Platichthys flesus. The sequence goes on along the minus strand of NC_084945.1, from coordinate 9,206,042 downwards.
CATTTCTTCCTCCTCCTCTCCCCTGATTAATTAAAGTTCACAGACCAAGAATTGGACTTAACTCTGTGCCTCCTGTTGGTGTGATGGCCAACGCTGACTTTAAAAATAAAAATCCACTTGGAGCTACTTCAGATTTGGCTCTTCCCCCTCCTCCGTCACATACGTAATACAGAACTCTATTTGAAGGTTGATTTGTTTTTTCTAATCCAACAAAACACCATTCACTCCTCCACTTTTATGTTGCAGAAGACTGAAGTGAAAAAATAAAAGAACTATTCAAGGCAACTTAAGTAGATTTCCAGCTATTGAGTAACATGATATTTCTCTTTGTTGCATTGTGGTTGTGTTGAAGGTTTTTCCTTCTTCTCTCTACGAATGACCGCAAACTATTAAAGCCCGACCTTCACCACAAGAAACTGAAAGAAGACTGACATTTCTTAACACATTGTTATTTCTCATCATATTATTACCTATGCTAAGAAAGTTATGTTTTTATGTTTGTTTTTTTTCTTCAGACGTTTTATTTTACTTGTTTGTTTTACAGCAGGATTACGAAAAAACGACCGGACGGATTAGTACGCAACCTGGTGGAAGGCAGCGGCGCAGGTCAAGGAAAAGTTAATTACATTTTGGTAGGGATTCAGGATTTTTGTGTTAGCTTGTCAGAGATGATTCAGGAATCTTGATGGAAAAGAAATCAGGCATAGGTGACGGATATTTATGAGTTTATATTTATTTTTTTGGCAGGGGGTGCTTTCATCTCTAACAGACACACCACCTAATTATATCCATGCACCTCTCATATTGAATTAGAATCCCATTTTAGGCATGAAAAAACATCTCCATCATTATTTGTGACACAAATCAGAAAACCTGCGCAGATCACAGGGCGAGAACAGTGTGCCATCCCCGGTGCATAGAAAGGCTGTTTAATGCACACTGATGCCTTTGATTTACACGGACTGCCGATGGGTTCGTGACTTTCATAAGCAAGGCCTATTTGTGCTCTAAATCGGCAAATGGGCTGATGTATTATATACAGAATGTAGCACTGGTGCTTTCTTACAGGTAAAGGGGGGGGGGGGGATTGAAAAAGGATACATTTAGAGTTAATTACACGAACATGCTCGAAGTGGATTCATAATTTGCCTGACATTAAGAATCCAATATGTCTGTTTAATTAGCTCTAGATTGAGATTTGTGCTAACCAGAGCACTTGATCAGCAAGTCAGGATGACAACGTGTTACAATATAGATGAAAAGATGGATAGCTGGATGGATAGATGGATACATAGATGGATAGATGGATGGAAAGATGGATAGATGGATAGATGGACAGATGGACAGATGGATAGATAGATAGAAAGATAGAAAGATAGATAGATGATAGATAGAAAAAGGGATAGATGGATAGATGGAAGTATAGATAGATGGATAGATGGATGGAATGATAGAAAGATAGCTCGATGGATAGATAGAAATAGGGATAGATAGATAGATAGATAGATAGATAGATAGATAGATAGATAGATAGATAGATAGATAGATGGATAGAAAACTAAAAGCTGTCAGTCATCATGCACTGGGACAGAAAGGCTCATCTGAACTCACCACTAGATGGTGCTAATGTGTTTCCCTCCCTGATCCTTTCAGAGTGTCAGGGAAGCTCGAACCTTCTTAAATTAAACACTTAAATTATACACATTCAGGTAAAAAGTCTTTGATGAATCTCCCTCTGTAGTAAACAAGAGGAAAACACATTCATCAGACTGACTAGAAGCCGGGTTCGTCCTCTGCAAGGACAGGAGGAAAGAAATGTGTGGTTGCCATGGACTACCTGACAGTAGGTATGGTATAAAGCAAACAGTGGAAATTGATGATGGAAATGGTGTAATTTGAATGCAACATATCACCGTAAGCAAGCCGGTAGTCCTCAGCCAATTCCTCTCCAGGGAGTGCAAAGTGGCTTTGGCTGCGGCAAATGACACCGTAAATAGCTCTGATGATTCCGGGACATGTTGGGAACGCGGCTGCCTCGGCCTCGTGTTACTTTGCATGTAAAACGCCAACGTGAGCAACACCTGTAGGCACTCCAGAGTCAAAAGACTGTCTCCTGCTGTTGTGTACATCCACTGATGATGAACACAACCCGCGTGCACACTTCAAGGCCTGCGAGAGTCTACAAAGCCTTGCTCGCAGCTCCGAGGGAATCAGGTGCTGCTCTCAGGGACGGGGATGGAGCCTTTGTTTTGCATTCAACCCCCTTAGATATCTCCTGGGGCGGAAGGTGATGGTGCTGGGGGAGGTAGGCGTGTGTTTGCATGTAGAGGAGGGAGGGAGGGGGGGGGGGGGAAAGGGTGCAGAGGTGAGAGTGAACGAGAGACAAGATGGGACGAAGGGTGGGAGGTTGACGGGAAGCAGGAAAAGTTTACCTCCTGTATCGCCTGAGCGTGAAGCCTCTGTGGATTACTCACTACATGTGTTCTGAGGATGAGAAAGAGGGTGAACCATCCGGATGCCTGAGTCTCATGATCTCTTCTGGCTCTAATCTACACCCTCTATTTTTACATTAGTTATTTATATGGTGTTGTGAGTGCATCGTATTTGCATCCGGAAACAATATTGTTATATTCATTGGAATGACAAGGATCAAATGACAATGTGCAATGTAAAAGGGGTTGGTCATGTTGAGGGAAAAGTGAACTTTACTGCTTAGTACTGTATAGTGGCGTATTAAGGCCATTTTAAGCAAAAAGGAAAAAGGAGTGGAAAGAAAAACTCTGAATTCCTGACAAGAAAAACTTGAGGTAGTCAAATTTAAGAGATATCAAGTCAGTACTGCTGTTACAAAATGAGCAGATGTATGCAGTTTTTTAAAAATTACTATTTGGGTAAACAAGTTAAATAAACAATTAACTCAAACAACTTCCCATTGCCATTGAGTTTTGTTTTGTTATTTTGCCCTTGGTACACACGTCATGTTCCACGGCACAAACGAGAGACAGAGCTGCTCTCTCACATCGCCGATCTACCAAATTAACGCGGTTGCCCGGTTGTCATGTTTCCATCACTGCCTATCGGAGCCATAGCTGATTAAAACCTGTGTCTGCTGCAAAGTCATTTGACCGGGGGAGTGAAAGCCGATCGTGTTCATTCCCATCGCAAACAAAAACCAGATGTTAATGGTAAAATGTCTTTTTTTTACCAGTGAAAAAAGGAGCTAAAGTCATTAGTTAGTTTTATATTGACATTATAATAAATTCATGAATTCTAACTGAGATTGAAATCCCAAACATGTGCCGTCTTGTGCAAAAGGAAGTACACAGCCGTGGACAGATGCAGAGATCTCATCCGCTCTGTCTCCTGGTAATTCCAATGAGATTTGTAATTTTCCTCTAAGTGACCTCCGTGTCCTTGAACTGCAGGATCGCCTCGCGTTTGCCTGTTTGCTCCCCGCTCTCCGCCTGCCTCGCTCGTCACACAGCCCACGTCTCCATAAGCAGCTCATCACCACCAGTCCCCCACCCCCCCCCCACACACCTCATCAGTCTGCTCCCCTCAGCTCAGTCCCCTGCCGCCTGGCCAGACATCCAGCCCCGCTCACAGCTCAGCCCTCTTTGGCTCCGTCCCGCACCCCGCCACTCCCTCTCTGCCCTCAGCCTTCGCCTGCCACAACCCTCGCATCCCTGATAAATCTTCACTTTATCACTTGTACCTGGGCTGTGCATTTATTGTCAGTCGCCCATTCAAACGTAGCTGGACTAAAGGCCAGGTATTTCCTCACAGTTAAATCATCCGCTGCAGGTGGTTCCTTGACAAAAGAACACCACTTTTTCTTATTGATTTCTCACAGATGTATGACTTTAATGTCAGGCATTTTGAGATTTTACACACAATATTAACCCCACAATCCCTCCATCCTTTTTCTACACTGTTTATTCTTTAGAGGTGCACTGGGGGAGCTGGAGCCATCAAATGGGTGAGAGGCGGGGTACAAGCTGGACAGGTCGCCAATCCATCACAGTGTCAACATACAACCATGTACACTCACATTAACTCAAGAGTCTCCTGACCTACAATCTGCATGAGTGTTGTACCTGAGGAAAAAAAAAACACCCACACGCACACAGAAAGACCTCTTGCAGAATCAGGGTTCTAATCGGGGGAACCTTCCTGCTGTGAGCCACTGTACCACTGTGCCGCCCCACCACCCATTACAATCTATCGCTTCATCTCTCAGCAGCTCAAACAGCAGACCAGCTTGTAAACACAGTTACTTATTTAGCGTCTAAAGATGCAGATATTTCCCACAAGAGATGAGGCCAGACCAGAGCTGGACTCCAACTGAATGCTAATGTGGCTTCATGCGTGCATCCATGCATTATCCATGCCTCATCCGTGCATTATTGTTAATAATTTCTTGTACATTTGAATCGTTATAAAAGCTTTTCATATAGAGCGAACAAAGAATTGACTCTTTTATATTCCATCGACTTCCTCCCGATTCCTCTTGAAAGCCCTGCAGCTCGATGTGTTGAAGGAACCACGCTGAGTCACTCGGAATTAATCTACATACAAGTTCACCGGGGAAAAAAAAGTTTCGAGATGTTCCCGGGGTCTGAGGAGCTGGTCACAGTGGTGCCACGCAGCAGTGTCACTCCCATCACCTTTAATGGGAGGGAGAAGGTTACTCTGTGTGGGTGTTTGTCTGTCTGTGTGTCTGCTCCCTGTCACACAAGCCGACGGATGGGACTGCGGACCAGATGGACCTTGATGTGGACGGCTTGATCAAGTGGAGCGTTATCAGACCACCCACTCTGACTGACATAAGCCGCGAGGCCTAAGCGTATTAGGAGGCGGGGGGTTCGGGGGGACGGCGGAGACACTTCAGAGTAATAAACCCATCAGGAGAGAGACAGATACACCTGTTCGCAACAGGGTGACGGAGGCAGAGGGCAGGGAGAGGGAACAGGACGAGGGGGGACAGAAGGAGGAGTGGTGGGTGTAGTGCACCCTGAGAGGAGGAGATAGCACCTGAGGAGAGGAGGGGCGAGACAGAGAGAGAGAGAGAGAGAAAGAGGACAGAGAGGCTCAGCTGCAGTGGGTGAGACCAGAACTGTCCCCAGGGTAGAAACCGCCTCGGACAAGACAAAGTGAGCTGGCCGAGTTAAGTCCAAGTGAAGATAACACATAGAGAGGACATTTTCAAATCCTGTTTTTCGCAGTCTCGGTATGTGTTGTTGAGGGAAATGTAACAATTAAGAATTCATGCGGGAGTTGATTAAAATTAGTTGTTTGATACGAGACTTGACAGAGACTCATTAAACACAAATGCCTAAAAACAAGGTCTAAATGCGAGGCAAGCTACTGCAGACTAAAACTTGCCAGACGTGTGCCTAAGCATCAGGGAGCCAGTGAAGTCCAGCTGAGGTGAGATGAGGTGTTAAAGAGTTAGAAACCCGCTGGCTCCAAGTGTAAGTCGCCCAATGTTAAGACAAATATAGACACCCTACTAGGTCACCTATATAAAATTGGTGGGATAATTTTCAACAATCCTACAACACTCGTTCTTTCAGGTTTTCCAGAAATAATGCAGTGACCCATATGATTCTATCTCCTCGGTAGAAAATCACTTGACCTATTTCGATGCAAAGTAGTCCATGTTCTTATTTCTGTCTTTTATTGTACAAACGTATTAACTGGATGAATCACAGCGGGCTTTGGACATAGAAAGCTAGTAGAGTACAGACATTACAAGGAAAAAAGTGAGGCGAATAAATAATAAAATAAAGTGATGATATTTGACATGTTTAGATTTGGTGGTTAAAGGTTGCTTCGAGAACATTTCGTGCTGCACTCCTCACGTGTGGAAAGGTCCTGCATGAGCTTCAACTTCGGCAGTTTTATTAATCTAATGTAATAAGTGTTAAATCATACATTTTAGTCCAGGTTTTAATATAACGTATCAGTCAAGCTGCTTTGCTTGTGGTGCTGCTGCCCATCCTTCAGTGATTCTGAAAACAACAGGGAATTCACATGTGGTGGACGTAAGGATAAATGGGTTCTACTGTAAATTCCATGCACACAACTGAATTCAGATGTCGACAATCTGAAATTAGTTTTGCCTTCTATAATTTGTTTCTTGGAATGCATGCACTTGTGTATCACACCTCTGTTGTTACCTGAGCAGATGGTTCCAGATTGAGACAATATGTTGCTTTCCCACCTTTAAGCATTGGACTTCTACCAGCACCTGTTGCATTGCACTCCATCCAATGATTTTGTCGGCACACATACAAATACAAACATGTACATGCATATCTTTTCACATCTGTTTTTATCTGAATTATTTTTTAAGTCAGTCATAGAATGTACAATTAAGTTGAATGGGGTGTCACCGTCAATATCTTTACTGTAGTAATGATGAAATTGTATGAAGCAACAAATTGGCAAATGTCATGTTATCAGACTGAGCAGTTTTACATTGCAAGGCTGATAGGAAAAAGACGACAAGATAAGTGCTGATGAAAAGCTATTGGGTTGGTATTGTTTCTCAGGAGGGCTCCGCTGTCACTTTAGTGAGCCCTGTACGCTGCCTAATAAACACTTGTGTTTGCTGCTTTAATTAATCTCTCTCATATTAAAGGTTCAGTGTGGAGGATTAATGTGACAGGGATCTATTAGCAGAAATGGAATATGAAATGATGTTTTTATCAGTGTGTTTGAACTAAATTAGAGAGATATTTGTTTTCTTTACCCTCGAATGGGCCCTTTATATTTAAATACTTTATATTTACATCAGGAGCGGGTCCTCTCTACGGGGGCTGCCATGTTTTTCCCAGTAGCCCAGACTGGACAAAATAAACATGCACGACTTAAAATGTTTATATGACAACTGAAGGCTACCACAGGTTCTCTCTCATGTTTGGAAGGGGGGGACCACTATAAATCGTTCACACTGAACCTTTAATAAACAAAAGCATCACACAGTGGGAGGCGTAAATTGTTCATTTGTTGTGCAGGTTTGGAAACTTTTTGAAATGTCTAGTGGCAGAAACTTTGGTCCCCAGGTTCGTCTCACAAAGATTGATCTGTCCAAAAGTCCAAGAGTCTCCCTACCCTGTCTAGTGCCCCTGAGCAAGGCACCTTACTCCCCAAACATCTGCTCCCCGAGATCGGCACATGGTCGCTCACTGCTCTGTGTGTTCTGCACCAGATGGGTCAAAAGCAGAGATTAAATTTCCCTACCTGCATGAGTGTGCCTTTGCATGTCTGTGCATGTGTTTGGGACAAATAAATGCATCTTAATCATCTTAATCATCTTAAGCTCTCCATCACCAGTACAACATGTGAATTCAGGGTGTGTCCAAATCAATCTTAATTCATCACGGTTGTGTTTTGGGTGAAACGTGCAACAAGCCATCCTCTATCTGCTTTAAAAGCCTGGTGATTTTAAACTTTGGCATACTTCCATTAGAATGGAAGATTTTCCAGGTGGTAACAATGCTTCACTGCAGAGGAAACAGGGTCTCGGCCCACTGTGCAGCCGCGTTTTCTACTCCCTCAAGATAGCGTAAACCATCAATACACCACAACACACGTCATTTTAAGACCGACACACCCAAGTGCATTTGCTATTTGATTAATAGATTGGATTATGAAAAACCTCCCTGATCGGAGACGAGCAAAGATACTTGACATCTCGCTTTGAACTGCTCTGCACTGGATGTTAGCTCACGCCCAACGTGGTATGTGCAAACATTTTAAAGGGGAGATGTTGCTCTCACTGCCTCGTCTCAGCATGCAGGCGAGAGCAAAGGTAATTATTTGTTCTTCAAGGTGAAAGGACGACATTCTGTAGGTATATTCATTGGCATGCTTTTCATCAACGCATCAATTTCCTGTGTCCAGTCTCAGCAGGACGAGCGTGATTTGGCTCTTTATGAGCACTAGGTGATGCTAAGAAGCTATAGGAGACGGTTGCAATTCATCTCTCGTGCATGTCCTATCAGAGGCGAAGACATTTTCACTAAGAGCATCCTGAGAGCACTAATGTGTGCATCCAGCTCAATGACTCCTATTTAAGGCAGCCAGTAGTACAGCCCATCCGTGCAATATGCTCGTGGAAAAAACGGTGGCTGACAAAATTACCGTATAAATCTCTCACAAAATTAAAACAAGTCTTTTCACTGAGGAAATCCATGATCATGCCCGACACCTGCCGGGCCGAACTGGATAATGGCTCAGAGTCCAAACAGTGTGCACGCTGGGCTGAGGCAGAATCAGTCACACAGTGAGCCCTGATCGGGGAAATATATTTCTTGGAAGGTGCAAACAGTGGACATTCACACTGGCAGACAAACAGAAACAGACAAGCAGACAGATGCAGGTGGTGCTTGACCGTTTAACACATTCATCCTGTCCAATAACCTCCATATTCATTATCTGCAGCCAATGGAAGAGACATCAGCATAGAGGTGAATTTAAAAAGACAGATAGACACTATAAGGAAAGACAGAAGGGCTGCATAGGGAAGGTAGAGATACATTCCCATTGCTCAAACTGTAAATCCTGACCATGCGCATCGTTTTTTATCTCCATTAAACCACTTTCGGTCTGACAAAGTGAAGCAGGTTAAAAATGCACTGGCACTCCATTTGAATAAGCCAATGTATTAACCGACTCGGATTTCCAGTCATTCTCCTGATTTGGTTCTTTAAAGGTTTTAGACATTTCACATAATTTTTTTTCGCGTAGCTTATGGTCACGATCACTGATTTGAAGTCTTCCTCGATACAACGTTATGCTCATTTTGAGTTATGGTCCCATTTAGAAATAAAATTGATGCAGAATCAATAAAGTACTTGATCTTATAAATACTTTTTTAATTCCCCAGAAAACTACTTCCATAAATACCAAGTGCAACACCATGGATACCTTTGATGAGAGACTGTCTTACAGTGGGCCTCGTTATCCACCTGTCCAGATTCGTTGTGTACTTCTGGTGATGATTTTTCGCAACACTTTATTCAAACTAGTTTATTCCAACCACGTTGAAACTTTATTTTACAGTTGGAAAAAGCGTTAAAAACATGACATTTAGAGAGACAGCAAGAGAAGAGCAACAGAAAGACAAATAGCTTCATCCCAGTCTTAAGTCATCCTTTAGAATTCAGTTTAATTCTACGGTTTGGCATTACATTGTGTGAACTACAGAACAATAGTGATAAACCTTTAAATATAGGGTCAAATGCAGGTTGAGCCGTCTTACAGTACGTAGTGTCAAACCCAGGTCACCTGTAAAAAGAGATAATAATAGCTTTGTGCAGCTGGCATCATGTACGTGCCATGCAACTGATGTGAGGTTACAGAGGGGCGAGGATCTTTCAAGAATGAAAGAGACACATCTCCTCACAAATATCCTCAGTGCTTCTATCCTATCTTTCATACTATCACAGGCAAAGACTAAGAGTTACCCAAGCTGTGTTGGGAACCAGCTTTTTTCCTGCTGCTCTCTACGGCTGATCCACAGCAAAGTGAAGTAAACAAGAAGATCCTAACACCCCCCTCTCTCCCTCTAATGAAGAGTGCAGCAGAACAGTGCGAAGAAGACGAGGCACAGATTCAGAAGACAACACGGGAGAGTGTATGTGGGAGACGACAACGTGCAGATAAAGTGGATCCGTACCAGAGGTGACAGTTTGCTCCCTGCGTCTTAAAGTGTGCTCCACCTTTGAGGTTGTAGAGAAAAGCGGCTAACTCTTAGGGAGCGATCACAGGGACGTGAACAGGTCAAAGTTCATCACAGTTTAACTGCACGCTGAGCCGTGCTGCGGAACTGCTTCATCACGGGATGCAATATGTTTTATTTTCCTCCCTTGCTCGCTCAGATTGGAAATGAAGGGATCACCACTGCTGCATATGTGTGATCGTGCCCTGAAGCCCGGTCTCAGACATGAACTCCATGAAGTGTCCCAAAACTTGGAGTTTGGGAAATGTCCACAAACTCATTTCACTTATCAGGAACGTAGCAGGAGATTGTGTGTCGGCTGCCACACAAAGCTCGTAAATCATTGTTTACTTCTTCGCCAGCGTCTTCTACGTGTATGGCACCTCTTCTTAATCCTGAGATGTTTGGATTCTTTTTTGATTTCTTTTCACTTCGAGGTCATTTGACAAACGTTTTCTGAATATTTGACCTGGGGCCTGCAGGATCACTAGTGGAACATGTCAGGAGCAACAGACTTGGACCCCCCCCCCGCCGCCTGGACTTCAGTGCATGTCGGAAAGCAGCTGTAGATCATCTTTAATGACTTGAAATAGAAGTGAAATCAACAAGTGTAAGAAAAGGAGGAAGAAGAATTCAAAAACTGGCTAAATAGCGTAGGCAGGAAGAGGCCCTCGCGCTCTTATTACCACCTGAAGAAAAGGCCATCGCCATTAGATTGAAATTTAATTTACGAAATTGTGTTTTAATGCAGCCGTTCACCAGCCGCCACTTCCAAATACGCTTTCTGTCAGTGCGTTTCCTGAGGGCCATTTAATTGGGCTAATGAAGAAAGCTGCTAATGGCTGGGTTTATCTCTGGCAGCGCTGGTGACATTTCATCAAGGCAGGTGATTTTCCAGGCATTGTTTAAGCTCAGTGTGTAGCATTTCAGCCCCGGAGAGGGAGGAAACACGTTATTTGGACAAATTATCAAAACCTGTGGTGGGAACAATGCGGTTCTGAGAAAAATGGATAATTCAGCCTCACACAAAAGCAGCCTGAATTATATTCTAATTATTCTCCAGACATGCTGCTAATCACATTTGGAAAATCACTCTGAAAAAACTAAAATTGGGCTTATTGCTCCTCAGTAATTTGTCTTCAAATTTACAATTCTGGGAATGTCCACACATATGCTGAAAACTACAGAGGACACGGTGAGGGAATATGCACCACATTCGAACAGACGTAGGACCGCACACGTGCATGCACACTGCAGGCACACGCCCACCCACACAGACACACACACACACGCTCTCACAGTATGCAGATGGAACAGTGATGTGACATTTACCTTCATCGGTTATCAACATCTTGACATTAGTACATCAAACCTGCTGTTTCATAATGAGCTTCAGTCGCCGTCCGGCTAACGAATGATTCTGACACTTCTTGTCACTCCCTCCTGTCAGAGAAAGGTCAGTGGCAAAGTCAGTGAGGTTGAGACCCATGCTTATACATGAATGGACTACAAGATTAAACTGAACAAAGCTGACATGTTGAAATTGCAATAGCGAATGAAGGGCACGGAACTGCAGCTCTATGACAGAGTCAGAGTGAAGTTAGACAGGGGTCGTGATCGGATCTTTAATGGATATCAAAGAAGTCATATTTTTTTTTAAAAGCTGATTAATACAGATATATGTGAGACTGAGGTTCAGTAATAAGCGATACTGTTATGGCCAGGTTTGTTTTTCTATTATTTCTATATTGTTTTTCATGCACAAGATGTCCGTCCAGTGTGTTTTCCTGCTCACTCTTTTTTCTGTTCCTCTGTTAAAGTGGTAAAACGGGGGTGGCCCAGTGATGAGAGGGTCTCTCTGTGTGAGTTTTCTCAGGGTACTCCCACTTCCTGCCACAGTCCTTAATTTTTGCACAAAATCGTCCATAAGTGTGAATGGTTGTTTGTGTGTGTGTGTGTGAGGTACACTGGCGACCTGTCCATGGTGTGTACTCCACCTCTCACCCAGTGTCAGCCTGGCCAGACATAAATGAATACTAATGTTCCATTGAATCGTTGCTGCTTCTCATAGTTTTCTATATGTGAAACTTTCTATGTAGTATTACGGTAAAGTAAAGATATTAACTATATAGGTATGGGGGATTTATGACACTCTAAAAGGTGAGTTCAAATACACTGTGTAAAGTCCACTCCAGTGAGGAAATGAACGTGTGGAACATTAAAACAAACATAGTCCTTAGTCATGATCCTAATATAAACAGACAGATAGCTATAGATAGACAGATAGATAGGTGTACATGAGTCATAACACACACACACACACAAACACACAAAGACACACAAACACACATATATGTGTGTGAAAGTATATAAGTTGTCTATTCAACATGCTCTCTTTTAAACTACTCTCGTTTTTTCTCCGTACACTTACGCACATGAGCGTCAGAATGAAATGTGGAGAACACACACGCACTAAGTTCAGTTTATTCCTCCGACTGTGTGTGTGTGTGTGTGTGTGTGTGTGTGTGAGTGAGTGTGTGTGTCTGTCTTCTAGATAAATTACTTAACCGACATTTTTTGAATCACCTCAGCCTGGCCCCTTCTCCCTGCTCCCCCCCACCCCTCTCTCTCACCCTCTCCCTCTCTCTCCCTCTGCCTCTCTCTCCACGTCCCCTCGTGGCGCACAGCATTCAACGCACGTTTTCCGTTCCGTTATTTTTTTTATTTTTTTTTGGGGGGGGGGGGGGGGTAAACAACAATGAAGTGTGATATTTGAAAAAAATAAAACCGACGCAGCCACTGGGCTTGAACTGCGAGCCACCAATCATCTCCGGCGCGTGTTCCAAAAAAGAAGAAGCGGCGTTTGAATCCCTCCCTCTCTGCCCTCCTCCTCGCGCCCATTGGCTGCCGGAGGAGCAGCGACAATGTTTAATGCACCATGCGGTGTCCGGAGTTGAGTCAGTGAGAGGAAGCGCTCAATGTGCTCAGAGCCCGCGACACGCGCACAGAATACTGAATAGCGACCTGTGCGTAACGCAGCCGAGAGAATCCACCTTTTTGTCCGCGCGCTGACATCTGGACGGAGACTTGTGGCAGAATGCGGCTCTGACCATCACCTACTCCTCTTCCTCTTCCTCTTCATCAACAGCAGCTGTCTCTCTATATATCTGTGCGTGTGTGCGTCTGTGTGGACTTTGATTGAGGACGGAGCACAAGGACACAACGCCACTAAAGGGAACAGTCCCTCAGCGATGTTTGGCACCGGTTGGCTTTTAAACACTTTGGATCTTGCAGCACATCTGGATTTCCCCTCTTCTTCTTCTTCATCTTCTTCTCCTTCTTCTGCTCATTCGGTATTTCTCCGAACACTTTTCCTTCCTGGAGAGCGGTGAGTCACTGCAGGCGCAGGGCGATCCGCTGCATCCTAATCACGCAGCGGAGAGGACTTCAGCTCATTGACATTACAGTCATACTTTTCTGGAGCACTTTTCTTTTTTTCTTCCCTTCTTCTCATTTTCTCTCTGCGCCGCCTGCACTGTAGCCTGCGTGTGGATTGTCCTCTCCTCTCTCTCCCTCTCCTCTCTCTGCTCTGCACAGAGGAGGTGGGAACCCACATCGAAGTGTTCAGGGGATGAAACTCTCCCTGAACCCTCGCTGGAACTGACTGTTTTTATTTGACATTTTCCCGAATCTGCTCTATTTTCTGGGACTATTGCATCAGTTTCCTTTTTTTTCGGGGTAAGTTTAAATCATGTTCTTTTAATTCAAATCTCCCTGTTTATCTGTTGCGTGCTCTTTTCCCCCCCAAATTATTCGTATTTCTTTATTTCTCAACCATCCCTGTCCATACGCGTGCAACAGCTTCCTCCGAGGAGACACGGGAGAGAATTACAGGACCGTGCCGAGACGCTGGCAGCTCATTTCTCTATTTTTCTTTTTTAAGGCTCATTTGAAAAATCCGGATTATGCGGATTTGTTAACGCTTGTAAGAGGCTCATTTAATACACACTTATTCAAATCGCCACCACAATGGGCCCCTCAGTTAAACGCATGCCGTGTTACCATATTATTAAAGTTGTCCTATTACGGCGTCAGTCAGCGTTCCCCTGAAGGTGTGAATGGGCCATTGTCAGGTCAGGGTCAGGTCGTTGCATTGCACATTTGATACAGAGGAAAGAGAAAAACTGCATTCTTGTGTTTACAATGATACATGTGGTGGATAAGCTTCAAGGGGAATCATTATTTCCCCACGTATCGGGGCTGCGCCTGGTGTCTTCCCAAGGTTAACTAATTGACAAGCTTCTCCCATAATTGTAGAGATGAATTACACATGAGCCCTGTTTCATTTTTGGCTCAGCGGTGGATCGGATAGCTCCTCGGCACAATGGCTCGTGTGGCTGACAGTTTTTATTTGGGTGACTAATTGACAGCTATGCGTTATCTAAACATTTATTTTTTTCTGTTTTCCTTTTTAGGTGCTATGAGCGATCACTGACAATGACTATTCTGTTCGGAGACTGGATCGCGATTACTGCTCAGATGAGTCTGGACGCTCAGCTGAATATAAATTAGGTGTTCAGCACCACAGATTGCTCGAGGAGGCAGAGGAAGAGAGAGACAGGGCAAAGACAATCCACAAAGACAAATGCCAAGGTCTCGCACCATGAACAGAACTCTCTTCTTCAGCCTGGATAACAGAAATACCAAATTTGAAGAAAATATCAACAGGTCAAAGGAAGCTTAAACACAGCACCTCTTAGCCTATCGCAGCTTTTAGGGATGTATCTTTCTGTTTTCTTTTTCCTCCTGTTATGGGCTCAAGCCCTGACATTGAAAAACTTGAATTACTCTGTCCCAGAGGAACAGGGTCCGGGGACAGTGATTGGGAACATTGCCAAAGATGCCAGACTCGGACTCGATCAGACTGGACCGGGTAAAAAAGCCAACTTTCGGGTGCTGGAGAATTCAGCCCCGCATCTCATCGATGTGGACCCCCAAAGTGGACTGCTGTACACCAAGCAGCGCATCGACAGGGAAACATTGTGCAAGAGAAACCCCAAGTGCCAGCTATCAATGGAGGTTTTTGCCAATGACAAAGAGATCTGCATGATCAAAATAGATATTCAGGACATTAATGACAACTCGCCCAATTTCCCCTCTGATCAGATTGATATTGACATTTCAGAAAATGCTGTGCCTGGGACGCGCTTTCCCCTGACCAGCGCACATGATCCAGATGCAGGAGAAAATGGCCTGAAAACGTATCAAATAACCCGTGATGACTACAATCTTTTTTCCTTGGAGGTAAAAGCCCGCGGGGATGGGACAAAATTCCCAGAATTAGTTATTCAACGACCGTTGGACAGAGAAGAACGAAGCCATCACACCCTGATTTTGTCAGCCACCGATGGGGGGGAATATCCCAGATCAGGTACCATGCAGATAAATGTCAAAGTAATTGATTCAAATGATAACAGCCCCGTGTTTGATCAGCCCTCGTATGTCGTGGAAATTCCTGAAAATTCATCTCCTGGTAAAGTCCTGATCGATTTAAATGCCACGGATCCTGATGAGGGCAACAACGGACAAGTAGTCTATTCTTTTAGTGGCTATGCCCCCGAGAGGATCCGGGAGCTCTTCTCCATAGATTCCAGAACAGGGGTCATAAAGATTCAGGGTGAAATTGACTACGAAGAGAGCCCTGTTATCGAGATTGACATTCAGGCAAAGGATCTCGGTCCCAATCCAATCCCGGGCCATTGTAAAGTCACTGTTAAAGTGCTAGACAGGAATGACAACTGGCCATATATAGGCTTTGTGTCTGTGAGACAGGGAGCCATCAGCGAGGCAGCACCCCCGGCCACTGTCATCGCTCTGGTCCGTGTCACAGACAAGGACTCTGGCAGGAATGGGCAACTTCAATGCAGAGTGCTGGGTAACGTCCCGTTTAAACTTGAGGAGAACTATGATAACTTCTATACAGTGGTGACAGACAGGCCCTTGGACAGAGAGGTGCAGGATGAGTACAATGTCACCATTGTGGCCAAAGACAACGGCCTCCCTCCTTTAAACTCAACAAAATCCTTCACTGTAAAGATTCTGGATGAGAACGACAATGTCCCTCGCTTCACCAAGTCAGTGTACCTTCTTCAGATTCCTGAGAACAACATCCCTGGGGAGTACCTGGGCTCCGTTCTGGCACACGACCCAGACCTTGGCCAGAATGGCACCGTGTACTACAGTATACTCAACTCCAACGTGAGCGGGGGTGATGTCAACACGTATGTTAATGTGAATGCTGCGAATGGAGCCATCTACGCTGTGAGATCTTTTAACTACGAGCAGGTCAAGTATTTTGACTTCAAGGTCCTCGCTAGAGATGCAGGATCTCCGCATCTGGAGAGCAACGCGACGGTGCGCATCAGCATTCTGGACGTCAATGACAACATCCCAGTCATAGTGCTGCCGTTGCTCCTGAACGACACAGCTGAGATCCACGTGCCGCGTAATGTTGGCGTCGGCTACATAGTCACCACAGTAAGGGCAGTGGATAATGACTACGGCGAGAGCGGGAGGCTGACCTACGAGATCTCAGATGGCAATGAGGAGCACCTCTTTGAGATCGACCCGGTGTCTGGGGACGTTCGAACAGCCCACCCATTTTGGGACGACGTCAGCCCCATTGTGGAGCTGATCATCCGAGTGTCAGACCACGGCAAGCCGACTCTCACTGCCGCCGCCAGGCTCATCGTCAAGGCCTCCAACGGACGTCCTCCTGATGGACTGCCTCGCACAAAGGACAATCAGAACTGGGACATGTCCCTGCCTCTTATAGTAACTCTAAGTATTGTATCCATCATGCTCCTGGCGGCCATGGTGACCATAGCCATCAAGTGCAAGCGGGAAAACAAGGAGATCCGCACCTATAACTGCCGCATTGCCGAATACTCGCACCCTCAACTCGGAAAAGGCAAGAAGAAGAAGATTAACAAGAACGACATCATGCTGGTGCAGAGCGAGGTGGAGGAGCGGGATGCCATGAATGTGATGAACGTGGTAAGCAGCCCTTCCTTGGCCACCTCACCCATGTACTTTGACTACCAGACACGCCTGCCACTCAGCTCACCACGGTCAGAGGTCATGTACCTCAAGCCCACTGCCAATAACATCGGCGTGCCCCAAGGCCACGTGGGATGCCACACCAGCTTCACAGGCCCAGTCACCAGCACTACAGACACACCTACTAACCGCATGTCCATCATACAGGTAAGAGAAATTGCAGTGTTCTCCTTCACCGTTTTCACCGTCACAACCTTCAGAAAGGTCCCATTTCCTATATCAACATTACCCCCCCCTTCCCCTCCCCCTTTTTTAATGAAAGAAAAAGAAGACAAGGACAGGCAGAGACAGAGAAGCCCAGCAGCACAGAGAGAAGTGAAGGAAGGGGAGGGGGGGAGCATTAGAAGGATTAAACACTCATTCTGGTGCTATCACAGAACACAGCTAGTGACATCAACACAAATCAGTGGTGTTTGAAATATGTCACAACAGTCTCCTTTTTAAATCAGTTTTCCTGTGGAAATCTCTCATAGATCACTCAATCACTGTCATTTAATTCCCGTGGAAGAAAGAGTTTAGCCCTGCGGCAGTTCCATTTGATACCATCCAATTATCCCATGTTGCATGTTCTATTTCAATAACAAGTTTGTCTCTGAAAATCTACTTACCTGCATTTTGTATTAAAATACCTGTACATATTTATTGTTACAGCTACAATGTCATATCATGACAGTTAACTTGGTCCAAACAGTGACACCTGCTTGTTTTGCTGTTTACCGTTTTTTTGAACATCCTGTCAGTCGTCAGATATTCGACAGTTCTTTGTGGTTAATGCTACGGGTTTTAATTCCTAGAGATTAGCAAAGACTACTTATTTTCACGGCTACTTTATACGCTTTTATAAGAAGTACTTGGGTGTATAAGCCTCTAACGTGATAACTTCTCTGTGTCTTTGGCCTTAAGCTCATTAAAAGTCTGTCGTGTCAGACGAGGATTAAGGCCTGCTTAAGATGGTGGTACGGACACTGGGGACAATGGGCAGTGGTAGGAAAGGGGCCTCTTTTCCTGAAATTTACCAGTTGTTGACAAATAGAGCAATTTACGCTCCTAATATTATTTGATAGAAGCAATAGTTTCTGTGAGTTTTAATGTTATTACCTACTGTCAATAGCCTTTGGAGGATTCTTTACACGGTAACTATTAGTTTCTCTAGTGAGCTCTGGCGTTTTCGATCCTGCTATTTGCGCTGGCCGTGAATGTGACGATGACTGTGATCGGATGTGATGTGTTCCCACCGGGGAGGAAGGCCAATGCCTGTTGTTCCCACTCTCAGCCTCAGCCCTGTTTCTATTATGAGCCAGCTGCATAGGGCAAGGGTCAGCACAAAGACCGTTAAGGCTTCCTAATCAGAGGGACAGAGTAATTGCTGGTCCATTATGCAGACTGTTTCTGTGCTAATGTAGTGATGATGAATTAGACCGTGTGAGGTTGCTGCACACCCATTTCGTGCACTTATTTCCTCTCCCCCCTTTCAGACTGTCAAAGGGAAAACAAGCAGCTACAACACATTCCTTAGTGTCTTGTTTACAGAGGGTCCCCTCGACGCATCAGGCGTGCAGGGTGCTCTATTGTATTATTCAACAGAAACCTGTGTAGAGGAAGCTGGCCTGAGGCATTAAGTTTCTTCAGAAGCTGTACAGAGGCGTATCACTTTCCCCCCTCGCCCATGCCTCTGCCTCCTCCTCTCTGCATGTGTGTGGACAGTAAGTAACCTGAGTCGGAGGAGAGCAGCTATGGGAAAAATGTCATGAAACAAAGACAGAATTCCCCTTCCATCGATCCCAAGGCCGTCCAGCCCATCTGTCACTACAGGTGCCACAGGGAGCGAGGTTGAATGGGAAAAATAAATAAAGAGATGGATAAAGCAGGAGAGCATATCGCCTGCTCATTCAGTTTCAGACGAGTACCTTAGTGCTGCTGTCTTCATCTGTACCCGGTAGTGCTGCTGTAGCTGCATGCAACTCCCAGTCTCTCTCCACACTGCTGCTGGCCTCTGATGATGTTTTATAGTGGTACACCGGCCGACAGGGAAAGGGGAATAATATGAACATATCAGCCGAGCTCCGCTGGCCTTATCATTGTCACCACCGTGCCAGCACCCGGCCCAGTGGAGAGTTTCATTTCATTTGTAAAGAGAATTCCTGGGATAAGGAGATGGATGATACGTAATGATGCCTAATTCCGCTTAAGGCGTTGAAGGGAATTACTTAGTGTGGAATCAAGGTTAAAACCAATCGGCTGCAAAATTCCTCAATGCTCAGGAAGAAAGGATTTCAGTAATTCTCTCCAAAGAGTGAGCCCACTCTGCCTTGAATACATTTTAGGATTTTGTCCCACATTATGTTCAGCCTCAGCAGCTGTGCCACTGTGACTACGGCCCACTGACTGGCTTATAAGTTCCACCGGTGCTTTCTTCCTGCCTGTTTCAGAAGCTGTCCCCATTGTTGCCAAACATCGAAAGACTCCTGTGTCATTACTTTTAAATGGGCTCCCTGATTAATCGTATTGATTTGTTTTGATAAGTTTTGAGTGTTATAATTAGATTCACCATGAAACTCTAATTAAACAGAATCCTGTCTTGGTGAGACACCATCCGTGTTAATAAGATGCATGAGGTACAGAGGCTTATTGGATTGTGAATGGCTATAAAAGCTGCCTTTAGGTGGCGGCATTCTGCCTTGTGTGAGGTGGCATTGGGATGTGGGTGTCAAGGAGAAAAGGGGCACCTGTCTCTGCTGACTCGACATTGTCACTTGATGAAGAGAATCGTACGGCTCTAATGAAATATGTCTGGCATAAATATGTAACAAGGAACATAGGATATCTTTGTCTGTAGTCGCCTGCCTGACAGCATTTTGTTACAGCTGCTTTGAATGACAATTGGTGAATTTGCCACGAAAGCAGTGAATCTATGATGAATTATTTAAAATTTGCTAGAAAACCTGGCAGATTCTGACAGATCATGTAAGAATTTACAATAAACCAAGGTCTTTCTAAAAATGACTGGCAGCCATAAACCTATTCAGCAAATTCAAAGGATGCTGGGGGAGAAAAAAAAAAACAGTTAGGAGGTGTGACTGTGATCATTCAGTGCGGCACACAATGAAGTTACTCCTTTGATCTCTTTAGGTTGTGGATATGCATGCCAACAATGTAGCTGGAGCAGATGTTGAAAATGGATGCTTCCAGGAATGGTCTTACTCTGCATAATTTAGGCATATTGTGTGTGTGTGTGTGTGTGTGTACACGTGTGTGTGTGTCTGTGTGGGTGGAACGTCATTGTGTATTCCAGGCATGTGATTTAAGCCTTTAGCTGGCAGGCTCCGTGACAGAGCCCCTCTCTTTTTATGAGCGTGACAATCTTGCATTTGTCCGAACCTTGAAACACCCTTCCTCCAAACACACAGACACACACATGCACACACACACTCACACACAAACACACACACACACACACACACACACACACACATCACACAGATGCAAATGTAACCCTGCTTGTGCTGTTTTTAAGGATTCTCCTGAAAAGTCTTATCAAAGCCTGTGCTGTATATTGTATTGAAATTGCTCCCACACTTGAGTGGCCACTGAGGCAATGAATAGAAAAGTGCTCTTTATTTCATTTCTCTCTCTCTCTCTCTCTCTCTTCATCTTTAGATAACTTCACTCTGGAGCTTTCTATAGAATGAGTTTGTTGTAAACCTGTATGTACCGGAGCTCACTCGCTCACAGGACTGAGCCGCTCGGCAGCTCGATGCACAAACAGTCATCTATAGGAATGAGGGACAGTTCAAGAAGCCATTTGTAATTTATGTACTTGTGTCCCTCAGCTGAGTTCTTCTGGGCCACTAGGCCACATTTGTTTTATTTGAGCTTGCCAGTACATAAAAGAAATAAAAGAATCAGCCCGCCTGAGGGCGTATCTTCATATTTCCTCAAATAAACCGGCTGCTACTGTACATAACACTACACGCTGAAATTCTGAATTATTAATAGGCAGTTTTATTTTTCTTCATCTCCCCCAAGCTCCTATGATAGATGCAACTGAGAGGAAGTGAAGTCAGACCGCAGAATGTTGCTCCGGGGAACAGCACTAAATTATGTTATCTTTGTATAAGCAAAACATAGAAATTTAGTAATTGAATGTTTTCTTTTACTAGCTGCCATTACTCGTATTGTTGCCCTGGTACTTGTTTCAGCTTCGGTGTGTGAGCAGCAGTGCAGCACACAGCACAAAACAGCAGCTATATTTGCATCTTCTTTCATTAATAAATCATAACGTTTAACAAATCAGTGGAAAGCGGAAGATGTCACGATGAACATCAGAGGTCTCTGAACATGAGGGAGGAGGAGGGCAGAACACGGGCTATGTGGGGAAACAGAAATTGCTCATTTTCGGAAAGGGAACCTGGTAATGAACGCCCAAATACTGATGATGTGTGTAGCACAGGGAAAAGTGGAAATTAGTGTCAGAATCTCAACCTTTTAGTTTGCAATGGATTTGAGAGTTAAATTAAGGAAACAAGACTGAGGAAATCTGTTCTAGGAATAAGTTACACCACAAATATCATTGGCTGCTATTTCAGGTAAAAAAAAGTTGTGCAGTGTTTGCCGTATTTCCTGATTCCACGTCTGTCACACGTTCTTCAAAGTTTTGCATAGTTAATTGTTCAGTTGCAGTATGGTGTTATAAGTACCCCCCAAAAAAGTTGTTCTATATTGGAGGCAGCAGTGGAAGTCCATGTTTTATTTATTGCAAGTTCTGAGAAGAATCCCTTTGTCACCTTGCTAAATAATTCAATATGATTGTAGGGCCCTGACTTTGCCCACAAGTCAAGGCAATTTCCTCCTGTAGTTAATAACAAAACGCAGATCAAGTCATACATTGATGGATATAGGTGGAATACTGGACTCAATAATGAATGTGTGCTCCTGTCTCATTGGTCGGCAACAAGAAACGCGTTCACCCAGCTGTTGTGCGTTCGTGTGGACACAGCTCGTAACTGTGCAGCACAACAAAGGAATTTAGTTTTGTGTGGAGAACGAGACAGGATGTGAGATCACAAGTTAACCTCTGTGAGGACCAGATTGGCCGGACACATTAAACCAATTTGTTTGGTTGAATAGGAAGCAGCCTATTGGAGATGACAGGCACACGATAATAGGACTGTGGATTGTTCACTTGTGTGTGTGTCTGCTGTGTGTGTGTGCGAGCGAGCGAGCGAGCGATAAAGGGGAAGTGGATTGTCAGGTCTCCTCTGCCTAATTTTCTGACGCCGGAATATCTTGTCATTTTATCATGTCATTCTGATGAGAAGCAAGTGCCGTTGTTTGGCTTGGTTTACCTTCCGAAGGCCGGGCAGCATTCTAAGTGGTTTCAGATCAATTCCTATCAGACTTCGTAATTACTTTTCAGCTTTATTATCATAAGGCAGGGAGAGGGCGGCTTCTGTTGCTTTTTTTGTTGCCACTTTTGCTTATTGTGGCTTTTTTTCTTGTTCGGCAGTGCGCCTTATTTTCCTGAACTTGATGATACTGCGAGCTGAGCATATTTATATTACATTGCAAATACACAGATGGATCTAAGTGTGTTCTACCTGATGCTGCCATTTCATATCAACCACCTAAACACATGCTCTTCAATAAGAAAATAGAAGATTCAGTGAGATTCTGTCAGTGTTTGCTCCCTGAAGACTCTGAAACATTTACTTGGCTTCGTGCTCAAACAACTCTGGCACAAGGAGCCGACCAAGCATCATCGCAGGTCACAAAAACAAACAAAACATAACCTTCACAGCGGAACAATCTGAGATTTGGCTGCCATGTGTCTCAGTGCGTGTGTATGTGTGTGCACGGACACACGTGCACCTGTGCTACCACCCACTGCGCTCTGAAGCACCAGTCTTGCTGGTTCCCTCAGATTGAATTGGTTTTCCTGAAGGGGCCGCCTGCCCCCTGAGGGGCTCTTTGATCTCTCCTGGGGTCTTTAGACTTAACGGTTTGAGCAGCGGGGGGGGGGGGGGGGGGGGGGGGGTGGTGGTGGTGGTGGAGGGGTCGGCCCTGCAGCAATAGTTTGGTATAAAGATGGTAGTGACCTCATAGTAATGTGCCCTGAGATCTGCCGCAACAGAAGGCTACACAGGCCTACATGGCTCGGTGATGTATTCTTTGAACTGCCAGCAGCTGGGTCTCCTTGCTTGTAAATCAAACACTTTCAAAGTCAAACAAAGTGGAACTCGCTCTGCTGTGCCGTGGCACCGGTCCAGCCCGAGAGAGCTTTTTATTTCTGCCGCATCTTCCTTCACTGTGCCCCCCAGGCATGTGCTGTAGCAACAACACGCAGCTCAAAGAATGAGTTATGTGACTCTTGTTCTCACCCTCTATCTCATTAGTATAAGAGAAATGATTTATCCCTCGCTTCCCCAAATCTCCCTCTCCACGTCCTTGCCGGCAACAGCTCAGCACGTCCTCAGCTTCATCAGTAATGTGATTAATTGATTGGAGGGACATACCATGAATGCCACCTCGTTGTCTCTAGTTTCACCTAACTACGTGTCAAAACATGCAGCCTTAAAAAACAGGCTTCTTCTCCCCTCTTCCTCAAAGACTGGAGTATATCGCAATCCGCAGATCAGAAGTTGGCTTTGCAATTCGAGGAGTCTTTTTCCTCTCAGCGAAATCCTGCAAGCGATGTGTTGCGATTGTTTGCGAGTCTGAGAAAGTCCAATACTCCTGGAGAGATCCCACCGTCTCCTCTGTTCCCGCGTTCACTGTATCT
This sequence comes from Platichthys flesus, assembly GCF_949316205.1. Taxonomy (NCBI): domain Eukaryota; kingdom Metazoa; phylum Chordata; class Actinopteri; order Pleuronectiformes; family Pleuronectidae; genus Platichthys; species Platichthys flesus. The sequence goes on along the minus strand of NC_084945.1, from coordinate 9,182,415 downwards.
GTAGCACAGTTTGAAATCCGACTCCCTCGTCTAAAGCCCTGTGTGTGTGTCTGAGGGGAATTGACAGCCTCTGTGTTTTGCAGCGGCTGTTATATGTTTGTGGCAACAGAGTCGAATGAGTCGGCACTCTCCGATGTTATTGCCCAAACAAAAGGCCCTCTAAGTGGTGGGCACACAAGATTTGTCGCCAAACGTTTAGCCGTGTCTGCTCCTCAGGGTGGCAGGGGCGACGGCGAGTGCTAATGGCATATTGAGAACGGTATATTTGGCTGGGCTCATCTTTTTCTATTGTTCCATACAGATGTACTCAATTGGCCCCTGACTGGCGTTTTTATGTCTCGGAGAGAAGTCGTGTCGGGGCCTTTCACATTCAGATCAATTGCTGGTTTGCTCCGTTTCTCATTGATCTTTGCTCTGTTTGGTCGTGAAACACTGCAATATATTATCCATCACTCCGATCATTGCTTAGTGTACGAATAAAAATAAAGTGTAGTTCTCGCTCCCGCCCTTTCCACACGTCCTCGACTCTTGCTCTGACTCTCGTTTTTTGGATTCGCTCTCTTTCTCTCGGCTCTTGTCGTCTCAGATAAGCGTTGCAATTGCTCATGTTACTGAACGACCCAAGCCAAATTCATAATGATGAGATTATCTTGTCAACAGCACAGAGTGTATATGTCTGCCGTATTGATCTGTGCACAGACTTAATAAATGAAGCGCCGCGATGGAAGCGCAGGCTCAATGATAACTCCGAACAGATCTGGCTATTTATACACTCTCAACAGTGCGGAGATGATGAATGGAACGTGTGTACTCTGCCCTTCTCCCCTCTCTTATCCCTCGTCCCACTGTCTCCTCTGCTCTCCTCTTCATCTCCATATTTCCAGATGGATGGGCTAAAACTGCCCCTCTCTCACTCCGTGCAGCGCTGCACGCCGTCTGAAATGCGACCTCCTTGAGGTCACGTCGACATGCTGAGTCGTTGTACTCCCAGGTGGAGAGACATGGGTGCTGCTGTGGGAGAACCAATCAGCCAGACTACAGGGGAGGGAGAGCGGGGAGAGCGGGGAGAGGGGAGGGGAGAAAAAGGAAAATTACAAGCGCGATCGAGAGCCCGGGCCTGTGTGTGTGTGTGTCTTTAACTGACTGAGGTTTTGAAAGGGAGTTTATCTGTGCATTTGAGGAGAAGGTCAGCGGGGTTTAGAGCTCGAGATTATGTGTGATTGTTTCTTCTGCGGGCGAGCTGATTAATGCTAAAGCTGGCCTGACAGATTCTTAATGCACCATAGACACACTTAAAAGAGACCGCGAGGAGCTGGCGTCCAACACTTTGACAACAGAGCATTATCTTAAAGCCTTTTCTGCACGGACAGTATCCTTCCTGTCATCCATTCCTCCTCTTCCCCGGCCCCTCCTCCGCTCGGATACCTCATCGCCTCTCACCCGATAGGTCACCTTGAAATGAGACTATACATAGTCCATCTGCTCTCTCTCTCTCTCTCTCTCTCTCTCTCTCTCTCTCTCTCTCTCTCTTTGTGTGTGTGCACGCATAGAGCAATAGAGAGGGAGAACCCAGGTGTGTGTATGTGCATGTGCACTTGTGCATGTATTGATATAAGTGCGTGTGTGGGGGTTTGTGTGTTTTTATATCTGCGTCTGGCCTTGGCTCTGGGCTTTGGGGAAATATCTCAGATCTTTTCATCTACGGAACAGCTCTTCCTACATCAATTCAAACAGAATAAATTTCTCCTTTAATGTTTTTGTTCACGAGCTCCTCAGCGCTTGTCTTTTTTTTTTAACCCGCACACCAGACAACATTTTGCAGTTTGGTGTGTTTCAGCAAATAAATTAGAAAATGATTGTTTCTCCAGTTAAATTCGATGCATGAACTGGATAAGAGGGTTTAATAATATCATCTTCAAACGGTAGTTAACATTTGTGCTTTTAGCCGCATGTAAACAAGTCGACTGTTTTTCATTTATATGCTCAAGGACTCAATAGAAGGTGGAAATGGTGAGATCCCGGTTGGTAAATGAGGATTATTCTTATTTCGATATCAACTCCACACTCTGAAGGAGACAGGCTTTGATTATGTTTTATTTATGAATGCAGTTTTGATTATCTTCCTCCGTTATCGGGTAACGTCTGCCTATTTGAATGAATCCCATCACTTGAAGAGGGAAAGTGTTGTAGCTTTAACTTTGTAAATACACTTATTTGCTTTCGTGCTGAAAGTTGGATGAGAAGATTGTCGCCACTCTCCACAAATCTGGACCGACATCGGTGAGCTTAGCGTTCAGATAAGAAACAGCTCGACTACTTGCATCTCTAAAGCCTCCAAATGAGTCTGTTAGATCTTTGTTCAAACATCATGTATAAACATTATCCATTGGATGCTACCTTTTAAAGGTGGTTGAACATACAGTACTTGCCTCATTACCTTCAAGCCGAACAAAGATAATTGGGATCTTAGTGATTTAGTCATAGCTAAATAACTGCTGCACTAGTCAAGTCCTTTATTTGGCAATGCTATACCGCTAGCTCTCGTTGGATTGTTTGACCGTCTGAAAAGGACAGCATGAGAAATCATCTAGTAGCTTCAGATCTTTTTGTGAAGTCCACCTTATTATGGTGGCCTGAATACAGTCCTGAATACAGCTGGTACAGTGGTTCAATGTCACGATCTCTCTGACTGGGGATGTTCTCAAGATCGATCGCAATATAAACCCATCACTTTATCATCGTCCTTTAGTTCCAGTCGTCTTAACTAACTCTCAGCAAGAAAGCGGACAAGCATATTACCCAGGCTGTCAGAAGTGTTGTGTATGGTTTCAGGTGTAGAGCGAGATAAACCCCTCACCTCTGGAACGGCTTTGGATCTTTTGGGCTGAGTTGGCTTTGGACTAATGAGGGTGAGACGAGGTCAGTGCTGACTCGAGACTTCAGTTAACGCCGAACCTGTTGTAACTATTGATTAGCAAGTACTGAATGATAAGAGACTTACTTTCCCAAGATCACACAGTGCCCTCTTTCTCCCCCCACCCACCCCTTACTTTAAGCTTATTCCCCCAAAGTTTCAAAGGCATACAAGTTAAGTCCTCTCGCTTATTCCTTTTCACTAAGTTCAAATATCGTCCTGTATTAACCACACGCGGTACCAGCTGCATGTCTACCCACACCACCTGGTTGAATGTGTCGTCACGAAGAGTCTCACAGAGAGAGTGAGGAAAACAACGCTGCTATTTCAGGAGAGCTGCCAAACTGCTGTGTTAGGGGGTTTTGTGTGTTGGAATAAATATATATATATATATACACACGCCAAAAGCCACATTTACCATTTGCTCCTGGGGCTAAACTGCCACAGATGTGGATTGTGTTGATAGCGGTACAAAGATGCCGTCTTGTGTTGCCTTCCTCTTCAGAGACTGAAACTGAGACTGAATTGGCTGCTGGATTTTTGTCGGCGTTGAATCTTTGAAAAGGTAATCCCAGTTATAACTGCAGACGCACAAAGGTATGAGATGATGATTTCAAAATATAACAGCAGTTTGAAAGAGCAGTTTGAAAGAGAAAGGTGCACCAAAAGTAGAGGTGCAACTGTCAGATCAGAAAACGTCTTTCTGGAAAGCAGTGATGGGGTCACAACCTGTTCTGGTCAGAGCCTCTTTGTCTAGAATGATGTGATTTAGAACTTTTTTTTCTCAATTTCATGTCTGGCTCCCATTTAATGATGCTTTTTTTTTTTTCCTCTGGTGAAGGTTAGATTGCCAACACAGGAACAGAATGCCTCATTATATTTCACTGCACACAGAGGCAACTACACCTTATAATGATGCCTCATAAGACGCATGATCTCAGACACCAGCTCACTCATATATGTTTTATGTTGATACATATATGCATGTGTGCTGTGTGACACCGTGTTCCACCAGAGGAATTGCGTGCAGTAGGACTTCAGGGCTTTTTTGACATGAAAAGCAATTTGATTCAAGTGAAAATCAACTTTGTAGTTCACAAGTGTGCCACACGACACTCGCCCTGCTCCTGGAGGATTGAAGAAGACTTTTTAAAACCACAGGGTCAGCCATTTTAATTCACTCCATTAGCATTTAGTTTTCAGCTTCTTATAGGAATTGTTCCCATTCCTCCCTTATGAAACTAGAATTCATCTTTTGTTATTTGATTATCCCGCTCGCTTGGTGAAATTTAAAATAGTTTTTCCAGTTTTAGAGCTTCCTTCATTACATTGTTTATATATAATACAAAAGTATTATATATATAAATTCCTTGACCCATGTTGATCTCAGACTACAGCTGCTTTGTAAAATGGGTCACATTCAAATTGGTTTCATTTAACGTCTGTTCATCAAAAAAAATAAACAAGTTGCCATCGTGTGTGTTTCCGATGTGTCAGCTTTTTGTAATCTTTACCCAAGGGGAAGTTGGTCAACATCATATCTGTTCATGGGGTAATGTTGTTTTTAGTTAGATAAGGACGATTCATCGAATAGGAGCTTAATAATCCTGTTAATAAATCAATTACATGCGTAGAAGTTTAAAAAAACCAACAGATTATTGTATAGTTTGTGTAATTTGTTGTAAACAGATTATTCTGTATTACTTTATGCTCATTAAAATCTTCTGGGCCATTTTGTTTATCCAGGATTTAGTTTGGCCCAACATTCGATTTTCCATGCATCATAAAATTGGATGGACAGTAAGATCTCCAGTACCTGGGCGTGTGGGTCTGTGTGTGTCTGTGTTTGTGCTCGCGTGAAAGTGAGTACTTTGAAAAGCAACTTCAGTGATGTGCACTCTCTCTCAGGAGGATTCCATTTTATTATTTTCTACGTGAGTTGATCCTCGAGACGATAATGGCGGGGGCGTAAGAACCGAGTTTAAAATCACTTTGTTGACCGTCTCCCTCAGACTCTGGGTGTGTTTCTCTTCTGGACTCAACTATTCATGCTCCTTTAAAGTAATTTAGTCTTTGAGATTAAATGACAAACATTATGACGAAGGTTGGGAGGCAGTTGTTAGAGTACTTTAAAAAAAAAACACAAACACACTTATGGACTCTTTAAGACGGTTGCACTTGAAGGCAAATGCAGCTGTCCGCCTTGTATATAACCATGCTCCCGTAGTAATGTGACCAAAGTAGTCACTTGTTTGTTGCCTGCTTGAGCTCCTCCTCAAATGAATAATAAAGTGGTCGTAACCACACAGTTTGAATGAAAGTGGATTTGAAGTAGGGTTTTTGTCTCATCCGTCTTTTCCTGAAGAGGACTCCAACTCCGCCCTCGCTCCGTCCTGTGCACCTTCCCTCTATCTCTTTTCACTGGCCTCCTAATAGGCATCTCTAATGACACTGTATGGTCAACCAAAATAATAGGCAATCAACGCGAGTGGTTGCATATTAATTATGAATATTGTGTCTTTGCCTTTGAGCAGGCGAATATGCAAGGGAGAGGTCATGTGGATTATACAACTGAATATAAAAGCCTCCAAAGTGCTACTTAGCCCTTTTTAATGGAGGAAAACAGCCTTATTCTTCATCAAGTGAACATGGGCACAAAAAACAAAAGTGGAATGCGGTTGTATTATGAATTATGCCAGGCCGTGATTAACAAGATGAAAACTATTTAGCTGGATTAGAGGGTTCATAATAAACCAGCTATTTTACAAAAAGCTCCCATGGTAGCTCTGGTAAAAAAAAACAAACAGTGGCAATATTTAAAGCCAGTGGAGGCACAGATTGGGTTGTGTTCGATTTTTTTGCTGAAGCCGAGTTTAGTACAATTATACTGGTAAGAGAAGAAATACTGATGTCACTAAGAGAGATACTTTAAATGACTGATCACCAGAGGCGGGACAAATAATCGATATATAACCCGATACAGTCTCCTGTGCTTCCCTGAGGTATTTCCCTCTTTGCCTGCAGACATTTCCTCGAATTCTCCTCGGCTATCCCAAAATTCAGCTTCTCATCATGCCAGAGAAATGAGGCGTGAAGGTTTATACCTTATTTCGAACAACCCCCGAGCTTTAAAAAGTCACATGGCGTGTCAGCTCAACGTGACTTATGCCATCCTGGGACAACCATTGCGGTTTTGAGGCAAACCAACACAGTTTATCCAGGTGAATCACTGTAGCAAATCATTCCCCACAAAACCCTCCTGCAAGGATGTGTTTGTCTGCCCAGCAAACAAACAGCAGTCAATACCGCAACTGGACTTAATACCTCATGGACACGGAGCAGCAGGAGGGTGATGCGTCCTGCATTTAGCCATTATTCAGATAATGAGGATTTTGTTGGGGGTCAGGGTCTAGTATGTTTCCAGCAAAAGTTGGAAAAACAAGTCTCAGAATTTCTTTTCTTAATTTCTTTGGACCAACATTACGCCGACTTTCAGCTCACAAACACTGCAGTCAAACCATAACAACAGAAGGAAATGGTTTAAGATATCCCACTGACACCAGCAGCCGAGGCCCTGCCGCTCAGATGAATAATCCAGCAGCCGAGGTATGAATGCTCCCTTACTGGAAATTCGTTGTACTGCGAAAATAAGTATTTTTTCTTTTCAGTCTGTCTGCACCAAAGATCAGCCCGCATAACTTACCCACACTGCATCAACTACAGCGCGTCACCAAAAAACGCAGCGTCAGCCGGAAATCCAAACCTGCCTGCAAATGCGTAAGATAACTTATAACTCCTTTATGATTTAGTAGTGCCCAGAATCATTAGCGAGCCGTCCGTCTGAATGGATAAGACCTCAGTGTGGTCACAATCCGTCTGGTCTCCATTAACCGGCATCAGCAGCACTTTCTTACTTGTCTAAATTTCATTTGGACCAGACCTCTCCTAAATAATTTGGAAGATAGTGGAAGATGTTCCGAAGGCAGTAGCCTGTGATGGCTTTAAGTTCACTTAAGCTCGTGGATTGATTGGTATGTTATCTCCAGGAAGATGTATAGGAGCAGCTAATTAGATTTGATCACTTACAATTGCTCCTTAGCCGCCAAGTAATCAATGCAGTCTAATTATTTTTTCGTTCCTGCGCCACTTTCTCTTTACCTTCTCTCACATCCTCTCACTTTGCCGTTTCTTTGCCGTTCGTCCTCCGTTTTTCATCTTTAACTCCCTCCTTTGCTGCACCCTCTCTTTCCCACAGGGTTTTCTTTCCTCTAACCTCAATATCTCTTCCTCTTTGGCTGTTCCTGCAGCTGCTTTGACAGTTTTCCAAGAGGAGTAAATTACAGTTCCCCTGGTGGTAACATCACACATATGCAGACATGCGTAAACGCACACAACAGAGACATAGTTTCTTTAAAATAGAGAAAAACAACCTGCCGTCCCGATGTCTCTTGGCTTCCTGACAAGGTTATTGCGGAGTTGGAACCGCTCACACCTTCTGACAAGACGAAACGCGTGCATACGCTGGTACAGCAAGTGCTGTGTGTGTTTTTTGGAAGACAGTAGAGGACAAATGCATGTATCACACCTAGCCGGGCAGGTAGAGGGAGGGTGTGTACTCTGGTTCCGGTGAATACAAGAGAGCTGTCCAATGATGTGTGAAAGAGAAGCTGCAATTTGTCCTTGTTCGCCGCCCCCCCCCCCACTATCGAAGATATCAAACACACATGTACGTGCGCACACAGTCAAATACACACAAACACATGAACGAACGGTGCCCCAAAATGCACCAACAGGAGCGGAGAGTAGAATAGCTCTCCAATACGCCCGTCCCATTTGTCTCAATCGGCCCGCTGTCTGCTCGGTCAGTCTTAGGGCCTCAAAGGGAATACAGAATAGAGTGCAGCTTTTTACACTTACTCAGCCTCACTGTACTCAGTATCCCTCTGACCTTTTGTGGCCTTGCTGTGTGCACTAGATACGAGGCATCCTTCAGTACAGCTCAAGAACACGCGTTTGCAATTCTCATTCACACGAAACGAGCCGCTGCCGAAAACCACGCAAAGTATGTTGACCCCACAACATCTGGATTCATCTCGTATTCAATAGGTTCAAGGACTCGTGTTTAAGGTCAATAAGCGAGTCGCATTGTGAAAACCCTAAAGGCCAAATGCACAGATGCTGCAGTTTGGGTCACTTCATTTCGCTTTAGTTTCGGTTCAGTGAAGTTAATTTCAATTTCGGGAAAAAAGGTCCACGAGGTGAAAATCTGAAGTCAACAAGTCGGCAACATGAAAAACTCTTGATTCTTGCTTCGCTAAATACATTTGATGTACTGTGGAGTGCAGGGTCTAATAATAATGATAATACAACTGCTGGATATCTAGCCGGTATTTATCACCCCCCTCGCCATCCTTCCAAATTATCCTGTATTCATTGTGGGCTGTGACTGTCTGAGCACAAAGCAGTTCATACAGGCCATTATCGATCCATTAATTGGAAAGTGGCCCATTGTAGTGAGAGGGCTGGGCAGCACAGACAGACAGGAAGAGATGGAGGCTTGAGATCAGCCTGGACTCTAATTGGCAGGAAAGAGGTTTCTATGAAGTGGCATAATGTGCTTTTTATTGGCTTGCAGGAGGGGTGGGTGGTGTCGAGATGTAGAACACATGCTCGTTCAAGTGTGACATGCCCCCCCCCCCCCCCATCCCTTTTGTCAAGATAAGACACAATGGGATTCAGTGGTTTATTCGAAATTAACTCAGTATCAAAGTTGCACAGTGGCCCCCCCCGTTTTTAGATGATTAAATCAATGGTGAACTCTGGCAGCGGGGAGACGGGAAAAATGCTTTTTGTAAGTGATTTATCACGAGGATGTCATTTGAGATGTACGTCGCGCAGCTGTGACACTCCGGAAAATTCGTTTTTCCCTCGACGTCCTTTCAACGGGATCAGATTGGGCGCCAACACAGCTGAGCTGATTAAAAGACATGTCCAAGGATGAGTCCCTGGTCAGGACAGTACTGAAGGGGGTGCATCAATATAAAGATTTCCATCTCCTTCCATCCATTTATTTTTTCGAAGAAACCCTAGTTGTTATCGTTTCAATGCCAAACCATTTCAAACACTCTCTGTGGTCAGATCCCAGCCATTGATGTGGGTGTTTTTCTTTCTGAGCCTTGTGAAGGAGGCGGAGGTGCAATATAATGTTCAGGTAGAGAGAAAAGGTGCCGGCAAAACCATAGAACGTGAAAGCACCGAGGCGGCCTGTGTGACCTTCACACACCCGTTCTCATACGGAGCCACCGCGGAGCACGGATGACATTGAAATGCTGTATTGACTGTGAGTCAAGCTGTGCATGTGAAAAACGCCGGCACAAGCGAGCATTACTCACCGAACATGACATTTTACTGCTCTCGATTCAGGAGCGAGAGCTGCGCACTGCATAGGGAAATTATTTGTGTTACTGTGATGAACACCGCTAACACAATGTGAAAGCTGTTTCTCCTGAAGGCGTTTGTTTCCCACCCTCTCTGCTTCTCTGTACCTGGGACTTTGAGCTTCTCCCGCAAAACGCATTCTTCTCTCTCTGCCTGTGTTCTTCATGAATTATGCTGGAATCACACGAATGCTTTCTGCTTCAAACGCTCGATGAGGGGCGCACCCCGGCGCTTGATGCTGGTGAAACCGTCAGGACTACAGCCTTGATAGCTGGCGTTCTTGCTAACCTCCTTAAGGGAAAAGAACGATGACAATATGAACTCCCATACCAGGTCAGCCACTGCCTCTGCCTCCTCTTTCGCATTACCAGGATTTGATTGGCTGAGTCCAGCCTCACGGGGGCGGGGTGGAATGCATTTAATTGTTTTTGCATTAGTTGTTGTCATTATCGCTGAGGTTAACAGGCATTTCTGTAAAAGCCAGGAAGCACGCTGGGATCTTTGCGGCCCCTTATCTCAATGGAGATGATTTAAAATCCCTCATATGCCGTCCTTTGCTGTAATTAACGAGAGGGAGACAGACCGGGCGAGAGAGAGAGAGAGACGCGTCCAGCTCTTTCCAGTGCCAATGTGATTGATCCAGTCTGCAGTGCACTGCTGCACAACACAGGGCTGCGGATTGTGGAGTGTGTTTGTACAGGTTATGAAGAACGGGGTTCGTACCAGTGTCCTGTTCTGCTGCGGTATTTGTCCTACATGCCACACTGTGTCTTAGCGTGTGTCTCCTGTGTGTGCACAAGCGTGTGTGCGTGTGTGCTTTTTCCATCGATCCACAGAGCATGAAGCCCCCCCCCCCCCCCCCACAGCCCCTGTGTATGATCATGTAACCCAAAAGCAAACAGACCGCACGTAGAGCACACAGACGTCCCAGTTCCACACAAACAATCCCCCCCCCCCCCCCCCCCGCATGTGGTGATAGAAAACAGAACAGATTGGGAGTGGCAAACTTTATTTTGAATCTCTGTGCATCTTTGTGCAGTAATTGAGGTCACTGGATGTTAAGTTGACACTGGTAGTCATTGAATACATGATGTCTAATTGCTCTGTTTAATATGTTAGTATTCTCTTTCTCTTTCCTCTGCAATTAATCCTGTGTCACGAGATCTAGTCTCACAGCAGGACTGGTTTCTGTCGAGCCGCACTACATCCCTCTTTTCTCTCTCTCTTCTCCACAGACGGACAATTTCCCCGCTGAGCCTAATTATATGGGCAGCAGACAACAGTTTGTTCAAAGGTAAGAGTTCGGATTTGTAACCGTCATCACATCTCGGACCGTTTTTTGTTTTCTTTTTCTCCAGCAGTCCCAACGCAATATGCCAACGTTTACTCATCTGACAAATGATCCTACTGAGTTGCGGCAGGAAGAAGAAGGGGCATGTGCATTTAATTAGGTTTAAACGTGGACACTCACAGTATTGGCTGTATCCCGCAAAATATCATCACACACACACCTGCCCTCTTTTCTTCCTCTCTTTGAAAAAAAAAACAGAAAGGAGCACCCTGTCGTTCAGCTGTTTCCCTTTTTTTTCTTAATGTCTCTAGTAGTTCAACATTCAAAGACCCCGAGCGAGCGAGCCTCCGAGACAGCGGCCACGGGGACAGCGACCAGGCCGACAGCGACCAGGACACCAATAAGGGCTCCTGCTGTGACATGTCTGCAAAAGAAGCCCTCAAGCTGAAGGCCACTGGCGTGAAGCCGCCGCCTTTGGAACAAGGTGAGCCCTCATTGGAAAAAAAGTGAAAGCTGCAGCGCCGGCCGAAAAACACTCCAACGGCCATCAATCTGTTTTCTCTGCTGAAGTTATTTGTATTAACGATTGGGCTCTTGACTTGCCTGAACGCTCACAATCACAATCTCAACTTATTCTTGGCTACTTTATTCTCCCCATACTTTGTTCTCTAGACTTTTCTCATTGAATGTGTGTGTCTGAGTGAGTGTGTGTATGTGTGTGAGAGGGTGTGAGTGAGTGTGCATTCTACACACGTCCTCAGTTTATCAAAGCAGACAAGCCCATTATGTTTTTATAAGCCCAACTACTTCAGCCTCTCCATTTAGTCCCCCTTCCCTGAGCAGCCGTCTCTGAAACTTTGATAATGGAACATGGAAAATGACTTAGTGAGCGGCAGGCCATGTAGCTTCGCAGTGTGCTGATTAAATATGAATAATTATTCTAAGCGCTGTGGGTCGGGCAGATTACACATGACATGTGTTGAACAATAACTCCCCAGATATGGGTTGTTGCAGTCCTCCCTTTACCCCAGCCACCTCACATGATTAGTGCAAGGTCAGGGGGGGGCGAGAAGAAGAGCCAGGATTGCACTGTACAGCAGGTCGAGAAGTAATGGGACGGGAGGTTTGGTGGATTTCTCCCCGCTGTGGGTTATTACCGCACAGGTAGTCCCAAAGAAATACAAATTCACTACCCCGAGATGTATGTATCTCACCCACTGCCTCCAGAAGTGAGGCGCTGTATACCAGACATGGATTCTTTGTAATGGCGCCATTAATCCAGAGAACAGAAGGGCTGTTTTACTCCGTGCGGAAGGACAATGACAATTTGTTCAACGCTCTGTGCTCCAATACGCATGTCTGACTGGAAAGCATTTTTCCCCATCATTTTCACTGGTTTATGGTTTTAAAAAAAAAGCCCCACACGTTGGTAAGAAGAATTGGCCAATTAAAGAACTCCATATGTTTCTCATTTTCAAAATGTTCTCATCTAATTGTCCATGAGGGAGTGAAAGAATCTATACAGGCAACACACATGACAATGGGAGCTGAGAGTGGCTTTGAGCTGCAGCAGACAACCAGCGCAGTGCAAATAGAACCTCTTTTTGGGACGTGTACCTCGATCAATTTCCTGTTGACGGCCTCAAACAAGGACATTGTCGCACCTGCACACAAACACACACACACTCGAGTCCAGAGGTGGGCGGACAATCATCGAAAGGTCCGTAACCCGGCTGCGCCCGTGTGCCGCTCATCTCTGCCCCCTTCCCCTTTTGTTCTCACCCTCCGCTGCGCTCTCACCCCACGCCGCTCCACGCCTTTCGTTCCACTCCTCCTCCCATCCTTGTTTTGGGGGGAAATCGATTAACGCGAGATTAGACCGTTAACCGCCTGCAGCTGGCTGTGTTTAGCCAATAACATGTGGGCTCAGCTAAAGCTGTGAGGCGGGGGGGAGGCGGGAGGCCAAGGCGTGGTGCAAGAGCGGTGATGAGGAGCGAGGCGTGGTGAACATCGCTCTGGCGGCGTTCCAGGGGCATCTTTATTAATTCTCAAAAGACACCGGCTGAACGCTCCAAAGTGACAAATAACGCCGGGCTCCTCCGAGTTAATATTTACATTCGATAACTCTCAGAGCACAATGTCGCCGGCTCAGAGAGTAGCGCTCCCTCGTCTGAACGTCCTCCTGCTGGTGAAGACGAATCACCGAGATGGTCACCTTGTACCTGGCGAGCGCGAGAAGAGCGGAGTCCCATCTGCCGCCGCGCCTTAAACCAACCCCCCCCCCCCCCCCCCCCCCCCCCCCCCCCCCCCCCTCACAAACAGGTGATGTATTGTAGTAATTTTATGGCAAATTAATAAACGCTCGGTGAAAAGGGAAAGGGGCGTACGGACAGAATTGAGCTGTAACAGTAAGATATCGTTTCCCTGGGCGCACACTCATGTACAGTCGGTGTATTATCAAATGGGGGGGGGGGGGGAAGGAAAAAGGGAGCTTGTCGTTGGTCACCGTTCCCCGGGGTCATTTTCCTGCCGGCTTATTTTCTTCACATCTCAGCACTTAGCAACTACTTCATAGGTCTCTCTCACTCTCTCTCTCTCCCCCCCCCGGCCTCATCCATCTCATGTCCTCTGTTCCTCTCCTTCTCTCCGAGCCTTCCCAATTACTCTCTGTGGCTCTCCCTGCTTGCTCGCCTGCCAGGACACCGCGGCCTCGCTCGCTGGCTCCGTACAAACAGAACTACAAGTGCAAAAAATCATGTAGTTCAAGTCCTAATCAATCCTCAGCCCTGCTTCAGCTCTGAGCCTTCATTGTCACCAGGTTGTCGGGCTTTCAAAGTCGTGACTCTCTTTTTTTGTTTTCTGAATTTGTCGTCCCCCCCTTTTTTTTCCCCCCCTTTTCCTTCCACGCTCTTATTTATGCACTCCTCTGGTAATAGGCATGGGTAGAACAAACACACAACTCCCCCATTTCCACGCCTGTGATTCCTCTTCTCCTCTGATGATCAGCTTCCTTCCAGACAACATAATCTGGAAATCTTCCCAACAAGGGACCAGTTGCAAATTGATTAATTAGGCCTGCGAAATTGGTTGCAATGTATTAATTAAGCCCAAGTATATCAAATGCATTATTTTTTTTAATTTTCTTTTTTGCGTGTGCCAGTTTTAAACGCCGATTAATTGACGCTCCAATGCGCCCGCCGCAGACGCCGATGCCGGCTCGTCTGGCTCCGTCGGAGTGGCTGGCAGCACATCGCTCGCCTCTGCGGAGACAACTGCCACCGTCGCTATCCCGAACAGACAGGCGGCTGTGGCGTGGAGAGATGGTGCCCACTGATAGGGCTGTCCAAGGAAATGGAGACAGAGAGAGGGGACAGGGAAGGAGGAGGAGCGTGGTGGCACCGATACCGCTCCGCCGCAGCAGCTGACCCATCCTAATTAGCCGCATTTGGAGAGTTAGAATCGAACCGCCCCCTGCCTTCTTTTTCAAAGGGAGGATATGAGGAGGAGGGGAGGGAGGGGGGTGCGAGGAGGAGCTGCTGCTGCTGCCACGAGGACAGTGAGGAGCGGCAAACGTGAGGACGCGTTCCTATGACAGCACAGGAGAAGTCCTTGGTGCCATATGTGAATCTCTCAGCTAAAGCAATTTAAATCCAGAAATATCTTCTATTTACTGGAATGAAGCTGATGCAGCGATCGCTTGTGGCCATTGAGCGGATACCAGCTAATCCTTCACAGGAATTACTTCTCTTCTTCCGCAGCTTAATTAAGTTGACATTTCAGCCATTCGGTAGAGTACATCACCGACATATTTTATCCTCCATGAACTGCTCATGTCAAATAACCAAGTCCCGTTGCCTTAACGACATCACAGGATACCTTACTGTTAGTGTGCTTGTATGTGAATATTCCATTGGGAACAATTAGAGCCCATGAGAGCCCATTTATCCCTTTAGACATAGCACTGTTGAATTTCGGCCACTTTTGTTATCCCTAGCATTAGCACTTCTATTAGGCTAAATATAGAACCCGGAATAATACGCGTGATAAACATTTTTAAGAAGCACTTTCCCGTAATGGCTTCTGGAGACCAGTGGTATTGTAACAATCCCAGCAGGAGGCAGGAGGCGGGCACAACCTTACATGAATTCACCTGTAAAACTAAGAGTAAACAAAGTCTTTCTGTGCTGTTTTGTGAATCGTGCTTTTTTTTATTATTTCCATCAATCCACACTGAGACCAAACTAATATTTTCGTTTTAAATCGCTCTTAAATATTCCCCCTTCTTCCCCTCGTGGCCGGCTTAATCTTAAGTCTCTAGAATTACTGTACTTCTCCAAAGTCGTTGCAATCTCTTCTCTTTCTTCTCTTTTATTCGCCACAGTTAATTTTGAATCATGAATGGACCTTTGATTAAAACGAAAAAGAAAAAAATGCAATTCCAAAATTAATTGACTGGTCAGAAGTCAGATCAGATGCCCTTTTCACACTTGCAGCCATGGCAACCTCTATGCTCACTCCGTTCAATAAACCTTTATCTGTCTGTCGGAAAAGGGCAGTCCATTCAGCATCGCTCATATTTCACGGACAGATAAATGCAGACAGGGTTTTCATTGGGGCTGGTGTAGATGTGTGCCACGTCCGCTTCTGAGTTTTGTATTCAAATGCAGCAGAATCAGCTTGTTATGAATTCATAATGAACACACATGTCACTTTGTTTTACCCAGAGCATTTAGGCCAGTTGTGGCTGCAATTAATAATGAATGTATAATGTGTTTTGCAGATATTTAAATATATGTTATTCTCTTAGACGTTGGTTACTCAAGAGCTTGTGGTGTGACTGGTCCACACGTACCAAGCTTTGCATTATTTTGTTTTATCGGTGCATTGTAAACAAGACATAACACAAGATAAAAAGAAAACACATTTGCGGAAACAATGACGGTTGTTGCAGTTGCACAGTCACAATGTTACTGTATCCCAGTCTGATGGGTGAACTGTTATCTCTCCTTGTTTCACAGACATTTATCTGTGCGCTCTCTGTTCCGGGTAAAATATTGTTCATGATGCAAAGTTGAACAAGCAGGAGAGCGACAAAGTGAAAGAAAGAAAGTCAGAGTTCTGACAAAGCACAAATCAAAATACAACAAAAAAGAGAAAAGAAACGACAACAAGTGAACAAAGCGACACAAAATCGAGTCGCCGAAAGACAGGCTGCTTGAAGACCCACTTCTTCTGAAACTTTGCCAGCGGGCAGCGCATCCAAAGTGACGGAGCAGCGGCGCTGCCAGAACATGACTCATGTCCACATCTCTGGGATGGACAAACTGGCTTTCAGACATTTATACATCAAGGCAACACAAGTCATTGTGTCGTGCACATTTCAAACACAGAGGCGATTCAAAGAGTTGACACATCATCTGTTAAATGCTTTTAAAAAGAGAGATAAAAAAAACATTAAAATGCAAAGAGAACGAAAGAGGTCAGAACAGAGATGTGAATACAGGAGTAAGAAAATTAAGGCTAAAAGCTTTGGATGAGTTTTAAAGGTGCAGTTTTTAGACCTGAAAGTTTCTAACCAGGATTGAGTCGTGGTCTCGTCTGGCAGCTTGGTCCATCTCTGTGGTGCTCAGGGTTTTGTTCTGTGTTCAGTTTGCACTCTGATGACCTGAGAGACTAAAGTTGCTCATACATCTAAAGAGAGCCACTGATTTTGGCTCCAAACCATTTGAGCGTTTTAAGGAGGAGCATCGGTGCAAGTATCTCGATCTCTGGATGAAATGTGAGAAAAGAATCTGTGAGGATTTGAAAGTGTCGGCTTTTTTTCTTTTCCATTAACAGTGCATGAAGTGAATGTGATTTTCAAATACACATAACATTCATACTTCTCATACCCTTCAGCCAAGTGATTGAATGGCTTTATTGCAGCGGTGCATGAATGGCTAACAATCCAAGTGTTATATTGTCAGTATCAACAATATGACACCAAATGTCGTATTGATTTACACTTGGGGTAAAAAACACGATGAATGAAAAATGAAATCCTCGTAGAATAACTGCGTTCCTCCATAAATCAGTGCAGCAAGAAGTTTGTTTTCAAAGCTCAAATCTTTAAGAGATGTTCAGAAACTATTGTTCTCTTCCTGACAAGGACTCACCTTCACTTTGAGTGTCGGCCGCTACGAGTCTCAATCCGATACTGTGCATTTAAAGAAATAACAACTTTTATAATGCATTTTAACAGCTGTACGCTACTAACCCTCGATGGAAGTGATGGTTATTATCATTGTTGGTTGGCCCGGCTCATGTTAAAGCCTTGAGAACACAAATACAGATAGATACATCCTTTTTTAACTCAAAGAGAAAAGAAATGAATAAATCTATGAACAATTCACCTCCTTTAAAAAAGCTGTTAGAGTGCTGCCACCCTTTTTGAATTCTCAGTACATGTTATAGTTTTAGTTGTGGGACTTTCCCGTGTGAAATATTTGCATATTGCTGACATTTTTGACAGTTCTTGCCAAGGCTACCAACAATTGCTTTTCCTTCACAGTTTGAAACAAAAAAACTTGGCAGTGCGAGAACAGAGCAACTGCTAAAGACTGTTTCATCTGACAAACTAATACACTTCAAAGATGTAGGATCAGATCGAGCCAGATCCAAGGCCAGTATCAGAACATCCACATCATAAACATCTCTCGTTAGCAATTCAGCACAATGAAATGTGTTGAGGGTGTGCTCTCAGGTGCAGCGAGGCCAATTCTAATGTGTGACTGTTCCTTCACACCATACTGGAGTCATCGTTCTGCAGGTTAATGGACAAACATCTGCCGAGAGCGAGGAGCTTCGTTTGAGAGCTCTGTAATTAGTCCGTTTACAAACATTACTGTGAACAGGTAGCATATGGAGCAGTCGTGGTTTCATGTGATGCTATCACATCTGTCTGTTTAAACAAGATTAATTGAGGCCATCAGAGTGTGTTTACACTGTTGTTTCAGCGGAGACACGCTCTATATGTGTGTCGTTCCAGTGAACTCTCCCAGCACCACGAGCGGGACTCCTCCTCTCTGCCTCTCACCGGCTGCCTGTGTGCTCCTCTCATCGATAGTTATCTATTTCAAATCAAATTTTCTTTTCTCTCCATGAGTCTTTTTACATGTTTACAAATATCAAACCACGGCTTAGAATCCATCTCTGTTTGTTGCCTGGCTGTGGAGAGACGACTGGAAAAACAAGCAACATCTGAAACCAGCAGCCAGATGCTCGTGTTCTCCTCACTGTGTGAGCGAGCCGCCGAACACCGAGGATTTCTCTTTGAGCCTTTCATCTTCTGCGGCTCCTCATCTCGTCCCTCGGCTCCGTGTGGCCTGTCCCTGGCCGGGCTGATCGCCTGAATCATGGCAGCATCACCGGCTACTGTCCTGGTGGGGAAAAGTTAAAAACCATCAGCAATCTGGACCAGGGATGCTTCACTCAAAGTCAAATAAGATTTGGGTGCGGGCGTGTGTGTATATAAATATATAAACATATGTGTGTGTGTGTGTGTGTGTGTGTGTGTGTGCGCCCATCCACACGTGGCAGATCGTGTGTTCACCCTGTTCTGAGAGGATACGGTGGTATCGCGCAGCAGTGAGGCGATTTGCGGCTAAGCTAGTGGAATCCCGTGGAAAGCCTAAAATCTTGTGGGGTGAAGGGAGGGGAAATATCACAGTCTTTGGATTTCTTCTCCCTCATTATTGAAGATTTAAAGGGATTAGTCCATTTTTTTTTTTTTTGAATACACAAAGTTTCATTAAATTCCATTGTTGTGATGTTGGTTCACGGAGGCTAATGTCCATTCTTGCATCCTTCCTCTTGTGCTGAGTGTGTGTGTGAGTGTGTGTGTGATATCGGGGCTGGAGTGTGTGTGTGATATCGGGGCTGGAGTGTGTGTGTGTGTGATTCCCACCTCTAAACCTCGGCTCGCCTGCACGGCAGCTCACCCCCCCGATCCCCATTCAGCCAGTGAAGCCTATCTCAAGCACTGTGGCACCGCAGCATTGGAGTGTGTGTGTGGGGGGGAGTTTGATGAATATCTCTGACTCTTACCACTCAGGCTATAAATCTTTGACATTATCCCTTCACCCTGATCGCTGCAGTGAATAATTATGGCATGTTTATGGAGGCGATGAGTAAAAATACATCTTATTTCAATCCGAGCGCTGTTACAACCTCTGGCCACCAGGGGACTGGACCTTTCATCCGGGACAAAAGTAGAACAAAATGATGTCGGATTACACAGAGTGTTTCTTATGCAACTTCCAGTAAAGTGTTCTCTCTCCTTACACCATAACAGAGAACATCGCAGAGTATTAATCTGAGTGTGTGTGCTCATTCATAGTAGAGACGTTGAAAACATACAAAGCCATTAATGGCTGCTGGGATGTTATTTAAGGCCTATTAAAGAAAGTGTAGGCGCGCTGAGCCTGAGGATTAGTCCAGAGTCGTGGAGATTTAAAGTCAATCACTTCTCAGCCGCATTGTTAAAGTTTCATCCACTGTGAAACCGCTGTGATTGTTCCTCTTATTGTTGTTGCTGCTGTTTTTGAGGTGCTGTTTGTTTGTTGTGCGTTGCCTCCGCAGCTCAGTGGTAAAACAGTGTTCACACGCACAGCATTTAACACACTTTTTCATCCTGAAGTGTAAGAGTAAGTTCTTGTCAGGATTCTCACCTGCAGATGACTTTGAATCCGTTTGTTTTGATAGCTCTTTTCCGTGCAGTCGATCTCAGCCACCGAGACGGAGAGGCGGTTTGATTACTCCGCATATTTCATGTTTACACTTTACACATGCACACAAAACTTGCTTTGCTGTAAACACACTAGTAAACCTACATCATCAGCCAGAGTGAGTGTTTTCACACCGGTTGAGAAGGAGCTGCCAAACTGGTTCTGCTGCGCATGTGAGATATATATATTTGTGCTCTCACAGCAAAAGCAACCGAGGGAATCCAGTGTGTTTATCAGCTCCATCATCACAACAGACGAGTTTCTGCTCGCGGTTGTTCCCTTTGTGTTCACCCAGGCAACAACAATGAAGAACGGGTGTCTGTGCTACGTGTGACATGATATAAAATACAGTGTTTTAACTAGAGCCCAACGGATGCATGGATTTCGATATAAATGCTGAAATTCAGATGTGGCAATGATTCCAAAGATGTTGTTATCAAAACCTTATGACAAAGAAATGTAATTGAAGGTCATCTTACAGCTTGACAGTTTAACTTTTATATAGAAAGAGAAGCATAAAGCAAAACTAATTACAAAACTTGAATGAATAAAATTAACTTTAATCATCCTTTCAAATTTAAACATACATATTTTTTCTGCACTAATAATTCAGTAAAATAAGAATATGATATTGGTGTCTGATATCATCGGCCAATCAATGGGTCTTATTTTAACCTCCTATATTGAAAAGCTCCGTTAGGCTGGAATCATTAAAAGCTCAGTTAAACGTGTGTTCACCTTGCACACATTCTAGTTTGTATTCACATCTTCCAATGCTGATATATATTGAGAAGCTGTGGCCGTGCATTCACAGCGTGCAGATATTTGCTGCAGTGTTTCTGCTTGTGGGTGGCCTCAGGTGGGCCCTCACAAACAGGCTGAATGGTGGATCAGAATCAATGCTCTGCAGCCTTGCGCTCGTATCCGTGTCGCAGATTCACAGACTGACTGACAGTATCAACTCCTCTGTGGAGTCCTACGCTGATTCGTACAAGGCCGAGGGCTTCAGAACACAATGCTGCTTTCCACTGTTTCCTTTTTTTTTTCCTTCATTAGAAAATAACTGTGAAAAATTCCAATTTGTGGGCAGATTTAAAGGTTCAGGCGAGCAGAGGTCACCAAACCAATTGAATTCTTTATCAGCGCGCCTCGCTAAGAGTATTGTGTTACAGAGCAGCCGAGGAGCTGTGTCAGTATCTGCTCTCAGTGGGGGAGACATGTTGTCCAGCACAGCAGTGGGGAGGACACCACGGAGCAGATTATAATGATACAGAACATCGTCACTTCCTGGACCAGAGCCACTCCGCAGCCATCTGTCCTCTGACCACGGACAGCCGGCACTTGTGCACGTGTGTGTGTGCATGTGTGTGTGCATGTGTGTGTGCATGTGGATGTAATTCTAGACATTAACCACACTCTTCTACATATGCTGGGATAGCTTTATTTTTAACCTCCTCCCTATCGTTTCTCATTCGGATACAATGTCATATTCATCCCTTTCCGAGCTGATTGATGGGCCTCGAGAACTTGACTGGTTTCAAATTTTTACGATCGTATATAAGCGATCAAGTGAAACCTGAAAGCTGCTCACAAACTGTGAAAACTGAAAGAGCTGCTTGCTTTGGCAGAGGTTAAGTAACAGTGGAGAGTTAGAAGAAGCAGTCGGTGCAGCGCTGACGTTAATAGTTTTTCCCCGTGCGTCGGGTTCCGGTTGTCGGTTCCGTGTTCGAGGTTCTCGCGTCAGCCGGTGACAATATTGTGGGAGGTGAAGTCACGGCTGGCGCTGGTCTTATTTTTTCCCTCTCTGATTTCATCATGCGCGTTTCACTTGCTATACCCCGCTGCTCGGTTATTGAATTACGTGCGTAGCTCTGCTCTAGATTTGACTGCACACCAGCTCCTTGGCAAACTGGTGGGTGCTTGTTGTGCGACTCAGTGGCTAGGCATTTGTTTGAAGTCGCATTTGCCGATAATAAAGAGCAACTTAAGAATCTTAGACCCAGTTGAAATGGCAGTAAGTGTTTTATTCATAAGGATTTGAATGGATTTGCTGGAACAGCCACAATCGGCGTACTTGCTCATATTTGTTCCATTTGAATAACAGAATGTTGTCGCTTGACTTCTATTCTGCTCAGTTGTTGATATTGAACGCAGGAACATTATTAATTACAAAAAGCACCAAGGGACAGATTGTTTGATCGATTCTGTGCCGGTCGTAACAAACCGGGGGGGGGAAACAGTTCAGCTTTGATAATGTGGAACAGGAAAGCAGGTTAAAAAAAATGTCCCTGGACAGTGAATTCAACACGTCTTCCACCGGATCAGTTAGATGCAAGTGGAGCGCCCCAGTTGTCCACGCCGCTTCCTCGGCTGATGCGAATGAATATTTGTGGCGCCCTGGGGCGTTGTTTCCCCCGTGTTACCCTGCATCAGGAACCAGAGAGATAAATGGGTCTGGCCTGTCCAAGGCATCAGGACTTCCTCTCTGTTCAACCATAACTAGTAATGTCCTTTCATCCGCCGCCTGCAGTGCTGTAGATAATGGAGTATTTGAAGAGGAGAAAGCACTAAAACAAAGAGAGGGGGGATGTGGTTTATGCGATGACAGTGAATGGGGTGATCAGAAATGTCGGAAAAAGAAGAGAAATTGCAAAGCGGCGGCATTAAGGCGGGGATTTATGAAAGAGACTCATCCGTGGATTGGAAGAATGAAGGGGGAAAAAAAACAGGGGGCTGCAATGAAGAAAGGAGGAAAGGGATGGACGGATGGAAGGCCGGATGGGGAGGGGTTGGAACAGCAGGCGGGCTCCGTGGGAGATTGGCTTAAGTAGCATTGTGGCCGGGCTCCCTGCAGTCACCGAGCCACCGGTTTATATTCAGAAAGAAAGAAAAAAAACTGTCAATGTAAACACCCGGGCACAGGTACACACACGGAGAGTCACACTTCCACAACATGTACTGTGACTGCGTAAACAGTCATTAGCCTGACCTCTGCAGCTGCGATGAATATGTCATAAAAATGCGTCGATGCATTTGCACCGTAAAGAGTTTCTCTGTGGTATCCGTGCAGATGGCGACAGACACAGGCGAGCTGTCTGAATCCCATCGACTGGGTCTGTTACACGTGTGGCCCGCTGGTGGAGCTCCACGCCGACGGAGATTGAGAGGGAGTGTGAGTCTCGGTGAGCCAGCGAGGACGGCGACTGGGAGTGTTTTTCGCCGATAACCTCAGTTTGTTACTTTTTGATCCTGCTAAATTAAGATAAGGGGCTTGGTTAATTAAACTGTCACATGGCAATACCTTGAGGAATTGCGAGGCCAACACAGCTTTAATTGGGTGGCTGCTTTTGTCCCAGCGCTGCCTACCTTCTCTGGGTGGCAGCCCCACAGAGGGGGGGGTGGGAGAAGCGCCCTCACGGCTACTGGCAGAGGATGGAAGCAGCGCTGGAATGACAAGCTTGAACATTCAAATGAGGAGGGGAAGGGGGAAAAAAAACGGGCTGACGTGTAGGAGGGTGCACCACTCTCGTAATAGAGGCAATTTAACCCATTCTAGACATTATATAGCAAACGTGTGAAGCCCACTGCGGCTCCGTGACGAGGTGAGAACTGGGTTGGAGTCAAGATGAGGGCTTTTAATTGCTACTTCACTATGCATGACTATGAGTTGTGTAATTTTCTGTACAATGCCGTAATCTCTGCGGTGTGTTGGGTGCGAGGGAGGTCTCCGAGGCCCCGTAGACGATGTCGGCAGGCCTAGGATGCATCTGTAATTACCAGCAGCCAATTAACAGCTGACCTCACCGTCCCCACCTCAAACCACAACAAAGATCTATTATGGAGATTTAGCCGGCTCGCCGAGTAAACAGCCGAACGTGATGGATATTCATGGGGAGTCTTTACGGGTGTTTGCACCTCATCGTCGGGGTTTACACACGGAGGCGTCATTGAAATTCACACCACGGTGACAATGACTGGTTGGCTGTGTTTGCAAATGTGTAGGATTCTCGGAAACCGGTTAAAACTGGACCCACCTTATACATGTAGGCTGGGCGATAAAAGAATATTCGAAATTAACAATATATCTTATCAATAGCAGTATTTAAAAAAATCTAATATGTGGATATAATCCTAATTCATTGTGTAAATACTGTGAAGAGGTATTACATGTTATTATATCTACGTCAGTTCTTTTAGCTGTTTGTCATTCTCCGTAAAAGCACCATCTTCACTCGGGAGAGCAAAAATCTGTCTTTAAATAAAAGTAAATAAACAATATTGTGACATTCATCGTAATAATTAAATACAAATGTATTGATATAATAGTTGACACTTGTTTTATGAAGCACAACGCAACATTCCTGAAGTCGTCGTGTTGTTGAGGGACGTGTCCTCGATAGCATGCGAGCCGCCGCGTGTTTTGAAAACAGTTGTCCATCTGTCCCCGAAGGTGATCGAAATCTGCCTTGATTAACAAGTGGGATATTCCGGGTGACGGTCCCCCCCCCCGTGCCGCCTCTCATCCGCTCCCAAGTGGGGATCAAAGAGGATGAAGTTTTGAGCCTGGGGATAATCTAGTTCTCTAGATTGTGATAATGCTGCTCAGGATGAGCATGTGGATGAGAGCGGGGTGGTGTTGTGCTCGTCTGGCTCTGGGTTCCGGCTTGCATGTGTTTGTTTCCCCCCCAAAAAAATATAGAAAAAGAACAGGCAGACAATAGCAGAGTGAACCAGTGAATTAGTGCACGTGGACTGATGGGATATGCACTCTCGCCGTTGCTGTAGCCAGGCAACCACATCAGAATTCAAGACGTATTGAACAACAGGTGATTGGCGCCGTCTCCCTTTCTCAGCTTTGAGCTGCTAAATAAAGACCACTGCTGGAATATGAATTCAAATCCAACAGTTTAAAAAAATCCAACTGTGTGCGTATTTGATCCAGAGCACCTTGATAACTAGAAAGCACATGTGCCATTTCAGTTACAAACAAATTTAGTGAAATGTGGGGGGAATTTGTCTTAAGTGACTTTGTTTGTTTGTCTTCTTCGATAAAACATGTTTTCTTGGCGACTCACAAACAGTTTGTGGAAATGACAGTGAGCTCGAGCTCGGCCGAATCTCATTTTAGTTTTAAGTTCCCCGTTGTTTTCCGCATGGTCTTGTCCCACCCTGATCCGTGTCTGGTGTTGCTGTCCAGCTGTTCCATCAGCACGACAAGTGGTTCAGGAAAGTCCCTCATTGTTCACTGACCAATCACAAAGCCCACCAGAATGCTGTCAACAAGCATTTTCCACCCAGTGGTTTGCATTTGCCTGCACCTGTGGTTTTAGCCCAGAGGGCAGGAGGGGCAGAGAGGGGGGGGGGGGGGGGGGGGGGGTTGGTGGAATGGGAAGAGTCTGGGCACTGGGGTGGAAAGACAGCCGGGGACGGGATTATGGTGCCTTTCTATCTGTGGAGATTAAACAAAATATATTCATTGTGAGTTTCCCCCTCGTTTTTGTCGTGTTTTCCCCCAGAATGCATCAGAGGCCAGGGCAGCCTCACCACCTGAATTTTGCATTTCTGTAATTTGCATGAACTCATCGGAGCCTGGAGGCGAGTTACAGTCGCGGGTGCACGTATGCATGCATGCGTGTTTGTGTGACCGGGCATGTGCTCCGCAATTTGACAAGCAAAATAAAGAACTTGTCCAAACAATCAAATAGACGTGACTGGAAAGAGCCTGCCCTGCATTCACGGGAAAAAAAACCGGCAGCTGAAATACCTGGAAGCTTTTGTTGCCCAAAAATATGCCGGAATACTAAGAAATTACTGCGACTGTCGACTCTGACAATGTGTTGTAATGCACACTGCAGTAGAGCAGTAGGAGAGTCGACTGTGGAGAGTTACTGGAATAGATATACTCTGCACTGCAGTGCTTTGCTAGCCTGGGTTGTGAATCTTATCAGGCGGAATTGTGGTAGTGGATTTTCTGTGTGTGTGTGTGTGTGTGTGTGTGTGTGTGTGTGTGTGTGTGTGTGTGTGTGTGAGCGTAAATGTTTGTGTGTGTGTGTCTGCGTGTGTGTGCGTGCCTGCATGTGTGTCCAGGCCCCTCTGGAGTCCATTAATCCCAAATCTAACAGACTTACTGCAGAGGCAGCCTTTGATGTGTGCTGAATGCTTCTCCGGAATATTGGATGCTGCTTCCATAATATTCACTTCCCTTTCTATCATCAGGAATGCACTGTTTTGTTTCTTTACCCCCCCCCCCCCCCCACCCCCCACCCCCCGTGATGCCGGGATTGTCCAGCAGGACAGGTGGCAGCCGTGTTATGAGTTATGTGTTTACGATTCAGGTGTGTTTTCAACAGTTCTCTGATCTGTAATTTTACATCTCTGAGCTCTTTTAATCCCATTCTTATCTTGTGTAAGCCGTCTAATCTTTGACCCTAATCTTAAACCACCACATAGAACGGGGCGGCGTGGATTGAGGGGGACTTGTTTTTCTCACCTTCAAAATTCAATGCATACATTTGTCAGGGAGAGCCGGGGTCCTCTTGCCTCTGGATTTTCTCTTTCATGAGCCCAGTCCTAGAGTTATTTATTGCTATATATTTCTATTTATTTGTGTTTTTATTGCAGTGGCCCGGACTTGAACCCTGCCTACTTTAAAGCCTTGTGCTCATAACCCACCAGTCTCAGGAGTGAAACAGATGGAGAGGCAAAGAAAGTATAAATTAGATAGTGAGATGGAAAACACATTTCTATTTGAAATGATTATCCCCCCTGACGGGTCGACTAATAGACCGTTATTGCATTTCCGTCAGTTTCTTTTAATCTAATCATACTTATAAACAGACGAGTGAGAATGCCGGTGTGTGTGTGCGTATGTTTATCCACACGGAGACACAAGCAACCAGTGTCTAGACTGCAAACACCAATTTGGCTGGAGCGCAGAGGAACATCAATGCTAAAGCGATGTTGCTGAAACACGAGGCATGTCCCGGAGTCCTCCACGGCCAGGAGACAGTGGTGACAGACAGACGGCGATAGAGGAGGAGGAGCAGGAGGAACGGAGGACAGGCTGGCAGAGCTCGCTGTGGTTAATACATCCAAAGTGTGTCAGTTAGCGCTCTAAACGCGTTAGGCCCCGGGGCTGAGAAAGCCAACACCATCGACTCGAGCCGAGCTCTCTCCACCTTTCCACTTAGCCTCCGCTCAACACCCGCCGATATCCTTAGGGGAGGTGCACCGCTGCTCATGGGCACGATTGATCAAATGCCTACATGCTAAAGTGTACACTTTTCTTATTGTTCATGAGGACGTGGGCTAGAGGACAGATTTAAGGGGGAGCGCCGCCATGTCGCACGGTGTGTAGATTTACAGGTGGAGCGTCTCCACGTTTCCTCTCCTCCTTTGGCAGATTTATTGCGTTGCACAAGCAGGCTGAGGCCAGAACTGTTTGATACAGCAGGTAATGAAAACATTTAATCTGCGCCCTGTTAAATGCTGATATTTTGAGGAACAACTTCTTCTCCTTGGTCTTTTTCTCCTAGCCGCTTTTACAACAGACGCTTGCACTGTGTATCAGTGTGCACATGTACAACACGTAATTGGTGCATGCCCACTGTTGTTTTGTGTAATAATCATGCGTCTGGAACAACAACAAAAACGGCATGTGTGGTTAGCACTGCCGTTTGTACTCATTTTGTGTTTTCATCTGAACGGAGTGATTTGGTAAAAGAAAGCTCATAGAAATTAGTTTTTAAAATAGTTGAAAAGATATCTTGAATAATGTAGAAAGGGCCTTGATGTCCCAGTATCCCTGTGAACTACAGTATACTGTCTTTGCTGCTTTCTTTATTCAGTTGCGATGATGGTGCCAAATACATATTACGGCCTTAACTTGTTCAGCGTCGACACAGCCCTTCAGTTGCCAAATTACATGTAAGTAATTCGTATTTCAGTTTGATTTAATTAACCGGAAGGAACTGTAGAAAGACAATAATGATAATATCCACAGTTAAAAGCTAACTAAGCAGTTAAAACCCCCGACTCTGCGCTTTAGTGAGTTGAAGTAGAAGAAAAGTGGAAGATATTTGCACAGGCACACAGAAGCAGGCTCGATCTGTCAGATGAGTCGGTTTGGAATAAAAAACAACATCTGACTCATGTCATGTCAGGTAAATGTGCTTAAGCTCACACTTTCTACCGAATGCATGTGTGAAACAGATCTTCACACTGTTCCCCCGGGGCATCATGTCAGTTGTGGCAGAGGTATCCCACTGCAGATTTAAATAATCTGAATAAAGATCATTAACAGTGCAGATCAGTGGTGTTTCTATCTCATCCTCCAGCCACTGTCAAACTTGTTTTTTAGCCCCAACTGAGATGAAGAAAATTCAAATGAATGTGTATTTTTAAATTTATGATAAGAAAACATGAATTTCTGGTATTTTTTCTGTCTGGAACATTTCTCGTAACCTCCCGCTCGCTGGCAGTCATGACAAATTCACTCCTCTAGGTTTTGGCCCCTTCTTGGATTGCATTAGGCTCAAGTGTCAAGCCTCCCGACACATTGCATCTACCTGCCTTTATTGAGTTTGACCAGTTGCAGCCACTGGGAGGAACGTATTGCTTGTGGCGGCAAGCTGTCAAATAACGACTGGGGCGAACTGAAATTTCCTTTTCCTCAGGATTCGGAGGAATTTGGTTCCCTTAACGAATTTTATCTTCGCTTCGCAGAGCTCAACGCTAAGATCGCTCGGGGGTCATGAGACACCACCGACCCCCCCGATGTCGTTGTAAGGACGATGTTGCTTGAGTGTGGGGTGTATGTGGTGTCATACTACAGTGACAGTTCTGTTGAGACAGAGAATCAGAAGCGCTTTCTCTAATCCCGCTAAAGCAGCACACATGGGAATGATTACTTGCACAAAGCCATGACACCCTGAGATGTTCAAATCCCTTTGTTCAGAGGAGAGCGACAAACAGAGAGGCAGACGGAGAGCAAGAGAGAGAGAAAGAGAGGGGGGAGACAATAAAACAAAGTGATTTTACTCCGCAAATGTGACAGGATTGTGTGATGTCTGGTGGATCTTGTTATTGTGCGGATTGTCGGAATGAAGCCTCCACAAGTCTTAATGTGTTTATCCCTGTTGCTTAAGACCAGTTATGAGGACCTGGACCACAGTGCCGCGGTTTAGCTGCTAAATCCACTCAGTTCAAGAAGAGATCCCTCAAATGTAGAGTGTTGGGAAAATAACACCATTAAAGAAGCATAGTTAAAATGTAAAAATATGGCGGAGTGAAGCGCTTCAAAAGACGACCCTCTGTGAATTGGCAACAAAAGGTTTCCCTTCATTCTCTCTTTAATGGGGTGTTTTAAACCTGTTTTCTCCTCGGATGGAAACAGGATTTCTGTAATGAGCTGGTGACTCACAGATACTCTCGGCTTAATTTTCTTTTAATTCCCGGCCCCCCCCCCACCCCCTTTTTTTCTCTATTTCTCTGTTTCGTTCTCACTTTATTTCTTGTGCTCACTATCTCTCTAAATAGGCCAAGGCAAGTTTCTCTGCCGTCGATGGGGGGGGGGGGGGGGTGGTGGTGGAAGTAGATTATGGATATTAACATGCAGGAGGATGTTGAGCATTGTTTCTGGTCTCTGGTCTAATGTCTGGTCCATACTGTGCTCACCGCTAACGCTCTTTTGTGCCCTTCAAAACCTTGGTGCCATTGTTTGTTTGGGGTGTGTGTGTGTGTGTGTGTGTGTCAATGAAGGAAGTGTCGTTTGACTGAAACAGCCCATTTGATTCCCCACAAATACGCCCAAATGCAATCTAAGTGTTTCACGCAGCGACCAAAGCGGCACAGGAAAAAAAGAGTACGCTCTCACTCACATCTGCAAACAGTAAGTAGTAGTGAGTAGAAATGAAACATGGTGCAGGCACGCTGTGTCTGTTTATGTTGCTTATGACTGAACATGCTGCGATGCACACACAATAAAGGCAAGGCGCACACAGGCACGCTATATTTAGATGACAAACTGCCATAAACCCGGGCTAAAGAGGGAAGAAATAAACAAAAGAGAGGGAGGAAGAAAAAGAAAAAAAAACGAGGCGGTCCAGAAGCATCCCCTGTCACGGTGCAATCCCCCATGTCCTAATTACACAGGCTTAGAGGAAACGGAGGATTAGCCACTGATTCAGCACGCTTCTCGCCTCATCCTCTAATAAGTCCCTTCTTGTCTCCTTGCCACCCCTTTGTGCCACCCTCCATGTGTCTCTCCAGGTAAAGGTAGCGAGACGCCATTGACCCGTGGCTTCCCGTCTCCTTTTTGTTCCTTGTGGCGCTGTCTCCCCCTCAGACAACACCAGCTAATCCCATTGTAAAAGTAGGCTGTGAAGCCGACTAGTTGTTTTTTTTATAGATGCTCTCATCATGGTTTACTCAATATTTGGAGACAGGACGGTGTTTTCATCAGTAAAACATACCAATGCATTATCAAGAGCACATACATTGTGTTGTGTGTGGGTCTCTCTGTGTGTTTGTCCACTTTATTACCAAGTAAATATGCTTTTCATATTTCTCTACTGGCCAGCTTTAGACTAAGCATACCCTCTGGAGTCCAGCCATTCATCTGTGAATGCAGCACAAGGAGCATGTTTTATGTATGGAAAAATTACTTTATTAACATATAATGTAGACTCCAGCTGAGGAAACCAGTTTAGATTGCTGATGTGGAGCGTTGACATAATATCTCATATGTCCAAAGGCAAATGACACACATTTTCTTTTATTTATTTCCAAAATCCAATTCACAATGATGGGCCTGCTTTGAATAAAGAAGGCAGTAAAACCAATTGACTTAAAACCATTTCACACATATATAATAGATTTTATTTAATCAGACATTATAATGTGGATTATGGATTATGGTATTTATTACCCCCACCAAGGAGGTTGTGTTTTCATTCGACTTTGTTTGTTAGTTAGCAGGGTTACAGCCTGTTGGAGGGGCTCCGTGTTGGTCAGGAAATAACCCATTCAATTTGGTTGTGGATCGAAATAAGGGGTATGATGCACGCTTTTTTTTTATCATTGTGAAATATGACCTAATTCAAAAAATGTGGTTGATTTCTCAAGCTTCTTTGAGGGACTGATATTTTAGAGTCTGTGCAATTTGGGTGCGGTTCTAAATAGAAATTTGGATCCACTGAATTTAAATGTGTTTTCAAAGGGGGTCTGTTGAGCCTTGGTGGAGTAGTGTGATCCGTTAGAGCACTTGAAGTTCTATTCGTCATTATATATACATAAACAGGGCCGATAGAATAAAAGTATTGTTTAGTCATACAGTCATATTTTGAAGGGCCATTTATTCAGTTGTCATAGCTTACGTCAAAACCCAGTATACAGACATGCCATGTGAGAATTGTATGCATTGTCACATATGCATGGTACAATGGACGTGTTTTCTTCCAGGTTGCTTTTACATGTTAACTGGTTGATGGGTATAAATAGCTTGATGACAGCAGGAGTGGTGTTAAAGGTTGCTCCTCTCAGACATCTATATCTAATGGCTTGCCTGTGGCTGCTCTGCTGCGATCGCTCCACCACTCAGGGAGCGAGAGAGCCCGGGGAGCCCGGGGAGAGCGAGCTGTAGCTGCAGGAAATGTGAATTATACAAGGTCTTAAGTCACAGGTTGGGGGAAAGGGATTCGGGCGTTCTGATTGGCCGAGGCGCGGATCTTCCTTGACTGACCTTGCAATATTTATTAAGTGGCTCTGTGAACAGTGAATGTTCCGGGCCGCTGCGTGCAACCCCCCCCCCCCCCTCCTTTTAAAGAAAAGAGAAAGCACGCAAAAAAGAGTTTTCTCTCCGCGCTCGTTGTCTCGTTCTCTGCTCGTCTGCCTCTCGCGGTGAAACCTCCTCCATGAGGAGCTCTCGGAGCTCAGTTGCTCAAACAGCGGTTGGAACTCACACGAGCTGCAGATTTGTTTTGCCTTTCTGGCCTTGGAAAGGTTCCCATGGCAGTTCATTACTGTTGAGCCTGTTTGTCGAGGTTGTTTTTTTTTCTCTTCTTGAGTGATCATCAACAGATAACAGAGAAACGGCAAGATACAACCCCCCCCCCTCCCTTTTTTTTCACACCGTTGACTCAGGGCCGACCTTCAATAACAATTAAGCAGATAGCAGAAACTTCTGATTTCTGTTGCATGCACATATAAAGCCAGCAGTAAAAACACACAAATTGCAAAGAAAGACTATTCATATTTAAATGGGGCATCATTAAATGACTTTCATTAAAATTATCAATATGCCCTCCAGTTGTGGACAAACGCGGAGAACAAGTGCCGATTTCGTTCTCCTTAGTTCAAATGCAAATGGACACACACACACACAAGCGCACATGCACGTACATGCGGCATCCTTTACATAACCAGGTAGGGCACTTGCAAACAAATTAGCATTCACAAGGAGCACATTGTGTATTTTATGGTCCTTGTTGTTGCTGTGTTAAAGGGAAAGTGCTGTTAGAAAAACACCAGGCTGGCCCCTCCTCGCTGCAACCCACAGACCTTCCTCACCACCCACAGCACACAGTCCTGCTTGCTCATCATTGATCAGGCTTTGTGTGTTTTTTTGTTTGAGTACGAGCTTATGCTCCTCTTCCTCCACCTCTCAGGTTTTTATCCCTCTCTCTCCTATGCATAAATACACTCTCCTCGGGGTGTTCCTTGAACAACTTAGCCGGGCATTAGCTGACGGAGGAGCTGCAGTTGTTGAGGGAGCGCCTGAAGAGAGGACGTGTGGGATCCTGAGATATATGTCCTTGATTCGGTGTCTGAGTCGCCAGCCACCGGGCACCCCCACCGTCGCTGCCAAGCATTTCCTGCTATGTATTGGTATTCTGTTGCCTCCCACTGTGATAAAAGCTAATGCACTGGGGAGAAGTATCCCTCTCCTTTCACTAAACCACCGACTACACAAAGCAATCCACAACTAGTCCCTCAACACACAACAACACTCACAGTGGCGCTTTGAATTGCGCCAATCAACAATGTATCATTTAATACATAATTGCTTTTATTTGGATACGGCTTCATTATTAAGATGCTTATTCTTAAAACCTAAACAATGAGTTTCACTTGTATTTAAAGCTGCAGTTTACTCTGAATTACTGTTTAAAATCACATAATAGACACCATTAGTGTTGTTGATAGGTTTCATGCAGAGCAGTGAGCCAGTATGAGATGCGTGTCCCACAGCAAACTGTGATGAGTACACCAAAACAGCAGTTTCGCGGAAATACTATTGCATCGCATTCTCTTCAAACGATGTTGGCAAAACAGACCGGCCAACTGTAGAGAGCAACCTGCATCCCCAGCACAACCCTGTTGAAGAATCATAACAATATGAGCTGCAGTAATTCACTGGAGTAATGTTCTCATTTCCACAATAACAATGCTGCGTAAGGAGAAAAGGAATATAAACTAACAGGATCTATTTCTGAAGCAGTTGAGAAATACAATATTCCCATCTCCACAGACCTGTGTCATTATAAAACCAAACTCACAGCAGAAAACACAACAGAGGGAGTTCCGCAATCTGGGTACCACACTTTATTCAGGGATTCACTAGGGAGTTCAAATTTGGAAAAAAAAAATCATAAAACTTGAATTTGTAATTTATCATGTATTTGTCAAATTTTGTCAAAAGTGGGAAACGGAAAAATCTGTCCACAGACCAATTTTATGAACAAGTCAATTTTGTGCGAGTTGGATTCAGAAATGAACAATGAAATGTTCAGATTGTTGGCTTCACAATAAAAAGAAACAAATGATATGGATGCTTAATTACAAAAACACAAAATGAAAACAAGATTAAAAAACATATTAATAATTGTTTTCATGATAGTTCTCATTTCTAAGAAAACATTTCTATAATATCTAAGATTGCCCTTTAGAAAAAACATAATCTAATCACCTGGAGGGTTAAATTCTACTTTTAACTTCGGCTGAATTGTGGAGCGTCGACCTGAGACGTCATAAGATGTTTACTAAACACGAGACTCAGTCAAAGTGGAGACGCTCTCGTCTGTGCAAGTCAAATATTTAGTCGCCCTGATTGGATGAGAGCGTGGGGGGGGGCAGGGGAGCGGGGCGAGGCGTTGCACGGATCAGCTGGGCGAGATAACAGTTGGCGAGGAGATTAAAAAAAAACACAATCACACACACGTGCGCACACAAACACACACTGTGAGCTCCCTCAGGTGAACAGGTGCAGTCATGGTCCGTCACAGATGCTCCGCACAATTTGTCAGCTGCCATTCCTCCTGTCCACCTTGGGTGGGTTGGGGGGGAGGGATGTTCACTACAACACAACTTCAACACACAACCAAATGATGTAATCATCCTGCAATCTCGTAGGCTACTTTACTAGAGTGTAGAGCTGCCTAATGACTACCTACTTGTACCTGATGGTCAAAAGACTGAGCAGCGCCGTTATGGAGCCAGGATTGAAAAGTTCTGTCGTTTTTTTACTTTTTCCACATCTTTTTTTTTTTTAACTGATGCTGTTGCTTCGCTAGGACTAGTGTGTGTGTGTTTATGTGTGTGTGTGTGTGTTTTAGTGTGTGCTGCACTCTCGCGGCTCATCCCCTCCCTCCCTGGGAACCACAGTGTGTGACAGAGGGACATTAATCACAGGGCTGGGTAATAAAGCGAGGAGGGATGGGCATGTAGGGCCAGGGGGGCAGGCGTCTGGAGGGAGAAAAGGGTGTTTAGGGAAATCACACCATGCTTTATGACACACACCGATACACAGGCCCAACTTTTCCACTCACAGGTTTAGGTGCACATCCTTCATGCGCCATATTGAAAAGCTTCTACTCCGGAAAGTTTGAAAAATTAGATTGAGGAGAGAGAGAGAGAGAGAGAGAGAAGGCAGAAGATCAACTCGAGGTTCCAGGATGTGACTTTTTGCTCGTCTGTGTCGGGGCAGCGGAACCTCGTGGCTTCTCGTGGCTTATGGGGGGGAATGTGCCCGGCTCATTAATTAAGTGTTAATTTACTGAAAGACCATCTCTGGAAGGAAAACAGAGTGGCATTTTTGTGGTGTGTAGTTTGAAAAGAGATTAGAGGATTTTAATGGTTCAGTAGAAGAAGCTTCACTGATGCTGTGATTGGCTGATAAGTCTCATGCCAATGGGGCTCTTTGTTTATGGTCACATGCTTAACGGGAGCCAAATCCACAATTTAGAAGTTTAACAAGTTCTTCCCTTGAACATTTACTTTTGACCTCCTTGCATTATTGCAGTTTTTT
This sequence comes from Platichthys flesus, assembly GCF_949316205.1. Taxonomy (NCBI): domain Eukaryota; kingdom Metazoa; phylum Chordata; class Actinopteri; order Pleuronectiformes; family Pleuronectidae; genus Platichthys; species Platichthys flesus. Next base: position 9,147,703 of record NC_084945.1, on the reverse strand, counting down.
AATATCAACCTCATTCCGTCTTGACATTTTGCAGTAGACACTGGGTAGTGAATCATATCAAGCAAAGTTGTGGCAGTGGATATTGTGTGTGTGGGCGTATGCGTCCCTACGGGTCTGCATTACCACCGTCGATCCTTGGTTGTGTATTTTTCTGTTGCATCGGCACTTGCTTGTCGCTCCTCAAGGAGTATTAGGAAAGGGTAGGTTGATAAATGAGCTACCGATAATAGTTTTCTCGTCTTGTAAATCCACCATAAGAGGCTCGGTGCTCGACATCATCAAGATCAGGGAACACTATGAGCAGAAATCAGCGAGGGTGACGAGTGTTACCTCGGAAAAAACTCTAAAAAGTTCTATGTCATAATTTGATTGGGTCTTTCCGGCAAAGATGAATTTGCAATATGTCAATATAAGAGTTGTGTTTTTGGCTCTATTTCAGTTTTTTGGTTGGAAGTGTTAATTGTACGAAAACATGCATATTCTGACTACACATCTACTTTTCTGTTGTTGTCCTTGCCTTACTCTGTTTTCATGTAGTTGGCACTAATTTCATGCTGGCATTTTTTTCAGCTTCTTCCTCTGTGCTTTTAAATAGAATTCATCATTTGAATTATTCATAATTTATTCGTAAAGAATGGCCTCTAAAAATGTCCCCGTCACATTTAGAGAGATAGATGTAGGGACAGTTTTTTTTTTTACATTTGAGATAATGCACCTCATTGGCCCAGAAAGTAATTAACAAATCCTTTAGTCATCTATCTTCTCACTCTGCTTTTAGAAGACACAGCAGTATATGATGTTGACAAAAAACAGGGAGGCAGGATCACTCCCTTCTCGTCTTTGCAATGTGGCTGAATTAGGGGTCTTTCCGAATTGGTAGATGTGTCTTTTGACACTTTGTCCTTTTGCTACTACGCAGAGGATTTGTTCGAGCTGCTTTCATATCTGTTTCATGTGCTCTTAGCAGTAAAGATAGCTGGCAGCTGCATACCTCATTCATCTAGTTCTTGCTATTCTGCCCTAAAGCAAGACAATTAACCCAGCCAGAGGTAGCTAGATAGCCCCGGCTGCTGTTTTTTAAAAACACCTTCACAAGAACAAAAGATTACTTGGAATTACCGAACCTTTTTGTCGATAAGAAATGTGTAATAAACATCTGATTCCAATCAGGAGTAGGAGTCAAGTTTCTACAACAGAGCTGCGAGGATGGAAACGACAACAAACCTGACACTCGGGACTGAAGCAAATTCATTTTACTCCGATGTCAAAGGGCATTTTTACACCAGACCAAGGGCAAACAATGGTTCATGTCTTTGTTTGCACTTGATACATTTTACTTTCCCGTGGTAATTTAGGCAGGTAACTAAAGAATGCTGTAGGACATTGTGTATGTCCTGTGGTGATCAGTTATGCGTCCACCTACACTTGGCGTTGATTTGTTTGACATCGACGTCTAGTCGTCTTTCTGTTTGAATAGAGATAGTGGATGAAGTGGTTCATTTTGTTCATTGCCCTGTCTCTGTGATATCATTATGCTATTACTTCCAGCGTCACCATCTTGAGGTGCAGTACTTGACTGTACTTGAGTTAAAAGGCACCAAATGAAAATCTGCATCGTTCAAATATATCATCAGAGACAAAGACCTCGAGAAATCTACATTTCCTGCTGTTTGTCTGAAAGTCCAACCAAGGGTTTTTCAAACTAAAACAAATCGAATCATTGCTAAATTCGAACGAGACAGAAACCAGCTCTTCTAGGAAATTGTGGTCCATGCCACCTTTCACACTTAACTGAAAATAGTTCTGGACCAAACTAAAGAGGTGTGAAAGAATGTTCTGATTCATTATGAGTAATCAAAAATGAAAAAAGATTGTTGTATTTCACTGCCTCGTCCCCTCTGCTTTACCATTTGTTACCATTCTGAGCCATTAGGGTTATAAACCTTCCTTTTCTAAGCTTGTATTTAAGATCAAATTCAAGAACAATTTTATTTCTTTAGCCAATACGAAATCAGTTCCCAAGATTATAAAGTTGATAGGCAGTGAACATTGAAAGATAAAAATGCTGTTTCCTCATTGTAAACACAGATGGTTATCTTAAGGTTTTGACAAATATTTTGGATTTTAGCCAAAAGCTGAAATATTAATGTTGCAAAAAACTAAAAAAGCAATAATGTCATAAAGATTGAGGACATTAACTTACAGGACACGATCATAAAACATGAGAGTGACTCGACAGCACGTAGCTCGTACGGTCATTAGATAACATGATTCTTTTTCTTAATGATTTACTTTATATTCACCATTAGTGAATAATGCAGATTATTAGTGTGTTTCATCACTGTACCATGATCAAGTCACTGACTGGGAGATGAATCAAAACGGGACAAATGATTGCCTCCTCTGCCTCCTCTGCCTTCATTGATAGCCTATCTATCGGCGTAATTCATCTTGCACCATATATACCACAGAAGGAGGGAAACTGGAGAGGGAGCGACTGAGCACGCCCCTGTTAGCCAAATCATTGCAGGCACATTTGTCCTTGGTAGATCATCGCAGAGAGCTGGTGGAACCACGCTGGAGAGGGAGAGAGAGAGAGAGAGAGAGAGGGAGATGAATGTCACCCTTGCTCTCGTATGTCATATTGTTAGCAATAGATATGAGGAGAACGCCTCAAGGTTGAACGTGCAGCTTGAGACATGAATAATCTATCACAGGTTTCCTCCAACTAAATAGAGGGAAATATGTCTGCATGGATTATTTATGCTTTAATATGCACACAGTGAATGGACAATCACCTCTGAGAGCACGAAGACATTGTAGGGGCCAAGTTAATTGTGTGTGTCTGGAAACGCGTGCAAGCCCGGCTGTGTGAAAGCCAGCGGACGTCTGGCTGTAGAGCTGGGTTACATGTTGGGTTTATACTCTGTGGCTGGGTGATGGATTGCAGTAATAGCGTGTTCTGGTCGGCGGACTGTATTCAGGTTTGTATTATTTATGTACATGCTCTCGACCAAATCATCGATCTCGGTGCACTGACGTGTTGTTTAGTCGTGTCGTGTCAAATGCATCCGCTCACTCCCACACCATCTAGATGCAGTCCATTCCGCACTGGACTCACTGCTGCTTCCCAGCTCAACCTTATTTCCCTGCTCAGTTGACTGGCTCGACACGGGAAATGTCAGAGTCTCTTTGCCAGCGCTGTTCGGCTTCTCCAAACATTTGTGAAGTGTTAAGCTCATCGCTGCAGCTTAGGAGGACACTCTCTCAGGGAATCCGGGCTGCTGACCCGCAACACAGCAAAGACGGACCTAGCCAAGTGCACTCAAGCACAGCCACTCTGCCCGCTTATTCGCATCAACGAAAAGATTGTATTAGTCCCAAGTTTGTGGTCTTTAAAGCAGCACTCTGGCCATCCCGTGAAGTTCCCTGCATTACGTTATGTAATGGATGGGGTGGCGTTACGGCTCCGAGCAGTAATGTTGTCTTCTCCCATTTGGTTGGGAATGATGGTGGAAATGGTTCACGGCATTGAGTAGCCTCTATCCGGCTCCTTCTTTAAATGTTGCCCTCGATACAAGCAAATAGCCCAGGAGATCATTTTCAATCCCTGTGTTAACATATCTCTCAGAGCTTAAACCTGCCGGCATTGGTTTCAGACTCCAAACCACAACAGGCTTGTTACAGGAGGATTAATCACACAAATTCAAAATGTGTTTTTTTAACGTGCTCTATATGAGGTTGAAGATTCACCACGAGGAATCAAGGTTCAACCATTAACATTCAGCGGGGAGGGTGAGAGCCTATTTTCTGTTAATTATAAATGTGTTTATCTGACTGCTAAACTCAAATATTGCTCTGTGCTACTTGTGCTGCTGACACTTTCCTTGGGCTACAAAAAACATCAACAATGCAGAAATTAAGGTCCTATGAGTAGAATTTCTTTGTTCCTTTTAACAAGGGAAAGTTGCGTCAGTCCTGTTTCCTATTCGTGCTGCATTTTAACATACAAGCCCGTGTTGAAATAATAATAGGTCTGCTGTTTGTCTGCAGCGTTTGGCTCTACAAACAAGCGGGGATGCATCACACGGCTCAAAACCAATATGCAAATTAGCCTTTGCTGCTCTATTTGTTTAGAAGTCTGTGCAAGAGCGACCTTTGGATTTAACCTGGGAGCGGCGTTACAGGCTGGCGTGCTGCTGCATTCCGGGGCTTTGCCTAACCCGTGAACTTCATACTTCTTCAAAGGTGGCGTGAGCAATTTCGAACAGAGCCTGTTGATATTTAAACTCGACAGCAAAACAAACATACCCCTTATTTCAGAAGCTCCACCCGCCACGATTCGTGGAGAGGTGGTGGCCAAGGCAACAACACAATCCGAAGCATTTGATGCAGTGTGGAAGTGGATACGTTCTAAAAACACCACGTTAGCTTTTTCAAATTATGCACCCAGTCAAATAATCCCAATGTGCTTTTGGAACCTTTTATGCTGTGAAACCACTTGTACATTGTACAAACAAATACAAAAGGACTGCTCCTGCTAAGAGAATATGCTAAGAGGAAGGCATTGGTTGGGGTTAGCTTTCACAAACATCAGCCAACGGGACAAAAACAAACTGATGCATTGATTCTAGGAAACGTAGCTCAACAACTGTAATCCAACTTCTGAGCAGAACCGGAGCAAACCCGTGCATCCGTCTTCATGCTGCTGAACTCTCTGGGGTCTCCCACAGCAAATCACGAGTATTGAGAGTAACGTTGGTGTGCGGTCAAGTGGTCCACTGCGCGTCCATGAGGTTGTGTCCAGCCCTGTCAGTCTCTGCATTCCTTCCACGCAACCACCTCAACGCCACTGCGGATGTATCCACTGCCATCCTAATCAGTCCCATTCAAAACGCCACATGGTCTGGCAGTGACAGAACGGTACTGTTATTTTTCCTTCCCCTGGTAATCCTTAAATTAGAGTTATCTGTAAGCATATGCGCCCCCCCCCCCCCCCCCCCCTTTTTTTTTCTCGTCTGCCAGTTGACTGCATCGTCGTTGGGCAGTTTGGTCCAAGCCACTTTTTCCGATTTTCCATTCACGGAGCCAGGGCTGCGTCAGAACACTGAGTTTATTCAGTACACAGAGAACAGACAGTCATTGGTCCTTGAGGTGATAAATTCAATTGGACAAAAGAAATTGGTGTTTGATTAGAATGACTGACTAAATTAACTTTTTTAAATGCACCACACTGAGATGTGTCATGTAGCCCATGCTAATCATCTGTTTGAGCCCATTTGACTGTTACAACAAATGTCAAATTTAAAATAATCAGGTTTTTTTTTATTCAAAAGGACCAATTACAGTAGAATCCCCCGTCAAATAAGGGAGAGAGAAACAGGAATAAGTTGTACCAATTTCATTTGTGTTATCTTTACTGTGTGGCTGCTGGTTGGCTTCTCTTGGTTTCATCCCACCCAGCCAATGGAAAAAATCCATTTGTGGAACAACAGATGCTCCATTTTTTTTTCAGGTTTTCACTTCGTGCCCAAGAGGAGAAAAAAATATCCTCCTCTTTTTATTTTTTTCTACCCAAGTTCTGGATCCATTTGACACAGGCATGAACACTCCCATAATCAGCCAGAGTGTGCATCCTTCTGAATAGAGATGAAAGAGGGGAACACACACACACTCGCACTTATGCACACATGCATGCACACACAACAAGAAGGAGCCCGCAAATAAACAGGCACCAACACACAGGGAAGAAGCACAAACCATTTGGCACTGTCTGTCTGTCTAGGGAGGGCTTCAAAGCCCACTGACATGAATTTATGATAACGGCCCTATGCCTTTGCCAAACCTCAACTGTTGTTGTTTTTCTCTCGCTCCCTCTCCATCCTTTCTGTATGCTCTGCCATCCCCTTGATCAGAGCTTTGGAAAATGCTAGCAGGTGTCCCCCAGTCCCTCAAAAATGTGTGTGTGCGTGTAGTTGTGTGTGTGTGTTTATGCCCACATGTGTTTGGAATGGAACATCCTTTGCAGGTTCTTTTTTTTTGTTTTACATCATATCATTTTGGCGCTACTTCCCTAACTTTGGACTCTTTGAACAGTTCAGTTTCATAACAGTACTATGATTCTGTCTCCCCCCGCTGTGTGGTTTTACTTCTATTCTATGCACTCTATTGAAACTAATTCAATCTTTTCTCCATCTCCCCTCCCTTTCTTCTGTCTCCAGATGAGGATTGTGTGAATTGTACGGAGGAGTGCCGGGTACTGGGTCACTCTGACCGCTGCTGGATGCCCCAGTTCCCCACAGGAGGAAATCAGGCCGAGGGCATTGACTACCGCAACAATATGTTTGTGCCAGCGGGGATGGAGACTGTTCCCGAGACAGAAACCTATGAGACTGTCAACCCCAATGGCAAGAAGACATTCTGTACATTTGGAAAAGAGAGACGTGACCACACTATTCTGGTCGCCAATGTCAAGCCCTACTTGAAGGCGAAGCGGGCCCTCAGCCCACTGCTCCAAGAGGTACCCTCAGCCTCCAACAGTCCTACAAAGGGCTGCTCCACCAATTCTCCTTGTTCCTCAATCAAAAGCCCAGCTGATGGAGCTGAAGGTAAACCTCCTCTTGCCTCGTGCTCTGGCCACTACGGGCCTCCTGATGGTCAGTACCTCTCCCCAACCAAACAAACCAGAGACCAGGGGGTCTACCCACCCTTGCCGCCCTCAGACCCAGTTGCCAAGGTGCTCGCCGAGGCCCGCTCCAGGATCAGCCAAGAGGCTGCCGGGGAAATGGAGTGTCCCATGGAGCAGATGGAGCCAGACGTAAATCGTGACGGAATGGATGCTGACCAGGTGGTGAGAGACATCGACAAGCTATTGCAGGACTGCAGAGGAAGTGAGGCCACGGGCACACTCAGGAAGTGACACAGAGGACTGCAGAAAAACACAAATGGGAGGTCGACAGAGGAATAGGATGCTATTCCAAAAACTCTCATACAAAACTGTCACCAAAACAAATCAAAAGGTTGAATGGCTCCTCTGATAGGAGCTCTTTTCACACTATTTGTTGTTGAAAATTACCAACACTGGACAGAGGATTGGAACATTTGTTATGTCCGTCATTTTGCACCGGTTTTCGTGCTAAGATCCGAACCAACAAAAAAAAACTGGGTTACAAACATCTGAATTCTGCTGAATTTATAAACTCTTTTGTTTTGGATTCTTAAGCAAACTGCAGAGGCTTATGCCTCTGGCATCTCGCAAGCTATTATCTAAGTGCCCACCAGCTCATCAGTGTGTTGTTCATGGTCTCTCGTGAAATCCTACATATCTGAGTGTGTACAGACGGATTTCTGTTTTTCGTGATGGCCATAGAAACTGACTGATAACGAACTATGGTCAGACATGACAATCGACACGGAAACAGAGGAACAAATTCTAATCTACTTGGGACATTGAAAGACCAAAATACACAAGCAACCTTATCTTTTCTGACTTTAATATTGGTGTTAAATGTGTGATGGATCCTGTATCTTAACATGAAGAGATTGGTTAATCAGGGGTATGTTCACAAGGGTCGGTTCTGGACTTGGGGGTTGGACGGGCTTCAACGCTCTGCTGAAGGAGAATTATAAAACAGTGTGACCATGTTTCACCGGTCATTTGTAGCCACATGTGTAAGTTGTGTCTTTCTCACGCCTCTATTTAAACGTTCATGTTGCAGACCGGTGTACTTGCACACACCTATTTTATACATGTGCACTACACTGTTACTCATACACATGCACTGATGCCCTTACACACACGCAAACACACGTACACACACAAGTACATATTAATGCTTACACACTACTGGCCATCTGTGTAATTGTCTTATACATGTACATCATCAGCTTTCAGTCCCTTGTGTACAGTGAATTATCATGTGTGTGACTATGCCTTGAGGCAATCACGAGTTGTATAAAAGGGACATTTTCCTCAACTGTGAAAAAAGGATATCTATATGATTATATAGATGACTATATGTACGAATCCATGTATAGTGTCCAAATATTAACAGAATATTTATACATTTTATAAAAAAAAGAAATGAGGAATCTCAGCAAAACGTGTCCGGCGGTTTAAGGTGAAGCGCGGGGCACTGCCTCGATGAGCTGCAAAGGACACTGCCATTGTTTCGAAGACCAATATCCAAAAATATAAATAAGAAAATGTCCCTTCACATTATCACTATACATAATATCATTATATGTGTAAATGTATCCAATTTAGATGTGTTTACATCAAAAAATTGACATATTTTTATTGATTTTTCTGCAATTTCTGTGCATTTGAGCCAAATTGTTATGTGTACAAAAGCTATATTGTGTATTTTATTAAATTAATATATAGTTGTGTTGCAATATACATGGGCTTATATTGTATTTGGCAAAAGTTGCCTTAGTAGCTGTCGAACTCTGTGAGTTTGCTTTAGTTTGGGTTTTTGTTGGTCTTTCTTTCTCCCTCCCCCCTCTCTCTATTCTGCATCTTTGCAGGCTGGCTTCAGTGCTTTTGAGATGTCGCCTCTTTTTACCCTGAGATCCTGAGCAGGATCAAATACACTAACTGTTGAAAGCTTAATGAGCCAGCTGATCTAGAATACAATTCAAACCAACAACAAAAAGCAACAACCACACGATAACAGTTTGACTATTTTTACTGAGCAGATTTTTACAGGGCAGCTATTTTTCTTTAACAACAACTAGTGTGCGTGTGTGTTTTGTGTTTCGATTTCCTTTTTACTTTCTTTCCAAAAAAAGAAACCTGCCATATGGAAAGCGGAATGGTTTCCTTGGTGATCATAAAACTGCCTTACTGTCTCTGCGGAGAGCTTGTTGTATCTGTGGAGCTTGTGACTGCTTATAAAGCCCTGGTCCACCAGAATGTGCATTTTCTATAAAAGGACCAAACGAGGTTCTTTTCCAGCAGTCTGTGTCGTTTATGTCTGTACTCCTTCTCTCTATACGTGTTCGACTTACTCCTACTTTGCAGAGAGAGACTTGACATCTGAAATTCTATCTGAAGTTCCTTATTTGGGTTTGATGTGTTAGCTGTGTAGATGGACGGTTTATTTAACCAGGCGTCTTCACATTCAGGCTTTCTTAAATACAAAAAAAAAAAAGACGTTTATTTTTGAAAAGTCTGGCACATTTCGGCCGCTCTCTGCGATTATAACGGGAGGTGCTTTTTTCTAATATTCCCCTCAAGGTAAACTGCGCAGGACTCTAGGCTGTTAGATGTGTTTTTGGGGGGGACATGTGAACGCAATCACCAAATCTATGTGAGATGCAGCCATGAGAGGGAACAGCGGCTTGGTGAACAGTGACCTGGTGTATTTACTGTATAAAGTGGATCTGAGTTGGAATCTCGACAGCTGATGAAACACATTATATCCCCGAGACATGTCAGTTCTTGAGTGTTTTGGTATTTGCGTTCTCGCTGCTTCTCCTTCGGTGAGGTACATGCTCGGACATTTCTCCTGTCATTCTGCCATCCTGCTGTCGTCTTTGTTTCACGTCATTATTATTATTATTTTGCTCCTCAGCTGTCTGCTTACTCTTCTCTGAGGAGCAAAGTAACTGTTGCCTTTTCTCTGGAAAAAATAACAAAAATTTGTTTCAGTTTATCCTGCCTCTTTTACCTGAGAGATGGCGGAGGCTGTTTTTAGAAGACAGCTTGGAGGATTTGGCGGCGGAGGAAAAAATATTTATGTTTATTTTTAAATTCGATTTTCTTTGTCTCTGTTATCGTGCTCAAGTATCTGGATAACTCAAACACGGTTGACATTCACAACATACCAAATATACAAACAGTTCAAATGTTATATTTAAAGTGCGAACTGCTTCTTTGATCTAAACAAAAACCGCTAGTGCACACAAATACACACGTCGGCAACACACTGCCTTTTTTATTTAAACCATATAACCTCTTAAAGGTAAAGTAAGGGTTAGAAGAAAGGACAAAGGTCAACCGCTTCCACACGACACCTCTTTATATCTCATTGTGCTCAGTCATGTGTGTGTCCTTGATTCGCCTCCATCGTTTGACGAAACAACTCCTTGCTTATTTATCCATTTTCTATCACCTATTTTCTTCAGCTGTGACTCCAGCTCACGTTAGGGCTCTATCGCTGTGCTCTCTCTCTCTTTTTTTTCTCCGTCTTGACCTGAAACGAAGTGCGGGGGGGGGGGTCGCCGTCTGCACAGATTCAAGCTGCCACGAACAGTCACTGTCACGGCCGCGCCGCGTTGTGACCGCTGTCCCCTCTGATGGTGCTCTGCCGGCCCAGCCCAGTCCCTACGCCCTCACACGGCGTGGGCAGGACACGAGCTGGGTCCACTGGACGGAAGGGGTTCTTTAAAGCCATGGTGCCCCCTCCCCTCCCTCCTCCCCCCTACCCTTCCCCACCTCTCAGGCTATTTGCAGTGTAACAGAATAGAGGCTGCTGCTGCCGAGGTCAACGCATAGTGGGAGATTGATCATAACGCAGGGCCTCTCATTACTGTCTAATTAAACACTGTTGACATCACATACCGTCGGCAGTGCATTACGCAAATCTAGAGGGGGTTATTTCTGCCCACTCGGGACTGTTGGTTTTACCGAGTGATTAGGACGAGGCCTCGTTGAATGTGGCCGACCGCCTCGGGTCTCTGACTCATGCTGGTGCAGGTGCACACGGACTCAGACAGCCACTGCTTCACACACACACACACACACGGAGATGACATGCCATTTTGGTTAGTTAAAACAAGCACCCAATGTTTGTCAGTGTCGTTCCCCTCCCCTGCCCCTCTCACCCCCAAGCCCACACTGATAGCTTAGGGCTCCACGCTGCAACGGGCAAACTGGTGAAAAGACCAGGGACATTCATTTGTATGGATTACTTCAACTGCTATTGTCTAAAGGCTGTGTTCATTGTGATCTATCTGAAAAGAAAAAAAAAAAAGACGAAAAGATCAAATAAAAAAGCAATTACTAATACTGTTTGCTCTTGTCCTTGTGTGAGTTGGTTGAGGAATAGCCGGTCGTGGATTTGATTTAATTCCTCGTATCCCAAGCGATAACCTCGCACACCTGATTGCTCTCTCAAGCATCTGCATGGCCAGGTTTACCTTCGTCAAACAGGATTGCATAACCTTTACAGTGTCGGCTCGGAGAAGATAGAAGTCGCCTCTGTCTGTGTTAAACGGATGCACATACGCTAGCGCCTCGCACTCCAGCATCCACCGACTTCGCATTTCTGCTTCGGGCAAAGGATTCTTCATTCATCGCATTAGTTCACATTTCTGCTACACAAAAGATTTTCCTCTTGTGCAGGTTTTTTTTTTCCAGTTTTTTTTTTTATTTCCCGCTCAGAGGCGAATAAATTGGCGCCTGAAATTATGTGTACACATTTCCCTCAGATGGGATGTTGCACTCCACCCTTCAGCTGGTTTGTTTAATTTTCAGTTTGTGGTTATTAAAGGCGTTTGATGATCAGAGTGTAACGCACACTGACGGCGGCAGATGTGACCTGCATCGTGTTGTGTGGTTCCTCAAGATGAACAGTAAACACGCTTTTAAGTGCTGGCTGCTGTTAAAAGTGTCAGTGCTTTGGAATGGGTTTCTAATGTCCTTCTACAGTGGCTTCTCGATACTAAATGGCCGACTATGGAGAAAATGACACACCATTACATTAATCTCAGGAAACTGGTCCATCACCACTGTTGGATAGTAAAAGTAAAAATGGGATGTATGCTTTGTATCAGTCACTGTGAGAGGATTAAAGTTACTCACTTCCCACACTGCCGTCTATGTAAAAACTAATTCAGGACTAACTGCTCAAAATCGACTCAACAGTGGACGTTTTCCAATATATCCACGAGGTTCAATATTAGGAAGGGTTCTTTATAATTTAAATAAATAAATATGAATTTCTTTATACACCTGGATTCATAAAATTGACCAAGATGGCAATATTAGTGTTTTAAGTGTACAAAAAGTTATTCGCCAAAAGGAACTCATTCAAACACATCAAGATAAATTATTCGTGGAATTATTCGTTATTTGAAGGGGAAAAGACCAAATTAATTTTCATTATGACCACAGAGTGTTTTACCCCATGCTGGATATGCAGAGCACCCGATATGCACCAAAGCTTTTTTTCTTCTGTTTCCAACTAATCGCCTCAGGGCAGATATTAATTAAAAAGATTGCAGAGGTGCTCTCTAAAAGACACAGTTTCTATGAAGGCAGCGGCTACCTGCAGTGCCGTCTCATTTGGCCCGGTGGTGTGAGGTTCCATTCAACCACCAGCCTGTCTTTTCTGCTACCATGTCAAACACCTTCAATCACACGCTTACAGAATGTGTGAAATATTAATGCTATGGAAGATTGTGGCGGTGGATATATAATCTGAGCAAAAACAAAAAACAACCTTTCCACACGCATTGCATTTGACCACAGGCGTCGATTACAAATGCAGTAATCATTGAACATGCTCCAAACGGGTGATGGTTTAATACATGGAGTGAGCGCATTTGGCAAATTGAGTCAGAGATTTCCGAGTAACACTGCATGGAAAAATCGTACTCCTGCATTTTAATGAAGGTCCTTGATCCACATAACTGTGCTAATGGGATTTAATCATGTACTGTTCTGCATTGAGCTGGCTAAATAGGCAAATGGAGAGGCGATCCTTTCAACATGAAGAAGAGAAGGTATTCATCATATTCCATTGTTAAAGGACAAGGGTCCTCCTTTCATTCGCGGCAGTGTTCAAGGAGGAACGGCAAATTGAAATATGTGTGTGTGTGTGCGACTGTGAAAGGGAGAGTGTGTGTGTATGTGTGTGTTTGTGGTTGCCTAAAAGAGACGCGAGGGTGGCGATCTGAATGTGAGTCTCACATCAGGAGCAGTGATGCGTGACGACTTTGAGTTAATGCCACTGACAAAACAGGAAAACAGACACACAGAGGGTGTCTGTGGCCGCGGCACCTGAGTGGGTGTTTTTAAGAGAATCACTTTTCATGGCACAGAGGGAGAAACGGTGGTACATGCAATCACGGCAAACAACATCGCATGCCTCAATCGCAATGTATGTCTCTATGAATGTGCCACAGCGATAAGAGCTTTATGTGGCGCCCGGTGCGAATGTGCGTCTATTGAGATTGGTCCCCGTCTGAAAGAGAGAGCCGTGCTTAAGCCGCCATCGACTGCAAACTGTGCATTGTGGGTTTTTCTAAGAACGGATGTCACACAGTGTCAGCTGCTGATGCCGCACGCACAGTGTGTGATACACAACAAACATGATGCGAGGCCACACCTGCTATGAGACGGAAGCGAAGCCCGGGAATCACAACCCTGCTGGGCGCCGACCCCCCCCCCATCCTCCCTCCATCATCTGAGATGCTGCTTAATTAAAAAAAGAAAAAACAGAAAATGAATCTGTGAGTGTTATTCTGGCTTCCCATCACTGAAATCCAACCTGCAGAAAATGATGATAAAAATAGATCAAGCATGAACACACAGACTGAAGACACAACACAGCAATTAACAGATGTTTATTGCATCCAGCCATTGAGGAAGGTGTGAGTGCAGGCACGCAACACCCTCCGACCGCCAGGCTCTGTTCATATTAAAGCCCCCCCACCCCATACCCCCCCCCAATTCCCAGTCACCTCCCAGGGAAGCAGTGTGTTAAGTGTTCTCACCCAAAGCAGAATAAAAAAAAAAACAGCGAAATAATGGCTCCAGACAGCCTCTGTGAACGGGCCAGCTCACATCACTGGGGGAAAATGCTAGATGAAAAGGTCAATAAGCAACACAGGAAACTTAATATGAAGTAGACATATGAATTCCATCACATGGAGGGTAGTGCCCCCGGCAAAGTGTGGGGCTGACTGACACTGCTGAATCAATTCTTAAATATCCAGTGTCGGGTGTGTAAGACACTCAAGAGCTAAGAGGACCTTTCACTAAATGTCACCCAAACCATTTTATTCACCCATTTTTGGTTTCCTGTTACTGGTTCAAATTTTTCCTCTTCTGCTGTTTAAGTCAAACTGGAAACAGTGGTGTGCCATTCTGATGTTCCTGAGATATCCCAGTGTATCAGTCATGTTCTCTTCATTCAACAACACAAGCATTAGCTGGTTCGTTGCTCAATGCAAAGGTTCCTAAATGAGAATTTCATTTGTTTTCAATTTGTTTCACATGAACTCAGAAAACCCTTTGATAACATGTTAAAGTAAGACCCTAAGGACCACGGTGAACACCTACATCATTGTTTGTAATTTGTAAATCTATTTGGAATAATGACTTCTTTAAGTTGTTTTCCAGGTATACAATGTTTAGTTGTTTAGTTCGGTGACTTTTATAGTCGGTAGTTCTTATTTTATTGTTGACTTTCCACAGAGGCCAAACGAGAGAGCGATAGGATGCTCTGGATGAAAGAGAAGACACAAGAGCTAAATGGCTGTGTGATAACAACAGGATGTGATTTGGACAGAATGGCAGGAGGCAACAGGAAGGTCAATATAACAGTAACAGAATATGACCTTGGGGACAAACTTCTAACCAGTGGAGCTCGTCTCCTTTGGCAGCGCTGCATCACTGATCCCTCTAATATCAATCAGCTGGGCCACCATTAGCTGAGCTTCACCACAAAGTCACTCTGACACTGTTCTTTGGGATATATCCTGACCTGCACATTTTTCTAAACCAAACGTTCTTTGAATTAGAAAGATAGGTTCTGTTTGACTTATGGCTGTTTCACACTTGCCTTCAGTTAATTTGTCTGTGCCAACACATTTTTGAAAGATAGTTCAGACTTTCAGGCCAAGTGCAGGAAGTTGAGACGGCATTAAACAGTAGAGGAAGAATAAGAAGCTGAAGGTTCACAGGATTCGTTGCATTCTTTGCTTCCAATGACATCATGTTTGAATGACAAGGACGTTTATCAGACCCATTCAAACTAGTGTTGATGACTGTGTCTGAAATGGTGATGTTAGTAGTAATAATGTAATATTATTACATTGGCAAAGTAATTCAATAAATGAACCAGTTTGTTTATTTTCTCTATTCAAACAGAAAGACTACTTCCTGTTGAGTGGAAGACATGCTAACGTCAAATGCACGCCCGTCTGCGAACCAATATAACAATATACAATAATATACAAGTGAAATATAACACTAATAAGATCAAATGGAAATAATAATAAAAAAAAACAAAAAACTAACAAACATTGGTTTGGTGATACCAGGATCAGATCAGAATCAGCTTCATTTATGATCTATGTATACACATACTATTAATTTGTGATTGCGCTCAGTACCGAAACAGGTAGACATACAATTGACAATGGACTAAAAGAAACTGTCAAAATATACATAACTACTATGCACAAATAAAGTTAAACTGAGTAAGACAGTAGTGCAACGGGACAACAAGATGCAGATATGGTGGAACAGTGACCAGAGGACAACGGTGCAGTGATGCGAAGATGCTCAAACAGACAAATATGGATCATTAACATACGGGTTACTTATATACATGAGGTTGGTGAATCAGATGGTGCAGAGTGCAAAGTTGCTGGAACAAGTATGGATTATTAATGTACAGGATGCATATGTATTAGAGATGCAGGGATCGGCTCTGGAGACATCCGCACGTACGCTTGACTCATCTGCCCATTACTCAGCCGAAGGAATTTTTTTCTCCAATTTAGAGGCCAGGACCCGCATGAACATTCTAATCCACCTCTCCTGGTAATGATATGGTAACTTATTACACTTAAGGCTGATTTTGATTTAATTCACATTATTTTAACCTGTGGCCGCATTTGGTACGGTGGTGACAGGATGGGCCTGGCACATTGAAATAGGGAGCGAGATGTACTGTATAATATAAGGATTAAAGTATTTCCAATACCATATCGGCCGATATTATCATCCAAGTGATAAATTGGTCGGGCTCCACTAAATATGTACAGTGTTGAGGTAAATTTCACTCCTATAAGTATGCATGCAGACATGTGAAAACACACACACACACACACACACACACACAGAGACCCCCCTCATCAATTAAGTTTGCAGCATGATAAATCTCATGATAGGAAAAAAATAAATTACTGAGGCAGATAATTAAATTTACCTAAAAAGCGTGTGCTCTTTATCTGCCATATTGACTAAAATAAGAACATAAGTGACATTTCAAAGCGATTATGCGATTCGGTGCCAGGAGTTCTGTCTCTTTGGTATTTCTCATCACAAGTGGCGCTGCCCTCAGACAGGTTGTGTCCAACGTCGTGGACAAAACCCTTTCACGACTGAGATCCGTGGGTCACTTGACAAAAAGCAACGCTGCAATGCAACCTTGAAAAACCGCAAAATGCTGTATAATCCCAATGAACTTTAATATTGTTGTCGCTGTCCAAAGACGAGGATCCATGTTCACATTAATATGAAGGACTAGCAGGAGAAAAATAACTCTGCTGCTTATTGAGCATCACGAGGAGCAGAGGAGAAATGTTTTGTCACAAAGCTGAAATCAGTAGTTTCTCTCAGCTCACAGAAGGTCTAGAGAATGAACAGGAGCCTTAAGACCGGACAGGAACATGTGTTTAAGTGGAAAATTGACCTTTTGTGTTGTTGTTCTTTTTGTCGACTGTCGTAAAGTCCTGTCTGCTCCGCCAGAGTGAACTCGCATGGAGATGCTTCTGCCGGGATAATACTTCACTTTGATGGCTCAAGGCTTTGACCTTGAGTCAAATGGCCACCGTGAAATTCTGTGACACACTCGTCTGCTGGCGCCTTTTCAAAGACCGATTCTTGGCCAAACTACAGGCTTTTGTATGATATACAATGTACAACAGTGGAAAGTGGCAACTTTTAGTCGGATCAAAGCCTTGAGCCTCTGCCTTCCTGCCTTTGTTTTCAAAGTTTATGTATCTCCTCTACGAACACAGCCTTGGGTATCGCCGGCCTCGCTCTGAACTCAGAGGCACGGCTGACAAAGGCAAGTAAAGCCTCTGACAGCATGCCTGCATATGATTAGACCATCCTTCAGAGCTTTGAACCCCCCCATCCACCCACCCCTGACTGTTCCCAAAACTTATATGCCGGAACACTAGCGTAAAAATGAATGCGCAGTCCGCCTCAATGAGGAATGCAACGATCAAATGGGAATGAGCAAGGGAAAAACAAACAAAGAGCTGCTAAATAAGCTGGGCGACACACAGAGGCCTTTTCCTCGGCTAATGGCTAGTGCAAATAGAATGGGCCCTGAGGGATTTAATGGGCCGCGGCTGACAGTTAAAGCAGTCTAAAGCTGATCCACAACAAAGTGAGAACGTGATGCATCCGCGCAGCCCCAACCTAGACGGGATAAGAGGGTGTAAATAACAGGCGCTCCCCGGAGAGCTGTGCCACATTACACAAAGACTCCCCCAGTTTGGCTGTTTGATTTGTTTGAATGCTATCTGACATTTACTTAACCAGCAAGCAGGGAAAAATGATCTTAAAGGATTTTCAATTGGCTCGACGATGGCACCAGCTTCCTTCTGTCTCTCTCCATCGGAGGGTCCGCGGCACCAACCGGTGCTACATATTGAATGAGAACATCCTGCCCATTATTTTTCACTTGTCTTGTGAACGGGACAGTGGTAGAACCGTATATAGAACGCGGGCGTAACACTGATCCACAGCTACAAGATGAGCATTTGGATTCCCAGTGAAATCATGCTAGCCCGAGGTTATCCTGGAAAAAAACAGTGTTCCATTTCCATTTGTGTCTCTTTCTGTTCTTATCTGCTCCAACATCCCTGCCATCTCATCTCCGTTACCTTAATGGAAAACATAAGAGATGCCCTTCTAATGTTCCCCCCCCCCCCCTTCAGATATACTGCTCCTTTTCTGCCTCTCTCTGTCTCTCCCCTCCTCCAGACCACCCAGACTATCACAGCAAGTGATGTGAGTGTTTAAGTGTGTGTAACTCTCTCTGTGTGTGAGTGTGTGTGTGTGTGTGTGTGTGTGTGCAGTGTATCTGGGGCTAGAGTTACCGCTCACATCACAGCCCAGTAAACATCTGAACACCCTGTTTTCGAGTGGCAGTTGAGTGGCAGGAGGACGGCGCCGCCTCAGATCCGTGTGACACAACGTGCTTGACACCAGTTTACAATGAGGGTCTCACTGTACATCAAACCGCGTGAACTCATTCAGTTAAATGACTTGTTTTGTTTCAGGGAATCACGTGTAGGCGTCAACTGACCGAATAATCAATTTATTGATCGTCTGACTGCTCAACAGATTAGGCTTATTGATGGAATAATTGATTAACTTTGCACCAAAGGAATATGGGCTAATGAGGTACATCCGTGTTTCATGATGTGCGCTCGTTCAAAATGAGAGAAAAACATCATCTGACATTTAAAATGTGTTTTTTTGTAAATGAATGACTCACCTCTGTGACAAAAGAGATGAGCGGGAGGAGTGTGGCATTATTACTGTGACGCCAGCATCTTAGAAAGAAATGACTTTTGGATGATTCAGATTAATCTGTGTGTTTGTGTGTTCAAATACCATTCTCTTATGAATAGTGTGATTTGGTAGTGGTGCACATTAAAGTCATTTCTTGTTTACTGTTGTTAGCTCTATTTTTTTAATATTATGCCTTGTTCAACCACATTGATTAATAAA
This sequence comes from Platichthys flesus, assembly GCF_949316205.1. Classification (NCBI taxonomy): domain Eukaryota; kingdom Metazoa; phylum Chordata; class Actinopteri; order Pleuronectiformes; family Pleuronectidae; genus Platichthys; species Platichthys flesus. The sequence continues at coordinate 9,128,991 of NC_084945.1, read as the reverse complement.
AACAAATTTAGAACATAAAAATTCTTAACAAAAAACTAAACACATATGCAAAATACATGTTATTGACTGGGATGGCACTTAGACCTGCACCAAATTTAACACATTCATAGAGATCATCTCCATAAATGTGCCTGATTTTTTTACAGCAAGACCAATGAATTCTTGGAAAATGGTGCCAAAATAAAAAGCCTTATTTCCCAAAGTTCCTGGATCCACCCTATCAACTGGATGCATCATTTTTAATTGGGTTCTTATCTGAGCTCTATAACATCCTTTCACCAAATTCAGTTTAATCTTACTTGCAAACAAACCACCCGACACACACACACACACACACACACACACACACAGGGGTGAAAATATTTCTGAGGTAGATGGAAATACAGATCGGGATAAAGCTGGAGAAACAACAGCTACAGCCTCAAACTTGATTAGTTCTCTTATCAACAGAAACTCACATCGTCAAACTATTCAGCCCGTATAGGTGAATAAATGACAACGTGACTTACCGCTCAATCTTCATAAAAAAAGCTTTATGCCGCAACAAACCACAAATCAAATGTCACAAAACAATAATGCACGTTCTGCACTCTTCATCTCGTCCATCTCATCACCTCTGAAGTCACTTTTACGTGCGAAAGCTCTTTGCGGGGCCAGATGGCTCAGCTCTGACCCACGGTACGTGAACCGTTAAATTTCAAAAGGTTGAGACGGTGCCATGGGTGGCAAAGCTGCATCTGGCATGGCACTGTGAGGCCTGTGTGGTATCTAGACCACGTCCATTCCTGATGGCATCGTCCAGGATCACTGGGGCACAAACTGATGCCTGATGATGATCAGCAGGGTCACATGAACATACAAAACACGCTAAATCTGTGTTTATGTCATTTATACATTATTCACTGAAAGTATCAACTATAAGATAAAGCTATAAATTTTACATTCATGCCAAATGTACACAGTAAAACAACTGAATAACTGTGTAACGGCATAATGGTGCAAAATATCTTTCTTTCTTTATGGGTGGAAGGGAAAAACAGATCAACTTGACATATTTGGTCTCTCCAGTGTTCAACTTATCCAAATGTGTTGACCTAAATTCAGTCTGAAGCGTGTGTTGGATCAAGAGGCCTGTGATGTCATTACTCCTTCTGTCATGGCCCGATGGATCCCAGTCACATGTTCCACGACAGTTGGTCATGGGGAAGAAGAACAGATTCATTTTTAGCCTCGGAAAATTGTAATCACCGAATGCATTTCGGAAGAAGACATTTGACATGATGTTGTTTTTCGGTCAAAAAGGCACGGTATCAGTATGATCCTTTTGGAAGATCAGAAAGCAATGAACATTTCCTTTGTACAATTCCAAAGAAATTCCATTAATTCTACTTAAAATAATCTGCACTTAGTTTATTCTTTGTTATGCGATAATTATGTAATTGTTATTGTCTTGCTAGGCCAACTATGTTTCCAGAGAGCTGTGTCAGAGCTGGTGAATGTTCCGACTGCACCGATCATTGTTCTTCTATGGCAGCTTGTTTGCATTTCCTCAATCCAGGAGCACAGAGGCGATGAATTAGCCTAACAGCCAATATTTTCTGTGATTGCAAGTGGAAGGGAAGGAGAATTCCGTGTGAGACATATGGTCAGCGGTCGACTCCCACCCACATCCAAGGAGTATTCTGAGCCCAATAAAATCAATTTACTTCCATTGTGTTGGGGTGGCAGCATTGTCCTCCTTGGCAGGGATCCCGAAATCTTGGCAAATACAAGCGGAACGATCTGCATGGTGAGGTGGCGCTTGGAGAAGGTGGGGAAATGTGTTTATTTGTGATTTTTTGGGGGAACTGACATGAGTTGCAGCTTCCCCTGTGCACCTGTATTCCAATGAATCAGTTGTTTGGCACATTGGAACGAGGGAAACGCTCTGCCAGTGTGTGAGGGAAAACAAGACTCCCCCTTGGAGACCAGGCAGCACTCAACAGACAACTGCTTGTTGTCACACATAGGTTATGTAGGCCAGGATATGTAGACTTGCGAGTACAAAGGAGAGCACTCAGCATTACCCCCGAAAAATTGTTCATAAATACTGCAGGGTGACGCTTTGTCTTTCTGCTGCACTGAACCTTCCCTCGCTTACAAGACAGTTGAGCATCTGCAATGTGCTCGCGAGCTGTACGCAGCATCCGCCCTGACAGGCCCCATATATTCTGATGCATTGTTGTTAATGTTTAAATGCTTTTACTGCAGAGCCAATAAAAACCCAGTAATGTACATCCCCAACGATCAGGAGAGGGCGAAATGGAAAAAATGAGGTGCCGAAGCTTACTTGAAGATATGAGCTGGGATATGTTTGACCAGCCTGCGGAGAACCTACAAATCTGACGTCTTTACTTCTGGAGTTGCAGCATTTTACTCGCGTTATTTATCTAGTTTGCACAGCTGACAGCGCACAGCTTTGCATATACAGTGCGGCTCCGCGCTGGAAGTGATGATGTTGTGCTAAGCTCTTTAAGGTCACACTAGTTTCAAAGCAGAGCAGGTGAATCACACACCAGACACACCTGATTAAAAATTTAAACCTCGCTGTAGGAGATGTGGCTTCACGGGAAAAGGTGCAATCTTTAAAAATAAATAAAATAAGGAAAGTCTTCTTTTGACAGGTAACAGGTAAATGTTGGAGAGGTTTGCCTTCCAGCGGGGAGCCTGACACTTGTTTACACAGGAAGTTCAAAGCTGTCCAGCTTACAACCTGATAGAGCTGCTTATTTGGATGAAAAGTAAGAACCTGTAAAAACCCGTATTTGCATAAAACCTTTGATTTAACACAGATGAGTGTGCGGGCGAAAGCGACGGCCGCTTTGTCGAGATTAGACGAGTTTATTTGTCACATTAGTCAGAATTACCTGTGTTGGTGTCGGCTGTGGGGAGCAGGAGAGAGAGAAGGAGGCGTGGGGAGAGGAGATGTGAAAGAGAAGCGCTGGGAGGGAGCCACCTATAGGGTGTAGCTACAGGGGGAAAGAAGAAAGGAGACGGGGAAGGCAGTCATTCAGTTCCTCATTGCCTCACACGGTGCTCCTTCACCCGTTCCTACCGATAATAATGAGCTTTGCACACTGTGAGCCGCGGGAGAGAGGAAAAGCACCCTTTGCCTCCGCTTCCTCCATCCAAGGAGGGACTCGCTGTGTCGGAGCAAAGCAACGACTCTGTTGGACTGAACCTCTTCTAACAGTGCGGCGGCTCGGAGGGTGTCTACACTGACAGCTGGAGGTCTGTTGTGATGAAAGAGGGCTGCGGAGTTAGATAAACTGCCAACTGATGTCTGCTTTAGAGGGGGCAGGCATCTGCGATAGAGGCACTCATGCAAAAAGACCCAACTATAGAGACCGGGAGAGGAGCGAAGAAAGCGTTAAAGGGGAGAAACATGTGTCGGGACCATGGTGACAATATGATTTTATTTGCCTTCTATACTGTAACCCTCCGCTCACTTGTTTTTTTGGGTGGACTATTCTGGCTTACCTCCCGATGCACCGACGTCAGCGAGGTCACATTCTCATAAATCTGCCATGTGAACAAAACAGACGAGGGGGGGGGGGGAGACGGCGAGGTCAGATAATTAACCGGTTGTCCTCACCAGTCCCCGATGTTTGTTTCTCTCTTTGGCGTTGGGCTCGGGAGCAGATGCTGGAACAGATGAATAACATGACATTGAAAAAGGCCAGGCTGTGTTTGCACCCTCTTTAAAAAACTAGGATCACTTTTGACCGACATGAAAAACCAAATGCTGATCATGTGTTAGTGTTTTGAGTGTTTCTCCCCCTTCTTTTTTTTTTGGTCGGCCTGCTACAAGAGGGAAATTCAGGATCTCTGGTTGTATACCTGAACCAATTCAAGCCCTTTGTGCAGATAAAGGTCCTATTCTGCCTCCCTGCTCCTCGGGGCTACGCCAGTCATCACCTCGCAATTCTCACAGACAAAACCCCCCCCCTTCTCCCGAACCTGGTTTTGTTTGCTCCATCTTTTCATCGGGGTCAATTGGGAAGTCGAGCCCTGCTGGGACACAACAAGATTTTCACGAGCGTTCTCTGCTCCTGGCTTTTCGTTTGGACGTCTGTCTGGACCTCTGCCTGCTGTTGTGTGAAATCAGGCTTGTCCTTCACTATTAGGCTAATAAAGTTGTACACACTGCTCTGCTGACACCACAAGCTCATGCTACATCCCCTCCTCCCTATATTTTGAGCGCTACCTTTCATTCGTCTCCTCAGTCTTTTCCTTGTTCACTCTGCTCTCACACTCCTCACATCCCTCTTCCTACGTATCTCCCTCTCTTCACACACAACCCCCACAGCCGTGTCTCGCTGTGCTTCCATGGATTGCACTGTTTCCCTGTAAGAAGAGTCACGTCGAGCCTCTTATCCAAATATGCTGTAAGTATGTGGAACGCCTCCGCGATCAGTTGTCAGTCAAAACTTCAAGCCTCCACTCATCACGGTGTCATAGGTGCTGATGAGAAAAAGACTGTAACCTCCATTATAATACAAGCATTCGGTGGAACAGCTCAGCCGCCCCATCAATCCCGCCTCCATCAGCCTGACAGAGTCGTAATAACACAAATCGCTGTGACTTTCAAATGCAAAAACGACGGTAAATCAGTAGTCAGCTCACATCTTCTGGCATTCTCACAATGAAACAAAAAAAATAAAAAAACGAGGCAAGGTGATGTGATGAATAATAAAATCGACAGGTCATGGTCGCAGTACATTTTCCAAGGCAGGTTTCCAAGAAGAACTCAGGGGCGTTTTGGTTGTTGCTGTTATATTTAATACAGCCGATTTTACTCACGTTTACTTAGCAAGGTGATTTAATAGAGATTATTTTCTTTACTGAACATCAGTGGCTACAGCAACAGGAAGTTTCAAGCTGGAAACTGTGACACCCACTCAGGGTGCTACGTTCACACTTGCTCATGCACCATTACGGCTGTTTCCCTGTTAGCAACTGTGCAGCTCCCCCTGGCATATCTGATAGTTCATTGCTTTGCCCACCCGCACTTTGATGGTAGCAGTTGAGGGTTAGCGTGGCGTTCGGGTGCGTTTTGTAGTCGCTCCAGAACTGGCAGATTTTCAGTCAGAATGCTGTTGACCGGAGTCAAGTGTGTGCCATCCTACAAATCTAATAAAGCTTTGTTTTGTAAATGCTGAACTTGGAGTGGAGGTGAGATGCTGACTGATGCCAGGGGACTACTTCTGATAGCACAGACCTGTATTTCCCTTTTCTTGTTTCTATTCCTGTCTCATTATTTCCTCTCTGCAACGTCCGCTCGGACTGTCTTGTTTGTGATGAAGGGCTATTTAAATCACTGAACTTGAACCTGAACAAGCCTCGGCCATCTGCGGTTTTTTCTAATGGTTTCCTCATCATTCTAAGTAGAGACTATGAGTGTATGCTAGAGAGATCCTGCCCAGGGGCTGTCCTTGGGTTCTTTTATCAGTGGTGGCTATCATTAGACCACTCTGTCACTGCACTGGGAGCAAAACCCCATTGTGGTTTCTAATGTTTCCCCGGCACTGACCATTACTACTGCTGCAATGCTGCTGTGTCTCGAAAACATCTGTTACCTTGTTAATATTGGCTAAACATAACATGATTTATTGGAGGTATACATTTCTAGAAACACCAACAATCATCAGACAGAGGGATGTCCAAAGAAATCAGAAAGCGACCTAATTTAAGCTAGTAAGCCACCTCTTCTGTTCCCTGCTGTAAAAAGATAATAACCACAGCATTGTACAGTAACCAGGGTTCTCACGAGGTAAAGACAACTCAGTGTAAACTTTATGTAACAGACAGGGAAAAGATAAATATGGAAAAATGCTAAAACGCTGCCGTTGTGCTTTGGGTCAAATGCTAAATTATGTATTTTATCATTTAATTACCAACATTTTAAAATTTTAATGTCATTCAAGTCCCTGTTTATTTTCATCAAAAACGCTAACAATGAATCCATTAAAACAAAGGAGACACTTCAACTACACTTTGCTCATCCACTGTAAATTGCTGATAATAAGCAGATTTCCTGTCTCCGTATTTGTTCATTTGTTTTTGTGGCGTGACAGATTGGGAATCCCTAAAATAATCCCATTGTTTCCAATAGAACGATGGGACAGGACTCCCCTCAGTGACGGCACGGCCACGTAGAGGGTTTACCGCCATCAACATCAGGCTGGTGCATTGCTTAACCGCAGTAATGAATCCATATCTCAGTTTTATAGCACGATAAAGTCGTACACCGAAAGGCTGCAGCCTGTCTGGAGCAGTACCACAAACACGACAACAAAACAACAAAGTGCTGCCTTCGCCTGTCAAGTAGATCCCATTGAATAAGCAGCAGGCGGGTTTAAGCAGGCACACCACGCACCCGTCTGCTGGAGGGCCTGGTCTCAGGACCCTGTGAGTGCAGGAGTCCGACTGGTTTAAATGTCTTTGAACAAAGATGGTGAACCGGCCGTCCCCGCTGAGTCCAGAGGAGCTGCTCAGTAGCAGAACCTCTCTGACCTTTCAGCGGGAACACAGCAGCTCAGACAAGAAAAACATTTCCCTTTTTTTTAAATTAGTAAAAAAACTGAGATGGAATTCAACGGACGTGGAACGAACATTTTATTATTTTTTGTCAACAGAGCGTGACTGTAAGTACGTGCGTGCACCAGAATGTCTGTTTGATGTTTTCATTACCTTTAACCATCTGCAGTGCAGTTAACTAAGCCTGTTTCAAGAGCAAAACAAGGTGCTAGTCAGTGGTTAGAAAAAATAACCTCTACTTTTGCATCCTCTGAATACATTACACATGTTGCACCATAAAACATCTGCTAGTAATACTCAGATAATCACCGATGCTAAATATAGATAGACCTCTGCTGCCAGCACCAGCGGAGAGCTACCAGGGGAACGAGGTGTTTCGAGGGAAGCTTGCCAAATGCGATTTCAGACGGAAATTTCCCTGGCCAACGGTTTGGGTTTAAAGTGCACAGAGGGCCGCTGCAGATGAATCAAGTTGCAGTGACTTAATGGAAACATTGAGCTGCACTCCGTCTCATACTGAGCCTCCTGTGTGCCACAGTGCCTCTGTTTGGAGTGGAAGTGCCAGAATAACAGGATTGTTTCCCCTCCCTCCATGCATGAAATGAGGGACACAAAACAAAGTGGCCGCGTCAACAAAGACAGTTGTATCGAGCGGTGACTGAAGATGATACACATTTTGGAAATTTCTGCATTGCAATCATCTGAGGAGGAACAAGTGTGACCTTCTTTTTCCCATTTTTCAACCATTTCAGAGGAGTTATGGTCCAATTACTTCGAATGTGCGGCATGTTTAAAAGGCTACAACACATGGAAATTCTAGAGCTTTACAGTTTCAACAGCCTTGGTTCATTTTCCATCCTGGTGCATTGTTTTTTACTCTGAGCAACACATCTCCTCTGTAAATCTGTGTTTTATTTCCCCTTTGTTGTTAAGGTTTATTCCCAGGGTTGATGTGCTCTACTTTTAGAATGAAAGTACAACGTTGTGCAACAGTACAGTACTAACAGTGTGTCTTTTTAAAGCAAGAGGACAATTGCTGAGGGAATAGTTTTAATATGATGCATATTTCTGTTAGGTAAGCTGAATTGTCCTGGAATATGTGACAACCTTGGTTTAAGGACAGGATACAAGTTTAAAATGTTACGAAACGGGACTGAAACCAGACATCTAGCTTGATGTTCTATGTTCATCCATCTTATTTCCATGTATGTAAATAGGTGAATGCATCATTTAGCACTGTAAACACAAATAGTTGAGTTGTACAGATGTGCAGGATTATTAGCAAGATTACACAAAAACTACTCAATTTCCACATTATAAATGTATTGACCGGTGGGGCATGACCCAAAAGGAACTGAATATATTTTGATGCGGATCCGGATCAGAGGGCGGATACAGCAATTTATTCTATTTCAACTTTTTTGGAGAATACAAGGCGTTTCAACACTTGCATTAAATTCTCAGAGATTAATTTCTGGATCTTGAGGAAAAACATAAGGCATGTTTAGGGGACTGCTATTTATGAGAGTATGAAATTTGGTGCAATAAAAAAAAAAGAAAATCTGGATCTGGTGAATTTAAATGTAGTTCTAAAAGGGGACTGTTGGGTCTTGGCAGAGCTTTGTGCTCTACTTAGTGTCCGTCTAACTTTGTTTAGGTTTGTAGTCTTTGCACATTTGCAATGACAGTCGATCAGCTTGTGAAGGCTGCAGGTCTTTCAGATGAAGAGATCCTTCTCCTCTATGCTGTCGGCCAAACCGATAAACAGCTGATAGAGTTTAGGGAAGTCAATCGTTGGCTTCGTTCTCATTCCTCTGGCTTTAGACGATGTGTTAATGTCGGCAGTGGGTGTCTGCCAAACAGCAGGTACAGCTGTTATCCTTCTCAAAGAAGGAGGGTTTGGGTTATATGTGGATACGGAGGCATATGTTGGAGCAGGTGATGCATGTTTTAAAATTAATTCATCTCATAATTGCAGGCAAAGTCTGCAGTTTATTAAAAAAGTGGATATTAAACACAGCTGTATAATTATTTTATTGTGGGCAGCTGGGGCTTCAAAGGTCGAGCAGATCAATTCTAAATATGGTCAGTGGTTTGATTCCCGGCTCCACCAGTCTGCAAGCCAAAGTGTCCTTGGGCAAGGACACTGAACCCCCAAATTTCCTTTGACGGCTCTCCCATCAGTGATGTGTGATGGACGCAGCGCTGCACACAGACCTGCTGCATGACTGTGTGTACTAATGAATGAATGTGACTTGTAGTGTCAACCGCTTGCTCAATAAGACCAGAGAAGTGCTATATATGAATGTAGTCCAATCATTTACGTAGTAAAAGAAGCTGTTTTTCATTCACATAGTTCACACTTCACCTGTAGATATTTCAAACCCTTAAATAGCAACAACTCAATAATGTGTCTCATCTTCCACTCTTGCTTATTATATGACGCATGGTAGCTGAGGCTTAGCTCCCCTGTATCACAAGGAACATAATCATACCTATGTATAAACAATCACACTTATTACAGACTGGTTTAAATTAACTGTATCAGAGATGTTTAAATCCGGGAATGCAGTCAATCCATAAGATAAGTAGTAGCTCGAATCAGTATCATAAAGAGTCATAGAACAAGTCGTCAACTTGTGTTTTTTTCAAATTGCACAGCAACCATGTGTTCTGTATTAAAAGGGTTAATCGGTGCGTCACACCTCAGTGTGAACACCAACACCTTCCACCACTGAGAGCATCCAGCAGCTGTTCAAAGATCCCTGATGCACATAATTGGCTGGAAAACACCCACCCCAGGCTCTTTTAACATAAAGGAAAAAACAAAATAATGGAATGCATTGTTTACATAAATTGAACACCAACAATAAGTGTATTACAAGATCATGTTTACATGAAAACAAAGCCCTGGAGACAATTTGATAACATCCCCAGCCTCCCTTTAGTGCTGAGATTATCTGTAAATCCTACTCATGCTAGTAACGTGTACATGTAGGGCCTCCTCTATACCATGTAATCAATACTGAGTGCAGAGTAACATACACTGTATGGATCAGCGGCAGATAAAGGAGCCGCCGTCTCTGTTACACTATAAATATTCAATTTGGCAAAGCAGTAGAAATGTGAGCAGCGTTGTCAAATCTAAAGCAGCTACAACAAGCATTGAGAAATCGTCACTGTTTGGAAAAAGGTAACGCAATCCTGTGCGGTAGGTTTTAACCTCATTCCTCCACAGTCGAGCAGATCAGACTCTCCATCGTTAAACCGTAGATTGTAAATAAAGACAACAAAGTCCGACTCTGTCCCACTGTCCCAGATATGAACGCTGCCGTCCTGCCAGTTGGAGCCAGAGCGCAGTAGCAGTTGGTTGATGGACACAAGGTCCCAGTGATACACAGGCTCAAGTAAAACCAAACCTACGGATAAAATGAACACTTGAAGAAACTCTTTTTTGAGAACAATCTATTCAATGTGTGCTTTGACTTTTTGAATTTGGTCCATGCCCCATCTGCTAACACGGAGGAGGCATGGTTTATGATATATCCTGCAGCCAGCCACCAGGTGGTGATTGAGACACATTGGCTTCACATTTTGGGGATCGGCCACGTCGTCCATTAAACAAACCGACTTAGCCTGCTTCAACTAAGTCATCTCATATGTTCACATGTTGTGATACAAGCAGCTGGCCAGCTCCTATGGTCACCTGAACAGATCAGTTGTTCAGTATAGTTTACGAGCGTGAAATGTTTAGTAGTAATCCTTGTATCTGTATTCCGTAAACAATTGCAGGCATTACAGCACTGATCAGCCACCCTCTCCGTGCCAACCGGCAGCATTCACTGTACAGTACAGGGCTTAACATCAACAGGCCATCTGTGGATAGATGGAAGGAAGCACTGGGATGGGGCGGCAATAACTCTCCATTCCAGATGTGACCTGTGCCAAGCCTGGCAGGGCGAGGGCAGGGATCCAGGGGGGGGAGGGTGGACGGGCAGAAGGTTGTAGGTTTTGGAGGGTGACTGCCTCGTGTCGAGTGGAGAGGGGGGCAGGTTTGTAAAGTGCACACGACAATGAGGAAGGGGCCATCGAATGATAAAGCTGGTTGGCTTCGGGGACGATGTTGCGACACAATAAGGACTCAGAGTCGGCCAATCGCCGGTCGGGAAAAACAAACTTCGGGGACCGAGGTGGGAAGGCAGATGGGGCAGGAGCCAGGGCCAGGCGAGGACAGCCATATGTGAGAGGCAGCTGATGTGTGAAGTATTATGCCCAGCAGCCACCCTCTCCACACACTGCTGTGTGTGAGGGCACCTTGGCCCCCTCAGAGCCACATAGATAAACAGGATCCAAGCCTCATTTATGGCTTCTCATTAGTTAGAGTGGGGAGGAGGAGGGGCAGGGCTGTGAGGCAGTCCGTAACCCTGGCACCCCCTCTGGAATGAATTAGAATGCTTCATTCTGATTCGCACAATGTTTTTTATATTGTGTTCTTTCCTTGACCTCTAGACTTTCATGGACAGACGCAGAGGTTTTCAAACGGAGTTCTTTATGTCCATCAAACAGCCTTATTGTAATTCATCCTGAACATTATTGAAAAGCATTCATTTTTTTCGGGCCTTTGTAAAATGTCCTTGCGACTTTTCTCTTCTCTAAAAACTGCATCTTTGAAGCCAGCTGGGCAAACCTTCATTTCATTGCACTCTATTTTATTTCTACACACGAGCTATCCTTTCAAAAGAACACTCCCGAAAGTTGTTTAGCTCTACTTTTTGGGACCATATGTTAAAGAATGGGAACTGGAAGGTCGATTTATGGCAAAGATTCTCTAAAAATTAAACATCAGAAATGAAGCCACAGCTTTTATACATTCACAACAATCCAGGAAAAAGGCGCCAAGGAGATCTTGAGAACACTTATGTTGGAACAGGTTTTATGTTCTTCTGCCTTGAGATTTATAAACTCGCAATTGAGGAAATGTATAGCCTCCAAGATTCATTAAAATTCCCAGCTGTTTTTTTTTTGTAACAAGTACTTAAACATACATTGCAGCAGAACTCCAGATTGAATTTGGTTAAGTGGTCAACAATTATGTGATTTCAAGAACCGGTCGGACATCCTCGACCTTTGTAAAAATCGACAGGGTATAAACTGTGAGATTATTGATCTGCTCCCTTTGTAAGAGGAGTATTCATCTTATCCCTGAGTTATGAATCTTCACGCCCAGCACCAGTGTATTTAACATTTTTAATATTCCAGCAGTATAGACGTGATTTGATTCTGCACTCGCGCCCTCTTTTTGAATATCGCCTCCAGAATAGTGATGTACAATTTAGTTTGGAATGTCTCTCTGTGACGTCTCACTCTCGCTGTGAGATAACCAGAAAGTCTCAGAAGTTAACACAGAAATCATTTGGATTGTTTGGCATCAAGGACGAGGCTCGTGTGCTCACAAGAACCTGGACAGAAATAACATGACGCCAATAACCAAGGCAACTCTCCTGATTTTAAAATAGGGTGTATATTGTATATTCTGTATATTATTTCCATGACTCAACCCAATAATTTTTTAAAGATTAGGGCAATTACAATCACAATAAATGTCACAATCATTTCCTCATCATGATGAAATTAACATAATGCGTCTGAAGAGCCTTCAGGACAGCGCTGTTCTTTAAATACACCTTTTTCCCTTTCTTTTTCTAGGGGGGGTGGGCGTGAGGTTTCACATGAGAGCCTTTATGCCAGGGCTGCTTCATATTAAAGTTCCAGTGTGTAGTATTTAAGTGAAAGGGATCTTCTGGCAGAATTGAATACAAAATAATCCCAGTGGTGTTTTCAATTACATGTAATCATCTAAATTGAATGAATTGCTTTTTCTTTGACCAACAATGAGCCCTTATATTTAAATACTATATATTTACATAAGGAGTGGGTCCTCACCACCAGTAGCCTAGTCTGGACAAACTAAATTACCTTTTGAGTTTTTAAGACAACTTAATGCTCCCACAGGTTCTCCTTCATGTTTGGAAGTGGAGGGTGAGGTGAGATGTCCTGAAACTAATCCTGGCCTCACACACGACAATATGTTTTGCTATGGGGGTAAATATCTCTCACAAACATGTCAGACTAATACTGCCAATTTAATATTTAGGGGTTTAACCTTAAAATTGTCTTTGGTAAAGTTTTGTTCTGTTGTCTGAAAAGGGAACTAATGTAATGGAGCCGCTTTAAATACACAGTTTTTTATTGGAAATGAGAACAGGTGTATTAATAGGTCAAGGCTGATGTCAAGTCCAACCACGCCCACTTATTATGTTTCCCTCCCCATCCCACTCAGTGTTAAGCTGGGCCCTCGGACATGGAGCTGGCACAAAAACTGTCTGAGTGCCACTGACTGCACAATTTATTCAGAGCAACAGAGCCCTGAGATGTTGGATTCTCAGAACAGGTGCATGCTCACACCAGCCTGTCCCTTAGTTCCCATTTTGACCTTGTGTAAGAACAGATCTGAAATATCTCAGGTCTCTGAAGAACGAAATTGAATGAATAGATAAATGTGTAAATATATTGATAAATATCAACACAAATACAGTTTATTATAAATTCTCTATTTATTTCTACATGTTTCTATCAAAATATCTATCTACTGGTTTATGTCTTTATTCATTCGTTCATATACTTGTACCTTTGCGTCCTTCACACTGGTCTTCTGAAGGATGTTCGGTTTCCAAGTAGATTTCAACCTCCACTGAAAGGAATGAGACTGCCTATTGCATTACCTGCTTAACATTGTTAGCTGTAGCCATGGATATGTGGGTGATGATTTCTTTTCATTTGAAGAGTTCAGCTTTTCAGTCTTGGATCTCTCTCTCTCTCGCTCTCTCTCTCTCTCTCTCTCTCTCTCTCTCTCTCTCTCTCTCTCTCTCTCTCTCTCTCTCTCTCTCTCTCTCTCTCTCTCAGCCAATAAAGGCTCACTCGACATGAGATTGTTGGTAATTTGCAGCCTCAACGTTGTAATGAGGTCACAGGCCTGAAGTGTTTCTAACCTCAGGACATCCGGGCATTTGGGGAAAATGAGAAATCTCTAAACGTTTAACAAGGAGAATTGTCGTGGTCCCGTATTTTTGCGGCCAGCTGGGAAACAAGTTCATTTTATTGCACTCGTTTTTAGTTCTACACCGGCTATCCCTTTAAAGACGACTCCATAAAATTGTTTATCTTTTCCTTTTCGGCCCATATGTTGAGAATGGCCCCTCAGCATTTTAAGGGAAAAATGTCGTTTGGCAAAGATTCTCCTTGCACTGATTTGTTATACATCTTCTGTGCTAAAAATAATAAACATCAGTTACAAGGCCTGAGATTTTATAAATTCACAACAATTCAGCAGGAGCGTTTCGCCAAAGAGATTTTTAGAGCACTTATGTTGGAACCGACTTTACGGCTTAATGCTTCAGATTTATAAACTTGCAATCGAGGGAATGCACAGCCTCCAAGTATCATAAAATTAACAGTTTTTCCAACAAGTAGTTAAATATGTTTTTGGGAAGCAATATCCCAGATTGAATTAAGCTAAGAGGTAAACAATTGGAAAGGTTGGTCAAACGGACACGTGGAGGCCTCCTGGGTGTCCTCCAGATTCCTCCCACAGTCCAGAGACATGCGGCTCAGATTAATTGGCGTCTCTGACTTGCCCGTAGGTGTGAGTGTTAGCATGGATTTTACTCTGTCTTTGTATGTCGACCCTGTGATGGACTGGTGACTCGTCCAAGGTGCACCACGCCTCTGGCCCAGTGTCAGCTTGGATTGACTCCAGCTCCCCCGCGACCCTCAAAGGACAAGTGGTACAGATAGAGGATGGATGGATGTGCAGGGTCTTCCCTCTTTCTGGTTTACAGTTCTTCAATTAAGCTTTGAGCTGGTTTTTGTACGACAAAATAAACCTATTTTAACTCATTTCCACAACATTATGTTGAGCTACTCAAGTTATTGCTTTCATATTGATATAACTGATATAATAAATACTATTATTGCATTCAGTGAAGAAGTTAAGATGGCCACGAACATCCGAAATTTTGTGTGTGTCCATGTGAGGATACATGTGGGGCACAAAGGTCAATTATGTTTAAAGGATAATATCGGTCTTTTAATATGCATGCAATTGTTGTAATTACTTTGACTTCATTAGCTGATACTAAATCTAATCACATTGCTCACTATCTGCAGTGTGTACTCTCGGATTTTATGCAAAACAGTATGCGAATTTACTTATTTAATAACTAGTGTATTCATTTATAAATTAGGTTTCTGAAAATCAACAGAAAGCAGCCAAGACACATTTCATTTTAATTGTTTTTCCAACCTACAAAAACATTTTCCGTCCACGCTGCTCGTCCTTTTCAAATTTGTGATGCAAATTATAACCATACACACATTTGAAATTTCCAAGATGGACCTGATGGGAATTCTATCCCGACATGTTATAATATGCCTCGAGGTGAAGGTGAAATTACATGAAGATTAAAAAGTAATCAATCAATTCAGTGTTACCATTGAGAATAAAAGAGTAGGCCCCTAGCAGCTGTGATGAAATGTGAATTGGATCCATGTTTCACTGCTGCAGCATTTTAATACATTGACCATCGTATACTGTATCATATCTCATCATCTGCACCATTACCATAGCTGCTAGCCGGTCCAGCACGTGGCCTTCATGTTGCTGCCCACTAGCTTCCAATCCATCACTTTTAAGAATCTGGCTCATACATGCAGCTCATGTATGAACTGCTGGCGTCTCTGAGTGAGGCGTCTGATCGGTTGAGTTTTATAATTCCCCTTTTTATCGATCGATTAAGTGTCAGATGCAGACGACATAAACAGCTCTGTAGGAGGTCACTTCATTGATTAGCTTAAGACTCATGCTGCATGCTCTTACCACAATGACAGGCCACTGGCAGAAGGGGAAAAAATGGGCCTTTCTCTGGGTAATTAAATGTGTGCTTTATGAAAATGGACCTTGTCATGATCATTAAATTACAAGAATTTAAAAGCTTCATAATAAAATCATGTTATGACCGCGAGTCCAGCCTGATGCAGCCGTTGCTCAAGCGACATACATACAGTACATACTCTTTGACTCTTATAGACAATATGTCCACAAACAATGAATAATGTCTGCATTACATTAAATGCCGGATGCTGCTTTAAATATTGCACAAATCTTGAGAAATGCAAACATTCATACAACCATCTATATGATATAACACCACTCCACCTTTATATAAATATATATATACGATTGCAATATCAGAGTCCTCCTCTCTGGAACAGTAGCCATATACTGTCCTTGTTGAAACAGGATTCCCAGCACTGTGCTGCTGATTGTGCCGCACAGACATCTGGGTCTAGATGTACGTGCAGATGCATTTTAAACACGGCCCATAAATCCATATCAGCTGCTTTCTGTGGCTCTCGAGTGTGTCTCAAAAAACATATACGTGCCGCCTGTCAGAGCCTGGAAGTAATCTTCTGTGGTCCAGTCAGCGCATCTGAGTGCAACGTGTCCGTCACGTCACTGAGAACACGCCGCTTATTGCTTCCTGTGAATGGACCTGAGGTTCTTGTGTTTTTTTTTCTGAAGAAGAAACTAAACACACAGAAATGTCTTGTTGTTAATTAAGCTTAAACTCCGCACACACTCTTGGAAATCGTGTCTTGAGCTCAGTGTGAGGATGATTTTGCATCGACGTGAGGTTACGTTGATTCTTCGAAACGATCGTGTGTGTGCAGCTCAAGTGTTAAATATAAAATGGTGAAGATATAACAAGTTGCTGGATGATGAAAACAAGTGAACTGAGGAATACATCTGAAAAATATACTTTGGACTTTTGCATTTTAAGTAGATCGTTCATTTACATCTGCGGGGGAACTAAAGTAGCATGATAGACCAACTGTGTTTGTTCCAATCCACACACACATTGTCATTACTTTTCCTCTCTTTAACAGTAGTGTCAGAGTGGCCAGTCTTAGAACACTAGAGATCTTGTGTCATTATTTCAGGAATGTGACCAATTTTTAGGATTTTTGTGAAGAAACAATCGACTTTTGGTAAATCGTTCACAGTGGAATCCCTAATCGGAGATCCTGATATTCCTCCAGACACACAGTGATAAGTGGACAGCTGCATTACATTCCCCCCCCCTGTACTTCATGTTGCTGTTCTGCTTCAGCAATGGTTCTGAGGAGCTTGTGAACCTGTTCACCGGTTTGATCGGTGCCAGTCCTCGCCTCCTGTCATTCAGGCTTTGCTCCTAAATGATTCATATCGGATCATTCACACCTGCAAATAATCTCGGCCAATATCATTAACCTGCTTGACCCCCCCCCACACACCCCGTTCCTAGTCCAAGTCATTTTTCCTCGACTGCTGAGTCTGTCCTTCTGCCATCCATCACTCCATCCTGACGTGATCTCCAAACACCGTGAGAGGATAACAGGATGTCTTATTGATCCCCTGTCAATGCCTGAAATCGACCGAGAAGAAAGTGATATAATGCTTCTCCGTTTGTATTTTAAGTGTGAAGGAGGACGGGGGGGGGGGACACACAGGTGTCTGCTACTGGACGTACGTTTGACAAACTGTTGAGATAAGAGCTTTCTCTATTTAAACAGCTGAACCCTGCACATGCTTAACCCTTAGTGAGAAGCGAATAAGTGTAATTCATAAAAGCATGTGGCTGAAGGGAATGAAACAACGGGAGAAACCCGCCTCCTCTCTGGTTTCACACGGGCGCATATAAGTCTATCTACAGCAGAGTTGTTGACCACAAACTGAATATGATAATTTCACACGGTGCAAGTTTAATTAAATTAAATAAAACACAGAGTTCTTCACCAGCACAAAAGGCCAATAAAGACTCTAGTTGTTTAACCGCAACTTAATATGGATTAAATGGCCTCCTTATCAAAGCGGAGTGTGCACTTAGCCCCGTAGTTATTGTTGCTTTTATTGTTTCACGTCTAAATTATGTGCTTGAATTTATCACTGTCTAAATATTTATTAAGCTCATTTTGTAATACACAGTAGTGGCTCTTTTACCCGTGAGGCCTTTCCTCAAAACTCCAGACGGGGGGACGGAGGATCACATCATGAACAAATCGAAGTATCTCAGGCTTAATCCGAATGGGTTTGATTGCAGAGACACTGAGTTGCATTAATATGTCCTTTGGTACTTAGTCATTATGGCCATGTGCAATCATGGCCCCCTTATGTATATGAGCGATACTATATGTGTACTATACCAGCTCATATGTCTAATCCGGGGGTGTCGTACATTTCCTCATGTATAACACAAAAAGGATGAGGAAGATTGCTTGTACTACAGGAATACACAAGCATGTATGTGATATTTATGTTCTTGTATAAGTTGTCTTGGTGTCCTAGAGGTTTATCTTTGTCTGAGGGGCAATGAATGCAGACGGCACAGAGCTCGCCAGTCTGTGTCTCCCCGGCTGTTTCTTGATCTATCTGCATTTGGACTTTCTTTGAGCTGACCACCCTGTGGGGCTTTCATGTGCCAGATGTCTGGCAGATGAGTGTGCTGGAATTCACACATATTTGTGATAAAAAAGACACAAGCACGAACAAATCTACTGTGTCGTGCGCATGTAAGTAGTCTCCGTCGTTGGCACAGGCGTCTTTGCTTGGAAAAAGAAATTAATAAAGAATGAACGTATTGTATATGCGGGATAAGACTAGTTCAAGTGGGTAAGTGTGTGAGAGACGAGGAGAATGACTGTGTGCATGTGATTGTTACACAAAAAGAAAACGAGAGGAATCTATGTGTTGTGTGAATGTTCTCTCACACACACGCACAAACGCACGCACACACACGTGTATAAACATATAGGCCAGACCACGGTCATAATGTGTGTCCCAGTGCAGGTGCAAGATAAATTTACTCAGGGAGTGTTGTTGCTTCTCATGATCCATCAAATCATTTATAATTTTCATGAAGGATTTCAGCCTTTTTCTTGCTGAATTCATCATAACCTTGATGATTTAATACATCGAGGCTGTGGTTTAAAATGTAACATCAAATACTTTTTGGTTATATCGATGTTAACTATGTATTAAAAAAAAAGCTTATTTAACAAGTGAGCACAAATCACAGTTGAGCGGCTGCGTCTTCACACAAAATGCATTTCACCTTTTCAAATGTCTTTATGGTAATTTTCAGCAATTTCAGTAGAATGTGCCTCAGTGACAGGCAGCGGTCAAGGAACTCTGTTATATTCCAGCCATTTGTCTAAAGAAAGGAATAATTGTCAATGAGGATATGTAACTATTGACTGAATATATTCATATATTCTAGTTTTTTCTTTCAAGAGCAAGGAACCACATATTTAAACTTGAGTTTCATCCTCTCGTTTGTTCCTGATAAAACAGAAACAACATTTTCTAGATGGAAGAAGACGGGGGGAAAAAAGCAAAGATTTAACAAGCTTTCCGAGAGAGCGGCGGAAAAATGAAAGTCATCACTTTGAGCTGAATCAGTTTCTTCCTGTTGTCATTTATGGAGGTAAATGAAACTTCGCTGGTCCTGACTCCCTACAAGGGTCCACGCTGAGGTCAAACGCTTTAATCTCTGCAAGGTTCCCATATGGATTACTACCAGTCTCAGAGGAAACTCTTACAATTACTTTGAGTTTTATTGCTAACCTCACCCATTGTGCTGGCCTGCATCTGTGCACTGTCTCCCCTGGCACACTTAAAATAATTACATCGGTTGTGGTGATGGGATTGTAACCAGCCGACCCAGCAGATGTAACCCGTCCAGCTCCACTGAAGCAAAGCGAAGAGGGTGGGGGGGTTCCTTAAACAAGGGCGTCCAACGTAATGAATTTAAACACATAAATAAATAAAGGACAGTAAAAAGGGACCAGGAATCACCCAACGTTTGGCCCCATGTTACTGGATGTCCAGGGTGATGCTGTTAGGTCCATCCTGTTAATTAACACTCCAACTGTTCCCAGATAAGTGTTTTTGTCAATCTAATGTCAAACATGTACTGCATTAGACTGTGGGGTCTCACCTCACTGTAAAAATGAATAGATAGTGTCTAAAGGATGCAATTTGTTAAGGGTCGTGTTTAATTCTGCTAAAGAGGCAGTAATTGCCATAGCAACTTCATTTTGAACTAAACTCTGAACCAGAAGAATAGAAATTGAAATCCAGGTGGCCAGACAAAGGCAAATTAAATGTAGCCTCCAAACACAAACCTTTTTGTGGTATTGTGCATATTGTGTCTTTTGCTAGTTGGAGAACATAGTCTGAACGACTTTAAGCCACAGGAGCAGCATAGCTCCATGAACAGCCATGTCAGTCTTTCAGACTTGATGCGATTGACATTCGCATCACTCTCTCTAGTTGAAATATTCAAACTCAAGCCAATCAACATTGAGAGGGCAATCCACCAGAGACACCGGCTCCTGGCACCGACCCGAGCTAGTAGGTCAACAATCCGAGCCTCAGGCGTTGCTGGAAACGGCGGTCGTGCAGATGCAGCTCCCGGGGAAGACGGTGAAATACCCCAAGCTGTGTCGGCCTCTGGATGGTCTCGTCATCAATCTGTCTAATCTATCTAATTTCATTTGTATCATAGGGCTTAACAAAGTACGGCATCCTATGTTCAAGAGTGAGGTGCAGGAATGACAATTAGAAGGAGGCGTTAACCAACATCATCACGATCCACCAACATCTTGTGGAACCTACACTTGAAGGCTACTGGCTTCTCCGGCATTTCCACTACAGGTTCAGTGAAGCAATGGCAGTCCCTTCCACCATTAATCCTCCACTCCCTTTTACTAGAGGAGAAAGGTAAAATATGACAAATATGAAAGGTAAAATATGACATTTGTGTTTACCTGCAGGAGAAGCCCAAGCAATGTGTTAACACACAACACACATTGCAATGTGTTAACACACATTGCTTGGGCTTCTCCTGCAGGTAAACACAAATGTCCCTGCAGCCCAACCTGCTCGAGTAGCGCAACACAACCGTTCACTCCGTGTTTGGTGTGAACACGGCATCGCACTTGTTGTCAAACCTCTCAGGTAAAAGTTGTGACTTTAGGTAAGAACACAGCAACTGAAGCATTGCACCATGTACGAGTGAAGATACCAAGCATATCGGATACTCCCTTATTGAATTCAAGCACATGGCTTCTTTTTAAAGGAAAGCGATTCTGGCAGAACATCTGAATTGTGTGTAATTGTCTCAGTCATTGAAGTAGAAGATTTGTTCTGCTGGGGTTTTTCTATTAAATGATGGGTCTCATTGCTTCCGTGATTGCACTTCAGGGATGATTTCCCTTGCATGCATTCAATGTCTGCGGGTAGAGGGATTACACCCTCGAGGAATTAAAATGTCCCCGTGCTTTTGAATCAGAGAGCATTTCTCCAGCGTAGATTGTACATGAAAATGATGGAGTTTAACACGGGGGAAATTCTTTTTGTCAGTGATTTGAACTGGACTCATTCAGTCATTGTGTTTGTTCAGCTCCTCGCATAATTTTCTCCATAATCCTGGGAGCAGCTCAGGCCTGCGACACTCTGGCAAAGGTCATTGTCGAGCTGCCACGGGAGAGCGCACGAGTGATGGAAGCACACACAGGGCACACGGGGCCAGGAGGTCAGTGACCCCCCCCCCCCCCACCACCACTCAGCAAACATGCTCGGTGCCTGCAAATTGTGCTACATGGAAATGAACCAGTATTTACATGTAGGACATCAGATACTGCTTTCTGAGCATGTGCTGCCTTCATGTCCCCTGTCTGCAAGAGGGGGGGTATTTGGTTTTATCATGTACTTGAGCTTCAAAATGACTGATTTAAAACTGAACACAACAATTGTCTTATTCATGAATCACAAGAAAAGTGTGTGAACTTGATGTTTTATTTTAACATTCCACCTGTTTCCAATTCTAACCTTTTGTTTTGATAAGATAAGACAAAGTTATTTATTACACATTTCAGCAACAAGGCATTAAGAGTTCAACTCAAATTTCAATTCAAGTTTTATTTGTACAGAAATCACAACGTACATTATCTCAAGACACTTTTTCTGATTTCGGTCACTGTCTTTTCAGAGGTCACAATATTATCTTTAATTTACGACCCGCGCCTCGGAGGTCAGACCCGTGGTTCACATCAGATTGATCCGCCAGCAGTGATTTGTCACCTGAACTTCACAACCATTTTCAGCTCTCATTTACCAAAGTATCATTGTATTAAGGTTTTGACGGATAATCCATTACAGAGACCGTCGCTCTCTTTTTTCGGCTTGAGACTTTTGGGCGGCTGGATTATTCCGCCTTTTCTTTTCAGCCATTTTAGAATCTTTTCAGATAAAAAAGGAATGTGAGATCAGGCCCTGATGGTAAACAGTCCAGCCGGCAGCCGCTGGAATCTAATGTGGACGTTGCTCTTCACCTTTAAAAGTGCATAGGGTGTAAAAATGTTCAATATATTCATATGTAAATATATGTTAAATGTTTTATCTCTATAAATTTAAGGATAACATTTGTAGCTGTTTGAGGACTGTAAATGTCAGCTCATTAAATAAATAGGAGGTCATTGTGAAGTGCTGCAGCTGCTCCGTGTCCTCCACCTGAGTTTCGGTGAGATAACAGGGAGACATACATTAAACACTGTGTAATGTCACTGATTTGACGTAAACCTGAATAATGTGATATCATTTCACGTAACTCATGCCGAGCGGTGCCACATCCTACATCAGTCATATCCGTACAAATTAATTCTTATTGGACTTGTTACGCTGTGCCAGCACTTCTCCATAGGATTTGTTATTTTTTGAAAAGTTTGATTCTCCGACAGTTTGATGAATGCGAGCCCACATTTCACACCGAGCTGCTACGTGCGTCTGGCGATTAAAATGAGTCAAAATACGGGCTGATGATGCTTGGTGGTGCTCGGTAGCATTAAATCCAACATACCGGTTATGCAGATCGCTGTCGGAGGATCGTATCAGCATAACTCCTCTGGCACCAGATTGTCTGCATATTCGGGGGAAGGAGAAAAAAAAAAAGAGAAAAAAAGATTTTTCTTCGACAATGGTAAGCATTCCATCCGAGGGAATAAATCTCATCCTGGTGACGGTTCCATGGCCAATGACAGCGGGACAATTTCTCAGCGGGCTTTGATTAATCATGCTAATTCACTGGTGGGCATCACACTGAGCGTGCTTTTTTTAATTTGGAAGAAACAGAATGTGGTGCACTCTGTTCGAATAGAAAAAATGTTGTTCGGGTTAATGCAAAGTTAATAGACGTGAATATGTGAGCGTGTGATGATTTCACCTTGGAACAATAACCTGTAAACTAAACACATGCATCTTTAATGTTTAGCGACTTAATAAGACGTCCGTCTCTGGGTCCTTGTGCTTCTTCTAATTAGGATGTGGTGGAAGCACTTTCAAATCCATTAATGAAACTAGTGCTATTGAGTGCACGGGGGTCAGGCCAAAATGATAATTGGATGATAAAATTGATTCCCTCCTCTGTTTTATTTGCTTCAGGCCTAGCTCGTCCTATTTCTATGTCTTCCTCTTCTTTTTTTTATTCTCTCCATCCAATTTCCCTCCATCTGTAGTAGAAGCTGGCCGCCGTCGGAGTGCGGAGGAGGTTATTCGACAACGGTGCACCCACAGACGTGAGGGAATAAGCCGGGCGGAACGCGGAGCTATTTCGGTTGAGCTCAGTATCTGGGTCTGAGTGATTAAGTCTGTGTCTCATTTCCGTGGTTTTCTCCTTGAAGGTGTATTTACCTTGTTGTTTCATATTCTCCACATGTCCCTGACCGAGCGGACACAAATGGCAAGTTTCATTCATGGAAAGTTTTTGGGGGATTGTCTTTTTTTTATAATGTGATATTACTTTGTTTTGTCACAAATAAAACGTTTACAAGTACATAAAAACACTGCAAAAACACTTTTAGACACAATTGAATGTAAATACAAATTATAACTTTCAATATCTGTATTTGTATCGAACTGATGCATCAAGAGTTAATGAAACATGTATAATGGTGTAACACAGCTGTTTTCATATTCAATACGTATTTACACCTACATGAATAGATACTCGTGAACAAATCTAATTTTCAACTGTTTTAAAAACTAGTAAGACATCTATCTATCGACATATCTCCTCACTGTAACACTGAGAAATTAGTATTTGTTCAACCAGTATGCCTTCCTCTTCTCATCAGGTAGCCTGTGCGCAGTGCAAATGCCACATTGATTCTCATGGGCCCCCGCATCTAACCCAAATCCTTCTTTTAACTTGAAGAATTTGCTCGCTGCGCTAACCACAAGGGACTGAGAAGAGGAATGCCTCGTCTGCCCGCCGCTGCTGCATTAGGTCACTTATTGACTCTAACATCTCTCTTCATTCTACCATACTTTGTTTTCCTTGTCTCACTCCCTTAGCCCGTCCTCCTCAACCCCCGTCCATCTGCAGCACCTCTCGGCCCCCCGAGACCGGAGCGCCGTGCACGCCGGCCGGCCTCGGGACCCGTGCCCTTTTACCTTTCCACAGTCAACACAGCGAAGAGGCTGGTAGCAGAGATCCAGTTAAGGCAACGAGCACTGCAGCAGAGCCTGGTGGGGCCGGGCTGAATGGATGAGCTGTCAGGCAGCCGGCTCTGAGATGAGAAGCCTCCACTTCATGCAGGCTCCGACGGGGGATCGGCTCCTGTCAACCCCACAACAAAAGACTCGGCCGTGTCAGAACTACCCCGAGGACGGGTGCAAATGGAGATGGGGCGGGAGCCTGGGGAAGCAGCGAGGGGATGTTTGGGGAATATTGGACTTCATCTTTCACGTCCATCCGTTTCACATATTTAAATTCACAGACACTTGCACAAAGACAAAGACACGCACGTCACTCATTGGTTACTTCGCTAAGTTTTAATCAGAACAGTGTTAGAGAGAGATCCCTGCACACACTGCCGAAGCACTTCATTGTTAATGCAATGTTCTAGATCATCCACCGTCTGTGTTCATTTTAGCTCTGTTCACATTACATCTCTGGGTTGTTTGTTCCAGGGTGTACCGCGGGGAGCTCAGAGAGTGACAGGGGGGCTCCTGGGGAGGCAAGAGAACGAAGGAGGAGAGGAGAGGAGAATGGAGAGGGAATAAGGAGACAAACAGGGATCCCAAGAGAGTTGGAGCAGATGAGACAATGATGGTGTCTGAGAGAAGGACGTGGAGTGACAACACAGAAAAGAATTAGTAGGAGGAGAGAAACAGGGGAAGAGGAAGGAAGTTGACAATAAGGGGAGAAACTGACGGCAGGGACTTGAGATCCTGTGATTTCTGTCATTTTGTGTGAAGACAAATTCTCTGACAGTTATGCCGCTACACGTGATGAATATAATTTATGGATTCGTTATATTCTGCTGCCTTTAACTTCATAGCCTGCCTCAAATATTATGCAGATTTACACCGTAATCCATCATTTAAAATGTATCCGTTCTCAAAGAAAACTATTTTTCTTTATCTTCTCATCTTCGGCGCTACAGTTTATTCAGTTAAAGCACAGGTTAGGTCATAAAAGCTGGAAGTTTGAACTTGCAGAAAAAGCATTTACAAGATTAACCTTTTACTAAACAGCACATGGTGGAAGATCGAAGCATGCGTGCGTTGTGAATTAATAAAGCAATTAAAACATTTAGCAGTCTTTATTGATGGGCTAGAAAGCTGTGATAATACTCATAATAAGAATTTTCATGTGTTACACTTTGTGGCATTCATATGGAACAAGGGGGAATCTGAACAACTGAACATGAGAAAATCATGTCTCATGTTTGAAAGCGTCATTTTCATGCATAAGAACACATTATTAAATTAAACATAAGAAAAAACTAGCAATTCTAAGTGGATTAAAGGTTTGAGTCGGGTGAATGTATAACAAAGAGAACTATATAGTAATGAGTAAACAGTTAGCAGTATCTAAAATATGTGTAAATGATTTGTCTTAGAATGGTAACTTTGTGGTACATGAATCCTTGTCATTCAAACGATATATTTTGTCTGCATCATGAGGATTGTGATTGTACAACAATGTTTATTTTGTACATAGGTTTATTTTGTCTGTATGTAAATAAACCTATATGACCTGAGGCTTAAAGTGTTTGGCCTGAGGTCAAAGGAGTTGCATTGTACAGCTTTCATTACATCTATGTGTACACATTTTTTGGCGTGATTATGCAGAAAATTTGAAGATAACTTCTTTGGCTTTTCTGCCCCCGGCTAATTGAATATTGCAAATCCATACTGTCAAAGAAAATGCACAACATCAGTGTTTGTGCACTCGTCCGCTTATTCAGCCTCAAGGGCTTTTCCCCCAAGGAGGTCCACTGCAGGACATGGTGGCAACACTAGGAGTGTGTGTGTGTGTGTGTGTGTGGAGCCTGAGAGGAAGTCTCAGTCTCCATCGCCACACAGAAGATCTGGCATCTACAAAGAGGAGATGTTTGCTGTGCCACTGCAGGACTAAGTGCTTAAATTATGTGTTGAAAAATAAATAAAGTTTTTTCTATAAACAGGCTCCTGTTTCCTGAGGCAATGAACCTCTGTGTGGCTGGATGCCTGCAAGGAGAGTTAACTGTGGAAAAGGAAATACTGCTCAACTTCAGCCGATCAGAGGGCGACACCTTGGAATCTGATATTTTTATTCATGGCCCACCTGAAAATGTGTTTCAATTTTTATTACTGTTATTTCTATCCGTGGTGGAGTCTCGTGTTAGTAAAAGTATGAGACGATTTGTGAGAAAACACATACACACACACACACACACAAACGCAGGAGAAAAGGAGCATCGAAAAGCGAGCGCTCATAAATTCAGCGAGAGGATAGAAAGAAAAAAAAGAGGAGAAAAGTACTAGACATATTGAGAAAGCGACTGCACCATGGTTGAAGACAGGCGGGAGAGAAAAGTAGAACTGGCAGAGTTGAGAGGAGCGAGAGCAGGAAAACATCAGTGGAGAACTCATCACAATGCAGCGCAGCGGAGCAGCTCCCAGCCCGCACCACAGGAATCCCATCTTCAGGGCTCAGAGCAGGTAATAGGAAGGCTCCAGCCGTTAATGCTGTGAGAGAAGGAACAGGAAAAACCCTGTGTTTTGTGTCGAAGCCTCAGCCTTTCTATTGCCCACCTCTGATTCAGCAGCAATCCACACCGGCACAACCCAAAGAAATGGATTAAAAGCAGTTCTTGGCGGAGCTGACGTACACCCGGAGCTCTATGAGACAGGGCCGGAAATAAAAAATCGGGGGGGAGCTGTGTGCACTAATGGACTTCTGCATAACCATTTAGTTTTACTGCAAACGGTTTGAAGAGATAGGTCAAATTAAAAATGAAAACTCACTTATTATCTATCTACTAGTTGGTGAAGAGTCTACAAAACACTTTGGGGGTTTCTGCCAAATCCAAAACAATTGAAGTAAATGGTGATTCTTCAAACCCCAACCTGCTCCTGTGGTGTCTGTGGGGCCCCGACATTCAAAGTCATCAGAATGTCATCTGTGATCCTCCTCTGGAGCCGTATCTGTGCGTGGATCACAGCCTTCAGGCTTTAAACAAGGTGGAAATGACACCATTTTGAGTCGAGGTTGAATGAAAGTGAAAGGGGCCCCCCCCTCCGTTTACTTCAATTGTTTTGGATCTGGCTGCAGAACTGTTTTTCCCCCTGAAACTCCAAAAGTGTTTTGTGGACTCAAATACTTCATCCACCCCTCCACCGGCAGAGTGGTGAGTAGATAATGAGAGAGTTTGAAGAAAGCAGCGCAGAATGTCATTTTCTCTTGCTGCTTCTCGGCGGGGGGGGGGGGGGGGGCCCTCCTCAAAGGCTTTGCCACCAAACAAAATCATGCAGTTAATTTCCACATCACTTACATTTAAGAATCTCGTTTCACTTCTCCGTGACACGGGAAACAAAGCAATTTCCAAGCTTTTCCCCATTCAGAGACTAACTCACGGGTGGAGTGCAGCAGGTGTGGGTGCATTGTATGATGGAAATACATATTAAACAGGTTTCCTGGTTGTCTTAATCTACTGCCAATCTGTGATGTAAGTGGTGAGAAGAGTCTGCCGGAAAAAAGATTCTGTTCCTCTGCTCCTGCAGATTTCGTTTCTCCAAGGTGTGAGAGTTGGGTACCACAAAAGACGAGCAGATGGAAATGATTAAATCTGTGTAAAGGGTTGATTCTGTCTAAAAGACTCAGGTCCAACGCTGCTCAGGTGACATTCTCTATATAAGTTCATATATTTATTACTAAATCAGTCTGTTTTGTGCATTTAACATTTTCACCAAGTCAATTTTGTTTGAACATGTTTTCAGCCGGGAAGCAGATTGGCCTCAGTCATGCTAAGACACCAAACTGAACTGTTTATAGAAGCCCGGGGGACGGTTTAAACCTGAGACGGAAAATATCAACCATGCAGGTAATAGCAGATAATGCTTTTCCTTGTTTGGCCTCCAATAATGAAATATACATACACAAGGGTGAAGAGAGGGTGTCGCCTCACAGCAAGAAGGCTCCCGCTTCAAATTCTGGTTCTTTCTATGTGAAGTTTCTCCGCCCGAGTCTGTGTGGGTTGTCTCTTTGAACTCTGGCTTGTATATTGGCATCAGAGAGGCGGTGGACTAGTGGCAGAAACTTGGACTATGGGCAGAAAATGTATCTGGTTCGTCTCTTGTTCGACTCGACGGAGAAAAACAAAAATACGAACCTGGATTGATCTGTCAAAAAATCCAAGAGGATTCTCCCTACCCTGTCTAGTGCCCCTGAGCAAGGCACCTTACTCCCCCAACATCTGCTCCCCGGGCGCCGTACATGGCTGCTCACTGCTCTGTGTGTCCTGCACCAGATGGGTTAAAAGCAGCGGTTAAATTTCCCTACAACTGCATGAGTGTGTCTGTGCATGTGTTTGGGATAGATAAATGTATCTTAATCTTAATCAGGTTAATCTGAGAGCCTTAATTCAACGGAGGTGGTTGTTTGTCTATGTATATGAGCTGGCAACCTGTCCAGGGTGAGCAGCACCTCTCCCCCTGTGACCCTGAATGGTTAAGAGGGGTAGATAATGGTTGGTTGGACGGATGGATGGATCGGAGAAGAGGCTCGAACCACAGTATCAAGATGGTGCAGCACTGAATAAAAAGGTCATGCATTTAACAGAGAGCACAATAAAGCACTAACTGTCATGTTTGCGCATGTGGCCCATGTGTAATATATATCAGTAAATATTGATCTAAGAAAGTAATTTTTATAAGTCATATAAATTATGAATCCTGAAAGACAATATTAACATTTAAAGGCTAGAAAACTCATTGATGTCTTCTTTCATAAGACTGGGTGTAAGCCCCCTATTATTGTTACAAATACAAATAATTGGTTAAAAAAATGACAAAGACAAAAGTCCCTAATTGAGATTTAGTTGTATTTTGACACTTTCTCCCCGAATAAAACCCCAGTTTAATCCCAGGCTTCTGAGCAAACTATTAAAAAATAAGCAGCTTATGTCAACATAGTAGTTGTACTTGCATGTCCAGCAAATAGGTCGGTTGTTCAGTGCTGCTTGTCCCTCTTCCTGGTAACATAATCAGCCGCATAATCAGCTCAATCTGTTCCATGGTCTCTTGCTAGCGCCGGAGTTGGAGCCAGGATTGCGATCTCTCCTCGACGACACTCACCACCACATTGTAGCCACATCATTTGGTATTCAGCCAGCGTCTCTAATTGCCTTCCTGCGTTTGCCTGGCGCGGAATCAGGTGACGCATGCCTCTGGTCATTCGGTCCTCATCCGAGACCAAAGATCAGAATCACGAGTTCTAATATCCAGTTAATATTCCCTTCCATATCCAAAAATATTAATGCTTTCCTGCAGTGATCGAATTTCACAGTGGCTTTCAGCGGAACCCTATTTTCCGGTGGTAACATTCACGCACACGTGGAAATGCGTGGCAGCACGGCCAATTACAGGCATATTGCGAATAACATTGTGTGGGTCTGTCTCCAGCGTCACTTTGCTGACCTCTCCCTTCTGTCTTGAAGCCACGAAAAGCAAGAAGACATCTGCCTGTGCGACGTAAACACAACCAACACTCAGGCTGCACCGACCCAGTGGTGAGAAGTTTAATATGTAAATAAACATATGCCTACAGTGGGAATTTTTTCAATTATTGGCTGAATTTGATTTTTTTTTTTTTTACTTCTTGTAAACATCCCTGTACGGACACCTGAAGTCTGTAACTCGTGGTATATGTGGATGATGTTTCAGAGTCGGCTCTCGGAGCAGCACAAGTCCTTTTCGGGGGATCCGTGCTTCCCTTAGGTCTCCCCATAATTCCATCCATGCTCTCATGTTTGTGTTAACTTTGACTAAATGTGTGCGACTCTAATCCTGCCAACATCTCCAGTCTCTGCTTCGCCTCCTTAAATCCCAGCTGCTGATACTCAACAACCGTGTCTCTGCCAATAAAGGACAATCGCAGCATGACTAAACACAATTTCACACAGACAATGGTTATTTAGCCACAACAGCAGTTAGAAATAAACAATGAGAGGGAGTTTCTTCTCTCGGTGGAGATGCTGCACTGTCCATACCAACTTTTGGGTCACGCATGGATATTCATCTGAAGCCTCCCAAAGATTAGGAAGCCGAGTGATTTGCTATGTCTTATGGTAATGAAGGGTTGTTTTTAATAAGCTGCCTGTTCTCTCTCACAGGAATGAGAGGCTATATCTCCGTCTAAGTAGGAGGGTCCCTCGGGTCAAATCCAGATGAAATTGCTGCTCAGTTTTTAATCCTGAAATCTTCAATCTCTGTTGAAACATTAAAGAAAGAAAAAAGGATTTAAATATTAAGATCTATTCTGCGGTATAAGAGTACCGAGATAATGGAAGTATTATCAAACTCACTCTTGTTTTGTTGCTTTCTTTTGCTTACATATTTGCTTCTTTATTTCCTTTTCACCGCCATATAAGGCCTCAATGTTTACTTTGCAAAAAACGATTGAGAAGGTGCAAACATAGAAGTTAAAGAGGAAACGTAACCTGCAGGGTTAGGCGTTGGATGAATAATATTATCTGATAAGATGTGGGATCATTCTCCTCCACCTGAGAAATAAGAACTCATCAAACACCAGTGTAATTATCAGATATGACTTTTCAAATATGGCTTTGAAATGATTAAAACATTTAAACAGACCAAAGTGAACTAAATCAAAGGTTTTTCTTTAAATCTCCTCGTGATAGGAGTTTTATCTCGCACACACTTCGCCCTCTAAACGGCTGCAGTTGCAAAAGTACCTTGACGGTTTGAGAGAACGTATGCTCACTAGAGGGCCTGTTTCAAACTTTAGGGGCCCCTCCACAGCTCTCAGACCACTCGCGTCGAGAGTGCTGTGCTTAGTGTAGAGGAGAGAATTCACATCTGCCCCAGAGTTTCCCTCCTCACCCTTCAGAGGGCCATCCCCCTCCATTTCCAAAATTAGGGAAATATGCAAGAGGGACCCCAGATCGATGATCACTCATCAGCATCACCATCTGGCCACAGTTTGTTGTCTCAGCGAATGAAGCTGGTCATTGAGCGAGGTGGCTAATGGCGCCAAGATCTAACGGGTCGTGCTTGGCTTACTCGGACGTCGGGATTTTGCAAAGAAATGTTTAGTGCACAAGTGTACTGACATGATAACTGGAAATGTAGGCAGATGGTTTCAATCAGCTTTTGAATGTCTTTGGCCTCACTGACAGGGCGGTGGCTAGAAGTGCAACATGCTTGGAGATATCAACGGAGTCAGAGCGATGCAGCTGCAGTTTCCGGCTCTTGTTTCAAAATGACTTATCCCACGGATCCTGTTAATGTTTCTTCCATGCAAAATTCTTCCAACCCGACTTCTTCAAAATACAAAAACAATACATTTCTACTTTTCATCTGTTTGTGTGTTAAAAAAGAAAGAAACCCAACGTTACCTTGATCACATCAGACCATGATTGATGGGACGCTCATAGGAAGAGGAAGGCCGAAGTTGCAGGATGAAAATGTGTCACTCCTGCAGGTTTGTCCTTAGACAAGATAATTAAATCACAACCATTCATCTACAATTGGAAATAATGACTGACCGAGAGGTGCCATTAAAAAAGTTTTTGTTTACTAACAAGATGGCTGCCGTCATTATGGGGGACGGTAATGAGCAAACTGGACGATGTGTTTTCTCTCAAAGAAAGTAAGCATTGGGATGTGAAGAGCTTCCAGACATTTCTGTCTGTTGCTTTATGCTTCAGCACAAGATTTTCCTGCTTTGATTGTTGGTTCGTTCTGTCAAGAGGCTTTTCAGTCTGTAACCAAAAATATAAGTCAAACCCACATTCGACAATTTCTTCTTATCACAATTCAAAAATATGCAATTCAAAATCCGTGTATCCCTCCCTGAATAGAAACAGAATAAATTATGATCACTACTAATCTGCCTAACATCATTTATGCAGTGAAATAAAATGCACAGAATGAATTTACATTATTAATGCTGGTCAGAAGCATTTTTCATCTCTCTTGAGCTCAAATTCATTCAATCATATCTTTTTGTCCTTGCTTCCCTCATAGTGGAACATTTAACTAGTTTCCTCTTTGGGGCTAGAAACTTCGCCCAGACTTTTCCATCTACTATTTAAATGTCCAATTCTGTACCACAGTCGGATCATACTCTGATATTTCATTCCTTAATACATGCTGCTGCCAACTCACTCAGATGTTCCTCTAATTCCCCTCTGAACTCTGAGCTCCTGCTCCAGGCATCCAAAACAAGCCAGAGCGTCATCAGAGGAGCAACAAGGACATGGTCCCACCGAAAACCTGATAGAACCAGGATCAAGCCAGGAACTGACCTCCTTTTTGGTGGACAAGTGTTTTGCCCTCATGTCAGTCCTGTACTCGATCTCCAGACATTTTGAACATCGCTTTCCTTTCGACTACAACTACAACCGTCAGACAGGGGCACTGCTAGAAATTCAATGGAGATAAGAGGCGTGGAAGCTGTGGGCTCCTCTGAAGCTTTCAACCATTTCATCAATTATAGACCAGTGTTATGGCTTTATTTAGAAAACAGACAGGCAGTCAATGTAAAAAAAGAAACTAATCATCTGGATTGTCCCCTGGTGGCCGACTGCAGTATAAACCAAGACTCCTTCCTTGTACAATGGGAAGAAGTGGAAATATGATGTCCATCTTTACACACAGTCTATTGTTTAAACTCAATGGATTATGTTTCTGCTGGCGTCATAATCTCCCGGCAGATTATTTATTGCTGTACATTTATATACTGTAATGTTAGCTGGCATGAGGGTCCGCGGGTTTGAACAGCAGAAGGCTTTCTGTGTTGCATCAACTGTATTGACTCTTCCACGTGACAGAATCAACTATTTCAGCAGTTCCCAACAGGGAAGATTACCACATTGTTTGTGGTTATTTGTGGTTTCCTGTGATCGTTAAGCCTGGAAAAGTGATTTGATTTTTGGGTTTTCTGCCTTTAAAAGGTACAATTTGATCAAGGATGGATGGGCACAATTAATGACCAGAGCAGCAGGAACAAGAGTGGATGTTATGGGATTAAAGGATGATGAATTAAAAGCATTACAGAATCAGGCAGCAGAAGCAGTTTTGAGGATGCAATAATTTATTATAAGAAATCTGTAAAGGAACTTTAAAAACAATAAAAGTATAGCTTTATGGTGGGTTAAAAGCAGATCCACCAGATTAGGCCCTCTGAAAAATGAGAGGTTTGGGAGTGGGATCTACAATAAATAAATAATGTGAATATAAAAATCACCAGGTATAATGAACCTGTAATATTTAGATATGACAATGGATAAAAGCCAAGAAAGTTCAGAGTTAATACTAAGTGATTAAGGGGGCTTTTACTTTTGGAGATAAAGAAACTTAAAACCTCAAAGGAAATTGAATTACCTTGAGGGACAGGATGGCAATTAGGACCTAAGTTATAAAAAAAAAAGCGCGACCACTCCCAAGTTGACTCTGAGAAGAGGGAATAGAAACCGACACACAGCCAATAAGGCAGCACAAGGATATTGTGGAGACAGGTAGATGCTGTTTGCATGAGAGGCTCTGTGGTTACTGACACACTGAATGGGGATATTAACCAGTGAGAGATGAGAACTGTCCCAAACAGCAGCAGAAATAATCCCAGTATAGGTTAGAGTTCAATAAGTGAGATATTACATCTATTTTTTGTTTGTGATTAAAAAAAGGATGTGGCCCAAAACAAGGTAAGATGCTGACACCTCGTCAATTAATCATCTCGTAAACTTCTCTTACTGTATTTCTCTGGTGTCATGTTATATTCAACTGTATATAACCCAGTTTTATAATGTATAGGGCTGCAGTGGAAACGGTAGATTTTCTGTCGAGTTCAATCCCAAGTGAAACCCAGGCTGGTCTTGGCAATTCCAATATGATACCAACACACTCCTGGATAACGCCAGTGCCAGAAGGACTCCTGTCTTATCCCTGCAGCATCTTTCTACTCCTCAGACTATAACTCATCATATTCTTTTCTCGTGATCAGATCTTGTTCAACAAGGTTTGTGGTGCAGCCACTGTATTTCACAGTCCTGCAACACAAACATCACTTACAGCCAAATTATATTTCCTCCACTCTCGTAACCGACATGATTGTTGTCTGGTGTGTTCTCGTGAAATTAACCGAGAACTGTTGTTGCCCGAGTGGAACACTAAACAACCCGGTCCCTGCTAACCGAGTTGTGTTGCATGGATCCAAACTTTCAATGAAGCAATTCTATCTATTCTGTACAATCAGGTTTTGTTTCCTCATTTGAAGTGATGATTTTTTTATGACTGACAAAAGCAAGATTGTGAGTGAGTAAGAGAAAAAAAGGTTGGGACTGAGTTAACGTGCTTTTATTGTAACATGTGTAAGAAATGTTAATTGAAATAATAAATTGAAAGTGCTGTGAGAGATCAAAAATATTTTAATTAAATGTTAAATAACTCGTCAAGAATAAAATAAACATCCCAAAATGACAAATTGCACAATTTAAAAGGAATCTGGTGCAGATACTATAAGAGTACAATGAATCCAACTGCTGAGGGACTGAGGAAGGAGAAGGTGGGTGATAGTTACATGCAGCGGTAGTTGTTACTGAAGTGTGGCGGCGGAGAATGATGCTGCGTTCGAGGTGCAGCGGCGGCGTACTGTCATGTGGAAGGTGTGTGCTGGAGCTGGAATGCGTGAAATCGGGTCCTGCAGACGTGAAACCCCGACTCTGCATCTCACGCTGAATCTCTCAAAATATGTCACCAAAGACATTCATCTCCTCTGGCAGCCCCCCCCTGTCAGCCCCTGTCAGCCCCCCCCCCCCCCGCCGCTGTCCTCAACGTCCCTTCACGGGCCTTCACATCTGAACGTGATCCGTTCACATCCATCCTCCGTGTTGCTCAGTTGAGGGGTTGATGGAGTGGCTGGGCCCCCCCCCCCTCCAGTTCAAATGGTCATTCAAAGTATCCTGTATACACTCCTGTTATTATGGTCGTTAGCAGGCTCTCCAGTTATTTGATATTCTCCACTTGGTCTCTGTTGGTGTTTTTTCAGAAATATCCCCTAGTGGTAGGTCGCATGTTGTGAAAACGTCACACCCACTCTCCTTGTAACACATTTCTCAGTCCAGCTCTGTGATGATTACCTCCACTGCCAAATCATTTCTGGGATAACAGTACCCCCCCCCCCCCCCCACACACACACACACACACACACACACACACACCATGTCGGCTCCTATTATTCGGAGCAAAGCAGCGCAAACCACTTATTTGTTGAAGTAAGTGATCTTACATGAACACAAAAGTTCTTCCATGGATCCTGTACTTTTTTACAAATAATAAAGCCTGTTCAGACCTGGTTGGCCCCAATCCAATACTCTACATTAGGATGATGTATCAAATATTTTCAAAAATTCTACAGTCTGATCAGATTTTATATATATCAAACATCCATACGTTATAAATTCTTAATGGAGTGAGTAAAGACAAGGTGTCTTGTAAGGAAGTTACTTTTTTTTAATCACAGGTTTGTGTTGCTGCAGTACTGTGAGCTGCCACTGGAATAAATATGAAGCATGGCTGAGAGGGGGCTTTGTGTCAGCTGAGCTCAGGAAAAGGTGATGTCACTCCTGGGCACCAATGATGGTTGTAGCTTTATTTGAATTCAAATGTGATGGCAGTTGGTTGCTTGTGTTGACACCTCACGCATTATATTACATTGTAAATAATAAAATACCTGAAAATGTGTGTTTCCTTTATTTTTTAAACATTGTCAGCACTGCAGCATGTTTGGTCTTGAATCAGAAATATATGGAAATGACAATTTAGTTTAATTTGCAAGGTTTCTCTCCATCTCTCTATTTCTCACACAAGGTCAATGTGTAAAAATATAGCAATACAAATGAATGGCTTTGGTTTGTGCTATAATTACATTCCCTGTCAGTTTCTTTTCCTAATGTTACTGATATTAGCTCATTTATTTAATATTTATATATTCATGATTCAGGACAGAAAACAGATGTTCACTGAGTTCTCTTAAGAGCATACACTGTTCACTTTTTACTTCCAAAACTTCCTCAGCCCACATCTGTTGATTCCCAGCAACACAACTTTCCCTTCGACCAACTGAAGGAAATTCCATTTCCTTACACGGGCTCTCCACACTCACTTCTTAAAAGAAGCCCATGAAACGCCCCTGGAGGAAATAATGAGTTTCAACGGTAGAAGCTGCCCATCCCCCAGTAAGTCCATTGACACCACGCCCTGGCTCGTGCCCAAAAGGTTGTGTGTGTGTGTACGCGGCACACTTACAGATGGTGAACAATAGAGCAGGAGTAGCCCCCCCCCCCCCCCCCCCCCATTCAAAGTGATTTCCTTCATCAGCTTCCTCAGTGCCCAAGCTCTTTGTTTGTTTTCTTCTTTAACCCAGCTGCCCGTCTGTTGAAATCCTCCATTCGTTTTCCATTGAGGGATTCAAATGTAACAGCCCTGACCACTGCTGAGGCCCGACAGGAAGAGGGCCAGGATGTTTTTGTGAAGACATTTGGATTTTCAAACGCAAACAGGAAGCTGAGGTCAAATTACAGTTGCTGTGTCAGAGATTTTCAATAAAACACCACTGGATAAAATGATTGATGATTTCATGTGTGAATGTTTCTGTTTTGACTGAAGCAACTTAGACATTCAAGCATCAGCTTCTGACTTGTAATGATTTTTCTCTTCAATTCACCTTGAGTTAACCTTTTGTTGGAGAATTCACTTTTTAAATAATGAGTTGAATTAGCAGGCACTCCAATATGTTCATCTGTTAGTGACACAACACCTTCATCATCCTTTGAACAATTTCACCATCACTTCTTTTTAACACCTTCATCATAATTGTATTGCCGTTAAAAGCTGTGTCAACTTCCAAGCAATTTGTGATAAAAAGATTATAAAAACATTAATTAAATAAAATACTTGTATTGCCTCAGAGATATTTGATTGGTTAAAAGAGCCACAGAGAGTCATGATGTGATTGGTGGAAAACACAGGCACGACTTTCCTGTTCCATTTTGAATGATGCAGCCGGCAGACGCCGGGGTCACATGGGGCCCCTCTCACAACAGAAGATCGTCAAGGAACCTCTTCATCCGTTTAAATACCGTGAGGCCCTGTGACTCAGGATCAATGGCTCTGAGGCAGGATGTGATGTAGTTTCCTGGTCAGCTGATGCCGACTGTGTGAGTGAACAATGGAAACTAAACCAGGCGCACGTGCGCCATTGTTGCAGTGAAACTGAGACATACAGCCGTTTCCCCTGGGGTTTCCTTCCACCGCCCATCTGTCTTTGTTGCCTTTGATTGGTTGACAGCATGCTGCTCCAACGGTGTCTGAGACAATGTCAACACCGGTGACCATGTTATGGTTTAAAAGACCCAGTCATCAGAATGTATACACATCTAACTTTGGGGGCGTTAGCTTAGCGTGATCAACATAGCGTTGGGGATTAGAGAAATCGAGTCGGGTCAACAATGTTTGTGGGTGTGACCTTCAGTAGGGGGCGTTAACGGCACACTTACATTCATAGAACATCAAATCATAAACCAAAGTTCCATTTTATATTTCTACAGAGTTTGATAAGTGTATTTGTCAGCATCTTGTATTCCAAACAGTTGGTTCCATATCTCAAATGACATCTTAATATTACATTTTTCTTTATTTTCCTTATCTTTACCTCATTACTTATTAATTCCAGCATTTAAATGAAAGCTATGTACAGATTTTAACTTAGAGTTTTACTGTTACCCAGGTTGCAACAGGACAATATAGTTTGTATGAAGTGTATTTATACTGTGAATACGTCTATGTGGACCCTGAAGGGGGAATTTGAGGTACAGTTACTACAAGCTCAAATCTTCTGTGTATTCTGTACCAGTCTATTCATGAGTTTTTTAAGTAAGTGTAGATAATGTGGCAGATATTGTGATGAATGGTCTGAAACGTATTGTTGGTACCCTGAAGCATAGCCTGAGCTATCTTCTTTAAAGGGTCACACGCTTAGTCTCTCTGTGGGGATCCTATCTCCCATCCAAATTGTTTCAGTCTGACTTTATGGAGGGTTGAAGATGTCTGCAGCAGATGTCTGCTGTCACCCATTCTCAATGAACCACAATCCCCAAAAAATAAAATGAAAATAAAGGAAAGTCACCGGCAGTCAAGAAGCAATGGCACAAGTTGGCTGGGCTTCCTTGATTCTTTTTTCACAGAGGCCACTTCAAGCCAGTCTATAGAGATGTGCAGTATAAAGAGAGTGAAACAACAACACTTCTGAGTCCATTATTATTTCTGTTTGTGTGAATGAAGCCTTTTTCCCTGTGAAGGTTTTTTGTTTCAACGACATGTCGTGTCCCCCATCTCTCTGTAACACAACTGGTTGTTTGGTGCAACAGAAACAGACTTCAACACCTAGATCCATAAATGTAGTGCTGTACAATATGCCCTGATTCGAGGTCACAGAGGGGGGACGACACTCAGCTCATCACTCAAGCTGCTTTCAAACATGCATTGATGTCTGCACAGTTTCCTTGAGGGCCTGTACGCGAGAACACACTTTTTCCTGCCTGCACCCAGAAAAGGCTCAAATGTCCAACTCAGTGGTCCATTCGGTGTGTTGGTGACGTTTCTAACAAGCGATGGACGTAAATCCTGGAAAATACAAATATCTCAGGATAAAATATAGGTGCCATACGACAAAGCTGACTATGCCGTTAACGTGGGAAAACAACAAGATTCCGAGCTTTTGTTGAAAAAGGAATACGTCCACTACCCGGATGCACCTTGCCTGAATGAACCAAGGTTTCAACGTAACTGAGAGTTCTTCAAATGTATAAAGAAATTTGCGGAAAATGTTATGATTATGATGAATTCAGATTTTCATGCTCATATCTAAAAACAGCTTTAGTCACAGAAAAAAAAAAATACATGTATATATTGTATATAGGAGGTGTGTGTGTGTGTATGTGTGTGTGTGCGTGTGTGTGTGTACCTAAACGCTGTTATAAAAGGGTTTTGTTTTATTGAACACAATTTCTTTGGTATTTCATGTGATATTACGTTGTGTTATATATATTTGTTCTCTTTCATCTTCCCCTTCCATGTGGTTTATTTTTGTATCCTTTCATTTATATATCAGTTCTCTCAGCTGACACAAAGTCCCCCGTTATATCAATCACAGTGCTTTTGCGATTTATATATTTTCTTTCTCCCAACCTAATATCACCTTTCTCATCCCAAAATGCAGAAGCAATAATGAGTGGAAGCATCAATCCTACTTTCTGACACTTTACGCTTGAAGAGGAATTTTCATGTCAGGCAATAACTGCTACTGAGCTTCAGCGGCACCAGCTCTCGGCTCGCGCCCACCCCCAAAGCCTAATGGGATAGATCAACTCTTGCATAACTGGGGGAAATTACTCACTCCGTCTCCTCCCTGACAGGACTCAGTTATGGCTCCTGGGTGATATCATTTCTGTTATCTTAAGATATCAAATTTCTGTCTTTATTGGCAAAGACCTTTGCAAACGGAGGGAAGGCAGAGGATGACAAATGAAAGCGTATTAATCCACCTCGCAAGCACCGTTTAGCATGAGGACTACTGTGACATTTTTAGGGCATCAAAATATCTTATATCTTTAATATTTGTCTGATGCTGTGGAACTTTAGTGAAACTATACCCTGCACTCTATCACTGAGGGACAACCTTTACATAAAATTGCCCCACGATGTTTCATAATGCCTCACACTCTCCTCCTTTCCATAGAGAACATTTTCCATCTTTGATGTGAGATTATTTGTTGTTCAAAACAGTGTATTTATAAAACAAGTTTATAGTTTTGTAACTGTCAGCAGTAAATCACATCATGAATAATACAACACTATTTGCAATTTCATTTTTTGTTTTTCTGAATCAGCCAGAGACTCTCATTGTGCCTCGTATTCCATTTTAACTGGCTCCCTGCGAGTGTTGAACATATTTAGGGGACTGAAAATGTCCCTAGTTGGGTGATATACTTTGGCACATTTTATTATTCACTCATAATAATGCTCCACACGATACAACAATGCCTACAATAGGGTTAGCACTGTAGGTTTTCTGCCATAAGTGCTGGCAACATTATCCCCTTTTCCACACAAAGAGAAGTAGAGCAGATTTATAGTATAATTTGGTAGTGATTATGTGTCATTTCTTGGGAAAAATAAGTGGTTCTTTGTGAACACCTTTCTTTCTCAATCGGTTCCTGGTTCCACCCCCTTTGTCCAGATCAGCACCACAGTTTCATGGATTCTTGGCTCATGTCCCCTTCTTCCAGATTGAGATTAAGATTAAGATTAAGATGCATTTATCAGTCCCAAACACATGCACAGACATGCACAGTCACACTCATGCAGGTAGGGAAATGTAACCTCTGCTTTTGACCCATCTGGTGCAGGACACACAGAGCAGTGAGCGACAATGTACGGCGCCCGGGGAGCAGATGTTGGGGGAGTAAGGTGCCTTGCTCAGGGGCACTAGACAGGGTAGGGAGAATCCTCTTGGATTTTTGGACAGATCAATCCAGGTTCGTCTTTTTGTTGTTTCTCCGTGGAGTCGAACCAGAGTTGAACCAGAGACCTTTTCTGCCCATAGTCCAAGTTTCTGCCACTAGACCACCGCCTCTCCCTGTCCACCGTGTTTTGTGGAAATCCATTCAATAGTTTCTGCATAACGCTGCAAACAAACCAACAAACAGACGGACAGGGGTGACAACAGCCTCCTTGGCAGAGGTGAAAGAATAAACAACCTTAAAATAAAAGTTACCTCCGGAAAAAATCTGTGCCACTAGTATTAGCACTGCGATGAAGCCTGAACCACCGTGATCAGAGGACTTGCGGCTCCACAAAAAAGATTCATTGATGTCAGATCTACTGCTGGGTATGAAATGTGCTGTGCTAACTGTGAAAATACTTTCTCCACACTTCTATTGGCAGGAAAGGGGGATTTTTTCAGTGTGAGACATGGGGAATATAACAGAGACTCTGCCACTGTGCTGCGCCAACACTCTGCTGGAGCCGCACAGGAAATTAACCCACCAATATCATTAAATGGCAATCACAGTTCAGGAATATCCTGTTGATTGTTAACACTACTGGATTATTGGCAGCACAGGATGTACTTCTTATGTCGAGCCGTACAATGAGGTTCTTTCATTAGTCAAAGACCAGCGACAGATATCTGATGTTGGGATTGTGAAGTCATTGAGTGTTTGAAGCTGCCTGGCTCCATAAGCAATCAGTGTGTGCTTTAGTATCTGTTATTGTGTCTCTATCTAATCTCTCCATCTACACACAAAGGCAACAAAAGAGGAACAAACTCAAGAACTACAGGTTTGAAGCTATGTCGATTCACCCAGAGGATTATGGGTGGGAGTTGATGAACTCCTTGATTGATCAGTTGAGGGAGAACCTTAACTCCACACGATCCACCAGCAAAATTTAGCGTCTTCGTACAAAATGAAGAAAACTACGGCCTGATGATTAAATGTAGTCAAGGGTAAAAAAAAATTGGTATTGACGGTTTGCCTCTGTCTGGGCTCATCCTGGGCTCCATGTTGGGCCTCCCCCATGCCAGACCCATCTCTAACAGTTCGGCCATTACAGATCACCCCCATATTGTTTAAAGGGATCTTTGGGCGGTCAGACGAACAAGGTGCCTCCAAATTCATTAGACTGTAACTTTGGACTAATTCTCTATCTCCACATGAGCTGTGGACCAAGGGGTGGTGTGAAGTTTAATTGATACCAGTGATGAGAGTCGGTTTCTCATCACATCAGCTCCTGAAAGCCAAAGGGGAAAAGCCTGAGCCTTGTGTGTGATGCTTAAGTATTCACACTTGCCACTGCGCCATAATGTTTAGTCAGTGAGAAACGGTATTAAAGCTGAGGATACACACATGCACTCTTCAGGTTCACCTTCAGTTCAATAACACGGTTAAGAGATAAAGAATCCCACTGCGTAACAATCAATCCCCTCAGCTCTTTACCTGTTGTTGCTTAATTTGTGGGAACTCGTGAGTCACCAGGTGGAGAATCAGCAGTTTCCACCGGCACGCTCCTGTGGTGTCAGATCAGCTCGGACTTGTAAGCACCGCCCTGCTATCCTGACACCCGTGAGATACACCATCTTATCTGCCCACAGCCACTCAACGATGATGTGACTCATCCGCAATCTGCTGCACAACAAACTAAACCAGATCTACCAGGTACGTGTTGGTAAAGCTCAGCAAAGGAGGAACAGAATGCTGGAAAAAGCACAATGGGATGAATATTCATAGATCATTTCAATCTGGATCTCGGCATTTTGTTTTTGACATAACTGTCAAGAAGCAAAATGTTGGAAAAAAGATAACCTTGTTACTTCACATTGACAGGAACGATCTCCATGCAGCTTTCACTGCAGTTTCCAACACAGTCATCTCGGTACTGTCTGTTCAACCTCACTTTCAGTAACGACTTAAACTCATGATATGTGGGTGTTTTTAATCCTTTAATTGTTTCTTTCTTCCATTATCCTCCATAATTCTGCTCTCTAATATGCGCACATCTTTAGAATAAGTCATGGGTCAATAGCGCAGTGAATACGCTGCAGCGGGGACTCAGGTTATTCACTCAGTCAATTCTGACGTCGTATTTCTGCTGCTTTTTCCTCTGCAGCATCCCTTTGATGTAATCTTAAGACAAATAGCCTGGTGTTACTTTACGTATCATTAAATTGAAAACAGAGATACAGATGGAAATGTATGCAGGGGACCCAAGAGGTAAGACCACATTATAAGTGCACAGTTAATCATAATTAGGGACATATCTTCATTTCAATTGTAACTACTTCAGGCTAATATTACGTCACACTGGGGGCCCCGAACAGAGCCCGTT
The DNA here is from genome assembly GCF_949316205.1 of Platichthys flesus. NCBI lineage: Eukaryota > Metazoa > Chordata > Actinopteri > Pleuronectiformes > Pleuronectidae > Platichthys > Platichthys flesus. Next base: position 9,085,799 of record NC_084945.1, on the reverse strand, counting down.
CCTCTGAGACTAATTTGCCCAACATCCACGGCTAATTACACGATGACACAAACACAGCTGGCACAGATGTGCAGAGGGACATCAACGCTGGGCTGTGGCGTACGAGCCGCCGTGCACATGAAAGCGGCGTGACGTGTAATTGAGACCACGCCTCAAATTAAAAATACGAGTGTAAAAAAAAAAAATGTTCACTTCCCTCCTGAGCTGAACCGGCTGCTTGGCTTGCGATCTCGGGCTGAATCCCATATGAATATTTCAGCACGTATTGCGTATGTTCTCCAGTATGTATATTTTATCACGTATGGATTTTTGATCTCTCAGCATTCCCTATTGCTGGAAGTGATTAGCAGGGGAAGACTCGGACTAGCAACACATGCAGAAATTATGAGTAGAAATCATTTTCTGCTTAGCGCAGACATAGTTACACTGTACAGTTTCCGCTTCTGCGTGTGTTTCTGTTTAGTGATCTTTCAAGTCGGGGTCTTTCTGTGGGCAGACACACTTTGATGTCTCCCCAGTTGTTCTTAAGGCCTAAACACCTTGAACTCCCCCAGGGGATAAATAAGATTCCCAGCCCCCCCTCCTCTGGTGCTGCCACGGAGGATAAATGACACACAGGTCGAGTTCTGCTTCCTCTCATCATAATAATATGCTTTGCATGGCTTTTCCACTTCATCTAGAATCATGGTAATCCCTGTGCTTCTGTGTAATTATCTCTCCTCTAGGCTGATCTCAGTGCTCTTCACCTGCTCAGCCTAGTCACATTACCCCCTCGCTTTTATCTATGACTCTTAAAGCTGCTGCCAAGGGTCCTCTTAACTCACCCCACAACTTTTCCCTGTGCACCCCCCCCTCCCTCCCCAAACACACACCCTCTCCTTGTATCACTCTTGTATCAACACCCAATCCACCCCCCTCCTGTTTCTCACTTTATCCTTCAAGAGGAATGTGATTAGCAGACGGGGGTGGGGGGGGGGATTTGTATTGCGGGTATATCCCTCATTAATTTCGCAACCGTTCTAATAAGTGGAATGAAAAGAAAATAATGGAAATATAATTTGCTAAATTGACAAGGACTTACTGGGCACCTGGGGGAACGGAGGCTGCTCCTTTCTGTTACACATATTATCACAGAATTCCGGCCTATTCTTGTGGCTGACACAAACGATTACTCACAGGGAAGATTTCCTCTATTTCAGAGCTTCAAATTAGTCCATCTTTTATCCTGTGGCAAAGTTGATTTTCCTTCCAAATGTCGCACTAAAATGAAATGAAGGACAATTTGAGAACTGTGATACATTTTGTGTTGGGAGGAATATTTCCGCCAATTTTTGATAAATCAGGGATCGGTGATTTTTTGCCTGCATGCATCTTTGAATATTGGTCAGAAGAATGGGGGGGGGGGGGGGGGGAATTCAAAACCTGACTTTCAATGTTTTTTAATAGGAAGAAATTCAGTGCAACAACATTCAAAATGTGATCTGGTAATCCCATAAATGTGTGGGGGGGGGGGGGGGGGGGGGGGGGGTTCAGTAAAGTTTGCTCAAAGCCAAATTGTATTTCTGACTTTCCAATTATCTTCCATCTTGTTCACATTTAGCTTTTATACCTTCAAACATTCAGGCTCAATTAAATGGTCTTAAAGGTATTTTTGCATTACTTGGTAACTGGATAACGTCATGCTGAGAGGGGACAGTAGCTGTGCCTGGGGAGCGGAGTCAGCAGCGACGGGCTCGACTGGAGGCGGAAAGTCGCCAGACAGAGACGGAGACTGAACTTGGACCTCTCAAGCATTTACCATATCGAATATAAAAAATATGCACCTAATTCTGACTGAACTGAAGTGAATTATTGAGTCATTTGAAAATATGGTCTGCTCTTAATCGACTGCTTTCACAGACAGGATATAGCACTGATGAATGGGTGGTAAATTACATTTTTTATTGTCAAGGAAACAAGTGAAATGAGACCAGAGTGAAGAAAAATAGCTTTTCGCTAAATATTAAAAGAGCAGTTCCATAAAAATGAACCAATTAACAAAGGAAACAACACATAAAGCCGGAAACTTAAAGTGCGTCTCAGCTGCTAATTAGCTGAAACTAAAAATATGACTTTGACTTGACAAAGCAGCTGTTTTTGCCACAATTCTCCAGCATGTGTATTCGTCTAAATTCAACATGTTAAATTTAACATGTTATTTCCGTTTTCTGTTGTGGAACATTCACAACAACCATGGGTCTGTGTTGTTATTGTGTTGCAAAAGTTGTGCACCACTGGGATGAACAAGGTGAGTCCTCAGGGACCACGCAAAGGGCAGAGGTGTTAATTATTCTACAGATCAGCGATGTCAGCGGAACTCTCTCATTGCTTCTAATTGTCTCTTTGGGGGCGCTCAGGTCCTCATTATGGGAACACTTAGTTGTTAGCCGGTGCTCCTGTTGTTTTGCTGAGGCATTACAGACATTTTCAAACGTTTAATCGTCTGCTTCATTTACTGGAGGATCTCATACTGCAGTTTGATGATGGATAGATTAAGAAATAAAGGAAGAAAATAAGAAAGAGTCCCTAATTTCCTTCTTGCATAATTCAGCGGTGCCTGTGGTGAATTATTCCTGACTTTATTAAAGCCTATCTGCCGTTAATGTGAGCCCGAGTACATTTTCACTCGTGCTTCTCTGCCTCCCTCGGCCATGGCTCAACAAGCTGAGAGATTGGAGCTCAGCCCTGTGCCCGAAGCCTGATGGACTTGCTTTGGAGTCAAATCTTACCAACAAATACAGGAGGCTTCACCTCCGACGAAACAATGAGCCTCACTCTCACCGTTATGACAGATTGTGGGTTAGGATGGGAAACCTATGGTGTGGGTTTAAGAAAAGACTGACTTTCAACATGGGGTTTGGCGGTTAACTCCTTTGAAAATGGGAAACTCGGCACCTGGGCAGAGAACATGGTGGTAGACTTGAGATGACAACAGTGTGCTGGCAGTGAGGTGAGTCTGGAGACCACAGCCGGACTGGGGACTTCTAAAAGACCAAAGTTCTGCACTGGCAATGAGCTTGGATCCTGGCAACGACCAGAGAGGATGTTGAACGTGGAGCACTAAGGTCTTTGAGGCTTCTGGTGGGAGACATCATGGGAAGACATGATCCACCCGTGTATTCTCAAGACAGAATATATCTGAAATATGTGTATGTAGGTGAGGTTTGCTAATGTGTAGGAGCTCACCAATGGAGGTTAAGCCTAGCAGTCAGTATTAGGAAGATAATTACTGTGTCTCCTATTAATCCAATACTTTATTAATCACTTTAATTAATTATACCTCTACTCTTTTTCATTTTCATTTTGGTACGAACTTGTGTTAGGGATTAACAACAGTTTTAGGAAACAATTTAAACAAGCACCTGTACTTGTGCCAATATATTTTACATTTGAAAGAAATATATTTTTCGGATGACGATGAGTGAGTGAGAAAATCATCCCTGGTTGGTCATTCACTTGTCTGGTTGGACCATGGACAGAAAGAGTCAGCTTCACTACTTGGTAAACTGCTTAAGTTGTAATAATATTGAGCGAGAGATGACACTTATTGCAGATATGGTCTGTGTGCTGTGTGTTTTCACTGTCTGCTAGTTTCACGGCATAGTCCATTGCTCTTGCTTAAAACCTATGACAGTTTCCATATCATCAACCGATCCTATTTAAAAAGGGATATCTTTTTTTTTATCATAATGCAATGTGTGCAGATCTCCAAATTTGACAAAGAAATATGAAATATATTTAAATGACAGATTGCATCAATTCAGATGTCAATGTTTTTTTTTTTTAAGTTAACTGCGTTCTATTCATAGAAAAGGAAATGGTAATACAAAAAAAAATGGCTGACAGAAACAGGATTTTGTATTGCAATTTGTCCACGGCCCAACCCTCTATCAATCGACTTGTCAAACCTAATTATTCTGCTGCCATCATTTTTGGATTCTAACAAACTGTTCACATTCTAAATTACTGACAGGCTATTTTTCCTGTTTCAGCAGCTCTGCGACTGGCTGCTTGCTTAGTCATATTTCCCCCTTGATGCATATCTAGAGTTTCAAAGGCATTCTTCTCAAACCATGCATTTGACAGAATCGTTTATTAAAATGTATGATTGCTTGGTTTCTTCCTGCATTGAAATGACTCTCATTGCTCATCCAGATAGTAAATATGACAATAATGCAAAAAAAAAAAGTCAACGTCAATAGGATCTTGTCTATTACAGAAAAAAGACTATTCTACGTTAATTTTAAGTAGTAGCAGTTGATGCACACTTAATGTTTCCCCAGCAAGGTCAATAAGCAGACAGCTTAGAGCTGGTGAAAGCATGAATAGAACATATAAGCCACAGAAACAAAATCACAGAAACACTTTTATATGCAGCTGGATCTGGTTTAAAGCCGACGTATATGGATGCTCGGTCAGGACCCCTTCATTTTTCAGACGCGTCTAATACTGCAATGTTCTCTGCCTCGTTATAAAAATGGATGCAGTTATCCGACATCAGACAAGACGAAGCACTAAGCACATTACAATGAATGCCCGGAACATGCAACTTAAGCTGGTCCATCCTCAGAGCAATCAAATCTTTCTGCCCCATCCGTCTTCTGTGATTATTCTGTGCTGTCACTTGCCCTTTACTGTAGCAGCTCCCCGCATGTCTTTACCATTTATCTATTGTGCTTTTAATGATTTGTCGTGGGGGGGCCGGATGTTTTCCTTCGCTGTAACGTGGTGACCTTGAGTGTTCTGAGAGATAGCCAACAAGTACGCGAGACGCACAAATACACTAAATCTTGATAGATGACGGCATTTCTTAATGGCTTCATCTATCAAGATCTAGTGTGTCGATGTTAAAGTCAAAAATTCCTTTTTTGGGAAATATATGCAAAGCGTGACGTTTTTATTTCACGATAACAAGAAAATATATACACAAAATATTCCCTTTCTCGATGCCGATACTTCACCCAGCTGAAGGAAATTTGGTCTGAAGGAAATAGGTGGCAAAGTGAAGAGGCTCCTTTGGGCTCAGCCTGCGATGTCCCTCTTTGCGGTGCCAATGCTCATTTTTCATTTCAAAACACTTTCTCCTATCAAAATCCCTTTCAATCAGAAAGCTTCTCTCCATCACTTAACATAACCTCTCCCTCCATTTCTCTCAACTCTGCGAAAAGGGGCCTCTGCCGTCCTCATTGCATCCTGCAAAAAAAGAAGAGAGAGAGGGGAAACGAGGAGAAACCCAGTGTCAGCCTCTCTCCACCTGTCACACCCATTGAAACATCGCTCATCTGTCTGCCCAGAAAATAAGCTGTCAGGACGGAGAAAGCCACTTGTCGAGGGATCATATTTATGTAAGGGTTGTGTCTGCTTCCAATTTCACGTAGGCGCAACATCTTTCACCTTCACACTCCACTCCAGGAAATTCATGTATTTTCCCCATGTGATTGCAAATTGCTCCTGCACTCCACATCCCTCCCTCTTATGTCTGCTGCCCCGGATGGATCCAGTCTGTGTTACTGGCAGCTGCATTTTCCATACGGATCAATGGCAGCGTGCGCAGTGCTGATCGCAGATCACAATGAATATTTGATGCCGCTTTATTGGTTTATTTGAAGAACGTACATCTACGTAATCTTCCCCCAGCACACGCACCTTAGCCCTTTCATTTACAAGGACTGTCTTGTGTTCACAAAATGGACGTAAGAAGATGTTTTGGACGACAGATGCAAGTTGTGCTACCGATTAAATCAGCTCTGTTTGGACTCTTGCAGCCTATTGGCTCTGGTCTGGTAACCAGACCAACCAGCAAGCTCATATTTATAATTGCAGGCCGCCCCACCCTCCTGTTCATACTGATTTCCATCTGCCCTGAAACACGGTTGGCCAATCACAACAATTTATCTTAAAGGGGGCCGCTTTGACACAATGACTGACAGAGGAGCGCCCAATGGGAACATCACTGAAACATATTTCCTTAAAAAACAAATATGGCCACCACTTGTCTGAAGAAGACTGTTTAATGGGCTATGGAGAAAAATTTTAATTGGAACATACTATATCTGTACAATGCAGTATTTCGAAATTGTTCAGCACACTGTCGAGTTTCCCTGTTCTGATTGGATGTAGACGTGTTCTGCTTAAAATTCCGCCTTGAAATGATTTTTGAACTGAGTGGTTTCAAACCCACTCACTGACGCAACTTGCTGCCAAGCTATATCGACGGAAGACTTCAATAGCCGAGTGTTTTGGATAGAAACACAGGAGAGAATTCAGATCATATGTTTTTACTTTTTATTATCATTCTTTTAGTTTGACAAGCCCACACAGCCTTGGGTGTTTCTTAACTGCCATATTGTTGGGTTTAGCTCCATTATGACAGGCGTGTGTTGCAGGTGGCTTGTACCGGATGCCTCTTAGTTTGTCACCTTCATGCACAATTAGTTCCTGTATCACGGTTGAACATCAGACAAGTGGAGGCTGCCGGACGGAGACGGACAGGTGGTGCCTCCCTGGAGGGAGCCGTTTACACAGGGATGCACGTGTATGCTGCTCATGTTGGCCTTTAAATTACAGACAATTTGCCCTTAAGTCGGGTTAGCATGACTTTTTATTTACCAGTATTGATGAGAAGTATTGAAATATCTGAACATCTATTTGTTCTTTTTCCACTGTTCAAAGGATGTGGGATGACAAACAACATTTATTTGATTTGAATCAATACAATAATGATTAGAATCCCTCCACCTGGGAAACTGTTCACAGAGTGAGAAATCACTCAGGATGAAAACAACATGAATTTTAAAACCTAATACACGAACATCCAGTGTTTAATCAGTATTGACCACAAAAGAGCTTGAATAAGTCTCAGGTTTGGATATTTAATACATTAGGAATAAAACACTTTAAAAAACTTAGTTTCAATGTTACTAGTTGCCACATGTTTAACTTGAAAGAGACATATTATGATTTTTGAATTGATTCTTCGCTTTAATCACAGCTCATGAAATACCTTGTCCTGAGAAATACTTCCACGTGATTGGGATGTTGTGTGCATATTGAAAGCTTAGTGGATTCTCTGGTTTCATCCCCTAACAAAGCCTTGTACAGCGATGGTGGAGGCCGACACTTCCTACAAACACTGGAAGTGGTTGACCAAACGCAACAGCTGGCCAATTGGGGCAGCTGTGACTCAAGGTTAAAGCGCTCCTACAACAAAACGTCAGCAGTTTGATCCCAGTCTTCCCCATCTGCACGGCAAAGTGTCCTTGGGCAAGATGCTGAACCCTGAATTGCCCCTCAATAGAAAACAAAGTGCTGCTGATAGATGAGCTGTATGAATGTGTTTGTGAATGGGCGAATGGCAAACTGTAATGTAAAGTGCTTAGAGTGATCATCAAGACTAGACAAGTGCTATATAAATACAGGAGCTAAAACCAAGGATTTGAGACAGCTGCTGAAGGTAGGAGCAGCAGCAATGGACAGTCTGAGGAAATTGGTCCCAAATTACTTCAATGTTGAACCTGAATATACGTTTTTTCAGAAGACGCCCACGATTAGAAATGACCCAGAAGTGAATTTGGTCGCCTTTTTTGTTGCAGTGGTTGTTAACAAAACCAAAAGAGCAGGGAAAAGTGACACACAAATTGTCCTGGTGACCCACTTGCAAAAATAAAACGGAAAAAACAACAACTCTGTGGGTCAGCAGCGAGGAAACATATCACAACAACAAAGCCTGCATGTGAAGTGCACAGAGAGAGAGAGAGAGAGAGAGAGAGAGAGAGAGAGAGAGAGAGAGAGAGAGAGAGAGAGAGAGAGAGAGAGAGAGAGAGAGAGAGAGAGAGAGAGAGAGAGAGAGAGAGAGAGAGCAAACGACTGGGTCACATGAGAGTAACTGCTCTGCTACCTCACTTTGATGTAGTGTTATGTCAGTTGTTTTTTTTTCTTCCACAGAAACACCTCCGCTCCGCCCCCACCCTCCCATCCACCCCCCCCCACCCCAACCACCATACCTCATTTGCTTGTAAGCTGTCTCTATCAAAGCAGCTCAGCACGACACGGCTCTCTGTGTGTCCGCTGGGACCCTAAAAGCCGTAGCCAGTGTGAATGGCGCAGGCGGAGTGGGCAGCGCTGGCGTGTGTTGCGGTGCCGGTTGAAATGCATGTCGGTGGGTTTGGTGCGAGGCCTGCATGCGCCGCGGGAAGTTAAACGGCCGTGGCAGTGAACTGGGAAACCTTTGAAGAGAGCGTGGCATATCGCGTTTAGTCCATTTCGGAGTTTATCTCTGTTTGCCCTGTGCATTTATAGATCAAATAACCTATTTATAATGTTTTTGTATTTATTTTTTAAACCTCACTTTACATTTACTTTTGAGAACATTGGTTTAAAAGGCAATTTATCGATAGATTCATTTACATCATCACTGAATAAATAAGGGCTTTTTTTATTTTGAGCATCAGTATATTTGATTTATTTTCCTTGAATGCATACGTCCACCAACTCCCAGCAGTCCCCATATGAAACTAAATTGTAACTCCCTAGATCTGTATTCTTATATCGATCTGTACCAAATTGCACACACTCGTAAAGATCAGTCCCGTAAACATTTCAGATTTATTTCATCGAGATCCATGGATTATTCTTTGACAAACCGAGACAATGTTTAAAGACTCCCTATCTTTTTATGTTAGTAAGTGAAAGAGAAAATTCTAGATCCACCCCCTGATCTAGGTCCACAGCAAAATCGTCTTTGGATCATGTCCTACCCCTCCACAAAATGTCATGCAAATCGGTTGAGCGGAATCTGCATAATCCTCCTTAAAAACAAACAAACATTCGCACACGAAAACATAACCTCCTTGGCAGAGGTAATAATAACCCAATTGCTGGTGATTGCATTGATAGCAGAATACCATCCAGCATCCTAGAGTGTGTTTCTATACCCAGCGAATAAAGCTGTGCACTGTACAGTATTTAAATGTGGCTTCTTTTCTTCTTTTTTTTTGCATGATCTGATAAGGGATTTCTCTTTTTCCTCATTGTGCCACTGAGGCACCGGGACAATCGTCGGGGATCAGAAGAGCCCAAATGTATCTCAAATCTGATTAGGAGATAGGAAAAGGCTGTTTTTGTGGGAATATTTAAGTCAGATTAAAGAGCTTTCAGACGCTGTTCATTTCTGTTTCATGTCAAGGAGGGGGGAGAGAGAGATCACTGGGTTCTCACTACAGCTGCGTGATTCACATGCAGCAAACAGACATTAAAATGTAGGAGTGCATTTTCAGTAACAGGCGCAGATAACATGTGTCTGATCTCAGAGCGTTGGGGATTATAATGGGACCCGTTTAAAACGCTCCTCTCCTTCTGACAAAAGCAAGCTCAGAACTTTGATCATGTAGTATTTCAAAGTGATAATTACGAAGCCTTATCATTAGCTTAGGGAGGAGAAGTAATACGCAGGATATCTATTTTATTGTTTCTTTCTTTTGCTCTCTTTTATATAATCTGCTCCAAACCTCTAATTACCTCTTTAAAGACATATCAGGGTGATGCTGATAGTCCAGGACGCACTTCTGACGCACATCCCTGCAGCGTACTAACAAAATCCCTCCACGCTGTGAAACCTCGCTCAGTAAACAGTGGTCTTAGGGATCTTGGGCCACTGCCTCATGTCTAGACTTAACACCACTGTGACATGGACAAAAGCACAGTGGGATAGAGACAAGCTGAAGCGGGAAGACAGACAGAGGCCAGGAGAGACAGAGATTAGAAACAGGACAGCGGAGACAGATGCAGTTGGGGGGGGTTAATCCTGTCTGTGAGTGAGCGATCATGTCCATCCGCCCAGCTGTGGCGCCATCAGGGGCCACAGGGCTTGCTGCAAGTCTGATGAGGCATCACCGCTGTCTGCGGCGGCGGAGATCTCTCACTCGACAGCTCCTGTCAGCGGGCGCGACAAACAGCCAGGTAGCATGAGAGAGGGCGAGAAGGGGGGCAGGCGGAGGGATGGCTATAAAGAACATATCATTTTTTTTCAGTCATATCTTGGGGGATTATTCTAACAAATTTTCTTCACCTTTCATTTTTGGATCTAAGCTTCTCCTTTTTTCTCTCTCTCTCTCTCTCTCTCTCTCGCTCACTCTGTCTCTCTCTCTCTTTGAAGAGCAATGTGAGGGATAAATTGGCTTTCATAATGAGATAATTAAAGCTGGTGTGATTAATTGCAGTGTGAGGTTATCTGCCTGGTCCCAACATGGGCATTAATGAGAGATTGTCACAGCAGGATATCACACGTGTCACCTTTCACCTGCTCACCGGTGATTCTGCCACAGGAGGACTTTCAAAACCTTGAATATGGAAACGCTGTTAGAAAGTGTCTGCTTTAACATCAGTTGGTACAAGTTCTGCAATCATCATGTAAATTAACAATTTATTTTACAGTTTTACCGGAAAAGGTTTCCTACAGCTTTGCACTGAAGACCACCTTTCAACACTTCTTATTCCGATGACCTTCCTCACAGCATTATGAATTAACTGCATAGGCTGGACATCATGTGACACATGTGACAAATCCCTTTTTGCAGGGTTAAGCAAGAGCCTGTGATGACATAGCATTAAGACGGACATCTACAACTGTTAACCATAAATAAACTCCAAATGGAATCATAACGTATGCGGGGCAAACTCATTTTTAATGTGTTGCCTTGGGGGTTTTACATTTTCTACAGAAAACATTATCAATTAAATTCTGGGTTGTTGGATTTGCCGTTATATCCAAACTTGAACCTCTCAGGATAAATGAGGAGCAAACGCAAAATTAAACGAAAACAAATGATCAAAAAGCTGTAACGAGAGGTTATATAAAGTTATATAAAGGGAAATTACACATAAACATATATGAGAAGTGATTCTCATGTAGGATATGAGAAACGTCTTTATCTGTTCAAATACCATTGTACTCACAAAGTAAACGCTGATCTGAGTATGCAGTGCCCAGCAGGGCCGGGCACACGAGCGGTCAGACAGTCACCCTAACCTTCACCCCAGTTTAGCTAAGTAAATTGATTTAAAAATAAAAAAGCTACAGCGAAGTTCCATATATGTAAAACCCTGGATGTTTTTCAAGATGTATATTTGTTTTTTTTACCTCTGCCAAGGAGGTGGTGTTTTCATCTCTGTTTGTTTGTCAGTATAATTACACAAAAACTACTGAACAGATTTGGATGGAACCCATTCAGTTTTGGTGTGGATATGAACAAAGGGGCACTTCTAGAATTGTTTTCCTTTTAAGAGGCTGTTTAAGATTTCCGAGGAAATATTTCACGAATCCAGATGTAATATATAATTAAGGAATATCTCTGGGACTGAGATCTATGAGTGTGCGAAATTCCACTGCAGCTTGATTGAATTTTAGTCGACTGTTGGGCCTTGGCAGAGATCATGCACTTTACCGAGTGACAAAGTTTCACGTGCACTGCCAACAATGTTAATTACTGTATATCATCATCTAACATGACAACTATAGCAACTAAAACCGTTGAGTTATAGGTTTGTGGTTGTAACGGTTAAATATTGATAAAGCATGGCTACATTAATTGTTGATAAGAGACATGCATTACACTGCTAAAGAAAAGAGGGAAAACCCATTTCCTACGTATGGAATGAGTAAGAATAACGCTCAGAAGAATGATCCACCATAGATACTTCCCTTCCTATTTGCCTAAGTCTGTTTATATCACGTCTGACTGCTCGTTTTTTCTTGCCCTGCTGAACTCCACTCTCGCTTCTACTGTCAATACTGTTTCCCTGTGACTTATAATCTTGCGCCCTAATGCCTGCTCGCTAAGAAACTGAGGAAGGTTACACTGTACTGTCACCGCGGCTCCCTTATTCTCTCCCTCCTGTCCGATCCTTTCTCCATCTCTCCCGAGCCCTTGAGAAAGCTCCATTTCTGTCTGTTGCCAGGACATCCTTCTGCAAGGTTTCCCTAACGCATCCTGAAAATGTACACATAAATGCCATCAGTGCCCGCACGCAGCCAGATTGCCCCTGTCAAGCGAAACACACTCAGCCCAGACGTCCTCGCTCACGGGATGCAAAGCAGACTTGAAAAGTGAAACGATTCAGGGATATTGCAACCCATAAGAGACGCCACCTCATGAAATGTTAAAAGGAAATGTGTTATCGTCTGGGGTGGAGACAGCATCTCAGTTCAGATAGCATCTCACTGAAAGCTGTTTTATTTCTTAAGTGGGTTATACACAGGAGTGTATCGAGACTTTTCTTTGTCTGAGTTTTTCGCAGGTCTGAAAGCCGAGCGTTTACCCGTGTAAACATACACGGGCATGAATGTCATTTGACAGGGAGGTTTTTTACTTTGGACATTTTATTTTATTCATTCCTAATGTCATAAAACGTTTGGGTCGCCCCAATAAGCCCCCCGCCAAGCACATTTGTGTACCCTGCTGTTAAACGGGCCACATTTGTATGAAAGTGTATATAGTTGTAACAGCTCTGCGTACCCTCATTCTCTCCGGGTCAGTGGCCACATCTTCACACACTTACATGCTTAGACATTAAATTGCCATAATGCAATTCCACGGTTATTCGACGTGGTGCGCAAATGCATAAACAGATCATTAGTTTTCCTCTGTCTCACGTTGAGCCGCGTGTTCTCCCCTCATGTCTCCCTTTCCAGGTCAGTGAGAGAGGGCCACCCCACACAACCGTCTCTCTCGCTCATTAATTAGGTGAGATGGCACCTTCCTCCGCAGGATCAATGAGTGTGTCTAATACAGTCATTGACCTAAGACCCGCTCAGCTGCACCCCCTCCCACAGACTCCCTTCCGACAGGGAGGCTGTCCGCCTGTCAGAACCGCTGCTCCTACCTTTCCACCGGGAGATGACATCACATTGGGCGGCAATAAAAAAAGAGGGGACCGCAGAAGGCCGGCCATCTTGTCTCCAGCAAATAGACCTCCACCTCATTATTTTAGCTCTTCATTACGGCTCTGTTCTCTTCTTGCGGTTTTAACGTGTTCTCATATTTTCTTCATGACTTAAAAGCCACTGTCGTTCTCCTGTTCTCTCACTGCACCAGCGCGCTGCGGTTGATCTCTCTTAAATCAATCAACCATCGCACTGGAAAAAGGTCTTTAATGATCACTTCTGTTTCTGTCCTCCAAGTAGAATCCTATTTAGGACTTTGAATCATCACTACGCCGCGGTGCCGTCCTAGAAACACTCCTTCTCACTTTACGGCCCATTTTCGTTCATCCATCACGTGGTCATCCATCCCGTTCATGGCCTGACTTGAGGGTAAAAATATGCTTTTACCTTGGATTAACAACTTGCAAAGAAATGTTGCATGACATAAGGTTGTCTTCATAGATGTTTAAGTGCCCATATTTTCCTTTTTTTGGTGTAGTTTGCATGCAAAAGGTCTGCGAAGTACCCGCAGGAAAAGGAAGTTAGTTAGACAACACTGCTACACCTGGTTTGCTTGCTGAGCATGAAGGGGCGTGGCAATTCCAACATACACCCTGAGCGGTCGACCAGTAGAGTCAAGCAGCTGACCAATCAGAACAGACGGCTGTAAGAGCATTTCAGATCGAGGGTGACAGGTCCTGCAGCAGTGGACCACACAAGACTAACAATTCATATTTGGAACATTACAGCATGTAAACATATTCCAGTAGAGCAGCTAAATTAAAGTTATGAGCCTGTAAAAGGCCCCAAAATACTTAAACCCTTTTCCCGTCTTTCCTTTTTCAGCTCCTTCTTATCTCCTCTTTCTCTTCCCCGCTTTCTTTCCCTCCCATTCTCTGCTCATGCAGCGCTGACATAGCCAAGTGGACATGTTGAGTTATTGTGCTGAAGGCGCTGGTACTCTGCTGTGCTGCACAGATGATCATTTCCCAATTCCACAGCCGAGGAGCGCAGACCTGCGGTAATTGCGACCATGCATCCAGCAGCCAGCCCTTATCTGATGCTGTGACAAGAATAGGCCCCGTTTTATTGGTCTCACACCCTATGTAATTCAGTACAACTTGCATCATTTCCTGCAGAAGAGATGACCATGATGGTGTCACCCTGGGGTGCTCGATGCTGATTGGACGCACTGTGTGGCCCCGAGCAAATAAATCACATCTCCTTTGTTCAGTGCAGAAACATAAGCCTTAGGGGTGACCAACCGCTCTCATCACTGAGACACACACAGACACACACACGCACAGTTGCTTAGCACAAACAATTACAGCCTTGATTCCCAAAGCACTAATCGGAGCCAACACAAGGCACATGCAGCATACTGGTGAGATCATAATTAAAACCTCTCTCTTGGCATATTATGTGGCATATCCCAGAAGGAAGACTCTGTGACTGTAAATATACATCACACAAAAGCACCACAACGCCAAAGAGTTGAGCTGCTAATTCATACGAGGAGTGTGCCGTGTTTTCGATAGTCACAACTCTTAGTCACACGCTTTTAACATATTCCAACATTGTGAAGCAAAAGGAACAAATATGTATATATTAATGTAAATAGCTGTTGGACTGCGTCTCCACCGAATACAACACAGATTTTATTAACTATTCAAACGAAATCTTCCCTGACCTACAACAGACAATGCTCCACATATGATGAGTTTATGTTTGAAGAATATGAGTTAAGTATGATCTCAGAATGAACCATTATTTTCTTTGTGATGAGGTAAAGAATGTGGATAAGTGACATTTTCATATATCAGGATACAAAAAAAAATCAAACTGTGATATTTACGATATTTGGGGTTTATAGGTGGTCACAATGCTGTTATACGCTCTTTCTGAGATGTCTTCCTTATAACGTCTAGAAAAGAACGGTCAACAGTTACCAAAAAAAAAAAACGTTGGTGTTGTATATTGAAGAAGCTTTCATTGTCCCACCATAGGTGTAGCCACAGTCAACTCAGTGAGTGCACTGTCTAATTAAATAATTTAGTTTAGACGTCACCTGATAGTGGAGGGGTAGTACAGGTGTCTGTGAGGTTTAGACTTGATCTGGAGAAAACAAGTGCCAGAAACAATCGATGTATATTCAGTGGAGAATGGAGCCTTCAGGGAAAATAACGTGATAAAGACATGAATGGTAAATAATGGAGGAAGTCTCAACCCGTTGCTTCTTCATTATTATCTGCCTTTAAGTGCTTTTACAGCCTAACACATCAACATGATCAGAGAGGACAACCTGTACATGTTATCAAGTCGTACAAATACAATTTTATATACAAGACCTTTCGGGGCATTACATTCACATTCATTTCCTGGATATTTATCTTATCCCACGGGGTGGAGAGCATTTTTAACAAGGGTCACTTAAAGGTTCAGTGTGTGGAATTTAGTGACATCTAGTGGTGAAGTTTAATGTTGCAGCTGAGTGCCCCTCACCTCACCCTCCCTTTCCAAACATGACAGAGAACCTCTGGTAGCCTTCGATTGTCATAAAAACTCAAGAGGTGTTTAGTTTGTCCAGTTAGGGCTACTGTAAAAAAAACATGGTGGCCTTCGTAGAAAGAACCCGCTCCCAATGTGCACATCAAGTATATCAATATAAAAGGCCCATTCAAGGCTAAAGAAAACAATAATTGGTTAGATTTACAGTAGATGAAACACAATATTGAAACATCACAAGGAATATTTTATATTCATTAG
The DNA here is from genome assembly GCF_949316205.1 of Platichthys flesus. Taxonomy (NCBI): domain Eukaryota; kingdom Metazoa; phylum Chordata; class Actinopteri; order Pleuronectiformes; family Pleuronectidae; genus Platichthys; species Platichthys flesus. Next base: position 9,070,075 of record NC_084945.1, on the reverse strand, counting down.
CTGCCAATATATCCCTTTCACCTTAATCTTAAACACTGGACCTTTAATTCTCTATGACATCCTTCAAGTGCCAAACTAAATAAGCAATCACATATTATATTTTATACTTTATTTTGTTTTTATTGACGTGTAAAACTCTCTGACTCTGTATCTCCCAAATGTGCAACACAAATAAACTTGTTCAACCTTTTAAGTTCTCCAGTTTCAGTTGCGATGATGTTCAACATTGGCCTTTTCAACATCATCTCTGCGAAACCAAGCGCACTAGCTTGTCTTCACTGTTCGTCCGTTTGTCTCGGAAAGCTAAACATTTCACGTTCACTTTTCTTTTCCTTACAGTCGCCATGAGTCAGCAATGAGACATTAAAAGCTAGGTGGGTGTTTCATTCACCCTGACTGTGACCTGACAGGCATGAAGCCAGAAGGGGGCCACTCAGGAGGAAATGTTACTCTACTATTTTATTTTATTTTTTCATCACAGGGAATAAATGTTGTTGTGAGTTTTCTTTCCTATTTCTGGGGGGATTTTGTATTTATGAACTGCCCTCTGGGCCTTTGCCCTTACTCCAACCACTGACCCTTTACCAAACATTAACCTAACCTTATCCACTGACCTAAAAAAATGTTTTTTCCCAATTGGGAACAAAGCATTTGTCCCCAATTGGACAAGCCATCTCCAATTATCTACTCTGAGGGTTTGTCCCCAAAGGTAGCCTATATGACAGAGGCACACACACACACACACACACACAGTATGTGCGCGGCAGAGAGAGAGGAAAGAGCATTAGAAGGAGAGCAGAGTTGAACAGCTGCCCAAAAATGCCTAAAGGATTAGACTGCTCTCTTTTGATCTCTCTCTCACAACATGTACCAATGTTAAAACATCATTCTGTTGGATTGATTTAGGTTTTATCTGCGAGTTCTTCTTGTTAGCGCTTGTTTTTTCATCTGATCGTAAAAGATTATCCCTGTGCCTGAAGGGCTTATCATGGCTAGAAAGTGGCTAAAAACAAAAAGAGGCCAATTCAAAATAAATCACATAAGATATGAACATGCAATTACTATTTGCACTTGTAATATCTGAAAAAGATAGTGAGACTAAGGGATTTCTTTTCCTGTTTTTAATCTATCTGCAGCTGCACCACACAGCGGTTTGAAGACGTATATTCACAGCGTTTCATAGTTTGGGCAAAATCTGAGGTCACATTTGAAAGAAAATGTGTCTTAAGAATATTAAAGTCTCTTTTGACACAAGCTTTGCTTCGTCAAGCTCTGTAAACTGGTCCAATCCAACCCAGCAGTGACATTTGCTTTTTCTGGTTCAAATAGTAAGAACCATCCATAGACTTATTGACGACATGACGGTTCCTCAAAAGTGAAGCCAAAACATCTTGATCACCCCCTAGTGGTCGTTTGCACTATGGGGCATACTCTCTGCTCCTTGACTAATGGTTGGGACATCATTTTTTCTCATGCATGGTGTCTGTCAATTTAAGTTCCAGTGTTTATTTTAAATTGGGTTGTAATTAGTTGTGTGAAACTTCATGATTGACAGCCAAGACCGACATGCAACTGGTCAAGCACATGGATCGGAAGCACCTTGAAACCATTGCTCCACTACATGACTCAAGGTACGAGAAGCCAGCGCTAATATCCAGGAAAATTTCAAATCAAAAAAACAAAGTTGAGAGGAGATGGTACAAATCTCTGGTGCCCATCCAGCAAATACCTTCTTGCCATCCATCCATCCATCCGTCCCTTTTCTGCCGTTTATCCAAAGCAAATCAAGGTAACCCATATATCCATTTCCCAACTCATCCTCTAAAACCTCCAGGGTATTCTGGGCGTACCATAGTGGTATCTTCCCAGTTGGAGTTTAGCCCAAGATGCTTGCACAGGGCGGGGTCCTAATCAGATGCTTAAACCACCTTAACTGACTCTTTTCAACTTGAGGGAGCCGCAGTTTTACTCTGATCTTCCTTCAGATGTTTTGAGCCCCTCATCCTTCCACAGGTGAGCCCAGCCATTCTGCAAAGGAAAATAATTCTTTTGGTCAATGCCCAAAGCTTAATGCCTTATAGATCAAGGAAAGAATAGAACATGTTGTAGCTAGAGGGAACATTTCCCCCTTTCCTGTTTGTGATCTTAATGAGCGGGACACGACTGTGCTGACAAATTCTAGTGAGTTCCTGTGAGTCATGTCACGTTGGCGTCTCCGCGCATAATCCTGCCCCTGTCTGGTTTTGTCAAACCATGATCTCAGGTGTATTAGTTTGGATAGATTGGTATCTCCTTCTGCGAGACCTCCACAGACAGAAAGATAATTATTTAGGGAATTTAAAATGGGAGAAAGGCTGAGAGACTCCGTGATGGAAAGACTGAGAAAGGAGCCAGAGACGGGGAAAGGAGGAAAAAAGAGGAAGATTGAACATCAGGTCCTACACTGTTCTCAGTCATCAGTGGAGAGAAAAATCACTCTGACATCACCAAGCTAATGTCCTGCAGTCTCTTCCATCAGCAGCACCCAGGATGTGCCTCCCATGTCTCCTCTATAAACCTTTCATGAAGAGGGAGGGAGAGAAAGTGGAAGGGAAAATGGGTAGAGTCGAATCATCAGGAAAGAAAAAAAAAAAAAACTAGATAAGCCAAATGTGGAGTAGCACTGAGGGGCAGACAAAAGAGACTTGGAGATAAAAGAAATGTGAAATTGCAGAGATGTAAAGAAAATGAAAAGAGTAAAAATGTGAAGGAATAAGTGAAAAGGTAGAAGGTTAAGAGCAAAAAAAATAAAGAGAGGGAGCAAGTAGGAGTCACGACACATCTTCCCAATTAAGGTGCTATCTACATTGAACCCACTCAAGTTGCCAACGCTTCCTTGTTGGAACCAGACGTTATGTCAACATGCACATGGGATTCACAATTTACCCTCATTTATGATATATTAATGTTTGGTATCTACAATATAATGTCATCCAATATAGTCACCTTGCAATGGAAGACATATGATAAGTGTTATCTGTAGATTTTAGACACTCTGTGTGTAAAACAGCAATTCATTGTGGGATTATTTTGCGCTCAACTCCCTCAAATCTTGTAAACAGACAAATTAACCACTTTTTATTGCAGAGAACGAGATTAAACCAGACTGTACCTAAAAGTTGTTCATGTCACTCATTATGTAAATCAGCCTGCTGTGTGAAAACAGGACAGATGGGTAAATGAGGTGTGGACGACTGCACAGCAAACTCACAAATATGCTGAACAGCTTCCTGTGTGATCGGCATAAAATATAGGCTCTCCAGTGTTTGAGAAGAGTTATCCTCGAATGTCTCAGGAAGTGGCTCGCTCTGTTTTATCCTGCTTAAATAAAGGGATCTCAGTGGGTGGCCGAGGCAGCCGTGCAGTTTCAAAGAGGTAAGTCTGCCCTATTTCCGCTGAGCTTGGCCACCGAACTGTATTTCCCCCATCTTCACGCTCCGGGGTACATGGAGAGAGACCAGGGTTTTGCCATTGTTCATTATGTTTACCTCAGTAGGCTCGATGTAGCAGAGGTGACTATATTGGCAGTGCAGCACAGAAAGTAATAGCTTTGATAGCAGGAGTTATGTAAAGATATTAATCTCACTGAGGATGGGGTTTTTATGGGCTCGGCTTCCTCCGAGAGCTGTGGGACCAGTATATTTTCAGGGAAAATGTGACAGTTGGGCACTATCACAGGGGATTCATAATAGAAGTGTTTTTATGACAGTTGCTCCCATGCTGGTTAACAAATGACATATGCTCACATTTTCAAGCTCAGCGTTCCGAAAATGAATCTTTTTTGTTTGTGTATATATATATATATATATTTATATATAAATATGATTAATACTTTACAGGAATATTTGCATCATCAGGAGTTATTTCAATCAATCAAATCTCTTATTTCCTGATAAAAGATGTGGAAGTCAGGTAGAAAAAGCAACATACAGTTGGAATGCTTTTTTTTTTTAATCCTTATATTTTACTTGAATAACATTAAATGAGATAAACATTTCAAGAACAAGTTCATTCTGAATGTTGTGTCTTTATTCTTAGAGAGAAAGATGTCAAACTGTGGATTTTGACAGGAATTTTAGTAAAGATAAATAAAGAAAAGAGGATTTGGAACAACAAAGCAAAGTCCTCTTCAATCATTCACTTTAATGTTATCGTGGATTGTGTCAGTATGTTCGACTGAAAGGTCAGTTTATTTTTGAATCATTTAAAATTAGAATAACCTTACAGACGTGTACAAATACACAGATATTACCTAAGCAACATCGTTCTTTAAACCTGGAGAAACAATAATGCTAAATTGATTATTGAGACCACTGTCTCTGTAATGCAGCGAAGAAAAAGCAAGTCCATGCTTCACAGACCATAATTTAGAAGTGTATCTCATCTATTTCAATTTGGTACAAAGCTCCCAGCCTCTTACCTCCCCGATACCTTCCAGAGAGGCAGCAAATAGATAAAAATGACACACCTTTTAAGTTCCCTATGGATAAATGCTTGGTTAAGTGCTCTCTCAACCAGAATATTGTCGGCTGGTAAAGAAGATTTGTTTGATATAGAAAACAATTTGTACCGTAAGTTCTTCTGTTGCGAGACAGACAGTTTAGCCTACTCACTCTTATCAATTCATTTTGATCGCGTTACGGCTCCTGCCCGTTTTGAGGACAGCGGGGGAAAAGGAGCAAGACACACTTTCTTGTGTTGCCCTCTATTGGGCTCTGCCTCCAGCGTTTCTGTCACATCTGATAACATGATTTAGACGATGCAGTCGCCAAATGCGAATTTGTTCCTCTTCTTCGAATTTCTGGCCACACAACTACTTGTTTTATCCATGGGCTATTTCCCATTCCAGTGACTGATGCTGGACTTTGGGCGGTGGTATTTCGGTCGACAGCCCATTGGTATTGGTAATATATTCAGTATATAAATAACAAACCTTACAGAGAACAGTATGGGTCACAAAATCAAAATGTTTAACTCAGTTTATACAACATTACATTGATTCATATGTTGACGTTCCAATATGAATATTGGCTCTTTAACAAAGAGTCAACATCAACTGGATGGATTACAATTGTAGTCTTGAAATTTAGAAATTGCTAAAAACTGCAGGCTCATAGGGATATGTGATGTGATACCTCGAACTGCTGCATTCTTTACTACGAGCTACAGCTTTGTGTGGTGTGTCATTGCCACAATTTTGTTCAAATCATCTTTGTCAGTACAGTGAAAAGATAATTGTGGTCGTTAAACTGTGATGAATTCAATTAATGTATCATTTTGCCCAATTACTTCAGCAGTGGATGTTTAATTTTCTCAAAAAGGAGACAAATCCGTGTGAAACAGCACCTGTCACAGTGACGTGAGACAAGCGGGGGAAAATACAGTAAAATGATTTAATAATCTGTATTTAGAAATAGGTCTCATGTGTTTTTAATGCTCTCTTACTCATTTTGACAGACATGCTGCTGTCATGGTGATACATAAATGTGTGAATGTCATGAAACATATAGAAAGCTGTTGAAAAATATAATCACAGCAATTGCGGTCGAATTAAACCTGAAGCTAAATTCATTGAACTAGTTACATTTGACGTGTTCTTGCAGGTGCTTAAGCAAGAACACTTATATGGAATATAAAATAATATAATAGAAGCAACTGTGGATTTCTAAGCGGCTTTTGACTCTGCACACCTAATAAAGACTAGAAATTCATGGGTAAGTTCATGTTAATGTATTTTTCTCAAACGACTGTGTGAGTGCTTGAAATTGCAATAAGTTTAGATTTAACCATTAAAGTACAATCAAATTCTAAAAGCCTATAAAGGAAACATCCGATCATCAGCGCTGAAGGAGCCTCTTGGATGAGAGGATCCCGTCCAGTTGCCCTCAGTTCTTTTTGTGTCCTCGAGGCAAAGAGGACTGAGAATCTTCACACGCATACTGAGTGATGTAACGCACGTGTACAGACTGAGAAAATAATTCATACAACATGGGACAAACACAAAAGGACAGCGAATGCAGTGCAGCAAATAAGAGCTGATCAGAGACCTTAACCCACTTTTAACTTGTCTAATCTGAGCACCATTAAAAAAAAATATCAACAAGATCTTGAAACCACACATTGAATTGTAATTACACCGTCATTAATTCATTGTTTTTATATATGTATATATTTTTTTTAAGCCAGTTTTATCTTCTGAAACCAAGAGAAGGATTACCCTCTAATACAGAAACACACAACCACACACACAAACACACACATACACATTTAACATCCTCTGTGGGTGAACAAGTACTGAAATATTGATAATAACTAATGGTTCTATCTTACATTTCGTTTTGGGCCAGATAGGTACAGCAACATGGATGACACAAGCAAGACAGTACATGTGGTGAATCATTAATATTCACCATGAATACTGGATGGATTTATTTTATCTAGTGAAGTGCTACTTATTCCCCAGAGAGAAGGAGGAGACGGTGGAGCTTTGATCAGTGCCTCCTTTTCTTTCCTCCAATGATGAACTAACCACACAGTTGTTTCCTCCACCACAGCATATATACATATAAACCTATCAATAACATATTAGTGACTTTAAATTGATCATCTCTCATCCTCATGTTCCCTAAAATGAAAATGTTTCAACTTTTTTATCGTTTTATGATGATTGGACTCTATCCCCCCCCCCCGACAGGCTTTCCACACCTTTAGCATTTACTCCCTGGTGAGATTCATTAATAATTCACTGTCCTTAACCTCGGCTCAGTCCCCTGTGCTGGATTCAACAGCTATTTTAGAAATAGCAGCAGGAGCAGGAGTGTGTACGTTTTCTTTCTTCTTTTTAAATGAACAAATTAACCAGCTCAGTAGGGATGCACAGTCGGAGGGTGTGAGATATTGTCTAGCAGCAAGGCCTGTGCAGTACAATTGGCTGGACAAGAATAACCCCCCCCCCCCATGGCAACTCACTAGAGGAGGGCATGACGGAGCAGATGGCTACTCCCTCACTTGCTTCCCCTGCGCCTGCCAGACAGACAATGCTACAGGTGTGACAAGATGTCCGAGCTGGATCAAGGCCCAGTCCCAGGTGTTTCCCCTCTTCACTCGCTGCTCGCTTTCCTCGCGGCAGTTCTCTCCCAGTCCAGCCTCTTTTCTCCTTCATCCCATCTTCCTCCATCTCAGTTCCTACTCCCACTTGCTTACCTCGAGCCAGAGATCATTTGGCCACGTTCACAGGCCAGGTGAGGGGAAGTCAACTGCAGCCAAGGAGAAAGCTGACATATCTGTTACCCTGGGGGGGGGGGGGTAACAGGCAGTTGCTGACAGGAAGCATGGGAAATAAAGGAGAGATGATGTGGCTCTGATGCGTTTCCCAGCCAGCATGAAAAGTTGCCCCAAAAAACGAGGGTGTTGTCACAGTAAAACACAGGAAACGAAAAGTGTTTTCTGTTTTTCACTCTCTTCTGTTTCCTATTCAACGCATGATGCAGTGTGACATTAAGGTGGCAACATTTTTTTGTCTCTCAGTTATTACTATATTATTTCTCACCCCGGTTCACAGTGATAACTACACTCAGGGTGTCACCTCACACGGAGGCTTATGTAATGTTCACATATTGAATAGCACACCCGAATATAACACAATTAGGTCGACAGTGGTAGCAGCTCAGTCTTGCTGCACTTAGGGAAGGTGGCGCTTTGAGCCGAATATTAATGTCACCATGTTCACAAAGACAATGTTATCAACGGGATGTTTAGTGCATTACCATAAAATACAAAGTGATAAAAGGCCTTATGATGGAACCATGTGACAATAAACCCAAAACCAGCTGCAAGTCAATCCACAAACATAATCCTGGTAAAAGCCCACAGGAGCGTGTCCAGCATTTGTTACATATTTTCTCAGGTTTATGTTTATGGTGGAGAATAAGGGAGCATTTAGATTCGAGATGAAAGGAAATCTAATTCAATTGCCGTGACATCTTAAAGCCTCTCACGTTATACGGTGTGTAGAACATTGTCCCATAAAATATCGTGGAGCCCATTTTCATGCTGGTGCAAATCAACCTGCAGTGACCTTGCTCTGGGGAAGTAGCAATTTCATTGGCTAAAAGCGGATTTTTTCAAGCCTCTACCCACTCTGTGATTTTATGATACTGCCCGCACTGACGCAAGCAAAGCATACTAGAACATTGCTTTTTAGGGGAATGAATGCCGCTGATCTGATGTCTGTGATTGATGTCATCCCACGCCCAGGCTCAGCTCATTTTACCCGAACATTTCTCGCCGAACACGAGTCACTCACACCATGAGCTTGCACTTTGACCCTTTGGCATTGCCGTGGTGCACTTGTTCCTGAAGGCTTGTAACGTAGGTCCAGGAGGACAGGAGGACGAGCCCATTCACAGTGGGCGAGTATAACAGGAGCAAACCGAGTCTCAAAGAATCCTGCAGGAAGGATTAGAAATGGTTTTCAATCCACTCTTCATGTGGCATCCTCAGGGAAGCAAGTGCAATAAAATTGTATTTGATTATTGTTTCAACACAATTGAAGTATTTGCTCTTGCTGCCTAACAGCTCTCTGCATATTCCTTCAAAGACTGAAGAACATGACACACACTCTTTTTCCGCACGAGTTCTCTGCCAGTTAGCCTTAATACCATGAATTAAGACAACACTGCTCTTTGTGTCCTGTTTCTCTCGCCCCGTCCTCATGCAGTAACAAACACAAATGCTTTTTAAACATTATGCAAATGAAAACAAATCGCCTTTTGGTTTGCAGCCAACCAAGTCTCAAGTATCACCACGGCCACTCTTAAACTCAGCAGGTGTAGAAACCCCGCCGGCAGCTGAGAAGAAACCAGCTCATATAGGGCAGAGAGAAAGCCCCCCAGAGCACTGAGTGGCACTTCAAATGGCAACTACAGCTAACAAGGCTGAACAACATACCAGTGGTCGCCCCTTAATGGAGCCAAGAGCATAGGCAGGGATTTATGTTAAAATGTAAGCAGCCGAGGTCGTGTGCTGAAACCGGTTTCTTGGCTTTCTGACAGTATTTCTGCTTCTACCCTCAGAAAAAGAACAAATTTCCCAAACAGGCATTATTTATTAGTGTAAAAAAACATACCTGTTGTTACACGTATGTCAGTGTGGATTTGACATTTGTTTTGACAGAAAACCGCTCTGGAAAACAACGGCACAATGGTGCCTGTTTAAGAAACACTTAGTATTAATTTATGAGCTTCAGCAGCCCAGCAGTCAACAATATACTCGCTGAAGATGCATTAGCCACGCGGAGAGAGAACGTTTTGAATATGAATTGAGAAAAAACTGTAGATTTTCTGCATTCTTGTTGTTTTAAAATCACGTTGATCAGCACTGGCGTTTGCAGAGCCACACAGTGTTAGGAGCCCCCTGCTAATTCATGCTGTAGGAGGTAACTCCATTACCCGAGCCCAGCAGCCTGTAGGCATCCCAGTGGTTTACCGCTGATAGACGAGGGGCAACTGTGGTTTTCTTTTGACCAAGATGGGGGGAGAGCTGCACGGAATCAGACGTCAGGTTTTTGCTGTGGTGGATGAGATTGAATCCCGTTTCCATCAGTGCCCTCCATAGGGACCTGCTGTCAAAGCAAACCCATGGCTCGTGATGTGTACGCATGCTTAATTACAACCAGCCCTACAGGCTTTGTTCGTACCGTCATGCATCTTTCTTCAAGGCTTGCGGAGCCCTCAGCGCAGAGCGGTTCACCCGGTTTGTCTCCTTCAATAACAAACCTGGGACATTGAGCGCTGCCAAGTTGATTTGCCTAATTTCATTAAAAGGACATATTCTGTTTGGAAAAGAGACACATTCAGTGTCGAGTCGTAAAGGGCCGCTCCCAACAAGAACAGTGACTACAATGACGGCCATAAAGATAATGATGTGACGTTTATAGCTCTGTCTCTAATGTCGTCTGCCGTGTTGGAACGTGACACCCTTTAAATTCAGATGTGCAGACGAGCTCTATCCCCCTAAAAGTGATCCCAACATTATCGTTTCCCACTGTCGTTAGAGCTCTGGACGCGACTACACTTGACTTAGAACGATTGTTAAATTGATATGATGACAGTAATTGTTTCATCGTTTCCTGATCCATCCACATACTGCTGGATGTGAGCTTATTGACGAGGCACGGAGTTCATCACCCAGTGTCCTTGAGTAATGTCAAATGTGAAATACAAAAGACATTTTCACTGACACCAGCTGTAATTCTGCTTATCTCTCTTAAATGAGGATTGATAGAAGTACCTCAACAACCAAAAACCATTATAAAGCCAAGGATCACACCTGTTTGCCTCAGATTGAATCCTATAAACTATAACTACTACTACGATTGAAAATAACCTGGGCCAAATAGAGGGTCATCACTTTGAGTCTTGTCTCTTGTTTGTGGCTCGTAATTGTAGAACGTCATCAACATACTGTAGATAACTTTTTTTATAAAAAACTGTATTATAATTGTTGTCTGTGTGCCATAAACAAAACTATCTGCTGACTGAACATAAAGTTGCTTCTGATGCAGCTCCCAGTTGGACTGCCTCTTCTCCCAGCAGGCGGTGGAAGCATGTCGGGGCTGTCATGCTTCCTAATGGTTACGATGCCGCCGCCACGCACCTTGTAAATATATGAAAGGCTAGGTAAACTTCAAAAGGCACCTTATACATAAATGCAAAGTAGAGTGGTGTGGGGAGATGCGTACGATGGGAGCAAGCATCCATTAGACACACAGACAAAACCATTTCCCCTTTTACACCTTGTCAATAGCGGCAAAGAGAACACCACTGCAGCTATAAGCAGGAGCAGATGCCGTCTAAATGCATTTAAGGGGAAAACAGATTTGAAGGCTTGAAAAATATGCTTCAGGAAATAGTTAGTACACGAGTGAAGCGCATGCCATTAGTGGGCTGGCATAGATGACATTATCGATTCAAATTGAACTGTATCTGCTCTGTGTGATGCACGAGGAGGACAGCTGAAGACCGGGGCTGAATTGCATACAGTCTAGACAGGAGCACCCAGTTTAGAACATCTTCTGTGTATCATGTGCAGAGGAACAAGACATTTAGCAAAATATGTTAAACCCTTTACACTTTGCTGATGTGCTGACAGTCGGCCTGACAGGATTAAAACAGACTGCAGTAACCCAACGTCATTTGTGGACAAAGTTGCCAGCAAAAAAGAGAGAGATAAGGATACATCTCATGAACTGCATTTTATTTCTCCCAACCAGAGTTGAGAGAAGTCTGCAGAGGTCATGTTGTTTAGTTATTACCTCCACTAATAGGTTATGTGTAATGATATCGCAGGTTTAGGGAGCTGATGTCGATGAGATTGGTGCAGCTCGATTGAATATGAGGGGACTGTGGGGCCTTGGCATTTGTATGTCCTCTACTGAGTGCCATTCTAGTTCATTTTGGTTTGTGTGCAAAATGAATGAATGAAAATCTACACATAGAGTAGCTGAGGCTGTGAAATTAAGTGGGAGAGAAGCTTGATCTAAAAACCTAAACATTCAATATTGGATGAAATAACCAATGCTTCTGTCCCTATATGAGCAATACAGACAGTGGCTGCGCTACATTTATTGTAATTGCATGCTTTTCTTTCTTTTCTTTAGATCTTTTTGAAAAATGCTGCAAGAAATATTGTTGCAAGAAATATTATGGTGTCTTCTTTTAAATCAATATGATCCGCTCGTTGTTTTGGTGCAGGCAAATCAACACCACTTTCTTTTACACGGACCCCTGAAAAAAGTTCTGGCATCCTCTGCATGGGCAAAGCAAGAACAACTTTGAAATCAAGTTTGTTTCTTTACTCTTTTACATTTCTATTCAAATGTTTTAACGTGTGCGATCAGGGTGTAACACCAAAATAATGATACGTATTATTTTGTTCGAAGGGCCAGTAAAGAATTTGACATGTTTCCTGTAACTAGTTGTAAAATCTATACCCACACTGAACTCCGTCTCAAAGGCACCTTTCACAGGCTCCCAGCTGAAGCCACACATCACCATGTTCCCTCACCTGCAATCACATCAAATGAGAAGTGACCACAGCTGCAACACAGGTAGCGGTGACCCCTCAGCCGAAACACCTCGCCGCTGACTGTAAGCAGATAGCTGTGATCGTGTACAGATCTCAGGGTCCCGACTTTAAATCAAAGGTTACACTATTTAATGAGGCGTACACGGCCGTGTAAGAGAGAACTGCAACACCTTGGACCCAGAATTCACTGTGACACAGTATGCTTAAAAGGTTGAGGCAAGCATGGCCAGGCAGGGAGTGCTGCAATATTGTAACTACATTTGAGACCTTTATCTCATCATCGCCCTTTTATCTCTCTCCCGCTGAGTATTCAATACACCGACTCGCTGCAGCTAAGTTTGCATGTGATGAAAATCCATACTATAATGGGAAGTAAACTGGTCAATTTAATCAACAGTTGAATTATGACTGATTTGCCCAGATGTTGTATATACAGTGTTTTCATCCCAAGTCTCCAGTCAATGCAATGGAATGCTCTAAATACAAACTCGGATGAGAGACAATGGGTTTTATCTTTCAATCTGTTGAGGAAATCCCTCACATACACGCAAACCAAGAGGGAGAAGGGTGGGATGCTTTATTACAATGTGCTCATAAATCCTTTCCAGCTAAAGATACAAGTCAAAAAAGACAACACTGTGGTTTTATTACTCATTGCTTCTTTATAGTGAATTAAGAGAAACGCTTAAATAGTGACATTGAGCATATTTGTGAGAAACAAGAGGCTCCCTGAGGATTTGACCATTCGCCAAACCAACAACGCAGTGATTAATTTGCATGTTACACTGAATTTTGATCCGCTCGTAGAGCAAGGAGTGGGAAGAGAAGTACCAGAGGTTAGTTTCTCTTTGTGATTTTGTTTCAGGAAATTAATTATAGGGATTTGACATCAGTTCATAAAAGCCTCGAGGGGCTGAAATGAATTTGTCTACAGTAAAGTGAAAACAGCGCCTAACAAAAGGCAAGCTTTTATCTGAACTATATTATACGGATCTATGGTACACCCTGGATAGTTCAGCTCCACTTATTATTATTATTATTGTTACTTTTCCAATTGTGAGCTGGGAATGGCTCCATCCAGCCCCACTGTCCTCCAAGGATAAGTGGTACATTTAATGGATGGATGGATGGACACTGTAGAGTGAACACTTCTATCAAGGCTAAACTGTCTCCTTATGAAACAACATTTAAATCTGCAAGATTTATTTGGATCCACGTTACTGCACTTTATATATACATTAAAAAAAAATCTGTCACGATCCATGAATTAATCCCTGATACACAAAAAAAATAAACAATTACAAATCACAAAATGTTAAAGAAAGTAATACAATAGATATGATTCCTGGATCTGCCACCTTTGTCTGGATCTTCCAAAGGGTCATTGATTTTTTTGTTGAAATCCATCGAGTAGTTTTAGCATGCTGTGGCTGAGGGGGTCAAGTTGTGGTCCTCCAACCAGAAGGTCGGCAGTTCAATCCTCAGTCTTCACCATCTGCATGCCGCAGTGTCCTTGGGCAAGATACTGAACATCCTCATACATGTTGAATGCACCTATTGTAAGTCGCTTCGGATAACAGCGTCCACAAAATGACATGTAATGTAATGTAATGCATGGAAAAAACCATCCAAAAGAACAAGGCTGAAAACATCCCCTCCTCGGCGGGGGGTAGACATGTGTGCACCTTTATGAGAGGGCTTGTGACTGACGTTAGCTCAATGTGAAACGACTGGCTAAATGAAAACAGAACTGTGAGCCTTCCACCCCAAAGGGCAGACCTTCATGGCTTGATCTCAATGTCCTGCATAAATTGCCTCAAACTCACTGATTTCCCTGGCCCTTATAAAAGCAGACACAGACATTGCCAAAGATTCATTATGAGCTGCTGTAGCACTTCCATGGGGGAAAGCAACAATTGCTGATTGGCCTAATGGAATATTCATGGACCCGACTTCAGTGTGTGTCCCCTGCTGCTTACATGAACATATGTGTGCTAACATAGTTGTTACTTATCTGTTTCTTTTTTCTTGTACACACACACACAGACACAAATAAATAACATGGGCATAGAATCTGCAGCAGATGATAACGAACCAGCATTTCTTCTTTTTTTCTCGCAAATATGTTGCCATCAATTACGGGAGCCAATGAACATGAAGAAATCTACCGATGTTTTCTCTTGTGTGTGTTTTTTTTCAGAGACTTCCCACACTGCGGGTTCAGGATTTATGTCTCACAGCTCTTCACTTCCATTTGAGCAGATTGGATGCAACGGTTCCACTGAGCAAACAGCAGATAGTATTTGACATTTATTCAGGGCCATTGCAGTGTGAAGGTTATCGGTGGAATTTTTTAGGCTTGTGCCATATCTGATGACTTTCTCCCTCTAAGCCTTACATTTGAGTTCAAAGGCACGTTCCTTCTTGTAAGTCAGATATCAGCGTCTTTCGGATTCACTTGACTGGCAAACGCCTCTGATGCCGCGGACAATCTATGTCAGCGGGTGACATTACAGCTGTGTCATGATTTTGCATTTACAAAGTTCAGGTTGGTTGGCTGTGTGTTAATATAACCTCTATGTATTTCGGTTAAGGGCCTATGGCTGTGCTCACCTAGAGTGGTCACAGCTCACTAGTCATGGGCCCTATCTCTCACATCCTGCGCAAAGCCCTTTCAACAGTTGAGCCGGGTGTTTATAGTTTTAAGAGTTCAATTTTAAACCTTTAAAGACATTCTTTTTACAACTTGCAATAGAAATACAGTCCAAAAGTTACAAAAATTAAAAAATCAGTTCCAAGCAAACACATCTAGTTCAATACTGTTAATTAAAGCAAAAAACATTATGGAAAAATAAATTATCAACTGAAATAAAGACGAAATTTGACTTCACTTAAAAGCATAATTTATATGACAATAAACCAATAGTTGTTGATTTATTTTATAAATTCAATTTTGTTAATTGTTTTTGTATAGCACCAAATCACAACAAACATTCTCTCAAGGCATTTTACAAGCTAAGGGTCAAGATATCAAGAAATACACAGAAACTTGATAGTTCCCACAGGTAGCTCTATCCCTATGAACGAAATCTATCCAATTTATTTATTTATATCAGTTTTACATCAGCTGTTCTCATACACAGAAGCAAGAGGCAGCTTGTGGTCTGTGACGTGTTTGCCAAAGTGCCCACGTCATGACATTGTGAAGGTCAGGAGGACGTCTCATTTACGATCGCTGTGAAAATGACTGGGCCACAGATAAGAGCGAGTGTCTTGTTGTGGAAGTTAATATGTGGAACATATCTTGAGGGTGAAAAATGACCCAAAACTTGATAAAGTCCTTTAGAAAATCTCTCACAAGAAGGTAAACCTGGCTTACCTTGACAAGGTGAAGGAGAGGACCCACCACCCCGGTCCCCGAAGGAGAAGCTCAATCCAGGCCAGGCAGGAGCAGAATTACACACACTATGTGAGTTGTTGTATTTTATAGTTTTGTCTTGTAAGTTTTCTCCTAACGGTGAATACTTTTTAAGTAAAATGTTTTGTAGATTTTTTTAATCTCGTGATACTTTTCTGAACTTTTGGATTTCTCGATCACCCTGTGAAATAGATAAAATTATGAAATTACTAGAGAAAAAACATCCAAAATAAGAAAACCTAAACCGAACAAAAATAACGACTTATAAACTAATTAAAACTAAACTGAAATAAAAAATGTAAAGGTCTAAATAAAACTAATGAAAAATGCACTCACGTAATACCCTTGCTGCAGATGAGTATCAACCGACCCTGTTCACAGGCGTCATCATGTAAAACCGTAATTCTATTGTCTTTACTGCTTTGTCCAAAATATTGTTGTTTGAGCAATTCCACCCGATTATCGCCTGTAGAAGGGAGATCTTCACAATGAACATCCATGACTGGGTGCAGGATAATTAGGCTCAGATTATTCTGGGACAGACTCTGATAAATACACATACAGCAGCAATATTAATAATAGCAATGAGAGCTTAATTAAAGGAAACATTAACAGGACATTTAAATGGTTCAAGTGTGTCTCTAAAGGTTCAGGGGTGTAAGATCTAGGTGAAAGGGATCTATTGGCAGAAATTGAATATAAAACCATGACGTTTTCACTGGTGTGTTTCATTTTAATTGTACGAATCCTTCTTTTCTTCAGTCTAGAACAGGCCCTTTATGTTTAAATACTTAAAATTTACAACAGGAGCAGGTCCTCTGTTAGGAGGCAGCCATGTTTTTTACAGTAGCCCAAACTGGCCAAAATTAACCACCTTTTGAGTTGTTATCACAACTGAAGGATACCACAGGTTCTCCTTCATGTTTGGAAGGGGAGGTTGAGGTGAGGGGTGTTCAGCTGCCTATCTAGTATTAGTTCTCTAGACCTTGTGTTAAGCAGGATTAAGTGTAGCGAGGTCAGCACCGGCTCACAAGACGTCATGATGGTGAAAAACAATCCGACAAACAAAATGATAAACAGGACATCAATCTGATTTGATTGGAAAGATGTGTCGAGCAATCTGCAAACTGTTTGGGCTTGTTCATCCTCGACCCAGAGATAACTGTGAATGACATGTTAGATCATTGAAATGCTGTCCGTGGAAAGGGAGATGTTGCAAACATAATAATATGTCAATTAAGAACAGCATGAGGCTGTGGGGACAACAAACAAGAAAATCAAGTCCGTTAGCTGTCTCCACGTTTCCCCTTGTCTCTCTTTTCCTCTCTGCATTGTTTGTGTCTTGTGCCTAACATTTGTGCGCCTATATTTACATGCACATGTGTGAGCACGTTATCGGCCGTCATTATTATTGAATGCAACAGAGCCTGTCTCTCACATCTTTCAACTGACTGACTGCCCCCATGCACACAGGCTGAAAGAAAGAGTCATCTCTCTTTAATGATAATTATAATAGCATTTATATTTAAAGGGGTTGTTAACCGAAAAATTTAAATTCACTCACTATCTACTCACCACTATGCCGATGGAGGGATGGGTGAAGTGTCCACAAATTTTGGCCAAATCCAATAGAATAGAAGTAAATGGGGACCAGTGGACTCAAACACTTCACCCTTCCCTCAATAGGAATAGTGGTGAGTAGTTACTGAGTGAATTCTCATTTTTGGGTGAACTATCCCTTTAACAATTGTAAATAAGAAATTCCCGAACTAGAACACCTTAAATATGGGTTTTGTTATCCATCCCGACCAAAAAGACTGTGCTGTCAAACAAAACACTCTCATGTAGCAGAAATCAGGGATAAATTGAGAAACCCTGTAGCAGCTACACGTGTACTAAAGCTGAAGGAATTAAAAACTTTTTAAACCCATCAAGATCTGATTTGTCTCTGCCGCTGAGTATTTGTGGAACATCTGTCGTATGTATTTTCTGGTAGAACACATTGTTCTGTGGTGTTGCAGAGGCACAAGAAAGTAAAGGCTCATTAGAGTGAGATCTGTGTCTGTAACAGGGATTGGCTTGTAGCTGCAGCACAAAACGATTCTTCTAGGAGACACGCATCACTGCAGCAGTTTGAAAAAGATGAAAATATGTTTCCCTAATAATATGTGCATTATTTACAAAGACAGAACCGTCCACAAGAGAGAGAAGAGAAAAAAAGACAGTGGTGTTCTTTTCAAAACTGATGCAACTATGATGAAGATGTCTTTTCTTTTTTTATTTAACGCTCCCATTACAGGGAAGGTATAAAAGTAGCCTCTGGGAAGAAGTGGATTTCCATCGACCAGCCGTGTGATGCCTCTTGCTGATACAACTCAAAGCACATGTAAATGCAAAACGGACTGACACGTGACACATCTCCATTGACTTACAATCCTGCAATCCATCCCACACCACCAAATGCATTTTTGTTCTGATACGAGTCAGACTGATGAAACTCTGATGAAATGTTTATTTTCCAAGAAAGAAGGACGGTTGTTTTCTCTCATTTTCAATCTGACTGATGCTGGTGAGAAAGTTGCTCTGAAATGGGGAAAAAAAAGCCAGTTTCCTCATTACTGGTGCCCACTTGTCACAGTAATGAGCCTGACAATGGTTTAACGAAGCAATGTGCTGTCCTGATGAAAAACATACTCAGTTATCTCAATCCTCTTAGAGTTAGCTTTTTTTTTTATGATTCTGCACTTTTGTGGTTTTTTGATTTGTGTCATAGATCCGGACCAAGGTCCAAACCAAGGTCATGCACTGTAGACGTGTAAGACATACGTACAGCCCGACGTCATCACCTGCTGTGCCTGCCTGGTCTTGACTTTGATTTACTTTCCTTTGATTTAAAGACGCGTGTCTGACGTCTCTGTCTTGTCAATTTGCTTATTGAATTCGCTAACTTAATGAATCCAGTGGATAAACGAAAACCAGTCTTTCCATTTGAACACAGGGAAATGAATAAAGCGGCTCTTTGATAAATGTGTTGACACTGCAATATTTAAATACAACTTCCTGTAATTGGTCCTTGATTATTTTCAGCTATGTCTGTCATCAGTCAATTTAAATTCAAATAAACTACAATTGCATTTTGTATTACTGTTTGCTTCCTATTAACATTATGAGGATATGCTGTTAATGTATGAACCAGTTGTTCACATTCAAAAATATCGATAGTATCGGTAAAAAGCTAGTGGGAAAATGATTTGTTTTCTGCAAGAATATCTGCTCCTGCAGTCCAATATCCAACGGTAGTGACTTGGGCATTATTACATTTTTTTTTATTGCAGTGCTTAGACTCTCACAGTACTTGGTTAAGGTCACAGACAGATGGTGCTCGGGTTTAATACAAAAAAGTTCACAGTGACCTCGGTCAGAACGCTGTTATTTCTCTGGAACATGTCACAAACCAGGCGGTGCGGCAATGACAAAAAGAGGGAAACGCACAAAGCCAGGACAATTTACAAGGGCTTTAGTTTTAATCAGAGGAGGAAAACTTAAACCGACAACTGTTTAATGCCGTCGCTGATCCTGTTTATTTGGATGTGATTCACTTCTCATGAAGTTCTGGGTATTTTCTCAAAATGAATTCTCACTCTTCAATCAGCAAAAAGAAAAAAAAATCAAGTATAAAACTGAAAAGATTCGTTTTCTGCCCCAGCAGCAGAATCCAGAGAAAAAGATTTTTTAAAGGTATAACTTCAGCCATCATGAAACTGCACTGCTCAACTTTCAGACAACATTAAAAACAAACAAGGAGAAATACGGACAAGTCTACTTTACAACCTGCCAGTGTATTATTTGGTCTATTTGATCAATTCAGTGCTTCTGAGAGTAACTGCTTGTGGAACGTCCAGCACACCTAATCACTTGTTGACGGTGAACATTGTAAAGCTCACTCTTATACAGAATTTCCACACAAAGGCTTCATGAGTTTGCAAAGTCATTTACACTGGACCGAACAACCCACCAACATCTGGCTGTTGCCCTCAGTGCGGAAGAGCAAACATTTCTTATTTAAAAAAAAACAGGTTATGTGTGATAGGTAATAATATCATACCTGTTCGGTTCACACTGAGAATAAAACTATTTCCATTCCAACTTCCCTGTTGTACATTTCCCGGGAAACAGGAATTTTAGACGACAATAAGTGAATCCTTTCTTTTTGTGTGCTGCAATAAAATCATGCTTGGAGGAAATAAGAGGATTTTATGGCCTATATTCATATCTTTTATTTATGAATCTTTCCCGTGGTTTCATCACACAGAGAGGCTGTAGCATTGTAACAGTAAGCGGGCTTGGCATGTTTGAATATCCTAAAGCAAACACTATTGGGCCAAAGTGCAAAATGTCAAACCGCAGTATATACAGTATTCTTTAGTTTTTGAAACACTTAATGCAGTTAGTACACTTTCACATGTATTCAGGGTTTAGAGGTCAATTAGAATGCGCAACTACATCAACACAGATCCCACTCAACTAAAATGTTCAAACATTTTATTGATCCAAATGTCACCATAAGTGAAGAACATGATTTAATTATATTTTCAGATCGAGTCCAGTTATTGCGCTAACAAGCTGTTAGCTGCTACTCACTTGACAATGGAGGCAAGGTGGCTCCTGTGTATGACTCCAACATACTCTTCTTATGAAACACTATGGATTTAATTACACTTGTGATTTAATGTTATTCACCAATGGACTTTTTTTTTTTTTTGGGGGGGGGGGTATACAACTATAGCACAGAGTGATAATGACGTGAAATAGGCACTCGTCTTCAGAGAAGAAAGAGAAAGTGGCAAACGGGGACAGTGAGATGAGACAAAATTCCAATCATCAGTTTCCATGGTGAGAAGCTTTCTGCAGCCCATTAGTAGGACAGAGGAGAGCGGCCCGTTGCTTTTGCCCACACTCCACTTCCAACCCTTTACACTGACATGACGTTCCATTGTGTCGTGCATTGTCTTCTCCGGCCTGCGGGTCAGATTAAGGTCCAAGTCAGGATCCGAACAGGACTTTGTACACGAGGGAACAAAGAGTGCAATATTTATCATGCACCCTGAGGCACTATATCGAAAGCTGACCTTTTAAAATTAAAACAAAACATCCACCACCATCTTATTTTCAATGGAGTGACGTTTCTATGGTGTAATATACTGTTCTGCACTCAGGAGAATTGAGCCAAAGCTGTGAAGGGTTAAATATGAACGGGGTGTCAAGTAAGTACAAAGGTACAAATTAAAACCCTTCATGCCTCTTTTATGATATAAAGGCAGAAACTGCTCATACAAATTAAATCTGCCTGAACAGAGGAAGAAATCCTCTGGGGGGGGTGGGAGTACGTTGGCCTGATGGAGCACTCGCTTGTCATTGGACAACAGGTTTGCGATGAATGTCCTCTGATTTAATTTCCCTCCGAGGATCAGTGAATTAATGAATCTATATATCGATCTATCTTGCTTACTGATAATAGAGAAATTCTCAACCTTGCAGTAAAAAGCTCCACTTCGATGATCCACCTGTGGATTCTCATCCTCAACCATAAAAAACCCAATGTTAGCTTTTACGTTTCTCATTTCCAAGGATGTTTTTTCAATCCTCCTCTCCACTCTTTTCTCACTTTCACAATTCGAATGAACATTTCTGCCGTGTCTCCCTTACTTTCCACTCCCTTGTTTTGCATCCTGATATCGTGCAACCCATTCCCTGTTCCCTTTATCTTCCCAACCTGCGGTCCTCCTGCGCCTCCTTGTCTCTTATCTCCTGACTACCTCTCTGTTCCATTGACACTTTTTAGCCTTTCCTTGCGTTTTCTTGCCTCCCTTTCTTTTTCAAGTTTATTCTGCACCTGTCTCCACACACTCAAATAACCTTTAAGCTGAATAGTTGTGCTGTTGACCTCACTCATTGTCCGGGATGTGTGCGGCTCGTCTCCACCACGTCCTTGTGCGTATGATTCACTTCTCCATCAGGCACTCTTTTAATCCAGGCTTAATAAAGTCAGAACTCCTGGACCAAGTCTTTCCACAGCAACAGCGTGTTTTATAAGTATTCCACAAAATGCATTATTATTATTTTTAACCTATAATTCAGTTTGTCTGTTTTAAAAGCTGCATTAAGGAGAGAGAGAGAGAGAGAGAGAGAGAGAGAGAGAGAGAGAGAGAGAGAGAGAGAGAGAGAGAGAGAGAGAGAGAGAGAGAGAGAGAGAGAGAGAGAGAGAGAGAGAGAGAGAGAGAGAGAGAGAGAGAGAGAGAGAGAGAGAGAGAAAACGACAACTCCATTTGTTGGGTGACTGACTCAAAGATACAAAGTACAGAAAAACAAATCTAACTGATCCAATACAAAACATTAAGTCGCAACAGTATCACAAATTCAATAGAATTCCTTTCGCTTGTTATTGGGTTGTTAAATCCCTTCCTGCCTCACTGGTTTATTGATCAGCTGTTTTTTTCTGACTTGTAATTCCAGGTTTATTCAGACCTGCCACACGGGGGAACCTTCATAACCTGACAGTTCCCCCTCCTTACCTTCATGTCAACGTCCTCTGTCAGTGCTGCATTGTCCAGCTGCCTAACCTCCTCCAGTGCACGTGCCCTCTATGCAGCAGTGCAGCACATCCAGCAGGAACACGGCAACACAAGCAGTGCGGTCCTTTCTCCACAGTCCAGTGCGGGCACGTTGTTAATCTGAGGTTCAGTCTGCCAACTCCTAAAGTTATTCATCACTTTGCACTGGACAGCTCACGGGAGCAACTGTCCTTGATGAATACAAAGTGAATACAGTCAGGAATATTAACCTTCCCATTTCACAAAGAGATGTTTGGTTCATTGTTAATACAAAAGAAGCCTGGTATCAGGGGACGACTGCCCTGCTCGCCAATAGAAAGGTGAAAAAAGTTGAATGGGTTATTGGCAGAGAAGTTGAAAGGTTGAGTTAAATAAATCAACAAAGGCTCCCACTCGCAAATTCTATTTAATTTGTCAGTGTTACACAGAATTAGAATATGGAATATTGAAGCTATAGAAAATCTGTTACACAGCACGTACCACTGTTTGCATTGACTTGTTGTACCTCATAATGATGTTTACACCAAATATTCAAGAAATTACTCACTTTGTATTTGACGACCACACAATGTAATCACAAACATTTCATTGGAAACACATTCATTGTGAGGTGCTGACTCGCAGGCAGCCTTTTGATATTTGACATTTTTTTCCTTACTTACCCTTTAATGTTGATTTGTATTATTTTTTACATATTTGCACCATGGATTTGTAGATAAGATAAAACACTTTAAGACATCATCCTGAATTACACCAACAAGGAAAATAAAATCAATTCTATTTGGAATTCTTTCCCTGCAATGAAATTTCAAACCTTTGATTTATTTTATAAATTGCTTTTCCTCCGAATATGCAATATGTGCAAAACAGGTTTCACTGTGGACAGGCCAGGTTACCGTCTACCACAGGATTAACACACATAGAGACGAGCACTTTCACATTCACGCTTTGGGTTTTCAGCTCAAATAATATGCTCGTGTCTGAACTGCAGAAGGAAACCCATAGAGCAACTTAAATAGAATGTGTAAACCCAGTAGCCCCAGCAAAGTCAAAACACAGGATCTGAAACAACCAAGACCTGAACTGCCTGTGACTCTTCAAACCAAAGAAATCCCATCGAACAAATAATTTACAGAGGGGTAACAAAGGTGCTCTCAGTGACTGTAGCCGTGGCGTGACTGTCGGTGTCAGGCGGTCTGGTTTGAGTCTTTTTTGAAAGTGGTATTTTCAGTCTCTTTTGTCGGACTGGTGCCAAAAACAAAGAAACATCCAGTGAGCAGCAGCTCTGAGGGCAGAATCGCCTCGCCGATGAGAGAGGTCAAAGGAGAATGCCAGAGTGGTTCAAGCTGACAGAAAGTCTACAGTAACTCAGATAAACCACTCTTTAAAAGTGTTGTGAGCAGAGAAGCATCTCCCTGAATAACACATCAAACCTTGAGGCGGAATTTCTGCTGAGGCGCGAGCACGGCAGCGTCGGAAATCTGGCTTCAGCCTGAATCTTTGAGCCCAACATGCCTTATGTAAACAGTCCAGGTTGGTGGTGGTGGTGTAATGGTGTGGGAAATGTGTCTTCTTGGCACACGCTGAGCCCCTTAATACCAATCAATCATCATTTGATTGCCACAGTGTTGCTGCTTCTCTGCGGCCATAATTTAACCATCTACTCTAATGGCCGCTGCATCCAGCCCGATAAAGCACCAGATCAGAAATCAGAAGACGTCTCAAACTGGATTAATGAACGGGGTATAATGAGTTCAATGCAACGGATCTGAGGACTGTAGAAAACCTTAGATATGTAACTGAACATTACTTTTACAGTGTGAATGTGCAGCTGACAAATGTGTCATCTGATGCAATCAAGTCAACAAGGGGCAGAATCTCAAATGTTCCCAACGTCCTGTGAGATCAGTGCTATGAACGTCTGCGTTTACAGAGCAAGTCAACTGTTCCTAATAAAGAGTCCATACGACATGAAGAGGGATCAGTTTTTCCAAAGATTTTATTCCAAATGCTGATTCCAGCTCCTTTTACTAAGAGTTCAGGTCACTTGTAAAGTCTTATATGGACAGGAAGTTGTAATTGACCTATGATTAGAACAATAAGCATGTACGGGACAATTTGGGGGAAAGATTTGCCACAACACCATTTTTTAATAGACAAACCTTTTGCTGATCACATCTCTGGTTTACATTTGCATTTATTAAATTGGGTTATTCTCGATTTGTTTTAATAACCTCTTTTAATGAGGTTATGTTTTCAGTCCTGCTTCGGGTTTATTCAAGCAAAATGTGTATTATTTATTTACTTTCTCTAACATTCTGAGACAGCGTGGACGGAGATCTAGTAATGTGTGTAAGTGTGTTGGGCCTCAGTTCACCAGTCTCGGAGTTGATGTCATTCATCCAGTCAACAAACGGATTCTGATTTCTGATCTGAGTTTTTTTTATTTATTATTATTGCAGTCGATATCGGTTCATCACTTCGCTCACGGGCCTAAACAAGCGATGACCGTTAATGAGGCTAAAACCATCCAGTCGTTTTCTGACTTTGTTGTGGCTCTTTCCTTTGATGTATCTGTAACGGCTCTATAAACCATCCTGAGTGGTCCTCGACAGCAATGAGAAGACTCATAGCCTCAACACCAGCTTTAAGAGGGATCTATTTAAAATAAAAAAAAATTCAAAACGAGATGATGGATAAAGTGGCTGTGAGTCATTCCATTTTATTATAGGAAATAATGCTTTAGTTCAGTGTCTCTCATTTTCCTGCCGTTTGAAACACAACTATCTTTCACAGGCCTGTGGTCAGGGTTTGCTTTTCTTCTTTTTATCGGGTAAACACCTCCTCAGGTACCATAAGCAGCAGCAATGAGATTACAGCTGCTTTAAGTGACATTTAAGCAGAGGAAAAAAATACACAAAAACAATTTATTTCTGGTCCTCGGGTCTCACCTATGCATGTTCCATCGACACTAATATAAAAACGCCTTCGCAAGTTAAAATATAGCAGCACTGTAAATTGAGCAAAGTGTTGACATTGGATGAGATTGCTTTGTAAGAGCTAATGGGATTTAAAAGAGTGTCAGTAAGTGTTATAGTTGGTACTTCTTCCATTTGTGTGATGTTCAAGATTGTGAACACAGTAATCGTCAAGTGTTAAATAACAAAACAGGTCTCTCACAAATCACAATCACATGCAGCCAAAGAGGAGGAACGGTAAGAACTTTGGAAGCCCTGACGCTTAGGACGATTTCATTTGCCACAGATATTATGATCCCTAATGATTTTTTTTAGATGCCACCAGCAGATTTGGTGTTTTTTTAATTATCCAGTGGATTGCGTGGCAAAAACTTGATGCCCGCATTCCCGCTTCCCAGGGGATGTTTTCTAAGGACTGAAATGTTTCAAGGAAAAGCCATTACACTGGATACAAACATTATTTTCCCTTCAGGATTGATTTAAGAGCTTTTCTGGTCCTCTAGTGCCATTATCAGTCAAAGTCTAAACCAGTAGCCTAATGGTTAAGGTGTATATCACATAACCGCCGTGCTTGACCTGGGGAACTTTGGTTCATGGCACGCTCTCCGTCTCTATCTTCCCACATTTCCTGTCCATTGTGGATTGACAGTAAACTGTGGAACTGTTAGCACCATCTTCTCACCATGCCTGCTGACTGGAATGCATGTTTGACACGTACACTCACAATGTGCGAGGCCTGTACTGTGACCTCTGGAGATGGATTCATAAAATTAATAAACATGCTGCATTAATTCGGTTTTCATTTCTTAGAATGAATATATCCAGAGAAGCAATTATATAAGACAAGCAGTGTATGGTTGTATAAATGTAATTGCAGGAATCTGGAAAAAGACAGAAAATATAAAAACTTTGGGCAGGAAGGAATAAAGAAAGAAGTCACAGAGTGTCTATAGGTTTTACCTGTATGGTTTTTCTGAATCATATTTTCCAGGTGCACATGTGCATAACAGGGTAAGAAATATGTTTTTGCCATAAAGCGAACCAGAGGAGCGAGCACAATCCGAGCACCAGTAAAAAATATAAAGCAGCGGGTAAAGGGTGGAAAGGTTTTTAAAAAATCATAATTTCTCTATTAACCAGGCCAGGGCTGCTGTGGTAAAAGTGTTCCTCTGTGTGTCGGTTTAAGTAATAACTATACATGACCCCGAATACCTACATAAAGAATCAGACGTTTGTAGCAGCAGCATCAGTTCAAACATTCAGAGACACTGTTTTTCAAAGCTTTTTCTTTCCAACATAAGACTGAAATTGTGAGTGTGTGTGTGTGTGCCTGTTTGTGTTTGTGTGTGTGTGTGTGTGTGTGTGTGTTCTCACTTTGGCTACAAATAGAGAAAACTGTAGTTTACAAAGGAACATGAAATTGCACCTGTTTGCCCAATCAGCATCACCTGCACTGTTGTGTTGTTTTTGTAGTTTGGGATTGTGTTCAGGAGGCACCACAGCACTGTGAACTTGTGGCCTGTGTGGAGCCTTAACTTTAGTGCAATGTCTATACGAGATCCTTTAAGACCCTCACAGCCTTTCATCCTGATTCCAGCCGACACTTCTGACTGTAACGTTTTCATTTTTTTAAAGACTGTGGCCAGTAACTCAATCGTTTCCTTCAATTTTTCCAACAATTGCACATTTGTTCAGGCAGGGGGTGGGCCAGCCTGCGAACATAAATGGGACTGACGGTGGACGATGGATGGCGGATGAGGAAATAGACGGGAGAGATCGAAGATAATGTAATTTATCACGAAGAGCTCAACAAATACAGTATTTGCTGCTGGAAAGCACCGAAGCACTGGAGTAATCAACCCAGTCCACACTCAGTTCCATCCCATGCCGGATGACCTTAAAGCATCCATTTTTAGAGATGTGTAGTGAAATAATGAGACATGCACTTGCCTATATAGAGTCAAGGCGCTACAGACAAGCCAGTGAAGCAGCTACAGGCAGAAGGAGCCGAGTGAAGAAGGACAAATCTAAATGACCACTGGCACATGACTGGGCAAGGAAACAACAGAATGCATCATTTGAGCCTCGCATTGGAACATAAAAAACACATTTCCACTAAGGATAATACTCTTCACTCGGGGAGATGTTCAAAGTTGAGCCGCCATGCCCTGAAGGCTGATTATGTGACAGCTTGTGTTGGGGCTGGACTGTGCAGTGGTCAGTCAGGGATGGAAGTACAGAGACAGGGAGACACTCACAAATGATTTTACACGACAGTAATTGGAAAAATAATCGGAGACCGTGAGGGAGGACAAATTGGTCAAATAAAGGGCGACACCATTTTATCCGTGTGAAATCAACCAATCAACCAAAATCAATAGTTTGTTTTCTTAAGTTAAACCCACGTACATTTTTTGGTTGTTAGGAATGTCATTTTTTTTTATAAAAGGAGGAATTAAATTGTTTGAATGACTTTCATCATCTCTACTCAGTTGTTTTGGTCTGAGCTCCCGTCTCTCTCCTCTGATTGGAAAGAAGCCTCCACAACTCATTCCTCTCTCGTGTCAGCCATCTTTTTAACCCCTGGCCAAAAAGTGGCAGATTGAGTTTACTCCACAGTCAAGGCACGTTCAAGGAGTCAATACAGAGAGAGGGAATTAAAAGGTAGAAGGAGAGGAAAGAGTGAAGAGAGAGATGTAACAGCATTCCATGCAAGTTAATACGATGTGAACATCCGAGGAGGGGGATGTGGGGGAGTACAGCAACATTTCAGAAGAACATTTGTGGAATAAACAAGCACACAACAACAGTGGTGTCAATATCATTTGTTAAATTAAAGCTATTGTGCCAAAGGGCAAATACAACAATAGACACAAAGGGAAAGAAGTGATTGAAAGGCAAGGTGGTAGAAATAAAAGGATGAGTCAAAGGAAGAATGAAGTGTCTGAGATTTGGTTTCAAGGATGGAAAAATAAGTTTGTCAAATTGTTAGGGATATTTCTTTTTCTCTTTTACAGCAGCCAGCAGTTATTGTAGAGTCCATCAATCTGAATTAATTAGCTCTTGCCATCATTCTCCCCCCCGCATTCATTCATCAATATCTCTCCATTACTCTTGTAAGATTTAAATATGCAATCGTTCCTGGACGACTCGGACTGGAGGTACATGTCATTAGGGATAAACCAAAACTTAAATTTTAAGATTAATGAATGTGGTATTCATGAAATACAAATAATAATGTATGCGGGCACAGGAAAGAAAGGGAAATCCTTTCGTGCGGTGTACATAATGTAAAGTTTGCTGCTTAATGAACTCTAAATTGGACTCCCAGAGCATCTGTTTTGACAAGTGGTTTAGTTTCTGCCTTTCAGTGTCAAAACCATCACCACCAGCTCCTGGGTCCCAGTGTGTCTCTCTTGCTTAAAAATGTATTTTCTTTAATTTGTGTGGATTTTTGTTCCTTCTTTTCGGTTCAGTGAGCCATGAAGTTGTCATCCATCTTCATATTTTTTTCTGAACCAAATTGGAATAGCTTTAGTGTAAATACTGGAGGATCTACTGGGATTAGTTTATGCCCCAACTGAAAAAATAAGATATGGCTTCTTTCATAGGATGACTCCTGGTTTAGCACAATGTATTCAGCTGTGATCAGAGTGACAGAATAACAGATTTAAAACAGAAAATAACAAGGTGAAATCATTTTGAGGGATCATCCTCCCAAGCATAGACATCATCTATATCAGCAACTGACCCAAAACTTTATTTGGTTAGGTTTGAACGACAAAGCCCTGGAGAAAATGACCTATGACTCCTGTCTATTTGGAGATCTTAACAATCTAATCATTGTATCCCAAACCAAGATGTTTTTCTTAGCTGTGACCAACCTCTGTCATCCCCTTTGAATCAAGTCAGCATTCAGATTGACCATAAGCAGCACAGGGCCAAATCCTTAGTGGCCCTTAAAAGATCCATTAAGTTTTTACCATCTTCATCAGGCAGGATTCAGCACTAACTCAGGGGGTGTTGTCCCCCCTCTCCTCAAAACCTTCAGCCAATCAGCTACAAAAACACACACACAGACACATACACACACACACACACACACAAGCACCCGCACCCACACACGCACACGCACACGCACACACACACAATTTGGTTTTGGTTCAGTGTGATCAAAGTACTCGTATTTGTTTGAAGTTGGCACAGGGGTGAAAACTCCATGGGACCACCTCCTGGCAAGTATTCACAAATTGCCCACAGCCTGAATGCAACAATTCCATCACACAATAATATTATGGGAAACATGATGTTCGAGTGAAGAAATGATCAGTACCTAAACGCCCCCCCCCCCCCCCCCCCCCCCATTCATCATTCGTGTTTCACTTTTACACATCATTCACCGAATGCATCGCAGTATCGTTTACCACAGGTGATGGAAACATCGATACCTGTTACGGCAAAATCTAGTATGTCATGTTTTCCTTATCAACTTGCAATAAACAATGATTTATTCCCCTCGCAGATTTATGCACCACTCACCCCAATTTTTTTTTATCCGGATTTCTTAAGAACAACAACATTTCCCAGCAGAAACAGAACTCTGATTTTGTTTGAGTGTAAGAGCCATAACAACTCAAAGAGGCAGGTGTTACCATGAAGGTGAGCAAGGGAGCATGTGCCAGCCAAGTCTTTGGTGAATGTGGTTTCCATCTGGTGCAGGAATAAACAGAATCGACAGGATGCCCAATATCAAGCTATTATGTAGCTTTCCTGGACTATTAGAGATCTGGATTGCCTTTGGTTTGAAAAACAACAATTGCAATAGTGCGACTTCCCACACTATTGTAACACTGCAGAATGAAATGACTCTGCCTGGAAGAATAATGTTTTGCTGTGTTCTTGGTCCCTCCTGCTGGTTTACCTGCAGGCGATGTCCTTCACGGTGGCGCTAGTTCCCTCATTGCTCAATTGAGTGTTTTCAATCATTGAAAAGCCTGCACAGTAAAACACAAGATGGTGTCTCTGACAACCAAATCTAACTTTTAACAGAAGTTTAAAAAAAAGTTTTAACGAATGACCATCACATCTTCATCCTTTCAGTAAGTGAGACGGCAGGGATTTCAAACCCTGGCTCTCAACTAAGCATTACAGGTAACAGTTGAAAGGAGGCAGTGTGGCGGAATACCAACGCAAAGATTAGTGGAAGACATGTTGTGTAGTGATTGTGGACTAACTTACCCCCAGCTTTACAACCCCAGCAAAAAGATGCCTTGCTCTTATTGCCCCAGACGACCTGACGTGTAAAGGAAGATGTCATGAACTGTGAGTCGAACAGTAAACCCAGAGGTTGGAGAGATTCTACAGCCAGATATACTGCAAATTGATGAGTCCAAAAAGGCTCATCACCTTGATGGCGATCTACAGGTTGGCGAGCACTGCCTAATAGGAAGCTTCGGCTGAGGAGTTTACGCAGTAGTGGAAAAAAGGTAATGGTGTAAATAAATGCAAAAATTGGGTCCATGTTGTTTGTCTCAGCCTCTTTGAGTGGTTTGTATATATTGTATTTATTTTGTTGCTGTTAATTAAACCGAGTACTTCACTTAAGTATAGCTAACATTCAAATGATGGGTTGATCTGACCCTGAATCACTAATGTGTCTTGCTTTTGTTGCCTTTCAAGGGGAGTTTTTTATATTAATTCAGTCAAGTGGGTCATGCCCAAGTGTTCACTTTGCACTTTTCAATGTTGCCGTAAAAATGGCAGCAACGCAAAATAGATTGTTCTATCTCGACTAACAATGCTGTGAGAAAGCCACTAGAATCAGTGCAAAGTCAATATTTAAAACTGGTTTTATTTACTTCAACTCACAGTCAACATTAGATAATCCAAAGTTTAGCTCAAGCACGGTGAAGGGTCAGTAAGCATTTCAAATGATTTTCTTCTGCATGTTATGGCATGGGTTTATAAACCTTTCAAAATTAAACAGTCGACCAGTTTTCCATGTCAAAGGGTGACATAACGTTGTAGCATGTTAAACAGTAACGTTTTACATTTTGACCTTTTCTTCAGCGCCGCAGTTCATCAGCACTCCTCCGTCTTGAAGCATCTGTCTTATTTAGCAGCTTGTGTGAATAAGAGAATCATTATCAATACTGAGGCAAATCCTGTTGCCAAACTGAGAACAGTGTCAATTAAAAGGGTTTGTGTTAGAACGAGCTGTCATCCTGATCTTTACACGTGTGACTATGTTATATGGTAATAATCCTGTTGTGTGGGGGCTAATCAAGTACTAGTTATGGTTAAGGTTAGCATAGGTCTCCAGGAAATGAATGTAAGTCATGGAGAGAGGTCTTCCCGTGTGTGATTGTGTGTGTGTGTGTGGGTGTGTGTGTGATAGGGGCAGTGAAGCCGTGGTAAAGATTGTTCCTGTCAGTTAATTGATGCTGTGACAGGGAACAAGTCAGAATACAGTGTCATCTGTCAGAGACAGCTAATTAGATCACTGTGTAGGGCTTTTCTTCACTTACCCCCTCCTCTTCTCGCCCTGCCATCTCTCTCTCTCTCTCTCTCTCTCTCTCTCTCTCTCTCTCTCTCTCTCTCTCTCTCAATTCTCAGGGTAATTTTCCCCCTGCCTGCTTTAAAGTACCACCAGCCATGAAACAGATAAGACAGCAACACAATTATAAATATTTGCATTCTGCGTTTAATTAGAACTTTTGTAATTGCGGCGGCTAACCTATTTTGTGGTGACAATTTCCAAAGTTAAATCAATTTGAACAAGCATGAAAGTGGAAGGGAAGAAACAGCCGTCCCTGAAGAAATGAATGAAATAGATCCACTTGAGTTCTAATTGTAAAAGGCATCGCCATGTGTCATTTGAAATGAAGGCTGCTGAGAGATTGTTGTGATAACAAGCCAGCGCCACGTTCATATAGTCAGGTGCTCCCTTGACAGGGGAAGTCCAGGCAGTCTTGAAGTACCACTAAGTTATATGTGCATGTGTTGGTGTGTGTGTGGGTGTTTTTTCTCCCGGCCAATGTTTCTGAAACATGGGCCTCTCTCTGTTCCAAAGGGATGTGACATGTCACGATATCTGCAGTAACACTTAAAAGCTCTATAGGCTCAAATATTGTAACAGTAACTTCATGAATTGTCTACACAAATATACAGAAATTCACACAACTGCGCCCGCATAAATGAAACGTCAAGACAGGCGTCAAAGGCACGAAGGGGTTTTGTGGACTTGTACTGCACCAGGACACCATGCATAATTCACTAACCCATCGATCGGAGGCATTTGGTTCAGCGAGCTGTCCGCCGGTGCATGCCTCCTGGCTATTTTCGCCGTAGAGAATGTTCCCAAAATAACTGTATTGATTTTTGATTTGGGTAACAAGCCGGCCCCAATGCAATTTACAGGAAAAGAATCTTGGTGCATTTTTGGGGAAGAAAACACAGGAGATTTCAGAGTATTCACTTATGACACATGCATCCTGCAAAGTCATAAATGTCAGATCGTGTTCTTCTAACAAGCCAATGACTCCAATTCTCTTTATTCAGTTTAGTCACGTTGTGTCCTGTTGTGGGAGTTAAAATAGAAATAAAGAAAAACAAAGATAACCTGTGAGGTTTTATGGATGTTAATGCTGTATATTATTGCACAGAGATTAGAGCCTGACCCATGGTTTTGTGGCCGATGATGATGTTAGGGAGCAAAAAGTTTAAGATGTATACATTTTAAAGAATTTGCAATTATCTTCATCAAACCCTTAATACAAAGAACTAGAATTGTGGGTCAATATTTTAAAGTTTATTAATAACGTTTACTATAAATAACTTTAAAAAAAAAAATACATGGAACTTGATCCTTAATCCTACATTTTTAACATTACAGTTGCAATCGTATACATCCATAAATGAATAAATCAATATCAATACAAATAAACTACAGTTTGTTATAGGCAAACTACCTAAAAGACAGATTTCCAGCAGACATGTTTCCATGTTAATTCTTGAAAATAAAAGCTTTCATTTGGACACATAGAGACAAACAAAAAGACTCACATTCCCTTGGACAACCGATAAACTGAACAGGCTTGAAGTTCAGATGCTGGTAAATTGCCTCGAAAAGAGTGTTGATATTGACAGACAAACAGCAGCCGTTGCATATTCACTTTGTAGAAGAGAAAACGTTGCTAAATGTGCTCGATAATCCGTCAAAAACTGCACAAGATGTTGACAAGCTGTGATATGAAACCAAATAACAAACCAAGCAGTTTCCACAGTGTTGCAGTCAATCAAAAAGACCATGAGAGAAGTGGGTGAGTCAGTCGTGTAGTTTGAATCAATAAAAGAGCAACAGCAAAGGCAGTGAAACGTTCTAGGTGGCTGAGTTTATGAATTTAATTACTTCATCTATCTCTGGACTACATGTACGTGATACAGTTAACGTACATTTACCTGAATTCTTATGTGTAATTGACATGTAGCCATTAGAGAACAGTTTAGTTTTTAACTTTTACACATAAACGTGAAAGTTAGTTCACAAGGTTCATTGGCTCTATATGCACAACTTCTGCTCTATGAGGAAAAACTTTAAAAAGTATGCTGGGACAAAAAAAAATGTCATCCACTAAAGTTAAACGACCCCTCAGCTGTTCCCACATCTCTGATTTATTCATGATATGTAAAGTGGACTCGTTCATTTTTTGTTAGGTATTTCAATAAAGTCATTGCATTTGATGTCTCACAATTGCGTTTCTATTGTGGTCCAGCATGTGCTCAATTGAGACTCTGGTGAGGATAAAATTGAAGCGTAAGCATGTGTGGAAACTGAAACTCTTTAAACACAGACATATAAATACTAGTGTGTGTGAATGTCAGAGACAAACACAGGGAACAGGTTAACCTCACTTCCACAGAAGATACGGTTCCTCTGGGCCAAACCACCTGAACCGAAATCATTTAACATTCACAGTCTCTATCGATCCTATTTAAACTGTGTAAAATGTGATTTCCACATAAATTGGTGATCTGCTTTAATCTCTCATGGATTGATTTCGGCGCAACCTGCTTTGGTGTGAGGCCACAGAGGGGAGAATCGCCTCCTGAGCCATGGGAGGAGCCGTGCTGGTTACCCCAGAGAGGGACATCTGGGGGGGGGGGGGGGGGGGGGGGGGACGCGCGTAGACATCAATATCTGGTGGAAGGGAAAATGAAAGGAAGCGATTATGTTCGGTGTCTAATGGATCTTGAAGGGATTGTAATCAAAGGCTGATCCCTGTTCATCAATCTATCTCCACTCTCTCAGGAGCAATTTGCCAAAGAGAGGTTGTTCGGCCTTTGATGCAAATAAGTGATTGAATTGTTGTGGATTGTTTCTTTGGGGTTTAATCATTTTTGGGTTCATGTGTTGCGTGATGGGTGATGTGCACACACCGATCAATCACGGCATTAAAAGCAGTTACGTGCTTGAATGCTGTGCCTGCTCAGTGCACGAAGGTAAATGGGTCGGTTTGCTCAAGTAACTCAATGTAGAGACACTGTTTGTGACTTATGATCCTGTGGTGTGGTTTCATAACCTCAAAAGCTTCTCGGAGGGTTTAAGAAATAGTGCAACATAAAACAAATATCAATAGACTTCAGGTCTTGGAGAAACCAAAATCAAAGAAGTGAACAAATGAAATATTTGTGAAATGAATCATCCTTTGCGGAAAAGAGTTATGTAATAACAAAGAACTTTACTCTTGATTTATCATCAAGTAACACTTCTGCTGTTATTTCTATCCAGCTCATCAATATCGGTGTTAATAACCAGTATTGTTTGCATAGTTACAAATCTATGTCGAACAGTTTTGTGGCAGCATTCGAACATCACTGTACCAAGTTATGGTTGCTGCCTTCATTATGTTCAGATGGGTTTGAATGATGTACTACATTCCAGGTTTGGTGTAACCGCTTCTCTCATAGTATCAAATTCTTTAAAACTCCCAAAAACTATTATTAAACTAGGTAAATGAATTAATTAAGTCAGTGTTGTGTTTCAAGGTCTCATTTTTGGTTATTTGTTCTTATATGTTAATTAACAACATGTCCAAAATAATACATTTGTCATTACATTTCTTTCAGATCAAAGTTGCTTGTGCAGATTAGTTGCATATAAACCAAATGTCCAGGGGAAGTTGTGAAGCGCCTCAATCTGCCGGTTGAACACTCATACAACAAAGTTGCATTTAGAATCTGTGCAGAAAATGGATAAGTGTATTTGCTGTGCCCACAGCAGTTAAACATTTTTACACCAGGTGCCAGCTGTTCATCAATGAATCTGTCCAGCAGGAATATTTGATTGATGTTTCAGTACAGTGTCTTTTGTTGATTGGGCATAGTAACACAGGATACTGTGAAGATATGATTTATATCAATGTAAAATAAATAAATAGATCAATTCTTTCCCTGTATTAATAGTGTTTTTTTATAAAAAACAAATAAAACCTTGCATCCTTAATCATCGCAGTACTTGTCCCTCTCAGTTGGTGCCGGTTGGAGGAGCACGACAGAGCTGTGTGCCTCAGCTGTATCACTTACTCTAACAAATCATTACTAAATTCCCGATGAAGGGTGTGTCAATCTGATAAAGGCTTCCACTTAGGATGATCCTTTTCCTCTGCTCTTCGTGCTCCTCTGAGCAGAATAAAGGGAATTGAGATGTCATCTGTGATGGCAGAACCAATCAATTTCCAGGGGTCAAAGGAGGACGGGGGAGCGAAGGGACATGAAATCAAATGAGATGTACCTTTAGTTAATAGTAACAGGGTTCGACGTCTCCGGGAGACGCAGCAGCCTGCACACATGGGAATAGTTTACATACACCGGCGTTTTTTATTACATATAAACAACACAGCCGAGGCTCTGACCACTGTGCTACACCACACCCGGGGAGCCGAGGCTCAAGGAGGCTGCTGCCAGCGCAGTCACCAGGACACAGGCTCCATCCTCACTGCAGGGGAGGTAAATACACGATTACTAATTACCAATTTACCCGGAGCTGTGACTGCAGCACAGTGCCGCCGCCGCTAATCTGTCCGTCCCAGACCGACACAGAACCCACACCTCACTGCCACAGCATTATCTGCCAATGAGGCCAAACCATTAGTGGCAGGCGGTTTATTTAGTCTCTGTGTGTGAGGGAGGAACTGAGAGACAGGAGGTGTCCAAAAAATAAAGGGTCGTCTCACTGTGAAGTGCAAACTAATGGGCTAATATGAGTGTATGAATGGGACAAAACATTAGTACAGATGGTCACACTGACATGGAGGAAGCTCTTTAGTGCTGACTGAAGTTCTGAGCATGTCGTTGGGATAAATGAGGAGAATCACCAGTCGCCTGTGTATCGTCCAGTCCGCTGCTTATATTCTTACACTGGCTTCCAGTTAAAGTCAGGATTCATTTCAAGGTTCTGGTCCTAACATCCAGGGACCAGTGTTCATCTCTGACCTTATCACCAGCAGGTCACTCAGGTCCCCTGGCCAGGGCTCACTGGTCGTTCCTCACACTTAATTAAAAGCTAAAGGTGATTGTACTTTTGAAGTCACAGCTCCGACTCTGTTGAACGCCCGTCCTGCAGAGACGTGACCTTCAGTCTCGGTAAAACAGCAGCTAAAAAACAAACTTATCCAGACTGGCCTTTGTTCACTTCTACCGTTTAGTTTCTACATATTTTTTGGTTGCTTCTTTTGTTGATTAATTCTAACAATTGTACTCTTTTGGAGAACTTTGTGACTTTGCCCCATGACAGCTGCTACTTTAAACTCACTTTAAACTCACTATTTATTTACTAAATGTTTTCAAACCTACAAGTTCTTTTACAACATTTTTGCCTGAGATGAATTAAACAAAGCCTGTTTTCTATAAAAAAGCATAAAAGCTTTATTCCGTAGATTTTTCATGCACTGAACCTGATTTCTTATCTTCAAATGATAAACTCTATACAGCCGAATTTCATCCTTCATCTTTGACTCTCTTCTTACATTTGATTACAGAATATCATCTAAATGTCGTGACTTTCTTTTATACATACTCTTGCCAATTTATGCAGCTTTAACGTTTTTGAATATGAGCACATGCAATATGCTGCACATTTATATGCAAATTAACTCAGGGGCGTCAGGTGGTGAAGTGAGGAGGGACATCTTCCTTCAACTGGAGGGGTTTCGGGTTTAAGTCCAAGAGATGACAAGCCTTCATCCAGCTGAAGTGTCCTTGAGCAAAACACTAAGACTGCTCCAGCCTCAGGAGTGCACTTCTCTTGCTGACGCAGCAGTCTGACTTCCTTTTCCGACAAGGGTAAGAAGAGGGAGAATTTCCATAAGGGAATCAATAGAGTATCACATAATTATTACACACATAGACCTTTGCCCCGCTTCTTGTTACCACAGGAGCAAACATCCAGTCACATTCTGTTTGAACCCTGGTGCTGCAGCAAAGAAAACAGTACATTTACCACATTCATGCAAATGTATTGTTTTTTGTAGGAAGACAAATGTTTTGGCAGAAAGAAAAAAATAATATTCGAAAGGGTAAAGAGAGAAATATACACAACAGAAGTAGAAACAGAAGGATAATTGTTTTAGTAGTTTCTTGACCTTCAACTGCTATAACACTCATTGCCTGTAGGTGGCACACGTGTCAGAATTACAGATGTTCATGTGGATAAGAAAGACAGGATCAGAGTTTAACCCCTTGTAGACAAATGTCGCAGATTTGCCTCAAACCCCATTCCGGTCTTAATGCCGCCGAGGTGACGATTGTGCCTGATACTAGTATAGTGCAAATACTACAAATACCAAGGAAGGTATTGGAAGCACTCTGCCTCCATCTAGTGGTCGGAGTGGAAAATACATACTAGCCCCTTGGAACTGTGCAGCAAAGTTATTTTGAGGTATTAAGCTGTATTTGAAATACTGTTATGATGGAACAGCAATGATTGTACAGAAAACATTTGTTGTTTTTCAATTTCAAGCAATTTCATGTTTTTGTTATATAATTGGAAATTAATTCAGGCATAAGGGGTTAAAATGTGTTGGATTATTATTTGGATTTTGAATTCCCATAGTTGATCAGCATCTTTGATTATTTAACAAATCGGATTGTAACATCCTGTTATAGCAACTCAACGATAAATGCTGAATGTTGTCTTCAGAATACGTGAAACACCAATGTCAAGAAAGCTGCTTGCAATATTGCAGAATCTGTTTTTACACTCACTTTGCTCCGCTTTGGTCTCCACCGACTCCTGACACCAGTGCCTGACCCTCGAGCTGCTAAGAGCTTCACAGTGTTCAACAGCTACTCATTAGCTCTGTCTGCTGTTTGACGCAGGGCAGATGAAGTATGGAGGGTTTATCAGTGCTGTGTTTTCTTGTTCTAAACAAACAGATGTCTGCTATGTCTCGAAAATGAAGCAGATGATGAGAGCAGTGTCAGTGAACCGACACAGTTAACTTGTGGGCAGCAGAAAAAACAACAACAGCTCTGCACAGCGGAGGGAAACTGCAGAGTCTGGTAATGTTTCACTGAGGGGTTTTCATCGCAATAAATATGTATTCAACCCATCTTTAATACAGAGGTATTGATCGGAGCAACTTTCAATTGAAGCAAACTTTGTTGTATTTTCACCACACTCTGAACATTTGTTGTGTTTTCCGTTTTCTTTTTTTTCTCCCTTCCTAACACAACAAACCCTCCTTGACTGTCACATGGACTGGAAAACAGAACTACATTGATATAATTGATAAACACGACACCAACATGTTTAAATCCCCTGCAGGGTATATATCTGACTCTAGAACAAGCACCCCAGTGACAAGAAAAGTGTAGCACTGGAGGCAAGTGGGCATTCATTTCATTTATACTAACCCCTTAGTTAGTTCCTTTTCTCCTTAACTGTATATATCATTGTTTTCCTTCCTTCTTTCCTTCCTTGCATCCTCCCTCCTTCATTACAAATGCCAGCTCTTTCCTCGAAATGACCCCAAATGTTTCTAATTATGATCCTGTCCCACAGGAGTAACTGGCTGCCAGGGGCTGGTAGAGTTCACTGAACCCGCAAAGTGTACAGCTGTTATCTTTGACTGGTGGCCAAAAAAAACTAAAGTGAAGCTTCTGTGGTGGTAGGGCGTTCGTTCCGTCTGTCTAAAAGACGGTCGCTACCTATGGGTTTGGTTCGCCGTCGAGTCACTTAATCTAATGACAAACAGAGGCAAACACCAAAGGACGTCCATTTTTCATCAGCTGCTCAGTGAGAAATATTCGGATTAATGGTGCGAAGCGAGAGAAACAGCAGGTTCGTGTGCAGGTTCGTGTAAACTCTAATACACAAGTACACACTCTGCACAAACAATTAGTGCCACAAATATATTAAAAGCCTCTCCTGATTTTAAAATATAGACCGGGTTTAATACCACTGGTGGGGGGGGGGGGGGGGGGGGATCAGTCACAAATCAGTTACCTGTATTAGGGTTGTGGCTGATTTGATTATATATTTTTTTTTTAGATGCAATAATTTATACAAAACACATGCACAATACTCATGCGATGGTAGGTAAATGTATCCTCTGCATTTAACCCATCTGGTGCAGGACACACAGAGCAGTGAGCAGCCATGTGCGGCGCCTGGGGAGCAGATGTTGGGGGAGTAAGGTGCCTTGCTCAGGGGCACTAGACAGGGTAGGGAGAATTCTCTTGGATTTTTGGACAGATCAATCCAGGTTCGTCTTTTGTTGTTTCTCCGTGGAGTCGAACCGGAGACCTTTTCTGCCCATAGTCCAAGTTTCTGCCACTAGACCACCGCCTCTCCCTGTGTAGTTTGAAAAGCAAATTTAATGTAAGATCTATGAAAGCTGGGAAACATGCAGCATCACATATTGTTTGAGTCCAGTATGATTCTTTTGGAGAATTTGTGATAATTTCCTCTCCACTGCTTTAGTTAAACAATCCAAAGAAAAGAGGGATGTGGATTTTCTACTCTCTTTTTCTATGTAAACATTAATTATATTTATAAAAATACATTTTTTAATTCAAGGAGCCTTTCTAGATCCCAGGGAATCCTAACATTGCAGCATATACAGACAGAATAATGATTTAATAATATAAGTAAATAAGTAAGTAATGCCACTACCATCTATTTCAAACCTAGCCTCACAGAGAGAGTGTAGAAATCTTTTTTTCCGATGCAAGGCTTATTCAACTTTTTCAACGACCTTGTTTTAGCTCCGCATTCATCGAGACCTTCAGAGAACTGATCCCTTTTTTACAAGGGCTCCTTCAAGGTCTGGTTTGTAATATTTAGGTGAGAGGGATCTATAGGCATAGATTGACTATCAAAGAATCCTAGTGATGTTTTCAACTAGTGTGTTTCTTCTAAATTGTATGAATTGTTGTTTTCCTTACCCTAGAACCAGCCCTTTATATTTCAATACTTTATATTTACATCAGGAACGGGTCCTGAGGCCGCCATGTTAAGAACAGTAGCCCGAACTGGACAAAGTAAACACCTTTTGAGTTTTTGGGACAACTGAAGGTTCTCTTTCATGTTTGGAAGGGGAGGGAGAGATGAGGGGTATTGAGCTGCAACACTCAACTACACCACTAGGTATCACTAAATTCTAAATACTGACACTTTAAGTAATTCAACCTAAACTTAAACGACGTCATTAAACCTTTTTGTCTCGTTGGATGAATTGAGAGACTTCCTTTCAGTAGGGTTGATGATGACAGTCAACACCACTAGTAGAGGATAAACCAGTGTGAGCTGTTGCTATATTTAAATACGGTAATAACTAAAGGACGGGCGATTCTGTAGAATCAATAGAAAAAAGCTTCCTGCACTGCTTTTTAAAATTGTAGGTTTCGACAAAATAGGCAGAGTGGCGCGCCTCTTGTTCTGCCACCTGTAAGAAGTGCTCGGTATGATCAGCAAGCTGTTGCATCATCTCAACTCTCCTGACTGCAGCATCTGTCAGATACTGTACACGGCTTTTTCTCACAGGAAACAACCGACACCTCGGCAACTGCCAAAAAACATCTTTACAAGCTGTACGTATCTCTGCCATGGTCGGCCTGACATCTGTACTTTTGGCCAAAGTAATAGCAAAAGGCTGTCTCCAGTTTCACTTCAGTGGGGATACAAAAGCATTGTCAGGATTTTAGGCTGGGCTGATTTCCTGTGTTTATTTCCGACCGTGTCAAACAGGAACTGAGACAGTTCTTTCCTGTCTGGGTCCCTTCATACGTGCAAAGACTGAAGCAGTTGTTTCACACTCCCCCCCTCACCCCCCCTGATCTTCTTCTCACAGAGTCAGGAGTGAATGTTGCAGCTCTGTGGGGGGGGGGGGTTGTCACATCAGGTTGTGGATTTGATCACCTGGGGTTCCAACACAGGTGCAGCAGAGCAGAAGCATTCAGGCTTAATTTCTAGTTTTTCTTTACTGTATTCGCTGACAATCTTTTATATATGAGTCATTCATTTGCCTGAATGCGGAGAATTGTAAGGGGTCTCGAATCGTTCGAGCCGGAGACTGATCCCCTGGTACAATAAAATGGTCTCTTAATGTGTTCTTTTAAAACCAGCCCACAGAAGTGCGCATAAAAAAGGAGCCTATTATTTGTTATTTCTGGTGGAACTAATACGTGATAGAATAAACTTTCAAATCTCCAGAATGCAAGTGAGCGTTGAAAAAGCAGTAGAATGGTAAACGGTGTTGTATTGAACTAGTCCTATCTGCAAACACGGCATACAATATATCTGTATTGTATTATATCAGATTATATATTCTAAATGCTCCCTCTACCTTCGTACATACACATCTCCAAACTGGACCTGAATGTTTTTTAGGACAGTCATCGCTTCCCTATTAGTGAATGCTTTGGCTTTTGTAAATTAGTTTGTGTTTTGTTAATATCTAAAGCCAAAGCAACATTAGCCAACAATAACCGGACAACTGGATATCAAACCAAAGACAGTGGAAAAAGGCGATAATGATAATGCACCTAACACTAGAGCGTGTGACTTGTCTTAATGTTGTAGCTGATTGCTGCTATTTTGACTTTCGGGAAAAATAACCTCTAAATTATAGCCGCCACCTGTTTGAATGTTGTTGGCTGATCGGTGCAGCTAAAAAATATGAAAAACAAGCAGGGGGGCCGACATGTTAATAATTTAATAAATGCATTATATCGTTGAGATGCTTATCCTCAATTCATTTTGGGAGGAAAGCGTTTTTCTGAGCCGCACACCTGACAGCCTTGACCTCTTCATGAGGCTCACATTGCTCATGTTGCAATCTAACCTTTAGGAGATGCCACTTTTCTTTGTATCATCACCGTGACTGATGCCGACTGCCTGCCCCCGCCCGGTGTCATTCATTTCAGTTCAAAACACAACCTGGATGATGCTGGTTAACACACTTTTTCCATTTATTTGTGCCAACTCGGGTCGATCTGCTCTTCAGCGGCACCTCTGTGACCTCTTTTTGGAAGTGCGTCTGAATGGGAGGAGACCTCAGGGTGAAGCAAGGACACACGGACAGGATTGTGTGTCCCAGCTGGCATGGAGGCACCTGGGGAACCTTCTAAGTGTGAGAGGGAAATGATGAATTCTTTGTAAAGTCGCCTTTGCTGCAACAGGAGCCTGACCTGAATGTGGAGCTGATACATTGATGGAGGGAGCATCCATGATTATTTGAGTGTTCGGTTATAACGATATCAGATATATTATATTTAACAATTACAATGTTAAATGTAAGGGATCTAATCCAGTTTAAGTGTCTGTTTGGTGGATAGACTAACATTAAACTCTAAAATACTAGATTACGTAAATATTATAATTGTTGTAGTTCTGTATGGAATGAGGCAGTAATGTTCATAAAAGCATATAGATACATAATTTATGTAAAGACAGATACAATGCTTAATTGGATCTTTGAGGTGACTATGAATACACCTACTGTATATGGTCTGGGTCATGATTTAATATATATCATACGCTGTCTGCTATAAACCAAACAAAAAAAAAACATTCCGTGAGATTCCATTTACACATAACATAAATTCTAGCATATTGTATTGTAATGTGTTTTGGTTTTATCACAATGCAGTTGAATGGGTTTGTGTTGAGTGAAAAATAAACAAAGAATTAAACTGAGTGGTTTGAGATTGAAATTGAGCTGCTGCTGCTTCCAGGTATTTAACACACATGCAGGATGAGCCACAGCCTCATTACAACTGACAGGACAAACTGTTCAACTGGTACGACTAAACCAGTTCTGTGCCAACCAACGTGAGCGGTGCACAAAACCAACGGGTGCAAATGTCTCAGTTCTTCGTGGAACGCAGTCACACACAGCGATAAATATTCTCTAACACTCGAGGGATTGTGCTAAAATATGCATCCCACCGAACAATCAGTTTAAAAATAGATACAGTGTACAGCAGAGGAATCTGTTAATCACCAGCTCACAGGGGAATTGGTATATTTTTCAAAGTGTTCATGACGGATCATTTAAGGGTTCATGTGACGATCACTATATAGGAATCTGTTTGAAGTGGTCGAGGCTTAATGGTAATGAGGACAGCGTAACATGGAACACAGGGCTGTGAGATCGCTGTGACCAGGAGACTATATGATAATTCTAATAATGATCTTTAAATGATTATGTAAATGGTTGATGCTCTTAAGGGGTGACCATTTCCTGGTTTGAAAAAATAAGGTGAGGATGTAGAAGAGAGGCTGAGTGTGATGTTTATCACCACCTTCCTCCCACTACATAGAAGAGATGAAGGTGATACAGTCGCCAATGAAACTGGGCCACAGACGAGACTTTGATTGACCTTTCTCTGAATTAGTGGGTTTACAAAGGTACAAAAGCCACAAACTCCTCTTTCCCCCATCAAGACCAGCAAAACCATCATTACCCTTCACCTTATGCATGTCTTAATTCTGCAAAAAATGCATGTATCAATCCGTTACAGTTGTTTGAGTTGGTTTGTTAAGATAAATTCGCAATGGTGGCAAATATCTACTTGTTTTCTATTATACAATGGGAATAGAAGAGGAGGCAACAAGATGACACGTTTAAACAAGCGACAGCAGAACCTAAAATCGAGAAAAACTGTGTCGAAAAAACAAAGAAGAGATATGACATTTATGTTTTTCTGCCAGTATTTTCAGTTCCTTAAGTGGAGCTGAAGATTCATAATGATTGTTCAGGTCAGAGCAGTGCAGAATACGTAGGCATGGAAAGCGCATTTCCTTCTCAATCAAGCAAAAGCAAAAAGCTTAGCAAATGTCATCCTCCACTTTAACACACACAAGCTGCATGAACCATGTAGGTCC
The DNA here is from genome assembly GCF_949316205.1 of Platichthys flesus. Lineage (NCBI taxonomy): Eukaryota > Metazoa > Chordata > Actinopteri > Pleuronectiformes > Pleuronectidae > Platichthys > Platichthys flesus. The sequence continues at coordinate 9,025,552 of NC_084945.1, read as the reverse complement.
TCTGAAATATGTTTTGTTAGATAACTTAAACTGAGACACACATATGAATGTGTATTGCACTTGGCTTAATCATTTGATGGTTTTTATTTCATTTTTATTTCATTTTCTGTAAAAGAAAATAATATATATTTTGTGGCACAACTAACAATTTTCAAGTCGTTTGGCCTTTGGGTATCAACATTAAGTGCGATAATTTGAAATTGTTCAAACAAATTCTTTCAATTTACAAATGTCCTGAACTTTAAATCTTAATTACTGATTTATTGCAAAGACAGAACGTTCTGCGAACTGATCGTCCTCGAGAACGCAGAGAAACTAATTAAAACTAAATTGAACAGTTATCACAAATATGATGAATTCACTTAGAAACGTGTCATTTATTAACATATACTTCACCTCATGCAAGTTATTCTTTGAAGTAATGGTTCAAATTTCTCACGATTTTATTTTTTCCTCAAATGAAAAATGTTACATAATTGAGATCAGCATGTGCCTGTTAATGAATGTGTCTGATGATATCCTCTCTGATGTAATGAAACAAAAGGGTGTGAATGTATCTGTGATCACACATTTCTCCTGCAAGACGAGTCTAAGGATCATATTAAAAAAACAATGTTCCGGGGCTTATTGTGGTTGGCAGTATAGAAATGACTCATGCTGAATATAGTGTGATATTATGAATTCTAATGGTTGAAAATGAATAATAGATAAAGGATTCCTAACTTATTAGTAAGCGGAGGAATGGGAGTTATGGCACTTTGAAGGGAGCCGGATCTTATGGCAGCGTTTCTCTCCGGGAGCTGGCTCATCGTTCTTTATGTTTTCTTTATGGCTGGAGGCCAGTCCTATAAACACGACTGGCCGTCCCTGACGGACTGTGAGCGAGTTTTAAGGTTAAACCATTGCTGCTTTTATGTGGCAGTGAAGATTGTTGGTTGACCCCGTTTAAAAGGATATTTTTCATTTGCAAATATTGCACTCCGCTTTATCGTTGCTTTCATTGTGAATGGTGCTATCCTCTGCTGCGCTCTGGAGTTTGGCTCATTTGTTTCATGTTTACCTCTTGTGACTGGCTGGATCTCACTGTTCACATGAAATTTAAGCTCAACAATAAAAACAAATGGCTCTCAAGTAGGACTTTGTTTGCACCATGAGAGCTATTGAAAACAACCAGATCATCCAGTATCAGGAAACCCAGGCATTTGAAATGGGTACGGCACAGATTTGAGTTCCAGGAACTATGTAGATGAACGGAAGTGAAGATTATAACAACTCCTACAAAAACAATAAAACTAATCATGTTTAGGTATCTCTGTGAGAAAGAAAGAAATGAACGTATGAGAGAGAGAGAGAGAGGCCTGAATTAAAAACAAAGTCACTCCTTCACCTTGTATGAGGGCAGCAGCTTATTTCACATGGTAACATTCAACAGTTATATGAGCACACACAGCCAGAGCTTCTATTTATTTATTTTTCCCGCACAGGGGTGTGCGTGAGGGTCAGTGCCGACCCTGGCAGCGGAGAGATCAGCCTTTAATAACACACGTCCACCTCTGCAGGGAGCTCTGTTTGATTTCATTGTTTGAGGCAAAGCTGTCTGAATATTACCCACACTCCCCGTGTGCCGTGGCAGGAAGCTCCATCTCACTGTCTTCGGTTCTTCACATTTTTATTGGCAGCAGGAGGAGCGGGGCTGCGGGTGAGTTGAAAGAGTGGTGGAGACGAGTGATGCACTGCTGGTGAGGGTTATATATGTGTGTGTGTGTGTGTGTGTGTGTGTGTGTGTGTTTGTCAGCATGTGTGTGTGTGTCAGCATGTTTGTGCAACCGGTAGGAAGCCCTTCTCACCGACCGAGCTGGCTTAATGGTCAGAATAAAAACATTTCTGGGCCGTCCTCTGACCGCAGAGGTCAGGCCTCGCTGTGAAAGCTCCGTCCCCGGGCGGAGCAGTGGAGACATTGTGGAGATCCAAGCATCACAGGGCGAGCCAGCCAGCCTTCATAACAACACCGCTGATTTGTAGTGAACTCCCCGGCCTCTATCGCCTCATCAATCAGAGCCGCAGCCCTGCTGATGGAACCACAGGCACTCGGAGATCCTTTGCCCTCTCATGCAACACACATGGCATTATTGCTCTCGTATTTTATTTACGCCCGCTAACAGTTTTACGTCCCAGACCTTGGGGATGATAATGTCCATGTAGCTGTAATTCTAACATGATTCTGAAAAGAGAAATCAAACACGGTGCGTCACCAGCAGAGTTAGGGGGGTTACTTTAAAAATGTGTTTCACTGCAGATTACGGGGAATCATTTTGTGACATTTGTGAAGTAATCTATTACTCGGAGTAAGAAACAAAAGTCACTCTGGCGGTGTTAAGTGTGGCAAAATGGATGAAGACCCAAATTTTTAATTTGACCTTTCATTGACCTTTTCTTTGGCTTTCCACTGCATTTTGTTCATGTGGAAAGCGGTTGATGAACTGTTGATTCAACAAAACTGTGAATCCACAGTTCCATAGTTTGTTTTCACAACTTATCCTCTTAACATTAAATTAATATTCCCTATTGATGGGATCAAATAAGTTAACTCACTGATCTGTGTGTATGTACTGTAGCTTGATAGATAAACAATTTGATGAACAAGCCTGAAACTAAACCAAAGCTACATTAAACATTTTTAGATTGAAAAATGTTGACCTTAAAAAGTGTAATCGATTCATGTGGTGATTTATTGATCTCAAAAGACGTAACTATATTGGGGAATATATGGATGTCATTAAGGGGCTTCAATTTGTATGGGGGGTTGGGGGCTGGGGGGGCTCTTCAGTTTTGCATCATCACCTCACAGATGTATCCTCTCTGCCAGTCACACAACAACACAAGGACAATCCATTGGGAGCACTGGGACATACCATGCTGGCCTGAGGGTTGTTTTGGCCGAGTTCATAGACCTCTTGCATGAGGCCCAAAACTTTCCTTATACACACACACACAGACACACACACACCACATATATATATATACACTGGTTAATGGGCTCTTTCTGACAGATCAATACCACAATAATGCACAGAAATGCAGCCTTGTACGGGCTTGCGTGTTTGTGTTTGTGTGTGTGTGTGTGTGTGTTTGGTGGACTGCAAAGTGGCCCAGTTAATGGGTGGAAGTTTCTTCCTGTGGACTCCTGATGACCCACTATCTTTAAAGACAAACTAATTACCAGGAATGACTAATTTACCCTTAACAGCTTCACAACGCACTGCGGGCGGATCTTCTGTCTGAGGACAGGAAGTAGTCGTGTGAAACAGATGGAGCGTTTTACCATCTTGGTGTCTTCATCTGACTTTAGTCTCACTCACACTGCAGAACGTGCACAACCTGGCAGGAAGTGGAGTCGTTCTTTCACAGACTGCTCACCGGCTCTGCCAACGGGGCTGCACGGGTTCCCAGAAGACATCTGGGTATGTCTGATGTAGTTGTTTATGAACCTAAGCCATTATACAGCAGACGAAGGGGGAGGAGATAAAGCACCTGCGTTGTTATCGATACGAGACAGGAAATCACTTAGACTGCCTCTGGAGCTGAGGTCTTGAAAGCTATAATCATCTTTGCATCGCATTGATACACAGAACCTATTCCTGTTGAGATTGCGAAAAGGCAGCTTCCCTCCTTTCTCCCCTAAGCTCTGCTGAGTTTATATGTGTTAAAACATTTATTCAAATGTATTCTTCGAGTGTCAAATCCTTAATTTTACCCAAGCTAAATTACCTCAACCTAGTTTCACTTATGTAGACAAGTGCAGTGTCTGTTCTTAATGTGAATGTTTTGGAATGGGCTGTTTCGTTGGCCTATGTTAAAGCTCTGGAGCTACTTCAGAATTATATCTTGTCATTAGTGCGTCCTTCTCAAACAGTCAGAGATGGAGAGTAAAGTTTGAAAAAGATGTGTGCAATGCTTTGATGAAATGAAATTGAATTTGCTGTATTGTTATTCACGTGTGAAGCCTTTGTATACAGTTGATTGATTTGCTAAACCGGTATTATCCCTTCCTACCATACAGCTGCTTCAGAGGTCTGTTATGTAAGTGACACAATCTTCGGACACAAGTTTAGAACTTTTAAAAATAAAAGCGCTTTAATTCAGCTCGATATAAAGCATCGCAGCATGAAACAAATGCTGGGCTTTTACTTTGAAGATAAATGCCAAACAGGAAGGGATTCTTGTTGCCATGACAGTGATCAGCACCCAACGCAGGTCCATCTTTGTCTGTCAGATGATGGGGGGGGGCGGGGGCAGTTGATGAACACTGCTGTAGAGACCAGAGAACGTGTTTATCTAACATTGAACAATCACATGTCCAAATTTAAAATTGTAGGCAGATGTGACTTTAAACAGTGAATTGGTTATAATTGCTTCAGTGATTGTGTCTGTGTTATATAGTTGTGTTGGTGGCGCTGTTGCATTTTTTAGGACATAGGACAAGATGGTGAATATCACTTGTATGTTTCAAGGTCTTCTACCCAACTACGATTATTGTGGTTGGGGACATAACTACATGGCTTAAATTGTTCTTTTGTCTGCTGGTTATTTTTGGAAAGCGTGCACCTGGTTACTCCCCCCCACCCCATGCTAACTTGAGCAGATGGTAGGTTCCAGGTCAGGTGAGGCTGGGAAGATAAAGTGGCCCCCGCTGGCGTGTAATGGGGGAGAAGTTTGCTGTGAGACGATGGGTTTTATTTGTTTGGTTTATTTAAGGTATTTAAGGTGTTTTTGTTAAACTGGGATGGATTTTGTTTCTAGGGAACTTGAGTCATTAAAATTAGGCCTTTAGCTGGTTTTGTGCTACTTGTGATTTATTTTCACAGAAAATCAATTCAGGCACATTCAGTGTCCTTAACATTATTAGCTTCTTTTTGTTTTTAATTTAGCTGCTATAAATATTAAATTCTAGGTTCCCCATCACTTGTGGTAAAAGGTTGTGGGTGTATCTTCCCTTTCTCACTGTTTCCTTTCTTCAGAGAGACAGTTAGAAACATGGAGCTCTGGTTCAGGACAATCTACCAGATTATTTTCTATCCCTCATTCAAAGTCCCAGTTCTCCCAGACCCTTCACAGACTGATCACATAAAAATAAAAACAGCCGGTTCAGAAGACAAAGTGTTAACACCTTTAATGAGTACGTTTATTGTAGCGAGGTTTGTTTCTGTGAATGATGGTGGGCCAGTGTAAGTTGGGTAAAGGAATCACCTTAATCACCTTCCTGCTCACCATATAATAATTTAGCTGTTTGTCTTTTTCTACGTTAAAAGCTTGAACCTGAGGATCTCGGTACATTTCCACAGAACTGCCTTTGCCTCTAGTCTGATTTACTGCTGCAACATTAAGAGAAAAGAACACTCCAGTAAACCCACTGTCCCTTTGTTACAGCCTCTCTGACCCCAGTGGCAGCTCACTGAGCTTGACGGCACATTACGCCCTCATTTGCTTCCTTTTCCTTTGTCTCTCCATCTCCAGCGCCGGCTTCTCCCCAGCACGGTAAAGATGGTCTCTGTCAGCCGTGTGACATCCCTATCAAATACCAGAATGAAAGAGGCTCGCACTGAAAAATTAAAATGCATGTGTCAGTGCAGGAGTGCTTTAAAATATTAAAATGTACAGAAAAACACGGGACCTGATGGGTAATGAATACATGCAACATGTTATTAAATATGAATCCCTTTTGTTCCCCTCAATCATATTGCTCCCCTTGATTCTATCCGTTTGGAAACACTGAACAAAATGGGACATCTCTTATTATTTTCATGCACCATGTTCCCGGAGCCTTTCCCCCCCCCACTTCCACAATACACAACCACACACACACAATTCTTACATAAATTGATTCTGCTACGAGCTGAAAGTCTCTTCCCTGTTTTTTTTCACTCATCCACAGACAAACACTTCTGTGCCTAAAGTCAATTTCTGTTCAAAACTTCTTAAACACGTATAAATAGCCTCTTTGTCGAATGTGGACTACAAATGATACAAAAGACGGAGCCGAGTCAACTTTGCGAGGCGTCTTCAGAAGGCTGAACAAAATAATTGTGTTATCGTCGCTCATTAAAGGGACCAGACTTCCTTGTGGGTTTTTTTTTCCTTCTACTGTCGACCGCCATGTCTATTCTAAGCAACAAATAACAGATGAAAGGTGGCGATGGCGGATGTGCTTTCTTGTTAACGTCAGTGAAAACGGCCTCACCACACGGGCGCTTGCAGCAACAGCCCAAACACACTGAATTACTTAATTGGTCGAATATAGGTCTGCTGAGGGAAACTAATCTACACCCGAACACTGGTTCTCTCCCTCCCATGCATCACTCGGCACATGCGTCTCCCTTTTTCTGTTTGAGCACTGGATTTACCTTTTTTTAATTGAAAAAGGAACGAGTGAGTGCACCATTGAAACGAGAGTAATTGACATACTTGTGAAGAGCAGACATAAGCCTTTAATTCAATAACATGGCAGATTATAGGGGGGGCTTAGATTCCACCTTGGCGTGGAGTGCTCCCAGTGGGGGAATGGATCCACTTGGCCTGGACACATGTCAGTGGGAGAGAAAGTGTCCAATTGTACCACAGTAACCCCCCAGAGGAGAGAGGAGGAACAGCAGGGGAGCACCATCCCACTCTGGTTACGTGCACGTTTTGTGTGCAAGGATAAAACTCTCCAAGGAAGCTGATCTCCACAGGACTGATCATGCTTTATTGGGTTTTTGAGATTTGAAATCTCACTTTCTCTGCTACAAAGCATTTAACTGGAATTTCATAAAATGGACCAATTCAGTGTTTTCATTTTTCAAGAAGACCATGAAGCCATGATTGGACACATGTGTGGGAAGGAGCCTCTCATTGGGTATTTCCCTGGGCAGAAGTTGACAGGCCCCTGAGGTGTTCTGTCCCTCCTCACTTTTCTAACGAGGGTTGGTTATCTATAATTGTTGGGTTATGGTCTTTTCTTTGGCCACTTAACAAAGCATTCATATATCACCACCTTTGAGATTACGTGGCAACTTTCTGGAACCGTTTGTTTCCACAGCTTAGGGCGACATTATTCATCTGGAGTTGTTGTGTTCCTGGAGACTCGGAGAATGCAAAGTCCAATATTCACACCGTTTTCCGTCTCTCTACCGTCTCCTGAGAGAAATGTTTGGCTGTGTAGCGGATAAATGTTTCACTGTGTTCACTGAGTAGTTGCTAACTTTATCAGCCTGCTGTGGTGCCCGGTGCTGGGCTGGTATGAAAACCGCTCTGTGCTGCAGGCACCAGGACTCAGAGCAGCCACACTCAGCCAACACTGCTGTTGGAAAGCAATAAGCTGGCAGTTGCTATATACAGTGCAGTAACTCTACACATCAGTCACTGCAAGCAACCACTTTCAAATACTTGGAGAAGTTTAAAAGGATATTTCCCCCCAAAACTGATAGAGGGGTGGGTGTTAACTGTTTTAAGCCGAAATGACGAGAAGTATGGAGTTATATTTTTTTCTTCTTCTGTTGACTCACCATTGACTTCAATTGAATCTGAATCAGCTGCTACAAAGTTTACTTCTGAGACTCCAAAAGTGTTTTGTGGCCTCAAACATTTCACCCAATCCCTTCCATCGGCATAGTGGTGATTAGTTAGTGATTGCATTCACATTTTTTTGTTAACTAATCCTGTAAAAAAAACAATTTTTTCATGGATCCATTGTTTCTTTAAAATACTGTTTTACAGGAGCTGTAATAACTTTAACTTAACCACAAGTTTAACGTACAAAATAATTTAAAACAAATCAACAGACAATAGAAAAAGCTCTCCCCACTTCCACTGCCGATGAAAATACACCTGACACACGACTCATTTCAAACAGATGAGATAATTTATGATTTTATTCAAGTGACGCAACAAACAGCAACGGCTCACTGGCTAGCTGTGTGTTGTTTCCTATGTGGTGCGTCCTTTGAGCCACATGTCACATGAGTGAGACATCCTGGCTCTAAATATTGTGACGTCCTGTCTCCCTGCCTGAAGTTGTCTGTCTTCCAGGAGGACCGGTGACAGGGGGGACGTCGGAGTCGGTCTCTCTCTCTCTGCTGCCGAGTCCTCCACGTGACCTTCACTTTCATTTTAGTTCGCTTTTTCTGTGATCTTTCTTTTTTTCCTTTACTTTCACCATCCAGATTTCCGTCAGCCACTCACACACTTTACATCACGGATGCCTGACATTCTTATGTTTACTTCCATGAAGGCATTTTTCCCCCCCGATTTGTCATTGATGTGCGGCCCCTCATTTTCTCGCATTGTGAGAATGCACTGTTGTGTAATGTATGTGTGAATCCAACACAAGTGGAATGAGCGTGTTGGAATCTATAGAGCTAATGTCAGCGGTAAGGTTAGAGCTGCATAGATTTTTTTAGATGAATAGAATAAACACCATCAGAACATAGCTACATGATGGAAGAATTCTCACATGCGTTTTTTGAGCTTTGTGCATTCAGATGTTTCCGGTCGTCTCGTTCGTTCGAGTCCAGCGATCGATGCCGTGTGTCTGGTTGGAACTGACGAGCTCACTTGGCATCACCATTACAAGGACCATAAAACATCCGTCTCCACTGCGACACTGAGCCATCCGAGGATTCTCCTGACAAAGATTTGATGAATGCTTTCAGTGCATAAAAGCTTGCGTTGAGAAAGTTTTTTTTTTGTACTCTGTGAATCATCCTCTGTTGCTGTTTTTATTACCCCCCCCCCCCCCCCCCCCCCCCCCCCCCGGGTGAATAATCGTCTCATCCTGACGACGGACTGATGTTACGGATGTTAATGGGCAGAATCGAATAAATGACGTTCAGAGACGTCTTAACACTAAAGCTAATGATCTCCAACCTTTCACACAGCAGCAGCTTCCACAACCAACCACAGTGAGGTTGTGAGATGCAGCTGACCTCGGCGTGTAAAGCATTTACTGTGTTTTCAGTGGGAAACAGAGATTCCTTTACGTTTGAATCCTTTTATACTGTTTACTTTCAAATATTTTCTCTACAATTGTCGATGCCTAAGTGTTGTTCAGTCCCTCACAGGACAGAAAGTAGATAAATATCTCTGTGTACATCAGCTAAAGCGGGCGTACATGAGGTGTCATTGGATTGGATTTCAAAGCCATTTAATGCCGTCATTCCTGTTCTTCTTCTGAGCACTTCTCATTCCTCCTCTGCAACGTTTTCCATGAACTGTTTAAGAAAGTCACACAAAGACTCTGTCACAATTTGTTGTGTGTGGGAGTGTGTGTGTGTGTGCGTCGGAGGCATTCGCCCATGAGTGTGTCCAATAAAGGGCCTGAGCAAACACAGATAAGGTCTCTTGTGCTTCCCTGCCACCCGGCGACATGGTGAAATGACCAGACAATAAAGAGGTGCACAGGTGGAATTTATAAACTGGAGAGCGACATGTCCAGACTTATTTTCTGTGAGCTCCACGAAACTTTAATATGAGGCTGAGTAATTCATACGGCTGTTTTCCTGGAAGTTTTGAGATGCAAGATATAATATTTCAGAACAAAACTTGATGCACAAAAAAATGACAGAAACTCTCCTGACATTCCCTCAATGAGAACTTCTACTTATATAAAAAACACTACGTGTACATTATGTACAAATAAACGTACAACACAGGTTAGTTTCAGTATAGGACCTCGATACAGAATCTCTCTTAGCTCTTATTTTCTCTGCTGTTACCGATCAACAACATGAAGCTTGTTTACCTCTCACCATATGTACAAAAGCTACTAGATAAACAATATATAAACAACTTGGTAAAATACAGGAGAGTTCGTAAAGTGGCGGAGGCGCTCGGCAGAGTAACGGGTTGCACCCGGATAACAAGCAGGGGCTTTGCTCTCTGTACTCTGAAAAACTTAACCATCACAATCTAGAAACACCCTAATTTAAAGATTTAAGCACTTTTGGACACATTGTATGTTATCTCATCACAGAACTTAAAGAACTTTAGTGTATTAATATTAGCATTTTTACATTTGAAGATGGTTCCACCTGTCGAACCAGCACAAACGCTGAAGACGCATAACCCCAGCATTGACCGAAGGGGGGGGGGGTATAACCTGGCAAGAGTCTCACAGGGCCGACGTACAGAGAAAAACAAACCGTTTACACAGGAAGTGGCGAGATTCCAGTTGACCTTCTCTACATTTAGTCGATTGTTCATCGTTGGTTGTTTTGCTTGGGTGATTTCTCATGGTTGTCCTCCTCGAGAAATCATTGAACTGTATAAAATGATTAACGAAGGAACTGACACCGTTTCCATATTATATTATAGTGATTCTTTCAGTCCATCCTGGCTGCTCACTCACTTCTGACGGTGGCCGACTGGGAGGTTTTTGCATATTTCCCAATTAACCATGGTGCTAACCACCGCTCCACCCTGTCCCCCACTTACTTTTGAAATACATGTGATGTTGAAATCTCTTTGAGACCATGGCATGCGACCTGCAGCTCTCACTCTTTCTACTACACCAGATTCGCAACAAAGCCTGGAGCGGTTCCTGAGGGCTTGGCTCCAGCCCCGTGCAGATCATCGTGCAACAGAAGGAACTTTCTTTTTTAGTAAAGTAGGGACTTCTTATTTATTCATCTCTTCCACCAAGGACGATGAGGTTATTGAAACAGAATGAAACAGAGGCAGGACTAGTTTAAGTTGGTATAGGTTAGTAAAGTATGGTATGATGGAAACTACCCTAAGTGTAATGGTTGTGATAGATATCTAATCAGTTAATTGATTTAATGTTCAGTCTAGACCATGTCAGAAAACTTTAAAGAATACAGTTACCTTGTTTTACTTTTACAGATACTGTTGTTCATGTATTATCCCACAAGACAAAGAGAAGCAGCACATTTGCCAAACTCAGCACCTGAAAGAACAACAGAGTATTTGGTGTCTTTGTTTGAGAACTCACTTAGACACGGACCAGTGACTGAAATGGTTGCATGTTTGTGTATTGAGTGAAAAATAATCAATAAATTGACTGTGTCATCACCAGGGAAACATGTACAAGCCAGTGAGCTGTACTGAAACTCAGGAATTATGTTTAATTGCAGCTTTTCTTCCTAAGAGATGATATTTTTAACCCCGTAAAAAAAAAGAGAGACAACATCCAGAGGGCCTTTTTAACATGACTCCTCTGGAAGATGCTGAACTCGGCTGAGCGTGTGTGGGGATGTGTGTCCCCGGCCTTTCTTGGTAAACTAAACATGCAGGTTTCCGCACGGAGCCTGGACACCCACAGACGGGATGGAGCCTCCGGTGGGAAGAGGTCGGTTCTCTGAGGATCTGAGGAGAGGGACACAGATGTTCCTGCTATTAAAGATTCAGCAGCTCCGGTGTAGAAGTCTGTGTATTTGTTTGAGTGGGTGGGCCAAGGAGATGCAGAGGGGTGTAGAAGGACGTAGAAAGAGGAAAGTTGTTTTTGCAGTAGTTCTCTCCCTTTTTGTGTGTGTGTGAGGGGGTGGGTGTGTGAGTGTGGGGGGGAAAGAACATGTCAATCTTTGTGAGATGCTACAGGAGGAACTGATGACACTGGAAAGCATTGACAGATTGAAGGGCATGAATCAAACAGCGCAGGAGGACTCAGGGTCGGAGACAACTGTTCACAGAGGACTTTTCAATAGAGAAAAATGGCCCTGACAGATATTTCTGTTAAAAGGACATTTTAGATTTGGTAAAAGTGCACAACAACGTCTAATTCAAGAAATGCTTTTTTATTTTCCATCGACGCGTGTGATCTGTGTCTCCTGTCCCTGACCACATGACACCAAGGTCAGCCAGCATCACCCCTGCCTCTCACTTGTAGTGAATCTGTCCCTATCAGTGCCGTGGTTTGGAGATGCTCGGTTCAGCATAGATCCCGGTGACGATAAGGCCCTGTGTACATATCTGAAACGGCTCTTGTCATTTCCTCCTGTCACTCGTTATCTGACACTGTCTCGCAGTTCAACAACTCCAACTCCCCGAGCTCGTGCTCCTGCGTGGCAGCTGAGACTAAACTCTTTGGAGATTTAACGGCCGAGTGGTCGTTCATGCAAAGAAAATGTTACACATTTGAACCAAACTGTGAAAAACCTCCACCCTGTTTGCTTTTCCCTGTCAGCAGCAGCATTTACAGATTTAATATTGTATGTGCATGTTTGATTCAAAGCCACAGAGGACTGAGTCGCCTTAAAGTGATGTTTTTCATTTATCATTTGTTTTTTATGTGAATTTATAAATTCTATATATTGTTGTTTTTTGACATTTCATATAAAGTGCCGTCAGACATGAATGTGTGGAGATTTGAGTTCAGAGGAACCTTTCAGGAAGTTCACTTCACAGAAATGTGTGTGTCTATTATTCAAAGGCACATCACACTGTAAAGTTTTTGTCGCCCAGATTAAACTGTTTCTTATAAATAGACAAAGACTTTCTGTTGATCAGTACAAACTTTAATTCTGAACATATTTATAAACACAGCATCTGAACAGTGGAGAGAAAAGTAAAGCAGAACCGAGCTCTTCTGAACACAAACACTTATTTAGAATCAAGCCTTTTAATTAAAGTTATTTCTGAAGAACATTTACAGCAACCAGATTCGACCAAAGTGCTGTACAATGAATGAAATACAATAAAAACCCAACAGATCAAAACAAAGAGGTGCAAGAATTGAATACACAATATAATAATGAAATAATAACAATTGGCTGGTAGTTGAATAAAAGGTCGTAAAACGTTTGTATCTCCATTTAAACTTGAAGCTTAGGTTGGAAATCCTGGAGAAACCGTGTTTGAGAAACAACTTTTAAATATGTCTACGGAGGGAGAAAACCTGAGAGGGAACCGTAACGCTTCGGAGCTGCAACAGTATGTCTACTGTGAAGAGAAAAGATTTGACACCGAAGACAAAGTGATTTCCTTGTTTTATTGAAATTTACAGCGGGGCTTTGAAGTCTGGTTCAGTTCTTTGTTTCCATTGTAACATCGTACGTGAGAAGGTTCGTTCTCATCATGTTTGTGGGTCTGGTTTTTTTGATGTTGAGTAAACATGACAAAAATGATATGACATCACACAAACTCTGGAAAAAATATCATCATTTTGGTAATTTTCCAATTACCCAAATGTCACCGGGCTGACGTGGTGGACGTGATGAATAAACCATATGCTTCATATGTTTCTGTGTATCCTGTCCTCAGAGTACATCAGGTAGTAAATAGGTCATAACTCTAAATGACACCAGGAATATAACGCGGACGGACAGAATCCTTAAGATCCCTAAAGGGGCGGAAAAAGGGATTGAAGTCCTCAAGAAGACATGTGACCTACTTGGCTTAACCTGCCTTTGTTCGTCTCCGGTCTCAGAGCCAGCTGTGACACGTCTGCCGCTGTCAACCGGAATCACGGGATGTGCGGCAGACGGACGGAGAGAAGACAGTCTGAATATCTGTGTGTGTGTGTGTGTGTGTGTGTGTGTGTGTTCTTCTTACAAGGCAACTCTAAGTGCTGAGTGCCTGTGCGCAGCCCGGCCGCGTGGGAGCCCGCTGACCATATGCACAGTTAATGTTGGCAGAGACGAGCGGCGCTGACGGCCGAGGAGGGTCTCACAGCTCGGCTCCGCTGGCTCTGGTGTTCTGACAGCACCTAGAGAGTAAAGGCCTATGTATGGCACTCCGAATCAGTAACTGACAGGCGGACTCTTTTTCATTCATGGTTCTGTTGGGGCTGAAAACAATTCACCGCCACTACAGTAGGTGGCGCAACCGAAGACGAGCTTAGAGAAGCCTACCTCATGGCTTATGTAGAAGAAGTCCACGATTGTTTATTTACCTCCTCCCGGCTTTCCTCACGCACAGATACGACAGTTCCCCGGTCTTGTTTCCAAACTGCGATGCGACAGCGGGTTTTTGCGCTGTTACCACCGCAGTTAGCATTGTGGCTAGCCCGCTAGCGGCCTTATGACAGGGCATTATAACTATATGCGACCGTACACACATGCCGTTAGTGCTCTTACCAGTCACCGTAAGCCGTCAACTCCGCTGGCTTAATACACTTGTCACATTAATCGTAGAATCGTTGTTTGGGTTTATTGTGCTATAGGGAATGAAGTTTGAGGTCCGGAAATGAGAGATTCCGGAATTGATGTAGTTCGGAAATGCTGTCGTTAGCGGACCAATCACAGCCAAGGGCTATCCGTAGGCTCTCTGCCATGCCGAAGTGTAGTTAAAAAAATCTGAGCTGCACGAAGAGCTCTCCGAGGAGCTCAGAGAGGGTGTTCCAGGGCGGAGAAGGCGTTGTCATCTGTCCGTTGCTGTCAAAACGGAGAAGCATACATGGGCCGGGGTAAGTACGCTACACACATCATACATGTACCGGCGCTAATGAAACCACATGGAGTGATAAGGTCTTGTTTCCACTGTTAATATTAGAATTCTCTCGTTCGCTTGTGTCAATTCGAAACACAAAGAACACAGCTCCCTCTCGGGGGACTGTGGTATCAGACGTGTGGACCTATTTGCTCGTGCACGCGAGCTTGACGGCGTGAAAAGAAATCCTTCATCACTGTTTCCTCATCTTAAATCCCACATGTCTGAGGAGACGCAGCCTTTAGGGACTTGGCATGGAAACGCAGTGTAAGCTCAGAGCATTATGTTCTTTCAGTCCTCTGTAAATTGCCTTTGTGCATTGAAAATACTCATCAGTTCTATTTCAGGGATTGTTTTCGCTGCCCCCCCGAGTCTCCGTCCAATCGCCTGCTTGGTGTTCTACAGTAACACTTTGTTCCTTCTGTCTTCTGCAGATACTGGAAGTGCTACTGTAAATGAGTCTGGTTTCCTCTCTTCGGCAAGACAAGGCTTCCTGCTTTAATTAGAGCTCCATTTAAGAGGAACAGAGCCACTGGCAGCCCCTGCGCCCCTTATTCATTACAGCCAATGTATCTGGACTTCATTTCACAAAGACCCTAATTTCCCCTCGTCGGGCCGTCACTTCCAAATAATGTTTAAGTGGGAGTTGACACCGCGGCGGTAGAGCGGGATGACAGAGGGGCTGCTTAGGAAAGTAGTTTGAAATGAGAACACTGACAGGAAGCAAGTTTAATGAAGAATGAGGCCACAGGCTTTAGTTTAAAGAAATGCACTGTTGCTCAGTTTCAGTTCCACCTCATCATCGGGCCAAAAGAATAAATCCCAGCATCGAAGTCCCGCCTCGCTCTTATTCTTTGAGAACACTGTGGATCGACTCCCTGTCCACGTGGACATGTGCGTGACCAGTGTATCTGAATGTTCATTAGATTCTTTCAGGTATGGAGTTAAAACACTCACCTGGAGGGAAATCGACTTCGGCTGGGCATCATCGCTGTTAACCGCTGCGCCAACGTGCCACCACTCCCTCTGATAAACCAACTGGTCACTTTCTGCTCTGCACCAACGGGCAACCAGAAGCTCCTTCTGACATCTCTGTTCACTGTCACACATTTAAAGTTGGCGAGAGTTAAAAGCAAAAGTCCACCTGCTGCCTTAAAGAGCGTGGGTGTGATTTGCTGCTTTATCTTGTCAGACAAACATAAACCTCCACATTGTTTAAACTTATACATTTCTAGTTAAAATAACTTCAATCAAACAGTTGGCCTTTTTGTACCAATGTTCTGAAAAGTTTTAAAAATTCACTTATTTTGACGGAGCAGCGGGGGCGGTATTGCGTTCGCTATACCGCACCGTTGTAACGAAAAGAGAGCTGAGCCGCAAGGCAAAGCTCTCGATCTACCAGTCGATCTTCGTTCCTATCCTCACCTATGGTCATGAGGGCTGGGTGATGACCAAAAGGACGAGATCGCGGGTACAAGCGGCCGAGATGAGTTTTCTCAGAAGGGTGGCTGGCGTCTCCCTTAGGGATAGGGTGAGAAGCTCAGCCATCCGTGAGGAACTCGGATTAGAGCCGCTGCTCCTCTACTTAGAAAGGAGTCAGCTGAGGTGGTTCGGGCATCTGGTAAGGATGCCCACTGGGCGCCTTCCTTGGGAGGTGTTTCAGGCACGTCCAGTGGGGAGGAGACCTCGGGGAAGACCCAGGACTAGGTGGAGAGATTATATCTCAACACTGGCCTGGGAACGCCTCGGGATCCCCCCGTCAGAGCTGGTCAATGTGGCCCGGGAAAGGGAAGTCTGGGGCCCCCTGCTTGAGCTGCTCCCCCCGCGACCCGACCCCGGATAAGCGGATGAAAATGAGATGAGATGAGACTTATTTTGACTGATTGGTTAATTGCCTTTTTATTTCTCACTTATTTGATGAATATGAGTTTTGCAGCAGATTCAGGTTGATTTGATCATGTGATGATGAGTATATGATTACAATCATCTCATTGGTCGTATCTCAGATTTTTCAACATCAAACTGCAACAACCACCCTGTATGAAGGTGATCACTCAAAGAGCAAAGAGCAGAGAACATCTTCAGAAACTCATTTAATTGAAAAGGTGCTGTGTTGTAGTGTCATGTTTTTCTCAGAGGCCGGTGGAGACCAAAGCGATTTGCATGTAAGATGTAAGGAGAGTTATTAACCTGCAGCACAATCAGCCGCTCGTCTAAATGAAACTTCATGACGTCTATTGTCTCTCTCCGTGTCGGCTGAATGAGGAGCTGTGAACACATTCACCACCTCTGCCTGATTCGGTGAGAATGTCAGTGTTACAGCTTCTTTTCCCGCCCGTGAGCAGAGAAACACCACCGGGAGAAATAAATCAAGGAAATATTATCAATAGTCCAGTAAAACCTCGTCTAGGAAATATACAAACAGATTGCACACAGGCCAGGAACAGTAGGAAACGTAATAACAAAGCAAATGAAGCAAAACGAGGCACTCTGGAGGAACAATAATCAGATATTATTCAGTGGGAGCAAACAGCTCCTTGCTTACTAAACTGTATGTTATTTCCAACAGCAGGCGGCTGTGCTCCGCCATCAGTGGCATTACCCCCCCCCCCACACACACACACTTGACCTCCTCGACGCCCATACACATCATGAAAGTTGCAATTACTCTCTCACTTTACTGCTGTTAAAGCCAACTGTTGTAAGTCCTGAGTCACTTCCAGCAACAGACATGTTTTGGATTCAACATTTGAACAGAATCCTCCCCTTTTATTTTATTCTATTATAATTCGGTAATGTGTTTGTCATCTGGATCAACGTGTGTCGTGTGTGTGTTCTTGTCAAACTGTCGCACTTCTCCGTGAGTGACCTCTGAAAATAAATGCAACATACATGCATAACATCAACGTCTGCAGCGACTCGATGAGACCGAGAGACGTCGTCAAAAATGTTGTTCCTTTTGATTTGTTTTTTCAAAGTCCTCTTGAAGATTGAAATATGACTTTCGAGAAAACCGCAGCCGAGAGGAAATTGATCCCATTGATGGGTTTTCAGATGAAATGAAAATGCATCGGCCGTCCTCTGTATCTCAGCGCCGCAGATAAGGTCTCAGACGCCTGTGGTGGTGGATTCTTCAGACGGACTGTTAAGTTGCAGCGATTTCAAACGAGTGGGAGCCGAGCTGCTCCCGCTGACTCAGACACTCTAACCCCTGCGCCCCCAAATCACACAGCAGTGTTATCTGCCAGAGGATACAATCAAGGAAACACATCAAAGTTCAGTCTCTGGGAGCCGGTCTGCTCACGTGCACGCTACCACGTGGACCTCGTACACACACAAACACGGTGATCCAATCACTCACTAATTGCGGCCTGAATGCTCTGTAGCGCGACTCAAAATGAAAGTGCAATTAGGCCGCTCTGTATCGCACGGCTCTGAACCGAGAGCCGCCTCTCGTGTGCCGATGCTGCTTCAGCATCGGCAGGTGAACCACGCGCTGCTGGGTCTGACCCGACTGCCGGACCTGAGGGAGGGTCAGCCCCCCAACGTCGGTACCTGGCCTCTCCTCCTTTTTCTCACCACATCTATTTCAGATCCTCATTTACACCACCCCCCTCCTGCTCCTATTAGCGGTGTAGTCGTGTGTGACGCTGGCTGGGATGTGTTCCTGTGCCGGGCCTGAGTCCAGAAACGACCTGCTTTCAGCTCCTGAATGGGACTTTGTGAATGTGTTTGTGAATGTGTGTTTGTGTGTGTTGCATGCAATCCCTGTTTATAAATGTTGCTGGAATTCAAATGGGGGCATCATCGCCCTCATCTCCGCCTGCTTCGCTCCATCTTTCCAAAACCAGAGTCCGGTTTGTCCCACATCTTGCTGACATGACACTGCAGGCGAGCTCGACACACACACATGCATATTAATGAAGCCGCGCAGTCATTTACTCCGCAGCTGATTTACATTGCAGAGCAGGGAGGTCCTGAATCAAAGGAACTTTTTTAAAACACTTTACAAGATTCGCAAATGAGAAGAGACAAGCTGTTTGTGTCTGCAGCACGTTGTCGCTTTTGGCCCTAAACATCATTTTAATCTTAAGTCCTTCATTAGGCAAACACGACTGCGGCTGAACGAACGCAACCTGCCCAACATGTGTCCATCGCATGTTCGCATGTGAGTGCATACACGAGACGTAGCCGCTCAAACACACTAGACACATTCATAAGCATGTACGCACACACACACACACAACCAAACAATATGTCACTCCCCATATTAATCTCCTCCTTGGCCGGGACTCAGTAAAATGTTATCTACTTGTCTGGTTGTGTGGCGTCTCGGGGGTGTGGGGGGGGGGGGGGGGGGGGCATGCATGTGGCAGCGAGCGCCCGGCGGAGCAGCGTCACCGGGACAGACTCAGGATCAGTATGCAACAGGAGGAACCTGTTCAGGAGGAGTGTCTGGTCTGTCTGACGCTCAGTGATTCTCCCCGGGTAGGGAGCAGAAGCCAGATCGGCTGGAGGAAAAGACTTATGAGCGTTATTGATCAGGCTCGCATGGAGACAGACGGAGAGGAGGCGTGGGGGGGGGGGGGGGGTTAGGGGTGGGGGGGCTCCCTTGGGATAAAACCCCGTTTTTATTGACATGAAGACAAGCAACTGGTCAGATAACTGAAGAATTCATCAGGGGAGGAGAGTGAATTAAAATGATAAGCTCAGCGGGGGGGGTTGTTGGATCGAATGTGTCATTTTTTTTAAGTGTAATTGTTCAGTTCTGAAAGGTTTCACGAGCAAACACACAACTCCAGATGCAGAAGAGAAAAGCACGCATGCTCAGCTGCACACACACACACACAAACACACACACAAACACACAGGTACAGACAGTATGATGCGTCTGTGATTCACTCGGGGTTAACAGGATTATTACGTGTTCATCACAATCACTATTTTTGGATCATGACGTCCGACACAAGGACAGCTGCCGGTAATGAAAAAGTCGAACATGAGGGTAATTTAAAAAGAAATCATTTCCGTAGCAGTTTGAACATTGGGCACAATCGTTGCACAATAGTACAAATGTTGTGTGAGTAGAACACAACCTGATGTTGAACTGCGCTGCCAGGTTTTATAAGCTGAGGATCGGGAGGACGAAACATCCCAGTGGGGAGAAGTCTGAGTTCTGAGGGCCTGTTTTTGACGACGGTGATTTTTTATTTTTGTTTGTTTCTGTCATATTTTGTCTTGACCTGGATAAATGGATTGTACCGTGTGCGACTGGGTAGACGGGGGTTTGAATCCTCAGAGGTGTCTGTGGCGGCTGCTTAGCCAGAGAAGCTGCTCCAGTTAAGCTGCGTGTTTCCATTTTCTCTGCCAGCTTCCAGGGCGACTGGGCTCCAGGTGATGTGTGCGGCCTGTGGCTCGCCCGGCTGCGTGGACTCATCAAGCCTGAGTTCAATCAGCACGAGCCCCCCCCCCCCCCCCCCCTCCCCCCACCGTCTCCCCTGTCCTCAACAGTCGCCGCTCCCGCTGTCCACTTCTGTCCCACACTAAGCCCCCCCCTGCTCCCATTAAAAGAGACCCGGCCCCGAGCAGGTGCATGAGTGAGCACAGGAGTTAATGCCAGGGCTCTAATTCGAAGATGCTCACTTGTCTTATCGTGTTTGGGCGCCGGCTGCAGAGAGCAAACTGGGGCTGAATGGTTGTTCTTGCACCAGTCCACAGTTGTTGGCAGTCTACTACAGCACTCGTTCTGGCAGCACTAGACCCGACCCCTTTTTGTACACACACACACACACACACACACATGGAAAACTGCTTGTTTTGTTAAGCTGTGGAGATGTGCGAGCAGGGAATTAATCCTCAGCAACAGGTCATTTATTATTACAAAATGCCTGAGCTCTGTGGGGAAAAAGTGTTATCCATGAATGATGGACTTGGACATGAAGCCCTGACTGAGATGTTGAAATGTACTTTCAAGGCTGCGGTAAAAAATAGTTATTCTATACAAGAAAGATGAGGATGTCAAGTAACAAGGACATCATTCAGCAGCAAAAGATTTAGTTAGTGTATAAAAAAATAAAGAAACTTCACAGCAGACAGAGATATACTGAGCTGCAGGTACATGTGACGTCTGCATTTATTTGAACCTTTGGTTGAACCCCCTGAAGGAAATACAGTGCGCACACAAGAGGTGTAATATATAAATGAACAGTAGGGGCAGTGTTGTGGCAGGATGGGGGAAAGTTTAAAGACAAGACAAAGACAGATCCACGCTAGTTTGAGAACTCTGCTACACCCAGTGGTACATTTTGGAACAGCAGCGTGAGGATGTCGTGTTTCGTCCATTAGTCAACAGTTGCCTGAGCTGGTCATGACCTTGTATCAATCCACAGTCCACTGAGATCGGTTCCCCACAAAATACAGTACGGTTTGTCCCCACGCTTGTTTACATCATGTGAATCATGTATTTCTATACTGTCTGAGCTGTATAGTGTGCCCTCTAGAGGTGTCCTCCAGTAACACGTGCAGTACGTAAGTATATCATCGATTCAGTTTAAAACGGAGCTGGTTGTTTACGAAAATGTGATCTGTACCCTCCAAACAAAGTATTCTTACTTTATTCTTGTATGAAGATACTTTTTTAAAATAAAGATCAGACAACACCGAACTAGACAAATGATTCTGAGATGTCATATTTCAAGCGAGGGTCAGGTTGTCCTGACACCTGTTCCCTCCTGAATAATGTGTTAATGTGACGGTGAAGTTGACGTTTCCCCCCCGAGGCCGTGGCTGTTCTCTGGCACACGGGTAGAAAGAGTGACTCTTTTGGGATGAACCTTTGGCGTGGAGGTGAACCAGGACGGACGCCAACAAAACAGAAGAGCAGGTCATGTTCTCCTCCGTCCTGCATGACCCTCTCAAATGAATACCCTCGTGGGTGGCTACACCGATGGAAGAATTCATTTTTCCTCCGGTGCAGATAAAAGTTATGTGTAATATTTTCTAGTTTGACCGCCCTGAGCTGTCACTCCTGGTCTGCGATCACTGGGTGTTTAAATAAACTCAAACTCAGAGTTGAGGCAGATAAGTTATTTTCTATGCTAATGTGTTTGCCCTTATTTAAACAAAATCTCACAGTGGTTCTGATCTCATCTGCAGTGACAGACCTTTGAGAGCTCTCAGCATCAAGTGAACACCAGTGTACAGTCCTCCGCGCGGTCCTGTTAATTAGGACCGATGTATAGACGCATGGTTGTAAAGCTGCAGTTTGTGTTCCCCAAAATGTCCTGAGGTCTGTTTAATGAGTCACATAATTGTTATTTTACCAGTGTTAACAATCGCTAAGAAGGTTCTTCTCAAGGAAACTCAAGGGTGACAGATCCAGTGTGTGACTCCAGTGGGTTTCATGTCGTCTAATCAAACATTGTTCTTTCAGTTTGTCTCCACAGTCTTCTCTTCTCTTTTGACGACTTTCTTTAAGCAGTTATTTAACTTCCCTCCGATTGGGATACATGTGCGATTGAATGAAACTCTGCTAACGAACAGCCGACCACGTAAACAAACACCTTTTACTTCCCGTTGTTGACATTTCTCTCGTTAAGTGTTAACATTGTTTGTGCGATGGCCCAGTAATTACTATTTATTTTGGAAAGGATTGTGAAAAGTGGGGTTATTTCCATCGGTGACACAACGCGCCTGTTTTTACTTAGACCTTGAATAAGCTTGTTCACATTAGTTTGTGCCAGTGTGTGCGTTTGTGTGTGTGTGTGTGTGTGTGTGTGTGTGTGTGTGTGTGTGTGTCTGTGTTTTAAACGACGACAGCCGTGAGCGGAGGTGCGACACCTTTTCTCTCATTAGTTTTACTAAACAGGATAATGATTCCCCGGAGACTCCGCCACCAACGCTCCGCTCGCCCTGTCGCTCTCTGCACCTCCATCACCATGGTGATCAAAGCCAGATGTGCTCACTTCACACAACTGTACCGTCTACACACAGGTGTCACTCTGCTCGCTGCCGCAGCCCTCAGGGACCGAGCTGTGTGCCGCAAAACAACGTTACACAAGCTCAATTATTCTTAGGCGGTCGCACACGTACTTCAGTCGAGATCAATACGTCAAGTTGACCGGGGAAAGTCAACTACACACACACACACACACGCACACACATGCACACACAGTCAGCTTTAATCACTTGACATGGACATGAGCATCTCCTGCAGAAATGCTAGTCAATAATCCCTGGGATCTATTCGACTGTCATTCAAAGCCCCCCCCCCCCATTTGAGAAGGAACAGTTCTGTCAAACGTTTTCTTATTTCCGTTTCCACGCGACACTGTTTGTCTCTTAAGATCCTGTGTTACTGTACAAACAGGATCAATTAAACAAATGCAAAGTGAAAGACAAACAAACGTATCAGAACCACCTCACATTTCACCTGCACTAGCAACTACTTGTTCTTCTTGACTTGGCGAGAAGCTCTCAGGTGTGTTATCGCCACCTACTGGCAGGAGTAAAGCCTTGCTAAGAAAAAGAAGCTAGTAATGCAAAGGGTGTATTCTATTTTTTTAAACGATAACTGCATAAACTATTCCAGTTGTTTGATTGGTCCTTAGTGATCCGAGCACAAACGGTCCAAACGAAGTACAGGTGTGAACGCACTTCAAAGTGTCCTGCGATCCGATCACTCAAACCATATTCGGATGTGCATGTGGCCGCATTGTTATTGCTGTGTGAATGTGAATGTGTCCTGGGCCACATATAAAAGACCATTATCGCCATCATGAAGGACCGGCTACTCAGCAACCGCAACAATACCAACACTGACCCACACGTAATGATCGAAACTTTACTTCGATTGCTAAAATATTTCTTCTTAGATGCATTCATACATTCAGCCCCTCCTGACTCCACTCTCTCTATCTCTATCTCTCTCTCTCTTTCTCTTGCTTGTGCCAACACACAGACACACAAACTCAGCAACATCACACACATCCGTAAACACAGAAGGCAAAAACAAAATCATTTGGTCTTCAGAAACAGAGAGTCTGTATGTCTTTATTGGCAAACTGAGAAAGGGAAGTGATCACAAGGTGACACGGAGGAAAAAGTCAGGAAGCATTTTAATTCCAAGTTGTGAACAGAAGATCGTGACACTGTCCACTTTGATCAGATCTCTCAGGACTCATGTTAAGACCGGGTCTGATCAATGTTATCATCTATATCTCTCTAACATTATCCTCTCTTGTTGTTTGACTCCTCTCAGATTGATAATCTCTCTCTGAGATCACGCTGGGTTGAAGTTGGCCTTCTCTTCTTCAAGCCGAACACATTTAAACGACCAGGAAAGCAACCAGTGAAGATCAACAGCGAATCAGACCTCACAGATTAGTTGTGACTGCAGATGAACGAACATGAAAAAGTTGAGATCACAGGACTCCATTCAGCTGTTTGAACAGTAAACAAATCAGTGCATCGGGACAAAGAGGGAGATATATTCCATATCTGCTGGGATATTTTGCATGCTTGCCAAATATGTTTTTATTAGCTTGGAGAGAGAAAAAAAAATCGCACTGAGGGATGAGCCTTGCATCTTTGGTTTCTTTCAACAACAAAAAACACAAACATCGCTGCGAGAGGGAACAACAAAGACAACGCACTGAGAGAGGGCACACATTTACACGGGTGCAACGCAGCAGAGATCAGAGACAAACAGGCAAGACACAGACACACACCTGCAGTGACAGATGGAGGTAGCCCCCTTGAAGAAGAGAGAGGCCGACACGCTGCCGCAAGAGAAACCGGTACACAGGAATGAAGGAGGAATAATAAATATGGATCTATTGTTGATTTTAACAAAGTGATCGACCAGAAGCGTTCAGTCCGAGGCCGGTTTCAAAACAGGAAAGAGCAGCGAGAGCCCGACACGTCCTCTGGCGACACTCGTCCTCTCCCTGTCTCGTCCTGGACCGGAGCCCAGCAACAAGGTGACTCGCATGGAGCTGCACGCTGAGGACTGCGGCTCGGCCATATAGTGAGGCTGGTTCACTGTTGGGGGGGGGGGGGGGGGGGGCAGAAGCAGCTCTTGGAATTTGAGAGACAAGAAAATAATATAAAAGAAAGTGCGAGGCGAAGAAAGTCTCTCCAGCATATTTCATTTATTGGAAGCTGGAAGTTCAGAGCGGCTCCAACATTTCTGCATTGATTTACTTTTAAGAGCAAAAAATATAAAGAGGAGCCTGTTTGTGAGGAGAATGAAAATGTCTTCGAAGTGAACCCGGCAGGAAAACAATCAATGTAAAACAAGAGTGGAACACCAAGGAACAAATCGCTATCGATACTATCGATACTATCGATACTATAAATTTCCAACGTATAGTATCTTGGATACTCTGGTTTTATGACTGGGGGGAGAAAGAGGAGACACGTTGTTCATCTTTATATAACCTTCATCAAGTCGGCTTCATGCATCCTCTGGTACTTTCTCTCTTCTCTCCTTTTGACATCATAAATAGATAAGTGAGCATTTCAGAACCACGCACACTCACCAATTGCTAATAAATGTGCAAAAAGGTCTTTGTCACTTGTCAATCATCCGTCCGCCAAAAGCTTGTGAATGACTTTTAAGAATCAGATCCTCCCCCCCAACCCCCGACGCTGCTTTCCTGCACATAACAATAACGCATTTTATGTCTAAAGTTTTCACCGCCGATGAAAAATGTCTCTGAATCATATCTGCAAAATGTTCTCTGGAAATGATTTTGTTTCCCAGCTGCCTCAGCTCCTGGCAGCTGAAGCATGATGAATGTTTTTCATGGTTGTTGGTTTATGCAGGTCAGGGAAAGATTGTGATCTAAAACACTGGCAAAAGTCAACAGTGACTTAAAGCACCAGATAGGAAGCATTGACCTTTTCCGTTTAACTAAAGCGTATTTCCCCCCCGACCTTCACCACGTGGGGCTCAAACTGAAACCACGCAGACGATAAGAAGCCGGATGTGAACGTCGGACTCTTGTTATTTCACTTCCACTGATGCATCATTTCGAGAAAGGCTCATTTCACAGTTTTCCGTCTCACTTGTGTTTGCTGATGAGTTGAATTAAGACATTAGTCCACACAGACCAGGTCTCTGGAAACAAGTGTCAGGGGGTGTAATCCAGGCAGGAACTATATCTCACCAAACACCAAACACCACTTTACCAGAAGTCATAGAATAACAGCACATGTAGAAGAAGAGGGAAAGGAGGATAAAGCCCTCAGAGACTTTCTCTATCTATCTGTTAGAACCCAACGCAAATGGATGCTGATATTAGAGAGTTAGAATTTGAGATATTAATATATGTTTTGTTACTTTTGAGAAAGATGAATACACTAATGGAGATGATGGAAAATGTTTCATTAAATAAACAGGCAAACAAAATTCATTAACTTCTGACACAGCACAAGGCCTCATAGGAAAGTAAATAAAGTGAAGCAGAGACACAATTCAACACAAAATACAAAAACACATTCACAACGAAAAATCTAGACCAATATATATATATATTTAGAAAATTTTGGCAATGATTCCTAAGATGTTATCAAATCCTAATGACAAAGAAATGTGGAGCTGAGGTTTGACATCTTTTTTTGTTAAACACTAAACTTTTACTTAAAAAGAAAACACAAATTCAACCAAATTCATAGAACCTGCAATAAGAAAGTAAAGACTCTTTTCTGCATTGTTTGTTCTGTGAAATAAAAGTTTCATTACCAGCAAACAGAAAAAGATTATTTTTACCTGCTAAGCGATAAATCTGTGGAGTTTCAACTGTCACCGGAAAACCATCCGGAAAAGATTTTCCGCCGAGCGACTTGAAAATGAAAGGTGATTTATTTTTTGCACCATAAAATTCCACAGTATGATGTGTGGAGTCAGAACACACAGCAGTGCTCACTCTTTTACTCTTCGGGGGAAAAATAAACATTGACAAATGTGTTGATCTGCTTTGTACACCCCCCCCCCCCCCCCCATCTACTGTACAGATCCTCCGACGCTTTTTCTTTTTAACTTCATCTCCAATCAAAGCAGCCCAGATTGCAATCTGTTACACAATATGTTTGTCTCCACTTTATCAGGCCCACAGATAAACCTCATGGCTGGAACACGGGCCTCTGAGTGATGAAGTCTCCCTCAACATAACACGATCCTGCCGTCCTTCTGCTCTCCTCCTCCCCCTCCTCCTCTTCTTCTTCTCAATTTGTGGCGTTGTTGACTTTTGCTGGTCATTTTTCTGCGTTCCCTTTCGGGGGGGGGGGGGGGGGGGGGGGCGGCGAGTCGGCACAGATGCTGCAGCACAATGTAATCATTTTTTACATCTTGCAAGCATGCAGGCAATTAAATGGAACATATTGTCGATATGTAGGCAGCTCCGGGTCGACACTCTGTGTGATGTGGACAAACTGCGTTCCAGCTAATCCTCTTATAACGACAATTAGTCCGTGGACCTGAATCACAGGCAGGAGGACACCACGTTGACTTATGGCAGAGACATACGCATTTCCTTATCACATGATGGTGGAGCAGGTAAAAACAAATGATTAAGAAGTGAACCACAGTGGCTGGCGCTCGGTGTCGGCACGATCCTCATCACGGCAACGTCCAAACTAAAGATAAACTCCATAACCAGATGAAAACAGATTAACAGGCTTTCTCTGCCAGCTCTGACTGCTCATTTCGGCCAGGACCTTGATTTACATGGATGCGATTTGATTGGCTAGTGCCTGTGTTCGAGTATTTGTTTTAACGTGATTTGATTGGCTGCTACCTGGGCTGCGTAGGAAAGCTACGGGAGCTCGATGCAGTTGTGCATCGCAAAGCATGACGTAATCCCATTTTAAACAAATTTGAACGATTTTCATTAAAATCTCCAACACCTTAATCTTAAACATAGCTGCTGGCCTTAAAACATGTCTTCACTTTAGCATTCAATGATTTATGGGAGTAAAAAAAACCTTCACAAATTATGAATATAAATAAGTGTATTGTTAATAATCTGTTAAAACTTGTATATCAGACGTTTCCATCACTTTTTATTATTCTTTCCAACATCGTGGATCATTGTTAAAATCCAAATTTTGTATGCAAAAAAAAATATTCACACTAGATTAAAAAATTACTTCGAGGAACTTCACAGAGGTGGAGCATTGGGATAGAAAGTGAGAAAATACCCAAAACCAATGAACTCTGGTGAAGCAGTGGTTTTACAAAAAGCTGAGACTGATGAAATGGTGACTGCCCCCCCCGCCCTCGCAAAAAATGTAAGAGAGAGCGTTAAGCACAAGCAGTTGATTTCAAACTGCTCAGTGAGAGGTGTGCTGCAGCCGGCTGAAGCTGAATCAAGGCCACTGGAGGAGCCTGCTTAACAACTGCTTTTCTCTCCCAAGCCACTGAACGCATCATCGGGGAGTTGTTTGTCTCTGGCTCCAGATCAGCACAGTTGTGCGCCTCCCGGTGCTGAAGATATTCACCGGCTGACAGGCTGCAGCGAGCAGACCCGGTCAGACACTGGGTTAACTGGTGGGAAGATCACTCTGCTTTCTCGACTTCTCAATTCTGTCCGTGTCCAGAATCTGACTTCTTGGACTTTATCGACTGTGAATTTATGCACAACACATTCATGCTTTAAACAAGATGTCTGTTCAGCACAGTGACTCTTAATATTTTGTTCAGCTCATTAAAGTGAGCGATAGAAATTCACACATGTTTTTTTTTGGTCAGATTTTCATCAGACATGAAATCTGAAAAGTCGAGAAAAGTGGGTGTGGACATCGTCCGAGTCAGACACATTCACAACAGGAACTCAACATCATCAACGTGCCCACTCGCTTTGCATGTCTGAGAGCAGATTTATTAAGAAACTCTATCCATCCAAACACACCTAAAACCAATAAAAACATGGGTTTTTATTATATGTAAACATTAGACGTTGGAAAAATAAAATAACGTATAATAAACAAAGAGAAATCGCGGACAACAGGTGTAAAAGGTTTGCAGTGAGAGTGACCACTGATGTGGGACCAGCAGGACCCTCTGAGCAGCATGATCTCCCACTAAAGGTGTGAACGCAGTCAGGGATGTTTGTACGACAATGGCGTCACACATGTTCACAAATTTGTCATCTTACACACCCACACTCAAAAGTTTGAGCAGCACATGGAGCATAAGGACCGCGCCGACTCATGTGGCCGAGCAGATGTGGAAGGAAACAGTCGAGGAGGTACCAAAAAACAATCTGAGTGATTTCCTTCCATCAAGTTTGAGCCTCAGCTTTTTACAGCTGGTAAACTGCTGTAAACCCCCCAACCCCAACCCCAAAGGTGAAACCAATTTATCCTGATCGCCTCCTCCATGGTAGTGGACGGGCCATGCACCAAACTAAGCTCAACTGGGCAGGACTTCAACACCACAGCTCCACACCACTATCACTACTGCGCAGCCTCTGGATCCACATGAGGGCAAAAGCCTAAGATGGTGGAAAATATATCCAAGTCAATCTGGTGGGGAGGCGTGGTTCATCTTTATATTCTGTGTCTATGGTTGGAACATATTTAGATGATTTAATCTGTATTTATTAATGAAAATTATTAAAGGCAAAGTTTAGCAATGATGCTCTGAGTAATGCTCATGTTTGACCGTGAGCATCTTAAGAACAGAGAAAAACAACAACAAAAGAAAAATTAACAGTTGCACAAACAATTCAATTCAGTCTTTCGGATTTAAGAAACACAACAAACACCATTTTCCGTTTTTTTTTATTTTATATGAGTTTCTAAAATATGTGACGATACAACATATGAGTCATTTCAACAGGATTGTAAGGAAACAAAAACAGAATCATTCCCGGTTCAACCTGTGGCCGGATGAACTCAATTCTTTTGTGCTACATTCTGGACGATCATACCTTTTGGTTCCTTCTCACACATTTGTTCAAAGAAATGTTTCCGAGACAAAGTGACAAAACATCCTGGCACAAAGAAAATCAACGCAAATTATAATCATCGATATCGCATCCTGTGACTCGTGTGGACGTTTTTTGTGGATATATTTGATTGTACGGATGCAGATAAACAATTTTTTATACAAAATACAAACAATTACATCAATTTGAATATAAAAGCCCCCCCATTGCCCACAAGGAATGAAAAAGACTCAAAAGGAGCAAAAGAAATAATAATATAGAAAATAATTAAATACCAAAAATAATAAATGCAGTAAGTTTAAAGTCTTTTTAATTGAATATAACTAATAACATGAAGATGAACATAACCATAACATGGAACTATAAACTGAAAGGTAAGATAGGATATAGGGTCAAGGTTTAAAAAGAATAGTAAACGCAGTTCATAGGAAATACTAATGTGAAAGGAATGTGATATACATATTTTTTTATATTGCATTCTTCTGGATTACATAGAAAGTGCTTAGCAATATCGTCTCTTTGCTTGCAGGGAAAATAATATTTATATATTTCCCATTGTTCAGTCCTGATAAATGAGAGCCAAACATTTTCGGCAGTGCACTTTGAAGGATCAGGTAGAGACGCTGCTGAATCTGTTCGGCTTTTCATTTCGATTTTATTTGTTATTTGTACGTTTCCATCCAATCAGATTTTGTGAATCACTCTGTGTCATCACCTCTGAGAACAGAGCAGTGAGCAGCCGTCTGTGTTCCACTCGCCACTTTTGACAAAGGAGTTTTATCTCTGATCCATCATGTAGTAAAACATGATCGTGTGCATTAGTGACCTTATGCAAATTAAACTTTATGAGGCTTAAAAAAAATAGGTCCTTGTTTCCCTTGTTAATGTTGATTTCCCTGTGATGGTGTTGATGACAAATCTTACGACTGTCTCTTTATAACTAAAATGTATTTTCTGAAATCCTTTCGGTTACATTCAACGCATGTTTAATGTGTGTGTTGTGTGTAATAACTTGCTGTAGATGTGGTTTAAGAGGAAAGAGGTGAACCTCAGAGGGCTCTGAGTTTAGCCAGAAGAGCCTCTACATCCGACTCCCCGTTGGTGCCGCAGCTGCCGACTGGAGCACCGGCTGAGGACGTCTGGACGCCTGGAGGCTCTGCTTCAACATACATCTCTCTCTCAGTCACTTTAACTGTCTGTCTCTCCACCACCCGCTCTCTGTCCAGCCCGTAGCCAGGACCCGGAGTGTTTCTGTACCTGCGGCCCGGCTCCGTACAGGCCGTGGCCCTCGACCTGGCAGCGGAGGGATGACCCTGAGGCTCGGCCGGGGTCCCCTTGGCAGGCGGAGCTTCCTGCAGAATGTTGCCCAGGTTCACATCCTGCCGAACGCGAGACCTTTGAACAGGCGCCTTGTTTTCTGTGAGTGAGAAACAGACGAGAGAGGTGAGAACAGGAAGAAGCTGACGTGTTACAAACGGAGGCAAGGGAGTTAATCAGATAACAGATTCAATTACATGCAAGTTGGAGAGTAGGAGGAAGGTTAAAAAAAAAGAAGCAAGGGATTGAATAGAAAATGTACTGCAGCAAATGAAACAACATGGGAAAGTAACATGAAGCACTTTAGCGAGGATGTGTAAACACAGAACGTACAGTGACTCGACACACGCTGATGAGGAGGACACATTATCTGCAGCTGAACGTGTTGGCGACCAGCTCCACATGATGAAACGGATGTGGCTGATCAAAATGTCGGCCTTTTCCAATCTCCCAGTCCTTTTTCCCTTTACCCTCCCACCCAGCTCCACCTCCCCGGATTCCACCATCATCATCATCCATTCTCCTTCCTCCGCTTTTCATCTAAGCTCTGTGCTCGTACAGAAGTCCTCTTCATCTTTCTTATTTCTCTTACCCTCAACTCCCCCGCTCCCACCCGCCCGTCCGCCGCTCTCCTCACCCTCCCGCCCACACCCCTCTGGCTCCCGACTTAAAACATACACCCAGGCTGACAGTGGAACAGAGCGACGGCCCAGATCAGACCTGCGTTCTGAATTATAATCCCTCTGTGTAGATCTTAGACTTCATCATCAGTATGTGCGCGCTGGAAGGAGAGGGTGAATCCATATTCATGTGACCTTGAGCGTGAGGCTGAGAGGAGTGGCACGAGGAAAGACACCACCGCATTTAAAGTTTCCTGAGCCTGAAATGTCTGGCAAACAGGAGTCAAACACAGCAGAGCAGAACAGAGCGACCCGCTCTGTCAGCCAATCGGTAATGAGTTTGGAGCGTGGCCAGTCAGTCATGACAGTGTGTTTTATGGGCCGCGCTGACAAATGACAAGGAACGTCCCTGAACACAACCTCTGACAAATAAATAAGGATAAAGGGAGGAAAGAGAGCAGACAAGAAGGAACTGACTTCAAAATTAAGCAAAGAAACACAACGGCCCTACAGACAGGAAGTGCACACACATACACACATTGAGACACACACGCTATAATAAGCAAGGCAAATAAGGCAGTCTGTATTTTAAAAGGACGAAATTAGTGGTGTGTTTTCTTACTGCTGTGACTGAACATTCACCGCAGCTGAAAATCCAAGTCTCCTGTAATTATCTCACCCTTTCAGCTTTCCCTTCCTGTTTGTTGCTTCACAATAGTGAAAAAAGACAATTACTCCCCACCGTGGTTCCTCCTGCTTCACACTCCCTTATCATGTCCCCCTCCTCCGTCTAAAAACCTGTCATCTAACCCCCCATGTCTGTTTCCTTTCTGCTCCATCACATCCACAAACACACATTTCGTTCACAAACAACACACCCACGGATTCGTGGCTGATGTTGGGAAAATTATCAATCGTGGTATCAGCAATTTGCATTTTAATATCTTGTTTACACTTCTGTTGAAATTCTAAACTGATTCCATTTCTGTCATCTGCGAGATAGAGAGAGAGAGAGAGAGAACACGTAAGTGGGAACTGGTTTCAAACACGCAAATCTTTAAATTCATATTTATTTCTGAGATCATTAGCAGGGTTAATCATTTGAAAATGTTGTGCTGCATTAAATCCTAATTTTTTTATATATATATATATATATAAAGAGAGAAATACAGAGTACTATCTCAATATCTAGACTTCAAAAAGAGATACAAAAAAGAAAACACACTTCAATAAGACCTCTTATCTAAAAATGCATTTCTTTTCTTCCTAACAGGGCTCTGCCCTTTAGTGGTGAACATGATCAAAGTGTTGGCAAGTTCAGTTTCTCCTCACTCTGCCTGTGACACCTAGCTGCCCCTTCCTTTGAAGCCCTGCTAGCTTCTCAACGGACGCCTTCTTCCAAGTTGTTAAACACGTCTGGGAGATGTAAAACACGTCTCATCTCAAGAGTTGGTCCTTTAACCAACAACTGACACAGGGTTTTATAGGAGAACGAGTCAAGTGGAATTTTAATCGAAATATCTGCTCTGGTTCATGATCAGGAATCTGAAGACAAGGCTGGTGTCGTTTACAGAATACCTGCTGCGACGCTAGGGATGTGCACTTATCCCTCTGAGACGATTCGACATGGATGCACATATGTGATATGCATCCGATATGGAGATCATAGAAACACAAATAATCAGTACAATGTAATGCAGCTTTTGTTCAAATTAAGAGTTTTGTAATTGCAAATGAATGAAGTTGTTTGCAGATGATGACATTAATATGGAGCATGAAAAAAACACTGAAATAACTTCATCACCATCAGTGGTCACAGTGTTCCAGCAATTAAGAATCGCAATCCAATAACCTTGTCGGAATCATGATGTCACAGAACACCCACAAATCAGAACTCATTTAAGGCAGTTTCTCATTTCCATTCCATTTATCCGTTTCCCCTTTGACAATGAAGAAGTAACAACACTTTGGGCGGACTCCAAGAAAGATGAAGATCCACTTTGATTTTGGCAACAAGAGGCTATTTGATTGATTTCAAGGTCATTGTCCTCCATCTACATCTGGCTTTATAAATAACACTAAATGGTTACATGTCCTTGAAAATAAAACAACTTATTGTGTCAGGTCTCTCCTTTGACCTTGGGGTCAAAGGAGGGGACAAGAAGCTGAAGTTCACTGGCTTTGTTGTTAGCTTGCTTCAGGTCGGCTGCAGGCTATGAACCTGTCAGCAAGTCTGTGTTCTTGTATTTCTTGTTTCTTGCCGTTTTCTCAAGAACGAGTTGTTCTCATGCGTCTTTCACCGATTTGTTCTGCATATTACATCTGTTTGTCAAATTCCTGCTATGAATATATATATTTGTTTCCATCCACTGCTGGAAGTCTTGATAAATATATGTATAGAATTTGGGAGATATATGGAGAGACAGAGAATGTAATTTTCACAACCTAATTTGACAGTAGTCTATTGGAAAATTGCCTCTGTCCGATATTAGAAGGTTGTTTTCTTATTCTATTTGCACACAGCATCAGAAAGGAGTTCACATTTCTTTGTGTAATATAATTTGCTCAGCTTATATTCGCTGCTTCAACTCACGCCGATGAGCTTTTGCTCATCTTTCCCCCCGCCCCTCCCCTGCTCTCTTGAAGTTTGAAGATGTTAGCAGGCAGGCAGGCAGGCCGAGGCAGGGAGCCTCAGCAGAGACGCACAAAGTGAAGTCTAGACTGCAGCAGTGCTCGCTTGTCTTTTTCTTTCCCCGACTGTTACAGATACACTGAACTGCCGCCATTGTGGTGACAATGAACTCATATACATGAAGAGCCGTTAAAAGATTGGAGCAAAACAGTCGGCACATGCCTGGAGATTGGTATTTTCCTATGTCTGAAAAAACACAAACACAATGCGCTTTTGCTAAACTACCGGTCTATCACAGCCCTCTGTCTGCCGCTGTCCTTTACTTTGCTGGAAGGCACAGCAGAGAAGAAAAACAGGGATAAAAGAGCTGGCAGACTGAGCTTGTTGTGTCTCTTCTCGCTCTCTGCTCTGCTGTAAAATGTGCCTTTAAACTGTCTCTCAGCTCACAAGCCACTGACACTGGGAATTCATGCAGTATAACACAAGCAAATTCTCAAACAAAAAACGACTAATCACTGCTCTGAATGGTTTGAGAGACAGAAATTTCAAGATGGAGCTATGTCGGTTTAATGCATTTCTGATAGGATGGCATTTTTCAGGAATGCAAAAGGACCAGTCCAATGGGGAAAACAGAGCAGTGACTCCCCCTTCCCCCTGCAAATAGCTGCAGAGAGGAATTCATATTTTCTCTTGTCAGATCATTTGCCACATTTCCATTTGCCACTTCAAATACCGTTTCAGATGAGCCTTTCCTGTCATCTCCCACTCCCCCTCTCCTCTCCACTCTTATGAAGTTTGCCGTATTTGATCACTTTAAGAAGAGAGTAGTTATGCACACTCGCAAAAAAACACAGAAAGTGAAGTGACTTATTCTCTCTGCAGAGTGACTGACACAACAAGTTGAAGTTAGTAAGCTCAAACACAGGCTTCTGCAGCTTCCATAAATCAGAACACAGCTTGCAGGGTTGGCAGTTCACTGCATGTTCAGTCTAACGACGACTATTTACCAGTTTTTTTTTTGCATCTGCAAGTGCAACATCAGTTTACTGCATAAGGATAACACCATGTTTGTACATTAATGCAAAATGTTTAACTAGGGACAATCCATTGATTTATTGGATTACTGATTCATTTATTAATGGTTCCTTTTCGATTGGTTGTTAAGATATCGTAAATTGTAGAAGAAATGCTCTTTTGCTGTGTGTTGAAATGTGGATGTCTCAGTGTTATGCATCAGAGAGGCAGCAGAGCAGAGATGAAAGAATAAAGAGAAGGGTTAAGGTTTTATAGGCTTCAAAATGCTCCAGTACAGTCAGTACAGTGTTTCAGAAGTCAGTAAAGACTGATGTATGCATAACTGAGACACAAGTGACACCAGAGCTCTAAAGTCCATAGCTCTTATAAGGGTTAGGTCCGGAGGTCTGAATTTTTCACTCTGGTGTGTTTGATATGATTTCCAAGGTGTATGGTAATTTTCATAGTTCCAGCATGAAGTATGCCTAAATCATTTTTATTCAAATATGAGTTTTATGAAAAGAACAAGATATTTTTTAGACATGTGTGCACTGTTCAGGTTTTGTTTTGGTGTCATTAAACTAGATGCTACATTTCACCGGATGTTTTATGCATGTATTTGGTGTTCTTCTCTTATAAGCTTTTTATTTTGAGAAAAAGGTGAATATAACATTTGGTGACAATCCTGTTGTGAAAATCTGATATTATGACAGCCTGTATACACACACATGCAAACACAGGAAAAACAAGTCTGATTTTCAGTATCATTTTTGGAAAAAGTTTTTCGAATAATGAAAAATGTGCATCCAAAATGCAAAGAAAAATGTCCTTTACAAAAATCATCGACATTTGAGAGCCAACAACAGACTTGGGGGGGGGGGGGGGGGGGGGGGGAGAGGAGAGGAGCTGAAAGTGTATGGTGTCATAAATGTGTGTGATGCATCAATGTCCCCGAGTGAGTCTTTTAAAAGCTAAAAGCTAGTAGGCAGCTTGTTAGTTTGCCCGAGTGCATTAGGCCGGGCGTAATTAAATATCATTACCTGGCAACACACCAGTCATTGACGGTTTGTCCCTTGCTCGTGCATCGTAGTTCACTGTGTGTGTACGTGTAGAGCAGCTTGTCGAGCTTCTCCGGCGCACACAAAAATCAGCAGACAGGATTAAAAACAAGGACAGGCGGCTAGAAGGGAAAGGAGAATGGAAGGAAGGAGGACGGCAGTGGAGGAAAGGACGTGAAGAAGGAGATGATGACAAGACAGACGTAATAAACAGCTCAAGACAGTGGCGTGACACAGAGTCAATGAGTGTGATTTGGACAGCAGTACAGGAAACAGGGTTTACGCGATATTCATTTTGTAGGATTGGGCGACCAGTGCAAATTCATCGATACTGCTGAATGCCACGAAGTTGCAATCGCACAAATCTGCAGAGCCACTCTGATTTGAAATGTGGAGTCGTGTGGCGACACCCGAGGGCGAGACAGATAGGAAGGCGAGAGGATTTAACTAGGTAACATTGAGTTAGATTATTTTATTACCCATTGCTACTGACGCGGACCACCTGTGAGGTGGAAAGACAGAGGGAGGAATAAGAAGAGACAAGAGGATAAGATATAAGGTGTGTGGCTACTATGTGGGAAGAGCACTTAACACAATCCCAGTGGGTAAAGTCTGCAAACCAGCACTGTTATAGCTAAAGCCCGACCTGCTCTCTCTGTTTCAGCTGTGATTTTATTTTCTATCCCTCCCAAATAAAAAAAAATATATATATTTTTTAGAAACACAGAATAATTTATCAAAGTGTTCGTTGAAAGGCAACATAATTTGGAAGCTGTCTGTATTATTTTAGTTTTGCTCAATGTTGCGTACGACGTCATTTTGCTCCCAAATGGACGTTGTTTTTTTAGGTCAAGATAGCAGCTGGTTGTAGAGTTAGGGTTGTGAAGTAATTTATTGATCATTGAATCAACCAAAATACATTATATGTTTATATATACGGTATATATAATGTTTTGAATTGTCTTTAAACTCAGAAGCGATTGAAAAAAACTAAATACAATAATCTGATATTAAATTCAGCTGTAGGATGCTGTCATGAAAACTGTCAGTTTGTTAAGGGAAATCTTTTATAATACGTTTAATCCGTTATTCGAATAATAAATAAAACATCTGTAATACAATTATTTGCAGCTCTAGAGTTAAGTATTCTTGTGATAAATGATAAATGAATGCGAGTTTTGATTTCTTTTTTAATTAGTTTAATAATAAGCAATTAATTTATTTCTTCAGAAAAACAATTAAGAATTAAGGAAAATTACAAAAACATCTCTTTTCAAACTTACATAATTTAATTTATTGATGGATATGAGAACAGTGCTGGCCCATCTCAGTCCCCATTTCTCATGTGCTATTTGAGGGGAGCTCACACAATTGGAAAGACTTTAATTGGTTTTATAATGCTTAAGAAATAAAAGCTGCCTGTTATTTTAAGTGTACCAAAACTATAAGCTGAAAATAAAAGCAATAAAATTGGGAAGACATCCTTAGCAGTAATCTATGGACATAGTAAGTGAAGCCTGGATAACAACCAGAGTATTTCAAAAGAGAAAATGGGGGCAGTTCCTTGACATTAATAGGCCACGACTCACCTATAAAGAAATCATGGTCAACATCCGTGTAAATAGATGAACATGACAATGATCTGTGCACAAGCACAAAGCAGAGCTTAATAAAGACATGACAACAAATTTCATCTGCAGTTCATAAGCAGAAGTGATTGAGTAATATTAAAATCCAGTCAACAAGCAGTTGGTCGGGTTGTTTCGGTGGTTCGACTGCTTAAAACCAAAAAGGGCAACATAGAAAGAGCTGAGCTGGCTGTCCCTCAAGTCCTCTGTCCCTCAGTGTGAACCCCTGCCACTGTGAGCTGCAGCCAAGCATGACATTGCGTTAGCACGCCTTGGTAAGTCGAACAATGCCTCAAAAGTGAGCCTGGTTTCCTTCTACTAGTATTTCTACCCTGCACACACTACTGACTCCCACTGTACACAATGCTCTATTGAGAATAACATTTAAATAAACCAAGCTTCTGTTTTGATTGACCACAAGAATCCCATCCATGAGTTTTTACAAAGCATCGCATATCGAGGTGTGACAATGGCGACTATGTTTCTCTCGTTCTGCCTATGTGAGAAATTGATGATGAAAAACACCACCAGTACTTTCAACATTTCAGGCATTTGCTTCACTTTCTGGAGTCTACTTCAATGTTTGTATACAATCTTAAGATATATTCATTGTAGATATACACAGAGATAGTTGGTTGTTGATTCTATTGGCCTGAAAAATCTATTATTTGTTGGACCATTCCTTGTGAAATATATAGAAAACAGATATATTCCCATTACTGGCCTAACTGTGGCTTTGAGGGAAAAAAGAATAAAGTTAAATTAATGTTTTTTACCAGCTTAGAAATAACATCTTCCAGAAATAATG
Organism: Platichthys flesus; assembly: GCF_949316205.1. Classification (NCBI taxonomy): domain Eukaryota; kingdom Metazoa; phylum Chordata; class Actinopteri; order Pleuronectiformes; family Pleuronectidae; genus Platichthys; species Platichthys flesus. The sequence goes on along the minus strand of NC_084945.1, from coordinate 8,987,103 downwards.
ACTTTCCACACTTTCAACTGCTCTGCCATATAATGAAAATAGCTCCAGAGGAAAAAAAAACAACAACAACATGATGTTTAGTGTTGTAAATTACCCATTTCAAGCCTTTTGGTTTTTACTATCTCTGTAAGTTGTTACATTTTATTAATTTACCTAAAGACTTGGTGTATTTTGAGACCACAGTCAGCGATAACACAAATATGCGAAAACAATGCGAAATATCATCTACTACTATATAAACAAACCTGTCTGCCTGTACAACAAAGGGAAAATACACCTGGCAGATGGTTTTAGTAACCTGGGCTCTTACTCCTGCTTTACTCTCATTATAGCAACATGCAGGGTAATGGACTGAGAATGTTTCCTCAGACATCAGACACAATCACAGCGAGACAACCTGACAGACACACTTCACTGCAGAGAAGTAAACACACACATAGATAGACAAAATGGTTGTTTTTTAATAAGCACCAGCCTTTCCACTGTTACAGGTGTAAACAGTATATGCCGCTGCCTCTGGCATGAATTAAACATTTTTGTGTGGTAACTTCTGGTAAATATCCCCAGCAGTCTTAGTCTAATGCATATGCATTTTCCGTGAGTGGCTTCAAACTAACTAAGGGTTTCTATCACTGCTTTCTCAAGTGGTGTACACCTGTCACACCTGGAGAGGAAAATATTGATCCTTCACACGCCTCCAGACATGAAGCTGAAACAGACTGGCAAATGTATTCACGGATAGACAGGCGGACAAGAGCGCACATTCTTCTGTTTGCTTGCAATCAGTCAGTCGCAAGGACTGGCTGACTCAAAAGAAGTTATGTGACAGCTTCTGTCTTTTGCAGACTCTGGTAGACGACAGAACACCCAGTCAACAACAACCATAATACGTCTGTATAATGAACACATTTAAGTCATCATATTTCTGATGAATTCTTGTGCAAGGCAGAACTGAAAAGGCAAAAACACAAAATCTGAATCAGCTGTACTTGCCATTTATGTCTACAAAGACTTGGAGTTTGGTGTTAATTGCACAAGACATACAGCAAAATGAGACTACAAAAAAGCTGACAAAATAAACATAACTACTATGTGCAAATGCAATGGTTCAGAATGACAGTGGTGGATTTGTATAATTTACAGTAAACACAATTTACATTTCTTGTTATCAAGTTTTTTGGCTCCTTTCTGTGTATCTACAATTAATGAGTCCATTGCTTAAATGGCGAGTGTGTGTGACACACTGAAAATCACAGCTGAAGACCAATTAGTCGCACACACTTTATTTTTCTGAGCTTCTTGTTCCAAAAACTAGAAGTCATGGTTCCAAAAAAGAAAAGAAATCTGTAAACTTATTTTTCTGATACCAAATGATATGAGAGTTAATTCTGCAGAACGCCACACCCGACAGTGACGGATGAAGTCACTTGCGGAGCGGCGGCGTTACAGAGTGGAAATTCTCTCCTCTTACAAACTCTCTTTGACAAGTGCGGACAGCGGCGTGCACAGAGCCCACACAGTGACAGCAGACGAGTTTCAGTTAAGCTCATCCTCAAGTCAGTTAGTTACAGCTCACACGATGAATCACCAGCAGGTTTGTTATTCTAACCAGCGATGGCAACAAAAAAAACTGCAGCTTTTCTGCACTCAGTTGCCAATGCTAACTTTGTAAAGCCGTTCCAAACCCCACCCCCGATGCCATCGTCTAACACAATGTTTAATGGTACACATCATATAAAACCAATTCAGTTGATTCATATGATCAAATCTGGATGGGTGTGTAATCTTGTTTACTTATTGATCAGTCAGCTGCTGATATGAAGAACACTTTCATATTTCAAGCTGTTTCATTAAGATTGTGTTCTTAAATTGCTGCTTGTTTGAAGACAACATTTATCTTTAAATATAAAATTGGTCTTCTTGTTGTAAACAGACCAACTCAACACGCAGTTGGTCATTTAAATACCACTTGACATTCATTAACACCCATGAATGCAACACAAGATAAAATCAGCCTCTCTCGGAAATATTAGGAGGTAATTATATAATTCTCCCTCATACAGAGGACTTTTCTTTCTTCTCGTCTCTTGCAGTCCCTCTGAGGTGTTTCTTTCTTGCTATTGTTTCTCCTGCCAGCTGAGGGGTTGTGTTTAACACTCAGGCGGACTCTGACAGCTCTCCATATGCAGGGCCACTCCTGCCAAACAGACTTATGAATTCCAAACAGCCCGGAGTCATGCTCCATATTTCATTCAAGTTGAATATTTAAAAAGATCAACCCACTCAAAACCCTATAAAACCTATCGTTCTGGGGCCTTGTGTCCTAAAAATAAAATCGCATCTGCCATATTGCATTACAGACAGCCACATCAGCCTCCATCTCTTAACCATTTCCCCCTCTCTGTTCCCCCCTCTCTCTGACAAAACCCATCTGGTAACCAGCCTGTCTCCATCGACACAAGATCTCTCTCTCTCTCTCTCTCTCCCCCCCCGCCTTTATCTCATTCTGCTCCACTCTCTCCTTCACTGTCTAGAACTCACTCTTTTTTCCCCTCCTCACTGATACTGTAACTCTCGCCCCTCGGCCGTCTCTCAGCCTCATCTCTTCTCACACAGACGACCAGGTAGAAGAGCGGGTTTTCTTCTATATTGCAAAATGGTTCCTTACTTCTCCCTTTATAAACTGAGCAAAATAAAATTAAATGAAAACCCATGTGCGGCCAAATTAGTGTATATACACTGCAATGCAGCAGGCTTCTGACAACCTAGCCTCAGTCAGATCAAAGTGATCCAGACTCTAATTTAGAAAAAGAAAAACTCAACATGGACTCATCAAAGTGTGAGAAACGAACATCGCAGCGAGAGAGAGGACGTGCGATGTGAGCTTCGCCTTCACAGAGCCTATATCAGCCCTAGAGGTTTTGCATGGCTATAAAATAACAGTAACATATGTCAATTTTAAGTATTTATCTATATCTATAGATAAATTATATCTTAAGCTAAATTTGAGCATTTCCATAGCACTAATTTAATTTGCCTCAGTTAAGTAAACACATGGGTTTTATCAGAGAATATTGGATAAATGTGACTCTTGAGAAAAAAATGAGCCTAATGTTATAATAAATAAACTTCAGACTTTTGAAATGAAGGAGGTTCAGATAGCTATCTATCCATCTATCTATCCTGTTTGTATTTTATTTTGTGTAGTAATTGAAATGTACAATATGCAAATTGTATCCTTCCACTTGATTTCAGATATTATCTTTAATGAATAAACTTGACACACATACGCAGAAACCTGTGGGCAGCAGCGTCTGCACACACCCACAAGTTGGCAGGAAAGAAATTAGAAAATCAAAACATACACAAGGCGGTGACATGCAGAGTGATGGTGACATTAAATAAATATCATTACCAGAAAATTGGTAGATTTTTACTCAAATGTAGGACAAATCTTAGTGTTTTTATTTCTCCAACAGACTTTGCCAAATTAAATGCAAATAACTAGATATGTGGACAAAATACATCAAGGAGAAAACACTGCAAGTCAACGGAGCACAGATGTGATTGTGGCTTTTTCTGTGGATCGAGTGAACTAGTTAAGTGGAGACAAATTTGGATTCTTTTGGCTTCACTAATTAGAAAAGACAGCGGCAAGCCCAAATCTAGATTTAAAAAACAAGCCATTAGGAAATTATGGGTCATGTCACAGGCAGTACATGCTTCTCTGCAGATCATAGGCTGGGGGGCTCTTGGGGCGTATTGAGGTGTGTGTGCACACAAACACACACAAATTAGGTAATTCCTAAGTGTCATGTTGCCCCAGAGAAAATCCAGACTCTGTAAAGTGTCTGGTCTGTCTCTTTCTTCTCAACAACTCAAGTCTGTGACTCATCAGTGAGAAGAAAGCAAAGATCGCATGGTACCACTACGGGGCTTTGGGGTAATATTGCTTTGCTCTCCTGAAAACATTGGAGCTCACTGACATATCAATGCAATTAGAATCATGGTTGTGTCCCAGTGAAGGTCAGCTCGCACCACTCAGACTAACACAGAGAGAAACAAAGAGACAGTGCGGGAGTAAAAGAGCAAGGGAAGCAGTCAGAGAGGAAACAAATTAAGTGACAGGGTAGCTTGGCTGAGCTTAGCTCAGCCTCCGTCCAGGGGCCTCTTCCTCCAACTCTCACACTGGCCTGGCAATTAAAAATACATGCATCAATGGTCTATGCAACTCTCTGGAGAGCATATAATAATGTATTTACACAAGACACACGCAAGTAAATTGACGCAGCAATGCGACAGAGTGTGTGCAGCCAAGTGCGTGCCTATTTCAGAGTTCTTTTGCTCTTAGAACTGATGTCTGGCCAGCCTTGCTCCATTCAATGAACCTCTAATCAATGCAGCAGACAAATGATGTGGCAAAAATGGAGGTTACACACATCATGGCTCAGGGGAACGCATTAACCCAATCACCTCGAAAGGTATGGATCTGCCCAAAGAAAGCTGTAGTTCATCTCTATACCTTGATTCTACCGCAAGACAGACATCAGTTGGCCAAGGACGGCTGTGTTGATGAGATTGGACAATATTGATTCTAATCAATAGAGGGCTGAACCGAAGAGTGTGCCCTCTCAAGATGAAGAAACGCATTTAAATTATGAAGCTCCGTTATGCAGCGAGTAGCAGTTAGTAAACATCTAGGGGATAACTTACAAGCTGCCTGGGATCTCTGGCAGCGACCTCAGTGCATAGGTATGTGTGTTTGTGTGTAGGTGTAAGCAATAACTGATTATTTTAGTTTGTATTTTAAAGTCCAAGTGTGTACAATTACTCCACCACTGTTACAGCACATGTGTGTAATATCTTTGCATGCATTGATGGTTATGCACAAAAGCATCTTTAACAGATCTGGCCTGAGGGAGAGCCCGGTGCTTTGCTGTAAGTGTGTCATCCATCTCATTCCTTTTGAGAGCACCCACGGGGCCCATAGCATCCATGCTCCCCTCAGACAGGTTCTACTGTATGTCTCGACAGTCCACAGAGTCAGCAGCAGTGTGGACAATAGAATGTATTAATATTGTAAATGGCAAGCAGAGCAACACTGCCTAATGGGTTTCAACGCGGTTACAGACTGTGACCAAGAGCAGCTCTTATATCAGGGTTTCCCCCAGCACTATCTTGTTAAGGCGGCCGCCTTAACAAGACTAAGGCCCCGCCTTGACTACCAATGTACTGAAAAAAATATTGGTGATTGGTCCGCTAACGCCAGCATTTCGGAATGGAAACTTCCTGTTCCATTCCCTACATCACAATAAACCAAAATCACAACTACGACTCTATAATTCGTGTGACAAGTGTGTTAAGCCAGCAGCGTTGTCCGGCTGACGGTGGCTGGTTAGAGCACTTACGGCACGTGTGTACGGTCACATACTGTTATAACGAACTTTCATAACGTGGCTAGCGGGCTAACCACCATGCTAACTGCGGTGGGAACAGCGCAAAAACCCGCTGACTTTAATCCCACGGCTCATGACACTCTTTCTCAAACACCGTCAGGTTAGAAGCAAACACTTTAGATCGATACTAACTAACGGTAGTAGTTAGTATCGGGTGTCCCTGCTGACTGTGTGTGGAAGCTGGGGGGAAGCTAGCTGCCTCCGTGTAGCTTCAAGCTGTTGCAGCTGTTGAATTAGCAACGCAGTTTGGAAACAAGACCGGGGAACCGCTGCGTTAAGACACGATAACATAAGCATTATGACCCGCTGGGTGTCACTTTATTCAGCAAAAACTGTCGCGTCATCAACATCCTTTTTCTGTTAGCTGCCATCGTTCACTGTGTGTGAGGAGCCGGGAGGACGTAAATAAACCAGCGTGGACTTCTTCTATATACCTCATGAGGTAGGCTTCTCTAAGCTCGACTTCAGTTGCGCCATCTACTGTTCTGGCGGTGAATTGTTTTCACAACAAAAAGGCTCGTAGAACTATAAATCAAAAAGGGTCCGTCCGCTCCGTCCGTCCGTCAGTCCGCAACGGACTCGGAGTAGCATACATTGGCCTTAAGCTGCGTAAATGTCTAGTAATATCTCGATTTTAATTGGTCCATGAATGATATGTAACGTAAAGGCTTATGTGGCATACCATTTACGTAAAAAAGGCACAAAGAATGATGCTTATTTGCGTACATGTTAAATCATACAGAATCAGGTGCGCATGCGCGAAAACTTTTTTTTTCTTGCCGTCCACAATGAATAGGCGGTTAATTTGAACGGAATCCGACATCACAAACTGTCATCTTCAGAGGCAGCTTGATTTTTCTTAAAAACCGGCTTAAACCCTATTTTGTAGTGTCTGCATGTTTTCCACAACATTTGTACCTACTGTTGTTTATTTATATTGAAATAAACAGTTGTTTATTTCATTCATGCGTACTGGCATCTTTGAGCAAAATACCCCCAAAAATTTTCGCCGCGCCGCTACGCGCCGCGCCAACAGCACCGCCACCTGCTTACCACCTTGACTGACAGATTTACTGGGGGAAACACTGTATATCAATACAAACGTGCACATATCCAAAAGCAACTGCATCATCAATGACAAAATCACAAAGTACCAGCCTTGTAAACATGTAATTGGTTTCGCTAGTTCATGTTAGCCTTGACCTATGGACACGTGGGGCAGATGAGGAGCGGAGGTGTTCGTTTTGTAGGTTAGTCTTTCTTCTTTGTACATGGTTGTGCTCAAAATGAACATTTACAGCCTTCTTTTGGATAAAAACCTTAAACGAAACGACAAAGTAAACACACACAGACACACTAGGAGTTGCGTCTCACCAACTGGAATCAATGTGCCGCCCTTAATGTCTAAGATACAGCTGCATCGATTCAAACTGCTTGAAACCGAACAAAGCTGAAAACGTTACAGGCATTTGTAAAAAGCTCGATATGACAGATACCTTTTCTTAAGCAGGTAATAATGTCTTTTAGTGAGTGTGTTTTTCTCCCCTGTATCTGCCAGTCTTATCAGCTCAGTGAAAGTGCAGATCATGAGTTAACTGTCCCTGGCACAAAATAAAAAAATTAAAACTGCATTCTGCTGCCCCGCGCAGAGTTAAATTGGCTGAGGATTTGAACAGAATCTCAAGTAGAAACCTACTGTAATTTTCATAGGATATTATTAAAACTTAGTAAAAGCAAAGCAAAATGTTGTAGTTAAGCATAAACAGTATGCAAAACGTCATCGTTACATTTGGTATTGAGGCGACTCAAAGGTCATTTTTACCTGCTTTAAAAATAAGATGAAAACGGAGCTCAACTGAACGTGTTATTAAGTTTCAACCACACAGTGCTTGGGCTGCTCGATTATGGAAAAAATCATAAACACAATTATTTTAGACAATATCAAAATCACGATTATTTAAACGATTATTAATATGTGCCCTTATTCTGAAGTATATGCTTTATTTTTTTAATCACTTCCGTTTAGGGTTAGGCCAATGTCCCATCATTCATTCTAAGAAAGGGTTTTTGTGACTTGAAGAGAATAAAGTAAAATGGTAGCACTGAATCAAATTGTGTTTGATTACTTCCTTAAAACATACTTTGATCAAGATGTATATTAAATCAGCTATATTAAGCACAGTAGAGCCATTTATTCAACGTAGCCAGTTGTATGAAATAACATCTAGATACGTATCTGTTTTCTTTAATCAGCCAATGAGAGGAACAATGGCTCAGTGTGACACATCAGAGCATACAGGAGCGCCTGTGGCACAATCCTTCTTGTAATTATCACAGCACCAACCAGCAAACACTGCACAAGACAAACACAGGAACAAAGAAAAGACCATGAGGGAAACAAACAAGTAAATAACTTCAAAAAAAGACACACCACGACAGCGTGTAACATCCTCTGTCTGAGAACAATCAGGGACGCTTTGGTGGTGTCGGTGGCATTGATCAGGCAGCAGATATAAAACAGAGGGCGAGAGCTGGGCACTGCAGGTACATGGGTGTGTGGCTCCCTCCTGCTTCAGAAACTTAGATAAACGACAGCGACTTTCAGCTATAAATGCCTCATTAGGATTTAGCAGAGAGAGGTAGACTAGCCAGGAAGGTCACTTTAATAAACGACAAAAAATACATATCATATCTTTACCACAAAAACAACAGCAATAATCACCTCAGAAAAAAAAACAACTCCCTCTACACCCACTGAGAAAATACAGGTATTTATGTGGTGGGAAATGTGTTTTGCATAAATAAAGTCAATAATGACGGATAATGACTAGTGCAAGAGGATATGAGGACACAGGACAGAGGTATGAAGCGAGGTGTTTATCACTGAAAGCCCTGCCCAGCCTTGTTAAAGACAACAAGACACATAAATAGATGTAAAAACGGACCCTAGCAGAGGCAATTATGCAAAATGCAGAGGAATTGGTTACGCTTCTGCTATCAGATGGAAAGAGAGCGCAAGTATCACAAACAGGCAACACATGCTTATAGGAACGGTCTGATGGAAGTAAATGTGGACGATTCTAAAAAAAAAAAAAATCTAAATAAGATACACTGGCTGTAATAAGTACTCATTAGCACCTTAATGCAGGTTCTGAAAAGTGAAATTCAAAAACTTGTTTGTCAGCTGTATAGATTTTACGATCATACACCTAACTGTGACAGACTGATCACCCACCATTCAACTCATTTAATTCTTGGCAAGATAAAACGTTCATTCAGCTGAGATAATGACTTCGTTGAGACTTTGTCAATGTCTAGATTAGTCCGTGAAGCTACACAGTCGATTGCAAACCCATGAGCATAGTCTTCCTTCTGCGTTGTATTTTGTCTACCTGTTAACTGATGTGTATCAATCCACAGGCAGACACCCCTCGTCACAGTCAAGGAAATCATCTGAAGGCAAGATTCCTGAAATAAGCAATGCCTCCCACATATGCAAATGCAGTAAACAGACTATGTACAAGAGTTAGAGTAATGAAACGTCCACATGTGGTAGAGAGAGAGAGAGAGAGAGAGAGAGAGAGAGAGAGAGAGAGAGAGAGAGAGAGAGAGAGAGAGAGAGAGAGAGAGAACACAGTATTAGTAACAAGTAGTAGTAACAAAGTATAGGCAAAAGTAAGCCTAGAACAAGGCTGGAAACACAACCACGACTGCAATTACAGCAGTCACTTCAGCGATGCTAGTCTAAGACTCTGGGCGTGCACAAATCAGGTTTGTTTTGCAGTGACTTCATATCTGCCAAAACACTTGGCGAGGAGGTCAAGCTTACATTGTTATTGGAATTGCTCGAGTCTGGACATAATCAGACATCTCTAAACCAAGAAGGACGATAACAGGAGAAGAACCAGCCTACATATTTGGTAAGATCCTTGGGTTTAATCCTGGTGTATGGCATACCCACATTTAGCACTGGTCTGCAACAACAATCTTGTTTTGCAGCTTTAGATGGGTGATGATAAACTCTTTTACTTGTGTTAATAATTATGCTAACATAATGCCAAATTCACCAGATTGACAAAGAAAGAAAAAGGATGAAGGAGATAAAAATAGTGACACATTTATACTGGCTATATAGATCATTTTGTTCTTTAAAATGATGTGGAAAAGACTGGAAATTGTGTAGAGAAAAAGTGCAGAATTAATTAGCAGTATTAACAAGTAAATATAGTTACTTGTTAATACAATTAACACTTTGTGCATCGGGCCAGAGGATGTTTCAATTAAGGGAAACAAGTATGTTGCTAGGTGGTTAATATGTGTGTGTATGCGGGGGGGGGGGGGGGGGGGGGGGGGGGGAATATGAAAATCTACATTGGACATTTTAATTACCTAAAATTAGAGTCAGTATTGGTTAAAAATAAAATCCCAAATCGTTTTTGCTAAACATATCAAGTAAATCTTAACGTTTCTGTTAGATTTTAGTGTTTAAAAATCACTACATGCAAATAACGAGATACTTCACTTCACTATGTGTGAATGACTTAATCACAACAAAATGACTGAGAAGATTATGAAACACTTTTAGCACTGACACTATTTTTGATTAGAGACCTTGCTGATTACGATGTTGGAGGCTTTACAGATGAGATCTCTCTTTCCATATCCTCCCTCATTAAGGGAAAAGCTACAGATATCTGAATGAAACTGTCTGTAATCACCAAAGTCTATTCTGATGCAGACACACACAGCCTCACAAAGAGATATATCTGGAGCAGAACGGGTGCAGTCAACACTAACACCTACTGCAACAGGCTGCTTTGTGGTGTCGGATGGCGACTACTAAAGCTTCAGTGCTATAGGTGGGTGGACAGAGAGAGATGATCTTTGTAAGACTCATGTTTCCCACTCAGCATGTACACAGTCACTGCTGTGGACAAAACACTGAGGACACAGAGAAGAAAACAAAGCCAAAGGAAAATGGAGGGCTAGAGTAAGGAATTGCCTTTGTTCCTTTTTTCCCTCCATCACTATCACATATCCCCGACATGTGGCAAGGGGGTGCCGGCATGACTAATACCAACTGATCACACATGTAAATTTAAATGTAAAGATGTGTTAATTATTGCAGGCGTATACAAAAACTCATGTACGTCCTAGTACATAAATCAATTTTTCCGCTCACCATAGCAACAGGAACATGACAACTGGTGACTGGTCCGCAGCTCAGGCTTATGAATCCTTTCAACTCAGCTACCTGGATGTTATTGTAATTTGATCATTTCAACGGTTTGCTGAGCCCATGTATTAGCAAGGAGGCCCCAAGACACAGAAGCCGGCGCATACACTCGTCATGCTAATGTCTCCTCCTCTGTGACTCCTGATTTAAAACGCTGGTGGGATTTCATACTGGAGGACTGTGACGAATCCTGACAACATCTACCTTGTTACTACTCCTCCTCCCTGCTTCCCTCACCCACCTTCTGTCACGCAGAAGGCGTTTCTGTGGCAAGCGGACAAAGCACCCTTGTGGCAGAGGCTTTGGCATTCGTGTACACTGGGAACAAGGAGCAGAACATGAATTCCTCATCATGTGCCTTGTGGACTATGGATGGGTAGATGGGAGGTGTAGAACTGGTTAAAGGGATGCACAGTAGATTGTTTTAAATACATATATTGCAATTTGAGTTTTGTTTTTAAATCAGAGGAGCCTCAATTTGAATGGCATAAATTATTAAGCGTGTAGAGCTACAGGATATAGCCAGGGCCTGCTGATTTCCTGCAAATTTGTATTCATTTATCATCCCACTCCACATACTGACAGCGTTGAGGAATGATTGTACACAACACGTACAAAAGGAATACATGACAAAGAGTAGGGCGCACAAGGAGAGAGCATGAATACACAACGAGAATAAAATGAACATGCTAAAAGGTTTGAAACGGATGACCGGGAGAGGAAAGAGGAGGGAAAAACTACAAAACCAGAAAAAGCACAGGCAAGGAGAGTGGGATTTATTTTCACCTGTCAACAGCACTTAAGGCCATAAACACATACAAAGCTTCTGCCTTCAGGGCATTGGGACAATATTGGTCAGAGTGTGTGTTTGTGTGTGATGAATGATCCCCCGTAGTTATGTAGTTTGTCATCAGGGTGTTGACATAACACAGGCCCGGGCTGAATCTAATTCTCATTGAGAAATCACAAAACTTGTGGCAGCCAGTACACTGCTTGTCAATGTAACACAGGTGCAAATGGTGGCAGTGTGACCTCCAGTCTTCAGACGGCATGAGACAGAGGAACGAGGAGGAATAGAAACAACCCTCAACCTCATTAATTGGTTATTATATCCCTGATTTTCAACTACAGACTGTATAGAAAGATTGATGACATGACAGCTCTCCAATAGTGAAGCCAAAGCATCTCTATCGCTCCCTAGTGGCTGGCTGCGGTTAAATACATTTCCCTTGAAGATGTTTTTCTCACATTTAAGGTAGTTTTTCTCACACCAACGCATGTTCAAGTGTTTTTCCTGTACACTTACTTATTATTTACTTTATAAAAATGTGTGAATGTGTTGGTCCTTGATGTCTGCACATTGATATGATGAGAACATTTCCTAAGGATGAACAGTCCTTATCACACAGTTGCAACATCTTGAATGAGAGCATGACGCAAACCCAGTTGTGAGCTAATCATAGACAGAACTGACTGAAGGGTGGAAACAAACCTTTTTTCCAATTGTGGATCAAAAGAAACACAGTATAAAAAACAAAAACATAACAAGATATGAATTCAGCCCCTTTATGAAAGCTTCTCCATGAAGGGATTGCTGTCCAAACTGTGCTTATAGATATTGAAACACACAACAGGCAAATAAACTCTGAATAGTGTCTGTGAGGACATTGTCCCAGACAGAAAAAAAAACAAAAAACAGGTAATGATTTTACAATATATCTGAGCCTTCTGGCTCTCCCATTATTCTCTGTACCTTATACTGAATGGTCCAAAACAAACGGCCAAACTGCAATGTAAGAGGCAACTGCATTGTGACCAATTAATGGAGGCAGGGAGACGGGGAGAGAGAGAGAGAGGAAGAGAGAAGGAATTTGATGATTACAAACACGCCTGGAAAAATGAAACTGAAACCGCTGGTCTTTTAAATCATTTGTCATTACGGCTTCAAGTAGAACATGCTGTGTAATGTACAATATGCAAATCCAGATCAAGACTGCAGTTACTCTCCGACTGAAATTAAAGCTGCTTTCAGGAAGCAATAAATTAAGACTCCAGATTTACCTCAGAAAAATGAAAACTTTAAAGTTACTATAAGTAAGATTAGAAAATTAGATGTTTCGAGACTTTCTCAACAGCTTGAGGACTGATCCTTCAGTAAAGTGTGAGGGAAAAATCCAAAGAGATGTGACGTTTATGCTCGCTTCTCCTCTTCCCCTCCTGTACAGCTCAAACAGTGTACCACACTATGTTAGCTCAGAAATGGAGTCTGTTAATGTCGACCAGACGGGCACCCAGCCCAAAACAACATATCCATTCAGAACCTGTTTGTCTGTACATTTTATGTCCATTAGCTCAAATCGAATATTACTCACTGCACTTAAATCATCTGTTTTTAACAGACTCTCAATCCATTGCCAGAATCGTTCAGTACAGTAATGTGACTCGAAAAAAAACAAAAAGTCATTAGCACATCAGTATTTAACTAAATGAGACTTGTGATGGAAAAAATAAAATAAAAAATGACCTGTGGCATTTAACTGTGTAAAAAAGCCTCCTCATTTATTAACATGATGTAATTTAAATCATGCCATCAATGTCAGGATGCTGGCTAACACCTTCCAATGGTGTGGGAGCACATGCAAGCACAAGTTGCTGACTGAACACTTAACTGTGACAGGTATCACCAATAACAAGGTCTTTCTGAATGTTACACATATAGAACCCCTAACAGTCATACAAATCATTAAACATCCAATGATGTGAAAATGGTGTGTATTGTACCCAAAAGATCAGGGCGCCGCAACAAAACAGTATTTTCATTATCCATAAATGTGTTGAACAGTGAAAAATGCCTTAAATATACTCAATTTATACTGAAGCAGCAAATCATCATATCTGTTAAACTGGAACCAGAGAAAATTTGGCCTTCAACATTCAGCCCTCGTACAATGATTTTATAGTAGTCAGCCTGCTGATCTAATGCGGATTAAATAATGCAGTATATCTAATGTAATATATGTTCTGTACACTCATTGATCATTCTGGTGTGAGCCTGTGTGTGGGCAGATGACTGTACGTCCAAATGATTAACTGAATGATCGAAACCAAAAGAGAAAGATACTGCAAAAGAGAGAGGGAGATAGGGAGAAGGGGTGAGAGAGAGCAATGTCTCAGATGCATGTGTGTAGCCTGCCAGTTTGGCTCTGTCGGACAGTGACCTTGTTTACATGATGGGTAGAACCACTGGGGCGTGATAACCCCTGTTACATTATTTGTCCCTTTCTTTTCCTACTCCTTCCTGTCATCTCTTTTTATCGGTCTAACTCTTCTTCAGTCCCCTCTTCCTCTGTTTACCTGTGATTAAAAGCAGTTCCATCTGTGATTCCATTTATTGAGCTACTATAAAAAAACATGTTTCCACTGTGTGTTTCACTATAATTCCATATTGCAGAGAGGCACACAGAGCCCCCTGTTGGTTAACTTCCCCGGTAGGGAAATAAATATTGTCTAAGAAAGCACAGAAATAAAGATGAAAATATCTGGAGATGATGGAATAATATTTCTTAGATATAAAAGTCTGATTTGTGTCCAGTTAAGATTATCAAATGAAGCCAGATAACTTTGCATATGAAGTGGTATGAGAACATGTGTACTGCAAAAATAAGATGCCCGAATTGTATGTTTTAGAGCAGAGGCTGGAGGCTGGACTGTGCCAACAAAACCCAAAACAGTGGTGTCAGAAATGAATAACAGCAAACAGCTCACTAACACAAAGCCGAGGGAAGGAGGCAGGGAGGGAGGGGGCAGCAAACTTCTTCCTCCTCCTACTCCCCACGCTGTCTGATTCTCAATGTGGATATCTGCTTCTTTTACAAAAAGCATTGTGACTTATTGTTTTGTTATTTTCTTGAAATTACAATTTAGTTCTTACTATTATTATACAATTTTATAACAGAACATTTCTTGTCTGTCGTTGTAGGTTGAGTTTTCTTATATACTGAAAAGCCAGCTGACATCCTGAAAATGAAATGGAACAGCTGTGACCCCGAGGTAATGATTTGAAATGGGTTGACATAGACGGAGTCAGGTGAAGACATTTGAATGACAGGGGCAAAATGGTGGTTGACGGCCAACCAGTTAGGGAGTGGTTTCAACTGTCATCTCCGTCAACATGGGAATAGGAGCAGGATGGAGGGAAAACTGTGTGTGAGTGTTTGTGCGGGAGACAGATAGCGAGAGGGTGTGTGTGTGTGCATGCGTGTGTGTGTGTATCGAAGAGATAGAGAGGGGTAGTCAGGTAGAGAGAGAGATTGTGCTGATGCATTCATGAGCCAAAGACAACAACAAAAAAGAGGAACAATGTTGTAGTGAACAACAACAGTCCTGGAGCTCATGTTCCTGAGTCTACACTGTACATCATGAGATTTTTGGTGGAGGCTGAATTACACTATGAAATAACACAGCAAAATACATAATAAAAAGGTTCATACGATTTGCACGGACAACTGGGCTCTATGGAATCACCAGAGGGATGAATCATTTGGGATGAAAATGTGCATGATGTTGCACTACAGTGAAGTCCTGCTTTTCACTGCCTTGTTATAATAAACCTAGGGCAGAACATTAGGAAGTACACGGATAACAATGTAATTTAATGATGCAGTAAGAGATGTGAGAAGAGAAGTGGTCTGAGTGGAAAAGCTTGAAAAAAGGGACAAGATGTCAGACTTTAAAGTGAAGTGGTCACGGCGAACAAACTCAGGTCAATGTGTCTTATTCATCTGATGATACTTGAGGCAGGACAGAGTGCAGTGTGATTCATTAGCATTAAAAAAGAGCCGACTCTCTGAAGCTTTAGGGCTGGGAATCGATCACAAGTATTTTTCTAAGTATGCGCCAAAATCGGCCCTAAAGTAGGAACATTTTCTAGTTCTGAAAGACGGCAAGTTTGGTTCAAATTTGATTGGATAGAAAAGTTGAGCAGACGAAACATAGTAGTATTCCTCAAAATTAGGTGTGACGTATCGCTTTAGGGACAGAACTGACACTGAAGCATTGAATTATAACTGATTATTTTACACAAAACCAAGCCCAAATTAAATTCTTTGAATGTTTAAATTGTTTTTAGGCCAATACATTTTCATCAATCTCTGTGAACTACTGAGTCATAGCTTTCTAGCAAGACCTTCCCTGAACGACTAAATAAACAATATTTGTCTAACGCTAAACAATGAATCATTGTTCATCAAAAAAAGCATTGTGCAGAATTTTAATCAAAATGTATTTAAAGCAACTCTGATTGATAATCTTTCTTACTAACAATATATAAAATTACATTGCAAAAAGGACCACTGATCAAACTAGAGAGAATTATCACCTGAGTCTGCAAGTTCCAGCTCATAGCTTGACAGCAGGCAGCTGTTTCCACAGGCAGCTCAACAACCGCACTGCACATGACCTGTTCAGTAACAACAGGGTCAGAAAGTTCCCTCTGGAGAGGCCATGAGCAGACAGATAAAAGAGAGGGAATATTGGACTTACTGCAGTTTCATATGCAGCTAGAGACTCCAATGAATGATAATGTTGCCCTGTATTACAACTGGCTGTGTACATGAGCAGCTGTTTGCTAACAAGTCCGACATATGAACTTAAAAAACAGTTAGTGCAGGTTCAACCTTAGAATAATCACCAGGAAACTCTTTCAAACATGCATATACACACACAGTCTACTTATAATCACCTTTTAAAAACACCCAACTACAATTGGACTCTGTCTGTACAGGAGGGAGGTGGTGCATAGATTCATTCATTACTGTCTCCAGCTTATCTTTCCAATTCTCTTCTTCACTTTGTTCTTAGTCAGCAACTCGACCTGTTTCAATCCCACAAAGCTTGACTCTTTCTTTTAGTTTTAAGCTCAGAACATCCCAGATATTAACCTACATTACACTTCAACTGGGTATTGGTCAACCCCTTATTGCAGTGTGTATTCTCTCTCTCTCTCCCTCTCTCTCACACTCACAGAGACATGGGTAACCCAGTGTCCACACAGCAGGTCGTGTGCCAAATGTTTAATGAACATCGGCTGGCAGACTAGCCTGAGCAAACTCTGGCCCACACCACTGATAGATGATTAGCCACAACCCATGAGGATACACCCGCATACACATGCGCAAACACACACACACTTTTCAATCAATGGCTGCATAGAAACAAGACTTTGCATTCAGTAAAGTGCTAATAATGGGTAAATTCCCAAATCCCAGTGGTGAATAAAAGACATTTATCCATTGTTGTCTCAAATTTTCTCTTCCCCTTTATATTCCCCTCTTAACATCTGTTTATTCCTCCTTTCCCACTATTGTTGTCTCTCATCTCTTTTTTGTATCTTTTCTTTTTCTCCCGACCCCACATTTTCAAATTTTCTTTTCATGTTTCCTATCTTTGTACCTCTAAAGACTTTGTCTGCCTTCCCACTCCATTGTCATCATTTTTCTTGTGACAGGCAGCCACTAGTCAACTGTGACAGCCAAACTAAGAGGCTTTATTTTTCAGCAAAAAAAAACAAAAAAAAATCTTTTTCAGGAAGAAATTATACAAGGAAACAGGAAAATGGGACTTCTCATGTACAAATAGGCCTGAGTTGCACGAGGGAACATTTATATATTTCCAAGTAAACTATAGTCTAAACAAGGCTCAAACTGATAGAGGCCTTTACAATTACAAATTCTGAGTGACTATAGATAGTCGGAGTGTCTCTACACAAAATACAGTGTGCAGGACTAAACTACAAATTAAAATAAATATGAATATACTATAAAAGTAGGTCTTTAATGCAAATGTTAGGATTTTGTGTGTACTTTTGAAAATGAGTGCAAGACCGCGGCTCAACAGCAAATCAATATATCAGATTTATTAAACCACTTTTTTGCACAAAGATTTAGCTTGTTAGCTAACAACTCTCCACACTATAAACATATGGATTCAACTTATATATGAATTATGAGTGAGAGACAAACATCTTTCACAATGCTCAGTCACAGTTTGTCCGAACCTGCCCCACATGTTCGGCGATTCAGGATTAAATGTATTCAGAAAAGAAATGAAAAGGATCACATCTGCCCCACACACACATACTGACTTGTGTAACTACACACACACACACACACACACACACACACACACACACACACACACACACACACACACACACACACACACACACACACACACACACACACACACACACACACACACACACACACACACACACACACACACACACACACACACACACACACACACACACACACACGTTTGCACATCTATCTTTGCAAGGACACACATTAACATAATTAACTTAACCATTATTGCCTTAAACATTATTGCCTGACCATTATATATCCAATCACCAACCATAACCTTTTAACCATGACCCTAAAACCAGAACGTAACCTGCAAACAACCTTTTGAAGGTGTGTAAGAAAGATGTGCGCGCGCATGCCCACACACACCCACACAGTCA
Source organism: Platichthys flesus (assembly GCF_949316205.1). Lineage (NCBI taxonomy): Eukaryota > Metazoa > Chordata > Actinopteri > Pleuronectiformes > Pleuronectidae > Platichthys > Platichthys flesus. Next base: position 8,968,886 of record NC_084945.1, on the reverse strand, counting down.
CACACAATGTTATGATGTGATTTTAAAAAGTGTAAAATAATTCAGATGAGATGATAACCAGTTTGGTATGTAGGTAATTTCCATAGCTGCAGCCTGTAATTCATGATTTTTTCCCATCATGCAACAGTGTTGTCTGTTATACTTTGATGTAAACATGCAGAGAGTTTTGACAGTGTGCCTTTGTCATTTGAACAGTTTGCTGTATGAATGATTTCTCTTTGGTTTAAAAGTAAAATAAAATTTCACACCAAGCCGCTCTGTGGCTGGGTTACATATACACATAGGTAAATGATGAAATATGCTGCAAAAAAGCTTGCCGGGTTTTCTCTTGATTTACACTTGTGCTTGACTGTGACTCATTTATTTAAAACTGTGCAAAGCCTCCCTGGTATTTTAGTACAGGCATCTGGGGAAGCAACATGGTTAACAAATCGAGAAACAGAGACTAAAGGAGGTTGCCAGCTGGGCCGCACTGATATTGCACTAGATAGATATGGGGAGAAAAAGGAGATATTGGATGGTAAGCGACTCAGCCTGTGTTCAGTTAGTAAACCCAAGCAGCAGGACGCCCCGAGTTATTTAGCTTAAGAAGAGTACAGTTGAGCTCCTTGTGTTTTGATTAATAGATTCATAAAGATATATCACACTACAGCAGCGAAGCAATAATTTAGTTTAGACTTTCTAATGCCTCCATTACGGACCATGATTTTCTGCCTTCTTCATATCTTCGGGGATTTTTATCTTATTCAAAGCTCAGCATTAGGGATCAAGCCATCATGAGAGTAAAACACGGAGGTCCTCTGAATGCCGATAACAAGCAACATCTTATTAACCTCATCCTTTCATCTTAAACGTGCCCTTTAAAAATAAATACAAAATAAAAGAAAGATTTTTTTTTAAATCTATTAGTCTGAAGGTTTTATTGCAGTTTATTGATTTGAAGTGTATTCTTTTCCTCAGAGTATCTTATCCTCCCTGTACCAACAGTATTAAGAGTCACACCAAGCAAATGTAAGAGAGTACATTTTAATGACTGTCAGTTTCACATCTTAAGTTGAGCCCCCCCCAATTTGCATCGCAACACTGGCTATCGCTGAAAACATGAAATAATGTAAAATAATAGTCAGAGAGATTAATGTAACCGAAATTTCTTTAGGTTCAAGATTTAATCTCTTTAAAGGTTATATGCTAAACATGTTCTCGCCTACAGCAGGGATGAATGAGCATAGAGTCTTTTTAGGCATTTGATTTTTTGAAAATGGGGGGGTGGGTGGGGGTGGTTTGAGGGTTTGTCAGTGGAGGTCAAGTCAGTGCTTAGTAGTAATTGATCATATAGCTGCTCCTTACTAAGAATCTGTCTTTACATTGACACAGAATATATGGATTAGGGATTCTCATATCACCTAGCCATTATAATCCCATTTCTGTGTGACTGAGAACTGGTTTGTGGTCTGTTCAAGCTATTGAATTCAGTGGTTGTAATATTTATGAATAAAAAAAGCAATGGAAAAGCATGGTTGACCTGCAAATTTGCTTTTGAGTTTAAACAAGATTTGAAACACTCCACTTGTCTAATGTACTTTGGGGAAATTGAAGCTGGGAATTTACCAGCATATCTTAATATTTGAGCTTTAACTTTTCTATGTGTCATATCTTTTTTTTCCTCTTTAATGCATGATAGATGTAATACTATGTAAGATATTACATTGTGACATTCTATTTAGTGTGCCCCAGTCAGAGTCCGTTGTCTCCATGGCTACGCAACGGTGCTCGAATGCATGCATATGTTCACAAATCAGCCATAGGATTAAAAGCACCTGCTTGCTGTGTATATCTCGGTTGCGCTGCCAAAACAGCAACTAACCCGTAACCCTGAGCCCTAAAGACATGGACTCCACAGGACATGGGATGGGGCCCTGTGGAATCAGGCAACAAGGCATCTGTGAAGTCCTATAAGTTGCAATATGGAGCCTTTGAGGATTACAGCTGTAAAACTTTTGCCCGCCCTGCCATGAGTCATGTGTGTTTTGGACAGCAAGAATGACAACACTGAGAAACCATTCAGGTATTATGAAACGTTCCTTAAATCCGACAATGAAAACTAATGAGTAAATGATTCCCTTTTTTTTTTATATATATACTTATGTGCTTACATACAAATACAGATAAAATGAGCAGAGACAATGCAAGACACCAAGTGAAGAGCCAAAATCTAGCAAAACAAAAACAGCAACAATGGAATAATTAGATTGTGTTGCTTCCAGTAGACTTTTGCTCATAGACAAGGTTATGGGAAAAAAAAGAAGCTAAATTGAGGCTACTAAGGCACAGTATTCTCTTAATGAGGTACAGCAGAATGGACAATCATCCTTGACAGAACCGGTAATTGTTGACGACAAGCAAGAGGAGTAACAGAAAAAAGGAGCAAGCCATTATCCAATTAATCTGCTTTTAGAGAATGTTTTCTATTGCTGCCCAGGAAGACAGATGAAGCAAATGTGCGACCTTGTACAATAGTGTAAAAGGGTACGTTATATGTTCATATTCTGTCATATTCTTTAAGTGCAACTGTTTTGATTTTCTGTCTCGGCTGAATGGTCTGCATTTCAGAAAATGTATAATACAGAAGTTATGAAAATCAATGCAGACTAGTCCTCTTCAAAAGCTGCAGAAGTAGAATTGTACTCAGGGAACTGGACTTGATTGACATTTCACCTCTTCATGAACTGAAGAAGCCTCTTGAAATATATTTTGTCACTAGAGATGCTTCACAATCAGCACATTAAAGTCAATTTCTAAAGGACATTTAACAACACAAATGTCAGTAGCTACAATAATACAATTTCTGCATTGGCAATAAAGCAATAGCTTCATGTCCTGCTTCCACATTTACCTACAGATAGGTAGCTGCAGTCCACAGATTGAAATATTGGCATTGAGTCCTCAAATCACAGATGAAATACTTTCACAACTGTTCAACGTATTTTCAACATGGTTTCAATCATGTGGGAAAGTTACTTTGGTGACAACAAATGACCTTACCAGACGGTCTTCCGACAAACAGCCATACTAATTAGTGCTTGCAAGGTAAAGACCTTTCAAATCCATCAGTAATTTAAAAGCAAGAACCGAGCATTAACTAACGATGGAGTGTGAATAATCAGGGAATCTCATCTCATCTCATTTTCGTCCGCTTATCCGGGGTCGGGTCGCGGGGGGAGCAGCTCAAGCAGGGGGCCCCAGACTTCCCTTTCCCTGGCCACATTGACCAACTCTGACGGGGGGATCCCGAGGCGTTCCCAGGCCAGTGTTGAGATATAATCTCTCCACCTAGTCCTGGGTCTTCCCCGAGGTCTCCTCCCCACTGGACGTGCCTGAAACGCCTCCCAAGGAAGGCGCCCAGTGGGCATCCTTACCAGATGCCCGAACCACCTCAGCTGACTCCTTTCTAAGTAAAGGAGCAGCGGCTCTAATCCGAGTTCCTCACGGATGGCTGAGCTTCTCACCCTATCCCTAAGGGAGACGCCAGCCACCCTTCTGAGAAAACTCATCTCGGCCGCTTGTTCCCGCGATCTTGTCCTTTCGGTCATCACCCAGCCCTCATGACCATAGGTGAGGATAGGAACGAAGACCGACCGGTAGATCGAGAGCTTTGCCTTGCGGCTCAGCTCTCTTTTCGTTACAACGGTGCGGTAAAGCGAACGCAATACCGCCCCCGCTGCTCCGATTCTCCGGCCAATCTCACGCTCCATAGTACCCTCACTCGCGAACAAGACCCCAAGGTACTTGAACTCCTTCACTTGGGCTAAGGACTCATTTCCTACCCGGAGTAAGCAATCCATCGGTTTCCTGTTAAGAGTCATGGCCTCAGATTTAGCGGTGCTGATCCTCATCCCAGCCGCTTCACACTCGGCCGCCAGCCGATCCAGTGAGTGCTGAAAGTCACAGGCCGATGATCCAATGAGGACCACGTCATCTGCAAAAAGCAGTGACGAGATCCTCAGACCACCGAACTGCAACCCCTCCCCACCACGACTACGCCTCGATATCCTGTCCATGTATATCACAAACAGGATTGGTGACAAGGCGCAGCCCTGGCGGAGACCAGCATCCACTGAGAACGAAACTGACTGGCTGCCGAGGACGCGAACACAGCTCTCGCTTTGGGAGTACAGGGATTGGATGGCCCTGAGGATAGACCCCCTTACCCCATACTCCCGCAGCACCTCCCACAGTTTCTCCCGGGGGACCCGGTCATACGCCTTCTCCAGATCCACAAAACACATGTAGACCGGATGGGCATACTCCCAGGCCCCCTCCAGGATCCTTGCGAGAGTGAAGAGCTGGTCCGTAGTTCCACGTCCGGGGCGAAAACCGCATTGTTCCTCTTCAATCTGAGGTTCGACGATCGGCCGAACCCTCCTTTCCAGCACCTTGGAGTAGACTTTACCAGGGAGGCTGAGAAGTGTGATGCCCCGGTAATTGGCACACACTCTCTGGTCCCCCTTTTTGAACAGGGGAACCACCACCCCGGTTTGCCACTCCTTTGGCATTGTACCCGACTCCCACGCGATGTTAGCCTTTAGCATTTCTGGCTGGATCTCATCAATCCCTGGGGCCTTGCCACTGCGGAGATGTTTGACCACCTCAGTGACCTCCACCAGGGAAATTGACGATGAAACACCATCAACCTCGAGCTCTTCCTCCAACATAGAGGGCGTGTTATTCGGCTTCAGGAGTTCCTCAAAGTGTTCCTTCCAACGTCCGACGACCTCCTCAGTTGAGGTCAACAGAGTCCCATCCTTACTGTACACAGCTTGGATGGTTCCCCGTTTCCCCCTCCTGAGGTGCCGGATAGTCTTCCAGAAACACTTTGGTGCCGACCGAAAGTCCTTCTCCATGGCCTCTCCGAACTTCTCCCACACCCGCTGCTTAGCCTCCGACACGGCAGCAGCTGCAGCCCTTCGGGCCTGTCGGTACCCTGCAACCGAGTCAGGAGTCCTCCAGGATATCATATCCCGGAAGGCCTCCTTCTTCAATCGGACGGCTTCCCTGACCGCCGGTGTCCACAACGGTGTCCGAGGGTTACCGCCCCTTGAGGAGCCTAAGACCCTGAGCTCAGCCGGGGATTTATGAGTATCCCCACACCCGCCCGGCGCCTCACGCCCTTGGCAACTCCGGAGAAGAATAGAGTCCAACCCTTATCCAGGAGTGCGGTACCAGAGCTGAGACTGTGCGTGGATCTAACTGATAGCGTTCCACCTCCCTCACAAGCTCCGGTTCCTTTCCCCACAGCGAGGTGACGTTCCACGTCCCCAGAGCCAGCTTCTGCCGCCCGGGTCTGGTCCGTCGAGACCCCTGACCTTCGCTGCCACCCATGTGGCTGCGCACCCGACCCCAACAGGTCTTCCCACAGGTGGTGGGCCCATGAGATAAAGAGAGGGGGGGTGCCACGTAGTTTGTTCGGGCTATGCCCGACCGGGCTCCGTGGCAAACCCGGCCACCAGGCGCTCGCCATCGAGCCCTCCGTCTGGGCCTACCTCCAGACGGGGGCCCCGGGCTTCCTCCGGGCCGGGTCCCATCTCCTCTTTTTTCGCTGTTCATTGAGGCTTTTTGAATCAGGGAATGAACAAAGTAAATTGTTGTCTCTAAATGCCATGTCAAGAGTTTTTTATTGATATAGAGTTAAGCACGGAACTTGCAAATCACAGTTTATTCATAAATCTGTGGATGTACAGCAGGAAGAGTATAAAAGGTAACCGCCTGATTTATGAGTGGAAACCTACTGTCTACCACCTGGAATCCGCTCATCAGTGAATTGGAAATTTCGAGGCACTCAGGCAATCTGACATCTTGCTGCGTTTATTACAATTAAACTTGCATAACTGCACTTCAGTGGACGGAGTCTGGAGGAGGCTGGGAGTTGAGATGTAGTGGGATTCAGTAACTCGAGCAGATGGACAAACACCAACGAGGTATTGTTCTCGCAGACAAAGCTGAACAAAAAAACAGAGGGCGTCAGTCCACAGGGTGATACCTTGAAGGTTTCACTTCCGGCTTGCTTCGCCGTCTTTGCTGCCATACGGTACTATCTCCATGGCAACCACATTGGCCCTGGGTTTGGATAGCTGATGATCCAGTAAGCTTTGGGCTGATAGCGATGGTGGAAGAGAAGAGAGAGGCGTTGATTGATAAGCAAAGCTGCCTGCCTCAGGCTCTACTTGGCTCTGACAGGGACAAAACAGCAGTCTGCTGCGGCTGCCACTGACATTTGTTATAAATCATTGGCAATTTCATCAGTACAGAGAGGAGAGAGAGAGCTAGAGAGAGCGAGAGAGGAAAAAAACTGAGAGAGAGGGGGAAGAGTGACAAAAAAAGAGAAATAGACACCTGTATCTTAACATTGTTTACTGCATTTGTTTTTTCTTTGAGCTCAGCATCCATGCCCCATCCTTCTCCTTTTCGCTTTCTGTCTTGGTCTTATATGCCTACCTAAAATCACCTGCCGGCTATGCAGTAAGGAACCATATCACAAAGCACAAGGTCAGAACAGCTTAACTCAAAAGAACTGTGTTGGGCCTCACCTTGAAGGTTCAGTTCACATAAATTAAAAAGTACATTGACTGCTGGGATTTCATATATCTGAGATTTTTGTAGCTATATTATTACAATCAATGAATGAATGGTGAGGCTTGTTTGATATTGGCCACATTGCCAAACTGAAAGGCGCCTTGGAACACGAGCTGACCAAAAACACAGTGGTCACCTTAGCATTGCTACGAAGATGTAGAGATGTGAGAAACAGACAGACAGACATAAGCCTTGCTCCAGAGACATGAAAAGCCTTCTTAGAAGTTTGAAAAAAACAAACACCTAAAGTGAGAGAGTTAAAAAACATGATTCTCTGATCCGATGAAACCAAGATTGAAATGTGTGGCCTTAAGTTGAGGCGTCATGTCAGAATGAAACCAGACACGATATATCACCTGCACGATACTATCCAAAATTTGAAGCATAGTGGAGGCAGCATGATGCTTTGCAGAATAGTGTTAGGGGCAGGGATAGGGAAATAAGTCAGGGTTGAGGGAAGGCTGAGTGGAGCAATGTATATACCTCCACCTCCCAACAGGACAACTACCCCTTACACACAGCCAGGAAACAACAGAAGTAGCTCAGGAACAACTCAGTGAATGTCTGTGGGTGGTTGAGCCAGAATAATGACTTGAACCTAATCAAACGTTGGAGATCTGAAAATAGCTGACCATCAGCTGTCTCAATCCAACCTGACAGAGCTTCAAAGGGACTGCAGAGGAGAATACTCTTCTTAAATCTTGATAAAGCTGTTACACAGGTGAGCTGTTCTGTGCTTCTGTTTGGTGATGTTTATTTATCTCGGTTTGGATATTCAAATAGATCATTTAAGCATACTAAAGTGGATGTCAACTCCTTTACCCCCTTTCATCATGGAAATACGGAGCCTTCAGTCTTGGAAACTGGGACAAAACAAAAGATAACGACTTAAATCGAATCAAAAAGATGGCATAAGAAAGATCCAAGCCAGTCATCTACCGAGCCATCGTGAACTGTCAATGTCTGAAGTTGAATTTGCAGATGAAAGCAAAGTGGTTTAACATTAAATGTTTCATTATTTGATTCCACTACACTGCGAGGAGAAGATCAGAGACTTTCCTCTTTCCCTGATCTATTTTGGTGCGCATCATTTCCCCCTCTCTAACACCTGAGACAGATAATTATGCATTAAAGAAATGAAGAAGTCCTACATTTTGTCATTTCTTTCCCAGCAAGATGTTTTTAAAATGTGACACAGCGGAATGACAAGCTGGAAGGCCAGTGATCATATTAATTACCTAGTAAATGACATCAAGTCATCAAGAACAGTCTTAGCACTCGAGGGCTATTATATATTTATTTCAGAAGGAGCCATCTTCTTTGAAGCTGAACCCTTTACGGTGTGCACTATTCAAAACTTAAACACACACACACCTAATTTATTCACAGTGTCTCCATGTGGCTATTTATCACAGGCACAGATGGACTATTCTTTGAATGTTTCATGAAATGATATGGGATCATCTTTTAGTTCAGCCCGTCTGTGTCATGGACCGAGGCTTCACATAATCACTCACCTTCCTGATAAATCATGTCCCCTCTGCTGTAGCCCAAACACCTTCTATTGTCAGAGCTCCGGCTCAGCTTGCTGGAGAGGCTGATGGATGGTTTACAGGCAGACAGCCCCTTCTCTCTAAAACCTTCCTGTGTGGATAAGCCTTGTTCATTAACCCTCTCACACTTCTGAGAGCGTGTAGGGTGGTCAGGGTTACACTTTGTCCATGTAGGAAGAGAACAATAAGGACAGATGTTATCCAAGGGGTCACTTCAAGTGTCTGTATCTCTACTGGCAGAGAAAATAAGGGTTTTGGTGCCATCTTCTCAAAGCCTCCCACTGTACTCTAATCTAAGTCAGAGAGCTAAGGATCTATGGCTTAATCCTGAAGAGTTATCAAAAGACCCTCCTACTGTTCTTCAACCCTATTTTAAGACAAACAGTGAGGGACTCTTATCAAACGCTGGATCTTTTTGGAAAGTATAACTGCAAATGTTGAAATGAATGATCCTAAAAGCATTTAAGATTGGAATAATGCAATATAACCAGAATTCTACTTGGGAATTATGCTATAGTAATTATGCCATGGGATGAAAGGGTTAAAGTTTCCATAGTAAAATTACTGGTTGTAAGTATTACCATTTGACATTTTAATTATCAAAAAACTAACATGTTCAATTATCATTCTTTTACAAATTCTGGTCAAATACTGTCCGGCATCAACCAAGGCTACAAAACAGTCTCCCAGACAAAGGTGCTTCACTAAATATGAGTGACACTAGGGCCCCAGAGATTGGTCTAGTAAATACTTGAGTGACTAAATGATTTCAGGGAATGTATCACTATCTCTTGTCACCAAATAACGACACAACTGTGATTCTATTGATGACCTAAACAATTTGGATAATTTTAATCTGTGGTAGGCAATTTTCACACCGTTTTGTCTGTACCGGCAATTAATGTAATACTTTGCGTTACTATGGCACGTATTTTCCTACAACTTGCTTTTGTGCAGTGACAATTAAATGTTTAACTGAATTAAAAAACTAATTCTATGGTGTATAAACGTTTCACTGAATATAATAAATACTCATCAGTTTAAAAGGTTATCAAAAGAGTGATACAAATGCATGAATGGACTTACACTGTTCATGTTTGAAAACCCATCTAGCATTTGTGGGTGTTTTAGTGAAGTTCTCTGAGATATAAGCTCAGTGTCAGAGTAAAAAAAAAAAGAGTGAATGGAAGGCAATAAGGGTTTGAGATGTACTCTTGAGAGGTATGCCCACAAGCACACCAGAAAGTACAAGGAGCTTTCAGACAGCCTACAGACCTCACTGCTTATGATTTTTTTAACCCAATGGGCCTGTACCCACTGCTATAAAAGTGTCATCGTCGTCAAAAGAAAATGATCCTCAACAACAATACAAGCTGTGCACCGAGGGAATGATCTTTGAGCAATATTGCTTGCAAATTTGACAAAGTGTCATGCACTTTATTGCATATAGGCCTATAGCCATGTCATGTAAATAACTGTTGTTGCGTACTTGCTTCAGAAGCACAACATACTGTAATTTATTCACTTTTGATCCAAGCAGAGGCATATTACAAACGAACAAACTACACAAGACAAGATTTAAGTGTAGTTACATATGCATATTGTCTTTATTTGTGCTTTTGAGAAAAAAATGTAGGAACTAGTTCTAGCATCTGTGTGTTTAACAATGGAAGAAATAGCATAAGGAGCGTGACTCAAATTGAGAGAAATTAGGTACACATTATAGATAATACAAGAAGCTTCATCCCTGCTCAAACTGCACTGTGTTTTTGCCCATGGAAGAAGAAAAATCAAAGCAATAAGCTATTTTCTATTATTCTGGCTTTCAAATATATCAAAACAAATGTAATAAATGATTATGATTGGCTAGAGATGCATGCTGACTAGAATCTGTGTGGGTATTAGGGTGAGTATCGGTGTGTGGCAGCAAGCGTGTGGACAAATGCAAAACTATCTGTAAAACACATAGAAACAGCCTATTTTCTCTTTGTCTGACATTATAATTACCATTGAAACTAGCCAGGCTAATTACCTCCCCGTTTAGAGAAATAATCAGGTTTGTACACAAATCAAGGCTAGCCACAAACGCTGTGGCCTGAAAACCCAAACAATCATCGTGTCTGCTGAGCCCGATTATTATGTTTTTCCATTTAATCAAAATTTGCATTAAGATTTAAAGCCATCAATTATTTTATCATTTAGTTTTCAAAAGATTATTATACAAATCCGCTAATGATTCATTATATTCTGTCAATCCCTTTTTCTTTTGAACCTGATAGAAATTCTAGCCCATGTTCCCACTGGATAGGTAATTAGTAAGGCTTGTTTACAAAATATGTTTTACTATCCCTTATCATTTTATACTTCATTAGTAACACTGGATGGAAATTAACTGTCAAAGAGATCATATTTTTTAAAACAGAGGCTTGGATTAAATTAATAGTATAAAGCGGAACCTGAAGAAGTCAGTCAACTCAACAAGGGGTAAAAGAAAGCATCTATCAGACCTGACTTGAAAAGGTAAAAGACAAATCAAGCCGAGGACTAAAGAGAAATCACCCAGGCTCTGAGAGCAATCTGAAAAAGCCCACAAGGAAAAGGACAGGTGAAGAGGAGCACCAGGAATGACAAGAGGGCCAGAGACACTCACAACAGAGTGTGAACAGACTGCAAGATGGGTAGAGCATTTTTGCGAACTACTCAAATTCCCTGAGGCAGATGACCCTGCTAACACTCCCCAGCCGGGGATGTCCTTGACATTGACACCTATCCCCCAAAGAAAAAGGTCATGTACGCCATTAAGGCTGTCAAGGGTTGAAAAGGTGCTGGCATAGACTTGATCCATGCTGAGATACTGAAAGCTGACCTTCATACCTCAACAGAGTTGCTCACAGATATCTTTAAAAAAAATCTGCGAGAAGGAAGCAATACCAGGATACTGGGGGTTGAATCAGATTGTTGAACTCCCCCAAAAAGGCAACCCCCCCCACAAAGACAACTTGTGGTGGCATCACACTGCTGTTAATACCGTCTAAAGTCTTCAGACGGTAGTTGAGAAAATGTATCCTGCCGTTGATCTGAAGCTGAGACAAGAACAGGCAGAATTCATGAAAGAATGGGCCGGCATAGATTAGATCTCTGCTCTAAAGAACTTCATTGAGCAGTGTGAAGAATGGATCCCCCCACTCGACATGCATTTCATTGACTTTCTGAAAGCCTCTGACAGTTTGCATCGTATCACCCTATGGAAGATCCTGAGAGCATATGGAATCCCTCTAGAAAGCGTCACACAGACAGTAGTGTCCTACATACAATTTAAATGCAACATTTGTTGATAGAAAATCATTTGAATGATTCACAGTGGAGTCTGGTGCGGAGCAGGGGTGCTACATATCTCCCACTATGAGAAAGACAACAGACAAAAGGCCGAGTGCCACAGCATGGTGTTGGAGATCAAATGAAATTGAATGTGATCACTGGGGCAGAATGGACTAGGACTGAATCCCAAAGGTTCTTTCCATCAGGGAAAAGGAAGCGGAACTGGCACATAACAACTCGGTGGCAAACTATGAAAGCTGACTTGAAGGAGATGGACCTAAATAGGGCAAGGCGCAGCATGTGGCACAAGACAGGTCTCAATGGAGGCAGACCATGAAGCCATATATCTCACAAGGGATAAAGAGGATTGAAACAAAAAATATAAAAATAAAATATTAAATAAACAGTATAACGCTTTCTCAACTGTTACAATAAATAATACAAATAAGAACACAGACTTGACAACATGATGACTTCCTCTGGGTTAAAGTCTGCAATAAGTTTGCATTTGGATCTGATCGAATATGAAGAAGACAAACCTAGAAAAGCATGAATCTGTTGCACTTCAAAGTCTAATGTTTGGCTGCATTATTCATTATTCTATCAGTTCTATCAATCATTGAAGTAAAGTTTCATCATCAAATCAATATTGTAGTAAAGCAACTTGATGTCTCACAGCTAAACGCAAAGGAGATGATAAAAAAAAATGCCTGGCTTTACAAGCATTGAGTGACCAATGGCAGGGTTTTTTAAATAATCTTTTTGTCCATGCCCTTTGCCAGCCAGCAGCCATTTCCTATCCCTTACTCCTCTGCCCTGTATCTGCTTTATTGTAATGCAAAACAGTGAGTTTTGACATTCAGAAGGGCCCAGCCAAAGGACAGGCCAGTGGATGCAGTAGAGAAGAGAAGAGAGGGCCTTAATGGGTTCAACTGGAATGGAGAGCATCTGCTAGTCTCCACAGGCTGGAGGAGTGGGAAATGTCAAGTACGGTTATTATAGAGCAGGCAGCAGCTTTAGGAAATTTCACCTGGATGAAAAACTCTCTCGGACAAAGCACATGCACAAGCTATAACTCCACCTATTAAAGCCCTCGCTAAAGCTATTCACACTCAGATACGTGTAGTATAGCAATGTCAGACACATTCTCAAGCTAACAAAACAAGTGCAAACTCGCACAGACACATAGAATTTAAACTTGTGTGATAGCATAAATTAGTTTTTCATTACATCGTGTTTTTCGTGTATGCCGCCTTCGAACCCTTCAATGTGCCCTGATATAAAATCTTCCTTTAAGGTATAACTGTCATTTCAGGAATGACTCAGAAAATCATAGGCTTGTGAAGTGCTCGTATAACTGCAGAAGGTCCCAGAGTGAGTCCTTCTTCACAGGATCACTTGAGCTAGTTCGCTAATTTGTACCCTTGAGGACGCTAATCAAAGCTAGTTCCAGGCTAATGAAGCTCTTTAGGCCAGAGACACATACAGTACATGGCGCTTTGCCTCAAGGCTGCAATGTCTATGAGTGCGTACACGTTGAAGGGAATGCATGTGGCTGTATTCAATCAAATGTATGAATGGGTTGTGTATGCGCATGAAGGGGAGGTATAATAGCCCATCGGACGAGCCCAAGACCCACACTCTGAGGGGAATCCGGCATCAAACGGATCCTGCTGCTCGAGGGCTGGCCATCCTGCTCTGTCGGCATGGAAACTCTTGTTGCTGCACTTAGAGCTTGTGGATCAGTGAAGAGAGACATTGCAGGTGGAGAGAGAGGCCGCACAAATGACGGCAAGAGAACGCATCAGAGAGACGAGGTAGTTCGAAAGAATGGGATCATTTTATCGCCACAGACTCGAGTGGTCCTGGGAGTCGTCAACAACAGGAGCGTTGGTGTTTGTTCTTGGTTCTATATGAATAAAGTCCAGTCAGAGAATGACATGAGACCATTTACAGAATGGTCGCTGAGTTGAATTTCAAACAATGCATTATCACTTTTCATCCCTCATACCTAAACCCTCTTTTTTTATCTGAGTCAAGACAGCTTGGTGGCGACCATAGCAACACATGCAAAAAGAGATGTGGCTCTTTTCTTTTTTTTTACTACCAAACCATCTGCGTGACCAGTTGCAAATGTTACCTTCAATCACAAAACCAGGGGAGACCACTCTAGTGTGAAAGATAAATAAACGAAAAAATAAGACACATTTTTGACAAGATGGTTGGAGATATGCAAGATGAATTGGGGCGCAGGGGGGCTTCACTATAGCTCGTCTTCACACAGAGAAAGAACTCCAGCACCTCCCTTTGTAGAGCGCAAAGATATAAAGGGGAGATAGTTCCCCTCCCATAACAACAGAATTCCATATAATCATCTCCCCAGCTCTTTCTCTCTCTGACTGCGAGGTGATATGACTGCTAGCATTGGTAAAAGTGGGAGGACTAGGAATGTGTGTGGCTAGGCGATAAGGCTGCTGTAAAATTTAATTTAAATGACTTAATTTCTCATTTTGCATTATTAACTAGAGTACTATGTAAGAGCCTAGTTTCAATCAATGCACGTAACAGGTTCCTAAGAGAATGGGATCGAGAAAGGAAGTGACAAAGGAAGCGAGAGGGGAGATGGAGAAAAAAAACAATGACACATAAGAGATCTGACAAGGACAAAAAACAGCCTGTTGAGATGAGTATTTAAATACATTCTGGCTAAATTTTCCAACTTTTTGCCCGCCGGCTTTTCTGCATCTGTTCCCTGCACTTAAGGTGCGTGTCAAGGCAGACGGGAGAGACGCAGCGGTGTGCATGTTCAAATATGAGTAGCGGAGGATCTCAGGAGTGGGCTGAATAGCAATCCCACCTTAGCAGTTGCACCTGCTTCCAGGGGCCTGAGCCAGTGTGAATTGGCTGATTAGGGTCCTTGGCTCGACATGCTGAACACCACTTTCTATTTAACGATCCAGAGCCTTTATTACAGTCCAGCTCCCCCATAATCCAGCTAGAAGTGGATATCTGAGGAGACTGATCGGCTTAGGCCTCCGCTAAAAATGTGAGATATAAAGCGGCGCAACATGGAGCAGAGTGCATGGGTGTCCGTTATCATCTGTTTGGTATTTAGGACTCAGTGGGAGCAGTCGTGCTGTGTGTGTGTTTGTGCCTCCAATCTGCTCTCATTCATTACACTGAACTCTCCGACCAGTCAAGTGAATATACGGCACACCATTTTACTTTTACCTCACCTACTTACATTTAGGACTATGCAAGGATCAGGGCTTTAAATGTTATGAATAAGGGCATATTTGCTAGAATGCTTTAAGCCTGGCCTCTTAGCATAACATTATACAGTCACTCTCAGTTTTAAAACAACTCGCCATGGTTGTGCATCAAAATTCAGCATGTTTCATTAAAAGGGACCTATGAATATTCAGGAAGCAGTACTTCTTTAACTGCACAAGCGGGAGCCATTAAAAGCTACTTTTCATTACCTGTCTTTGTTACTATGGCAACAAAACAAGTAAACAGCACCGTGATACAATTCAATGGCATACATGGAAAACCATAACCGGTTTCCAAACATTATATATGCAGAATACAAATATTTTACAAATAAATACCATCCAGTTATCCCAGATTAGACAGGCAAGGTTCCTGGAGGTCTCTGGTTCAGCCATGAGACTAGCAGAATAAATCCCAAACTATTAATCATCAACTACTCAAGAATAGCGGCTAAGTGGCCAGCAGATCAAAATGTATTGTACTAGGCAGCTTTCATGTGTGACTTAGCGTAATTTAGTGAGCATGCACGAGAGAATTCAAGGAAAAGAGAGCAGTCTTTTCAGCAAAATCTAAATAACATTAAAAACGTCCCCCTCTACCATTCTCATTTACTATTCCACAAGTCTCGCTGCACAGGCTGGACCTAATTACACTAGCCACTTAGTTAAGGTGCCCTCTTGCTCCATCTGTTCAGTGCACGTGCGCATGGGCTCAAACATGCAGGCGCGCAAACACCCAGTGCAGCACTTCAGACAGACTGACAAAGACAGGTCAAGGTGCACTTTCCCATCTGGATATGCCTTTGTCTACAAGAGCATTTAAACATCCAGACCACCCATCAAGTGTGGCGATGAGAGAGACACTGTGACTGCAAGTGGCCAGATGATTGTGGACATGAATACAGGAAGCAGTACACCTGTCCGAGTCACAGACACAACTAATGCCCCACCCCAGCAGTGGCCCATGACTTCCTGCCGGCACATCATTAAAACGCAGGGTTTAACCTGATGATTTCTATTCATGTATGCATGAGCCTGTATTTGTGAAAGTGGGAGAGGGAACACTGTGTGCAGGAGTGGAAGCAACAATCTGTCACTTTAATGAAAAGCATGCAGGCTGTATGTGATGTGCGGATGATATATTATGATCAAATGGAGATAAATCAGCAACTTCCACAGGTACACTTTTACAACAACGACGTGAAGCATCAATTCAAATGGATCCAGGGAGGAGTGCGCCGGTGCCCCTCTTTGTCTTCAGCGCGCTGAAATGATTTAATAACCCCTTGTTTTTCTTCTTGTGTCAAGTCTGAGGGAACGCAGCAAGGCCAGGGAGGAGAAAGGAGAGACAAAACAAAGTCAAAAAGTAAAGAGTAGATTGAGGAACTCAGGGAGGATGGGAAGCTTCTCACATAATGGACATTGATGTGAAGAGACAGATGTGAAGGAGGAACGAAAAAGCACACACGCAATCAGCTGGATACAGTAGCCTGCAGTGGAATCCACATATCACAGTCTGTAAGAGGCCCCAATCAAAAAGGCAGGCATCTAAGACCAGATTCCACCAGAGTATACCCCCGCCTCAGGAAACTGCAGTGTTTCACCAGTGTCTCACATTTGACCTCACAAGTTGGGAGCAAATTTATCCTACTTTTTTGACTTTCATTTCAACTTCACACTCTCCCTCTGTCCTAATAATTTTCCGCAGCACAGTTTTGAAAGACACACGTTGAGTATCAAGTTAAATCTGTGAGCAAGTGACCACCCACTATGATGTCAACCATTTTGATTGTAAGGATACTGTCGACCCACCCGCACCTGAACTCATTGGATGGCACTAGCTGTCAATCACACAGTATCCACAACATACAGGACCGTAATTTACAATTTGAATATCATGCTGTATTGAAGAAAACTAGAAAGATCATGAACTTACTAGAGTGAGAAGTAGTGTCATCTTCTCAGACCCCGAAATTGACTTTTATTTTTGCAACAATTGTACTCACTCTCTGCTGGTCTTCTGTTCGAGAGAACATAAGTTTCAAGCACTTCTGCATTGGCTTCACTTTCTGTCCCCTGAGTCTACGTCCCTTTTAATACACAGTCTATTCCTTCATCTCAGAGTACCATTCGTACCTATATCCGAGCCATTTGAAGTCTACACTGAAAAGGTGCTTATGTGAACAAAGGTTCTCACATTATATACAGAAATATATATTCGAAGAGATAAGAGGGGTCATAAAGTTGACTAAGCAAATGCATTGCACTTGAGATCTGGGTAAAACCTTAACGCTCTTTAGTGCGAGTAAGGAAAAAAACCTCTCCTCTTTCCATTTGGTAAAGGAGTTCACTGACTTTGTGAAATGACCTTTACATCAATTTCAAGCTCTAGTTCAGAGCTAAAGTATATCACACGTGATAATTGTTAGGCCAAGTGTCACTAAAGACATCTCAAGTAATTGCTCCTAAAGACTGAGACATTTACTAAGACGTTCACAGCTCAAGCTCCTCCCTCCACTCTCTCCATAATGGATCATTCCAGCCATTAACACGCACTGACACGCACGCACACGCACACGCACACACACACACACACACACACACACACACACACACACACACACACACACACACACACACACACACACACACACACACACTCTTAATGTTCCCCTGGCTTGTGCTGTCTTACACACTTGGAGGCTCTCGCTCTCCGTCAAACACAATGCCCATAAAGAAAGAACGAAAACGTGGTTATTTGATCCCCCTCAACATGTACGTGCACACGCCAGCCTGGGAGTCAGCAAGGCTGTGATGAGGGCTTGCAAAGAAGTCTGAAATGACAAGACAGAGCCTGGAGAGATGTTTTAGGAAGGACACAGTTAAAAAGCCATGGCTGCTTTATAGATTCAATAAGTCTCTTACACCTGTGTGGCTAACCACCATCGATCCATCATTCTGTGGAGCCCAATCCAATTTAGAGTGTCGAGGAGCCCCAGAGCCCCTCAGCCTTATCCTAACCCAGACCACAGCCCCCACAAAGCCTGCTTACCTTCATCCCCCAGAAGTCTGCGTGTGTGTCTGTGCACTTTGTGTGTGTGTGTGTGTGTGTGTGTGTGTGTGTGTGTCTGTGTGTGTTTGTGTGTGCGCGCTGAGAGAGACTGCAGACCAAGCTAAACACCTTACCTGCTGGCTCAAGTTAAAGTGTGCTGAGCCAATTTAGGGGTAGGGGAGGAGAGACGAGACAAGATGAGAGACAGAGGAAGCTAAGAAAACGCAACCCAGGACCTTAACTAAAACCAAAGAGAGCAGGAAGGAAGAGTGGGCGTGAAGAAACAAGGGAAGGAATAGTGTTCGCACCTTCATGTGCAGACAAATGGGGAGTAGACAGCAAGGAATTTTCTCTTTCCCATTTCTATTGTGAGGCAATCAAACTCATCATGACTATGAAGCACTGTAGCGATAATCAAACTAATCTCTCTAAAGTCTTGTGATGGAGAGCACATCTATCAGCCATCTAATTTGTTTCTGCAGACAACAGACTCATGCACTTCATACTCTCTCGGTGCAAAAGCTTGACGATCCCGTGCATGTTCAGATCGGCCTCTCTCCCCTTCACTACTAATTACAGTATCTTCTGGTGCAGATG
Source organism: Platichthys flesus (assembly GCF_949316205.1). Classification (NCBI taxonomy): domain Eukaryota; kingdom Metazoa; phylum Chordata; class Actinopteri; order Pleuronectiformes; family Pleuronectidae; genus Platichthys; species Platichthys flesus. The sequence continues at coordinate 8,950,464 of NC_084945.1, read as the reverse complement.
TTTCTGTTATAACTCTCTTTGATGCTCCACTGAAGTGTATCAACACCCTTGAGATCAATTATTAAAGGGTATTTAAAACAGTGGGAAAAGAAGGTGGTAGGGCGGGTGTGAAAGTGAAAGCAGCTGTTTAAGTGCTTGTGCTGCCGACCAAACGTCATCACCTCTCAACTAAACTGAGAGCACCCTATGGGCTCCCCCCGACTCCAGCGACTAAACCCAAGGCAATTAAGGCCCGGATCTCCTCGTGAGAATAAGAAGGAAGGGAAACGGGAGAGGAGCAGCGTGGCAAGAGAGGTGGAGAAACTCCATCCCAATAAAAGGCAATTATGTTAGGGGAGGGCCATTGTCAGACCAAGAGAGTATAGAAGAAGACAGCGGGGATTTGGGATGGTAGGGAAATGAGGAGGAGTGTTATTTAGGAGGCAGATGGCAGAGAGGGGGAAATTAAGATGAATGGGCACTGAGAGGGCTGAGCTGGGGCTGGGCAGAGGAAAGTAATTAGCTGTGTTTGCTCTGGGAGGCTGGCAGTGAGTATGATGCCTGCAGTGACAGGCTAAAGCCATGAGTGTTATTAGTCAACAAGGCCATGTTTAAAGCTGCCAGCAGGGGGACGCTGGGCTGGCAGCCTTTAAGGACTTTCTTACCTGTCCAACCCATGTGAAGTCTTTTCACAACACGAACACCGAGTGGCGTGATTCAATTTTTCCTCTAATTCCCTGTTAATACAACATTTGCTCTCTCTTTTTCTTAGAGACTGCCTCTCATATACACTTTTTCTCACAGACACAGACAAAACACATTATTCCTTCTGTTACCGTTACCCACTGGCTTGATCTTTCTTCCTCACACCATTTCTCTCCATTTCTTATGTTACAGCCACCTCTCTCTGTCTCTTTCCTCCCACCCTGTCTATCTCCCTCCCCCTCGTCCCTTTCCAATCTAATTTCAGATAAGTCGTAGCAGAACAACAGAGCAAGGCCCTTTATCATTGCCATCAATGATGTGGGTGGATTGAGCATGAATAATTTTATTCATGTGCGCCTGTATCCAGCCCACTGGGATTCCAATTACAAGTAATAAGAGGTAATACGGTTACAGCATAATTTTTTTAAAGTGCCTCAGTAATGATTGTAGAAAAAACCTTTGACAAGAGAAAAAAGCTGTTGTTTATTCTTAGCAAGAGCTAAAAGTTTAATATGTGTTTGCAACTATGAATAATACAAGACAATTTAATTTGGTATGATTAGTTTACCATACAATCTTCCCTCCTAGGAAGTCACACAGTTAGACACACAGGAGTTGGTGCTCCTAAATGACACTAGACTCCTTAGGCGCTCTGAGCTACAAGTGGCTTAAATCAAACTGTTACCATGTCTGTCACTGGATCTCTGTGCACAAATACTCAATGTTCTTCAAATAAATACAGTTTAAACATGTAGGTGAGAGATTCAAGAGTAAAAAAACATTATTCTCCAAACAAAGTGCTAGGGCACTTACCTTCCTTCATACAAGGTTAAGAAAATTGTTAAAGAGCACAGCTACTTTCAAAAGCATACAATGGTTTTGAACTCAAAAGTTGTTTGCCATATCAAACTGAGCCGGCAGAACAGCCCACACACTGCTTTCAAAGAATCTCGACTCTGCCTCACTCTTAGAGGCGGCTCATGGCACTGCCTCAAACTGTTTCAGCAAAGGATGGCCTTTCACACTTTCAGAAGACACAGGGCAAGGCAAGAGACAAGGTAAAAAAAAGGGCAAAGGGACAACTGAAAAGGTCATTGAACGCACACACAGAAAAGCAGGACATATGAACTGCCGAGAGGAATTTGCATCACATGCAAGAAGATGTCAAAGTTGGATTTCCAATAGCAAGCAGAAGACGGAGCTCAGCATGCTTGAGGCTTTAGCCTTGTTAGTTTTTATATTTTACCATGATTAACAGGCCTGAGAACCTGGCGGAAGGAGCCGGGGCTGATCGTCTGATGCTGGTTTTCTGAAAGGAGGGCAGTGAACAAATAATGCCAACATGTATAGAACTAAGTGGGATCAAGAAGATAGTTTGACATCCACTGGCTGAATTAAAGGCTGTGAGGTTCATGAACAAGAAATACTGTGTAAAGGAAAAGCTGTCAATTGCCACTAAAGTTTAATGAACTATCCTTTCACTACATTTATAGATCCCATCCTGGATTCACAGCATGCATTTGTTCTTTCACTCCCTTGAATTAGATTTAAGACAGCAAGGACCAAAAAAAGTATACGTACTCTCTCCTACTGAGATCCAAAAATCAAACAGAAGTAGGATGCGGATATCTGGCATCCGCTGCTAGCAACAATGTGTACAAACACCAAACTAGTATATTTTCCTATGTAACGAAACATGTTAGAGCTGAGGAATAAAACCCCAGCATTTAGTTCACTCTGCTTTTAAACAAGGACTAGAATGCATTATGTTAGCATGTTCAGAGCATCTGTCTGACATCAAAACCTTGTCCATAGTTTTTCCTGGAGTAAAGCCTGAAACATGCTTCTGCGTTTTCACGGGCCGTAAGCGCAAGAGCCCTTCCGGGTCCCTTACGTGCTTATGTATCCCTCCTTACGTGCTGACGGGTGTCGACCCCCTTTTCTAAAATTTATGGCAAAGCTCCGCAAGCTCACTCAGCCCGCAAAGGCTGTGATTGGTCTGCTCTACATCCCTTCTGGAGCTGCATTTCCGGTTTCATGCCCCATAATACCGGCAGAAATCACGGAAGATTTAGAAGAACGAATTTGGACCAAATAGAAGAGCACTTGGCAGAAGATATCCGATAGTATGATCACTTGTATAACCTGTCACTGACTGGCAGATTTGTCCGTCAGAAAAAGGCTACGAGGAGCCGCAGTGGCTATGTAAATAAACAATCAACGAAGAAGAAAGAAGGCGTCTCTAAGGTCGTCTTTGACAAAAAGCATTACTCCGCCTAGTGTTCTGGCGCGGAATTGCTTTGTAAGACGCGCAACGGTTGGGGAAGCATGAATGAAAACGAGTCTTGCGCCACAGCGGCGTGAAAAGATGCAGACGCAGTCGCAGAAGCATGTTTCGGGCTTAAGTGTTAAGTGTTAGTCCTTGTCCGTGTATAAAAGTTTAGATAAAGGATATGAGACTCACCTCTGGGTCTTGGCGCTCTCTTCCTGCGGTCTCTGAATGCAGCTCCTGACTGTAGGGCTTCCAGCAGACTATCCATCACACCTGTCTCATCATTCTCTGAAAAACCCAGGAAAAAAAAGAATGAGGGGGTGTAAGAAGACTGAGGAGTGGTAAACAAACAAAATCAGATAAAGTAGTTTCTTTTTCGTGGTGAGGTTTGCCGTACTGATAACACCCATTTGGAACTCATAATGGCAGGCCACAATATAGCCACATAACATGTAATCACAGTTGTTGCGGTCAGCTAAATGGTCAGATAATACACCATTTCTAGCTGGCTTCTTTTTTACTCTTTCAAGTCAATAAATCGTCAGTTTTTTCTAAATGTTTTCGCCTTTAAGCGGATAAGGGATTTCAGTCACTGGATGCCTCCATCTCATCCGGAAGCTATCAAAGAAACCTGCTGAGCAAACAGCATCTCCCGATCCCTTTTTAATGTCATGTGTCTAGCCAAGAGAACCCCGATTATTAACCTGAAACTGCTTCACTCAGTGTGTTTAGTGGTTTTAAGTACTTTGTTTTAAAGAGGAGGAGACCTCTGCTGATAATTAGGCTCCAAGTAAAAACTAACCGAACAATTAAAACTTAAGGAATCCTAAAATATAAACAAACTAAACCTATCAGCACCTTGGCTAATAGCCACCAACATCCTGTTTCTGTCAAAGAGTAACGGAGAACTGTGTAGATTATATGCAACACTGCTTTATTCTGTATTTTTACCAAAGGGTCTGTTTTTGTTTTTTGGGAGAAGAGGACACCTCTGTGGATAATTCTGCTCAAAAACATTTAGCACTAAAGGAATACAAACCCTAAAAATAAAACTGCAATGAGGACAACAACTCCAATGCACATTAGAAATGGTCATTTTTTACATGAAATGTTGCAAATTTTCAAAATGTAAATGAAATGCAGTTTATTACAATTATTACATTTTGTAGAACAAAAATAAAGACTGAAAACAACAGAGACTGAAAGGAAGACCCTACCAATTGGTATGGTGTTTTTAATATATTGAGTGTATATTCACATGTAGTTGAACTATGTGCTACACTTAGAGTCAAAGACAAACTTGTTAGTTTATGATGTGGTAAGCAAGTCTTTATACATTCATTGGTCTCACAGAGGCCAAGCAGTATAGTCAGCCACAGTGTGACTGTTGGGATTTAGTGAAGGGGAGGAGGACATTGCTCTGACTAAGGTCTGTGTGGTTTGCTCACTGCCTCCAGTTTGTCTGACGATCCCTGTGGAACAATAGCAGACTGAAAGATAAGAAAAACTCAAAGCTTCTCTATATCAACGCATTGGGACTACATTTCTGTGTAAGCGGACTCAAGCACAACTAACACACTATAACGTTTTTATGGCATTTTTGCACAAATTGTAAATTCAGGATTAAGTTAATTGTAACCAGGAGGTTCACATTGTCAGTAGGTTCAGCTGTGGTAAAATCCCATATCATGCAGAAAATGACCTGACAATTTTGTTGACAGTGTCAGAGAAGTGTTGTCATTTAAATCATGGATACAGCGAGGTATTTCAACAAACAAATAACTTTTAATAAGATTAAAGCTACTGTGATCTAATTGGAAGAAGACATTGGCACTGGACTTAGTGTCAATGTAGTTAATTTATTTTTCCCTGTTTGCTAAGGAAACCAGGCCCTTTCCATGGTAACCATATTAAATTTCCTCTGAACTGAGGAGACGACTCTGCATTGGTTCTCTTTCCAAATGGGTGAATTAGCTTGTGATTTGGATTGCATTTATATTGATCTTCTTAAACAACTTTAACAATGCCTAAAAGTTTTGCATTCAGACCAAATTCTTTTTAAATCAGATATTCATTCAGGTTTTATTTCAGTTCAAGTAAAGTGAGTGAGAGGCAAGACTTGATACACTTATGGTGACTACTGAACTACAGAGAAGTGAGAAGATGTCAGAAGGTTTATAAATGAATAATTGCTTCAAAAGATTGTGGCATGAGAAAATCGCAAAGCAATTAAGTTTTACTTCTCCGCACACAGTGATTGATTTAGTCCGCTGCCCTGAGACCTGCCTATTGGCAGCATCACATATCGTGATTAAATAAGCAATTAAAATCTGTTTATTAATAGAGCAACAGATTAAAACTATAATAAATTCTCTAAATAAACTACAAGATTCAGATGTATTCACTCAACAACAAGTCATCACGAACACAATGATTTTCATGATGATTTAGCAGTGGTCTTGACCATTAAATATGAAAAATGTCCTTTAATGCCTCTAATTGGTCAATGTCTGAGTGTGTAATCAGTTTAATATACGCACAGATGTACACAGTGTTCCTGTATTACCTCTGAAGCTGGTCACCTCTCAGGTGCCTAACAGCACTTCTCATCTCTTTTAACCTAACCAACACTGCTACAGTTATACTGTGATATAGGGCTTGTACACTGTACTATGCATCACCATGGTGTGTTTTCTGCAAATTGTCAATCAGCTTAACAGCACATCGTCCACATACAGCAAACCCCTCTCTCATTGCTCCTGAGGGTAGAAGCTGGGACGACCAGCTATTCAGCAACTGATTTGATCCTTCTGTAGCTTTTTGAAAAGAAGAATCATCATCTGCCAATACCTGCATTCACAGGGCTGATTGTGAAAAATGCTGAAGACCAATCGGCAGTGAACCTGGTAAGTGTTAACGCTCACCATTACGACCAGTCGGTGCTGGGGAAAAAACGCCTATTACCTCAGAAAAAAACAGTACGACATCCAAGTAAGGAGTTCCAAACTTCCAACCTCTTGATTACATATTCCACGTGAACCATCTGGTAACCAATTATATTTAATGTTATTTTATTGAGAAAATGCTAAACATGGTAGTGAGCTTTCAATCCTCTAAATGTATAGGCCATGATGAAAACAGAGATTTTAATTGTGTACATAACTGACCATATTCAATTACTGAGATCACCGTCTATCTACACCACCCTATTCAATTTGTTTGAACGTAAAGTATTTTCCAAAAATGAGATAAAAAAAAACAAATAAACTAAATTAAAATCAGCTACTGTAAGCGATTGATTAAATGTAAACAATTACCAACATGAGTGTCAGTCCAATGCATTTGCTAATGGACAAGAGGCAGCCTTGATTTAACAAGTGGTTTTATGTAAAGAGAAAGCTAGCGCTAATATTAACAACTTGTTGGCCACATTGTGGGGAACTAACGTTATGAACCTCTAATTTTTTCTGCACTTCCCGTCAATACAGCAATCTAACTTGGCTGCGTGTTTCAGGAGAGATAGAAGCCTATGGATGTTTCATGGGGCAGAGACTCAGATCTGATACACAGAGGTCACCTCCAAGTTCTATTAGCAGACAGGTGAACACAGTTTTTTTATTTATGTGTGTACAAATTCACAAATCTGCTTATGTTTAGATATTTCTTCCATCCTATATGACAATAAATCAAGGCTAAAACCATAAATGGCTAGAGTTATGTTTATATTACAGTCTGAACATTTTCCCAAGAAGTGTTCTCTGACTTGGCTTGATCTTGAGAGGCTCAGACTTCAGCAGCCTACTTTAGTGGATAAATCATGCCCCACTTCTTTGCCTGCCAGCTTCTATGTGTGCATTTATTGTGCTTTTTCATTTGAACTCCTGCTCTGGCTGATATGTATTTATTTCTTCATCATTAAACAGAATAAAGGGGAATCGGGACTTTTTGAGCAATACCAACACTCCTCGACCTCCAGATTTGTCTACACTGCTGTGGCAATTAATCACAGTCAGCAAGCCTTACAGTCCCCACAACAGACATAGACACGTACAAAAAAATACAGATGGAACACTGAAAACCAGCACAAAGGGGCAGATCAATCTATTGAAACATGCAGTGTGTGGCTTAACGTGTAGAACTATGTTTGACTCCAATCCAGCACAGTGTGCTTCAGGAGGCAAGGGAAAAACGAAACCCACTCAGTACTCCCGCCTCAGGAATATATGGAAACAAAAAAAGTCCAATTTTACACATCAATCAGAAGCAAATCAGTCGGGCCGAGACAGAATAACTGCTTTATAGGATGTAGACAAGAGGTGCTTTCAGACAGCCCACATATTTATATACTTTCACCTACATGCTCGCAAACTAAGAGAAAGAGATCACAGGCATGTCACAGGGATAGCAATGGAGGGAAAACGCATGGCGGAGGACTTTTAGTCAGACTCGTAGCTGTGAAATGGGTTTGAAACAGTCATTCAGCTGGTGAAAGGAAGTGCTGAGGAGGATGTGGCGAGACAACAAAGCCTAGTGAGAGGAACGGGACAGTGAAGAGTGGTATCCCAGGTCTGGCAGTAGAGCTACTGATTGTTGCTTTGATGTGCAAAATTCGCCTGCCTTCTTCTAATCTGATGCATCCAGGATGCAATGTGCACACCTGTCATGAATTTATTTCACTTCCACAAATGATGAAGACACGCGCACAAGCCAGTCTAGGCCTCACTGATGCCTATTTAAAGAATTGTGTGTGCCTTGTGTTCACATCTTCCTTATTGCGGCCCGACATTGAGCTCCAAGTCCTGCATTTTATTAGTATAAGAAAGCAGGAACTGAGCCAAATTTCCTCCACTGCTACGTGTTCCTTATAAAAGTTCTCTTTGCTACTCGAAAAGCTAAAAAAATATGTGTGGAAACACGCAGTTAAATGTACAAATGAAGATGTACTGCTGCTCAGGTCAAATCAACAAGATAAAAGTGTTTACTCCATCACAAAGAAGAAGAAGAAACTCGGGAAGCAAGACAAAGTTAAACCTCCTACCCTGGGAAAAGCTATAGTTATCTCCCTGTCTATAGTGAAACTTCAGTCACCATCTATTTAATAAGAGCCTGTTGTGAATGGTGTTTTTCAATTGTCTGGTCTGTGTCTCGATGTCAACCCTCTATTCAGACACGGACTAATGCCTGCCACCACTTCACTCAATAGGATGTGGCACTTATCATCAGGACAATGACCCGGTTGTAGCAGTGTGTTGCAGAGGTGGGCCAGAGAAAGGCAAGAACAAGGGTCAATTGAGCCGGGATGGAAAAGCTAAGGAGAGAGAATGAAACGCCTGGGTACAATGAATGCCGGCCGACCACTGTGTTCCCTTGGACACTTAGAAGGCAAATGGTGCAATAAGGTTAGTCAGCCTCCTCTGTCTTCATTGAATACTCTCTGTTCCACTTGACTGGTACTTTGAGCAACAAGAAGCAAAAACCAACTCCCGGAATGATGAACAGGGACAGACTCATGACAGCCACATATCATAAGCAGATAATAAACATTGTAATAGGTCACTGTCAATCATCCCTGAAACGACTGGACTTCAAAAACCTAAATTGTTGCTTCATGATTGTTAAAATCACCAACAACCAGTCAAGTAATAGTTAAAGTCAATGCCTGTCCAGACTTATAGACTGTACAGAATAATATATGCAGTACAGACTATATTGGAAGTTAGTAAATGTGTACGTTGTCTTTTTTAGCTAAGAAATTATTTGGGTATGGCACAAACACGTTTTGTGTGTTTTTTTTGTGATAAAAGTTCAAGATAAAAAAAAAATTCGAAGCAGCGTATTCTTTAGTTTAAACGAAAGTTCGCTCCAGGTGCTCCCAAGATGTGCTGTTAAAAAAAACGGAATGGACTACCCCACGACATGTTGAGAAGACTGAAGGAATTCAATTTTAATGAAAAATAGGTATTCAGTATGACTTCTGACATTTATGTTACTGAATCATCAAAATAAAATACAATATTGCAATTGCAGTGTACGTGAGGAATAAAGCAGCACAACACCAACTATTCGAGCACCATTGTAGCACAAATGCATGTTGCAGAAGGCATTTATTTGCTTTCCGTATCTGAGAAATAACTCATGAGAACATATGGCATCTCATACAAGCTACCGCTTCACATAAAGATTTTTCTTCCCCCTCTGTTTTTCATGATTTTAGCGTCTTTGCATGCAGGGCTGCATTTTTTGCTGTTCTTCTATTTGACTTCTTAATAGTTCATCACTTGTAGCCATGTAGGGAATGTTAAATAATGCTCTGATGTATAATTTGTCGCTCCACAAACATTTGCGCTCCCGGCCTACCCTGGGAGTTAATGCAACAGATTTGTCATACACAAACCAGGAACAGCTAGAGGAAACGGGAAAATACACCTATTCAATCAGAATTTCAATCTCCATGGGGCTCTATGCAAATGCATGCAAGATTATGCCCCGCTCTCTCAGAGTGACATGAAAACAGTGACGAAACGAGGCTGCATATTTGAAACCCAGTCTGACAGGTAGAAGAAACAGACGGAAATTAGGCTCGAAAAAAAAAACACAGGGAGAACCTGACTTTTCTTGAATACATAAGTAGGTGAGGCTAAATCCAAACCAAATGCAGATATCTGTAGCAAGTAAAGAAGCTAAATTCAATTTAGATCATTTCCTCCAGGAAATCCTTCCCCCGCCCCCGTCTCTCATTGCAGTGCCCTTCAGAATAATGTGGATGTGCAGCGTCTCTTGGGCTTTTTAGGGAATTGATGGATAATCAGATGATTACACAGAAAATCTCCATTGAGGACAATCCTCCCTGACAAACAAAAAGAAAGCTCTTTAGTTAATAAACAGGCTGAGAGACGGACAGAATGAGAGTGAGGGTGCATGAGAGAGAGAGTCCGTAAATCCTGTCCGGGGTTGGCAGCACAATGCCAAATCTCTACCACATATTTATTGCAACCCAACAGCCTCTCTGTGCGTGTGTGCGTTCCTCTATGTGTGCATCATACATTGCCAAAAACATCACTTCATGGGGATGTCACAGAGTTTCCCTCCAGCTTTATCTTAATCTGAGCGTATCTAAATAAATTTCAAGCTCAAGGCGTGTTTGTATGAAACTTCCTGACAGGCTTTGGCTGATGTTCATTCTTATGATTTGCTTAGTTCTGAACTACTTCTCTGAAAGAGAAAAGTTTATAGTGAAACACAACTCAATACTTAGCAGGAGACAGGACTACAAGTGTTCAAGCCGAGCTAGTTACAAATAAGCTTACAAAAAAATCAACAAAGGGCACAAATACACTGAGATGCACGATATGGACAAAAGTATTGGGGCACATCTCTCGATCATAAAATCCAGGGGGTTTCATTCAGTCTCATTGCCATTGGTTGGACGAGGCCTCTTTGTTAAGGGGAAGGCAAATCTTAATGCTCCTGCTTACCAAGACAATTTGGAACATTCTATGAGCCCTCTCGTCCAACATCAGTGTCTGATCTAAGAAACGCTCTTCTGGCTGAATGGGCAGAGGGAGAGGGGGGGAACCAGCTCCATGTTACAGTAATTTGTAGGTGTCCGAATACCTTTGTCCATATAGTGTACATAAGTCCCTTTTATTGGTTTGATACTAAATGTAATTTAAATTAAAATGTATTCTTAATTCAAAGTAGAAACAAACTGATTTTAATTAAATACCAATAAAAAAAACAGAATTTCTTGATTAAATGAGAATTAATGAGATACAGCAATTACAGCTTGAGTCTATGTGGATAGTTTACTATCACCTGGATACTAATTATTTCTTACAAAAACTGCTTGCACTCTGTTGAGCCTCATATTATCAGTGAGCGAACAGCAGTTTTCACATCCCACAGCTAATTGTCCATTTGATTGTGGTCTGAATTCTGATTTGAGTTGCTTAAAGCAAATCTTGGCATAAAAACAAAAAATAAAACATAGGCAAAATAATGCTTTCCACATGCTAAACATCTGGAATAGGTATATTTCTGATTATATTGCCAAAAACCTGTTTAGTAAGAAGACAATTCAGTATCATTAAACTCTAAAAATGTTGCAGCAATAATAGGCACTCCACATCTGAAACACCCACACTGCATTTCACTCAATATTTATGAAAGCAGATCAATTAAGAAACTTCAAACTCTGACTAACACTGAGAATGTGTCTTATTTCGGCTATTAGAGAAAGGAGTATTTGTGGTGCTTCAGTTTGCTGGCTTTAACGATACAGCTGTTATTTTCAGATAAACACCACAGCTATCCACCAGAATCCTGTTCATTTCAACGGGACATGAATCTTTGCTTGGATGAGCCCAGCACCATAAACCTTCAGGCACACGGTGGGGAATAGGGACAATTTAGAGAAGTCCAGCCCGGAGTAAAAGAAAAAGGGAAAACAATTGTGTTCTGTTTTAGCCAAGAGAGGATTTGGTTTTGACCAGATAGCATATTCACAGCAGTACTGGACGGACTATGGTGGTCCTCCACTTGCAGTCTGATGTCTACAGGAGAGCTAAAGTGGCTGGCATAGTCATGCTAGCAATAGATGCTGGTGCAGAGGTGGGACTGCCAAACTCAATTGCTGTGCCAGCCATGGCTTTGGCGTCTGAAGTGTGTTCTGGAGGCTGCAATGTTGAACAAGTTTGTGGCTTCAGTGTTGCTCCAAAGGGGAATGGGGGGGGGAAACAACAACAACTGAGAGCTGGAACCAGATGCTCTGGCATGAGAGAGACTTTGCCTTTTTCATACATATGTCTGAGCCTGAAAAACCTGTCTGGTACATAGAGTTATCATTCTAGCTCCACTATCCTTAAGGTCCACAACAATGGATAATGCTGGAAAAATCATACTAGATATTTATACATCTTCACCAACACCCCCTATATATCTACAGACAAAACAAACACACAACTCATGGCTGAAATATAAAGATAGATCAAATCATAGCTCAATCTATCAATACCGAAAGTTATAAACCAATCAGGTCTTCTGTAGGTTTAGACAAAATTTAAGAGCTCTAAAGGACAGATTTAAAGGAATATTACAATCCCAAAAGATACGGTGAAGTAGCCTAGAAGAGAAAAACCCTCCATCAAAACTAACAACAGGTCGAGTTGGTAAATCATCATAATATTTCACCTATGGGGAATTTAGTCACACAAGGCTAATGTTCTTCTGAATGTGGCACCAGAAAATCTCAGAGACATCTTCATTTGCACAAGCAGATTTTTCTTGCTTCATTTCAAGAATTTTTTTTTTGGATATAAGATGAAATCCTGTGGATAAAAAATCATTATGTTTCCTACCATTAATGACTGTCTGCAGAACTACATTCGATAGGTTGAGGAGCTACATGGACTGAACGACATTTTCAAAAAAGCTTTTTTTTTACTATGTTTTTATATCATAAAATTGGTAATTGAGCAAAACCTAACTGTTCAGCGAAGGAATTATACTTTCTTAGTAGAAACCAGTTTTCATCTTTTGAAGATAAATATTGCAGTGTGAGAATATGTATCTCTTCTACTGCATCTCTTCTACCTATTAGTTAAATAAGCCATTGCCTTTGAATACTCTTTCACAGCGTTTGACCCATGATTGATTTAGCATGCTGCTTCCTGTAAAAGGCTTAACGATGCAAGAGTTGACAGGCAAATCAGATTGAATGGCCTCTACCTGCAGTGACTTCCAGCAACCTCCTCTTCTTCTGCTGTCTTTCCTGCTTTTCACGCTCAGCCTTCTCCTTTGCCGCCCGTGCTCTCCTCTGTTTCTCCTCTAACTCCCTCTGCTTCAGGTTCTCCTTCAGGGCTTGCTGCGGGGAGGAGGGAAACAGAAGTAAAGAAAGAGAAAACAAGACGGACTGCTAAGTGGGGTTAATTACAGTAGTGTAGTGCCTGTCAAAATAAGAAGCAGCTTTCAAACCCTACATAGATCTTTATCAGGCACCATTATAGTTAAATTAAGCTTTTAAAGTGTATTTCCACTCTGGTCCGGCCAGACACAAAACAGCGTGACACCAGAAACTAAGGAGACCCTGAATTCTTTGGAGGTTTGACCGTTGGTATGATAATCAACGAATAAATCAGTATTCGAATGTCATATCTTTTTTTCAATTTTTTAGTGCCATCATATATGCATTACCACGAAAATCCCAATAGCCCATGAAATTAGAAATAGCAGTTCAACATTATTCATAACGTCTTATGAGCTCATTGTGAATTTTTCTCAGACAGGGACATTTTAAATCTTTGTGATGGTTTCTTGAATTGCAGCACTGACACTGGGACATTGAGATTTCACCTGCTTACACTACGACAAGTTAACCCCCAACAAATTATGGCAAATGAAACAGGCATATTTTAAATCTAACAGTTCAGCAAGTCACGCGAAAACTGCAACAGCTAAGTCAACTGCTACATCTCAGTTAAACCTTAATAGAATGCAACAGCAAGTATCAAAAAGCATCAAGTATCAATTCACTGAGACATATTTAACATCCACCGATGGCAGCTTTGTCCAGTCGGTTAACAGCAGGTGAGTGTTACTTACTGCGATACAATTCAACAGCAGCAGGCTGTTCAGGAGATATTGAGCTGAGCACAGCTTACAGGTGCCGTTGTGTGGGTGGATGTTTATGTCTACCACACACTCAGCAGATTAAGAAATAACCGTATTTAAAGCCACCTGGATTTGACCAAATCTTACTACATGATGTCAAACATCCGAGCAAGAAACAATTAATCTAGCTGGAATATTAAGGCAGCATTATTGGATTTTGATCCATTTGTATCGTTGCACAAGTATAGCTTTCAAAATGGATAATGATTATTCAATAATTGCACTTTTTGTCTTGCCTTGGACATATATACTGTTTATCCATCCATTATCTTTACTGCTTATCCTTTGAGGGCCGTAGGGAAGCTGGAGACAATCTCAGCTGACTGCGAGTGAGCAGCAGGGGAGTAAGCACAGAAAGGCCCTGGGTGTGTGTACCTAGAACTGTGATAACCACTGCAATACCACGTATCACAAATGCTTCTATGCTAACCCTTTTCTTTGTTTTATCACTAAACTGCTCTCACTGGAGTGTCTGAGAACCCATGTTGTCCTGACAGGAATTATAATACAATACAAATATGTATTATTTATCTTCCTATTGGGAAAAGTTTGACTTAATGATGTCAATTAACTTTGAACAGACCACTGTTTGTGGCATCTAGTGGTGAAAGCGCAGACAATAAGCAACTGAATACCCCTCCCCTCAACCATACCTTTCTAAGTGTGCCGGAGGACCAACGGTGGCCTTCAGCAAACACACAATAAACATTATTACATTATTACATTTCATTTAGCTGACGCTTTTATCCAAAGCGACTTACAATAAGTGCATAAAACCCCAAGGGTACAGACCCAGGACAACAAGAATCAAGAAAGTACAATTTCTTGATTCTTTTTTTCCCTATCTATTCAAGGTATAGTCGGAACATGTGTTTTTAGTTTTCGGCGGAATATGTATAAACTTTCTGATGAACGGATTTTGATGGGGAGCTCATTCCACCATAAATGCTTTACATTCTAAGTATGTTTGTTCTGAACCCTTGTTCATGTTTTATAGCTTCCATTTTTTAATTTTCTGGACAGCAGAGTAGTTCCTTAGTACAACAACAACCCTTTTTGGTGGAGAACATTCTCATAGAATTTGAAGAATTAAATGTCATTCACTGTTCAAAACAGAAGTACACCTCTACTCAGAAGTGCAAGTTTCACTTGCTGATGCAAGTATCAATATAAGGCATTGGGACAGGGGTGTTCTTTACTTATATTTAAACAAACCGATGTAGCCTATGACAAACGTGTCCAAACGTGTTATAAATTCTATTCCGTCTGTCTAGACTTATTGAATTTATAGGGATAGTATGCATACAAACGACTTTGATTACAGGTTCTGTAATCCAAGTGCCAAAAAGCTGTTGAACTCATATGATGTGTGAAAAGCTCAATAGTGCCACAGCCAAGAGACAGACTGCATATGATTTAAAAAGAGTGCCAGCATGATTGCCATCCTGATCAATAGCAAGTCGCTTAAAGCGAGGGAGTCTTGGCTTTTATCAAACACCAGGCTCCTCTTCCTCATCTTCCCTCCCCTTGAGTTATTCACTCGGCCCCAGCTTGGCAGGCAAGTCAGGGGAAGAATGCCAAACCACCATGAACGGCTGCATGCAAAAGCACACACTACAAGAACTGTGTAGTATATCAAGAGCTACGGTGGATAATAAAGAAGGACAGTCACTTACAGCCTCTTATTAAGTCTGCATTCCAGGGAGCATTGCAGGAAATTATATAGTCAACTTGAAATAAATACATTTCAGCGTAATGACTTTAAGATCAACAAGCCGCTGATAAATAACAACTTGAGTAAACACAGTGAGTTACTGATGTTTTAATAGTATACAATATTCACACCTGCTCGTGTCGTATATGACTGAAGTGTTGTCTGTGGCCAAGGGTTGTTTTTCTCATCTATCATCGTACCACAAGGTGTGTTGGCAACTTAGCAAACATTATGTATTTAGATATGGAGGAATATCTGTATATCAATGTTCTCATCAAGTGCTCATCCAAAGGGAAGTGGATAAAACTTTTTTCAATATTTAGGATGTTCGAGAAAATCGACAGAGAAGAAATCCTCCATTTACTTATTTTTAGTGCATTTGGTGCTGTGGCATTGGAGAATTCCCACCCTTACTTATTTAAACAGACCACTTTTTAGGATTTAATGGCCTCTGGTGGTGAGGTTGCAGATTGCAGGCGACTGACTATCCTTCCCCTCAAGCTTTGCTTTCCAAGAGGGCAGGAGGACTTACTGTATAGTGGACTGCAGGGAACACAACATCAAGTCAGTGTGTGGTTTGTTTGTTCAGAGTGTCCACTACGAAATATGTAGGAAAATAGCCAGACACAATGCTTTGATGATGTCACTGTGGACAACATGAAAAGGTCACGTTTCATCTTACTGTGAACAGCACTTGTTTATATAAACTACCATAAAAATACCATAAAGACACTGATGAGCACCACTTAGCTGGTTGATAGAACATTCAGAAGTTGAAGAGAGCGCTGAGGAATGTGAGAGAGGTGAGATGCATATCAACTGACCGTTTTAAATGAAGCCAACTCCCCCACAAAATTAACTTTGATTTGATGGAATGACTGTCGGTCGTTCAAGGCAACAACTAATTCACAAATGACTATTGTTAATAGATAACGAGGAACAAGCAGATGAAAGAACAAGAGCACTGATACATTATATGTTTACAATCAGGAACAATTAATGGATCCCAGCTTAAAATTGGACAGTTGTGATGGTTACCTAACTCAAAACTCTGACCCTCCTTCCCCTCATTGCTATCAAGAAGCTCACTTATTAAAAAGTCAACCTCATTTTCTAAACCATAATGCAAACACACTTACATTATAAAAAACAGACAGAGCTGTAGTGCCCCAGACACAGTCAAATTCTTACCTACAGCAATCTACTCAGTAAGAGAAATCTGTGTCATCTACATGAGCGTCCCAGATTAGATTGTCCAAACATATTCTAAAACAAAAGGACTTGTAAATGCAAGACTAGTTTGCAGAGAAGAAACAGAATAAAGCAGATGCCATAATGCAAATTACCACTGCAGCATGAGACTTATAAATGTATAGGCAATAATAATACAGATTGTTTAGAGTTGATTTAAGGTTTTGTTTCTTTAATCCACAGTCTGCAGCTTTGCCAGCAGCTTTGCCAGCAGCTTGTACAAGTGGTTTCATTACTATGCTAGACAGGTCCACAGTGATGTTTACAAGTGGATGTTTACCCTGTTCACAATCTTCTGTCAGTGTGTAAACATGCTTACATTTGCTAATTACCAATAATCACTATGTGAAGGTGTTGCAGATGTGTACCTGAAGTCAATCGCGTTTGAGAAATACACTAAAGCAGAACTTTATTTGGAAAGCCATACAAATACTTGGGAGAATAGTGTGACAAGAATACTTTGATTTCAAGACGGCCTCCATTGCTCCTGGTATGGATTCCATATAAGTTTCTTTTACTTTTGGTTCATGTAGACATGACTGCATCACATAATTCAAACTCACATGCAGATCAATTGTCCATCTGACAAATCTGCATGATATTTGTCAGATGGACGTTCATGCTGCGATCGTTCTATTGGATTCAGATCTGGTGACTGGGCAGCCTACTTAAGTAACTTGAACTCACTGCCTGTTCATGAAATCAATTTGAGACGACTATTGTTTTGTGACATGGTGCATTATCATGCTGCGAGTAGCCATTAGTGAAGATTGGTAAATTGTGGCCATTAAGGGATGCAGATAGTCAGCGACACTACTCAGACAGCAATGGCATTTAAATAATGATTGACTGATACTAAGGGGCCCAAAGAAAACATTCCCCACACCATTACACCACCGCCAGCCTGGACAGTTGTCACGAGGCAGGTTGGCTCCGTAGATTAGCGCAGTGGACGCCAATTTCTGACTGGACCATCTGCATGCCTCAGCAGAAGAGAATACGCTATTCCGGTTATCAGAGGCTGCACAGTTTTGGTGAGCGTGTGCCATCTGCAATGTCATGTCTCGCTGTTGCAGCTCATCCACCTCAAGGTTCAGCTTGTTATGCATTCACAAATGTTTTTTTTTATGCTGACTACAGTTTTAAAGTATGGTTATGTGAGTCATAGCCCTTCTGTCAAATTAGGCCAGCCTGGCCTTTCTCCTCTGACCTTGCTTTTCAAAAAAACATTTCAGTTCACAGTAACAACCACTCACTAGATATTATTTTTGGTTTGTATAATATTTTTTTGTAAACTGCATGAATACATTTCATGACGTACTACAAATCAGCCGAACAACCAATCAGCCAGTCAACCAAAGATAAGCCTGGATCAGGATTACCCATGTGACTAATAAACCCATAACTATCATGAGTGGCAGCTGTTTCAAATGATATACCAATGGCGATTAACAAAGAAGGTTTAACTGGGCAAAATTACATCATGTCTAAAACTAGAGGCTGCCATCAGCCCTTCCAGCAGCCTAGGAAGAAAATTATAAGTCAATAATGTTGCAATACAACAAGTAGGCCTGTTTAAGAAAGGACCCCTCTTTAACTTCACAATGAGAACGGAAAAGGAGAAGTTAAAATATTAAAGCAAAACATTGAAGAAACTTGATATGAGCACAGGCAGCACAAATAACCCATGCTGTCTTTTTAAATCACAAAATAAATTAGAACAATAAAAGACAGAAAACAATCAGCATGAACATTAACACACTAATGCCAGAAAAACGATTTAAAGTGGAAAGCAAGGGAAGTTACATTTGTCTTTAAATTTTGATGCGTCTTATCTAGATACCGAGAAATAACGAGAACTAAATAAATATTGATTTTGATTGAAAGTGAAGGAGAGCTTGAAAACATGGAGAGTCATGTCATATTTGCCTTCTCACAAATTATTTTAATTGTAATGTTGAGATGAAGTAGCAAGAGAGCGAGAGCGAGAGAGAGAGCGAGACCGACACAGAGAGAGAGCGAGAGAGTGCACACGAGAACCCGCTCTCTGAGGAAATTGCCCTCCGCTCTCCTTCATCACTGCAGGTCTGCTTCCCCCTCCTCCTCTCCTGGATGTCCGCCATTAGGAACGCTCAATTGGATTCCTGTCAGATGTACGGCCTCGCCCTGGGTCTCCTTCCTACGGGTGACTGAGCACGCTCCATGTGTGTGTACCAGCATGTGTGTTTGTGTGTGTACGTGTGTGTGAGAAAAAACCTAAGCAGCTTCTCTATACAAAATTGCAGACACAAAAATGACATTCGCACACAAACAAACATGCACACGCATGCACGTTCCAGCACACACAAACACACACTACATGAGCCACATAGACACGGTTCAAGGCTCAGTTCACTCCCGGCAGTGGTCTAGAGATGGCACGCACCTATTAGCATGGGCCTTGGCACAGCAGGGTAAATGCTGACACAGATTTGACCGAGGGGTTATGGTACTGAGATTTACTGTGTGCCTACGTTCATTGACCTAGCCTTGGCTTCTCCCAGGATACGTCTGCATGATGTTACCATTTGACCAAATTGCTAACGGTGTGAGCTGCTTACACCTTGACCTATCGAAGGGGAATAAAGGGCACCCTTGGGAGTTGACCATACAATGCTAGTCTTTATAACACTTGCTCTGTTCACCTTTCACTGGCAGTCATTAAACTGTTTTGTTTGGTCAGAATATAAAATTGACAGCAAAACTCCAGCCTGAATCACAGAGCTAAACACCTTGGGATTAACAGACAATGGCTGAAGGTATTGGATGGATCTGACCCGAGACCTTTTCTTCTTGCTATCCCCTCTCTCCCCTGATTGTCTTATGCAACTCTCAACTGTTCTTGATGTTATCAATAAGGGCAAAATGACCAAAAATAAATACTAAAAACAAAAGAAATACAAATCTATATACAAAAACAAAAGAAATGTATGAAATACAATGAGTTTTGTTTCATTTTATCTGAGTCTGACTCACATCTGAACACAGCCAGTGGTAAACTGGGCTGTGGCTATTACAGTGAGGTGAGGATCAGAGCACAGAAGTCCAGGGATCAATAGCAAAGGTTAAAAAAAGAAGAAGAAAGGCCCAGCAAGGCTAAAAGTAATGCATCTGGGAACACTTTCTTTCTGACTGCCTGTGTGTTTCTTCGAGCCTGTGAATACTGTGTGGATACAGAGGTTACTTCAGTCTCAGATTTGATGACTTAGCAGACAGCATGAATGAGAAAGGGGAGAGGACAGAACTTAAAAAACTGTTTTTATCTAATCGTATCATTTCTGGCCAAAATCCAGATTTTTTTTAATTTTAGGATAATGGCATTAGAGCGAGAGATAAAAACATTACATTGTTGGTGAGGTCTTATAAAAATGACTACACTGTCAACATCCTGAGGTTTAATAGCCTATAGGCGAGGAGTAAGACCGGGGGGAAAATCCACCAGTTTCCCTGAAAACCGCAAATGTATAGACAAAGCTTCTGCGAACAAGCAAATCTAAGGCATAACTAATGACTCTGCAGGAAAAAAAGGCAAAGAGGCATGAAATTCATTTGTGTGGTGGATGTAAAGTTGGGGGCAGGGCAGGAACTTTGGTAGCTAATTAGCTACTATTATCTGTCGCGCCCAGTGGCCTGTGCCACTAATCCTGCTGATTAAACACAGTGGGTCTCCGCAGCTCCACAGCTCACAGTAGAACCAGACTGATAAGGCCACAGAGCTCAGCGCTGACATAAATGTCTGGGTGGGACTGGACTACATAAGACTGGCACTGCTCTGCTTTGCATTATACCACAGGGCCCTGGTGTGAGAATCAAACAGAGCTGAGGTTATTCCTTGATACAGCCAATGAATACAAACAGTGAAAGTTTAAAGCCAATTCCACTTTTGTTTGGACAGCTTGTCTCAAATCCAACAGTAATATATAACTAACATTCTATTCATCTCGTCCCCAACGTTTAAAAACACCAAGGAGAAAGTAGCAATGTGACAAAAGCGGAATCACCACAGGAGACCCGGTTGTCCAGTCTTCTCAGTCAGCGCCACCAACTTTAAGAATAGTTTAGTCTAGAAGGTTGTAATCATCCAACCTTTAATATAAATTTGAGAAATGGAGTGAAGCAAACTAAACTTGTGATCTCTTAACATTCCATCTTATTTGTGTTTAATCTAAGGCCTTGTATTTTATCTGTGTTGCATTGGAATATTTGTTTTATCAGTTTTATTTACTTTTGTATAAAACAGACACCGTTATTTTTCTTCATGGGTTTGTTGTGTAGCTAGTTTGCATTGTTACTGCATATCTATTATCCATTGATATTTAGAATTATATACAGTATTGTAAGTCCTTTCATATTACTTCCAGTTGCCTATTAAGAACTGGACAACAGATGAAGATGTGACTAAACAACTAACTCTGGCTCATTGACAGAAGAGACCATTCCTCTTACCTAAAACTGTATTCCATACGACATGATATTAAATGGCTTCCTGTGCTGTGAAATACCTGCCGACCCAATTTAGAAGAAATTCATCAGCCACTAAATTCCAATCAAATGTGAAAACAGTTACTGAAACATGTAAACTCTTTACTTCCCCACAACACTTCCAATGTTTCCACCTGTCAAACAGCAGAGCATACTCACAGTGAACATGGAGCGGAAGTTGCTGAGATCAGTGAACAGCTCCTCCACAGAGGTCTTCTTAGGATCAACCGCGAAGTACTCCAGCAGGTTCCGATACAGCGCCTCCATATTGCCGTGCATGATCACGAGTTTGCCGTACTGTTCCCGTGCGACCTTGCTGAAGTTGTGGGGACGTGGTCAAGGTCAACAACGCATCCATCACACAGTCAGAGTAAATTAAATGTTGCCCTGAGCGCTCCCCTGTTTGACAGCAATGCAGGGAATTGAGGTTGAAAGAAATACTGAAAGCGTTCATATTTGCAGCTGTAAGGAATCTGGAGAGCAGACTGAGTATTAAACTATGATGTTGCCTTTGCAGATGATGTCAGTCATGTTACTAATACTGTGCATTCACTGCTATGACCCCCTGCAGACCATTCTCGTGTGGCTGCTGGCAAAGTGTGTTTGTCTATCTATATCAAAGTTAAAAAGAGACACATTTCCACACAAATATATATATATATATATACAGTATATCTACACAAAGGCAGCAGCATGAACAGTCTTACTCTGCCTATCACAAAAACTTCCACAGTATGGACCAATGACATGTCCTTTGTATCAAGTGATGGTCCTTCCAAAATGTCATTAGCCCAGAGTTATCTAGCAAATATCATTGCTTTTATTCCCACTCCTCACCCCCCTGATCTTGCAGTTTTGGTGAGCAGGTATGATGGGTAAAATCTACGGTTTGTTTGGAGCTAGGGTTGCAGAGGGTGCTGTTGCTCAGTTAGAGCTACATAGTGTTGCTGCTTTAACAACATCTGTACGTTGGGTTGCTCCAAAATTCACTATCATTTAAACCAAGCAAAATATATGTCTCTACTGTTACTGCATGTGTGTGTGTGTTGAGGATGAATAACAGGTCAGAGTTGTGTCATAAGCTATAAAGATGAATATAAAACTTAAAGCTATGACGCTACTAACATCACAGTTATTTAAGGTCCCCTGTAAATAACCAGGCACACAATACTTACTCATTGTACAAATATAGCAAGCAAGAATGAGCCTTTTGAAACGTCTTATATTACCTTTCTTTAGCACTTAGCACGTTTTTACCATTTTAATTTTTTATTTTTGAATAGCATTATCTGAGCTGTCCACATTATGACCCTATATAGTAAGAAAATATATCCCGAAAAAATGTAATCTGAGTTTGAATCAATGTGCTTCATTCAAAAAGTCTCATTTTATTATGTGGATGGATAAGAAGAAAAAAAGCTGGCTTGATAATGACCTACGACATCCTCGTCTCATGGCAGATAAGAAGTGCCTATGTCTGTGTGTCGGTGGTCTCACAAGTAACTGGGCAGCCTCTCTGGCTCCTATTGAGCCCCTTCATTATGGCTCAATTGATAGAGCCATTTGAGGTCTGGCCTCAGCTGAAACTGGCTGGGGATGGGACAACCTATTCACAGCTGGGTAAATGCTGTTCAATAGGCAACTGCTCCTAGATTGACTTGTCTGTAATATCTTTCCAAGCCAGGAGCTGGGGGGAGAAGCAGAAGGATAATCTGCACAAGGGAGAGAAAGCTGAGTGCCTCGGTTGATAATTATCATGGGGTGAAAAATATCTCTCCTCGTCATGTCCACTCCTTTCCTCACTTCTTTACTATTCCAGAGACAGCAATGGTCCACCACTGCTCATTATCACAAATCCTGGTTCACTCTCTCTTTCTTACAGACCTTTACAACCCTATTCCATAGGAGTTTTTTTCCCTTCTCCCATTCTTCATTTGCTCATTATCCTTCTGTTTTTCTTCTACCCTAATTTGCTGCCATCTCGAGCTTGGCTCATGTTCTGGAGTGAAACATTAGAACAATAACAAATTAACAGTATGCTCAATTGCTGGGAGAAGTAAAAGTTAATTTTGAATGTCACCAATGTGACACTCCAGGTTTCTCATGCTACTGTGGTGACGGTATACTTTGTTTGTTGTCGTTAGGATGAGCTGTGAAACAGCCTCAAGAATAAAAGGAATGAAAACCCTCACCTTCTACTTCAATAAAATTATTTTCAACACCTAACGACCTGGATGGAAAAATATGGTTTAATAACTACATTTTTAGAATTATGAATAAATCAAGCTCAGAACTACAAGCCTGGCTTCAGAGGTTACTAATTTAGGGTTTCTTGTTTTTTCTTTTTTTTAAACAAATTATATGGCCAAAAAATGATTTTGATGTAAAACGGTAAAATTATGTAATTCAATAACAATTAAGGGGCAATTTTAAAGTTTCATTTAAAGGTGCAGTTCAATCAATACCACATCTCTTGCTATTCATTACTTTTGATTGTAGACTTTAGCCATTAATTGGGCTACCAATTAAAACTGCTGATGTTCTGTTTTCTCAGCCAACAAAAGATTTAACTTGATTTAACGGAACAGATTTATGATGAACTCTGTGTGAAATACTTAAGTTCTAAAAAATATCATCATAATGTTAGCAAGGCCACCCATGTTTAAATATTTGTTGGTGATACAGTTAAACCCTGACAAGGGTGTAAATATAAGAGATTGTTTTTATATTTCTACAAAATTAAAGCCCAGACACTGTGTTTAATTTAATCTACAGTTGATTTGATTAGGGGCCTACAGCTCAGAATTAATAAAAAAAATTACATGTTGATGTATGAGTTTTTAATCTGCGTTGCTAAATTGACACAGGCACCAGGAATTTGGAAAGCGAACCGATGAAAGACGGACCTGTCAAATCCATTCTCTGGGCTGCACTCAAGTTCTCTGCTAACTACCAACGTCACAATCCATCAGTGGCCAGGCCCCAAGGCTACTGATCAAAACTACATGAAGGCGGCTGGGCACAGAGTGTATTATTGAACACATACTTACACACCTGGTCTGAGACGAACCTGACACCTGTCAGCGCCGGATCTCGATATCCAGAGAGGGAAGTTAGGCAACGCTAACACCAATGAAACAATTGTGTATTAATGTTTCTTTTTTTAAAGCAGTAATTTAACTGAATGTATTAAATTGCTCCTTTTCTATGAACATGCAGCATTGACTGACAGAATGAGAGAGCTTTTGAGTGACAGAGGAACAATGGAGGCTTTGTCCCAATTCTCCCTCTCAAACCTTTCCCTTCATTTTGAAGTTGCCCTCAGTGTGAAGTATATC
Organism: Platichthys flesus; assembly: GCF_949316205.1. Lineage (NCBI taxonomy): Eukaryota > Metazoa > Chordata > Actinopteri > Pleuronectiformes > Pleuronectidae > Platichthys > Platichthys flesus. The sequence goes on along the minus strand of NC_084945.1, from coordinate 8,926,016 downwards.
AAATGAGAGAGGAGAGTGGAGCTGGTCCAGTAACTTGAACATTGAATGGGATGCCACTCATGACTTGTAGACAACATGGTGAGTAGAAAGAGGAAAAAACAAGTGTGGTGTGTATAAAGGACTAAGGGCGGGAGGACTATCCTAGTCTCACATTTTTATATTAAAAACTATTCAGTCGTTTCTTTTCTTGAGTGACTTTCACGATTGGACACATCTGCAACTAATTGAACACAACAGATTCCTAATTCATTTTGCCAAAGGTAAAGAAAATGTCTTTAAAACGTTAACGTTCCTTTGACTTGACCAATGTCTTGGATTGTTAACCAAGTAAATTAAAGTATTAAATAATCATTATTATAATTATAAAAGGATATTTCCATTTTAGTGAGGAACATGTCGTTGGGGTCATCAGGCGAGGAAAAGGTGTCCAGGTCTCTCTCCAGCTGCAGCAGCTGCCGCTCCATCTGCCTGAGGCTCTTCTCCAGATTCTCCGCAGACACTGCACACGTACATCCAGACACAAACACACACGTACATCCAAAGCGCACGCAAACATACCCACGTGGAAATGTACAAAAGAAAGAAGCATAGAGGGAGAGAGGACAAATCAATTACAGGTACAATCAAATCTGCTATTATTTTTGATGCTCTGAAAGAATCCCAAAAAAACAACATTCAAAAAAAGGGAACAGGGAAAAGGAGCGAGAAGCCAGCTCAGATGAAAAGCATGCTTATTATGGGTTCACTCTGCCGGAAACACCGAGGGAATAAACAATGACTGAGAAAAAAATAAACATCAAGTGAAGGTACGTTCAATGTTTGCCTCACATATGCTTTTGTGTCTGTCATAAACAATTACATCTGAGTAAGAATACAGTGTCCTCAGTGACACACATACTGTAGTGAAGCAGACGCCTGCTGTGTTTGCTCGGATGTTTACGTGATATGTGTGCCTTTTCAGTAACACTGATTGAAAAGTGCAGTCTCAAGGTACAGAGACGGATGTTTATATTTCAAACATCTCTCCAAGCCCCCTGTGTCTTTACTCTTATCAACAGGTGCCCGGATCACACAGGTGGAAGAGCAGGAGACCACAGAGCCCAACTTCCTGCTAAGTTGGTCATGGCTGACACTTTAAGCTAGTCGCTGAATACAGCATATGGCTTAAATTACCCTGATTAGACCCTGCGTGACAATAAGGCGTAAGCTGCTTATATTAAAGTAGTTTCAAATTTCCCTTGATCCCTGTAAACGTTTTACAAAAAAAGAAAAGAGAGAAGGAGAAAACTTTAACGTAGCTAAACTCCTCACTGCATTTATATCAAAAAACCTTTTTGAAGACGGTAACAAGCTGAATTTAAATTTTCTCAAAGTTGTCACATACTTCTTTACATCTTTTATTTAATAGAGTGTAAGTATATGTTCTTTTTAGTGCAGGTAAAGGTGAGCGTGTGGAAATAGACTAGAATGATTCATGCCTTCATCCAAAGGGGCAGCTTTACATTGTACTCACGATTGAGAAAGGAGGCCAAGAGCTCTTGGTGTGTTTAAATTGAAATCATCATATAACACCCACCAAAGCACACCTACTGAATATGTACCCGACAAAATATAATAACATTAGTTCCTTTTGCTCTATGAGTGTTTAAATGTAGCCTTTTTAGTGAAAGGAATTTCTTTGTCTCCCTTCTTTTATTCATCACCCTTTCCCCGTCTCTGAAGCACTGACACGAATAGTTGGCAGTCAGTCGAAGGCAGTGGAAATGGCAAAGCACACCAGCCTTGCCACGGAGTACAGTATGGCTCCTGGTGTCTCAATCAGAGCAGTATTCACAGAGCAGCAAGTTGCTCAGCACTGACCGACTGTCACACTGACTTTTAATTTGGTAAGAAATCAGCTTGCTAGGCAGTGAAAAAAAAAAAAAGACGAACTGCAGTAGGGTGAACTTTCCCTGCAGAAGACTTGTGATGCTCTTTTTTCACTGAGGAACATTGAAAGCAATGATGAAGAAAACCCTGATCAGCCACAACATCAACACCAGTCACATCAGGAGGATAAAGTTATGCAATGCAGCAACATATGGATGATGATTTTTCCTTCCAACCTCTCAAATATCATTGAACAAAGAAAATATTTGTGCCGAAATAATCTTGCCTTTACTTATTTACTTCACAGCAACAATGTGACTAAAAGTGTGTTTCACATTTTTAATATTCATATATTTTACGGAACCAATGCGAGCCTCTCAATCTGTCTGTTTTCAAATAGACAATTCTGTGAATCAATGGATAGAAATAGACAAATACCAGAAATATTTTCCTGACTCAAATTATAACTTAAAGTAATGTAACTACTAACAATGTTATATTAAGTAATGTCTATCATTATTTATTTTAGAACACATGAGAACATGAATAGGTATCTCTTATTCTGTATCCCGCATAATGTCCTGGTTTTTGTCAGGTTATAAATAAAAAGTCAAAGGGTGTGAATAATGATAATGTGTTTGAAATGTGTTGTGGACTTGAGACTGCAAACCTGACCAAAATCATCAATTAACTGTAACAAGGACAGCAGCACTTTAAGAACATAACAGGAATCCGAACATAAAAGGAATCCAAACACAATAAGTGACATTTTTACTCGCTGAAAAGAAGCACAAGCTCAAAAAAAAAATTAAAGAAATTCTATTAACAAACCGGAAATACTATCAAGGTCTCTATGCTGATCTTCCTCGCAGCTTAAACCCTAGTGATCTTTTTACAGAAATTCTCTGGATTCTGTCAAGACTCAACTATATTAACTATAAACCTTTGACCAAATAATCAATGATTTCACAGCCGATGTCATTAGTATGATAGATGTGCTAGTAAACCATCAGAAACCGACACTTCACCTGCTGTTTCATGCCCATTAAAATCATCATCAAAAAAAAAAAAAAACATAACACAAAACAGAAGCCTACGGCGAAACCGAGCAACCGCTCTCTGCTGAATGTGGTGTGGGCAGCATGCAGCAGTGGACGGTAGCCAGACAGGTGGTCTGTTAATAGAAATGCTTAAAGCCTTGTGATGATGCTCTGGCTGTGAAAAGTGCAAGGAAGGGTGAGATAGAGAGCAGAACAGATCGGGATTCTCTCTTTTCTTAGCTGCACAATTCAAACCGGAGGCTCTTGTGATGATGCTCGCTCACACAGAAGGGCATGTGAACAAGAGGAGACATGCAGGTGTCAAAAGCTTCAGGAGAGCAGTGGTTGTATAGCAGCTGGGATGTTTAGCTAAACAGAAATGTGTTGTATGTGCTCTATACGGATGTTTGTCATATACAGAATAGTACAAATAAATCCTCAGTGGCACAATGACAAGCCGAGCGGGAGATAGAACATGAAAGGGTGCGTCTGTGTCCTTCTTGTTCACTCTTGCCATCCTGCTGTGGCCTTTCTCTTGTGGTGTGTTAAAGTGTGAGTGCTTTTTATGAGCAGTGGGGCCTGAATGCCTCCGTGGTCTAGAGGGGCTGCAGACAGATGTAGGATGTTTTAGCGGAATAATAATTGGAATATTTGCAGAGGTCAAATCCCCCATTGACACCCTTTTATTACCCTGCCAACCTGCTGTGCTATAAATGAGACTGAGTGGAGCACACAACCATGCATACTCTCTCACAAACAGCCCCGCTGCATGCAGTGCTCAGCTATAGATCATCCTTTGATGCATGGAAATTAAGAGACTGAAAAAGGCAGATATGCATTCGGAGGCCAAAGCCTGACAGACAGGTGTGACTAGACTACTGGTGCCAGGGGCTGGGAACTATGGAAATCGTAATGTGAAAAAAATACACTCAATCTGCACCTGCTACAGACAAAAAGAGCATGAAGGTGGCTATATTTTCAAGTTTGCACTGCTAATTCTAAATACTTTCAAACTGAGGCTCGTCACTCATACTGCATGTGGCAAAGCAAAGCTTCAGCCGCATGATCGAGAACAGTCTCAATTTACTTGAGCCATCGTATTACTTCTTAATGACTCCTCAGGGCCCTAGATCCTTGAACAGAAACTGAACCAAAGCAGCTTTTCCATCTTTACTGCAAAATAAAATTAATGCAGACATGTCTCTTTAGTATTATGCAAAGCTTTCCAAGTTAGAGATGCCTCTGCTGTTGACAGGCACTATTTGAAGAGCTGTGAAGCTGAAGGAGCTTGGTTTCACACATTAATACTGTAGTTCTCTATGCTTTGCCTGATTTCACCAAGTGCCGCACAACAGACACCCGTATGGATCAAACCTGCCTGCTGTGTATAATCCATGTTTCCGAAGAGGGACTAAAAAATAGAAATAGGACGGAAGAGGGAAGAAGAGCAAAACTGATGAATGAAAAAGCAAAGAGAGACAGACAGACACAGACAGACAGACTGGCAGAGGAACAAGGGAAATGATAGAGAGAGGCAGCACACATGAACTGCTTCTCCATGTCAGGAGAAATAATGACTATGATGCTGAAGAGAAGAGATAGTAGCAGAAATAAGAAGACAGACACAAAGGAACCCTGAAATAAGCTGCAGTTTTGCTTCCACGAGAGATGGGATTGGCAGGGGGGGGGGGGGAAAGGGAGTCTATGTTACACACACAGTCAAAAGACTGCAGCTTTTACAACAGAAGCACAAATCATTACTGCTACCTCGATCCAACCTTGTTTTCATGCTCAAGTAAGCTCTTTGGTGAGTGTCTATGAATGTAATGCAGCCTTTTAGCGTATTTTCAGGCCTCCCGAATGACTGTCAGGCCTGATGAAAAGGAAGCCACTCAAGAGCATGGTTTACAAAGACGAAATGGGATTCGTGTGTCTGAACACTACATATTCAGAGCTGAGACACTTAGTGAGTGCATCTCTTGATGGCACAGAAACACAGAGGAAGACAGTGACGGAGGAAGAGGACGACATCTATCAAGATGCAAATATATACTCAGCTTGTGGTCAATCAGGTAAGCACATGAACAAAGCCTGAGGAGAGATCCAAGAAGTGTGCTTCCCATTGATCACACCCTGTCACGATGAGACTTGGCTAAAGACTTGTGGTTTCGCAGCACGCTCATGGGAAGTGAAACTCAATGGGGCATCCTTATCCACAGATTATCAAACCCCAACAAAACCTTACGAGGAAGAGTTAAAACATGAAAGTAGCATGTGTCAGTCCTGCTATGTGTTCTCACCCTGTCCTTCACTTACTCCTGCTGGGAACAGTGCAGTGGATACCATCTTCTCCGGAACCACAGAAACATGTTGTGACAGAATAACCGCTTGTGCATGGATAACTATTATCCGCATCGTCCGGCTCGCCCACTCTCTTGTGATTGGTCAACCGCAGCCAGCACATGTAGGAAATGTTTGGCTTCTGCTCAAGCTTTACCTGTTTTACCTAGAGTTTGTGCTATTTTTTAGAACTTTTACAGCACAAAAAAAACATTACACACTCTGAGGAAAGGGAAAACGTGTCTTCACCTTAACCTCAATGATTTAATTATGTGGACGTATTTGGTTCCCGTAATCAACGTTAAGATCCCTTAATTAATTTTGTGAACAGATTCAGATGTCCACAACATGAGCAGTAAGTGATGCTGCTCACCGCTTACGCCTGAGACTCGCTCATGGCAATATGAGCAAAAAACATCATGACCAATTCTCCTCTGGCCACCCCAGTGTGTCCCCGCTTGCCTGTGACCTTTACCATATTCTAGATAACACTGACCACACTCCAAGCACAAAGTGAGGATGTTTGTGTCTGCGCATGTGTGTGAATGCCTGCACCGCAGATGATACAGAAAACAGCTTATTTGTGTTGAACCTACACAAATTGACGCTACATTTAAAATGTATATTGACCCGACACAGTCTTGAAAAATAAGCCCGAAGCTCTTGTAGATGTGCCATAGCAGAAGATTAAGGCTTAGTATCAAAAAGTTGCGCAAAAGACAGCAAACCTGTTACTATATAATGCGTGTATTTACAAATAAACACGCAGCTAATCTGAGAATAATCCCTAATGAGTTATAAATGTAGAAAGGTACGAGTGGAACTTAAAGAATAAAGAGAATAATGGTCCATTCCTTTCTCTGTAGGACATCAGGTTTCTCTCCAAACCACAAACTTTAATAGAGGACCTCTGCACAAATTCAAAAATCTATTGCTTATCATTTGCAACATTAATAAAATATAATGTAAGACAATATAAAAACTGAATGCGACTGAAAGTCCTTTCCATGCTACACTACTAGTGTGTTTGAGTGCAGTGATCTCAAAACAGTCTCTCAACCACCAAAACCATTGAGCTTATTTTGCAGGCGCTCATGTAAAAGTAATTTATTTCCATCGACATTAATGGTTGAACTTAAGAGATATGAAATGACACAATGTTAAAATGTGATTAAGTTGGTGATGTCAGTCGTTTATATGGTTGGGCGACCCACGGAGCTCATTATCTTTTCATGACGCTCACCTTTCCAATCATCTACCACTGCCATTGACCACACCATTACTATTGTTTATACCAGGCGATAACGCTTAATGGCCACCATCAAACAAGGAGCCAAAGCGTTCTTTCTAAAATATTATTCAGTTCTCAGTTTTAATAGCGTGCCCTCAGTTGCCTAAACAACATGCTGGACAGATGATAACATAAAAGCCTTTTTCTCATTGAACTGTTCCAGACAGCTTGTCAAACAAAGTTGCAAAACAGAGGGGGGAAGAGAGAAAAGAAACAATATAGTTTTGTGCCTGTATTCTATTTGTTTGCTCAAAGAATAGTCCAGCTATTTGATTACTAATTTCGCATTCATTGGACCAGTTGGCAATGTCCCTGCTGGTAGATATTGCCAGGGGTGTTGATTTGACAGGGAATAGATGAGACTCCCTGCACAATGGGTAAGCTAAAAAACTTAAGTTGACACCAGCAGGAAACCAAAATAACAGCAATAATCACACCGCGGTATCGGCTCAGGGAGAGGGGGAGGTAGACGTGGTGTTGAAATTATCAAGCAGCGCTGTGCATAGTGATCCTTGCATGCCTAAAAAAGAGTAACAATAAATGATGTGAGGTGCCTTGGTGCAGGAAACCAGTAAAGTCCTTTGTTTTTTCTATCTATCAAATTAAATCAGTTTTTTTCTCTGAGACATAATTAATGTACCAGAACATTATGTGCATATGTGTGCAGGGTTGTGCATGTGAATAACAATGTACATTACCTCGGCTAGCACGGTCCACGTGATGTAGGTCTTCAACGAACTTGATCACATCAGGAAAATCTTGCTCACATACATGTGCCAGGAAGTGGAGCAATGTGGTCTTTTGATCCGCTGACTTTGTGTCCTTCAGCTGTAGTAAAGCACAAACACACAAACACAGTTACACATACAGGCCAATGAGAGTGAAGGGCTGAATTTGATATCTGGTATTTTGAAATGTAAACATGTATTAAAGAGTGATTAGCAGAGTAAGTGGTACCTCAAACTTCCCTTGTTATCTCAAATGTCACAGGCTTAGTCTGACAAGTACGGATTTGTTGTTGGTTGAAAATGTTCTCAGTAATGTTTTTACCTTTGACCTTTTGAAAATAAAATGTTATCACATCACCATCCATCCAATTAGGCATTAAATTAGATTAGACGTGAAATTGTGTCATAATACATTCTTTGAGTTATGGCCACGTGAAAGGTTTCTTTATGGTCACAGTAACCTTTGACCTTTTACCACCGAGATCTAATCAGTTCATCGCTGACGTCAGGGGAGCATTTGTACCATATCTGAAGAAATTTCTTCAAGGTGCTGCTGAGATATTGAGTTCACAAGAGTGGGATGGATATATGGATGTCGACCCTGGGAACATAATGTCTCTGTGGCCAACGCTGCCGCTATTGCAAAGGCATAAACAGACTCCTCTGCCACAGCAGAGAACTAGCAGGAGATGTTGTTGTCTGTTCCCACATCGTCTGGTTGTTGTGTGACAAAGGAGCGTGTGGCATTGCCCTCATTCAGCTGCTGTAAACCTTTTCAGTGGCTCTTTTAAATGAGAGTGTTGACAGTGCCTGGCATGATTTCCCGTTTCCTAGTCATGCGGCGAAGGCACATTCACGATGTGATGACCTCTTGAGCGCTGCGTGCCGCTCTTCCCCACACGTAACAATTTTTCAATTTCTCTGATAAATTTCCATCATGGCTCTTTTACAGTCTAATTCCAAGATGTCTCTCTGTTTCCCCGCCAAACATCCCTCCTGTGGAGTGCATTGCTGTGTATCTCTCTAGGTGATCTATTGGTAGACAGCAGTGTACTCAGCCCCGCTGGGTTTAATCATGTTTGTATTATCTCCTCTAATCAAACAGTCTCATCTCTCATTTCATTTCTGTTTTCCCTTTTTTTTTTTTTCAAAAGCTTAAAGTGCTCACTCACAAAAGGTCCATCTTTGATTTTAGATGGATGGTAATCATAGTTGACAATGTAAAATTTTTTTCTTTTTTCAATTGGGTTAGGGGCAATTTTCTTGTGCCGTGGAGTGTGCTGTGGAATTAAGTTGTCAAATTCAGGAACAGGAATGACAGGTGATGTCTTCCTCTATATATCCTGCCTCTGAAATCCACTCACACCTCGGTCCCCTAACATACAAGTACGACAGATTAAGAAACGGAGGGGCAGCAATAGAAAGGGGCTTGATGCAAAAGTTTCTCCTTCACATGCTTCTAGTACCTGATTGTATTACAGTCCTGTTAATGCAGCAAATCCATCATTCATATATGTATGGGGCCGGTGTTTGTGTGCAGACGTGCACTGGTGTTTATATGAACATAAGCACCCAAGTCTAACAGGGCAGAGAGGTGGCAGTGATGAATGGCTGCAGTGGTCGTTACTGTGGAAACTGCAGTGAATGTGCCACCAGCTGTAAAGTAACCACTGGCGGAGTCTCTAGACAACCGCCCTGTTCTCTGTCACAATCACTATCATACAGGACAACTTAAAGTCCCGTCTTAATGCCATAGAAAATCCACAGGTACAGACATTCACCGTGTTCAGTTTGTGGAGTCCTGCAGGGTGTGTGAACTTTAAAAAGGAATATTGTTCACAGCCTCAATTATATATTTGGAGCAGGAAAATGAGAATAAAGAATTCCCTGGGTTCCAGCTGCTTTGATAGATGGGAGCAGATGGGGGGGGGGAGCTGTCTTGTGGGGCTGATGGTGTTCGATCAAATGAAACAGTTTCAAACAAAGTGTCTCATCACAGCAGAGTCTTCAGATCAGCTAACTGATAGGGCTAACGCGGAAGCGACGCCAAAGCAAGGCGTAAGCGCAGCGCCAATCCACTGGCTCCCATCCACTCCCATGTTAAATCGATGTGCTGAACACACCGGACGCTGAAGCGTAGCATTGCGCCGCGGCTGCCTCGCGCCGTGCAGCCATCGTTTCGGCGTCGAGTCTATTTTTTCCGCTTGACACAAGCGTATCGCGACAGGAAACACACTGAAAAATTATTTTAAACAATATTGACGACATATTTTATGTGAGATTAATTATCAAATATGCATCCCATACTTTGTATTCACCAGCCACACAAGCAGTCACAAAGATAAAAAAAGAGAGGTGGGGGGGGGGGGCTACGTATTCTCCACATAGGTTTGAGTGGAGAATACGTCATTTACCCTCGACACCCGACATTTAACGGAGTAAACAGCAGAAAATGTCTTCAACATGGATGACATTAAATTAATAATTTAACATGTTGTATAAAGACAACACCAAGAAAGACAAATGTTGGGACGCTGTTGCAGTTACTTTTGGAGCAACAAGTAAATATATGCTTGAAAAAAAAATTAAATGCCGTTTTTACTGCAGGCTGATAACAGCGGCGCTTCGGCGTTGCTACCGCGCCCGGTGTCAACCCGGCGTTAGTCAAAAAAGAAAAAATCCAGACACACAAGTGTAAATATGTATCGCCAAAGTATCTTGATCGACCCCTGGTAGCTGGCTGCAGTGTAGGTCGTAGACCCTGCCTCCTCCATGTCAGTGGATTGGACATTGGCCAAACTAGAAAAAAGTATTTCTTTCAATTTAGTTTTATGTTTTTCAAGTTCAGTTCTAATTTGTTACTTGATAAATAAAAACAGGAGTGAAACAGCAGAGACTGACTGAGGGTAGTTGTGCATGTGTATCGATGGGATATCACTATAACGGCTCCATCCCCCAAACACTACTACGCAGATTCTGGCTCCAAGTGACGTCTTCGGTGCAAGATGGCAGCGTTCGTATCTGGGATATTTTGGCTTCATTACTGGGTAGTGGAGGAAGTGAGATGCACCATCTGTCTTTTTATACAGTTTATGACACACAAATTGTCTCTTTCCCCAGGCTTAATTCTATTGATTAGTTAAGCTTTTATTTACAGTATCGATATTATATATGTTATGTTATGTTAAAATACAAGGTTTTGGAAAACACATATGTAAAACTGAAAGATACGGCAGACACCCTTCAAGGATCTTAAAATAGTCTGTATACTTTATAACTGGACTTTTAATCAAACATAGACTAAGAGTGATAATGCTCTCGTTTTATTTCTGTTACCACAATCCATCTCAGGACACATCTGTGTATCGTTGAAAGAAAAAAATGTCGACGTGGGATGTGCTATGCAAACATCACTCATGTTGAACCACTTCCAGTGGTTGACTAAAGGTCTACATGCTGTATGCGAACAGTTATAGATATAGATAATAAGGTCAGCATTTTAACCCTTACCTTGCAGAGAGAACTGAGGTCGAAGCCATAAGACTGGGCGTTTCGAGAGCCTGCATTCATGTAATTCCCCAGCAGCAGCACCAGCTCCAGCAAGCGGCCAAAGGAGCTGCTCTTCCTGACCTCATCACAGGCGGCGTTTACAGCCAGGATATCTGGACGCAGGTTGTTTACTTGCTCCTCAAACTGCAGTCTGAAGAGGATGTGGCTGAGGCGAGGGTGCAGACGCTTCACACTGCTCATCTGTAACAAGGAGAAAAAGAATAGTATGAGAAGGAGAATTGCAAACATATTAAAACAAAAGAGGAGTGAAGCAAGAGTAAGGAAAATATATCAAACCGAGAGAAAAAAGTCAAAGCACATAGTCAAAGTTATAGAAAGCAAAAACACACTCTAGGTAAACTCACATTTAGCCGATCTGATTAGGAAGGCATTCATGCAACGTGCATGGTGGAAAGTGTTGCTAGGCAGTAGTAATAGATGCTGGCAGTGATTTGATTTGGGACCCAGGTCTGGTAAGTTAATTGTAGAGTTTTGTGTCCATATAGGGCAGGCAGCGGAGGGGGTGGAATATACAATAGGCTGCCTAGGATTACCACTCTCACACAATTAGAGAAAATTGGAAAATATTGCACTGGGCCCAGGGCCTGGCCACAACAGTGATTGTGTATGTGTGCAGGGCGGAGAGGAGGGTGCAGGTTCGAATTGTCTGTTTCACACAACAGCTGGCTGTGCAGTTTGATGTCCTCCATCAAGGGTTTAATTATAGCTACTGTAATGTTATCAAATTACTATTTCAGTCCATGAGTGAGTGTCTGTTAGTGTGTGTCAGGGTGTGTGTGTGTGTGTGTTTGTGTGTGTAAACGAGAGGACAGCAGGGATAGGAAAGAGGGCAGGTGAACATTACAAAATTATAAAAAAAATACATAATACTCAAACACAGCCCAAAGGATCTGATCAATTATAGGAACATTATGGTGAGGACAAAAACATCAAGGGAAAAAAAGAAGCCTAATGTGATCGGGTGCAAAGTGAAGTGAACGAGTGCAGCTGTTGTTTCCATGATGACCGCTGGACCAAGCTGTGCGGTTTACAACGAGAGGGGAGGGTTTGATACATTATAAAACACAGCATAACAAAATTAATGACATTATGGAAAATGAGCTCAGGGAGGCAGTAGGCTGTTGACGTTCCTCACATATTAGGAGTATGAACAGTCAATTTAAATCATATGCATCCAATAGTGGAACAAAATAAAGTGAGAAAATATTTCTGGCATCTTGCAATAAATGTCTCTGTAGAGTGTCAACATCGATTTAAATCCCAGATGAAAGTCTTTGATTCAAAGAGTTGCCAGTCATTAGGAGCGTGACTGCAGCCGAGCCCCGGAGGATGCACATGCTGGTAAACACAGTGATCCCTCAAATTCCAGAGACGGCAAGTCATCAAGCACAATTCATGTAAAGCAATAAAAGCTACTGTACTGCATGTTTTTACACTACAAGTTTAGAAATGTAAAACTAGTAGAAGGTTTAATCGAATAACATGGAGTCTGATGGAAATACTGGAAGATCAAGACTCTGTTTTGGCCTTTTTGACTTCTTGTCACAAAGATCTTTTCATGTAGTTCCAAAAATACATTTAAAACAACCACATTTCCCATGTGTCCAAAGCACTATGAGGACTTGTATAAAGTAATCAGTTCATGGATTAGACACATAACGTAGAGTTCAAATCAAGAGTTGCAGATATTGTCCAAAAAAAAAAAAAAAGGAGGAGGAAAAGATAAAATGCATGTGTTTGCACAATTGCAAATTAAAAATTCCATTTGAACCTGAACTTTCGATAGGTGGAAGCATCTGATGGGGCCCAAGCAGGCACAGCAGCAAAGCAACATTATGTAAGTACGCTCCCCTTTGTTCTATGACTCCCTGATGAGCCACACACAACAGCTGAGCAGGCTCTATCCCCCCCTAACCGCTCAGTCGCTTCATTTTCATTCAGACTCTCTTTCATGGGTGATTACAAACAGTGTTATTGTGTGTTTTGTCAGCAACCAGGTTGCTAGGCAGAAACACAAAATTCCAACAAAAACTGCTAGAAACCGCTAATGCATAATTCTTAAAAAAGCTAAGCAGTGCTGCTTTTTAATGTGGATAAATTAGGACAGAAGTCCACAGGTGTCCCGTCTGTGTATGTGTGTGTGTTTGTGTGTATGTGTGAGAGAAAGTGCAGAGAGAAAGACAGACATCCAGGGAAAGATTTAATGTGAATAAAAGACAAGTTCACATTACTGTAACATTAAAATAGTAATAAAGCCGGTTTTATAAAACCATGTACATATCTGCCGTTAAATTACTTTATGGACGTTGCTTCAAATTGATAAATAAAACAGATATGTAGTCAGAAGTCTTTCCAATTAAACCAACATACTATGTAAGAAATAAAATTATTGTCTGTGGTTGTGTCTGTACATGTTGGTAGTGCTAGAATCAGCTGGTGGGTAGGTCACAGTTTTATGTTTGTGTACGATTGTATTTACTCACCACAACCCCAAACTGCTCAGGCTCTGACAAATTTGCATACTCGTTTTTATACTTGGCCAAGGCGTTCAGCTGCTCCTGCTCCGGCAGATGCTTCACCAGGTTCTACAAAGAAGAGAGAGGAAGAAAGCAAGTGAGAAGTGGCACAGAGGAAAGTAAAGTAGAGAACAATTTAAAAAGCCCAACCGGAATAAAATATTTTCAACCCTCCACTGTGCATTTCTCTATCACATGCACAGATAATTCCCAGCATCCTGCACACTGCAGCAGGGCTATTGAGGCCTGCTGTAGTGTGCAGGAATAGTCAGGTAAGTTTCGATGATATTACTGGGGAAAATATATTAGCATGCTGATTGAGGTTTGTTCATCTGTTCATCTAGCCTATTTCTATTCATTTATCCATCTATTGTAAATATTTTTAAAGACGATTCCCATTGTTTGGCTTACTACTTATATCTCTGGCATTGCATTAAAGTTTTTTTACAAGCTTTTTTCTCATCTTATTGTACAGAACACTTCCACGTGCACTATCTCATATGTGGAGACATTTCACCCTAGCCAATGTAGAAGGAAAGACTCTGTACATTTGCAAATACTGTGCAAAGACCTATGTTGAGAATGACACAAAGATCCAGAAGCATATAGTCAAGTGCCCAAAGTTTCCTCAGGGCTCAAATCAGCCTATGACAAAACAAAATGTATATATTTATGTCTGTATATGACAAGGTAAATACAGTAAGTATAAATTACCCACACAATTTTCGCTTATTCCCGTATATTCCCATGGAAAGTTTCCCACTTTGAATATTCCCGGAATTTTGCAACCCTAGCGGTGATGATGTCACAGACCTACTTTGACAACTTTCATATCATATATCTTCCTCAATTTCATGTTAATGTCCAATCATTTTAACCCTAAAAAATTTGACTGTTTATACCTTTAGTTACATAAATATGGATTAAAACGGTGATTCCATGTCTGCGCTTAAAGATCAATGGTGAAGAAATGAGCGTCATCCTTTATTCAGGAAATCTAAAGAAAGAAAGAAATCTAAACCACTGCTGTTTTGTTCATGTTTTGGTGAGTTTCAATTGTTAAGTTTTGTAACTGCAATAAAATTGATTTAATTATCAAACACAGAACTATATCCTTAGGGCTACATATATTGTGTATAGACAAATGAAAGTGAAATTGTGATTGGCTTTTTCAGACTGCCAAAAGGAACAAATGTTGAATTATTTAGGGCACACTCATTGCATTCTCATTTGAATGGAATAGCCATCTCAACAAATACTGCTATTGTGTGGTAAATACATCGGTCTGATGCATTTTAATTGGGTTGAACATTTGTTTTTTGATGCCTGGAGTCAGGACAAAAATTGCTACTTCCATTACCTCAGTTTTTATTGACGTACCATAATGGATTTGGCCTTGATGATTATATGTGCGCGTTGTAATTAACAATTATCGATCAAATTAATTCTTTATTCGTAGCTGATTTGTTTTAGCTCAGCTTACTCACAACCAGACTGACAAATCACAGGTTAACCATCTTAATTCCTTAAAATCATTAGTAAAGGTTCTCAACTGGTGGAGTACAAAATGTAGGACATCAACTCATTGTGGTGATCTATAGATGATTTAAATGTTTCTTCACAAATATAGACTATATATCTATAGTTTGCTTAATCATGCCCTTGATTAAAGCCATTTCAAGACTTTTAATCTTTAATTGCGAGACGGCCCCTGAATTCTAGCCTTTACAAAATATAGATTCCAAAGTTGGCACAAAAACTGCAAAAGTAGAGCAAATGTCTTCCTGGCACCAGTTGCCAGTGCCCTTCAGAATTGATAATAAAGTTTCTTTACTTGTTTGTCCCTTCCTACACTGTTGACCTTCTGTCCTTACATTGTTTTTAAACAGCCTACGGCCCACCGACAATTGTTGCAGACTGTTCACACAACCTAGTTTGAGACGGAGGGTGGCAGGCCATTTGCTGTGCCTCGAAGCCTCTAGGCAAGGTGGGCCTCAGTCAGGGAGGAGACCAAGAACCCACCGGTCATTCTGGCCCAGCGGTCATTCTTGGCCACCATTTAAGCAGCATTTTGAGGACTCAGAGACCATGATAATTAAGATTCTCTGGTTTGATGATGTAAAATACCAGACACGGCTCATTGCCTGGCCAACATCATCCCGACATTGACGCATGGTAGAAGTAGGATAATGCTATGCAAGGAGGGACAGGAATAGATCCTTTATGCAAGATAAATACCTTAAGCGTCTGGCCACCAAAATGTTTGAGAGGCTCTGGGACTGGGAAGTCTTTCCTTGTCTCTAAGGGCCCCAGTCCAAGCTCAGACCTAAACCTTGTGAAAAATCTTTTGAGAGACCTGAATATGGCTGTTCACAGACGCTTAACATCCAATCTGACGGAGCTTGAGGGGATCTTTAAGGAATAATGCGATAAGACTTTCCAAATCCACGTCTGCAAAGCTTCTAGAGACTCATGACTGAAACTGTGGCCAATACCTAACCGAAAATCTGGATCCTTTAGCGAATAAGATATTTCAGTTTTATTATATTAATTTGTTACAGAATGGGAAAAATCGACGACTTTTTCCATTTAAAAAATATATTTTACAAGACAACGCCACAGCGTCATACAGTATATGTTTTGCTCATAAAGTTTAAGAGGCAGAATACAGAATAAACATAAATAGACAGACAGAAAAAGAGACATTATTACCTGTTTTAACTCAAGTAATATATGTGCAGCCTTAATGGTGATTGTAATTGGGTCTGATTATTTTGCCAACAAGAGGTGGTGTGGCTCACATTGTCATTATATTCTTCCTGCTAGCTTTAACAAGTCTGGGGAAACTTGACAGTAGAAGGATGAAGAAACAAGACTTCTCTCACAAAAAGAGATTTGAAATGAATAATGTCACTTCATGGCAATGCGCCTGACAAAGAAAAGAAAAAAAATGAACTTTTCTGCAAGGACTTGAAGAACCTGAGCAAAGGAATCGGAGAATGGCAACACTCAAAATATACTTCCTGCCTCAAGTTGAGCAGTGGCACTTGTAGGTTGAGAAAATTTCCAATATTATTCCCTTTTCAGAATTAGGTGTTAGGTGGTTTGCCCATGTGTCATGTCAGATTGGTAACTCGAGCTCTAAACCTTTCACATTTAATATAAAACCTGCTTTACCTGAATCATAGGTTCAGTGAGTTGCTCCTCATCCACCTCCACTATCATGCAACGGATTTCCTGATAAGGCATACGGAAGGAACCCAGGAAGATAGCTAGACACAAACAATCAAAACAGACAACAAATGCTGTGGTAAATATACAAATGATAAAAAAAAAAAATGAAGGTGGCGATTCCAGACAACTACACAACTTAAAAAACGTAGAGTAAAAGAAGATTAAAAGCCGGACAAAAACATGCGTAGATGTGAGATCAGAAGAAGAGCTCAAGGACATTACAAAGGAGCCGCGAGAAAGAACTGCAGAGAAATAAAATGAAAGATACATCAATGCAGAAGTCAGGCGCACATAAAAACTCTTTTAGAAAAAGTGATAAGAAAAATTACCCTGGTTGAGCAAGCATGATATCCTCAAGCAAGAAGTACCACCAGGGACTGAATGGCAAATGCCTTGTCAGGATAAGTCATTAGCCTCGCTAGTGGAACCATTCAAAAGATCCTGACATTTACAACATGCGTGAGCAGAGGCCAGGAGCCAGATGATGCAGGATTTTAATGATTATCGGTAATATCTAAAGGTAAAAACTGTGATATTTTGACTACCATTTTATGTTCCAGCTTCTAATTGATACACAGAATTCTCAAAACCAAATTATGAGAATTTGATTGCACTGCACAATTTCCTTTGACAGATTTCACAGTACATGACTAACTGAAACGTTAGAGCAATAAACGTTATTCTTAGCAATTACTGATTTAACTTCAAGCAAGGGTTGGGAAGCCAGTGTTCAATATGGAAATGGCATTTAATGGAGGTCTAATTGACTAATGAGTAGATATGTAAAAGCTTGATCTCTGTGCCTTTATTGCTGAAAGGACATTTTAACTCATCCTAAATCATTACATTGAACATATTTGCAGTGTTTTGTCATCAATCAAGCAACAGAGTGAAAGCAACTATACTTATTCTCAATCATAGTATAAACTCTTTACCTCCTATGGTGGAACACAAACCGCAGACTTACCCGCTCTATAATTTCAGCTGAATAATTTATCACTGTTACTTGGCTGATTACTCTCATTTTCATTTAATACACGGAATAAAGGTCACAGTTCCCCCATAATATAAGCCAATGAGGTTCTAAGATCGGGGAGTGCTTAAGAGATCAGCTGGTTCCTCATTAATGTGGGGTGCTTTAACACAGCCATTTTAACCAACTATGCGTGCGTTCGTGCATGCCTGCTTTTGTGCGTGTGTCTGAGAGAGATCTGAGTGTGAAAGCTGGAGTCCCAACAGGTTTGGAGATAATTCTAAAATGATATCAGGGTTCAGGTCAGGTACATGCCTGAAATCATAGAAAACATAAGGCCTGGCTCGGATTAGGACACAAAAACAGAAAGTCTGTCAGGTTTTGGTTTGGGCTGCGTTAGTTTTTTTCCGGGCTTGGACAGCTTGAGTCAGTAAATACCAGCCCAAGCTTTGTGAAGACATAAGTTATGTTGAGGCAGTTGTCTTGCTTTAATTGCTAAAGCAACAAGCAACTTACTGTCTGGTAGCATTTCCCCTTTACATCACTTTAAAACATCAAAAAAACACAACTCATAAGAATTACAGCAAGTGACCCAGGTGAGCTCAAGTCCAAAAGTGAGGCTCGATCTACAGACAGGCCCACGACACTGAAAGATTGAGATTCAGGGATGAGTATAAATCTCATCCGTGGCAGGAGGAGTGGGCCGAGAGCAAACCAATACTTACATAGATTCTGTGCAATCTTGGGATCGAGCACCTTGAGCTCTTTAATTCTCTTCTTTATGGATTTCTTATCCTCCAGATCCTCCTCTTGTTTTTTGGCTGATGAAGACAAAAGCACTGGATTATTATCACAAAACCCACTGAAGCAAGATTTACCCAGATGTGTGCCCTTCGTGTAATGCTGACGTATGTATGATGTACACAAAGTCAGATACTGTAAGATGGATTAAGTAGAGATTCTCAAGTTGAACACTGAATTTAGTTGTAATATTCTAGCCATTTAAAAAAATGTTGCGTTTGTGTATGTTTAATATGTTTGTGTTAGCACACAAACATATTAAATGCTTTTTTTGTGAAAAGCAGTACATAGTTCACCATGACAGGATGCCATGCTGTTACAAAAACACGGAGAAGGGGATTATGGGAATGTTTTGCTCACAACAGAGAGTAATATATGAATAGTAGGTGTCTCATTCACGAAACCAGAGCTTAGGTTACTGATGAAGCAAATCTGCTCTAAGTCACAAGCAGCCAGGTAGGTGGGATTGCCAGAGAGCTATTGGTTGGTAGGAGAGGCATCACAAGATTCAGGATCACAAACAGCAAAACAAGAATCTAAAGAGGCACACACAGATATGTGCATTCATACACAGCCTTCTTGATACACACAAAACAGAGTTCATGGTTGGTTTAATTATTTAAAACACCAGATTAAGAGACCACAATGTGCATCCCAGGAGTATGCTGGGTAATTGCCTGGTGCTGTAATTATGGCGAGTTTGAGAGGGGAGAGAAAAGGAGAGGAGAGGAGGTATTCCTGTTTTTTCCACATGAGCTTGTTCTTCATTCCGGGATCCTGTATCTAATTGCGAGGAGGTATGCTGGGAGCACAGCTAGCATTGTCCACAAACATGCACACCTATGGCATAACCCACCACGCGCCAGAGTACACAAACACGGCAACACACTGAGCTTTTCTTGGACTTACGTGGCTCCTCTGCTGGTACACTCTCCTCACAGTCTTTTCATGTGTAGGAGAAGGGGATTGCAAAAGACGAGACAAGGAAGACAATGGGAAATGTGAACCGTGGAAAAGGGAGGCGAGAGAGAACGGCAACAAGGTGAACATAAATTTCCATAAGACTCCATCCTGTCCACTGCAGCATGAAATATGATGAGACTCAAGTGAGGAAACAACAAATATGCTATAAAACATACAAGGAAAATACTTGGATGAATAAACAAGTAGAAAACAACATAAGAGATTTACCTGAATATTAAACTAATTCAACCTAAAAAATTAACACTTTGACACTGACATCCCTGACCTGGAATCGGTCACAATCTATTCAGGAGTTCATATTGTTTATGAACCTGCGGATTCCCCCTCACAGGAAAAAACACTCCCAGGAAAGACCAGCTTTTACCATGTCAGAGAAATGTATGACAGCAGCCTGGTCGATGAAAACTGGACACGAGGCAAGCGGGAGCAAACAAGCCAAGAATAGAAGTTCTAGAACAATAAGGACTCATCTCTGATGAATATTTGACGGCAACTTCACTCAGAAAAAACACTTGAAAGACCTATCATTACCACTGAGAACTGAGCTGTGCTTCATATCATGGACTCTCACTGAAATCACCCACAAACACTGCAGTCCTCCCCCTCTCCCTTCTCTCTCTCCGTGGACGTGGCTTCCAAGTGGCAGATCACAGAAACCTGCCGGAAATGACACCACGTTCCGATCGCGACTAAAAAGCTGCGTATTCCTCTACTTAACACGTGAATAAAATGAGATAAAAATAATGTCCAACTAGCCTTTAATGAAGACAATATTATTCCTCAACTATTTCCAGCTGCAGTTCTTAGGATTTTAGTGCCCCAAGACCTTTGAAATAAGTATTGTGAGGTCTGAGCTAACATCTACCATGGAACTGTAGTGCCATCCGATGACTCTGCCTTAAGCATCTTTCAGAGGCAACAATATCAGATTTAATACTGATTTCAAATCCACATCATAACACGAAAACACAGAACCACCCTCCTCTCTGCCCCCTGAGCCACAGCCTTGAATGAGTGATTCTTTCCATTAAAGAAATATCTTGTGTTTGAATCACGTAAGCTACTTGCTATTATCATGATATTGTCATACATTGGTAATTATCCCCTTGTTGTTTTCCCTTGTCGAGAGAAAGGTTAAATAGGATTAATAAAAGACACAAAAACATTCAAAATGCAAACAGAAATAAACAAATTGGTTGCGCTAATAAAGGATCAAAACTTTGTTCTATCTATTTTCAGTTTCTTCTACCACCTCCCAACCTCTTGTGGAGAAGTGTTTAACAAATAATGATGCAATTTATTTTTCCTTCCAGACTGACTCCATGGGCATAAAATATAAAGACGGCATGTTATTAGGCAGAAATAAGATCAATAAGAAATGTAAAGATGCTAATATTTACCTGTAAATCCACCATATAGAGATTAAGTTTTTATTTGTGCCTGTATAATTTTATGTTATTGGAGATTTGAATGCAATATAAGGAGCCGGCCTTAGAAAGTCTCCTGCTGACTGCATTAAGATGTTGTATTGATCCACCCATCATAACTTATAGTCTGAAAGAAACTCATTTATTTACACCCAACGTGCTCACACACACACACACACACACACACACACACACACACACACACACACACACACACACACACACACACACACACACACACACACACACACACACACACACACACACACACACACACACACACACACACACACACACACACACACACACACACACACACACACACACACACACACACAATCCAAGCCGCCTCAGGTGTTATCAGTTAAATCAGATAATTAGATCGTCCAATCCCCACCCTTTCCTTTCTGGTGTTAAAACAGCTCTTCTTCAGGGAAGCCAGCTCATTATACATCAGCCAATTAAAATGCCCCGCAGGGTGTCAGAGGTCATTGGTTAATCAATCAGACAGAGCAGTAACTGTTGTAGTTATCAGATCATGCTATCACCCAGGAAGCGGGGGAGATAAGAACCCTCTTGTGAGTGCGCAGCAATGGGGAGTCTGCATCACATCAGTGAGCACCAGTAGGAGAGAAGCAGCGGACACAGTGTAGTTACAATGGGACTAGTGCTACTTTCAAATGGGGTCATTTTCACGCTCACATGTTCCTGAGAAGAGTCCGTAAGAACGCCTCCCTCCTGTGGCATTCACAGCCTTCGAAGTGGAAATGTGCTTGAAGCTCGGAGGGTTCGACATGTTGTCAGAAACTGCCGAGTTCGCGGAGGTTAATTTTTCAGTGGATGGTGAGATTATATATTATAATTTTTGTCGCATAGAGTTTTCCCTTTGTAAGTTTGTGATACATCTGAGGAAAATGTTGATATTCCCAAGGGCCTCATCTTTTTTTCCTGCGTCATTATGCCTTTGCATTTCCTGCATTTCATTAGCCGCTCGCTGTTTGTTAGCTGTGAAGAATGTCGAGAGAATAACGAGTAGTCTTTCGGCATCAATGCTGCGAGCACCACAACCTCCCATGTGGTAGCCATGACCTCACAAGTTCTGCAGCATACAGCAGTAGATCATTGTCATTCTCTTTTTAACCTGTGTGGAGAGACGGAGCAAGAAGAAACTGTGAGTGAGCTCGACAGAAAAAAGCTAAGTTACGATTGTTGCCACCGAAAAACCACGGTTGAGATCAGATGAAGCAGAAAGGGGAATCAAGGACTCCATTACAACATGGGAGACAGCAGTGCATTAGAGACAAACACTAAAAAGAGTGAGGAAACAGCACGAGTTGAAAGGCCTGCTCTGCTCTGCCCTGCCAGAGTACACAGTGCTGGCAGTGTAGCTCCAATGCACCTTCAAGTTAAGGCCTCTTAATGGACGCCTGTGATAAATGTCAACTTGATGGCGAGACTGTGGACAAAAAAAAGATGGAGAGAACAGTAGACAAAGAAAAGAAGAACTGTACATTGTTCTCCACCCGCAGTGTAGTATCATTTCAGGGAAAATGTTTCCTGCACTCTGCACAAAATAACAAATAAATGAGCCAATTTGTGCTCCTGTCATTTCTTGGATTAAAAAGAGATTTTGGATAAACAAGAAAGGAAAAGTTTTATTCATTTTGGGAGAAAAGAAAAAAGGGTTGGAAAAAGATTCGGAGCTGCTTTATATACTCCTCACTTTTAATAATTCTACTGACTGGCTTTGTTCCATTCTCTGCCACAGCTTAAAGGCACTAGACAAAAAAGTGTCAATGTGTAACACTGCGTGCACACATGCTACCCAAACAGTTGCACTTCCCACAAGGCAGTATCAGTGAATTGTGCCATCAAAGCACTAAAGGGAATGGTGGATGAAATAAAACTGCTGTGAAAGAGCATGACTGATGCTGTACATGACAGGCAGGCCTCAGAGACGAGCAAGTAGCACCTCAAATATACACACACACACACACACACACACACACACACACACACACACACACACACACACACACACACACACACACACACACACACACACACACACACACACACACACACACACACACACACACACACACACACACACACACACACACACACACACACACACACACACACACACACACACACACACACACACACACACACACTTAACCTAACGTAACCACAGTTCACATCTTTGCACCAACCTTAACCTTACTGGGACCTCAGGAATAAGGTTTAACCTCTGGAGGTCTCCTGGTCCTAAAAGATCGGTGTATAAAAAAAACAATACACTTACGTAAAATGGAAAAAAGATATACTAATCTTCATCTAAGAGATAATCTAAGAGACATCAAGTGGAATAAGGAACTGACAAGGGAGAACGGCAGGAGACAGACTGTGTGTGTGTGTTTGTGTGCCAGTGCATCATTTTATCCAATATTTGTCCAACTATCTTATTTCCTGAGGAGATATCACACCCCGAGTTGACTTTTCTCTTGATGAGGCTTCATTATTTATGGAGCGGTACAGTGATACGATCATCTCCCCCTGAGAAAGCAGATACACAGGCACATAGCGAGGGGAAAGTTGAGAGGGCAGCCGTCTTCAAAGGGTAATTAAATCACTGTGTTCCTTCCAACAGCCTATCAAGGCAGTCATGCAGGTAACTTTTAAATCACTGCTATTAGGGGAGTTTCTGTAACAGGGATAATTTTTTGGCCCCACCACAATTCAATGAGCAAAGCCCCACAAACATACATGTATCACGCATGCACGCACGCACATACACACGCAAGAGCACA
This sequence comes from Platichthys flesus, assembly GCF_949316205.1. Taxonomy (NCBI): domain Eukaryota; kingdom Metazoa; phylum Chordata; class Actinopteri; order Pleuronectiformes; family Pleuronectidae; genus Platichthys; species Platichthys flesus. The sequence continues at coordinate 8,902,430 of NC_084945.1, read as the reverse complement.
CACACACATGCACGCACACACACACAATTGCCTGAAGCAAAATCCACTATGAGACATCTGATGCACAGGAGGGGGGTTGTCTGGAGCAAGTGAAAAAATCCACCGTTTTGACAAATCTGTCGACTCTACAGTCAACAGAGGGGAGATGAACAGTCAAACCAGCCGTGTGGTTTCTGACTGTTGACTCACTGTGTGGTTCTGATCCAGCTAAGTCCTGAACTTGAGTCAGCCTGACAGAACACACCGGAGACATCTAGTGCGTCCAGTAGCCGTGTTGACGACCCACACCTGCCCTGTCAACGCGCACGCTCCGGCGTCCTGACTAACGTTGACATGACAGCTCGACCGGCCTGTTTACACACGGACAACTCCCTTGATCTGGAGTTGTGGATGTGCGAGTACCAGTGAGAGGGAGAGAAGGAGAGAGAGAAAGAGAGACAGAGAGAGAGAGGGAGGGAGGGAGGGAGGGGAGGGAGATCAGAGTAATGAAGTGAGGTGCTGTGTTGTGAGTGAGCTAATCAAAGTGAACCATGCAGGGCCACCTCTCCCTGTGATCCAGACTAGATGACCCAGGGCCATAATTAGTCGGAGACTTTCATTCGGATAGCAGCAAATGAATAGACTTCATTAAGCTTTTCTCTCCTCTCCTCTCCTCCTCTATTCCTGCTATACCAAGATTATTTCTAAGTACAAACCACTAAAATCGCCCTTGTGTGAGCGTCAGTGTCTTCGAGACGGCCGATGCTCCACAAAGAGACTCGCATGCTCTCTGTAGTGTATGTAAATATGTATCTTTTAAATTAATTCACAAATCTGGACTCAAATTAATGATGCTACTTCAAAAAAAATTCTAATTATTTAGAAGCCTTTGTTAATAAGTGTGTACCAGCCTGTGTGGGTGGATTTTACTAACACCTCTATTCTCAGTGGAGTAGTGCCCTCTAAAGGCCTCTTGAAGACCTACAAATGGCCTCTAAGTGTGTTTGTGTGTGCGTGTGTCTACCAAAATGAGTATTTTCTGACTATTCTGTCATATCAGGTATGAGGCATTATTATCTCCATTTCAGTTCACTATGTGACAGCACCGGTTCTATCTCTGCAACTGTTAAGCCCACCCCAACATTCCCCAAGTCATTCACTGGATTGATGACAACCTAAATCATTCATTTGCCATTTCGCTGTTGTTGTTTTTGTCTCTCCTCCCCACGCTGTTGCAAACATGTCTACATCCAGCCCCTCGCCACTTCCCCCTGCCCTACATACACAAATGTACATGTGTGGATGAAAAATTGCTGCAGAAAAATAAAGTTGCACAAGCAAATGTGTTTTTAACGAGCAAGCCCATTACTTTGGTGATATGAGAACATAAAAACACAAATTGGGAATAAATTGAGGTGCTGATCCTTGAGAAACTGAGGCAGAAGAGGGGGGGGGGGACAAAAGGGGAAAGAAGGAAAGCCGACAAACAGAGGGATGTAAACCACACAAAAAAGAAGAAAATTAAGCTAAGAGGCAGTGTGTGTCTTTGTGGCAAACAAGGGATATGTGACATTTTAAAGCATTTTCAAGACACCATTACATGTCCAGGTAATTGCTTTGTTGCCACCTCTTATATTTTTTATAATTGTACTTTGTTCACATACAGTCTCAAATGTGAAAAACTGATTGCACTGTGCATTATGTGATCAGAGCCTCCCTTTCACCAACAATGACGAGAGCCTTTAATGATCATGTGTGTGATGAGATCCTTCGTATTGGCCCAAATTTTCTGCAGCCACATGAAAAGTCATTATGGGACTAATGGCGTTCTTCAAAATGTCACCGCAAAAAAAAGCATTAGAGGAGTGCGGGGAGAAAGGGAGAGAGGAGGAGGGCGAGCGAGAGCGAGAGCTAGAGACACACACGCAGGAGAGAAAGTTCATCTGACGTGAACAGATGTGCACGAGTGGCGAGCAATACTAAACACTTGATAGCATGAGATGGAGATCCTGTAGCTATGCTGAGACACTACAAAGTGGTTCAACACAAACTTAGTAAAAGCTCCTGAAGTTTTCCATCATTGTACACACAAGGAAACCTAAACATTATATTTCATTCATACCCTAATGGGGCTGAGTGTTCTAATTAGATAAATTAAGTCTTGAGTTCAAGACAACTCAAAGTATAGATCAAAATAAAATAAAACAACATGTGACTGTTACTCTCATAAATATGCCTCACTCGACTTTTTACCCCCTTGGAGGACATTCATTTCAATGAATACACTTCCTACTACACTGCTCTTTCATCCCCACCTCCACCAGTCCTCAATCTCTTCATAATTCCTCTATGAAGGTGTCCACCAGCCGCCTCGTCTTCTTTTGTCTCATTGTAATAAGAAAGTCTCCTAAGTTCTCTGCACTACAGTCCACAAAAGCTGCCGCTGCTCTAAGAAATACGCCCACCTCGCCCATGAGAGTAATTACCAGTCAGTACATGCCTATGTTAAGCAGCTTCAATTTAGAGGTGGTCTGAGGGTTATTGCTGTGATGACTGACAGATTGGAAGTGCAGGATTATGTGATCGCGACGTGTTTTGTGTGTCACAGCGGTCTGAGTTTGAAGAGTCACAAAAAGCTGCGAGCTGCGGCCGCGCTCGTTACCTGCACGGAGGAGACCAGCCTTGATCATGTGCACTCGTAAACCACTCAACCACCCATACGAGCTTAACCCCGCCCACGCACGGCCGCCGTTCCCATCAAGCGGTCGCCCGAATGTGCTTGTGCAAACTGACAAAAACCCACACAAACACGCTTCCTTCCCAGGCCATTATAATCATATGGAAATGGGCTGTCTAATTATCTCTTACAGCATGTCAGCAGTGGGGAGAGAGCTTGTCTTTCCTCAACTTTCTCTTTAACAGGCTACATTGATCTGGAGAGCCTGACCTCCACTGAGAGCACAGCTTTAAAGCTATGGCAGGAGACATGAAAAAGGGGACACTTGCTTGTGAAGCAGCTTGATCAAGTTGGAACACCCATGCCCTCATTTCTGACGAGCTATTCATTAAAATTTAACTCGTTGTTTTCGGAGCCTTAATGCCAAACTGCAGCAATCCACCATGTATATTTGTCACAAGCTTAATAATGATTGTCTGTGTGAACACCTGTTCAGAACAAATGGACAATCATTAATTGCCTATCAACCTCAAAATCCATTAGTAAAACAAATTTTAATAAGCTATTAACCTCCACATTATAAAAAAATGTTACGACAGCAGTGAGGAACACACCAGCGCTGATTACTAGTAATCAACTCAAAGAAATACTTGTATCAAATGTTTACATAGATGAAACTAATGAAATATCCCTTCATATAGAAAATTAATGAATTTAATAACTGGCCAAAAAATGTCAGGAAAACAAAGAAACTTTGACATAAGAAACCACTTCACCAGATGCATCTGTATCTTTTAGCTACACTTCAACCCAGGTTAATGGAGGTTTCTTTACTGCTCTAAGTTTCCTTCTGAGGTGCTTTCTGTGCACACATAAAATCGCATAAAATCTTAAATGACAGGACAGAGAGCAGAGAAGACATTTACAACAAAGGGACGGATCTACACTGAACCTGATTTCATACATAGGTCGCCCGGGGGAGCAGGTGGTATTAGATTGTAAAAAATAATGGACTTCGGAGGCGGAAACCTGGCATAACTGTACAAGCTCATCAGGTTGAGCAGGCTCCCTGTTTACAGTATCCTTTTGAAAAAATGTGTAAACATGTGTCTATGTTGAAAGACATTATTTTTGGCACCCGAATCCAAATTCCAGTATTAGTTAAGTTACCGTGGCAGCACTACTTCAAAACTTTAAGAGATTTTATTATGTTTATTAGGCGATTATTCAGAATATTACGGAGGTGGAAAAGATAAAGTAAATTAAATGCTTTTAATCAATAGGGTTAATCGTGTTTTTCTCCGTCACTGTGTTTGACTTTCATTTTCATACTGCATGAGAGTTATTATCCTAACATTCTAATTGCTGAGTGAAATATATAAATATTCATAACACATAAGATTTAACACATATGTATGTAGACTTTGGCTTTGTCTTTTGGAGAATTGCTGTTTGCACTTCATGTATAAAAACCCACAAATTGAATGAGACGTCTTTATTTTTATTTAGATCACACTTCTACAAAATGGGCTCACATCCCCCCTTAAACATCTCTGCTTGAATAATAAATCAACACTCCTAATCACAGAAATATTTAAAAAACAAGTTAGAACTGAGTTGCTAATGTCTTAATTTTTAACACTTGCATTCTGCAACACCCTTGCAGTGTTGTATCTGTGGGTTATTAGCAGATGCCTGTTTCCTGGGGAGGAATGGCAAACTGATTTCGAGAACTCTGAGGGTTTCGTCTAATTGGATGTTATTTATTAGCCGAAAAGGGCAACTCTCTTCATGTTGTTGCTCATTTTCCCAGCACTATGGCGAAGGATCTAACTCTCTACCCTCCCCTATAAACAGAGCAAAATGGAAAATATGTGTGGCTTACTCTAGACGTCAATTAAGATTCCTCTGCTTCAACCATGAATGCCAATGTGTTAACATCCACACAGAAACATATAAGGATGATAAGTCATTCGTAGCCCCTTGTGAAAAAAAAAAACCTTGCTCACCAGTTAGTCCTTAAAAAGTTTTATTTTATACTGTGTCAAGATTTATTCTGTACTTTATCAAAGTCTATAAGGCATGACAGAAAGGCAAACAAAGGAAAACAGTATATAGATGGAAGAAGTTTGGGAAAGTTGTGAAGTCACTTAAGGTAAATATGGAGCTGTACTTTTAGTCTGAATAACTAAGAAATTCTTGGCTGGACTAAAAGCATTTTTACGTGTCGGGGACAGCGGTTGAATTCTTCATGAAACCTTGGACAAAGAGAGGGAGAAGGAAGTGCTGTGCAGAGGATCAATTCCATATGAGAACTGAGGTGCTCTTGTTTAAAATAGAAATGAACGTATATAATAAGTCCAGTCAAGATGTGGTATGAGAAACATGAGTTGATAAAATGGGAGTATGGTCGACAACATGAGCTCGATGCATGTGATGATGCCGTTCCGACACCGTGAACTATTAAATCTAATATTCCTGTCATTATCCAATACTCTCCAACAGCAACCTGCAATACGTTAATGATTTTATTAGACAGTATATTTTACGAGCTTTAGTTTGAACAAAAATAAAGCTCAATCAAAACTCAAACACTAATAAATTCATCATGACTCGTATCCAGATCTGACGAAGCACATCATGTAACTGAAGCAGCCTCATTGATCGGCTCCATCCCATTTTACAGAAAGCGGCATCATTTCCTTATGATCCTGAGGAGTCTTGAACAAAGAGGCAGAGAAGCAGAGTGGCTGCACTCGACGGGTTTGTTTCACTGGTGTCCCTTAATGTGAAACTTAAGAAGTAATCTCACTGCTGCTGGAGCTGACTAAATACAAAAGACCAGATGAGACCCAGAGTGTCAGAGTGAAAAGGGGAGACAGCCTCCACGTATCCCTCAATTCCCACCTGCCTGTGTCTCTGAGACTTGCTGTGATGTTCACCCTCTCTTTGTGTGTACACCCACAGGAAAGCCAGGCTCCACACGTTTTATCTCCATCTATTGACACTGATGATCTCAAAGCACTTCTCCAGAGGCTATCTGTAAAATCACAGAAACAATGTAAGGTTCTGAGAGCCGTCAGCATCGTCTCCGGGCATCTGCTCACTACATCTGCTTGTTTGTTTGTGCCTCTCTAATCCCCCCCCCCCATTCCATAAAGAGAAGAGGCCAGGTAAAAAGAAGCAGTGTCTATTTCTGATTACTGATTAACACTTTATGGGTTTCAAGAGATATAATCAGTCGGATGATGTAACAAACAATGATATTATAGTTTGAATACAACACTATAACACTTCAAATTCAATGTTGCGTGTTGTGGTTGAAAAGTAACTCTGATTATGTCTCAATATGTGAAATTCAGAAAATATGGAACAGTCAGAATAATCAATTCATAACTAACCTTGTAGCTTTTGCTGTGAGGTCATGGAATAAAACCTTTGAAAAACCAATAAGCCTACAGACGATTAAGCAGCAGGGAGGCAAATCAACAGTTATTAATGATATTTCTGAGAGCTTACAGCAAGGCCACCAACTTAATCACTTATGCAGTCAAATTTGAACTACGCTCAACACAGACCGCACGCCGATCGTTAAAAGCAAGAGGAGGCAATTTACGGTCAGATATCAAAGAAATATTAAAACTTTGAACACCACAGTCTTATAGAAAACATCTAATATTCCTGTTTAAGTTCACAGCTAATGGGATAAAAGGTTATTCAAGTTTGAAACAATGGGACAGGGGATGTAATCGCACTGACTGCACGGCAACAGAAATTACAGAAAAAAGTCAACTGAAGCAGTGTGCTTTGAGGTCAAGAACAAGTCTGATATTACAACAGGTTCAGGATGAGGACACATGTTCCTATGAACAAGCTTTTCCCTTCAAGCAGTTACCAATGATGAATGATTTTTTTTTGGGGGGGGGGGGCATTTGCCTTCTATAATATTCCCTTAAATTATGTTATAATATGCTTTCATGTTTAGAAAGTTGCGAAAGATATATGAAGACAGTCCTGACTGTATATTTTCAGGTCGTACATTGCCCGATGAGTGATGTTTCCTTACCAGCTCCAACAGACTCATATTCACAAAAAACAACGTTATTATCTCTGGATTAGGTGTAGAGACAGTGAACACTGTTGGTAGAGTTTGAAAAGAGAAGCAACGAATCGGCGAAGCAAAATAAATTAAACAAAAAAAACATACTAACCTTTGGTTTCTGTTCCGGAGCAAGCATGAAGGCAAATCATGCAGCCAAGCAGAAGTTGCAATCATAAGTATAAAGAAAAAAAGCAAGAGGAGAAAGAGAGAATGGGAGACAAGAGAAAACAAGAAAGAAGAAGCAAAGCTTGTTAGTCATCTTTGAAGTAAGCATTATTTCAGACATTTTGTTGGCAGCAGAGACAAAAGAAAGCATTGCACTGAATATAAAGTGATGTTGCAGTCCATAGAGTGAGAGAGAGAAAGAGAGAGAGAGAGATTTTGCATTCATTAACTGAAAAATGTGTCATTGTTATGAACTTGGATAATTACACTTGAGTCCATATTTCTTCAAAGTAATGGACTTGTCAAAACTGGAAACAGAGCAGGGTAAAAATTTTGTAATCACCAAGAATGACACAAAATCAAAATATCGATCACGGAAAGTGTTGATGGTCGGGAAGTGATGTGTCACCACAGAAATTAAATGATGAGTGTCTCAAAACTATATCGCACGTCTTGTGTCTTTATTCTCTCATAATAAGACATTTTACAGATTTTCTTCAATCATAGCACTTGACAACACACTGACTTGCCAAATCCTGTCTCTCACGTATTTAAATATACATGAATTTGTTCTGGCCCACACTCACAGCAGGGACTGAAAAAGGTATGTGAATTTCACTTGTGATGTGTTAAAGAGGATATGAACATTTACATGGTCTGAGACTGTACGTTCTCAATTGTGTTTGTTTGTGAAAGTAAAAAAGATATATAAAGATAAGATATATATCATGCATACAAATGCTGATTTTTGCAGTGACTTCACTGCTATTCACTGCATCACGACAGAATGGGATGTGTTACAATGGATTACAATAGTGCTGCAGCTTATAGCACTTTCTCGGTTCTTCTTGCTTTTGAAGTTCCCTGATGCGGCTGTGAGAAGGACTCCTCTCTCTCTCTCCACACTCATCATATGAGACAGAAACCACAAAGACGGCAATTAAAGCCCTCAGATGTCAAGGGAAAGATTAAAGCTCAGAGTTCACAGGCAGACAGTCAAACCTCATTAGCTATGCTTAATTTATAATCTGTGATTAATAATCACAATGAGATAACCCCTGACTCATGGATCTGACGATTAACTTTAGTTAACCCCATCCACTGTTCATATTCAACCTGCATGTCCTCTTTTCCCAAAGTATATAATCAGTGCTCCAAGAATAGGGCTCACAGAGCAGGTGTGAGAGAAGCATATCCAATACATCCATTGTGTAAATAGAGGGAATGCCATCAAATTAAAAATGTCAAAATCATGATGGATTAAAATAGAAATGCTATTAATCAAGCTGATTAAGGTTGTATATATTGTGTATTATTGTTTTGAAACTGTGAAACAGTAATTTGTTACCAGATACTATTTAAGATGGTGATACTGCACTTGTCTGAGGTCAGTCTTTCCTGCTCCTCTGCTTTTTTTTATCACCAACACGTGGAACTGATCTTCATAAAAACTTGCAGAATTCATGTTTATGTTCATTGATAAACTTGGCGTTGCCTCTGCAACAATGAAGCGACCACAGCTCATCAGGGCAGCGAGGAGGGAGGACATGCAGCCGGGTAACACAGAACAGAACAAAGATACTGGATGGATTACATAACAGAGAGGAAGCCCTTGAAGTCATCAGAAGATTCTCGTGCTCGAAACATCGCAACAAATATAATCCAGTAAGAGTTTGTAGGTGTGCAGATAATCTCCTTTTTTCTTTACGTTCTGTAAAAATATGGAGAACATTTCCCACTCGATTGTTTCGCAACATGTGCACAGTCTTAAACACAGACTACAAGGATCACTTTGGGATCAGTGTTTCCTGAATGGTGAATAGAAAAAAATGTATTGTAATATTTATTTCCCTTGCTAACAGCACTACAAAGAATAATTAGGTGAGAAAAGGTAATGCTTCACAAACTGACAACGGAGAACATCGTGAAAAAAGCACATAACGAGCTCTGCATAAAAGCATTTGAACAATATGCTCCACGTGAGATTTTTCAGCAGGGGTGAAGAACCTCAGGCCTGGGGCTGTAAACAGCGTGTTACACAACGTGCAAGACAATTCATAACTACACATCTCAGAAATACAAAACTAAATTCGCATAACAGCAAATACTTTTACTGTTGTGAAATGAAAAATAAGCACATGCCCTCCAGGAAAACAGCTGGAGGGGACCACCCCTGTTTACAAATCAGAAACCTATAAAACATGTGGCACCCCCTGAATCAGCTGGTTGGCAATAAAAGTAGATAAGGACACAAGAAGGTGCTTGTGACTGTGTGAGAAACAGAATTATTATTTTCAATACTTTGGTTTCGTGGACATTTTGTATGCGTCAGTGAGGAACAATGCAAAAAGCAATACTATACAAACATTGCATTAATCAGCTGTATATGTAAAAGTTTACAAGTTCCATTATCTGTGTTTATGGAGAATTGCTCCAGGGATGACATGAGATTTTATCTGTTTGAAATAAATAATCTAATCTTCAATTGTATACTATGGGAGGATGATAACATCTCAAGAAGCCACTTGGAAAAAAACAATTGGACTGCGTGCCTGGAGTTGTGATGACATGAAGTGACCAGGCCCTCATGGGCATGGTAGAGAGAAGAGTGAGAAATTATGTACTGTATGTGTGGATATGATGGAAGGTTGGCTCCTACCTAGAAAGGGAAATGATTCGATCAGTAGACCCGTAGTTACGTGAGCATCCTTGTAAGAAACTCTTAAATATTTAAATCTTCATCTAATCCTTTGATTTGTGGCTTTACGAGACAACCTGAATGGTACATCAAGCAAAAGCATGTTAGCAGCATCAATAGAGGTACTAGTGGTTCTGCTCAACCCACTCCATCCAATTTCCTCAGGAATTTAAAAGCTCTATTGCCTTTTCAGAATAAATGTTATCATAACTATTCCTTCCAGTTACTTGAAATGGCTCACCTCAAATGGTCTAACATGAGCATAGACAGGGGCCGCCTGAGTTTGACATTCCCTCCACAATACACTTACTCCACACCTATTTCCGATGCTTTGAAAAGTTGATCGGAAGTTTTATTATGTTGCGAACACAAACAGACACTAGTCTGCAGCCGTTTAGTCTCCCACAAAGCAGCTCTCCCCCTGCGCTCACTTTCGCAGAACAGCAGCTGTGTTGGAACAGCGAGCAGAAGGAAGGAGAAGCAGAACGTGATACAAAAGAACAGCAGGGACGGAGCTGACCTCCCGGTCTTTGCCTCCAGTTAGGGAGCACTTAAAATATAGACTTCATTTTGTGTGGAGGAAAAGCATCGCTGCACTGGTGTCTGTGGATTGAAGGTAAAAGTCTGAAGAACCACAGCGATTATGTGGCCAGGTGTCTGTGTGACCATTGCCAGCTGTGCGGCCGGGCTGCCCGGTGTATTTAAAGAACGTGTGGTTACTATAGTTTGAAATAAAATCCAGAGTAAAGTTTCAGCTAATTAAAGCTTGTTTATGTTTTTATTGTTTATTCTTGTGCAGATGCTCATTGGAAGTTAGACAACATTGACATTGATGTTGTCTGTCTGAGTACGAAACAGGCTATCAGCTTAGATAGCATGGTAGCGTTACAACTTGTGCTAAATAACACTTCACATATAATAGTTTTTACAATAAATCGTCTAGAAATGTATGAATGTCTCAATACTTTTAATATTTAAACAAAACATGTCATCCTGGTAGTGGCTCAAGAAATATCAGGACATCACATATTCAGTAAGATTCATCCTGTAGGAAACAATAAGATCTAAATGACATTTTATGGCAATCCATCTGATACATTTGCACACAGCTCACTCTGAATTGAAATGTCAAACTGTTGAGTGAATGACCAAAGTCAACGCTATTTATTTATATATTGATATCCGTCCAATAGCAAACAAGACGTACAAATTTCATGGTGGCCCAAGAGGAAAAGTGAGGCACCACCAGAATTCTTTTGCATTTGTCCTATTAGGAGCATCAATGAAGTGGGCCACCAGAAACAAACCAAAACTGAGCCCTGACGCTTGCCTGACCGAAAAAAACTGAAAAAATGAATTTATGATTGACCTGATTACTTAGTACTTAGATCCTCTTTCATCATTAATCAACTGCATGTCAGAAAGGAAAGCAAAAGACAAAAAAATATATAGAGGGTTATTTGAATTAGTGGATCAATTCTGGGTAAAACACTGGTAATACACTACACAGAGTCTTGATATAGGAAATTCCTAAACCAAATGGGGGTATTTTATGGATATAAAAGTATGTAGTACAATATGTAAAACCATTAGCATCACTATAATTAATTTGGATTTGTAGTTTGACCTTCAAAATTATCCTCTACAGCTTTAAAAGCTTAAGGCAAATATCTGAAAAAAAATTATTGAAAGCAGTGGTAATATATGATTATGTTTATTATAGCAACATTTATTATATTGAAAGTCATTTTAATCCAAAGTCAAAAGTGTGTGTGTGTGTGTGTCTGTGTGTGTGTGTGTGTGTGTGTGTGTGTGTGTGTGTGTGTGTGTGTGTGTGTGTGTGTGTGTGTGTCTGTGCAAATCAACAACATTTTCATCCTGCAGCACACCCCATCCTATCTGACCACAACCATTGATTTACTGCAGCAGGTTACCTAGACTTGTTATACTATATCAGATGATTCACTCCTGCAGCTTGCAGCGTGCATGCTAAGCCCACTTGTGTTTGGTCATATGTGTTTCTGTATACATGAAGGGACTTTAGGTCCTTGACGTATTTATACATGTGAGCAAAGAACGCTTGATATAAGATCATTTGACTCCACAATTACGAGCTGCTTGAATTTTGGCATATATAAATTCATATTTATTTTCTATATTTACAACATCATTGTATGGTATAACTAGCAAATTCAATTCTGGGTTATTTATTCTCACCAGTCGTGTTGCAGTTGCCTCTGCAGTCTCTGAGATAAACTGGCATCTCTTAAGGTAGTTAGGGAAAACTCAGCTGTTGCAAAGGTCCAAAAGATTCCAGTATTGTACTACAGCCTTCCCCAATAAAAACAATCTGTCTTGCTGACAGATTGTTTTTATTCTTCATTGAATCTTAAGTGAAATGTGAGCTGCATACAAATATCCCTTCTTTGTTACTTGTTAGGAAAAGTTATTTAAATTTAAATAGTTAGGAAATATCACACCAGAGATTGCTCAAATATTTCTTGCACTACTAAGCATTAATTTGCCAATTATGTTCACAGAGCACGGCACTCATATTTGAAACACGTTTGTACCAAGCTGTTTCACTTTGTTCCTTTTCGGCACTGTGTCTTACTAACAACAAGTTTTCTTTTTTTGCTTCTTTAATGTTTTGTTTCCATCAGGGATTTTCAAACAACACACATACACATCTGCTCAGCTGGATGGTGCAGTATTCGCTTCTATAAGTGCTTCTATAAGGAAGCCCTAGGTTACAAACATGTGGGACCTATAGATGAGCAGAAGACCAACATCAGACTCTTGGCTGTAAATGTTGTACAGCAAGACATCCATAAGTGACGGCTCTTGACTGCCAGACCAAGACTCACAGCCCATCCAGACCCACTGAGAGACTGAGCAATCCTGGAAGGACATACAGGAGACAGAGGCTTCACACAACACCAATGCCAAGTGGCAACCTCCACTCTACTAGAACAATTGGAAACAACACCCGAGGACAGTCAACACACCAGCTACTGGTCAAAATATGACAAGACAGCTTACAACTCAATGTCCTCAATGCTTGGCACTATACAAGGCTAACAGTGCACTGAACTGAGGGTCAATGCAACTGTGGAAAACAAGAATATGTATGTAAGTAGCTACGAACCTCAAAAACCATCAAAGAAATAAAAGGGTCTAAGTCTGGATTATATGACAGCCTCTCTCGCTTTTCTGCCTTTGAAACATTTTTGACGTTAACAGTATGTCAGAACAATAAAATTACCTGATCTTTTTTATCTGACAGTTTCTTATGGACATGTAAAGGCTTTGTGCTGTCGGCCGGGCAAAGCAATTATGGGTTATTTTGCTCAAGTCAATGAAAGCAACTGATTGTGAGAAAATGACATTGGTGATACCTAAGGAACAGCCTTTTTACAATATAGTCAACGGACAAGTGTGGAGGCATTGTGTGTGTCTGTGCGTGTGTGTGTGTGTCTGTGTGTGTAGGTGTCTGTGTGTGTGTGTGTCTGTGTGTGTCTGTGTGTGTGTGTGTGTGTGTGTGTGTGTGTGTGTGTGGGTGTGTGTGATACTGTGAATTCTAAAGCAAGGAGAATGAGAACAACTTCATCCTTAGGTAAAAAATAAATGACGAAATGCAAATGCCGATATTTCATATCAACGTAAACACACAAAGCAAACAATTTTATGGTCATTTCTTTTTTTACCACCATACAAACTGGGCTGTCACACTTCCTGTGCTTCATGCTACTCTGCAGTTGTTTGATTAGACTGAAGACATTACATTATAAGTGTTACACAATGACATCTTCTACTGTTTAGTGCATAACTGAACATTTCCATTCATTTCAATTGTTTAAGTTTACAGCAAATAACCAGAGGCTTGAGAGAAAAGCATTAAAATCACCTCATATCATTCAGTATGGTCTTATTTAATTTAAATTCTCTCTGACCTGCTTGCTCAAACATTAAAAACACACATTCATCGCAATTTCAGGAGATGTGTGTTAAAGTGGCACTGACCCCTTTGCCAAAAACCACACTCCATTCCCAAGCCAAACAGGCAAACAGAGGAGCCATAAACGATATTAACAAAGTGAATAAAATGTCGACTTAGTCAAATAAATATGTTTCATTCCTCCAAAAGTAGTAATATAAATTCTGGTTCCAGCCGTCTCTTAGCACTATGAATAATAAACTGTATTTTTATAAAGAGTTGATTAACTTGAGGTCTGCCAAACATACAGAGACGGTCTCAAAACAAACTTTTCTCAGTCCCCATCCGCACTTGCAGTTTGTGTACAGGATGGCAGGCGTCCTCTACAGCGAGAAGCACAAACATCACAAAACAATACGGAAGTCTGAAGGGACGTAAATTAATATTTAATCAGAAAAACTGAGTGAATCCAGCTTCATGCTGTGTCTCTTTTAATGTTTAATGCTGATCCAGATGCTTCTGCTCTTAAGTGAGATGAAACATGATGCTACATGGCTGTGTTAATCAGACGACAAGCCCACATGCGCATAGGTACACGCGTACGTTCACTGACACACAGCGGCCACGCAGCTGGGTCCGACAGCTCGACCCTCGAGTCCTGCTGTTCCTACAACCTCCATTGGGACAGAGGGAAATCGGGAGGAAAACTACTAAGTAAACAGATTTAAACAATGTGAAAGGTTGGAAATTAGACAAATGTTTTAAGCCTCTCTCACCAAATCTAAAATGCATTATCCATGAGCAGTGACAAGAACAGACAGACGCCATACTGCAGAGGTGCACTGCTTTGGCATGCCTCCTCAAATGTGTTTGGTGATTGCTCTCAAATAAGGTGGTGCATGCACCCTAACAGGGGAGTAGAATTGTCTGCTGGTGGACATCCTTCCTTTGCCCTCTCCAGAGAACACCTGCTTGACTTTCTGTCTACCTGTTTGCCATTTAGATCTGCCTCAATTATTCAACACCTTGACGATGAAGAACAAGGGAGCCCTGGTGTGTGTGAGGGGGTGGCGGGGGGGTCTCCTGTGCCCTGAGAGGAGTAGCATTGAGTTGTGACAGGTAGATAACACCTGGATGAATAATTCAAATTGTCGTAAGCTAGCTGAGTCAGTGACAAGACAAGAAAGAAAAAACTAGACGTGAATAAATCATCAGAGAAGGGACTAATAGTCCACACGCAGGAGAGGACAAGACTGATAACATCTCATGCTACCTCCTGCGGTATCTTTAATCATTCCAACAACCTTGTACATGAATATTCCAGATCTTACCAACCATACTAATGTGTAAGGATGTAAGCGTATGGTGTCTTATCGTGCAGCATTACCACCAGGAATAGTCGGAACAGCCCACTGAAATCTAAAACATGCACGACAACCTCGGAGACTCGGATTCAGCACAGACAGCTGAATGCAAACTGATCTATCACAGACATGAACTATTGCTTATTTCAAATCAATTCAATTTTATGTATCATAAGAAACATCATCTCAACTTAGAAGGTCAAGACCTTAACAATTGTTCCCACAATGACCAAGCACAGTGGAGAGAGAAAACTCAAATTTATCCATATAAATGTATGACATGCATTCACAGAAAGTATCTTAGCACGACCATCTCCCAAATAGAAGGCTTAAACCTTTCTGTTTTCGTGTTCTCCCGATGTTTATGTGCGTTTTTTATCGACTTCTTCTCCCCCCCACCAAAAGCTCAAAGGTTTATTGTTATAGATAACTGAAGGATTGATCATGTGGTCATACTTTAAATGACAAAAAAAAAAATCACACTGGTTTTGACCACACTGGTATTTTAAGCCATAATACCAGAAAGAAGGTGGAAAGATGAGATGATGATGAGAAATATTCTTTACCAATAATTTATAGAGAGAAAGAATATTAGTGTTTGGACATATTCTGAAAGTTCTGTGAGAGTAAAGTTAAATACTGCAACAAGGAAAAGTGAGAGCCTGACCTGTTCTTTGGGAACCAAAGGTGAGAGCAACTCTGCTCAGTAACTCTGGTTTAGCATACTGGATCTCATCAGCCCGCACCCAGAAGCAGGCCTCTGACATTTCCTGGGGACGAATCTGAAAACACACATCCACAGTTTAGTTTATTTAGTCAACACAAGGTTGTGTATTTCACTCTGCATAGTTACCACAAATGGAAATGTCAGTACAAATAAAATGCATCATTCTGGTTAGATATGAGTCATATGTCAAAGATATAAAAGACTATTTCTACTTAATTAACAGTAAATAGTCAATATGTCACAACTGTTCACCTGACACTAGAGTAAATATGTGAAATTCTACTACAATCCCATTCATGCTAAGTAGATGCACACGTCCTTGGGATACATGAAAAGGACAACAATGTGTAGATATAGTTGAACCAAATGGTCAATAAATCCGAAAGGAATAAATCAATCAATTAAATGTTAATTGTATAGCCTAAATTCACAAATCAAAATTTGTTTAATATGGTTTGGTTTAACAAGGTTTTAAATGGGTATTGATATTTCCCAAAAAATGAATATAAAGATAAACTTTTTGGCCAGCAAGCTAGGTTGATGGTGGTCTTCCTGTCGGGCAAAAGTTGATTTCTGACCTCTAACTTTGATAAGCTTGTTATCTTTTCTAACAAGTTGGCTGTGCCGGCAATCAAGAGTTGAAAGTCTGAAATCATGAAGCTGAAGAAGTTTTTGAACAGCTTTGTCCCAATCAGAACCATATGTGTCGGCCTCATACAGCTGTGCCATTAGACAGGTCCACTTCATGTCCTACTAAAAGGTTCATAAATTTCCCGGCATATGGTTTAGTTTGCTGAACATCTGTACCAGTGCACATCTGACATTAAATTATTAATCAAACCACAAACTGATTACTTGTGTTGTGAACTAATATTGCTCTGCAGGGAACAACATCTGTAGAGGTACCACCGGGGCTGCTCTGACAATAGCGTCTGATCATCTCTTATTTTTAATTATTCCTGGTTTGGCACAGAGAGAGGAAGTTGTTGTTTGTACTTCTTAGAAAAACATCTGCAATGTTCAGGTGCTGCCAATAAACATCAGGAACAAAGTTAAGAGCAGACAACAGGGCACCTTTAAATACCTGGCATGTTTTTCATTTTATTGGTCCAAACTTTCCACTGAAGAAAATGCATAACATTGAGAAACATTTTTCCATATAGTCTGTTCTTCTACCAGATGCCAATTAGAGAATACACATCTAAGTTGTGCTGTGATCAAAGATGCCAAAAAAACCTGTCAGCAAACTTTTAGCATTCAACTCCACGGTCATTCTAGATGCATTTATCACTGATATCTTAAACTGAATTGTTCTGATTTGTTATTGTGTGTAATGTCACCATCAAGTATGAAAGTGAAGGGGTCAAATATAAGAGACACCTTTCAGTGTCTTACCTTGGACCAGTTGAGGCGCTTCATGGAAGTCTCCGGCTTGAATTCCTTCTTAGCCCTGAGGCCGTAAGGCAGTGCATTGTGGGTGGGGGAGCCAAGACCTCCGCCAAACCCTAGAGGGGGTGGTGGAGGGGCACCAAACGGAGGAGGCACTCCAGGTGGAGGAGGTGGGGCAGGACAGCCAGGTAGGGGGGGCGGGGGAGGTGGAGGAGGGGGTGCCGGCATCCCAGGTCCTGGAGCGCGGGGTGGTGTTCCCGGATGGAGGACTGAGGCAGATGACGACTGTCGAACATGGGGAGAGGAGAGACTCGCCGGTACAGCTCCAAACTGGAGAGGCAGGGAGAAGAGGAAATGTTATGTACACACATAACATACAAATAAGTAATGCTCATGCTAATGCTTTATGTAAAAGTGTGACAATTGAGGATTTCTCTCTAGACTCGATTGATCATTCCATCACAAATGGAAATAGGTCTCGTAACAACATTAAAAGCCAGAGTTTAAGCCTTCATGCCACAGAACATGAAAGTAAACACTAAATCTAGCTTGAGTATGTTTAAGTATAAAGGATTTCCCAAACAATAAGAATCTAACATTGTTGTCCTCCTTCATATTCCTTTATCTGAGCAGTAGCGTAAGACACTTTCATGATGTTACTTGAATTATTACACTGATAAGAATGAATCAAATTCAAAGGATCTTGATGCCTAAATTGCATTTTCACAATGACTTTGAAGGTTAAATAATATTGTTTAGTGGATGTTTTTTTCAACAAATTAATAGAAAGTGTAATTGCTAATGATTTTGGCCAAAAATAATAATTGTTTCAAGTAAAAAAATACTTTTGTTTATTTTTTGTGTTAGATTGTATTGTAAAGTGTGTGGAGCAGTACGCATGAAACCCTTCGCAGAACAAATATAATAAAAAGCAAACTCACATTTCAAGGAAAAAAAGAAATACGACTGAAACTCGAGAGAGAGAGAGAAAAAAAATCGAAGCAAACCGTGCTGCCAAGTGTGCAGCACGGTTTGCTTTGCTGGCTGATACCACTGGGCTACGGATAACAGAGGCGTGTTCTCTCAACCATCCAACAGAGGTCAAACACTCATAAACGGTCCAGATTCTGTCCAGGACACATACCGCAATGATTTGTTTTTTCCAAAGCTGAAACTCCAACGTTATAACCGGGGCTACAATGGTGTCGTAAATTGTTTCATACAGAGCAAATGGCTTATTGATCAATGCTCCAGTTTTAGATTAAAGACGCACACTAAAGGTCAGCCCTGGGCCCTTACTCTGCCACCGCCTCTACGGAGAAGAACGTCTTTGCTGAATTAACAAGTGTGCCTCAGTGTGTGTGTGTGTGTGTGTGTCTGTGTGTGCTAGTGAGAGAGAGACACACAGAAGGGCAAAAACAGTGGGACAAAGAGGACCCGCATTTACTAAAGGTACCACCGTCATTTGACCCGCAGTACTGTTTGAGTATTCATTCTGTGTTTGCTCTTTTCAAATTGAAAAATTATCAGGAAAATAAAAAGGGAAGTTCTCTTCCCCTTCTCGGAGTGTGTGGGTTATCTTGTTGTTTCAGGAGGTGGGAGCAACTCTCTGGGGTATTGGGGGGGGTTGGTGGTGGAGGGGTGATGGGGCTGTGAAGAGAGGCCCGGTAGTGAGGCTGAAGGGAGTTGTCAGAATAAATTGCTTTTAAAACAATTTCCTCTTATGGGATGGAGATCAGAGAATTAGAAAGGGCCAACGTGGAGGACTGGTCAGTGTTGCCATTAGACTTAGTGTCAGCCAGCCAGTGGAGCGGCCTCCACGTCAAACCAAACTGCAGGCTCCAATGAATCAAAGCCCACTCCGCCCCCCCACCAGAGCCCATCCTGCACCCCAAAATAGGAGAACGTCTTAATGGAAAGTAACTTGCTAGATTCAGGGAGAGTTGCAGGGTCATAAAATCTAGTGTGTTATTTTTCACATCCCCTAAATTAGTACCCAGTAACATAATTTACAAAAGTCAACACTAAAAACAAAAACACACAGCTTGTGTACCTGGGACTTAAAGGCCTGCAGCTCAGCTCCGAGTTCAGCTGCTTTTTCCTCAGACTTAACCAGCTGAGCTTCTGTCTGCTGCCTGCTTACAAACTCCTCCTCGAACTAAAAAAGAGAATCACATATCCAAATTATTCACACAAAGAAAACGTTGATATTGAGTTATTTAACTAGGAATAAAGATTAGTATTATGCAACACAATTGTTTGAGTCTATCTGTATAATTATTTTAGCATAATTAAAACTCATTTTCATCTTGATTACCCTGATTTGCTGATTGAATTTCCACCTTTTGTCAAACACCCATTCCATGATAAAGTGAAGTTTGAGACACACACACCAATCAGTGAGCCTGTGTTTCTAATCAGGATCTACAACCTGCTGCTACCCAGACAGCAGCTAATCAATTTGACCTCACACATTTCACAAGCAGGTGTGGGATTCGCCGACCGGGAAGAAAAACTGTACGGCTTTTTCTGTAATTTACTGTAGTATAAGAACTTCTTTCCCTATGTTTTTAGATCTGCGCTATGGACATAAAAAAAACATGGAACTACATATAAAAGCTCAAGATGTGGGGAATATTATAAAATATGAAAGAAGACTGTTATTTATCTACAATGATATGGGAAGAACCAGTATTTCTATCATTGTCTCTGGGATACGTGCAGTTGTTATCAACAGTGAATACTCTTGACTTTGCTTTTCAAAATAATTCTTGGTGGTAATATGGTGATTTTAAGGTTATAGATCTGATTATGTTATAGCAATATGTCAGAATGTGATTCTCACTTTAAAATTAAAATTTTCTTCTTTTGGTTAATAGTAAGAGACAATTTCAAATCCAATTTCTATACGGATATAGACTATTTAAATTATTCAAGCCTCAATGGTTTGACAGTATCATTTCATCGCTATAATGTAAATCTAAACAGATGTTACTTCATAGAATAAGTTAAGTGAATGCCTTAATGGGCTTTGTTGAGGACAGGTGGTTGTGTAGTGGGAGGAATGTGTGTATTTTCTGCTGTCAATACTTGCCTTCTGTGCCAATTCTGAAGCTCTCTGTTCAAACTCATCAATTCGAGCTTTATCCACACACACCTCTGAAAACAAACAATAGAGTGGAGAAAAAGAATAGAGCGTAAATTACCTTTGATCGATTGAAATATCTGTAATGCCAAAAAGTGTTTGACTTGCCTAAGAGGTGGCTGAAGTCCACATCGAGGCGCTTGCGGTAACTGAAGTCCGGGTCAGTGCCACTGCGGTGGAGCACAATCTGAGACACACACTCCTCAATGATCTTAAAGTACTGAGGCCTGAGAGTCAGGAGAAGCCAGAGAAGGTGTGTTAGAGTTTCACATAATTCCATGTCATGCTTTTAATCTGGTGTCTGTGTATGCATTTGGGCAGATTCAGGTGTGACAGCAGATTCACTGTCTACAGGGAAAACAGAGTTACTGAAAAGATAAAAGGGAAATGTGGCATGTCCCAACAACTTGTGCAACCAGTTATTATTGCTGCATAAGAAAAACTCTAAACACATCATGAACCTACAAGTCGGGGCTGCTTATCATTAATTAATTGGTTTAAAAAAATTCTAAAATCCAAATAGAAGAATATCTGGCCAGAAAATGAAGAGACCTAAACGAAGGACAGAATATCAACAGAAACTCTAGTCTAGTCAAGTCTACACTGATATAAATTCCATAACGAAATATGCCAACAGGAAAAAAGACATTGCGATTAATTGTTTATGTGCATTGTGAACCAGATGGTATCTTAATTAATGATACAAATTTTTTTAAAGTTTTATCTTGATTATGAGACTAAACTTCAGTCGATAGGAGGCATATGCGAATAGTTGTTTCTTAAGAGCTTATAAAACGCCTCCTTACAGTTTATACCAGGAGCACCTATATAAGCACTGCTTCTATGATGCTGAACAATGGAGAATACACAACCACATATTAGCAAATGCACAGTAATTGCAGTTGAACTGTTGAAAGAGGCTCTGTTGAATTCACTGATCACACAATAACGAGGGATATGCCACAGTGAGGAATGGGGAGATGTTGTGATGCAACAACAGACAACAGCTGAGAGCCACAGTGTTGTTGCAAGTTAAAGGAGGAAGTGTCTGATCTGCTCATTATCTTGCAACATTGCCGCTGAGAGTCCAAATCCCTACTCTGACACTTATCAGCAGTGATTAATCAGGGATGCTGCCTTCCACCTCTCCCTGAAACAATGCTGCGACTGCCATGTAGATGTGCACCATGGAGTCACTGTGTGAATGACAAAATTATAAGGATGAAAATAGAATAACACGTAATGTCAATCACTTGACTGACAAGCTACCGGTGTTCTTTTTATTTGCACTGCAACTTTGGATCCCTCATCTATATACTCTTGAGAATAAATAACCAATGCTCACTGCACCAGTCCTTTGCAAGAGATGCAGAATATTAAAAGCTTCACGTTCAGATACAAGCCTGTGGTGAAAATTAATAACAGGAGTATTGAAGTGCCGATAGAGAACTTGAAAGCAAACTCAAAACCGTCTACAGAGCTGCACTATATGGAATGATCTTCGCATAGAGGGGTTACAAACACTATTCGTGTCAGGTTTATAATGTGTCTAAGAGTGTTTTCTTGTCATGCAACTTTGGGAGGATGCTTTCCTTTTCAAGTCTTCTGTGCTGCTGTGTGCTTTTCCCAATCTAATCAACCTATTTTCAGTGCACAAAACATTCTGCTAAGTGCAATTTGACAAATATCAAATCTGTAGAGATGATTTGTTTGGAGAGCAGCAGCTTCCATGTGGGTGTCCTGCCATCAACATCATGCTCCATGCACCCGCATACTATTATTTGCATATGGTTGACTCATGAACATGTGAGATGTTACCGAGGTTATTCCTTAAAGTTTCAGCTCTTATACTTTCTATTTTTACCTCGTTGAGCATTCTGCTTTTTGCTATCGGTGTCATCTTAAAATGAGGGCCCACTCCTCGGGAGAGTGCCTACATTACAATTCATCTGACTGTGGACAAATGAATGTCTAAACTCTGAGATGACTCTGTGAGCCTTTCAAGCTTTATGCAAATCTAAAATTGTTGATCCTCCTGCGAGGCACCATTCAATCAATTCTCAAATTTTTAAATAGTTAAAAGATGCAAAACACAATTTGGTTTCATCGATCAAACTGTAAAGTAAAAAACTCCTTGACACCGATTGGCTTTAATTGATGTCATCAGCAGAAGGGTTTTGCATAGTTCTTCTTAAAAACTGTGATGTAATAATTGTTGTCAATAATAGCACAAGTACTTGTGTTATTAGCTAAAATAGATTGTTACCTTTACCAGAAGGTTATGTCTTCCTTGCCATGTGTCTGTTTGTATTTTAATTAGCAGCATTTAAAAAAAAAACTACAGGGAGGATCAGCAGAAAACTAAGTGGTAGAACAATATATTGGTCAGAAAACAACCCATACTTTCTTTGTCATAATCCAGATTAAGGGCTGGATCCAGAAGTCTTTTTTTTTTTGTTTCAGCAAAATGTTGATAGGAATAATGCATTTTTTTTGTGTGTAAATATACTTATTCTATTATTAATGCTTACTAAATACATGGCACCACTGTTGCCAGTCATAAAAATGCCAATATTAACATTGCAAGAAGTTTCATTATTGGCAAAGAGAAAAACTTCAAGTGTTGTTTTGTGGCGGAAGAGAAACCGCAGGTGATGCGTTTCATATGCTGCAGATTAGAGCTCCTTCTTTTGATCAAGTCATAGTTGAACTCGCTGCAGCTGTGAGTGAATCAACATAAAATAAATCTTTGAAAAAGTACCATTAAAAGGAGATGAGAAATACATTGGAGCATTGGCTGTAATAGATGGCTCGGAGATAAAAGAAACTGCATTCTCTTTGTTGGTTCTCTGGTTTAAAGCGGAGGGAGTGAGACCTCCACAAAACATAAGCTCTTAGGTTGTGTGTGGATTTGGCTATAATGCAAGATTAAAATGCTGTATGTTGGTCATCATTGTGATAACAGATTTAGGTGGAGGATAAATGAGAAGAAAAATACTCTTTGCTCCATTAAACTATAATATTTAGGTTCTGAGTGTTTGAGTGTGCTGGAGATTTTTACCTGACCAAGTAGTCATTGCGTATGAGCATTAGGTGCTGTAGAATGGAGAGGAAATAGGGCTCTGCACTGCTGTCCTTCACCGTGCTCTGCACAATGCTGAATACATCCCCCGCATCAGTGCAAAGAGTCAAGGGCTCGTACATAAATGGAAATGGCATTTTCACAACAAAATGTAAAGGCTATTGAAATGAAAAAATATGTATTCTATTCTATTTTCACACTTTTGGTTATCTAGACTCTAGTTAACATCAACTGACCTTAGCTGAATGCGTTTCCAATGTATATTAGCCAAATTTAAAAGGTGCAGACACTGAATCAAACATTAGAGTTTCACGCTTCACCCTGCTTTCCTAATAACAAGGATATTCAAGCTCGCTCTTGATGTCCTCCAGCCTGTGAGAAAACTCCATCATGTCCTCTTCTTTGTGCTCCACAAATACTTTAAGCTGGATGTCAAGAGCGTCATTCCTGATGGCTGTCAGTTGCTACAAATGAAGTTAAAAAAAAAGTAAAACAGTGAGAGACAATGAGTTAAAAGAATGAAAGAAAATAGATCAGACGGAAAGGCTCACGCAGATAAATTAAACAAAAAGGAAAGCATCAAGCCTGAGCCAAGACAAGGAGCTTGTTCTAAATGCTGTGACACATCATAATATGAAAGTGAGGAGACGGGCTCCATATTCTTTCTCAATCACTGGCATAGAGCATGAATCCTGACAGAGTAGCTGTTTGCTGAAAAATTGCTGAAAAATTACAATTGTAAAATGCGACTGTTATTGTCACCTGCCAAAATATATGCCGCCTGCTTTGCTCTATTGACGTTAAAAAATAACATCTTAGTAACTGTCCCCTGTGTCATGCAACATGAAATATGCTGCTATCCCTGATGAATAAAATAATTTTCACAAGTTTTAAAATAAGTCGACAGTCCCTCAGCTAGGTAGTCAAGATGGCAGCCATTGAAAACGAGAAGTGGCCCTTTTAAATGGAAATGTTTGACCGTTCTGAGGACACAATCTAGGTGCTTTTCCTCCACTGTGCATTTTGCCATACATGTCGGTGTGACCGCCCTTGTGCTCTCAAATATTAGAGGTGTATAAAAGTACATGAACTGAGACACAGCAATTCAGTAGTTAACAAGAGATAGGCATGTAAGGCAGATGGTATGAAATGCAGTAGAAATATTATTAGCCCAGCCACTCAAAACTTTATTGGTTCCTGGGCGCTGGCACTGACAGACGACATGGACAACAACTCTCCACTGTGTTTCATAGATTTGCTGGAGCAAATCTACAGTATTTCACTGAAGAGGACAACTCATTTAAATATTAATACATGGTTAGTGTGAGTTTATATTGTGTGTGTGTGTGTGTGTGTGTGTGTGTGTGTGTGTGTGTGTGTGTGTGTGTGTGTGTGTGTGTGTGTGTGTGTGTGTGTGTGTGTGTGTGTGTGTGTGTGTGTGTGTTTGTTTGTGTGTGTGTGTGTGTGTTTGTGTGTTTTGTTGAGCTTACCGGCAATATCTCTTTTAGGCCACAGCGCATAAATTCATTTCTGATGTGCAGCCTGAAGTCCAGCTCATCAGGAGATGTCACGAGTGCATTGATGAGCTGCATGCATGCCACCTGCAACATGAAGGGTAAACAGAACAAAGAGAGAGAAAGAAGAGAGTGAGAGAGAGAACCATAGAAAGAGTAGACAGACTTCTTCAAGAAGTTGATGAAAACCAGGACTGCATGCATTTGAAATGAGTTATGTCCCTTGGAAGCAGAGGACCATAACTAATGCATGTCTATTTTCTCCAGTCACCAACTGGGGGGCTGATTTTAATATTAATGGAACAACTGCAGACCCATACACACAAAATTAACCAACAGTCAATTTAAGGCCAAACTCGCTCTTTTGGAAGCTGTTTTTCACTCCCGGCTGAATTTGGTTTACTGCGCGGGGACAGCTGCATCCTGTGACTCCTCAACTGCCCGCGCGAACACAGACAGAAAAATCTATTATTGATCAGTAAAGCAATCCATTCATGCGTGAAAACAGGGTATGGCAATGCTCGAGCTCAGGAAGGATATTCAGATGTTTAAAGGTTCATAATCAGTTTGAGGGCACGCTCTTACTTCTGCCGTGGCACTCAAGCTCAATCATTCCCTGTCATTGAAGTACCATTTGATACAGCCAGGTGAAAAGTGACATGTGACTGGGTTGTGGTGATTGATAAAAAACCAATACCATTGATAAATTAATAGACGGTCTCCATTGATGGACTGGTTTCCTACCTAGTACACACTGCATATTTTCTGCATATATGAATAAATATCAGACAGTTGAAGCCTGCTGCGAACCATAAATAACAAAAGACAAAGGGTTAGCAAGAAAAATCACAGCAATGCTTTCCATCGTTTTTCATAAGTGCAGATTCACAATTTACCGCAGCGCTGTGCAACGACATTATGTCAAGTCGTTAATTTGATTCAAGCTCTTCAAGGACTATATGAGTTTCTGATGTAATTTTAACCACCTACATTAGCTTCATCAATGCAAGGGTCAATTAAAAATACATAACCACATAAAGACTTAAGAGGACAATACGAACATTTTGGTGTGTGCAAACGTGCTCAGGGAGAAGAGAAAGCTTTCTGCCACGCATCACTGTGGCCGTGGTAGGGATATACGACAGTATCTGTGCTTTAATAATGCAAGGGATCTGTGGCGTGGATTCAGAAGTGCGAGGGGATATCAAAGCTAGTAAGGCCTTATAAACCTTCAAGCACGCTGGGCTGTGTTTCTATATTCACAAATACATTGTGCGTCTGTGTGAAGCAAACTCAAGCTTCTGGTGGACGTCAATATCCGGGACTCATTTTGAATTGTCTTTTTTTTTTGTTTTCCATGTAAAACTCTTCTCCTCCTTCACCTTATCTCTCTCTCCCCTAGAGTTTTACCAGTCAAAGGCAGTTATTGCAAATGAAGCAAAAGCAGATGATAAAAACAGTTTTAGCCCAGGTCAATGCATTAAAATACGAGACAACCAAAGGAGCAAAGTAGTTGTCCCTATTTGGGTTCTATGCTTACCTTTCATCATATGTATGTGTGTTATGTACTGAATGAATAGATACTCTCCTCTCGTCCCTCAGCTACCAAATAAAAATGCAGACAACAACACACTTTAATCATGAATTGCATTATTCTGACAGAAACTGATGTTGTCTCTGTTTGAACAGCCCACATGCAATATCTCAAGTATATGTATCAGCAGGGAAATGAAAGATCATGTCCACAAAGTGAGGGATTATTTATGGGAAGGGAGTGCATAAGACGAGAGCCTTGCATGGAGAGGTAAATACCTGGGCACACAAAACTTCTCTATCTATATAGATAACAGAAATATGGGATTTTATCATTCCGGCCTTTTGATGTTTTACTTTGGTAATTGTGTTCTCATTCTAAAGTTTTGTGTTCTTCTTCAAACTGCAATTGTTTCTTTTATTGTTAAATTTAAAATGAAATATCATAAAACTTTCAAAAGTAAAGGTCAGTACAGATGGTTTCCTTAAATCAAGGAAGTATTTTACCATACAATCTGTGATTGATAATGTTCATTGCATCCAAAGAAATGATATTAACAGGCTTTAGACTGCCACATTAAATCCCACGTGTTTTATCACCAATATGCACCTCAACTAAAATCTGCTTAAATCTCAAAACCTGTGGCTAAGGGAGTGTGATGTGTTAAAATGGTCTTTCCACAGCCCTTTCTTATTTAATTTCAGGGAAATCTGAGTGCAACAACAACGTCAGTGGGCAGACATATTCTTTGTACTTACTTGTAATTGAACCGAGCGATCACGAAGCCCTTGCGCAATCGGACTGAACCTCTCGATGGCTCGCCATTCCCCTGCTGTGGTAATGGCTTCAAGGACCTTTTCCAATCTAAATGAGAACATTCCAAGCATGAGCGTTGGGGAAAAAGAGAAACATTAATTATTATTAAAGATGTTAATCAGAATCTCAGTATTCAAGGCCTATTTAACCATGGTGTATTTTCTTTTCTAGGAAATACCATTACTGGCAATGAAAATCATGACTTATGAGTTGAAGAGATTTATGACCAAAATTCAATTGAATTGATCGTAATATTAACGTCACTCAATAATAATTATAATAATTAATTTCAATAAAAAAACACAAAGTTTATATCATTTTAACGAAGCATATATAACTTGAAATATTGTTCCACATAATGGAAGATCTACTGTTTTCTATCATGAAAGAAGTAGTATTCAAAGTGTTGGCATTGGAAATGTACATCACTTTTCTAAATGATTAAATGTTATAATTAGAATATCTAATTTCACATTGTTTTCAAATAGAATCACTCAATACATTTTCCTGCACATGACCTGTACTTAACATACCAACAATACATGCAATACTTTCATGTAAAATATACTGGCACCACGATCATAATAACGATTCTCACAAAGGTAGACCTCTTTCTATAAGTCATTTGAGAAATGATAATTAGTGAAACATGTTTACACAAGTGTCCAACCCAGTTGGACCATGATTGTAAATCCAACCTAAACTAAGGGAAATTTGAAGATATTGTTGTTCAACATGAGAGAAGCTGTAAGACCTAGAGGTTTTGACAGAAAGAATGAAGCCTGAGCATACGTGTTCTCTTCGCCAACAATGCAGATGGCTGACAGCAGCTTCATCACGTCAGTCATCATGGCAGACTGGGTGGGATCAATGGCTCTTGCCAGTAAAGCAAGACTTTTCTCCTCCGCCAGGATCCGATCCAAGCCATACTGCAATAAACACAAACACATAACATGTTTACACAAGTGTCCATTACTTCAGGTCATTAGTGACAAGAATGAAATGCCATCTAACACAAAGTTCTACTTATTAAAGTTGAAGTTCAACATATTTATGCAATTATCAAATGCCAGACTCGAGGTAAACTATGATTTCAGTTCATCTGTAATACAGCACGTGCAACAACTTTAACAGATCTGGCTCAAGACAATCACTTCTACAACTGGTCTTGGATTTAATTGTCCAAGATCATTACTAAATAGATTTACAATAATTGTGCATTTTGAGTTAGTTGAACAATGTTTTACTTGTGGTGGATAATTCGCTGCTAGCGTGTGGCAGCAGCTGCACAATGAAGACCAGGCTCAGTAACGTTCAGAACTTTAATTCATGTTTTGATTTGCACAGAGAAAATCGATGTAGAAATTGTCTGTTTTGTTAAAAATAAGAAAATGTGTAATATAAATAACACTCTGAAATTAATTTACTATTTGTAAAGCTTTGAAATTAGGTTTTATTATACAAAAGGAGGCATTAATAAGTTTTTTTTTCTCCCTTTTGTTGTTTGATTTGATATTTGATTTTTATTTTTCTAATGCTTTTGTCGATGTGGTAGTTACACAAAGCATCACGAAGCACTTGATTAAGATTTTCTGTTTGCCTGGTCGATGCAGGCTTTACCCAATTGACAGTAAGCTAAGAAAATATTTTTTATTGTTTCTTTGTGTCTGCACATTTATATGCAAATAGCTGAACTGTGTCATTACTTCGTAAACAGTTTCGCAATTTTGTTCATTTTTCTGACATATTTCCTGAAACACATTTTGTCGATTTTCAGAAACAAAATAACGATGAACTCTGTCAGATTTCTTTCGATGCTTCAAAGAATGCACACTGCGTGGGCAGGTTTCTTTATCGTGTAGGGCTCATGTACAAACAGAATTTCTTAAGCAGTTGTTTCTATACTTTAACAGCCTTGCTTACATATATGATACAAATATTGACCAGAATAGAACAGTTCCCTTGCTGACTACAGTGACACATCATGATAAAACTGCATTAACATTGCAGCTTTTTGACCACACTGCAAAAATGTGTCAGACCAAAACAAAAATTCTTTCTTCAAATGGTGAAGAAAGACAATATATATAACACAAATTAGTGTTTTGGGGGGATTTCTTAAGCGTCATTTACTGAATCCATAGGTACCAGGCTTTGTCTTCTGTGCTTCACAGGTCCAAAGTTATGTTTGATAATTTCTCCCTGCATGGTAGAACTATTGCTTTCATTCTTTGACAATGGGAGGCGCATGCATATAGGGAATCTGTTTCAGTCTTGTAACCATTCTAATTTTCGAGATATCGATCATGTTTCATTATGTTTCACTCATTCCCCATTGAAAACCATTCAAAAGAAGGTCGTTTTAAAATGAATATAGAATCAACAATTACAGTTCTCTGCGCCTTAAGTAAGCACATATCGCCTGCATCAGCAGCCGTCACAATAACAAAGATCGGAGAGAACTACAGTTCAATCAAACAGCGCAGAGCTAAACATTATAAGCTTTTATAAGTACTTATTCAGCTTAGAAGGCAATTACATGAATTCTTTATTGAGGAAATAGGTTTTCTTCATAACAGTTAAGTTGCTCAAAGGGCAGCTTCACACTGTGGCAACTTTTAGTACTCCATTATTATGCCGTTGCAAGTGTGTGACTTGACGCAGTTAAGGCAGAAGAGGAAGAAGAAGAAAAGACTGCACTGACAGCTGGCAGCGAACACCTGTCTCCTTGGCATTGTGGGTACATCCCATCCCAAGGTGCGTCTCTAGCCAGGGAAAGGTCTGGGCTAACAGAGAGGCCTACGGGTAAATGCTGGTGTCTGGCGCCTATTGAGACACAGGATTACACAAGACCTTAAGCACGCTTTGTGCCAGAGCGGCTGTATATCTGTCTCCCCTGGTATTTCAGCTCCATCTGGCGAGATATTTTTTTTTTTCCTTGGTAGCTACTTTAGACTTACAGCACAAAAGCAAGAAAAGCAAAGACACTGTAAATCACAGCTACTTCAGCGGGACTCATTTTTATGTATAAGCGCTTCGTCCTGGGCAATCATTCAATTTAACTGTCTTCAGATTTTAACTGGGATAATTTTATCACAATATCATCATATTATTTTATCGTTTTAGTTAATTATGTTGCTAAAGAAAAAAAAGTCCAAAAACAAACTAATTAAATTATGTTAAACAGAAAAAAATAGTTATGACATTGTTCCTAAAGTCAAAAGTGTCTCTGTGATCTCTGTCTCTTGCTCTGTGCAACAGCTCACAAGTGTGTGCTTTAAGCGCTGTGGAGGAAGTTGTGTTTCTCTTCTGCAATCACATCTCTTTCCCTCATTTGCACTTGACATTCAAACACACTCTCTCTTATAGTTCCTAAACCATCAGTAAGCTCTCACTCCTCGACATACAGGCCGACAATCTTAGATCAAGAGTGTCAAGAATCAGGACTTGTGTAAAACTTGAGGCTCCAGATTGTTGCGAGGCTACTCTTCTCCAATTTTGATGAATCCCTTGTAATTGAAATCCAAGAGGCCACGTTATTTTGTAAATAAATGAAGACACAAAAAAATAATGAATAGGATGAAGGTTACCTGAAGAAATCAGTCTCAAAATAAAGGGAGTTATTTGAGATTTTTGAGTTTTTTCCTTGAAGCATATTAGGAATTAGGAATAGAAAACTGACATATTAAATGTTTAAACTAATTTGGGGATTCCTTGTATTAGTAGTAAACTTGCCGTCCCAGAATTTCCCGATTTATAGAATAAAAAAAGAACAATTATATAATTAAACATGTTGATATATTTATATAAAAATAGATCTCTCAGTAACAATCGCTTCTACACAGAGTTTGATTGAAAATGGGAACTTAATGTACAACCTAAAGAAATGCTCATGAGTATATTTTCATTACCTTATTGTTCATGAAGGCCTTGAGACACTGGATAACTTTGTGTTGATTCTTTTTGTCAAGCTTCTCTTGCCTACAGAGACGATAGAGAGTTATTCAGGGAAAAGTGGTTTAATGAACAACATGACAAAAGTGAGTCTACACAGTGTTTCCCAGAGGATTAGACGTGGCGATGGCTGACAAGGGAGACAAGGGGATATGTGGCCGGGCGGTTGATTACTGTGAAAGCAAAGGCAGTAGTAGGCTCTCATGTGCACCTGAATGACAGGTACAGGGACAGGGCAAGTGCTCTGCAGTGTTCTGCCAGGGCAGTAAAAAAGCTATTGATAATTTTGACAATCAACAGGACCACACCACAGCAGGATGTCCCCTCCTGCTATCGAAGGCCAGTGTGACTATGATGAACAGGTCAATGTGGGGGGGGGGGGGGGGGGAAGAGAGAGGGAGACACAGAGACAAAAAAACGGAGAGAGAGAGAGAGAGAGAGAGAGTGAGAGACAGATTAACAGGGAGTGAGAAAGACAGAGAGAGAGCGACAGAGAGAGAGCGACAGAGAGAGAGCTAAATGGAAATTGGTATTGAATGACATTGATAAAAATGAAAGAAAGCCAAAATTACCTAAACCACGCAATTTGCTTTTTAGTTACTGTTCATGCTTTGAATATACGAATGACCACAGTTGCAGGTACCCATGAATTTGTGCATTAACTTACTCCTTCTTGTAAAGCAACCTCTCCAAAATGTCCAGCAGCAGTCCAAGACCCTCATGCCCGAAACTCTGCACCCAACTGAAATAACAAAAAGAAAATCAATATTACATATGTGCAAGACTGACAACTGACAGCAACATGTGTATACTCATTAATCACTTTGGAAACCGCTAGGACAGAAAAACACACGTAAAATGTAATACTCTGTCCTGAGAAGCCAAAAACACAGTATTGCTCCCTACAAACTGAAACATGTTTGGGCTTTTAAAGTAAAACCCTGTAATTCAATTCTTAGAAACAGAAATCTTAGAAAATACACTAAAGTAGAATAGTGTGTACAGCAGAATATGCATATCGTACCTTCTAAAGCAAAGATACAACAAAAGATGCAATTCTAAGCCTTTGTACAGAGGCTAGATTGCCTGAAAGAATAAAAAAATAGTTTTGAGCCAGAGAACAGAATTAGAATTTATATTTGTATGCAGGTGACATTTATGAGTTGCAGTCTTTCAAAGGAGGTTAAGCAAGTTCACACGGCTCAATCAAATCATTTTCCTGCCACTCTTTATGTTAAAGTTGCTTTTAGGCAGTTCTTACGGAGAAGGTGCCCTTGATGGATTTCAAATTGTGTGATTAAAGTAGTAGAATCTAAAGCTTGGGGATAACACACATAATAGATTTGGTTTCCAATGCTATTATTTTACTGGAGATAAAGAAGAACCAAGTGTGTTTTTATCACAGTGATCTTAAAAAGGTGTTTATTTAGTTAGTTAAAGGCAGCTTTGTTATTTTATCTGATGTTCAGCTTCCAGAAGATAAAATAGTGACCTTAAGAGGATGCGCACATTGGAATACATAGTATATTGTTCATCGGAAAAAAATAACCTGAAACTAAGTTTTCAGCCCTTCTTCAGAGAATTCATGAATTTATCTGAAATTTTAGGCAGGGTAAGATTTGGGAGCTTATAACAACCTCTTGGGTCACTAAGTTCACCCTGGATTGAGATATGGCTGAAGTTATTTATTTTTTAATGTAGAAAATGTGGCATTTAGATACATTAACCAAAGCAATAAAATTCATAAAGCTTAAAGAAAAGGTTAGGTCAGGAAGTCTTGTTGAGCGTGCCTAAGTCACATGCTATCAACTGTAGACGCCATTCTGTCTTGCCATCCAATCACAACCAGACACACTCTCATTTAGCCAATCACCTATAAGCTGTCAGTTTTATATGTTCTCTCAGTTCCGTACCGGGATTTATGAGTGACCCATTTCCACCCCTGCACAACCTCCACTCTGGATCATCTCCCTTCATGTTATCTCATCTGGGATTTGTTCTTTTGTAAGAACAGAATCTACGCACACTGAGGAGCACTCTTGGCAACTGAAATGTTTTTGTAAAATAATCACTTATTGTGTTATTTACTTATAATTCTACAGTTGCATGATACGATTAAAATTACAAAATATTAGATTTTTTTTTCATTAAAAAAAAGACATCACATGAACACATTGAAGAGGAGAATATTCAGACACAAAAACTGTTCCTCATCTTTAGGTTTTACATGCTGGTGTTTACATATTAAATGTGTCAGATGTTCCATAGTTTTACTTAGTTAAAAGGTTCTGTCCAAGTTTAGCGTATTAGTTCTAAAACTAAGTTTATTTATGTTCTGAGAGGAGAGATCAGCTCAGGAGACGCAACTGAACCACACGGTGAGCACCGCACCAAGGCCTGTGTGCGCACCCATAGGGAACTTAACCCGAATATTATTCAAAAGCATTTGTCTGAACATGGCCTTGCATGTCCGGTCCCGATGGGTCCTGTCAGGCTCAGGTCGAGTATCCACAGGTGCTCAGCGGAGGGTTCCCTTGCAGTGCTGTGTTTCCAATGATGTGCAGCTCAAATTCAGATCTGCACTGTGCACCTTTCTTTTCCCCTCCCCCAAACTCTTTTGTATTGACAATATTCATTTTTACTTCAAATCTGAGATCCAACTAGTTTTGACTTTAGGAATTAGGTACTTTCATCCATATAAGAACACATGCGAACCATTCTGTGGTCATGAATCTGACGTAGACTTTTCTTAAAAAAATGTCTTTAGAACAAATTTATGAAATAGTTTAAGGAGATATTGGTGAATGATTCCCAATGAATTAAATTTCATTCTAATTTACTCACTCATTTGCATTTAGGTTGATACCTTTAAGTATGCAGAAAACTGTGAAATACGGGGTGAATGAGATTGTCCCTGGCTGCACCTCCCTCCTGATGGAAACTAAATAACATCTCTGTACATTAGCATTCAGCATCTGCAATGATCTAATCAACAAGCTGCATGCCTCCCATCATCAAATCTAAATAAATTCTCAAGGTGACAACATAAAATGGGAAGCTGTTATCTGAAATGAATTTCTTGAAAAGGAGCATGGAGTTGGGGAAAGATGTATGTCCGTGATCCTGTTTGTCTGTTGTGACTCTGTTTGTCACTATTACCTGACACAATACCCAATTTCTAATTAAGATTGTTTCATTCAACTTATCATTCACACCTTGATTGTACACAGGTGACATATGATTTAACCTTAAAAGGTTAGTGGAAAAATTGTTTGATTTTGACATAAGAGAGACAAATACATTGCTGCAGCCTGACAGTACCCTGACTGACAATGCATGTTAAATTCAAGTCTAATGTTGACGCTTTTAAGTCTGTAACCACCATAATAACCATTGCTATCGACTTGTGTACTGTTTCAAATCATTGACACAAGGAGTTCGAGTACATTTTTATCAAGTGTACAATAGTAGAGATCTACGGTCATAAAACTATTTCATGTACACAAGAGTTGGGCAAACATCTGTATTTTCAGTCAAATCGTCACTAAGCATTAGCAAATGATTTGACACATCACAGCTCAGTAATAACATCTCATATAATTTCAGTTTGACTGCTATGCTTCATCTTTGCTGAGAATTATTGCAAGGGTCAAGACCGTCTCTTGTTTCTATAGCAACAATACTGGGAATCAGAGTTTTTTTTGCCCAAAGTAAGCTAGAAGCTACAGCTGATGCTACACTATCAGATCCAGCTGCCACCCCTAGACCCCAGTTGGCTACAATCATTACCTTGGAGCAGATTGTATCTATAGAAGTATATGATTCACACATGAATGTGCACAACGAAAGCAATAGTATCCGAGTTTATGTTTAATCCGACCTGCCAAGGACGGTAAACTGTATGGATGTTTTAACAGGACACCCACACAGGTAGCAACAGAGGTTATGTAGTGTAAATGTCATATCATTATGAATCAAATATAATATAGTGTGTCTAAATAGTAGCCTATACTGTATACAATTTCTGTCCAGGGTATGCATCCACCCTATTATGCTTTTCATTCTTTATTCTTTCGCTTTATCTTCCCCTTTATTCTTTCACTTAAAAAATGAAGACAAAATGCAGAGAAATTGTGTCGACCTCCACATCAAGGTATGAATGAGTGTGTGGAAGACAGGGTCAAGAAAATGAGGGAGACTGAATATAAAAAAAACTGTCACGGCCATTCTGATGAGGACAGGCAAGGCTGCTGCCAAGGTATTGAAGGAATGAGGCTCTCCTGTTTGAGAAAAGAAATCAGTTTAGCCTACACTTCATGCTGGGCCATGGCCAAGACCATTGTGGTTATAGACTACGCAGGGCGAGGGTCTTGACAAGAGCTTCATTGAAATGCATGCAGTAGCTCAGTGGCAACTGCATGGTAGTTTTTCATCATCAGTAGGTGAGGCAGCGAGCAAAGGAAAATAATCAGTTGATCTGTAGCAGGAATTATTGCAAAGGAAACCGACAGGCCTGCACTATCAGGATTGTGCTGCAAGACATCTCCCTTGAAACACATGAGTGAAAAGTCACATATGTCAACCTTCAAATGCTCCCAGTAAAGAACCCGACATATTTATAAGATCTCAAAGGCTAGAAAAAGTGATTATCCAACACCTTTGCAACATCTGAAGAAACGCTAATCTTTAAGAGCAATAACAATCACGGTGAGGCAATAAAATATCTAAGGGGTGTCTTTGTGTCATGTCAAGGTCAGGGAAAGTTAAGATAAGGCATTGATAGAGGCAGCCATTGCAACATGGAAACCTGTCAGCGGTTTGTTTCTTGTGCTCAGAGAATTATGCATCATGTGCTTATATACACCATTTTCACTGTGCAGTACTAAATAATAATACGGTTAAGTAGAAGTAGATAATATCAATTTCAATGTTTGCAATTTTCAGAGGAATCAGTAGTCATTATCATATAGTTACACGTTTATTTCTCCTTGTGCAGTGAAGTAGTCTGTATTTTACATGCTCTCGGTGTAGGCTCTAAAATGATTAAAGTATTTTAAATTCTGTTTGCTAATCTAGCATGCTCTGGCAGCCCTTGAGTTTCATTAGTTCCTAACATCTGGCACCCCTCCCGCATCCCAAATGAGAAACTTCAATCACATTCTCTGCCTGAATGTCCTCACTGTTTGGAGTCGTGTTGTGTAAAAATTATTTGAAAAACACTTTCCACAGTTTTTCTTTGCTAGAGACATTTCAGCACAGATTTATTTCTCACTGCGACCGGTTAACGTCGTTCTTGTCGTTAGCTGTTTGGCATCTCGAAGACAGGGAGCAGAGCAGATGTGTGTGGTATCACAGCAGTGTGGCCAGAGTCCCTTCAAAGTTAGCACACATCACATGTTTCATCACGCATGTTTTAGAGCCACAGCAAAACTGTGGCAGTGTGGACACAAATGCCTGTGTCCAAATGTCTCAGTATTACGTGACGTCTGTGTTCTGTGATGCAACAAAGCTTTGCCTGGTTTCTTGTTTTCCCTACGAAGTCAAGTGAAAACCAGGATTATCTGTCCCCTCACGATTGAGATGCTGTATAGATATATGATTCTGGTAGCAGCAGATTTTTGTAGAATTTCTTACAATATCTTTCTACTAACAATTGTGTTACCTCTTTTTAGACTAAACTAATGCTCCACATGTTTCTCTCCATGTTTCAGTGTCCTTGTGTTTGTATTTTTCAGTTTTCAGCCTTCTGTGTTGTATATTTTTCAAATAGTTCCTTTCTTAAACATGCCTATGGAATAGTTTTATGCAATCTCACGGTTATTTATCTCTTTTTTGTTTTGTTTCTTTTTGGCTCTTATCATGAAATTTTATTTACCTTATTGTATATTAAAAGTGGATTTATTTTCTATAATTTATAAATAACTTTACTTTTAATCTGTGTCTTGTGCTTAAAGTGATTAAAAGTTCTAGAATGACTTCTGTGAAAATGATCAATCTTCCAAAATGTGGATGACATACCCTAATTACACCACACCATCAACAGACGCCGAAGCAGCATCCCAAAGTTCAAGTGAGGGCTATCGTCTCAGGAAGACAAGAAGAATCAGCAAGGGAGAGAGCATTAAAAAATATGGTACCAAATATGACCATCCCGTTCCCTGGAAACAAAAACAGTCATAAATCAAAGAGAAAAATGAGGTGCCTTATCCGGCTAACTTCACAGCTAAGGTAACTCGACTTCTAACGGAGTCTCAGGAGAATGCCTCCAAGGTTCCCAAGCAGTGTAGGATAGTTTAACACTCTGCTAAAGTGGTTACGAACCAGAAATAAAATAATTTACTCTAAAATATTGTCCTGTGTATTGCAAGTGAAAAGACTTGGAGGGCTCTCCGGGGACAGAGACTGGGACTTGGAAAACAAAGTGGGACATGTTAAATAAAAATAGTGGTAGTCAACATGCGCCCTTAGTTACGTCGCTCAGACAACAAAAACAATGCTTGCTAAAATTAAGCAGCAAGTTCATGGGTTTGTACAGGTCTGGCTAGACATGAAAACACCTCTCCGTATAAGACAGCCTATAGCTGATACCTCAATAATAAAGATTTTTTCAAATCATTCCTCCATAAGGGCCTTGCCAATTGAACCTTAGCATTTGTAAAAGATAGAATTATGGCTGATTTGTTGTAAAAAGGTAGAAAAGCATTTGTGATCAATTTAATGAACAGTGACTCTTTGTACAAAGTGCATGGTCGGTAGGTGTATGAGAGACGGGAGGAGCATCCAAGGTTGATTACTATTGTGGGGTTAAGGAAGAGCAATGCCAAACTTATTCCTATTGTATGGCTAAACTGAATTAAATAAATCCAGGGCCTTAAACCTGAAGGTCAGTTTTAATATAATATCAAAAACCAATTTCCACTTGTTTGTCAGATCCATTTATCAAATCCATTTACCACAATTACATCCTGTAGCCTTGCTGGTCCTGTGGGTTAGTACCATGGCCTCTTCACAGAAAAAAGTGAGGCAGAGCTGGAATAGCTGAGTTGGGTAAAGTATACAGGGGTCAGAGGCAGGTGTCACAGGCTAACATGCTGGAGCTGCAGGAAGTTCCAAATTACCTCCAAGTCTGTCTGCTCAGCCAGTAGGAACCTGATGAGGGGGCATATAAGTCTGTCAGCCTATATGAGCAGAATGCATCTACCTGATTTTGGATGGAGGAAATGAGTAAGAGTTGCTGCTAAAACATTGCCAAGAAAGTGATAGGGATCAGCATCCAAAAACTGTGGCAGACAAAATGCCTTCACTGCCAAATCAGTCCCACACCTCAGGACTGTAATGGTGCTATTAGATTGCATGGGGTTAGCGCTGCCAGGTCACTACTACCAGCCAAGGCAGATTTATAGTTGGGCCAAACTGCGTCATTTTACACGAGCCTCACTGTCCATTTTATTAGGGCTGCCCCCATACAAAGAGTCTCCTAATTGACTTGAGGTCATTGGTTTTCACATGTTAATGAAATAAACTGAATTGTTTAAATATATCTATTTTTAGTTCTTTGGCTTTATTCATTATTTAAACCAATTTTAAACATTTCAGTCAATTATATTTCAGCAATTAAAATAATACACAAACTCACTGTTTACTATAAATTGATCAAATATACACAATAGCCAATGACAGCATCTCCAATCAGACTAGTTGACAAGTATCTATGTTATATTTATACTAACAAGTATAGTAAAGAAAGAGAGCAGAGTATGTCTGTGTGTAACAGTGAGAGATGATGCATATTTCTCTAGGAAGTAGCTCAATAATATAATGCAGCGGTCAAAGCAATACTTTTCTCAATGGCTGTATTTTGAATTCCATTTCAGTCTAGAAAGTAGTTATTATACATCTGCTTAAACATGTATTTCATGGTCAGAATTTTTAATTCCTGCCACCGGACAAGAGTTCAGCTTTGAAATTGGCCCCTCGTATGCCATAAAGTCAGAGACCACTGCCTGTGGTTCAGAAGAAAGAAGAACAAACAGCAAACAAAAAAGATCGGGGGTGAAGTACAAGACGAGGAGATGATGCAAGACCACAGCCATCCTCAATCCGCCATGCACAAAAGGACAAACTTTGAAACGCATTGTGTAGAGTGTAGAGAGGAATTGAGACTTCATTTTACACAAACTTTAAATCCATTGAGCTTAGGTTTTCCTTTAAAGTAGCACTGGCAGGAGTAAATGATAATGTGAAACTAAATTGCTCATTCCCAACCGCAGACAGAGACAGCCCAAAGCAACAATTTAAATCTAAGAGACGGAGACAACCAAAACAAGACTGTCATGGATCAGTCTGTCAGCGTGGCAGCACCAAAGTAACTCCCCATCCCCCCACTGACAGTCAGACTTACTTTGTACTGTTAAATTGATTAAGCACTGAAACCCAAAATTAGCCGTCCTATTAATTATTCATGTTTGCCTTCCATAGATAGCGGAAGGTGCTGTGCCTTGGTATTTTTGTGGAGCACTTTAAGCCAATTGGATGTAAATAGGCATTTAGACAACATATAAAGCTTTATGTGCTGGATTGATCTAAAATTAAACAGCCAAGTAGCTACAACTAGTTGTGACTAGTGTTCTCGAAATGACACGGTTATATTCATGTGCCTAGGTAGGAAGACAAACCAATAGACCAGGAGATATCTATTGTTTAGACAAATGCATTCATAGGTAAACATTTATTTAAAAAGATCTATACATTATGGTCTATGATGGCCAATATGTGGTTTGAGGCTTTTCTTTTTTAAACACATATTATTTGACCTCAGGTTACCACAGATCGAACAGCAGTTTGCATCGCTCCAAGCTATGAAGGCCCCATTCTAAGCAAATGAAAAGAAAGATTCTTGTTTCATGTGATTATATAAAAATTAAAAACTTATTATGAATATTAAATGTAAGTTCTTCAAAAAAAAGATCCCTTTAAGTCCTGCACACTAGTCCTGTACAAATTTGTTCAGGTGGGTGAAGGACAAAATACATTTAAGGAACACCTCAAGTTAAAATGCATTGCAGTAGAATCCCATCCCGTCTCATATGTTTAAAACTGGTGCTTGTTGTTGGGCTATTGGATTGGATTTAATTAGATTAATTAGCAGTTGAGGAAAATTTGCCTACACACATTATACACTAGTTGATATTACTAGCCTGTAAACAATAGGGGAGAACATATAATGGAATCCAGAGTTCTGAAAGCGCTTTTCATTTTTCTTACAGACAACTGAAGCAGCTGACAGATGGAGCTGCGGCTTTAATGTGCATTACACTCTCCTGGTTGAACAATCAGCACAGACAACGAGAAACTTTCTGTGTTGTCAGCCACATAGGACTGTGCATTAAGTCATCTCTCAAGCGGCACTGCAGGAAGAAGCATCTCGTCAACAATCTTAAAAGCCTGTTTCTCTGCTGCTTA
Organism: Platichthys flesus; assembly: GCF_949316205.1. NCBI lineage: Eukaryota > Metazoa > Chordata > Actinopteri > Pleuronectiformes > Pleuronectidae > Platichthys > Platichthys flesus. The sequence continues at coordinate 8,861,885 of NC_084945.1, read as the reverse complement.
CGTGAATTCAATAATAAATCAACGAGGTTTGGTTCCTGATGATGTATTGGCTATTTTGCTAAAACTACGATACACGTCTTTACATAGAAAGTCTTCACAGCTACATCCTCCAATCTTATCAGTATAGGAGCTGCAGTTCTGCTAATTTTGCAACTCTATGCTATCTTAATGTTGTTTGAATGGCTTTGTTTCATTACATTAAAGGCAATATGAGCATTAAAAGTATTTTGATGAAGTAATACAAGTGAAAAATAAGATATACAATTTTTGTAATAAGTGATTATTCCCAGAAACAAGGCCAAAAGAGACATCTGCAAGGACCCCTGTGCTTAAGACACAGAGTCCTTTCTATCGTGATAATCTTGTACTGTACCTGACAGGGTTGCTGGTAAGGGACACACGCAAAGAGTCTAGACAGGCAAACAGGCGTTCGTCCATCACCCCTGACTTCAGCTCTCCAAGAAATTCCTGAGGAGACACTTGATGGCTGCTTCTCAATGTGCCCTGAAAGACGGAGAGGAAGAATAAATCTGTTTAGTGGAGCCATGGAAATGTGATCACATAACACAAGGTCACAAACTGTTAACAGTCGATAAACAGAATCTACTCAAATTTGATATTTATGTGGAAAATACATTTATAAATAAGAAAAGATGTTGTATGAAGTCACAGTTTAACATTGTTGTTACTTGATCCTGAGTATTTTCAAAAAAATTAAGTAAGATCAGGTTTTACATACAAAATTACAGTTTTTCATATTCACACATCTGTTGAAAAAATGTATAGATTAAATTACATCAAACAAAACTCATCACAAGGGTGTAAGAGACATCCCTGACCTGCATCATTCAGCTTTGAAATTGTCAGAATAAGGACAAATAACCTAAAACGTTTCTGTCCCTCTGTCTTCTCATCAGCCAACAATCATTTGATTCAACAAACAGAACCAACAGATTTATTTTTCCCAAAACAGACCAACTATTAACATGTCAAAGAAATGGATGACCAGCTATGGGTCAAAGGGACAAATGGGCAAATGGGATTAAGACCTTCATTCTAGAGTTCAATCAACTCCAACGGAATTTTCTTTTGATTAACATTTGACTATTACTTCTCTCGAAGTAGTAAACATTGCAGAAACATTGTTATCAGCATGATGTAAAAGCTTCCTCACACCATGAACTCTCACTGGAACACACATCCAAACACTGCGATCCTCCCCCTTTCATTTCTCTTCTTCAATTAATAATAAGATATGTATTTTGTAAACTAAACCTGCTTCCAATCTGAACTAAAAACCTGCTTCTCCTCTGCAATTCCTACTCTAATGTCTGAAATCATATATATGTTCAACTAATAAAATGAAATGGTTAGTTCATATTATTTCTCAGCTATTTTTAGTTTTTTTTGGCACAATTTTCAGATTTTAGGTAAGTTGTCATATGTATTGTGAGGCTTGCTCCTGGAGACTTCTTCTCTCCCCAATACCTCTCAGGTTTCTATATCGTTTATTTATGAGACCTGGTGTAAAGGGAAGGGTAACTTTCTTGTGTAAATTTCAATTTAAGCAATTTACAAGGTTCATAAAGGATTATGGCCTCCAGCTGAATCAAAGGAAGAAGATTGGGAATGCATATCCCCGGCCTTTCAAGAATAAACCAGACAGATCAGTTGGGTAAATCGCGTTCACCCCTCGGAATAGGTGTTTGTCAATCTGCACAACCTTTAGGCCAATCTCCTCTATTTTGTAAGCTGAGTCCAAAAAAGATAAATCAAAAGATTATAACTTTTCGATTATCATAATGGCTATGTTTTAAAGTTTTGTTCTGTTTGGCCAACATCAATCCCTTCAAGCGAAAGTTTTGTCATAGTGATTGCATTAATTTGCATCAGCCCACAAGAGACAGACAGCCATTACTTCTGAGGGCCTGCTGAGAAATCAACAGCAGCGCCAACGGATAGTCTGAGCTTCCAAACACTTACCACTGCAGAGACATTGACAGATTTCCAAGCGCTGAATAGCTGGGAGAAATGGTAGCGCCAGTTGCCCCGTAACCACACATCGTCTCCAGGAAAACAACCCCAGTCTATCGTGAGGAATTTTCCTGCACCAACCACCGCAGGTTCTAACCGGTCAACCCCAAGCCTCACGACGACTCACTATAGCCAAGTTACTTTCTACGCGTGACTGGGTTGATGTCAAGATAAAAGATTTAAATCTTTAGATTTCATTCATAGACATCTTGGGATGTGCTAACCATACAATAGAACAGCTAAATAAATATATATATACATATATATATATATATATATATATATATATATATATATATATATATATATATATAGAATTACTACTTCCACTACTGTTATTTAAACAGTTCGTTTGACATCCATGGATCATTGATTAGCTTAGTAATTTTCATCCTGTGTTCAAAATAATATAGAAATGATCATCTTTCATTTATCTGTCAAATTTAACATCGAACTAAAATGAATCTTTGCACATCACTGTACTCGCATCAAATCCCCAACAACCACGTAAGTGAAGTCCCGTCTACTCATTCCCACTGATTTCTACTTATCTCTCAAATCACTGTGTGGGAAAATTATGGTAATAGAGCAGCTTATTTCCCCCTATCTCAGTTGGTCTTTTCACTGAAATCTCTGTATTTTTCTCTTCGCAACAGGACAGGGAAATTGAGCACGGGCCCAATGCCTCAATGTTTATTTCAACATGCCATGTTTACTTTCTACAATGTGCATTTACCTTGTTTTTTTTAATGGTCAACTGCTCCAACACTCAATCACTTTGATTGAGTTCCTAGCCACCACTGGAATTTGGAAACGAGTAAACTACAAATTATACTTGACTGGTTTTGGGACTTTGAGGTCCTGTCTCATGTTTTCTTATACTAACTCATTAAAGGTCTCTCAGGTGTACCTCTGATTGCATATGCAACCAAAAATCTGTGATGTGCGACCAAAAAATGTCCTTGGTGGCAGCGCTGTGACTCACATTTAGCTTGTCAGTCTCTGTATTTTAGCGGATAGGGTCATTTCCTCATCTCATGTCTTCTGCAGATTTTACACACACACACACAGAGGCCTAAGGCTGGCCCCACCTCCACTCATTCACACACTGACACTGAAGCTGTGAGAGGTGGTGAATGAGGCGGTTAATGTCGAACAGTGAAGACAAAAAGTGTGAATACAGGGTTTCAACAACGGACTGCCAATAGAAAACGATTAGCACCGCTGCTTCAGGATTAGGGCAGAATAGCTAATTTGTACCGTGTCAGAGTCTCTGTCTGAGTGTCCTCCCTCCAGCCTCCTGCCGACCTGCGCTCACTTAACAATAAATTCCAACATTTACCACAAGTTATTAGGACCTGGAGTTTGTTTGATTCGCTCCAGAGTTTATGAAACACCTATTTAAAACACATTGGGAAAAAAACTCCAACATTTATTGAATATCGATACTGAATCAAATCCAAAAAAGTGGTCAAAAGGTGCAGTGAAAATGTTTGGGTGAACCTAAATTGTGTGCTGGTGTGCAATCTTTATAAACATGAGCACTTTGGGAATTAAAAGATTGAGCCTTGTTTTTAGAGCCAAATTATTTCATCTCATTTTTCAGTCCAATAGACCTAATAACTACGACTGAAGAGAGGCATTCTGAAATTATTTTTAGGCCTTTTAAAGCCAATAACAGATTAGAAATCAACAGTGGGGGCTCCGAGAGGTAGAATAGCTATTTCAAGACTACCTCTGCCAAACAATAAACAGGCAAAGGTCAGCAATTACTTTGTGAAACAAAAGACACTTGTTTCTCTACAAATCCAAACTCATGAGCCCGAGCCATACTTGATTACGTCAGCAAGGGACATCCATCAATTCAGGACCTAGTATAAAAGGTTAATTGGCCAAACTGTCTTGTGGTTAAGGACGGTGTGTCAATAAATTGGTCGAATGGAGCCTTTTGGTGAGATGGAAAGCCAAATGAGAATAAACTAGAATGGTACTTAGAAGAGGGCATACCTCCGCAAATGCCCAAAGTCTCCTTATGAAACCACATTTAAATTAGCTAGATCCAGACTTTTATTTAATCTGATTCAAATTGCACACTCATAGATATCAGTCACCTAAATATGGCACCCTTTTGCCAATATTCCTATTGTTCCACCAACTTTCATGGAAATCCATTCAGTAGTTTTTGTGTAATCCTGCTGACAAACAAACAAACCAACCAACAAAACAACAGACCGAGGCAATTTAAGAATTGAAACTAAATTTAGATCCAGGCTGTGGCGCATCTTATACCCACTATCACAATATATCAACTCAGTACTTAAGACATGAGAAAAATACATAATATCAGTAACCTTATTTTCACAACTTCCATCACTAAATACTTAGTTTACCACGTTTCATGTAGTTTCTGATAAAACTGCAGTTTTGAAGGACTTACATTTGCTGTCTTTTGGTCAGTGGCCGCTTTAATTTTGTCATGCAGGTAAACAAATGCAGGCATAAACAGGCTGGTCTCCTAGGGGACTTGAGATGGAAAGCCTAAGGCAACTTTGGAGGGATTTCTGATTATAGCAAACATAATAAATGCTACATTTATTTGCAAGACGTTGTGCCAACCTTACAACCTCACATGTAATTGAGAATCTTGAATTTGTTTTGCAATGTAACCTGCTGTTGCTCTCCCTCTCTCTGCCTTATATCTCCCAAACACATAGGGTCAGGCAAATTGACTTCAAATTAATAGCATGATTATTTTAAACCTTTTCCATGATTATGATTAATGAACGATTATTTCATGCCCAGTCCTACAAACACATTCACAGACTAGTCTGTAATAATTGGAGTGGTTGTCTAGGGCACAAGGAAAGATCCTGCAGCATCAGGGGACCATCAAAAGCTTCCATGAAATGTACATACATTTAACTACTTCAGCCTGACTAATATAGATTTATGGTGGCCAATGGTGGTAATGATATTAGGGAGTAAAATAATCTTGATACTGATATATCAGCCAAAATCCGCATACATTATATAATAACAAGTGGCGATGGTTCCTATTATGTCGTTATCAAACCAAAGAAATTACATTTTACAGATTAACCATATTTTTTTCCACGATTGATGGAGAGAAAACACAAATACAATCAAACACATAGAACTTGAATTAAGAAAATGAACATGTTTTATTAATTGAAACATGTTTTCATAACAGTGCATATCGGCAAACCTCAATACCAACATGTCTCTGAAAGCCTCATTTTGGCCCATTTTTATCATGAACCGGATAAATCGGTGGAGCTTTGTGCATTTTTACAAATATGTCCCAGTCCAAGTGTAAATACATCTGGTAGCGACAGCGACAGCAAAGCAAATAAGATTACACTGGATTGTTACCCAACATATCTGGTTTTTGAAACTGAATTATTGAATTCAATCCCTCCTACGTCTCTATAAGGCCAGGTCTCATGTGGAACATGATTTTTAATTGAATCATACATCATTCTTAATATATGCCCAGAGTATAGTGTTCAATAACATGCATTCAAAAACTCACCGTTTTAGATGCAGTAAAAATATACTGGATGACCATTTCTCTCTTTTTGTTGAGGTCCTTTTCTCTCAGAGGAGTCTTTTTTTCCTCATTCAAGTTCATGTCCTCCTGTGGAAAAAAAACAGAAAGAGACACAATTAATTTATTTGAAATGTTAATCTGCATCATTCTTATTTATAAGACAATAATCGATGGGATTACACATAGAAACTATTTTTAAAATACCACCCTATACCTTTCACATTGGATTTAGTTTACGTGAAATATTTGAGGGTTTTACACGACAAGTTGAAAATGTTGATGACAATGTTTGATGACAAAGCAACAAACCATCATCTTTTCAAACAGAGCCAAGATCTCTTTTTCCGAGGTGATCTTTGATGACATATCCTCAAACGGATGTGAGGTGGCTGAAGAGGTGGCTGAAGAGGAAGTAGACCAGTCATTGGAATTGTGTTTCGACTGTGATAAGGCTGGCCGCTCCTTCCTACTGCCCGGGATCCGAATACTTGCAAATCTGTCCAGCTGTAGAAACAACAGAAAAATATCTGATTACAAAAAGGGACAACTCCGCAACAGTTGTTAGTGTCAAGGTGATGTTAATGAAAGTTTTTTATATTATGAGCATATCTATATGATTTATACTAAGAAGAGAGTAGGTGAAACAATTAGCCTCTTCATTAGTTAGAAACAGTGTGAGTTGTGAACAAAGCAAATACAAGGAACACACAATAACACATGTTGAACTAAAGCACTGTCTAACGAGGAAGTAGAGCCAACAAGGACATGAGTTAGTGAGAAAAGCAGTCTCTGCTCCGTCATGTTGATGATTCCAATGTCTGGCAATGAAGACCAGTTTCATTAAGGACAAAAGACAACTATGTTAGATGACTGAGTTGTTAGATGTTACAGAGACAACCAGGAGAAGAGAAAGCACACAAACTGCCTAAGTCTTACCACATCATCTGTGATGTTTCTAAAGGGTAAATGCTATGGGTGGGGAACAGAAACAAAAAAAAGAGAATCAGGCTTTATACAGAAAATGCATTAAAATAATAAGAATATGTTTTAGCATTGCAGAAGGACAGGAACAACATTGGGTTCATTTCAAAATGTAGCAAAATAAATCATTTTTCCTGACCACACTGGCCCTCTATAACAAATATAGTCCAACCACCTTTAGTCTAGATCAACGTTGTGGCAATAACTCAACAAGAGAGCTAAAAATTCTCACGTAAAAACTCAACATTCCCTACAGAAAGCAAATCCTCCCAAGTGGTGCAGTTATATTCACAAAAGTTTGGATGTCTAACCCATTGGCCATGTTAGTCAACATCACTAACAGTAGACATTTAAACAAAAAAGATCGGCCTGAAGTTGCTTCTCTGGTAAGTCCTGTCTGCAAATATATGAAGTATCCAGTTGAGCAGTGGAAGAGATTGGCATTTGTCTGCTTGGTATCTTGCAGAGTAAGTTTTGTCTGCTGCTTTTTCTGCAACAGAAGGTTTTTTGGTCATTTTTTTGTTTGTGTTGCTTTGTAGTGTTCTAGGCAGGTTGCCATCTGCACTTCAAACTATTGTTATAGAATCACGAAAGCCAAAGGCTCCAATGAGGAATGGGGAGTCAGTGTGTGAACAGAAAATATCACATTTCTTAATGTTGTCAAAATGAAATGCTGAATTCAAGCAAACACCAAAAGTGCATAAGGTGAATCCCAACAACTAGACAATAAAACCACAAGCAATGATTTCCAGGTTCAAGCCTTTCTGTGCCCAACAGAAGGAATAAACTCAATCAGATTAAATTAAAGTCACAAATGACAGCAAGTGCCTGAAGCTCCACAAAAGCTGAGCATCCAGCTTGTTTCTTTCTGTTAAAGTTTTTGCACACCAAGCAAATTTTACACATAATCCACCCAATGACATTGCTCCCATTAATTAATGTATATCCACTCACACGGAATAATCAGTGATGCATTGTACTACAGACTGCACAAAATATTAAATATATACACCTTAACTTATGGCCACTAGGACAGAGGCGCAAATATACATGTTCAACCGCATATCTCAGCAACAACATTCACATAATGCAAGAGCACAACAACGTTGAAGCAGAAGGCCATGGAAAATCTGCAACAGGACAGCGTGTACACAACAAAAGCTGCACAAAAGATAACCATGGTGCGACTGTTCGGCTAGATATAGGTTTGTCTGAATGAAAAAATAGGTTTTTGTTATACAAATTAAAATATGTCCGGCAGCGCTAGTAGAATTAATTCTGAAACTAACACAACTACAACCGATGATGTTCAAATCAATAATCGTATTACTGCCCAGGAGTAAAGATCAAACAATTATCCAATGAGTTGATCAACAAGGGGCGTGATTGGCCTCCTCCACCATCCTCTGACATTTTATGACAAAACAAACAACAGGAAAATATTTGGCAGATTAATCAATAATGAAAAATCTTTAGCTCCAGGAGTTAATGTTATTTGGAATCTGTACATAAGGAAACAGAAACATGTCAAGGTCATCTCTCGATATTCATTCACAGTCTTGATTTTAACTGCAGACAAGGGCAAGGCTTCATCTGGACTCCAAACAAAGTAAGCAATAGGACCCAAAAGGCTATCGTGGCAAAAAGGCTGAAGATTGCTTCGGACAGATTGCTGGTTGCATAAAAAAATACACGACATGTTAAAAACAATCAAACATCAAATACAATTGTAGCTTACTTAAAGCAAGCTATGAGGCCATTCAGGTTAACAAACAATTCCTTAGTGCTTAGTATGTTTTCCACGATCTCACGATTGCAAACGTTTGTTTTTAAATTGACGGTATAGGACGGTCAAATAACAGTAATTTGTAAATGTCAGTGAATACCTTTCACTTTCCCGCTATCAACCTGTTCATTTAATTAAACTCTGATAACGTCTTTTTCAATTAAATGAGACAAGTCACCCACCACTAGTAGAGTAAACACCAATTTGTAAAACACAGCACATGCCATCCACAAGAGAAAATAGAGGTAGAGAGGTAGAAAGTGGTTAATGCAGAAAAGGAATACCTCATGGAGGTTGTGGGAACCAAGGCAGCAATCCACAGACATCAGAAGACTTTATGGCTCAGTCTTAACTTTTATTAACTACACTGCCAAGTTCTTATTTTTTTTACCTTTTAGGATGTAAGGCTATTGCAAAGCCCCAGAAGGGCTGCAAAAACTTATCACGAGGGAAATCACTTCACCAATGAATGGAACAATGATACTGCACAATATTAAGTAGAAGCCAAATTTTTAAACTCTGGTCTTTACGCCCAACTAGATCTGGCTTCAACTTCAAAAATATTTGTGCCCATTATTTAGGATTAAGGTTAATAAAGTCAATAAGGTGTCTCACTTATGTTCATTCACATTTGACTATTTGAGCATTACAAGTCTGCAATATTACCCGATTAAAATTCAATTCCACTATAAAAATAAATGATATAGAACCAAAAAATATTAAAGACCCATAAATAAATTAGACCATAAAATACATTTCTTATCCTAAATTGGCAACCAACTGATTTTGGATATGACAATGAACAATACTTTTATACTCTATAATCTTCTCCTCTTTTATCAGTTTACAATCCTCTGGTAAATCTCCTCTCTATAAATTATAGTGAGTCATGAACGTTGTCAAATGAATCAGTGTTGGTGACAACAACAGATATTTGTTATTATAATATAATATAATATAATAGTCACACATTATATATGTTTCACAGACAAATATGATCAGGGAGAGAGAAGCATCAGGTATAAACTGTTCTATCACAGGCACTGCACAACAACGTGTGTGTGTATCTGTTTGTGAGAAGAAGTAACAAGATGTTCTTTGGTTGTGTACTTCTAACAGCCAAACAAAATAAAAGACAGACATTCAAGGCAACATGGCCTCCATGTACTTGGCTGCTTTCTGGTTAGTATATTAAAAGGAGACAGAGGACATAACACATCTGTCAACCTGATTGAAAATGTGCACTTCTACTCAGATAATGATGCTTTGCTTCAGCCTTGTTGACAAAATGTGCTGCCACGAGAAAGTTAACAGCATGAAAAGCAATCCCAGTGATTTTTGGAACAAACAAAATGCTTCCTTTTCACAGTAAAAGCTTTCATCTCAGCTAGCTATACAGATGGTGTTGAACTTGCAGTATCTCAGAGTAGATTGGTTAGGTTTTTAATAGGTTAGAAGTTTAACAAACAAAAGGATCATGAAGGTTCTTCTAGCTAGAATTGTGACAAGGTTTTCCGCTACATCTCACAGTGATGATCAACCGATGACTTACTCTCAGTTACCATGGTGATAACTCTCATCATAGTCATCAGAGTCAAGAGATAATGGGGTGTGTCCAAAGATTTCATGGTTCCCATAATGTCAAAGTCTGATTTCTGGACAGGGGGATCATTTGCTGCATGTAACACTCAGCTCCATCTGTCCTGGTTCCCTGCCTCTCTGTCAATTGTCAACAATATATATTCCAAAAAGAGATAAAAGCTGCTCATAAATGGGCTTTTCAAGGATGTCTTTGGCACCCTATGGCCTCCATCTACACCAAAGACCTTGAATATGACAGGGATTACGATTTCCCCAACATAAAAAGTTCAACACTCATATGATGACAACTGAGCAACATGAAAACTGTGTATATTTCATCCCCAGATCAAAACCATAAGCTCTCAGCTTTACAAACACATTTTTGCCAAATAAAATGTACATTGTCAAAACAGAATTTTCATGCTAAAGGTTTGAAGTTGTTCTGAATATACATTTATATCCACTTCTTTGTAAACTGTCTGATAACAAGGGACTTGGTTAGGTTAACAAATGCCACTTTTCCAAACATGATCTATCAACAGCCTCAGGGAGGTTGGGATTCCCTACCGGTCAGTCTAGCCTGAACAAGAACATTAAATTCCACTTGCATTAATTTACCAATAGATGACCTAAATGACATATGGTGGTAAAATTATCTCCCTGTCCAAATGGCTTAATCTATTACTTTCTATGCTATATGTATTTACTAAAACAATATTTCAGCATTCCTATTAACATGTTTTGTGCCTTAATGTTGAATCCATGAAGCCACATAAAATAAATGGTTATTACAAAAGTTTTGTGACAGGTTGCCAAGAAGCCAGGGTCCAGTGAGGGAATATACAACCACCAATCCCATAGTCAGGAAGAGATGATGAAAAGGTTAAAATACAGACTAGAGTGACTCCTTCACTGTTCATCCATTTGTCATATCAAAAGTTAAAAACCAAAAGCTTGTCATTTTCATCCAGTGTATTGACACAGTGCATATGTCTGCAATACCCCCTCAAGAGAGATGATCCACTGAAAACTCCTCTTCATTGACAGACATAAAACTAACAACTTCTTGAAACTAACACTTTAGTAGCACTTAAATGGCACTTACTTATAGCACTTTGTAGTTTTGCTTATTTGAAGAAATTGTATTTTCTTGATTCTTGTCGTCCTTGGTATGTACCCTCGGGTTTGAATGCACTTATTGTAAGTCGCTTTGGATAAAAGCGTCAGCTAAATGAAATGTAATGTAATGTAATGTAACAAGGGTTTCTATTAAAAATTTGATATTTGGCTAACAGCTCATCAGTGGGAGTGGGGAAACAACGGGTGGATATAAAATATAAAACATTCCTGCACAGATCTTGGCTACAACTGAAGACTAGAATATCTGAATGGAGGCGACAGGGAATTAACTTGTGGTAGCACCCTCATGAGAATGAGGTCAATTGCTGGTTGAGCGTGCATTAAGTAGATCTGTCATACACAAGTCTCCAGGGCTGAAAGGGGGGTGTACGACTGTGATGCTAAAAGAATAAATTCTGGCCTTGAAATGTGACCCCTACATGATAGCTGTATCCATGGTCTAGTTCTGTTCAACTAGCATCATCTCTCGAAACCTCCCAGAAGAATACAGCAGACGAATGTCAACACAGACTGGTCTTGGTTCGTAGTAGTAGGGAGCACCTGGATTAGTGTAAACCCTGGGCTAATTTTAACCTTCCCACATGCAAAGCAAAGTCGACAAACATCCAAGGTCGCTGCTCACAAAGAAAACTGACACTACTAAAGATTTTACAGCCGATGAGCTTTCTCGACTAGAGTGATCGTTCCACAGAGGCATCTTCTCTGCAACATTTGTCAAATATGTTTCACAGGCAGAAACATTAACACCACTGGTCCACTGATCTAGTTTGAAGGCATCATGAAGATATCATGTAAGCAATTCAAAATAAAGTAAAATAATCCCAGATCACAAACAACGTGTATATACTGTATATATACATATATTGAAAAAGTCAAGATTCTTGCAGCCGTAGTTTCCTTATAGAGTTTGAAAATTCCTGTGTGCACATGCTTCAAATACCTGTCTTGTCAATATCTCCATTTGCACATACTTCTTTACAGTAGCTCCATTTGCACATCCTTCTTTACAGTAACTCCATTTGCACATACTTCTTTACAGTAGCTCCATTGACTTGCACACTTCTTTACAGTATCTCCATTTGCACATACTTCTTTACAGTAGCTCCATTGATTTGCACATACTTTTTTACAGTGGCTCCATTTGCACATACTTCTTTACAGTAACAGCTCTGTACTACTTCTGGTGGCTGGACTTTCATCTCACTGCAGTTAACTTTTTCTTGACCTATTTTGACCTTTTGTTATTGTTGTGCTCGTGTATTTGACAGTTCCATCAGTTCCATCAGAGGTTTTCGTGTCGTACTTACAAACTTGGGTTTGCGGTCTCCCTCATCGTAGCAGGACCCCTGGTGGGACGAGCCCTTCTTCTTCTGAGATTTGCTGTCAAACCTCTGGCTGTAAGTGTCCATGTTGCTCACCCCAGTGTCTCGTGCCCCTCGTTGGTTATCTTCCGTAACGTTAGCAGGCAGGCCTCGAACACACGCAGGGCGACACACAGAGAAGTCACTGGAACGTTACCACTCGTGTCCCGAACCAGAAGGTTCCATATGTCCTCCGCTCCCGACAGCTCGAGTAGCTAGCTAGCAACGGTGCTAAAGTATCATTCACCGGTGGCTTGATTTAGCGCTAATCCAATTTACCGACTGTCACGTAACACTGGAGTTTCCGCTAACGGAGGGAAAGCGCCGGGTAAAACACAACGGCTCCCTGCTATCAACAAATAGGATCCTGTTGGTAAAATAAGGTGAAATAACCGTAACATGCAGGAGGGGAGTCGTCAGCCAGGAAACATTAATGTGGCAGATCAGTTTTTGACAGACCCGCGCATTGAGCGCGTCAGAGCCTCTCGTTCAATCAAGCCAATGGCATTCGCCGTGTCACAACATATCGTTCCTCATTGGTTCAGACTTTTGTGTTTACAGTTGAAACGGCATTTCATTGGCCGGGTGGAGCTGTCAATCAGCGAGGCTTCTTCTGAGGGCTTGGTCGTTTTACTTTAAGGAAGAAGGAAAGAAAGAGACAGACAGACAGACAGACAGACAGACAGACAGACAGACAGACAGACAGATAGATAGATAGACAAAAATACCTTTATATGTAGAGAGAAAGATAGATAGATAGATAGATAGATAGATAGATAGATAGATAGATAGATAGATAGATAGATAGATAGATAGATAGATAGATAGATAGATAGATAGATAGATAGATAGATAGATATAATTCCATTCAATTACATTTAATATACACATAATCTCAAGGCACTTTACATAGAAGGTCAATACCTTAAAACTGTGTAGAGAAACCCAACAGTTCCCACAATGTGCAGCACTTTGGCGACTGTGGACAGAAAAAACTCCCTAATTAACTGGAAAAACCTCCAGAACCAGACTCCGGCCATCTGCTTCGACCAGTTAGGGGGATCAGGGGGAAATGGGGAGGAGAGGAGAGATGTGTGGAAAAGAGGGAAGAGAGAGAGAGAGAGAGAGAGAGAGAGAGAGAGAGATACAGAGATACAGAGAGAGAGAGAAGGGAAGGGAAGGGAAAGGGGAGCAAGAGGAAAGAGAGACTATAAAGGTCAACTCACACCTGAAAAATGCTTTCTGTGTTACATTGGTGGCAAGGCAATTTTGTGTATGTCATGAAAAGCAAAGCAAAGCACATTTAAACAACAAGGCAAATTTGAAGCACTTTTTATAAAATACAAAGAGCATCCATTAAATGGATTAAAGCAACATAAGACAATATAAAAAAACAAAAACTTTTAAAAGGAATTTAAATATTAATGAATAAACTAAATAAAAGAGTAAAAGTAACAGTGCAATGTGAGAAATAAGTGATTATTTGATTTCATAATAGTGGACCACATCAAAGTCTTCACAAAGTGATTTAAAACAACTAAGAGTTGCAGTAGTCTTACCATGAGCAGTTTATTTTGTAAGATTTCAAACATATTTGAAATTTAGATGAGAAAAAAAATCATCAGTGGCTGGCTCACCCCTTTGGCTAACAGAAACATTTCTACATATTTTATAAAATGCGTTTACCCCTATCGTCATACCACCCTCTGATATTACTCTGTCTTCATGTACAGGTTTTATATGCACTTTAAAAGGCTTGGAGTAGCACATGAGCTGATGCTGCCTTTTTTTAATCAGGCTTTTATACTGAAAGTCCAAAATACTGCTGGTGGTCAGCTTTGTTTGGCAATTTGAAAGTGAGCCGAAAAGCTACAGCAAACTCCCAAACACCTTGTCTGACGCAAACAGCTGATGTGATGCAACAAACAGAAACTTGTGTGAGATCCCTCTCATGTGTTGTCAAAACATAATTTGCTCCCCGAAGATGTGGAGTATCACAGTTTGTTGTTCAATGTAAACAGTATGAAACATGTGTGTGTCCCCCTGTCTGGGAAACTCATGAATTATAGGAGGGTATACTCTCTGGGTTATTAACAGCAGAGTGCATGATATCAGAGCGCTCTTATTGGATGGTGTCTGAAAGCTCTTAGATAGTTGACGTTGTAATTAAGCAATCATGCTGGATCCTGTGTTTTTGAGGATGATAAAGTTTAGAAAAGTAATGATGGAAATAGGTTTAAAAGCCACAACAGGTACAAACCCTTCCACTGGCTATGTGCTTCCAGAGAGATTTACGGACGTCAATCCTTCTTAGAACCTCAGCACTGGAGTCCAGTGACACGTGTAGCTTGAAGAACTGTTACAACTTTAACCCCATCGGTCGCTAATTTGATTGACAATATTTGGAGTACATATTTTGGACAATGGCATTCAGGCAGCAACTATCATGCGTTACATTCCAAGCATCAATTGTTTACATGTGCATGATTCAGAATAATTCTATTATTAGTATGTAAGCTGTAAAAATGCTTAGGATGAGGGTAAATCAACAGTAAAACTGACAAATTGATGGAGATATGCATAACCAGGCCTTGAATGCGAAAGATGACTGCTAACTTAACGTGCACATTTTGAATAAAAAATGCATTTAAAGCTAAATTTGAAGCCAAAGTCATCACCGAAACCTTCAGCTATAAAATCAAATTTGACTCTCTTTCACTCTAACCTCTTGAATTCTCGTTATCTTCAAAAAACCTTTAGTTCCCGAGTCCCTGAAAGGCTGTCCACATGGCTGCCAGCAGTGTGTTCACACTCTTTATCTAGCCAAACACAAGATTCGCTGTTGCTTCCTAATCCTCTCAGACAATGAGGGATCTACCCTTCCAAATCGGAGAAAGAATAGCCACAGGGATATACATGGCCAAATAATAGCAATTCAAAACGGGCTTGTATTGACAATGACATTGATCTCTGCTTTTTAAAGAGACCATTGGCAGAAAGATAAAAGCCATCTAGTGAGTTTGAATGTTTCTTCTACTCATATTGTGTGTGATTTATTTGTTTTGTCGCATATAGCATGAACGAACAAAACACTAACAATTCAGAAGGATCGAGTAGTGGTTGTTAAATTGAGCCTCAACAAAAAGAAGACGCATTTTTCTATTTGTCTTGGTGTTATTCTATTTATATGGTCTGGGTTGTGTAGAACTGAATTGAACATAAATGTCTGATGTACTTAATCTCAATTCTATCACGACAATGTAATTTCACTGCGGTTGTGCCAGAATCAACATATTTCCACCATATATCAAACTCAAGCATGGTGTGCAATAATTACATATTGCAGGTTGTCAGTTTATTTTATGAAACGACCAGAACTCATTGAAGAAATTATCCAGAATGAATGCAGACATGTTTTGGCTTCAGAACTTTTCTGATAGCCGACCCATGAGACAAGGGATCCCAATTTAACTTAAAGGCTCTGACTCAGTGAGAGAGATGTTAACCTCACAATGGATCTTTATTACTGGACGGGCCCTTCTCAACTGATCAAGCTTCTGGGTAAGAGCTGCTATAAATCTTTTGAAATATGTATATGGATAGAATGTGGTGTTTCATCATTTCAGTGTGGATATACTGCCATCTTCTGGTATAAATTGAAATCACCGTCACTGCATTGGAAGCCTGTACATTTTTCTCCCTGATAACAAAAGCGACACATATCATTCTGTAACACTGTCATTTGTCCCTCACAAATGAATTTACATGACAGACACTTTTCTATAAATATGTGAGCATTCTGCTTTCCAAAAAGTAAAATTATATTAATTGTAATCATACAATACTGATTGAGCATTATATCACCTTGATTCACTGTGTGGAAATTCAGACACAATTTGCATCATATAGCACAATTTAATTTGACTAAAAAAAACTGTATAAAGCAAAGTTCAGTTGATTAAATTTGAAATAAAAGATAAGAGGTTTTCAAATAAAGATTTGTAATGCTATACATTATTCTCAGTTGTATGATATTCACAGAGGAATTGGATTTGATTTTATTAACTTGTTTATTTGACAGAAACAATACTCATCAATCAACAGCAAAATGACTGTAAATAAGCAAGAGTTAGCTCAACAGGCTAATTCAGATACTGCATTTAAAACCTACACACACATCTCTAACTATATGTGCAAATCCGTCCACTGCTTAAAGTGAGTAAGAAATTATGGATATACTGCATGTTAAATAAACTATAGTTTACTGCACCACACTGCTGTTCATACAGATTGAAAATAAATGGAGAAGAAAACATTCTAACAGCACAAAACAGAGTCTCTAACAAAGCAGAGGTAAAGTGACTAACTAAACAGTTGTTTCTATCACACGGACATTTCAGCTACAGCTGTCCAGTCAGAGAAAGCCAGGCACTTAAGCCTGTCTCTGGGGTGCGTTTTTGCAATCGTATGCGTCTAAAGTTTACTGATGGAGCGAGGGCTGGCTGCAGATGGGCCTTCAAAGACCACTCATCTTGATGGCCCACTTGGACTTCTTGTCCCAGAACTATACCAAAAGTGTGATGGTTAACGCCTGGGCCAGAAAGGGTAGATGTGGACACATTGAATTTGGCTGGGATGGCTTCCTGACCACATAGTAAAAACGTAAGTTTTAGAACAAACGACCAGATGGAGAATATCCCTTTTACATTTAATGTTCTTCCACGAAAGCTAAAAAAGAAGAATTACATTTCTCCCACTGTAGCCAAAATTGCCCAATGGATGTTAAACAGGGGATTAAAAATACACTAACATAATCTTCTCCTCTAAATAAAACAACGGTAAAGTGAGACAACGCCAACATGGACTTTCAATTACCTGTTCTCTTAATTTATATGTACACAATTTACCCGTGAGCACACAGAATGATAATGGTGGTTGTGCACTTAGACATTACCAGGACTACTAATGATGTACAGGGCATTGGCAGATTTGTTCTAAACATTCCCAACAATCATTTATGGATATCAGTAAGGTTCATTATGAAAAAAAGGGCTTTTATTTTGACAATTATTTTGGACTTTATGTTCAATGTAAAGGGTCATATTTAATGAGGTGTTTTCTTTCATGTTCGCTAGTGTGAATACATCAAATAACTTGAGAGGGATTTCATTAAATAAATGTTTAATGTATATATTCATGTATAAGTTAAATAAAATTATTTAATCAAATCAATCTATGGTTGTTTGATTTATTCACACTGGCTCAACATGATGGAGCACTTAAACACTTAAATATGAACCTTTACATTGAACTTATGTAAAAAAGTAATATGGAAATTGTACTCGTCATTCAAGTACATAAAGCTACTTTATTTTGTACCCTTTTATGTATATAGTTATCCCAAAGGGATAGAATATCTTAAAGACACCAAATAACAACGTTGGTTATAGAATAAGATTGAGTTTGTCCATTCCAAAGTAAGTTCATCAGCTAAATGAACAAATTGGAACTGCAGGGAAATGTCTTAAATACTAAAACACATGCAATTCTCTATGTTAAAACACATATTTCACTAAGTCACAGTCATACGGTGAGTTCTTCCAATAAAATCTTCCAATATGATGATGTAATTTACCAAAGGATATCTGACAGGGTTTTCCACAGAAATCAGTCAACCAGAGCCCTTCAGATCACATCACTCCATCCTGACATGAGCCTTTATGCTCTCATTGTGACAGTAAATGGATCACTGTGTTCACAATTCATGGATTCTTCAGTTCTAACCATTTTTGAACAGATCCTTGGGGCTTGCAAAGCCAATTTCCTGGCAACTTCCAAGTGCACAGATTACAAGAGGAGAGTTGCCATTGACAGGCGTGACTGAAAGATAATTTTTTCCTCACATGGCTATTCAGAATTAATACTTTCTCAATGGACGCTGGATAGACACTTGGCTATAGGTGTGTCTCCTCGCAACCAGCTTAAAACGAGTAAATCTCCTAAGAGCCTTTAAATGGACAGCTGGTCAGGATCTCCAGAACAGGGGTACACTGGGATCTAACCATAGACTGTATATAAAGAGGATCTATCAAAGTTTTTAAAAGAAAATATGAAATACTTTGGACAATCCAGTCTGTAGTGATTACTTACAACGTTTTGCACAATCTCTCCCTGGTTCTGATAGTATTTTGTATAATAATATATGACATTGTTTCCTATTTTCCAATTTTCTTATAGTAACACAAATACACCACAGCAAATACCTTGTTTGTTTATACCTGGTGCTAGGTAATGAAAAACCCGATTCTGAATCTGAAATATGTTTTGTCCATCTCGGCGCGCCATACTTACGTCTCTCGGTTCGGTGACGCATGTGACGTCGGGTCGCGTCCGGGTTCACGTTAGCATCTCAGCGGTTGTCATGAGCAGAGTAATGTCTCTCACAACCACAACCAGATAGTTGTCGTGCACATGAGCTCGTTGTAAAAACCTCCCGGTGTCGCTTTGCTTCACACGTTTCAAACGAACAATGACCGAGTTGACAGATTCCCTGACGAGAGAGGGCTGGTAGGTAGCATGGTAGCTAACGTCATCTAGCTAGCTAACTCACTGAGGAGCCAAATTGTTGTTTGGCTCGTAAATGGAATTGTTGGTAGCTTTACGTTACAGTTTTAAAAAATACAATTTAAAAAGTTGTGTGTATCGTGGCACAGTTGTTAGTTCCCCCTGCAGTGAATTAGCGGCTTGATAACTAAGTAGCTAGCCAGATAAATAACGTTAGCTAGCTCACTTAGCATGCTTTTACCTTCTGCAAAACCACTGGCGATACAGTTAATGTTTACTAATGACTGGAAACATTACATGTAAATATTGATCAATTATACAAGTGGAGGGACTGGTTTGAATTGTGCCCGAAGTGAAATGCATTCTGGGAATTGTTTGGAAGTCCGAACTTGTCTTCAGCACGTTTAACGACATAACATCTTTATCAGAAAACTGATTGTGGGCCAACTTAGTCTAGAAAACATCAATCTTAACACGTGCTTAAACACAGTTTTGCACACTTGCTAATATCAAATATACAATTCAGTTATAATGTTTTGTATTATCTAGTTTTAGAAAGGGCCTAAATTCGTAGACAATTAGCGATGCTTCTAAAATTTCACCTGTCAGTGGATACATGCTCATACAGAGATGCTGAGGGCTTAACTCTGCATCACTTCCTGCCTCCTCATAAAGTCTTGGTTATACCTCATAACGTTGCATCACGTTAAGGAATAACACACTTTTTATTCTCGAGATTCAAAGTCTCAAAATTGTTGTAAAGCCTCATTTGGGGGTTAATGAAAATGTGAGCAGTGTTTAATACACGGCCTCATCAGTAGTTATTGTGATGAAACTGCGCTGGTCAGGTACATACTCTGCTGAATCTTTTGAAACCTACTACAGTACTTGAAACTCTCTCCCCCCTGTGTGTCATCGTTTCAGGTACCTCAGTGATGAAGGCATAGCAGAGCTGAAAGGATCTGCTGAGAAAGCATCACACAGCGACATAATTCGACTTGCACTTGATGTAAGTTTGAATCGAGATTTTAAATTGTAAATTCTTATTTACAGCGTGTGGTGAGACAACATTCAGCCATGCGTTGTAAACTGTTCAGGGAGATGGTTATGACAATTTGAGGTATTTTATTAGATATTTATTGCTTTTTATATGTACAGGAATCTGATGTAGCCAGACATAATTGCCCTCGAAATATATCTTTCTGTATTCAATTTTAAACTGGCTGTGAAATCCTCTGTGAAAGTTAAGTATCTTTCATATATTTAGTATTTTATAGTAGATTATTAAATGGAATGGTTTAGTGCTCCCTAATATCAAACAGTCTCCTAGCTAAATCCAGTTCATTACCAACCTACCTATACATTATCATGAGAGCATATGATGTTATCATTGTGATGAGTTAAAATATTATTTTGTTGGAATTAGCATAATTCTATTTGATACCCATGATATTGAGGATAGATTTTAAAACCTTTACTCATTCTCAAGGCCAAAAATCGTTATTCCAAACAGTATGTTAGCTAAGTCCGCTTAAAGGTTTTGTGGACTCAAATACTTCACCCACCCCTCCATCAGAATAGTGGCGAATAGATAATGAGTGGATTTTCCTTTTTGAGGGAACTATACCTTTAATGCTGGCTTGCTGATGTGGAAGATGTGGAACTTAATCTCACAACATTTTAGAAAAGCACTCTCTATAGATATTTTCAAGAAGATGCTAAAAAATTGTGCTTTGTCCAACATTTAATATCATAGATCATTATATCATCAGTTTTTTAATGATTTCATTTTGTTCAACTTTTCAAGATGGTAATGTTGTATTGTCTAATTGCTTTATGGTTTATTGTTTTAAATGATCTTTCTTTGAATGACCCCTTTGTCATGTATTGTCAGCTGGGTTTTGTGCTATAAAAGTTTTTAATGAATATAACTATTATTATACTCCGAAAGAGATATATAGAGGATATATAGACAGAGGAGTGACAAAAACACAATACATTTAATTAAGCAAAGAAGAACCACAGACAGTCATAGAACCAGCAATGTCTTTTATTAAGTGTGTGTAAAAATAATTAAAATAAGACTATAATTCTGCTTAATGGACCCTGTAGTACCTGACAGGTGCAGAACATACAGTGCATTTACTGTTAAAGCCTTGACCTTTAAGTTTTCGCTTGATGTGCTTCCAAAAGATCTTCGGCTGCTCTTGGATCTATTACCGGTTGAGCCAACATGTAATAAATTAGGAATCTAGCTTGCGGTCCCTTAAAATCAGGAAAGTTCACTGTGCCTCTTTCTTTGCTTAAACTGTTTTCATTTCATTACACCTGTCACATTATTTATTTTAAACTAAGCACTCTCTCCTTTGCAGAATGATCTTAGGTCTACTGGAAGAAAATTTCTACCATCTGATGTCAACAGTGGAAGAACTGAGAAGGTGAGGGCTACAGAACATGTTATGTGGCCATTGCAGTGTTACATTTATGAAACCTTGATTAGGGTGATGCGTTTGGTCAATGGGTTTTTTCACAGCTTCAATTTGGTACAGACCCAACATGTGAAATGTAGTTTCCACTAGTTCCACTAGATGGCTCTAACACACTAACAAACAAGGATCAACAAACTGCTGTACACTTGTGAAACTGAGAATACATTTTCCAAATATTGTCACAGGATTAAAACATCTAATTAAAACGTGTAATCTTTTTGTGAGCTTATTCCAGCCTCCCCCCAGGCTTAGAATTAGATGGTCACCCTGGTCAAACACTGACACTCCGCACTGTGCTTTGTACAATATTCAACATGTATAAAACAGTGAATGTCATTTGAGCTTCTAAAACTACATTACATATAGATTTAAGTATTATGCAGACATTTTAGTGTCAAGACCCAGCAGTGGCTTTCAAAGATCATGGTCATTGTGACATTGAAAAAAATCCACGAAGGAGCTCAGAGGAATAAATACACCCGGGCTGACACAGGTACACTTAATGATTAGAGCTATTTTAATGGTGTCTTAGTATATGCTCGTATTTTGCTTCAGCAATCTTCCCCCACATAATGTTGATTTGCCTCCGAAGCCATTATTCTTCTGCTGTCTCTTGCTGTCTCCTGCACATGGCCAGTTGGACGGTCCATGTGTTCTCCAGGTGCAGAAGGTGAGGAACATCTCGGCTCCTAAAGACCATGAGGAGTCCCAGGGCGCACCCAGAATGCTGCGCCTCCAAATGACAGATGGGCACACCACCTGTGTTGGACTGGAGTATAAACACCTGTCTAAGATCAGGTACCTATACAACACTTTGGTGGCATTTAGGAATAATTAGGTTTAGTGCAAATAGCAGGATGTTGTGGTTGTTTGGGAAGTTAATATCACTGTTTAATAATGGTTAAAAATCACATTAGTTAGCACAAACATTTAAAATGAAGATGTAGTCCTGACCCTAATACGTAAAGCTCCAAATCTGTATTTCGATCATGCTTTTTTTTCTTGAATGCAATAGCTTTTTAAATAAGAAATGGCAAAAACAGTAGATAGTAAGTTAATGTTGTGCATCAACTCGTCTACAGTTATCAGCACCAGTACTTGGATATGCAGCACTCAACAGCCTTACAAGTTTCAACAACACGCCATGATTAAAAAAAAGTCAAGCATCTGGAATAACTTCCATATTTGAAGATAACCCCTAAATGGTCAAATGCCAGAAAAACTAACAAAAAGGGAATGTTGTAAATCTACAGCTACTTTGAGAAATCCGTCACAGTTGAACTTTATCTCTGGTTACTGTCACTAAAGCTTTGAAGCTTCATAAATCTTAAAGAGCACTAAAAACTTACATCTAGTAGCTACACAAATGCAAAGCAGGTTCTTTTACACCAGGATCTGGTATATTCAAAGCCAATGTGTGATATTCTGCACATATCCATTTCCTTCACCTCCTTGTCAACACTCTCTCCCCACCACATGCCTCAATTTTCCCTTTATCTGCAATTTACACGTGGTGGCAGCTGATATAACAATTCCAAGCCTTAATTACATCTCCATCCCAGCAACGGTGGCCTTGGCGACTGCTACCATGGTGACTAGCCAGTCTGTACAGGTGGAGTGGCCAGAACGTGGGCCTGGACTTCCTGATGGGAAGAGAGGACAGAACAGAACAAATCCCCTCTTTATGAACGTCTCACACACACTGGCTACCAACAGTGGTGGTTAGTGTTTCTTATGAAAGTGTCCGCTTTAGTGTGCCAGAGGCCATAAGTGAGTGGCAAAGGATGGGATGGATTACAGGAACTGTTCAGTGTGCCAGACTGGTACAGAGGGATGACGATTAAGAAATAAGCACAAACATTGATCAGAGTTGGGTGAATATTGCGTTTGTAGAACTGGATGCATGTGTTTGTGTGTGATTGAATCAAGGATCAAGAACGGCTCCTTTCTGCATTTGCCACTGTCATGAGGCTGTGAGCATCTATTCCAGAGGTTTGGAGTGAAATCCCTAATTGTTGCTTTGGCATCCAGCATCAGTAGCTAGAAATCCCTCTAAGTCCCTGTGCTTTCCTAATGAGAGAGGCAGAGGCCTTATCAGGCCTCATGAGAGAGAGAGGGGCTTTTAATTTACCATGAGGATGGGTGAGCAGCTGGGATTATTAATAGGCTCTCGTAGCCTGGCCACCCATCCCCTGGAACTGAGCCATGTCATTTATAAAGTGGTATGGGAAAGTCAAAAGGATCTGGGGCTGTATATGCTGTTATAATGTCTGGTGCCCTTGAATGCATTGAACATTTAAGTGTTTGTTAAACATTTGAACCTTCCTTTCATAAATAACTTTTTATTGGATTTTTTATTTTTTATTTCTGCTTTTCAGTCTCAACACCCCTCCTGGAACAAAGGTGAAGCTCCTTGGAACCGTCCAAGTTAAAAATGGTCTATTGATGCTCGATGACTCAAAAATCTCCGTCCTTGGAGGAGAGGTTTATCACATGGTGGAGAAATGGGAACTGCAAAGGGTGAGGGTCGTCGTCTTATGATGCCCAAGCTACTTACAAAAAATGGAATTCATATATTGGTGATCATTTCAGATCTGCATTAAAGGCCACCAGCAGTCTGCCATCATTTTTTCTGGCTTTATTAATTTCCCTGTTTTTTAATAATGAGGTCCCTTTTATCTTTCAACATGCAGACTCTCGCCAAACACAGCAGGAATCACATCGGAGCAGAAGGAGGACCACCTCCCTTTGTGCAATTTGGTCAGGTGAGAACCTATCAAATTTTAAGAAGAGTACATTTGAAAACATTGTTACAAAGAGCTTCTCTTATATGAACGCAAGAAGAAGACAACAAACCAGACAAACAGATGTTAAATACAATAACAGAAATGAGGTGATCAGGATGATGGATATTTAAGGAGGAGGTTTCAGTGGTGATTTAATGGAAGTCGGAGGCGACTGATGAATAACAATAACTGCTCAGAAATGCATGTTGTCGAACCCATTCTTGGCTCGAGGAGTGGGCCTTGATGTCCCTGTTCTTGGCAACGATCTCTCTGATCTTCCTGAGGTAATTGTTAGTCATCATGAATCATTAAAATGCATGACTTAATTTTAATATCTGCTTTGTTGTCCAACCTAACATGTTACAAGCAGTTCAATGTCAGCTGTTTTTCTTCCCGAACATAATGCTGTTAATGGGTTGCATTTGTATTAAAATAGAGGTCTGTTGTAATTTTTAGAAATGGAGAGATGAGATTAAACTTGTCAAAGATGATAATCAGGCCTCTAAAGCACAATCACAAATAAATGATATGCTCCAAATATCCACTTCATCCATAACATCATCATAGTGTCTATAAATTAGTATCTATAGACACCATTTGTTGTGAAATAATAACTAAGTGCAAGTGGAGAGAATTAAACCACCTCTAATCTCAAATGGTTTTACACATTAGCATGATCTACAAAAAAGTAAATATAGTAATGTCTGATTCGAAAACTACTCAGCCGGAGTCAATTCTCCCTGGAAGAGTTTCAGAGTGGGAATCATCCGGATCAGGATTTTGGGATTTTAACTCACTCTTCATTCCACGTTTGCTCAAGCTTGCTAAAGTTAGAATAGTTATTTTTCAATATCCTCTAGATTTTCAGCTTTACAATGTTTGTAATGTTGGGCACTCCTTTTGCTGTTAATTTGATGACTGCGTTGCATTGTTACATATAATAACGTCACTTTGAATCAGATTATTTTCAGGCTGTGCCTGCATTTTACTTGACTATACATTTATTAGTCGGTCAGTTCAATCTCTCCCAGTTCCTGCTGCTTGGAGGCATTCTCACAGCATTAAGCTTCCACTTCTACACTTCACATCAGGAATTTTTTTAAGTTGGATGAATTGGTGGCTTTTCACCGGGCATTTTAATTTCCCCTGAACTGTTTACTTCAGTGTATATTTCAGCAGAAATAAAATGATTGGCCTCATGACTCCATAATATGTTCACCAGTGAAGTGCTAGGTCCTCTGAAACCACATTTAAATTCACTAGGTCAGGATTTTATTTGGATCCACCCCAAATTGAACACTCATAAATAACAGACTCCTAAACATGCCTGATTTTATTCAACATCCATAAGTTATTCTGAGAAATCTTACAAAATGTTGAGAAACACACTATCTCATCATGTTATGGAAATTCCTGGATCCAATTCCTGATCTGGATCCCCTCCCAAATTAGAGTTTTTGATGTGTTCTCCCCTCACCCAGATTGCTTCCTTCCACCAAGTTTCATGCTTATCCATCCAGTAGTTGTTTGTGTAACCCTGCTAAAAGACAGACAAACAAATGCAGATGAAAATGTAACCTCCTTGCCTTAGATAGTCATCACTTTCAGAATCAGTGTGTGCCAGTACCTTGGTCTAATCTACAGAGCTCATGGAATTTAATCTTTGGCCACTGTTTTATCTAGAATATAATAAATAGTCGACGTCGACAGCCATGTTTGTTTCTGATCTCAAAACCTGAGCAAATAATATCACCAGGTACCAAGTAATTGTGATAACGTCTTTTTGTTTTAATTGGGGTGAACTATCCTCTTAACACCTGATACATTCGGCCTCTTTTTTTATCAGCTGTCCACATTCCTTCTCTTCAGATAAGTCTCCTCTGGCTATTTAATCTTGCCTCTCAACACTTTACCATGCTGGGATTGCCAACACAGCAAAAAGATGAGGAACCTGCTCTTGACCAAAGGTCATTGCTCCATTCATTTGCCGACTTCTCGTATTGAATCATCCTCCTCTGGTGCAGTCACAAAGCATTGAGTGTCCATTTCAATCCTTCAAAGTCATTACTTCTGAAACTTGGTTCATAGTTAGGTTTGTAAACATGAACTGGGAGCTAGGAGGCAGCTTTGTATGCTACAAAATAAAATCTTGCAGTATATTTTAATCACCGGATGTAGCTCACGTCATTTTACAAAAATGTGAATATTGTCAATTGAATTGATTATTTTCTTAAGGGGCATCACATGAATGAGTTGGACTGTGTTTGCTCCATGTAGAAATCCGCAAGGCAGGATGAAGTGGACAGCAGAGACCTCGACCAGAGGAAAACCCTGCAGACTCTCAATGTGTTCAAAAGCGCTGAGGAGAATGCTGAGTTTGAAAAGCAGCGGACAGCAGCAATCGCTGAGGTGGCCAAGACCAAAGAGGTAAATGCATTTATTCAATTAATTTTAACATTTTGTAAATGTTTGCTTTATCTTGCAATAGTGTGACTCAATTTACTTCACTATCATACTGATATGTAATATTTTTAGTTTGTCTTAAATTTCCCATCCGTAAACATTGCACATTTGGTTTTCAGGTCCTCTTGTTGCCTTGTTAACAGAATTGCTGTTTCTTATATCAATTGCAAATTTTGTTCAAACAATTTGTCCTCCATTTTAAAAAGTGATGTTCCTTATTGGCCTTCCCCTTAACCTTGTTTGCCTTTGACATTCAAGCAACTGCTCAAATTAAAAGTCATGATTGCACAGTCAGCGACAAAGTTCTGCTTCTTGTGCCTGCTTTCTTTTTACATCCAAGCCTGCAGCTCTATTGATCCTAATGTTCTTTCCCATGTTAGGGTCCCCGCACATTTGGAGGTGGAGGAAATGCAGGCAGTAATTTATCCACGGCTGCTTCCTTCTCGCGGGGCAGAGACTCGTACCAACAGAGGAGACGAGAAGACAGGGTTGAAAGACCCGAAAGCAGACCGGATGAAAATTACAGAGAGCTGGTGAGAAGACAAACTTTGTCCAAACCTGTGAAACAATTTGAGCCTGTTAAAAGTGAAGGTTTTAGCTCAGCTTATTAAAGCCTCCATTCACTGTCTCAAAGCAATTAAAACTTTGGAGCCTCTCTGCAATCATTTTTGGTTACGATATTTTTGAAATCCCAAAAATAAGTAGAGGTCTGGTCAGGTTTTCCAACCCATTGGTTTTAGCTTTGTGTTGTGACCTGCCAGTTTGTGGGCTGAACACAGCTTGTAGCTAAATACATACAGTGAATAGGATGGAACAGGGTATTGTAGTTTTTGGCTTTGGGAATTGACCTTGAATAATAATCCAGCCCTTATAGGGAGCTAGGAGAGAGCAGGCTAGGAAATGCATGCTCCTGCCAAGGCTAATGCCCGATCTCACCATGTTAAAGAAAGTAAACTAAAAAATCTTGATCTGCCAGAATTGTACATGCTCCTCATTGGATCATACCTGACCCCCCTGCTTAATTGTATGAAAACTAGTTCTGTAGATATTGAGTAATGCTAATATAATTAAAAACTGAAATTTATACAGTGCCTTGTATGACCCTTTTAAAAGAGTATGCTCTTTGTGAATCAATTTTTTTTCCTCCTCAGTTCATTCAGCCATCCCTCTCTCTCTTTCTCACTGACTCTTACTTCTGTGTCTAATATTGCATAATGTTGTGTGTGTAGGTGGATGAATATGCGCTGAGAGACCTCATTGAGATGGGCTTTAACAGGGAGACTGCTCGACTGTCCCTATTGGATAGTAACAACAATCTAGAAGTGGCACTCAACAGCCTATTGACTGAGGCTACTGGAAGCAGACCAGCCCCTGTGGTAGCTGAGCCGATCAAGCCCGAACCCAGAGGTAGTAACATACGCTCACACGCATGTCCACTGCCTACAGGCTAATTAAAGGTGCACAGTGGCCGTTTTGCTTGCTTTAGTCCATTTACCAGAAATTGCATACACACTTAACCGCCAACTGTTTTCCCAGCACACAGCAAGGTTTCAGATGGATATTCTACATTACCTGCAGTCATTGTTTTGTGTTAGTTTCAATATTGATAGTGAACCTACAGCAGCTTGAACTTCCATGCCGCTGAACTACCGAACAACTGACTGATTTTAATCATTTGTTCCTTCAAGTGTGAACAGGGGCTGTTTTTAAATTCTCCTTTGTCGCTGCAGACCTGGATGCTCAGAGACGGAATATAAATCTTTTTTTAATTCATGTATCTTGTAAGATTACTTGTTTACAACATGGGTCTATAATACTGTTGGCAATCATCATAATTATTAATTTACACACACACCAAAATACACTTACACACACACACACACACACACACACACACACACACAGCCCTTTCACATAGTCTTTGGCTGCAGATGCGAGGGGGTGAACACGTTCAAACATCCAGTTTCATTGATCAAACTCTTCTAATTGGGTCAACATTACTTTATTTTTGGGTTCTTCTCAGGCAGAGGAAGAGGAAGAGGAAGAGGAAGAGGCCGGTCCAGAAATGAAGATGAGGAGGAGGGAGGAGGGGCAAGACCATCTGGTCCGAGCACACTGTTTGACTTCCTGGAATCTAAGATGGGAGGTTTCTCCATCGATGGTGAGTGAACCAGTTCAGTTTTCCTCCTTCACTACCTCTGTATTCCATGATTTTGAAAATATGGGTGACGTTGTTCACTTTTTCAAGCCAGTTGTTAACACTCCATTAACATACGAATCATGACTGGTTTCAGACAGATGGTTATCTGGCTATCTGGAGCTGAGGGGAATTAGGCTGTGATCTCTAAATGTCTAAAATTGGGGCTTGCAGCACCAATGCAGCTTTGTAGTTCAATATTTTATTCTGTTTTACTGAATATTTTATGATGATATTCTGATCTTTTATTTATTTGTGTTCCCTTCATGCTTTGTTTTGTCTTAACAACCTTTTATCTTCATTAAATAACAATGGTGGAAGTGAATGTGATCTTGTCAACATTGTTTTAGTTATTTATGCCAATATATTTCACACTGCCCTTCTTCGGCTTGTTTTCTCAGAACCAAAGAACCAGGCACCTCAGAGACATCATGAGAGTAAACCAAATTTCTCCAACACTGACTATTACTCTAAGGACTCATCTCATCCGAAGTTCTCCTCACATTATGACCAGAGGCCACAAAGGAATGACCGACCACCTCGCTTCCACAGAGACACTGATTTTCCTAAACCAGGCCAGGAGCCTCTCTCCAACTCTACCACCTCCCGAATATCATCTCAGCCTCAGCATTGGAAGAGCCAGGAGAGATGGTCACAAGGGAAGTCAGACAGAGCACAATTTGAGAGGAGGGAGATGCGAGATGAACCGATTTTTCCTCCTCCCCTTGCGACGACTTGCAATCGTTCAAAAGAACCTCAACAGCAGATGGAGTTCGGTGGCTCTTCCAACCAGAGACCCAGAAATGTAGATGGTGGGAACATGGCTGGACCTTCTCACAGGAGAGGGTTTAAAGACAATACTCCCCCGCCTAAACAGAATGATCCTGCAGACATTGAGGTGGATGGAAGAGTAGGTAATAAGCGTACAGACAGAATTGAAGAACCCAACAACAGCAGGAGGAAGGGGAAGACTGACCGGCCGAACTCAGACTACTACGATCGACCAAGGGCAGGTGGACCACTCAACTTAAAGGGAGGAAGCTCAGGAATGACCCAAGAAGTGGAGTCACCACAGGATATCCGGTTCATAACAGTGGATCCTAATCATTTCCATAATGGAGATATGGAACACAAAAGAACTGGGCCAATCAAGCCAACAAATGCATCGTGTCCCCCCAACAGGGAGCCTCCCTCTAGGAAGACCCCTTCTAACAACTTCGGACCTAAAAGAAGGTCAGGACAAGGCCGAGGTCAAGGAGCCAGGGGACCAGATAAAGGTTATATTGTGGAACCAGCTTGGAAACCTGGAGACCGGTGTCTGGCTCTCTACTGGGAAGACGGCAAGGTATGTCAATGCTGGATTGGTCTGATAAATAAACCAAGAACAAGGATTTAATATTCTGTCTTTGGTCTTGGAAATAAGAATTAATAATCTGACATTTATCAAGATTGTTTTGCAATATAGGCTGTTATGACTTGATATTATTTTTAATAATTTGATCCAGGCCTATATTTTTGCTTTCAACTTACTTTTAACGAAGTTAGAAACAGTTGACTGAATTAAAAGCTGCTTCCATATGTGACATGTGAGCTCAGTGAGTCCACAGAAACTACTGCAGTTTGAGACCCACATTTGTGTCAACATTATAATTAACAACTTAACAAGTTAAAGAATCAGTTCACTGATACTGAAACTGTCTAGAGAAATGTCAAATGTGTTTTTTTCTTTGCCTGATGCTTGTTTGACAGTCAGTATGTTTAATGAGGTCAAGAAATAATTGGAGCAATTATGGCTCATTTTTGCTCAGTCAGTGTTGAACAGCATCTTAGATTTGTTTGTCAAGTTGTAATAACTGACATAGATTTGTTTTGTCCGCACCCTTGTGAATGTTTGTATTGAAATAATTGATGATAATGATATCTGTTTGTTTCTGTCTGTGGTTGTGTCTGTCTCTGTGCCTGTGAAGTTCTACCACGCAAGAATAGATGCTGTGCATCCATCGGGCTCCACGGCCGTGGTCGTGTTTAGCGAGTACGGAAACTGTGAAGAGGTTCTGCTGTATAACATTAAACATATTGCTCCTGATTCTTTGGTAAGACGAAAGAAAATATTAACCCTTCGCTTGATGCTTTTTATCATTCATCATTCAAGATCACAACTTGTATGGAAAACTGAGGAACTATGAATGATGTGTGAACATATTGAATGTACAATTGCAGGAGGAAGATGATGGTTTCTATGACAGTTCACTGGAGTTTCGCCGGGGGGGAGATGGACAGCCGAGACGAACGAGACCCACGCAGCAGTATTACCAGCCACCCAGGGCACGAGATTGATGTGTCTGTGTTTGCACTGGCAGGTAAATAAATATTGAACTGTTTCCATTAATAATGACATATGTAACGTCAGTGTGTGTACACAGTGTGAACACCATCTCTATATTTTATATCGAACACTTCTATTTTTATTGTGGTAATCATAGACTCTGGAGAAAGACAGACAACTTGCCAGCTCCCCGAAAGTGAAGCCAAAGCCCTTGATCGCCCCTTGTGGCTCCCTGCAGTATAGGTCATAAACTATCTCTTCGTGTTAGTGGATGGGACATGGACCAACTGAAAAGTCAAATTTTTTAAAAGACTGTTTCTGCCATTTTGGGTTGTTGATTGTTGAATTGTTTATTTTCAGCTAATTTGGGTTTAAATTATTTATTTGAATATATACAAGCGGGCGGGGCATCATGATTGACAGCTGACACTGGCACATTTAATCAAGTCCATGGATTAGAAGGACCTTGATACCACAACTCCATCCCCCAATCACTGAGGTCCTTTCCAGGATATTTTGGTTTAAGCTCCAGAGGGTGTTGTCCATCCTTATATACAGTCTATGGTATAGACTGTAGCGAAAGTGATTTGTAACATTGGTCTTTGCATTATTATCTGCTTATAATTCATAATAGAACCTATGGATTAATCATTTGTATGTAAAAGAAGTTTATATAATCATTTTAACTTTGACTATTTCTGCTCGTGAATTGTGTAAAAGCTATTTCACACTGTCAGCAGCACTTCACTGAGATGGCCTCAAAATTCAAAAATGATAAATTCTTTCTGGTCCCTCTCTCCATTAGTGTGCTTGTCCCACTTCCTTCCACGACGGAGATCGTTTCACTTTCTGCAACAATCCTGAGTGCTTCCTGAATTTTTAAGTGTACACACTGTCAGGACATGAAGAACTCTTCTAAGGGCTTGGACCTCAAGAAAAAAATAAAAAAACTGACATGAGCACTTGTTGTTTTTGTTGAAGACATATCTACTGTATATGTTGTGAAGGTTTGTTTAAATGGATAAATTCAAATAAACTGTTATCATGGTATGTAGCTACTTTGTTTTAATGTCTTTTATTTTCTAATTATTGAATTCAAATTATGAATAAACTGATGCGCTGCAGAAAAAGCCACCTCTCACGATTTTGTTTTTAATTTCATGACGGTACTTATGTCATGACTTGGAATTGTTTTAAAATCTGCTTCCAAATTACGTCTCACTTTTGTTATCTCCCCTCTGGAGGACAGATGTAGTGTGAGTCGACGGAAAGCGGCTCGAGCTCGATTGTTGTTCTGCTCTCTGAAGCAAATCCAGAGCGTAAGACAATCTCTTCCCCCTGTAATAGAGATGGTTACACTGCAGAGATATCATTTTGCACATTACAAAAGGGACTGTACCTGGCTCTTCAAGCTCTGCACACGCACCAATGTGCGGGCTGTTTGCTGACCGGAGGCGGGCGAGAGACAAGTTTTACACATCAAGAAATAATCTCCTCCTCAGCTCCAGTTTCACTGTTACCAACAGCAGGAGACGAAGGGACAATGCTCCGGGGTTCAGCGCAGAGGTCACCGTGCTATTCTGTACCACTGGGCCAGAGGATTTGCTTTATTTTCCAACCGAGACGCCAACTGAGCACAGATGAATAATTAACGGCGGGTAATATGGAAACCTATCCGTTAGGAAGGAACTGAAAGTGAAGCTGATGAAAGCGCTCTCGGGGACTGGATGTGACACTGGCCAGATCATCATAAAAGGATTGATTTTCAATCGGATGAACAGTGATATTTCGGTCCGAGGAATTAAGCCTGTTTCATATTGAATATATTTCTCTGAGAAATGTCAGACACGACAAACATGCGACGGAAGCCCTGAGGTCCCATAGTCATTAGACTCCAACACAACATTATGATGGGGGCAAATCCAGATGCCCTGGGAAGAAGGGTGGAAACCAATTTTTTGCTTGCGGGAGATGAATGAGTGAATATGGTCGACAACTCAAAAACTAAGACAAAAATGTTACACCATGAATAAGCACTTACAATTTATCGTTTATGTTCAAATGCTAGTTCAGGAGAGTCTTTAAGAAAACCTGTCCGTAACTGTTTTAAGTGTGAGCTGATACTCACTGTTCCCTCTGTGATACTCATGAAGCCACGGTTAACAGTGTGTGTGTGTGTGTGTGTGTGTGTGTGTGTGGGGGGGGGTGATCCAGTGGATCAGTGCTGGGATAACTTGATATTTTGCTCCTTATGAAGGAAACATTAGACCAAAGAAAGCAAAAGGCCGTGGAAGCTGGCAGGAGGGATAAGACTGCATCTTGTTTTCTCGTGTTTACGTAACTGTGCAGTTGATACGATCTTGTTAACGCTGTGATCACAGGGAATCTAAAGCTTCAAGTGCTGTGCCTGTTTTCCTGTGACACGTCGACCCTCTGTGGTTAGATATGCTCCAAGTGATCCAGTGTTTCAACAATCTTGTGACTGGATTCGACATGACAGGATTTAGTGTGGGAGTACTGGGGCAGCGAGTCACTCGTCAATGTTTCGGCTTGATGGATTTTAGTACCGCCAGCTTCAGTTTGATTGTATCTCTATTCATATTGGATTATGGGATGGTCGCACGATTGCTCAGTGGCTTTGCTGCCTCCTCCCAGCAGAAAAGGGTCACGGGTTCAAAAATTGAACAAACATGCTCTTCCTGCAGCCCAGAGGTAACTGGTGACTCTGGAATTGCCTTTAGGTGTGACTGTGTGTGTCGTATTATATGTTCTGACCCTGTGATGGACATCAAGACCTTTAACACTAAAGGGATCAGCCACACCAACAACTTTCGCCCCAACACATGGTTTAAATGAAGAAAAGGGCAGTTGGAAAGTGGACACCTCTGCCAAGGCTGATTCGCCACTTCATCATCATATTGCAAATACACAGTAGAAATACTTTGTTACAGTGCTAAAGTAGATTGTCTGTATTATACTTGAGTATTTAAATACGTGTTAAAATGTAGGGAGTAAAAGTAATAAGTCCTTTTAATGTATTTGAGGGGAATCATCTGTTTTTATTACATTTCTAACATCAAAACAGATTTCGACCAGGATGGACGGGACGCAAAAACACAGAAAATATGATTCCTTGTTGTATATCTATCATTGCATATCACACATAATATACATAATGGGCATAAAACGTGTAACAACACAAAACAGACAAGACAGTGAGACTCAACTGCGGAGGACAGGATCACATGTCGGTGAGAAAGGGAGGAATCGATGGCAATAACAAAGCATAGCAACAAAACTTTCACAGACTATTTTCATGCTCAATTTTCTTTTTCTTTTGTTCCCCCCTGTTTTTATTTCATATTTATTTTTATTTTATTTGAAGTAAAGAGTGGTTCCAGTTAAATAGACTATATGAATGTTGAATGAGTCCCAGAGACGAAAGGGCCTTCAGAGGACAGCTTTTCACATTTATTCATTGAGTAAATTTCAAAGCCTGTACTTTTATACTGGAATTATATACAATACTTTTTAAGTATCTAGATTTCTACTTCAGTTAAAAAAAACTGTTCTCACATCTGCAGATAAATGCATCAAGATCAAATATCGATAACTTCTGGATATCAAAAGAAGAGATATCCAAAGTTACTGGTTCAGCTGCTGCTCTTTTGTGTTGTGAGGTTGAATCAGGAGGTTCCAGTTCTGCGATGGTGATCAACATTTTCCATACGTCTCCTTTTCTGCCTCATTCCTGTGTGTGCTACGACCAAGAGGGCAACATATACAGACCTGGTTGTTGGAATGCATCAGATTATGTATTGTTAATAATGTAATTTATGGTTGGTGCTAATATTTGCACGCTTACTTTCTACAATTTGAAGATTTTCTCATGCCAATGTTAAGTGGATAATTTATCCCCCCTGATTGTTTCATTATGGCAGGATTAAGTCAAGACCACTCCACCATTTTCCATGGAATTTAGTTGGGGGGGATTGGGCTTAACCCTAGAAAAACGCTATTAAATGTTGGTACATATCCAGATAAGGGGGCAGGATTTATGGGGTCTACGACAGTCTGTACAAAACGCCTGGAGCCTCGCAGTGAATCAGACCAACTGAGAGACATCTGAAGAGCCACATGCTACCAGCAGGGTTAAAAAAAGTTCTGTCCCTGAAACACTGAAAACTGGCTTCCTTGTTTCTGCCTTACCTTTCCCAGGCCTCTCTCAACCTGCAACCTGATAACCTTCAGCAGTGGGAAGAATGCTTTTCTCTCCTCCAGGTTGGGGGAACCACCTTCTTTCCCACATTAACATCCTCTTTGCTCTGCGCTTTCGTTTCCCACCTGCCCGCCTGCCGCTGCTCGTATCCCCATTCAAAGCTGTCGGCCATTGTCTTTCTGCTCACCTGACCCTTCGCCCTCCTTCTCCCCACCATGGTACCTTTGTGGGCAGTGACATCTGAACCCTGGGATCCTGCTCAATACGTCCTTTCTAACATTATTTCAACATCGGCCTCAACAGTCCTCAACTTTCTCTCCTTCTTGTGGATGAGAAAAGAGAAATCAGGAGGGAGCTTGTATTTAAAATGGTATAAAGGCATATTTACTACCTGCTGTAACAAAGAGTTGTGTGTTTCCACGTACAACAACGGAAATGGAAAATGTAACTACTATCACTAATAATCTTAAAGGGGTCCAAGTCTCCAGAATGGTCTGGTATTGATCTAATCTCTTTTTAGTTGTGCAAGCCTCAGATTTCATATTTGCATGTGAGCCAAAGAAAACAAAGTCAACCGTCGTCGGGTCGACGCTTCACCACTAACATGCAAAACAAGTCGCCTCCATGTGTACGCTTCACTGGGATCTCTAGATGAAAGCAATTTGTTTTGCAAAGTCCTGCACTTACTCGCATGGGTGGAGTTATAACAGCCACAGTGTCGGAGTAGACACGTCCAGCTTTTGCATAATACCATCTACCCCCCCCCCCCCCCCCCCCCGATCCTGGACAGAGACAAAAACATGGATTTACATTTTTCAAACTCTGTGATTTATGACGGAAATACATGATTTCAGTTTCACTCACCAGGGATGTAGGTGATAGTAATGGGACATAACTATCGTTCTCTTTAGCACACGTCATCTGCATTTTTAAGTGCTCTTTAAAACTGCATGAGCTGAACATGCTCAGCCTCTCTTACTGCAATACTCAACACAACTCGTGACCCAGTATTTAGATATTGGTTGAAATATGCACATGTTCTACTTTTGATTGTAGAACTTGTGTTTGAATATGTAACGATGCTTCATTACATGTTATGACATGAGCCCCCGTCATCTAATTCTGCCTGTGACACCAGTAACACAAAGTGGGGGGGAGAGGAGAGAGTTGTTGTCTTCCGTCAAAGCTCCTTCTACCGGTTCTGTGATCTGGAGTGGAGCCAAAATGGCTGTTCACTGGGGAAGCCCAATGAAATCACTGCTGTGTGTGACAGATAAACAAATAGCTCAAATTGAATGAGCTAAAAACCCTCTGATGGTATCGGAGGACCCATTTTTGCAACCACACAGGATTAATCCAGATAACAGATTTTTCCTTAGAGTCTATTTTTTCATTTTGTTCATACAGCTTTACATAACTCGCTAAAATATGTAGAACTCCCACTGATATTGACGCATATTTATCACGTTTGCTGTAGGAAACTGCAAAATTTTAAATTTTTTAATATAATTTAATTATGTTTTAGTCATTATTATCCCTATAAATATTGCGTCTATGCTCAAATTAACTTGCAAGAGACTAAACGATGCTCATTTGATCAAAATAACTCGCATTCATGAAACAACGCTCACTAAAAGGGAAGTCTGGCCAAACCTCACGCTTCTGTTATTGCCTGAACTTCAGTTGAGAGGCTCAACCCTTAATGAGCACGATAGGTGCTGCTTGTCAGTGGTAATGGCTGTTTTCAGTGTGCAGCAGACCATGGCCTACATGGGTCATTCCTCAAACATCCTGCCAGCAGTGGTTGCCAAGCAGCCCTTGTGCTACTCATAACACATCACAGTATAATGGTCAAACGGGGCCAGTTAGTTTGACCGGAGACAGTATGGACTCGGGTGAATGATGGGTCAGCAGCCGGGTATATTGATCTTTACCATTAACACATATGGGTCTGTGCTGCAAAGCAAACATGGAGTTAAGCACCTCTCAGTCACTGTTATGGA
Organism: Platichthys flesus; assembly: GCF_949316205.1. Classification (NCBI taxonomy): domain Eukaryota; kingdom Metazoa; phylum Chordata; class Actinopteri; order Pleuronectiformes; family Pleuronectidae; genus Platichthys; species Platichthys flesus. Next base: position 8,824,384 of record NC_084945.1, on the reverse strand, counting down.
GCCTGTCCAGTTGCACCTAATGGCTGCACCTGAGGATGAAGAACCATTGAGTCCAAACTGTCCAGCTGCCTTTGTTTTTGTGTTTTTTCGATTGCCACTTACAAACAATGACCTGGGAGATTTTCATTAGGTCATCTGTGTGTCGCCGAACCCACAAGACCTTCCTAAACAAAACAAGCCAGACAGCATTCAAGGTATTGTTGCTGTTTTTCTCTTTTGTTACCCTCGGTTGTCGCCGGTAAGTTTGTTTGTTTATTTCTCGGAAGGATAATGCTTCTGACCTGGGAAGAACCATGGACTGAATATAAAAATGGACCACATGCCTTCTCCAGAGCATCTCGATCGTATCCCTTGTGGCCGGCTGCATTAAAGATCATGAAGGCTGCCTTCCCCATGTTAGTGGATTGGACATGAACCAAGCTAGATACTCAAAGAAAACGTCTAATCCATTTTTTCTCAAAGGTGGTTTCTGTCATTTCAGAAAGCTCTTATCACACTGATGTTTGTCCGTCTTTTGTCTGATAAGTTTGGCTGTAATTAGTATAAAATTTAGCTGGAATGTCCTGGTTGACAGCTGAGATTGTCCCAGGATTGGTCGAGAGTGTGTGATCGGTGGGACGTTGCTTCTGTGGCTCCATCCCCCGATCACTACCGTGCACACCCTGGCTCCAAATGCACAAGATGGTAAGCAGACGTTTTGGCTCCAGTCCTGAATTGAGGGAGGAAGTGAAAAGGCGTCATCCGTTTTCTTATTCAGTCTACGGAAAGAGCCCTTTACATGTTGGTGCGGATGTGGACTAAGGGGAGGATCCAGGAATATATTGATCTGTCTTTAACTATATTTTAAGACAGATGAAGAGGGTGGCCACAGTTAGAATCCCTCTACACAGCCGCACTGCTCAGTCAGGGTTAGGCTGCACTGCTAAAGAATATAAATACAATATATAATATTAATGCATACTGAATATATATTTACATATTCTAGCATTTGAATAGTTACACAGTTTAAACCTAAAGACCAATTTGATAGACCTTGTCTCTGTTTCTGCATCACAAACTATCGGGACAATTGTTGCAGATATTGATTTGTGACAAATAAATCTTCTTTTTCTATTATATGATAATCCTCTTATAAGAACTAGACGATCATGAGCAGGACCGTTCGACCTTGGCGGAGGTCTGGGCTCCACAGAGTGCTCGTCTGTTGTTGCTTTGAAACTAGTTTGAACTGAATAAACAACCGCAAACAACCGGTGCTACCTGTGTACAACCATCTCACACATGTGCTCCTCCAGCGTGCCTTGGGGTCACTCTTTGATCCGGCTGCTGCACACATCATCTGCGTCTAATACAGTTTGTTCGCTGTCCTTTGTCCTGGGTCCAGTTCCCCCGTTAAAAAACCCCTTTAAAGAGCAAAGCTTCTGGTATGAGCATCTGGTTGCTCCTGGCAGAGACAGTGGTAACATCAGACAAAAACACAACTGACCGGTCGCCGACTGAATTAGCCGATCAAAGGCATCGAAACATCTGGCTCAACATTCTTCCCGTAGCAGGGAGACATGTTGTTCTGTTTAGTGTCAGACCTCGAGGGAGAGTGTTTTCGGTGCATCACAGGAAAGTGTTGGCTGCGATTCGTCACCCAGACGTTCTGAGGTGTTTTGGTTTGTTGCATTTACAAATGCTGGAGGTATAAAGCAAGTTTGAATCCTCTATTCCCCCCCTCTTTGCTGGAACATTGTTAAATCAAAATGACATAATATAACCAAACTCTATTTGACTATGCTACAAATCCAAACAGCTGAGCTAAATGGCATCATTTCTCTTGCTAATAGTATAGTTAGTAAACCAAACAAGATTACATTTTTCAAATTAGATTCCCCCCCCCCCTTTTCTGCTCTTAGTGGCTTTATTTTTGTAATCTCTGTCCAGATGAGCTGTTTGCTACACAAGTATGAGGAAATATTTCCATTAATCCACAAACACCAGATTAATCATGAAGAGTTGGGAAGATGTATGAGTCTGTAACTTGTACCTCATTAAAAATTGTGAACAAGAAAAAGAAGGAAGATGAAGAGCGTGGGCACAGTTCGAATCCCTCTACACAGCCGCACTGCTCAGTCAGGGTTAGGCTCCACTGCTAAAGAATATAAAAGCATATATTATATTAATGCATACTTAATAAACATTTACATATTCTAGCACTTGAATAGTTGATTTAAACCTAAAGACCAATTTGATAGACCTTGTCTTTGATTCTGTATCACAGACTACTGGGACAATTGTTGCAGATATTGATTTGCATTTTCAGGAGCCCCCCCCCCCCCCGCCAAAGTTGACAGTAGCAGCATCTCAAAATTGATTATTGAAAATGTAGAGAAGAGTTTTGGGAAAGGAAGTTCAAAATGTTCTTGAAAGCTTTTTTATTGGATGGAAAATTATTAGAAGCCTCCTAGTGCAGGGTGAGTCATCCAACTGTTGTGTTAGAGAAAGAGAAAAAGGTGGATTATATGTGTTAAGGACTTTTTCTTTTATAAACACTGTATGTAGCAAATAAAAATAGATAAATTAACAAATACCACAAGGACACAATTAGAACGGGGGAAATGTCCTGTTAATTTCATGGAGGTTTTAATGTCATTATGTATTAATGTGATGTGATGTCACTCCGCTGCCTCAATAAGAAGAGATATGAAAAAGGTTTTCTGCAAAACAGAGAAAGCGTGAAAGACCACCCGGTCGTTCAGCCTCACTAGATGACAAAACAGTAACTTGGGCTTGTGTTATGTCTTCAGTCTCTGGTCCCATGACTTTCCTAATGAGGGCCTTGCTGTACTTTATGTTGTGGACGTAGTGAACTGTGATGCACGGATCTCCTTTTGACCCAGAAGGCAAGTGGTCTGTTTTGGCTTTGTGGCTCCTTTTCTTGGAAATTGTTATTTTCTTTATGGTGACTTGAACTCACTGGTTTTAACAGTAGAAAATGATGCTTCACTTCATCTTTGATATTATTTTATGAAACAATTTGAAGATAGGGTTTACCGAATAGTCTTTTTTATTCATATATCTAATAGGTTGCAACAGTGACTTATGATTCCTTAAATACAATAAGGTAAATTTCTAAAATCTGCCAGTATTATGATATTGTCGTATCTTTCAGGCAGCAGAGTCTTGTCGAGGTCGTGTTGAATGAATTCTCAGAGGACCCAGTACTTACAAGTATAATATTTATTACACAAGAGTATACAGGTCAGACGGACTCCATGGTATGCTCGAAGAAATCACAAAGGCCAGATAGTGAAAATCTGGCTCGCCTCTGCAAGGCAAGGTGTTGCAAACAAAACTATAGATCAAATGACGTAGCACATAGGGTCTATGCCTAAATTTGGACATGTGTTTAGTAACTTTAAGTTCCAGTCACCCGCTAGATCTTTGCCCCTCCCTTAGCAGGTCAGATACTTCCCCATAGGTCAAAGATCATTCCAAGGAGGGGGAGAAATAACCCCAAAACATGAAATAGCATTTACAAAGCCTGAAACTTCAGAATCCAGTAACTTAAGATGATAGCATGCCATCATGATATATGACCATGTTAGAAAGTTCCTTTAGCTGAATTTACGACAATATCATACCCATTTCTTTTTAAATCATAATATGTTTTGGCATAACAAATCATCAATCAATTGAGCAAGGTTTATATATATATAAACATACACACACACACGCACAAACACACTTACCTCACAAGCTCAACACAACAAATTAGGGTCAGATGTGTTATGTCTGCTCATCGCAAATAAATTTGATGAAGTATCGAAAATCCCATAAATCCTGAGATTAACCTGTGGACAGAGATTTGTATTCCGGCTACAAACTCATGATCAACAGAGATGATGAGCGCCATAAGGCTTTTTCTCCCCTAAGAGGCTTATATATCATGGAGAGTTATTCAGTTCTTCCTGTGTGTGGTTATATGGATTATACCAGACTATTTTGAAATGGGTGGCAAAGGGCAAAGGTGTCTGTGGAGGGCAGATTCATAGAAAATAAAACATGGAATCTACAGGATGAAAAAGTAAAACATCTACATGGGCTAATAACCACATCAAGTGAATAGAAATAGTCCCGGCTACAAATACTAATAAAACACACCAATGGGTTTATTCTCAAAGTAATAAGGCCTCAGTATTTGCTTTATATGGTACTAACCATCCATTATCTATACCACTCATCCTCTGAGGGTTCCAGGGGGGGCTGGAGCCCCGCTGAGTTGTTGGCTACTCCCCGGACAAATCATATTTCACAGCTGGGGCTCTTCAGACAGTAAAAATAAATGCAGTGCCTGGAGAAAACCTGCAACACGCTACATGCAAGCTCCCCACGGAGAGGCCCCGGTCGTCCGGTAGGTTCAAACCCAGCACCACCATCTATTCTCATACACTCCTATTCTATCCCTTAACACGAGTGAGTGGCTTTGCTGTAGTAGCACATCGTCAAATATAACAGAGCAGCCAAGCGTGAAAACAAAATAACTATCAGTTGGATTCCTCCAGACCTGTTACATGTATTTATACCTCTATCTCATTAGGATGCTCATGGCACTGTGTGATGGGGGTATTTCGCCAACAAAGAGATACAAGGTGAATTTGAGGGTCATGCCACCAACAAACTCACTTTTTGCCCCGAGCAACCTGTGAAAAATGACCTGATACTTTAAAATAAAAGTTGATACTCTTCTTTGTATTAAGATGATCTGCTGAAGGACTTCATATATTATTTAGTTTTATGTAATACTTCTCGAGACAACCTGAGGACTGTGTGAAGACAGAGGCTCAAGTAACATCAGTTTGTTTTAAAAACACTCTGGGATGGTTTGACATCCGAAGCATGTGACATCGATACCCAGTTCCAGCTGCCTCTCACTTACCAGTTTGTAGTTGAGAGAACATAAATGAATCATTCGAATTCCTGACAAAAAACCCTATTACAGTAAAGTGTGTTTACATGCAAACATGTATATACTTATTTCTGTGTCACGCCAATGCATCCGGCCAGTCAGTATCTGTTATCATAGGAAATTATATGTAGAAAACATGCAAGGGAAAAAAGAGAAATAGAGGACACACACATGTATAAAATGAATCCCATTACATATCTATAAATGAACCTGATAAAGAGCGTTTCCTCTCATCCTCCAGGTTTTCTGTTCAAATGAGAAACAAAGATGAAACAGACCCTCGTGAAGAACACCTCAGGTTCCACGAGTGAACACAGCCTCGGCCGAACTCGAGCCATATGGCAGACGAGCGTTGGCCCCCTAACGGGAAAACCTGAGACCCAGCAAGTTGTGTCCTGATCTCTCTTATCTGTCTGCCCACCTGTTCCTATTCGTGTCCCTCTGTCCTTTACTCAACCTCCCCGCTACAATTTACCACCGCCTCTTTGTCCGTCTTTCTGTCTCCGACTGTCCTTGTCTCCTCTGTGGCTTTGCCTGTGGCTGTCAGGTCAGAAACCAGGGGCAGTGCAGAGGGATTCAGTTGTCCCCCCCCCCCCCCCCCCCTTTTTTCCACTGAGTGTTCCAGGCCTCTTCCCTCCACTGAATTTTGTGTCTTAACAACAATTCCTTCATTACCTCTAATGAAATTAGTATAAGGAAGTTAGCGTGAGATTTTAAGCATGTCAAATTAACCCAGTGGCGGTGCACTCCAAAGTGTGTGTGTGTGTGTGTGTGTGTGTGCAGGCAGACCTCTCCCTCTGCTCATATACCCACTTCCAAGCAGGGCATGCCTTTTCAATTACCATGTACCAGATCAGTGATCAGCATCAATCAGAGGGGGCAAATGAGAGCGATGATGATTCGCTGTTATTTCCTTCTGAAAAACTGTAGCACATCTCCTTCACCAAATTAGGTTAGCTGACTTGGTTCCCCTTGACAGAGGAAACAGCGTCTTGAAATGCATGAGTGGCTGATATTAACAAGAAGCGCTCTTCTGGCACTCCATTAACTCTGCCAGAGAGCCGGGCAGCCAGACCATATAGGGCACATCCCTGTAGAGCCCTTTGTAACGCATTCTGCAAGTGGAAGAGGGAGGTTTTTACACATATGTCACACAGACACACACACACACACACACACACACACACACACACACACACACACACACACAAACACACACACACACACACACATGGTCATAGCAAATACTTGTTTACCCTTCATGAATTGTATGTGTGCATCATGCTGGCATGAGTTCCACAAAATGAGGAAGACAAAATGTAACTTACAGGAGAAAATGAAAGAAAGAAAACGAAACAAGAGATTGCAATTGTTACTTGGCTTCAATTATTCTATCTTCTGTAAATATTTAGTTGCTGATGCAGTTCCAACTGCTATTATTGTTGTTTTTCTTATGTTTCTTATACGTGTGATTGTATACATCTTGTAGAGACAGGCCTCTTACAATTTAATTGTAGTGTGATTACAAGAAAGTCCTTTGTATCTTGAATAAAAGTAAGCAGATTTCAATCCAACACATAGAAACCATATCCACAGGAGTCGTGGTTGACTGTGGTGATTCACATAGTTACTGACGGCTAATTTTAGAGTCCAATCTGAATACAGGTTGAAAGCATTTCTCCTTCAGATTGAGCTCTTTGATACTTTCACATCACTTTTATATTCGAACACCTAAAACTCCTTAATTTTGAGGGTTTCGCAAAAAGGACCCGAATGTGTTTTGGTCTCCGTGTGAAAAAGTTACATTTAAAACCTGAGAGCAGAGCTCACACAAATGGAAACAGCATCTGAAACAGACCCACTGACAAAGGGAAGCACAGAGGCGATAAACACAAGGCGGGCAGGGATGATCAAACACAGGTGAGACACATGAGGAGCAGGTGCCGGCGAACACAAGACTGGAAAACAGGACAGAGACAGGAAGTACAGCAAAGAGACACACAAGGAAAGGAGTTTCAGGATAAAACAGGAAACGAAGATCCCAGTGCAAACAAATATACAAACACAGAAAAACAAGGTTAATGTCCATAATTTAAAAAGGCTATGCAACAGAAAATCTTTGAATTGGTCCAAGTCTTTCACAAGACTTCAGATGGTAGACTCATAACATTTATGATAAAAGACGACATGGAGATATTGTTTTTTACAACATGGGACCGTTAAAACTCTCAGCGAGTCCAGGATATTAAAATTAAACATGTGACTCTACTGTAAGAAATACAGGACAAGGTCCGACTCAGGGGAAACATATATACTGAGGTTTAGTCAAAATCAGCTCTCAACATGTGTTCTGTTTATGTGTAAGGACACTTGCAGATGTTTAAGCCAAATGTTTCAAACTAAACTAAACCTAATACAGAGAAGCTTTGCCAACCCCACAAATAGTGTTGAAGACTGTGTTACAGTTCACCTGAGGAATGTGAAAGATGTATTTGTCACTTGTGCCAAAGTGATTCAGCCAAACCCTTTGAATTTCACTTAATTTATAACTATTTATAAAGACAATACATATTAATCAACGTTTCTGTAAACGTGTGCTGGTGTCAACACTGACAAGGTGTTTGTTATATTGTGTTAGTGTTTGAGACCAGAGGAGACGGAGGGACGTGTTCGTTCAAGTGATGACAACAGGGTTTCACACGCACATATTTGCATATGAGGCAACTCACCTGTAGTACACACCAACAGTGTATCTGTAGCTTCACATCCTGCTGTCGGCTCCAGCTGCTGTTCAGAATCCTGTTCATGTTCATTTTGTGTCGCACTCTTTAAAAGTGCCGTGAGTTTGGAATGTAAAATTCCGCCCAAACTGTTTTTCTGTGGAAAGACTCCTGTGTTTTTCAACACTACACACAAAGGTCTAATTACCACCATCGAGTGTGAACTGCTAATCGGTCTGAAGCCGAAGGAGGAGCAGCATTCCATGTTCTCAGATGTGAAAAAAGATTCAAAACAGTTTCAAATAAAGAAACACATTTTGTTCTGTGTGAACACAACACAACTAGTAACACTGCAGGCTTAAAGATATTAAAGAAAACAAAGGGATATGAACTGTAGTGACTATTATTCCCTAGAAGCCCCCCCGTGTGTTTTGCTGGGATGAAACTGGACGAAGCTGAGAGACACACAGGGAGGATTTAATAAAGGAAATTAGTAACGTAATCCACGGCGGGATCCAAAGAGTGCGAATGGATTATATTTTGTTGCATCAGAGCAAATAAAAGATGCTTCACACATCAAAGGCAGCGGTCCTCAGCAGGGGGATGTATGAAGATGCATTATTGAAAATGGTGGGCAAAATGTGTGTGTGTGTGTGTGTGCGTGTGTGTGTGTGTGTAAGCGGTGGGGGGTGTCGTATTTGATGTCATAACTTGGGAAATGTAGCCTCTCCTATTCATCAGATGTGTGTAACACAACCTGGGCCTCTCTTTGTGACTTTATTTATTTGATTTCAAGGCCGGGACACAACAATAAAGCCAATCTGGAAACAGGATCAGGCTGTGGCTGATGGTAATTACTTGCTGTCTACACCATTAAGAATTTAATGTAATTTCAGAAAGACTTTCCCACATTCCTGGAGAGAGAGAGAGAGAGAGAGAGAGAGAGAGAGCGAGAGAGAGAGAGAGAGAGAGAGAGAGAGAGAGAGAGAGAGGGAGAGGGAGCGGGAGCGAGAGAGAGAGAGAGAGAGAGAGAGAGAGAGAGAGAGAGAGAGAGAGAGAGAGGTCATAGGGCCAGTGTTTGGTTTGAGTCTGAAGAAATGATTAATAATCTGTATTTTTAACATCTACAAGACAGTGACGACATAGTTAAAAAAATGTTTCAATGTCTGGATTTGCAAGTTAACAATATCAATAATTATTGCAATATATATATAATGCTTATACACTGTGCAAACACAGACCCTATATAAAGATGGACGACAAGACTGGTGAAGCACCCCTGGTGGCTTGCTGCAGTATGGTTCATAAAGCCCACCTCCTCCATGTTTGATGAGATAAAATACACAAAGTTCCTTTCTGTCATTTTATTTTAGATCTTATCACACTGATGTTCATGGGTTTGCATGTCCAGTGAGTTTGGATTGAATTTATTATTAGTTATTGGATAGAAAAAGTGTTTGTCTTTCTTTAAAACCACAACCTCCACTCAGGAGCAGTCTGGATTTAAACTAGAGAGACAATACTGTGACACTGGATGTGATGATTTTCAATGTTGACTGATGTGAACATTTGTATCTTGATATATTTTCCAGACATATTGCACAGTCCTACCCCAATGCTCCTCCATGCACAACGTCTTACCATCCTAACACCTCCTCTGCTTAGGAAGTATGTCTTTTTAATAACCTCCATGAAGTAATTCAGTGTGTAAGACTAATCCCCGGGGTCACAAAGAGTTGTGGATCCTGACTTAAGCCAATTCACTCCTCCACTGTCTATTCTGCCCTCGTCTGAAGATGGCGGACTGGCTGTCGGCGGGATTACTGCCACAGGAGATGATCGGTCATGGAGAAAAGCTGCGGAGTGTCTCAGTCTGGGTGACCCCGGCTCTTCCCAGCTGTTTCCAGCTCCTGTGAGTTAAACTTAGAGTAGGATTCTTGTAATGAGACAGAGACATAGCTAAATGACACTCCGGAAGGTTAAAAACAATTAAGGTTTGAGGGTGAAGGGTCCTGTGGAGGATAATGTTGGACAGAAGGATGCCTCGATGAAATCGCTGCTCGATACAGTACAGGACCGGAGTTACTGCCTGGGCTGCTGACACATGCTGCAGATTTGATTTCAATCAGTCACTACAGATACAAACAAACTGTATTATATGTGGGTACCTCCATTCCACTGTGGTACAGAACTTCAATGTATTGCTAAAGATGATGGCAACCACTTTGACGATCAATCGACTTCTCATCTAGCACCGACATCAAGTCTTCACTTAGTGTTACAAATTGGATAATTTCATTAATGGTTCCCACATGTATAAAGACTTTGGTGATCTCAGGTGACACAACTTAAAAACAAATGGAACTCGTGTAGAAACCTGTTGCATTCAGTTCATATTATAATAGCTTTAGTGATACCCTGGTTTTTCTCTTTAATGCCATCAACTATTGATAGCTCCTATTCTGCCAAAAGAGGTTTGAGGTTTAAGACTAGAACATGTAAATGTGTGTACATAATGTGCCTGGGATATTGGTGGTGGTTAAACATAAACTTAACTAAATTACTGATACTGGAATGATGTTGTTTGGTATGATGTGTTTTTTTTTTATGTTGGTTTGGTTCAATGAAGAGCCCCCAGGTCTATTTTATCTGAGGGCCCCCAAACTCCATTGAAACAGCCCTTGTGCGTGCAAACTTATCTGATTCTGAATCTGTTGATAACCTTTTAAATGGCTTTAGACCCTCAGTCATGTTAAAATTGTTGGTTGTTGGGGAATTTTTCAATATAAAGTTTGTTGTTAGTTGTTGATCACACCACTTCAGAACATAGAAGATGTTCCTGTTATTTTGTCCACTGTATGTGTATCGAAATACATTTCGATACACACAATTCGATTCATGAGACTTTATTCAAAACTATTTTTAACCACCAACTAAGTTTGTAAATAACAATTTAAACAAGGATCCAAAATAATGATCAAAGTAGAAACAGCATACTTTTTCATTGTGGAATTTAGTATTATTTTGCCTTGTTAATGTGAAGGTATCTGAATCTTGTGCAAAGCCAATGTTTGTTATTGCACACAGGAGCGTGCTCTGTCATGATAGCATCTGGGTTCGAGCTATAATAGGCCGACAGGGATTGTATGACGTGTTTCCTATTTCAACATCCTGAGTGAAAGTGAGATGTTGAGAGTCCGGAATTGTGTGAAAAAGTTGACACAGTGAAATAAAAACCTCCGTTGTTATTACTGCAATTAATCATGTGTTGTAACTGTTTGCTCAGTGTAAAACACAAATGAAAAATTGTGCAGAAATCTTCTTAAATTCTGTGTCACTTGGCTGCAATCAGCCGTTGCCTTGGGGACTGATCTATTTACTGGAGGCAGATATGGAACACAACACCCAGAGTTCTGATTGATAGTCCACAGGATTTCAAAATCCTGAAGTCAGGGAAGTCTCAAATGATGATTATGAAATATATGTTTACTAATCATCAATTTAGTCAATCTTTGTGAATCATCGATAACCTAATCTTGATGATTCTTTTTTGAAACACAGAGATAAAAGTTTTTTGCATGCAGATCCACAAAGAGGCAGCTCGGACATGTGGAACATCTTTCTGCTCAGTGTGTTTCTTAGTAAAGGCATGCCTCCCCCCCCCCCTCTCTCACTTTGTCTCTCTTTCACATGCACACACACATACAAACACACTGGAGCAATGCACCCTTCTCACACCGTTTGTTCTTTAGATCTCAGACAGATTGATGTCCCACTAAGTGGCCCTTTGAACCTGTCCAAGATTTTAGGGATATTCTAACTTCCCCATGACATGAAGCAGACATGACTTGGGGGGGGGGGGGGGGGGGGGGTATTCTAGAAAAACAATTACCGTGCACATACACATGAATGAACGAAATCTTTCAGCCTACTTTTGGTGTAATGCACAGTTTGGCCAGAGTTGATTACCACAGGATTACACTGAGCTGGTTGGAGCTGCCGATGTTTCTCTACGCTTGCATGACAGGGCTTCATTGCTGATTATAACATGAAATGCTACTAAGTGTGAATAGAGTCTCAGCGCTGGTATATTTGCACGCTTCCTGTTCTGTGAGAGCCAAACCCGAACAGGTTTCGAAGGATATATAATACACGTGAGTTCCTGACTTGGGAGTGTTGCCGGTTAACAGGAGTACACAGAGACCTGAAGCCTTTGTGTCCACACAGCTTTCATGGCAGGCATGCAAACAGGCACAGGGCTAAAACAACAGCCGCTGCGTGAAGCACAGGGCACAGCAGGTTCACGTGGTGGAAGAAAAAACAACATCAAAACCCACTTCACACTTTCTTGGTGCAGAAATTACAGATATTTCAGAAACCTGTGATTACACTTGGAGAACAGCGATTGTGAGCGGCACTCCGAAAAGGCTGAGAAAGGCTGCCTGTTAGGACTAAAATGATTTGAACCTGAAAGGTTCCAGACACGAGTCGGTGTCAGCATAGAGTGACTCCGGGTGTTAGCTCAACAGCTCGCTCTGTCTGAGCAGGTGATGACAGCACCGCAGCCTCTCAGGCATTTGATCTTTGGCTGTTTCGTCTTCATCTTCGGTGCAATTACTAATCTTTACACCAGTTTTAATCGTGTCTCACTTTGATCTGGTTTTTACAATATAATTGATTATTCATAAATCACTGAAGGAAGTTCAAATTTATTCAACCAATTTTTGGGTGGGGGGGGTGTAAATTGCATCTTCAAATCGTATTAAATAACTAGTTCTGATACATCCCATTTGAAAGCACATCAGGAAATACAGGTGGTACAGAAATAAAAACAGTGTTTTGTAAAAAAAATAAAGCATCTTTAATAGTTAGATTTTCTTTCACAAACAGCTTTTTTTCACAGACACATTGAGAACTGCATAGTCATATGAAGGAGGGTGATGGACGTGACTCGAAGCAGATGACAAAGATGAAACAGTTCAAATTCCTCAGTGTGATGAAAGGGTGCGAGTGTGCCCCCGGTGAGACGGCACTGAAAGGTTTCACACACAGTGCACCGTCAGTGAGCCTCCGAGGGAAGTAGGGCATCTGGTTGCGAACCTGGGCTCTCAGCCATCACACAGACTTTGGAGGAAAAGGAAAAGCTTAACTTAAGGTCCACTTACTAGTTTTTTTTCCCCCAGAGCTTTAAACCTGATCAAATTGTAATGGATTACATATTGTGATTGTGTATATTCTGCAATGCATATAAACCCCAAACAACCACGTTACAGAAGTGTGATGTGACTGAAAGCTCTAGAAAAACTAGCGAGACCACATTGATTCATTATTATTGAATATTTCTGATGGTTTTTTGGTCAAGTGAGAAATATGTGACTTTTTTCAAATTAAGTCAATTTTCATTTGAACTGTATTTTAGAAATAAACACAGGTTCCAGAATTGTCCAGCCTCCAGAAGCATCACTTCTCTGTAACTGTAATGGTAACCATCGAGGGATGAAGCAATGAAATATTTGTTGTGCCTAGAACAGTTTTTCTCCATGTCACGTGAATGCAAAAGTTGTATATAAAGATGTAAAACATTTTGTACAGTATTTACACATTGGACGTTAGATTAATGAGTTGCTCTCATGACTATGTAATAAAGCTGTTATTACTTTGACACCGATACTAATTTAAACTTTACTTTGGTTTCCTGACACACAAGTGTCTGCGTTCATAGACGTGATCAGAAGCAGGAGAGAGAGCACAGCATCAGTGTGTGCTGTGTTTTACTCACAGAAACTCATTGCGTTAAATTTAAATCATGTTTTGCAGTAATAGAATTTATGTGACAGAAGCAAAAAGAGCAAGTTGGTATGAGAACTACATTTCTCACAGTGAGTTTTGTAAACATTTTTGTAAACAGCGGTGGTACTTTTTGGGATTTGTGGACAGCTGATTAGATGTTAGAGATTTGCCTGAGTTTTCTGTTCCCAGCCTGCATGCAGTCCTTCTTAATTTTTAAAGGTATTTCCACTTCTGACACTTTCTTTCTGTGCTTTTTGAACCTCTTACAACATATGTAAGCTGTCAGAGCAGCGACGGAGAAGAGTAGCCCCAGGCAGGACACTGAAAGAACAATGAGGACAGGCTGACAGGGGAACCGCTCGTACCGCTCAGGCCCCTCTGTCATCTGGCCAATGTACCAAGGCCTCTCCTCTATCTCTATGTCAGCCTCCCTGGTCAGCAGACTCTGGATATAACTCTCATTGCTCACTGTTTCATTGACAAAGAAGTTGACCATTACTGTTGAGTAAAGCGGTTCAGGCTGACCATGATCACTGACCTTCACCAGAAGGCTGTAGAGGCCCCTGTTGCTGAGTTCCCTCTTTAATGTGATATTTCCTGTTTCTTGGTCGATGGCGAAGGACCCTGGCTCGCCACCTTTCCTCTTAACAATACTATAGGCGATCACAGCGTTCATGCCTGTATCCTTATCCACGGCATACACCTCTGTGATCGATGTTCCCGGTAATGTATTCGGGAGCACTAGCATGTAGGACTGATTGGACTGAGGAAAGAGGACAATGGGTGGGTTGTCATTTACATCCAACAACAAAACGGTCACCATGGTGACACAGGAAAGTGCGGGTTCTCCACCATCAGCGGCCTCGATCCACAATGTGTACGTCCCTTGTTGCTCACGGTCCATTGATGTCTTGGCCCTCAGGGCTCCGCGCCCTGTGTCTATCATGAAGATGTCACTGCCGTTCAGGATGGAAAGGGCCACCCAGCCATTTTCTCCTGCATCAGCATCCGTCACCGAGAGGACTCCGATCTCACCGTACCCCGGGAAGTTCTCCGGAACAAAGAAAGTAAAGTCCTTGTTGATGAAGCGTGGACTGTTGTCGTTCCGATCCTGCACCGTCACCACCACAGTTGCAATGGACTCCCTCCTGGGCGTCCCCTGATCCACTGCTCTCACTATGAACCGGTATTTCTCTTTCTCCTCCCGGTCCAGCGATGTGGTCACGGTCAGGACTCCTGTCACGCGATCGATAGCAAAGATCCCAGGGGTGTCACCTCCAAGGAGGTAGACGACCTCCCCTCGGCTGTCGCTGTCCTGGTCTGAGGCTTGGAGTTGTGTTAGAAATGTGTTTGGTGCGTTGTTTTCCTCTACAGATATTTCCACCAAAGACTCCTGGAACACTGGTGCGTTATCGTTCTCATCTGAAACCTGCACCTTGAGGAAGGTCTTGATGACAAGCCCTCCAGTATTCTTAGCAACCACAATCAGTTCGTACTCCTGTATCTTTTCATAGTCCAGTGGCTCTGTAGTCTCCAGCAGGTATTCGTTTTTGAACTGCTGATAGGGGCCCAGTCTGAAGGGACCAGTCCCTTCCAGGAGACAGTCCACCCTTTGGTTCAAATCAATGTTTTTAACAGTAAAAAAAGCAATTGGAGAAAACACTGGCTCAGACTCCTTTAATGTCACCACTCCATCCTTTTCTGGTGCGATGTACCGGGGTATGACAGCAGGGGGTCCGGTCACAACTTTGATGATATGGACAGTGACAGAGGCAACAGCAGGGATACAGCCAGGTCCATTAGCCAGAACCGTGAGTTTGTAAAAGGTGGTTGTGACAGTGTCTATTTTCCCTGCAAGCTTGATCACCCCTGTGATTCTGTCCAAATGGAACAAGCTCCTGGTGTCCCTTGGCACACGTTCGCTGTAAGCGTAGCTGATCTGAGCATTAGCACCAAGGTCAGGGTCAAAAGCGTGCAAACGTGCCAAATGGGCCCCTTTGCTGGTGTTACCATGCAGAGTGATATTAATATGCGACTCTGTGAATTGGGGGCAGTTATCGTTCACATCTGTGATGACAATCTTTAAAGTAGCAGCGCCGAGAAGAGGAGGGGTCCCGCCATCCTCTGCGATGATATCCGTTATGTATTCAGCCTGTGTCTCTCTGTCCAAGGCTTCTGTCACGATGAGGAAAGGTGTCAGCTCCCCCCCCTCGTTCTCCTCAACGTCCAGGGTGAACACGCCAAAGTCGTTAACCAGCCAGTAGGTCTGCACTCCGTGAGCGCCCAGGTCCGGGTCCATCGCAGACTGCTCCACTGCATAGCGAGCGTTAATCTGTGTGTTTTCGGGGACAGACAAGAAGATCTCATCCGTGGGGAACTTTGGCCTGTTGTCGTTCACATCCTCGATGACGATCTTGACTTTGATGAGCTGAAAGTGCTGCTGAGGCAACACAAACACATCCAGCGACAGGACGCATCCCCGTCCCTCGGAGTTATCAGGACAGAGGGTCTCCCTGTCGATCTCTGTAGCAGATGTGTAAAGCTCTCCGGTGGTATTATTCAGATTCACGTACTGTCCACTGACCTTCTTTTGTGGGAGATTGAATAAAAAGGGGGGCTCAACGGAAAAATCCAAATTTAAGTCTACTCCGATGGCTCCTATGAAGGTCCCTCTGGGTAATCCCTCCTTTATCTTATAGATGAGCTCTTTCGCTTGGCTGAAATGTGCAAAACAGGAGAGAGGGCTGGTGTAAAGCAAGAGGACGCACAATCCCTGTAATACAAGACAGTAAAAGATAACACAGTTTAATGAGAGGGTTGCAGAATGAGGTCTGCTAAATGAGGCAGCACTAATGTTGTATTATTCAGTGTGAACATTTTTTTTTAGTGATAATAGAAGATGCAGAGCTCGGCGGACACTAGGCGACCACCGTGTGAATTGTAATCATGACACTCAGTGTAGCTCGCTTTACAATAATCATTCAGCCAGACATGAAGTTCAATTTGTTATGAACCTTAAGTTACTTTTACACAAGTTTAAATCATTGATCAAAAGACATGAGAGTAAAAAGAGTGGAGTACAGAGAGGGCCTGGTTGGCAGCATCATAAAAGCTACTTGTTAAAGTGACGTTTGTGTGTAAATTGAATTATCATGAGACTTACCCATAGTCCTCCTCTTTTTCTAAGACCGTGGTGTCGGCTGTCGATCATGTTTTTGTCCCGGTGCGGCTCTTCCCACTTACAGAAGTGAAAGAGGCAGTTTGAGTAACCCAGGCATTTTGAGTGCTGAGCAGTGCGGACCTCTGCTGAGCTCTAAGCCTTATTGCTATCTGACTTGAACAAGTCATTCATCCCAGTGCTGGCTCAGGACACTCCCACCAGATGCAAATCAGCTTCTGGTCCTAGCCAATGAGAGGCCAGCGGGCACTAGGATGTTTACTTCATTTCACAGATTTAATTTTGAACACGCACCCTGGCAGAGCACATTGACACACACACACACACATAAACACACACACACACACACACAAGCACACTCACACCTGGAGTATTTATACACACCTTTGTTGTCTTTAGCAGCAGCATACTATGGATTCCAGTGTTTAAATGAAAGCAGCTGATCATTAACTGAGCTCATAATGACACAAGAGACCAAACAAGATGTAAAATATTCACAGCCACAGAGATTACTTTAATCCAGCCTTAGTTAAAAAACCCTAGTGGAAAAAAAATACTCACACAAGATGAATAAAAGCACACGTGTCATGATGCATTGACAGACATAATGTTTCTCTCAAATCCTGAACTTTGACTTTTGACTCCCAACAGACATGTAGGTAGATAGATAAGCTTTCTCTACTGTAAATGCATGAAAT
The DNA here is from genome assembly GCF_949316205.1 of Platichthys flesus. Classification (NCBI taxonomy): domain Eukaryota; kingdom Metazoa; phylum Chordata; class Actinopteri; order Pleuronectiformes; family Pleuronectidae; genus Platichthys; species Platichthys flesus. The sequence goes on along the minus strand of NC_084945.1, from coordinate 8,807,044 downwards.
CAGAATGAAAATATCCGACAGCGAGGTGATCTCGTCATCATAAGTGTAGCAATGGTCTGATTCTGGATTGAGCCTTTAACTAAATCAACCCCATAATCCCCATGTGTTCTAAATGCCGGGGCCAGCTGTTTTGCCGGGATTGGAAACAGACTGAGAGACTCAGAGAAATTGAGTGATTGAAGTTCTCTGGAAAAAAAAAGAGAAGAAGAAGAAGAAGAGTGGATTGAGACGATCAGACAGTTTCATTTTGTCAGGTCTTTGCTGTCACGCCTCATCACGAGGGTCCAGCGGACGGCCGATACAGAGAACTCAATAATACACTTCATTTCTTTCCTATTTTGGGGGAGGAGGGAAACTGGCACAATTCCAAGTAGTTTTATGAGGCACTTTGTAAGATATAAAATATATTTATGTGATATAAATATACTGTTTATTACTATGGATTACACTGTACATATCCCACACCTGGATATTTTCAAAGGGCGGATGCAAGACCTGCCTATGTCTGTTAATTTATTTATCTTTTAATTTTAATGATACACCATTTTATTCTATCCCATTTATTTAGTCAAAAATGTTACTAATATATTTTTTCTGAATTGTTTCTGATTTTACTGATTCCTCTATTAGAAATAGATTTTGTCTTTATCCTTTTAATCTCTCTTTTAGCATTATTTTGATAATTTTAACTCTCTTTACATACCTTTGGTGTTTCCTCATTTCAAAATTATGAGACTTGCGATAGCGCTTTCTCAGTTGTCTTACTATGTGCTTAGATGGGGGAGGTTGGAGGGGTGAACATTTTTATTTTATTATTTTATATTTATGTCATTTACATTTGTCTTATTCTATTTTGTCATTAAAATTATTATGGTATGCTCATGTGGTGCTGGAATAACTGGCAATATTAGTTCCCTGCTGGAAAAAATCTAAACCCAGTCGCAACAACTTGGAAAGTCAACAAACGTTTTGGTACACGAGTTGCAGAGTTGCTGACATCCTGACCTACAAACCAATTAGCATCTTTTTACAATCAGCTCTAGATAGCAGCTTCTAGTGTCAAAGTATGTTACACTTGTCACTGTTGTGATGCTAACGTGAGTAGTTTTAAAAGATGCTTTTGCCAAATGCTTTTTCTTTGTCGTCATTATCATGCAAATATTAATTTGAGGTGTTGTTGAAACGCTCTGATCAAATAACACAACACAATTTTTTCACAGCCTCCATGTTTTTCCAACAACCCATCAAACTCAGATCACATGAACACGTTGAAACGATGAATTCACAACTTGGGAAAGGGGATTCCTCAAGGAGAATAAATACATAACAGTTGGTTGTAGTCATCTGGGACCATACGGTTAAAATGTGTTCAAGTATCTTTGATGTTTGTTCAAAGCAGCAACACATGTGACAAAAGATTGGAGATACATCTTTGAATCCTTTCAGAAACTCTTGCGTGGGCCAGAATTATGGTGCATGCAAAAAACCCTGCGTTAGAAAACATAGGATGAGCAGGTCAGCAGATACAGGCCCAGCGTTGGCTTTAAATTACTTACCTTGAAGAGGTGCATTACAAGGAGCTGCAACACAAAGGCCCGTGTTGTTGTGTGTCAGTTCACCTGATACCATGATCTCTGCGCCTGGTGGCTGTCATCTCACTCGTCTCAGTGTCATAACATCAGGCTGGAAAAACAGGGAACATTTCACAAAAGTAATGTTCTCTGACCTGAAATCCTTTAAAATACAAAGTGATTACGTTTAAAATGTAATTATTGCTTTATTATATCATACATCTTGCTGGTACAGGAAAGAGTTTCATATGACTGCAAGGCCCTGGTTTCCAACTCCCTCATTTATCTTGTGAAAATGCAATAAAATATCCAGAAAGAATGTGTCATTGAATACATTTTGTAAAATACGGTTACCAGACAAAGAACCTATACCTCAAAGGTCGAGTAAGGCGAGAAGCAGCAATACTTTTGTCTTAATTACACAATTTGCAGCCTGGTCTGAGTAAGATGATGCTGCAGGGCGTAATCTCTGGCCAGATTTCCAACCAGATGTCCTGTTAACCCCGGTCTTTTAATCAAAGTGCTGCTAAGCTATCTTGATAGCTGCGAGACCAGGGAAGTTAAGTAAGACGGATATGACCACACACAAATATCGTGTCACGAGATCCGGCAGCTTCGAAACCAACGTTTGAGATCAGTGTGGACTCGTGACTCAAAAGGATATATTCAATATGTGAGTATTGTAGTAATTAGTGGATTTTCCTTTTTCAAAATTGGACAACACTTGATTAATATGCCATAGGCAGCTGTCGGAGATACTATCTAGAATGGATCAGAACAAAATATACTCTTTATTTAATTATAATTATATTAACAATAATCTGATATACCTCTTATATTGCAAGACCCTTCACTTTTTATGTTTTTATTTTTTCACAACTAATTGCAATTGATTCGTGTATATTCTTATGTTATGTAATGTTATGCTATATTAGGTTACGTTTTATTATGTGAAACTTTCTAATTCCTCCCTGGCGGAAGGGATATGTCTATCTCTCACTTTCTGATTAATTAAAGGTTAAATGAAAAATACTTGTACTGATATACTGTAATGATATACATATTAAAACAACATTAAAAATGAAGAATGACATGGGATACTCATTAATCAATAAAGTTTCCTTCAGGGCAATAACATACTGAATGATGAGTCTCATTGTACTGACCTGCCTTCGCCACTGCCCCTCTGGACCCATCAGAGTTAATTGTACGAATGCTTCAGAACATCAGGGAGCTGAACTATTACTGAAATCACTGATGTGTGATCTATTGTGTGTGACTTTCACACATTACAAATGAACTAATGAAGCCAGGAGATGCAGTTAGTGGCCGAGCCAGCTGGACTCACTGGTTCTGGACAGAAATGTGAATCACAACATTTAAAGTCTGCAAAATCCCTGATCATCAATACACTGCAAATACAAATCCCTAACCCTAACCCTAACCCTAACATCGAATTAATCAAACCTGCATTTCCAGTGTTTTGAAAGGAAAATCACTGTGGATTGCACAAAGATTCCAGTTCACTTAAGACACAAAGCACCATTCAGTCTATTCAACAGGGCAGAAATCCCTTCTGCTTTACTTTTTGAATACGTGGATGTACAGTGTAATGGGCGTCATTAGCATATGATTAGCATATTCTCTCTTGACAAAGTGCCAGTGTTGACCTTTAGCACCAATATGGGCCCAGACAAAGGGAAATAAGACAATACATTCTGTATCTGTATTTCTGTCATGGAACAACCGTTTCCACCTCGATGCACTCTCGTGTGCATCAGCAGCAATGCAGCCCCCCCCCCCCAGCTCTCATGTGGACTTGCCTCAGTGTTTCCGACATAACGAGAAGTCGTCACAAAACAGGAGGAGAGAAGATTAGTTCTGCTTTCGTAAAAATGTAAAAATGAAATGAATGAATTCTGTACAAAGTAAGAACTGATTTCCATTAAATGTCCAAAATCAGCCATGGCTGTTCTAACTCTGTCACTGCCACCTACTGGTTAAATCAGAAAACAAGACAAACTACACATGGGCAGTTTAGAATGGTGCAGTATCATTGTGTTCAAAATCCATACAGCTTTCTTTGCTGTTTCTACTTGGGCCCAAAACATCCACACTTGTATTTCCACTGACCTTTGTTGAACAGTGAGAGTTGAGTCCTTATTTCTTGTTATTTCTTCATCTCTCCTGCAGAGACACGATTTTGTCACTGACAGAAAGATAGAGAGGACATTTGTTTTTAACAATGTGTCGGTGGCTCGACGTCATGGAACCAATTTTGGTGATAAAATGAAGCATATTATTATACTACACGATTTCTTAACCCAAATAGGGCTGTGGAGCTGAAATAAATAAAACACTTGAGTGTTCTCCTCTTCACCTCACACGTCCCCTGCTGCTCCTCTCCCCTGCTGCTGCTGGACCCCCCCCCCCCCATCAGTTTTCTCTCTTTCTGCTCTTGTCAGCTGCTAAAGATGCATCCTGGCACAAATGTGCGAAAGCTCATCTGGAGGGGCGAGACAGGAGCGGGGAGCGAGTGTACAATAACATGAAAAACCTTGTGAGCCCGTTCTTGACGGACAGAGGGAGAGGGATGGTTAGGACTGTCCGAGTGTGTTGAGCCTCGGCGTTGTGTGTTTGTGTGCGTTTGTGCCTCTGCAGGTGGAGGCTGGATTTATCACTGAGAACAGGTGCTGTGGTAGAATGTATGCCCCCCCCCCCCCCCCCCCCGCCCCCTCCTCACAGCTGCAGCCAAGGAGATTACTAGCCGGGCTTCCAAGTAATGAAGTTTCTATCGATTGGCCCACCACAGGCTCTTGTTTCTGCCTGCTAACACTGAGGCTACTTCAAAGCCTCAATTTGAGCTTTTTGAGTACATCAATTAAGGAATAAAATATAGTTTCCAAGTGGGAACAAGTCACCGATAGAAAACAATCATATAGCAACTTCTGATACTTACATAACCCAAAACCTAAGTCCTGCAATTACTTTTCAGGTAACAGACTCGTTTGTGTTGTTGTGTTCCTCTGGTTTTACTGTTACTGTGAAGAGACGTGACAACACCTCCGTAGATCCACAACACAGACACAATTTGCGATGTGGAATCCAAAGTGTTCGGCTGCTGACATAATTATTTACGTGTATTGCAGCAGTGTGAGCCACAGTGAAGCTGTCATAATCTCAATTAAACTGCAGTATTCAAGTATATTCCTGTATACTTTCATAAAAAAACCCTGGGAAGTGTTTTTTCGCCAAAAGGAGAAAAAACAATTGGAGGAAGTTTCTTTCCCATCACAACAGTGCCTCAGATGAAAACCAATAAACAACAGAAGAAAAGGTGCAGGGAAACAAGAAGATAAATAGCAGCAGGTACACACACTGCAGGTTTGAGTGAATAAGCCACGTGTGTGTTTTGGTTTCAAATATTAATTTGTGCCCAGTGATTACATTAATTTCCTCCATGATTGAGCAGCAGGATTACAGTCTGCAGATAATGAGAAGGAAATGGGGAACGGCTAAAGGAAACAGGAACTCAAATCTGTTAATAAAATAATGCTCCAGTGTAAAAGAGGAATATGAGGATTTTATGGATTAACAATAACGTGTAGATTTGTATTCCATCTAATCTTAAAAAATATTATTATTATTATTATTATTTTTTAAATAATAAAAAAATGGCCCTGACAGCTCATTGCACAACAATTGTAAATAAAGAAAACATCAATTTGACGACACATGCGCTGGAAATAAAATAAACCAAATATCTTTGCATATTTCCATAACATACACTTAATGAAACAGGCTAACATGATGTTAGCTAACTGTATAACATGCTAGGTTTGTCTTTCTAACATCAACATGTGGGCTCTTGTCGTCACTGTGGCTTACATGAGGTTTGCGTGTTTCATTATTCATTAAGCACGAGGCTAACGCTTTGTTTTGTTGTGGGTATCTGGATGTTTTGTGTGTATTTGGTAGTGTTGTGAGTATTTGGTTGTTTTTTTGTATTTGGTTTTGTTGTATTTAGTCATGTTATGAGTATTTAGAAGTGTTGTGAGTATTTAGTCACGTTGTGAGTATATGGTTGTTTTGCATTTACTTGGTTCTGTTGTGAGTATTTTTTTTGTGTTGTGAGTATTTGGTTGTGTTGTGAGTATTTTGTTAGATTATGAGTATTTTGTGATATTTAGAGTAGTTTGTTATGTTATGAGTATTTGGTTCTGTTGTGAGTATTTGGTACACTTTGCCACCAGGAGTGAAAGGTTCTTGATATAACTCTTCATATGGGTATTATGTGCATCCATACTTTTCATATTGTGGCCCTTAACACTTCAAATAACCTAACGGATTTAAGTGTGTAAATACATCTGGTGCTAGTTAATGGACACGCTGCCTTCAAAGTTCCACATAAAACTTAATTGTTATTTTGCTGCACTTCAATAAAAAGCATGCCCATTGTGGCCCCTTTATTAAAAACACCTACCCCTGCTGGACCATGTCAAATATCTCATCAGCCGTGCATGTGCCAGGAACTCGATGCATTCCAAAAAACCTGCAGACACGTTGAATTATCTCTCAAAAAGTGAACAACAGAAAGAGGAAGAAATGTGAGCTGCAGTCCTGTCAGCGAGAACACCTTGTTAGAGACAGAGGTCAGAGCGGACCGGCTCACGCTGACAGGAAGGCAACAGCAACTCAAACCAACCCCACGTCACAGCAGCCCCACGCAAGGCAGCGGCGCCGGCTGCACCACGCGTCAAAAAGTGAAGGAGATGGGCTGCAGCAGCATTAGACGCCCCCCCCCCCCCCTCCTGTCAGCCAGCAACAGGAGCCCGAGGACACAGTTAGCAGCAGCAGCTCTCCAAAGCCGGACAGAAGTAGAATAGAAAAATGTCTGTGACATTCGGTTGTCGGGGGGGGGGGGGGGGGGGGGGGTCAGAACTCGGTGTCGACGTGAGTCCAGTCCTCTCACGTGTCAGCGGTTGAGAGGCTGGTGGCTGTGAGTTGATGGTTAGGGGAATATTTGTCATTGCACATTATGCCACTTAATAACAGAGCGCCATTTCAGTTGCCACAGTTTACTTCAGTAGATATTTGCTGACCACGTGCATCACTTTATCACTTCAGTTTACCTACGTTTTAAAGGCTAGATCCCAGGTAGCACCATTTCAAGCTTGTTCCACCGTGACAATTACCTCAGTGCACTGCACAGTCACCAGATCCAAATTCAATGGAACACATTTCGGGAGGAGAGATGTGCACAGGAAGGTGCCGCTGACGAAAATCTGCAGCAACTGCATGATGCTATCATGTCAACACGGACCAGAATATGCAAAGAAATGTTCAAGCACATGATTAAATCCATGCCACAAAATAAGAAATCGAGTTGTGGTTGCAGAAAGGAGCTGTACCCAGTCTCAGGGTTTTCAAAAAAATACAAAGTGTTTTTTTTTCTTCACAGATCGGCTCATTTATGTCCAGAAACCCCCAAACCACCATTTAAAGTTTAAGGACGCCTTATTATCTTTAACAATGTGCTTGTTGTCCCTGAGGAAAAACGAATGTCACTGAGGAAGATAACGAATCTGGCTCGGGTAGGACTCAAAGAGGCTCAACTACAGACAGAGGTTAAAGAGAAAAGTTGGATCTAAAGGAACATGACAAATTGCCGTGTTTAAAAGAGGCACTGGGCACGGTGCCACATGTTTGTCTTTCATGCAGCAGACGACAGAACTCTGGCCTTTATTGGAGAGACGTCCCTGGAAGGCACAGACACTGGTGCTGATTCTTGAGTCTAACAAATCGGTCAAACACAACAGAGGCTGGCTGACCATTAGATAAAGAGCAGTTTACTTTGTGTTTGCTGCACTTCTTTTTAACATCCTGTCCAGCATCACAATAAAGCTGCCTGGTTTAGTTCATTCAAATGCAGCTAAATGGAGACAGTTTGTCTTTAATGCAAAAAAGTGTCTATGTCCTTAACAGAGCCTCTGGGTCTCAGTGATGGAGAAAACTCCTGATGAAATAGTTGCAGTCCTGGAAAAGGCTGCAGGACAGCACACAAAATAAAGTGTGTCTGTGACCTTGTGAAAAAGTTTGAATTTCAGAGAAGAAAATGATGGTTATGATGTTGTCTATCAAGGATTTTTGAAATTTGCTTCAGACCTGTGACCTTAAGACTGAGGAATGTGTGAACAGGTTGTGTGGAAGCTCGAAATGTGTGTGTGATAATGGTGTTTTTACATGCAGACGTGAATTGATGTTGACAAAGGCCCAGCATTTGTAAAAAGCTCAGCCCTCAATAATTTCTCAGCTCTTGAGAACATCGGTTAGATCATAATGTTCTTTGTATGTTCCATGTATTTACACCTGGCAACAATGCCCCCCCCCCTCCCCCCCACGGACCCAAGGACGAACTGATTTGAATTGATGGTCAAAGGTCAAGTCAACTTTGTGACCTCACAAAATATCATTCGGCCATAACTCAAGAAATAATAATAATAAAAACACCATTCTTAAATATGTATTACATTTTATTAAATAACGTCAAAGTCCTCACTACATCTATGATCATATTAATACTGGATCAAAGCTACAAGTTGACTGGTTGGCGGTGGCATTTAACCACAGGGCAGTAATTCTCATGTACTTTCACCTCTGTGAACACGCCTCTGGCTGTTGAACCTAAGACAGACTTAATTAACGGGAGGACATTTAGTGCAGATGAGATTTCCTCAGTCTGTCAGTTCCTCCTGTCTCTGGTTGTTCTAGTTCATCTGTGCTAAACAAAGCGTTCAGGAGCACACAGAGCAGGGACACTCACATAATAGATTGAATCTCAGAATGAAGAAATTAAGTATTTTACATTTTACACTGGACTGTAAAATTAATGAAAGTCCACCCTATTAACCTATATAAATGTGGAGGTTTTTTCTTTTATCACTATAACTCAAACAAACTGCTCATATTTAAATGAAGATCTCTCATTTCCAACCCGTTTCTCAAAGATCTGCCACATGGAACCTGCGTCTACTGTTGCAGCGCAGTGCAGAGTTGGTTTTATTGCTTCTGCTCACCACCGAGCACGAGGGGATGGTGGGATAATGGCCCCTCTGTGCTCATGGGGAAATACCCAGAGAGGGGACAAAGCCAGAAATCCCGGGAGATAGTTCCAACGAGTGTACTCACCCATGAAAACCATGCGTAAGCGCGTGGGGCGGATCTGCATAAATGCTATTCCAGATCTTGCAGAGGTGGGAGGTGGGTAAACAGCATTTATGTGTGTACACCCTCCGCTACACCCCTGCATGGCTCTCTGAACAGATATCATAAAGCACCGAGCCGAGGTTACTGTTTGCCAGCATCACTTGGTCACTGGAGCCACAAAGTTCAAACTGGGGGCAATGAAAAACACCGTCATAAAATCTGAGCCTGCACCTTTCAAACACATCAGATATTCACCCCAGGAGAGGTGTTACTGAATAAAGACAAGCCCGGGGTGTGACACCTTACCGTGGCAGTTTCCTATGTTGCCACTATTATTCTAACAACTCACACGCCACTTCCTTGTGACCTC